>NC_091285.1:472432370-473775286 GCF_032444005.1 Ranitomeya imitator | reverse complement strand
AGGTCCCAATTTATGAGAAGGGATTTTTAGCCTAATGTACCGAGAGGAGAGCCAAACCTTATCCCCCGGTTGATATGGGGGAGCATCAAGCTGTCTTTTATCTGCAAACCTTTTCATACGATCAGTAGCCTTAAGAAGAGACTCCTTAGTCTCTAGCCAAATCTTGGAGAACTCCAGGGACAGAGAATCAGCCGCCGGTACGCCTGAAGTGCTGGAAACGGGAAAAGGAATGCTAGGGTGTTGCCCAAAGACCACAAAGAAAGGAGATTTAGAAGAAGATTCATTAGGATGATTGTTATAGGCAAATTCCGCCCAAGGAAGCAAGGAATCCCAATCGTTATGATGAGCATTGGAGAAATGTCGTAGATAGGACGTGAGAATTTGATTGACGCGCTCCACTTGGCCATTAGACTGAGGATGATAAGCAGAGGAAAAATCTAGCGTTACTTTCATTAAGCCACACAGAGCTCTCCAGAATTGTGCCGTGAACTGGACTCCTCGGTCCGAAACAATATGAAGAGGAAAGCCGTGAAGTCGGAAGATATGGCGGATGAAGATCTTCGCCAGTTCGGAGGCAGATGGCAAACCAGATAAGGGAATGAAGTGAGCCATTTTGGAAAATCGATCGACAACCACCAGGATGACGCAGCAATTACAGGAGCGAGGGAGATCCGTGATAAAGTCCATGGCGATATGACTCCAAGGAGTGGACGGTATAGGTAGCGAATGTAAGAGTCCGGAAGGTAGTTGCCGGGGAACCTTGTTTTTAGCACAGGAAGGACATGAAGCGATGAAATCTCAGACATCTTGACGAAGGGACGGCCACAAATAGTGGCGAGCAATAAGAAAGAGGGTCTTCTTAGTTCCAGCATGTCCAGCAATTTTGGAAGAATGACCCCAGAGTAGTACTTTCTTTCTGTCCTCGCTTGCCACGAAGGTCTTCCCAGGAGGTAAGGAGATCACTTCTAAAGGAGTAACGGAAATGATCCTAGCAGGGTCAATAATGTGTGCAGGAGTCTCCACCTCATCCAATGGCTGAAAAGACCGTGAGAGAGCATCCGCTCTGACATTCTTGTCACCAGGACGAAAATGGAGTTCAAAATCAAAACGTCCAAAAAACAGGGACCATCTAGCTTGTCGAGGATTAAGTCTTTGGGCCGACTGCACATAGGCCAGATTCTTATGGTCCGTAAATATAGTAAAGGGGTGAACAGCCCCTTCGAGAAGATAACGCCACTCCTCTAAGGCCAACTTAATGGCTAACAGTTCCTTGTCTCCGATGGAGTAATTTCGTTCCGAAAACGAAAAGGACTTGGAGAAGAAACGACACGTGACGATACGTCCAGAGGCTGACTTTTGTAAGAGAACTGCTCCGACCCCCAAGGAAGATGCATCCACCTCAAGAACAAAGGGTCTGTTGACATCAGGACGATAAAGCACCGGAGCTTCAGCAAATCTCTGTTTCAAGGTGAGAAAAGCATTTTGCGACTCTGTAGACCAGTTGTTGGAATCAATCCCTTTGCGAGTAAGAGCCGAGATGGGCTTGGTTAATGAAGAAAAATATGGGATGAATTGCCTATAGTAATTGGCAAAGCCAAGGAAACATTGAATGGCTTTAACTCCTACTGGTCGTGGCCAATCCAAAACCGCAGACACTTTGGCTGGATCCATTCGTAGACCGGCATCAGAAACGATATATCCCAGGAAAGGTACACTTGACTGCTCGAAGACACATTTTTCAATCTTGGCAAAAAGATGATTCTCACGAAGACGTTGTAAAACCAGACGGACGTCACGTCGATGAGTGGAGAGATTCGGAGAGAAGATGAGAATGTCGTCAAGATAAACCACGACACTAACATACAGACAATCTCTGAAGATGTCATTTACGAATTCTTGGAATACAGCAGGAGCATTACAGAGTCCAAA
Source organism: Ranitomeya imitator (assembly GCF_032444005.1). Classification (NCBI taxonomy): domain Eukaryota; kingdom Metazoa; phylum Chordata; class Amphibia; order Anura; family Dendrobatidae; genus Ranitomeya; species Ranitomeya imitator. Next base: position 473,773,357 of record NC_091285.1, on the reverse strand, counting down.
AGGCATAACCAGGAACTCATAATGGCCATCTCGAGTGTTAAACGCGGTCTTCAATTCATCTCCTGCACGAATTCGTACCAGATTGTATGCACCACGGAGATCCAGCTTAGTGAACACTCGTGCTCCTCTTAAACGGTCGAAAAGCTCGGAGATCAATGGCAACGGATATTTGTTTTTCACCGTTATGTTGTTCAAACCTCTGTAATCAATACATGGACGAAGAGAGCCGTCTTTTTTCTTGACGAAAAAGAAACCGGCTCCTGCAGGCGAAGAGGATTTTCGAATGAAACCTTTGGCTAGGTTCTCTTGCACGTACTCCGACATGGCTTGAGTCTCTGCAGGGGAGAGGGGGTAGATTCTTCCTCGCGGAGGCATGGTACCAGGAACCAGGTCTATGGGACAGTCGTAGGACCGATGTGGAGGAAGACTCTCCGCTTCCTTCTTATTGAAAACATCAGAAAAAGAGGAGTAGACAGAAGGCAGACCAGAAAGAACAAGGGAAGAGGAGGAGTCACCCACAGGACGTACCGACGACAGACACCGAGTCCGACAGGAATCCCCCCAAGAAAGGATATTGCCATTATGCCAATCAAATGCGGGCTCGTGGGTCCGCAGCCAGGGTAACCCTAAAAGGACAGGATGAGAAATATTGGCTAAGACGTAAAACGCAATTTTCTCTTTATGTAAAACCCCTACTTGCAGCTCTACTATCTGAGTGACCTGAGTAACAGTCTCTTGCAAGGGCTTACCATCAACTGAAGCAAGAAAAAGAGGACTTTCTAGGGTCCTAACGGGAACAGAAAATCTATCAACCTCCTCTTGTCTAATAAAATTCCCAGCTGCACCCGAGTCAACGTAGGCAAGTAAAGAATAGCGTTTACAAGAGACATGAAGTAAAACGGAAAGTGTAAGGGGTTGAGAGGTATCGCTTGCACCTAGGGAGGCCTCTCTTACCTGACCTAGGCGGAGGAGTTTTCCGGACGATCAGGGCAAGCACGGAGGAGATGGGCAGCACTACCACAGTAGAAACACAAGCCTTGGGTGCGCCTCTCCTGGCACCGTTGCTCAGACATCTTGAGCCGGTCCACTTGCATCGGCTCTGGCGCTGGTACAATAGTAGATGCCCTGGGTCTGGGACTAGGTGATCTTCGTAATGGCAGGGAAGAACGAGGATTCCTTCTCTCACGCGCATGCTCTTGAAATCGGAGGTCTATACGGGTAGCCAGAGATATCAAATCCTCCAAATTTGTAGGAGTATCCCGACCCGCCAACTCATCCTTAATGCGTCCGGACAATCCTCACCAGAATGCCCCTACCAGGGCCTCATTATTCCACCCAAGATCAGACGATAACGTGCGGAACTGAATTGCGTACTGACCCACAGATAGAGTCCCCTGTTGTAAACTAAATAGAGACTCGGTAGTAGAGGCCAGACGACCAGGTTCGTCGAAAACCCGACGAAAGTTTTCAAAGAAATCGACTAAGTGTGACATCAGATGGTCGTCTCGCTCCCAGAGAGGATTTACCCACGCCAATGCATCCCCCTCAAGATGAGAAATTATGAAAGCTATCTTAGCCCGATCGGTGGGATATTGTAGGGGCAAGAGCTCAAAATGGAGACGGCACTGATTTAAGAAACCCCGACATAATTTGGGGTCTCCATTATAACGTGGGGGTTTGGCTAAACGAGGTGGTGCGTGAGACGCGGAAAGCGGAGCGGGGGTGGATGCAGAAGTCTGCAGAGAGGAGACGAGAGTCTATTGCTGCCATATAAGACAGAATTTGCGTTTGTGTGTCGCGCTGCTGCGCCAGTTCTTGCTGCAAATTAAGCAACAAAGACGCATTCCCGGGATCGGAGGACTGAAGTGAGGACAAACGGGAGTCCATAGACTTCATGAAGGCCATCATACGGGACTGATTTTCACGAAGAAAGAGCAATTCTTTCTGAGCAGCCGAGGCTCCAGCGGGATCCATGGCCTGTGTATACTATTATGCTATACGGGGGTGAGACGACGAGACGTAGCGAACCCAATAGTGGACCCTCTGGGTCACGGTCCCAGAGCCCCCCAGGGCGAGCAAACCTGATGGAGCACCCCCTATACAGGGAGCGTTAGGAGCAGGCCCGAGGAGGATGGTACCGCAACTGCCGGAGCCAAAGGGACGACTGGGTGCAGCAGCAGAGCAGAAACGCAGAGGAGACGAGGCGGAGAGCTGAAAAGGAAAAACACAAATATAAGGACAAGGCAAAACCAAGAACCAGTAGGAACAGGGAACAGCGGAAAACCGGAGGCACAAGGAGGAACCGGAGAAACGGAACACAGAGAGGAACCTAAGGAAGGACCCAGAGACCACGCTGGCGCAAGCAAGCACGCTACAGCGAAGATACACAGGCGCTTACCTGAGGGAGCGCCGAGCAGAAATACCCGGTGGGCGCCGCCATATTGGAGGCGGAGCCACCGAGTCACAACCTCCCAGCAGGCAGAGCGGCGGAAGAGACCCTACGGCGCATGCGCGGACCGCAGATGCGCCGAGAAGCAGAGAAGCCGCGCTGACCAGAAGAAGAAGGGACGTCGGGAGCGCGCCGGCCGGACAGGTAAGTATCGGTGATCGTGACACCAAGTGATGTGCCGCTGACTGGCTAAAGGCTATAGCCAATCCTTGAACCCTGTTCTTAACTAGAAATGCTGAAAAATCCTAAGCGGGAAACAGATTTTCAGACAGAATTTTAACCATTTCAGGGAATACAATGATGGCCTGGTAATTCCTAAAGGTCCGGGTCTTGCCATTCTTTCAGCATTTTTGCAGCATTTTTCACCTACAGAAAAAAAATGCACATATTTTATTATATCTTTTTCCATTCAACACCAGTATATGGAGCAGGAATGTTTGCAGAAAATACTTAGTTTGTGCACATAACATTATGGTATGTTTATCAGGCATTATTTTACAAAATGTCTAAAGAAACACATACGGAATATAATAATGCTACAATAAAACCACAGAATCTGAAGTGAAAGCATAAACTTTAACCCCTTAATGACCGCCAATACATTTTTAATGGCAGAAGTTAAGGGTACTTATTCCACAGAGCCGTTTTTAACGGCGCTGAGAAATAAGGGTATAGCCCAGCTTTGGAAAATCTCAGGGGTCTCAGCTTCCGTGGGTAGCTGAGACCGTGGAGAACATGATGAGAGATGGGTTTTTACAGTACCCTATCATATGAATAATGGTGAACACTAGAGTTGAGCGACCTTGACCTTTTTAGAGTCGAGCCGGGTTTTGCGAAACCCGACTATGTCCAAAGTCGGGTCGAGTGAAATCGGCCGATTATGACGTAAAGTCGGGATCGACCGAAACACGAAACCCAATGCAAGTCAATGGGGCAGCATAGTCGGCAGTGAGTGGGGGCCAGGAAAACACCTAGAGTGCCCATTTTAATGTCAAAACCATCCATTCTTCTTAATGAAGCTTGTCAAGCGTAATTTACCTTATAATAATTGGAAGGCATTTGAAATTGGGGGTCATTTGGCTAAAGTTGTGGGGGGTAGGGCTGGTTCAAGTAATTAGTGGGCCCAGGAAATCTGGACCACGTCACGGCAGTGGAGCAGGGAGAGGTAAGTATTTCAACTTTGCAAGTGCTGTGAACCTGAGCAAGCAGGGGGGGCCCACTCGTTGGCATTGGCACTGGCACAGGGCCCCTCAAAGTACAGCGGTGTGTTTGCACGGCGGGGGCGCCTCCCACCGGCAGCAACACTTTTGCGTACTATGAGAGGCCCTGTGCCAGTGACGTCGCCAACTAGTATTCCTCCCCCCACCTGATGAAGGAACCTGCACTTTCATCTGCACCTTCCTCTTTGTCCCCGTGTAAGGTGGTATGGTATGCGGGAAGAGCAACCTGACTTTCAGCAGGGTCACAATGTTGTTGTGTAGTGTGCACGGGGAATGTTGCGTTATGGGTCAATGTACCAGCAGACTCATCTATCACTGGCTGGGCAATGGGCACGATGAAGTGGAAACACAGATATAGGCCCAAAGAAGAAAGTGGGCTAAATGCAGTTCAAAATTGGTAACACAGGAATAACCAGGGGGCATTGCAGTGGAGGACAACTGGAATGAGAGGCTGAAACAGAGAGTAGGGCCAAATCAGTAAGTAGTCGAAATGCAGTTCAAAATTGGCAACCGTAGTAAACAGGCGGCACAGCTTTGTTCAGTGGAGGAGAACAGCAAGGAGTGGCAGACACCGATAGTAGGCCCCAACCCAACTAGTAGGCCAAATGCAGTCTAACATTAACAACTACTTAACGAGAGCCTGAAAATGGAATTTCAGGACAGGAAACCAGGAGAACAGCAAGGAGTGGCAGACACCGATAGTAGGCCCCAAACCAACTAGTACGCCAAATGCAGTTGTTCCATTTAACCACAATTTAATGAGAGCCTGAAGATAGAAGCTCAGGAAAGGCAACCTGGGGAACACCTTGGAGTGTAACACACCATCTCTCTCCACCCCATACCCAATTTGTAGGCCTAATGCAGCCTACTTTCCGACACCTACTAAACGAGAGCATGAAGATCGAAGCTCAGGAAAGGCAACCTGGGGAACACCTTGGAGTGGATCACACCATCTCTCTACACCCCATACCCATTTTTTAGGCCTAATGCAGTGTACTTTTCTACAACTACTAAACGAGAGTCGGAAGACCGAAGCAATGGCAAGGAAACCTGGGGAACACCTTGGAGTGTAACACACCATCTCTCTCCACCCCATTCCCCATTTTTTAGGCCTAATGCAGCCTACTTTCCGACACCTACTAAACGAGAGCATGAAGATCGAAGCTCAGGAAAGGCAACCTGGGGAACACCTTGGAGTGTAACACACCATCTCTCTCCACCCCATACCCATTTTGTAGGCCTAATGCAGCGTACTTTTCTACAACTACTAAACGAGAGCATGAAGATCGAAGCTCAGGAAAGGCAACCTGGTGAAAACCTTGGAGTGTAACACAACCTGTCTCTACACCCCATACCAAATTTGTAGGCCTAATGCAGCGTAGTTTCCACCAACTACTAAACGAGAGCCGGAAGATCGAAGCTCAGGAAAGGCAACCCGGGGAACACCTTCGTGTAACACAACCTCTCTCTACACCACGAAAGGGCTGATTCATAGGAAGGAAGGCTGTTGTAAATAAGCATTGCGCGTCCGAGGGTGATTATATTCTTATTCGGTATCTACTCACCCTCGGACGCGCCATGCTTCTTGATTTGTAATTAATGTTTATTTGCAATGTGCTTTTGACTTACTCAATTAATTTTTTAATTATTGATTTTATTAAATTAGTAGTTTAACATCTTATTGGAAATAATTTAAAGGAGACGCGACAGGACAACACTCGGTGGATGCCATATCTGTGTTAACAACTCCAAAAAACTTTCAGTTAACTTCTTGCAGGAGAAAGAAATTGTAGCTGTTGGACCTTTGTAGTACAGTTCCAGATATTTGTTGTGTGTTTGTTTTGATTGTTAAAATGTCTGCATTTGAGATCTCAACACGATCTTATTTTTTATAATCAAATTAATTTTTAAAATATTTTATTAGGTTGGTTCAAGGGGTACACGGGCCGCAGTAGACAGGTCAGTGGAGGCCTAGTGGAAGGAGGGACCGCAGATGCGCCACTGTTTCACCCATACACAATTAGTAGGCCTAATGCAGCGTAGTTTCCAACAGCTACTAAACGAGAGCCGGAAGATCGAAGCTCAGGAAAGGCAACCTGGGGAACACCTTGGAGTGTAACACAACCTCTCTCTACACCACGGAAGGGCTGATTCATAGGAAGGAAGGCTGTTTTAAATAAGCATTGCGCGTCCGAGGGTGATTATATTCTTATTCGGTATCTACTCACCCTCGGACGCGCCATGCTTCTTGATTTGTAATTAATGTTTATTTGCAATGTGCTTTTGACTTACTCAATTAATTTTTTAATTATTGATTTTATTACATTAGTAGTTTAACATCTTATTGGAAATAATTTAAAGGAGACGCGACAGGACAACACTCGGTGGATGCCATATCTGTGTTAACAACTCCAAAAAACTTTCAGTTAACTTCTTGCAGGAGAAAGAAATTGTAGCTGTTGGACCTTTGTAGTACAGTTCCAGATATTTGATGTGTGTTTGTTTTGATTGTTAAAATGTCTGCATTTGAGATCTCAACACGATCTTATTTTTTATAATCAAATTAATTTTTAAAATATTTTATTAGGTTGGTTCAAGGGGTACACGGGCCGCAGTAGACAGGTCAGTGGAGGCCTAGTGGAAGGAGGGACCGCAGATGCGCCACTGTTTCACCCATACACAATTAGTAGGCCTAATGCAGCGTAGTTTCCAACAGCTACTAAACGAGAGCCGGAAGATCGAAGCTCAGGAAAGGCAACCTGGGGAACACCTTGGAGTGTAACACAACCTCTCTCTACACCACGGAAGGGCTGATTCATAGGAAGGAAGGCTGTTTTAAATAAGCATTGCGCGTCCGAGGGTGATTATATTCTTATTCGGTATCTACTCACCCTCGGACGCGCCATGCTTCTTGATTTGTAATTAATGTTTATTTGCAATGTGCTTTTGACTTACTCAATTAATTTTTTAATTATTGATTTTATTAAATTCGTAGTTTAACATCTTATTGGAAATAATTTAAAGGAGACGCGACAGGACAACACTCGGTGGATGCCATATCTGTGTTAACAACTCCAAAAAACTTTCAGTTAACTTCTTGCAGGAGAAAGAAATTGTAGCTGTTGGACCTTTGTAGTACAGTTCCAGATATTTGATGTGTGTTTGTTTTGATTGTTAAAATGTCTGCATTTGAGATCTCAACACGATCTTATTTTTTATAATCAAATTAATTTTTAAAATATTTTATTAGGTTGGTTCAAGGGGTACACGGGCCGCAGTAGACAGGTCAGTGGAGGCCTAGTGGAAGGAGGGACCGCAGATGCGCCACTGTTTCACCCATACACAATTAGTAGGCCTAATGCAGCGTAGTTTCCAACAGCTACTAAACGAGAGCCGGAAGATCGAAGCTCAGGAAAGGCAACCTGGGGAACACCTTGGAGTGTAACACAACCTCTCTCTACACCACGGAAGGGCTGATTCATAGGAAGGAAGGCTGTTTTAAATAAGCATTGCGCGTCCGAGGGTGATTATATTCTTATTCGGTATCTACTCACCCTCGGACGCGCCATGCTTCTTGATTTGTAATTAATGTTTATTTGCAATGTGCTTTTGACTTACTCAATTAATTTTTTAATTATTGATTTTATTAAATTAGTAGTTTAACATCTTATTGGAAATAATTTAAAGGAGACGCGACAGGACAACACTCGGTGGATGCCATATCTGTGTTAACAACTCCAAAAAACTTTCAGTTAACTTCTTGCAGGAGAAAGAAATTGTAGCTGTTGGACCTTTGTAGTACAGTTCCAGATATTTGATGTGTGTTTGTTTTGATTGTTAAAATGTCTGCATTTGAGATCTCAACACGATCTTATTTTTTATAATCAAATTAATTTTTAAAATATTTTATTAGGTTGGTTCAAGGGGTACACGGGCAGCAATAGACAGGTCAGTGGAGGCCTAGTGGAAGGAGTGACGGCAGACAGGCATCAAAGGCCTAACATTGGGCTGGCTGTAGGCAAGTTAAAATTGGTTCCAGGGGAACACGGCCATCAGTGGCCTGGTCAGTGTAGTTGTAGTTGAAAGAACGGGACGCAGACAGGCTTCGAAGGCCTAACATAATAACATAGGGCTGGCTGTAGGCAAGTTAAAATTGGTTCCAGGGGAACACGGCCATCAGTGGCCTGGTCAGTGTAGTTGTAGTTGAAAGAACGGGACGCAGACAGGCTTCGAAGGCCTAACATAACAAACTTGGGCTGGCTGTAGGCACTTTTAAATTTGTTCCAGGGGTACATGGGCAGCAGTGTATGGTCAGTGGAAGTCTAGTGGAAGGAGTGACCGCAGACAGGCTTCCAAGGCCTAACATAACAAACTTGGGCTGGCTGTAGGCACTTTTAAATTGGTTCCAGGGGTACACGGGCAGCAGTGGTCTGGTCAGTGGAAGGAGTGACCGCAGACAGGCTTCCAAGGCCTAACATAACAAACTTGGGCTGGCTGTAGGCACTTTTAAATTGGTTCCAGGGGTACACGGGCAGCAGTGGTCTGGTCAGTGGAAGGACAAACGAAAAGAGAAAGGGTAGACTAAAAATAGTATGCACAACCCAAAATATAGAGACAATCGGTAGTACTATAAAGCAAAACACCTTTATTAAACACCTCAAAAAACATGTTAAAAACATTTAAAAACAAATGTACAAATCCCTATACCCATCATATCCCATAATAAATGACAATCCCATAATACAATAGGAAAACAGTAATATCCTACCCTAGATGCACCTAGTCACATATGCTCTCCTGCAAAAATGTGCCTATACAGGCCGCAAAGGACTCGACCACAATATGTCAGTATCCACTGCTAATAACCAAAAAATGAAACATCCATGCAATACATGGTCCTGAGATTGGAATGTGATAGCATGCTATATAACAGCTGTGGATACAACCTGTCCTGCGTCAATTCTGGTATATGGAGATGCAGCAATGTCAAAGGGCACAGAGCACCACAAGGGTTAAATCCACATAGAGCCAGGGAACATAACAGCCCCAAAATGGCCCTGAGGTAGGAGAAGGATAAGGTGGGAGCGCACCCCACGCGTATCGCTGCCTCCGCAGCTTCGTCAGGGGAAGTGAAACTAAAGGTGCAACAGTGTGTGCTTAAATAATAAATCCAATAAGGTAAATTGCATACCGGTGTGGGAGAGAGAGAGAGAGGTAAAAGCCGGAAGACGCCGGCGACGCCATGACGACAGGAACACAATCATAATGAACGGCAATCCTAGAGCGTCCAAAGGGTCACATGCGCACGCGCAAACCGCGGTATTCCATAGGACCACGTTGCGCACGCGCCGTGCCAGCCGGCTAGATGGACACGTCATAGGACACAGGGCAAAGAGAAATGGAATAAAGCCCGAGGACCGGACTAAGCTAGGAAGGCCGGCTAGATGGACACATCATGGGACACAGAGCAGAGGGGGTGGGATAAGGACCAAAAAGCCAGAGAGGGGGGAAGGGAGGGGAAAAAAAAAAAAAAAAAAAACACAACAGGTAAAAAGAGGGCAGAGTGTGCATGTTGCAGCAAGACACAGAGGCACAAGATATCCACCCGCAGAATGCCGGGAGATATCACAATCATAGACATATACTAGTGATTAAAGGCAAAACCGCCAAAGGACACAAAAAGACAGGGCATATAAAGCCACCCAGAAAACCTGAAAGGGAGAAAGGAATATTATTATTGTTGGCAAGTGCACAGGTATAAGTGCACGTAAACACCTATACAGCAACCATATACAGTATATAACAATATCAGGCAAAAAACACACACATATATAAATATAAACAGACTGATGTCCCTTGAGTCCGTAAGTATATGTACGAGTATTCTCTCAATGCCGCTATGTAGACGTTTCCGGTCCCCAGCTTATAGTCCCATAGTCGATGAGGCCGACACCATCCAGATCTATACGAGAGAAAGCACTCTTCATCACAAGCCCCTTCCGACTTGCCAATCTCAAATGCGCATCCGAGCCCATGGTCCATAATAGGAGTTTGCCATAAAATCCGCATTGTAGCTGTGAGAGCAAAATCTCTTCTGCACAAGATGTCCTTCCATTTGCCATAATGGCATGCCGCACATCCACCCTCCAGGGTCCACTTCATTATCTAATGTGTCAAAGACCTCTGCATCCATGTTGGTCCCCACAGTAAGCTTGTAATATCCATATCCCAATTTCCAGGGATGATCATCACCCTTTTGGGTGCGTCCTCAGCCTTCCTGAATGGAGACAAATGCAAAATTAGATATGGGCACCAAATCTAAAGGGAACCAAATCAGACGTCCCAGAAACTAAAAATACCCCAATGAATCTACGCACCAACTATCCTAGGAACCCCGTGAAGAGCAATTCCTCATTTAGGCCCATGGGTGCGACCGCCTGAAGATCGAAAATCCACCTGGACTCAGCACGCAAGAGATAGTTAGATATATTGCCACCCCTTTCGCCACAGGAAACCCTCTGTAACCCCACAACTTGCAAATCAATGGGCGAACCCCTATGATTCAGCAAGAAATGCGCCGCCACAGGAGTCAAGATTTTACCTTTGCCTTGGTCCGTAGCCGCCAGGCGTATGGTTGATACGTGTTTTTGAAACCTCTTACGTAGTTCTTGGGATGTTTGCCCTACATAGATCATATTACAAGGGCAAATTAGCACATAAATAACATTTCTGCTCCTGCAGTTGATGTAAGCCTTTAACGCATGTCTGCTGGAGTTCGTGGGGTGTGTAAATATGTCCCGGGTGGGCGTCATAAAGGGGCAGACATTACATTCCCCACAGGGGAATGATCCCTTGAGGACAATACCCCTATTAAGTTTGACCGTGGGCCTAGAAAAATGGCTCCTGGTCAACAACTGCCTCAGATTCGGGGCTCTTCTAGATGTCAATAACGGCCTATTGCTGATGACTTGTGTGGTTTGCATATCTGTTTGCAAGATCGGCCAATGTCTAGTGAGGATGTGTCTTACCTGCCCCCAGCTGTCATTATAGTCCGTGATGAACCTCGTCTGCGATTCTCGGGAACGACCCACAGGAATCAAAAGTGAGGCCTGATCATGTTGTCTTGCTCGCTGGAAAGCCGTGGCAACCACTCGTTTGGGATAACTCCTCTGTCTGAAGCGGTCCGTCAGATCCCGAGCTTGCATCAGAAAGTCTTGATCCCGAGTGCAATTACGTCTAATGCGTAAAAATTGTCCCGTCGGGACGCCCACCTTCGTGTGCCAAGGGTGAAAACTGTTGAACTCCAAAAGAGCGTTAGTAGCAGTGGGCTTCCGGAAAAGGTCCGTGACCAGCTTGTTCCCTTGTACGAAAATTCTCAGATCCAGAAAGCTAGTCGAACTGTTGGAAATAGAGTGGGTTAAAAAGATATTATGGGGGTTGGAATTGAGGCTGTGGATGAAATCAGTACAACCCTCCCTGCTGCCCGACCAAATAAAGAATAAGTCATCGATATAGCGATGCCAATTCCGGACATGATGTTGATATGCCAGGGATGGGTACACAAACACCTCCTCCCACCAACCTAAGAAGATGTTTGCGTAGGTTGGTGCACATTTCGCCCCCATTGCCACTCCAGCTGTCTGTAAATAAAATGTTCTGTCAAACAAAAAATAGTTGTGATGAAGAACAAATTTCAGCAGATCCAACAGAAAAGAATCATGCCCCCGATCTGAGTGTGACAGTTTGTCTAGGCAAAAAGTAACCGCATGCAGGCCATCACTATGCTTGATGTTGGAGTACAAAGACTCCACATCACAAGTTACCAGGTAGAATTCTCCCGGCAGTTCTATCCGTCCACAGACCTCAATAAAATGGGCAGAATCCCTTATAAAGGAGGGCAAGGCCGTGACTATTGGCTGGAAGAAGAAGTCCAAATACTCACTTGCCCGCTCGCAGATACTCCCAATGCTAGAAACAATCGGCCTTCCTGGTGGTTTCTTCTCGTCTTTATGTATCTTCGGCAACATATAAAATGTTGCCGTGACCGGATGTGACTGTGACATTATATATTGGTGCGCCCCTTTCTATCTTTACTCTTGGTCAGTGGAAGGAGTGACCGCAGACAGGCTTCCAAGGCCTAACATAACAAACTTGGGCTGGCTGTAGGCACTTTTAAATTGGTTCCAGGGGTACACGGGCAGCAGTGGTCTGGTCAGTGGAAGGAGTGACCGCAGACAGGCTTCCAAGGCCTAACATAAAAAACTTGGGCTGGCTGTAGGCACTTTTAAATTGGTTCCAGGGGTACACGGGCAGCAGTGGTCTGGTCAGTGGAAGTCTAGTGGAAGGAGTGACCGCAGACAGGCTTCCAAGGCCTAACATAACAAACTTGGGCTGGCTGTAGGCACTTTTAAATTGGTTCCAGGGGTACACGGGCAGCAGTGGTCTGGTCAGTGGAAGTCTAGTGGAAGGAGTGACCGCAGACAGGCTTCCAAGGCCTAACATAACAAACTTGGGCTGGCTGTAGGCACTTTTAAATTGGTTCCAGGGGTACATGGGCAGCAGTGGTCTGGTCAGTGGAAGTCTAGTGGAAGGAGTGACCGCAGACAGGCTTCCAAGGCCTAACATAACAAACTTGGGCTGGCTGTAGGCACTTTTAAATTGGTTCCAGGGGTACACGGGCAGCAGTGGTCTGGTCAGTGGAAGTCTAGTGGAAGGAGTGACCGCAGACAGGCTTCCAAGGCCTAACATAACAAACTTGGGCTGGCTGTAGGCACTTTTAAATTGGTTCCAGGGGTACACGGGCAGCAGTGGTCTGGTCAGTGGAAGGAGTGACCGCAGACAGGCTTCCAAGGCCTAACATAACAAACTTGGGCTGGCTGTAGGCACTTTTAAATTGGTTCCAGGGGTACACGGGCAGCAGTGGTCTGGTCAGTGGAAGGAGTGACCGCAGACAGGCTTCCAAGGCCTAACATAACAAACTTGGGCTGGCTGTAGGCACTTTTAAATTGGTTCCAGGGGTACACGGGCAGCAGTGGTCTGGTCAGTGGAAGTCTAGTGGAAGGAGTGACCGCAGACAGGCTTCCAAGGCCTAACATAACAAACTTGGGCTGGCTGTAGGCACTTTTAAATTGGTTCCAGGGGTACACGGGCAGCAGTGGTCTGGTCAGTGGAAGTCTAGTGGAAGGAGTGACCGCAGACAGGCTTCCAAGGCCTAACATAACAAACTTGGGCTGGCTGTAGGCACTTTTAAATTGGTTCCAGGGGTACACGGGCAGCAGTGGTCTGGTCAGTGGAAGGAGTGACCGCAGACAGGCTTCCAAGGCCTAACATAACAAACTTGGGCTGGCTGTAGGCACTTTTAAATTGGTTCCAGGGGTACACGGGCAGCAGTGGTCTGGTCAGTGGAAGGAGTGACCGCAGACAGGCTTCCAAAGCCTAACATAACAAACTTGGGCTGGCTGTAGGCACTTTTAAATTGGTTCCAGGGGTACACGGGCAGCAGTGGTCTGGTCAGTGGAAGGAGTGACCGCAGACAGGCTTCCAAGGCCTAACATAACAAACTTGGGCTGGCTGTAGGCACTTTTAAATTGGTTCCAGGGGTACACGGGCAGCAGTGGTCTGGTCAGTGGAAGTCTAGTGGAAGGAGTGACCGCAGACAGGCTTCCAAGGCCTAACATAACAAACTTGGGCTGGCTGTAGGCACTTTTAAATTGGTTCCAGGGGTACACGGGCAGCAGTGGTCTGGTCAGTGGAAGTCTAGTGGAAGGAGTGACCGCAGACAGGCTTCCAAGGCCTAACATAACAAACTTGGGCTGGCTGTAGGCACTTTTAAATTGGTTCCAGGGGTACACGGGCAGCAGTGGTCTGGTCAGTGGAAGGAGTGACCGCAGACAGGCTTCCAAGGCCTAACATAACAAACTTGGGCTGGCTGTAGGCACTTTTAAATTGGTTCCAGGGGTACACGGGCAGCAGTGGTCTGGTCAGTGGAAGTCTAGTGGAAGGAGTGACCGCAGACAGGCTTCCAAGGCCTAACATAACAAAATTGGGCTGACTGTAGGCACTTTTAAATTGGTTCCAGGGTAACGCGGCCAGCAGTGGCCTGGTCAGTGTAGTAGTTGTAGAAAGAAGGGACCGCAGACAGGCTTCGAAGGCCTAACATAACAAAAATGTCAAAACAATGGTATTGTCAGTGCCAGGCATTGAAGGATGTCAGCGCCTAGACTACACATTGGTGAAGCTGTGAGAGATAATTTTGCTAGTGGTAGAGCACTGTTTGAGCTGGGGGGGGGGAACTGTCTTGTGGCCGGCGGTACAGGCACAGGGCCCCTCATATTACAACGGTGTGTCTGACGTTGGGTGCGCACCACCACCGCCAGAGACACTTTATTGTACTATGAGGGACCCAGTGGCAGTGCCGTCGACCAAAAGCGGCCACACCCACCTCTTCAGACAAACAGCACTCTCAAGGGTCCAAGCGCAAAGTGTCGATAGCACGGCCCCGTGTGGGGAGTTTGGCCATTTCGTGAGGTGGAAACATGTCGTATGCTGGACAATCAGGTGAAGAAAATTACGAGATTGGAAAAGTCATTCAGAATAGTCCACAGGCAAGACCTTTTCATAGGAAAGCTAGGTGTCAGCCGGGCAGGGTGGGGCAAAAGATTTTGAAATCCAGTTGTGGTTCATTTTAATGAAGGTTAGATCATCTACATTTTGGGTAGCCAGACGAGTCCTTTTTTCTGTTAGTATTGAACCTGCAGCACTGAATACTCTTTCTGATAGGACACTAGCTGCCGGGCAAGCAAGCTCCTGCAATGCATATTCTGCCAATTCTGGCCAGGTGTCTAATTTGGATGCCCAGTAATCAAATGGGAATGACGGTTGAGGGAGAACGTCGATAAGGGATGAAAAATAGTTTGTAACCATACTGGACAAATGTTGTCTCCTGTCACTTTGAATTGATGCTGCAGTACCTGTCCTGTCTGCGGTCATAGAAAAATCACTCCACAACCTGGTCAGAAAACCCCTCTGGCCAACGCCACTTCTGATTTCTGCCCCTCTAACACCTCTGGTCTGCTGGCCCCTGGAGCTCGTGTGAGAACGATCACGGGCGCTGTGTGCAGGGAATGCCAGAAGCAAACGGTCAACAAGAGTTGATTGTTTTGTTGCTAATATTAGTTCCAAGTTCTCATGTGGCATAATATTTTGCAATTTGCCTTTATAGCGAGGATCAAGGAGGCAGGCCAACCAGTAATCGTCATCGTTCATCATTTTTGTAATGCGTGTGTCCCTTTTGAGGATACGCAAGGCATAATCCGCCATGTGGGCCAAAGTTCCCGTTGTCAAATCTGCGGTTGTGCTTGGTTGAGGGGCAGTTGCAGGCAAATCTACGTCACTTGTGTCCCTCAAAAAACCAGAACCCGGCCTTGCCACGCCACCAATTTCCCGTGCCCCCGGGAAAGCTTCCTCATTAAAAATATACTCATCCCCATCATCCTCCTCATCCTCCACCTCCTCTTCGCCCGGTACCTCGTCATGTACACTGCCCTGACCAGACAATCGCTGACTGTCATCAAGGCTTTCCTCTTCCTCTGGTGCAGACGCCTGATCCTTTATGTGCGTCAAACTTTGCATCAGCAGACGCATTAGGGGGATGCTCATGCTTATTATGGCGTTGTCTGCACTAACCAGCCGTGTGCATTCCTCAAAACACTGAAGGACTTGACACATGTCTTGAATCTTCGACCACTGCACACCTGACAACTCCATGTCTGCCATCCTACTGCCTGCCCGTGTATGTGTATCCTCCCACAAAAACATTACAGCCCGCCTCTGTTCGCACAGTCTCTGAAGCATGTGCAGTGTTGAGTTCCACCTTGTTGCAACGTCTATGATTAGGCGATGCTGGGGAAGGTTCAAAGAACGCTGATAGGTCTGCATACGGCTGGAGTGTACAGGCGAACGGCGGATATGTGCGCAAAGTCCACGCACTTTGAGGAGCAGGTCGGATAACCCCGGATAACTTTTCAGGAAGCACTGCACCACCAGGTTTAAGGTGTGAGCCAGGCAAGGAATGTGTTTCAGTTGGGAAAGGGAGATGGCAGCCATGAAATTCCTTCCGTTATCACTCACTACCTTGCCTGCCTCAAGATCTACAGTGCCCAGCCACGACTGCGTTTCTTGCTGCAAGAACTCGGACAGAACTTCCGCGGTGTGT
Organism: Ranitomeya imitator; assembly: GCF_032444005.1. NCBI lineage: Eukaryota > Metazoa > Chordata > Amphibia > Anura > Dendrobatidae > Ranitomeya > Ranitomeya imitator. Next base: position 473,757,474 of record NC_091285.1, on the reverse strand, counting down.
CTATTGTCGCCCAAACACTTCATAGCCAATACAGCCTGCTGACGTATGCCAGTAGCTGCCCCATAATGGGAGACCTGGTGTGCAACTGTGGCAGGTGCGGATGGAGTGTTTGTGCGACTGCGGTCTGTGGACGAGCTCTTGCTTCTGCAGGAGGACGAGGAGGAGGAGGAGGAGGAGGGGGTGCGAACGGCTACAGACAACTGTTTACTAGACCGTGGGCTAGGCAGAACTGTCCCAAACTTGCTGTCCCCTGTGGACCCTGAATCCACCACATTTACCCAGTGTGCCGTGATGGACACGTAACGTCCCTGGCCATGCCTACTGGTCCATGCATCTGTTGTCAGGTGCACCTTTGTGCTCACAGATTGCCTGAGTGCATGGACGATGCGCTCTTTAACATGCTGGTGGAGGGCTGGGATGGCTTTTCTGGAAAAAAAGTGTCGACTGGGTAGCTCGTAGCGTGGTACAGCGTAGTCCATCAGGTCTTTGAACGCTTCGCTTTCAACTAACCGGTAGGGCATCATCTCTAACGAGATTAGTCTAGCTATGTGGGCGTTCAAACCCTGTGTACGCGGATGCGAGGCTAAGTATTTCCTTTTTCTAACCATAGTCTCATGTAGGGTGAGCTGGACTGGAGAGCTGGAGATCGTGGAACTAGCGGGGGTGCCGGTGGACATGGCAGACTGAGAGACGGTGGGAGATGGTATTGTTGCCGCCGGTGCCCTAGATGCAGTGTTTCCTACTACGAAACTGGTGATTCCCTGACCCTGACTGCTTTGGCCTGGCAAAGATACCTGCACAGATACAGCAGGTGGTGCGCTAAATGGTGGTCCTACACTGCCGGAAGGGATGTTGCGTTGATGACTAGCTTCATTGGCCGAGGGTGCAACAACCTTAAGGGACGTTTGGTAGTTAGTCCAAGCTTTCAAATGCATGGTGGTTAAATGTCTATGCATGCAACTAGTATTGAGACTTTTCAGATTCTGACCTCTGCTTAAGGAAGTAGAACATTTTTGACAGATGACTTTGCGCTGATCAATTGGATGTTGTTTAAAAAAATGCCAGACTGCACTCTTTCTAGCATCGGATACCTTTTCAGGCATTGCAGACTGAGCTTTAACCGGATGGCCACGCTGTCCTCCACCAGGTTTTGGCTTTGCCACGCGTTTTGGGCAAGATACGGGCCCGGCAGATGGAACCTGTGGCGATGTTGATGCCTGCTGCGGCCCCTCCTCCTCCTCTGCTTCAGAACTGCTGCCGCCTGCACCCTGTTCCCCCAATGGCTGCCAATCGGGGTCAAGAACTGGGTCATCTAATAACTCTTCTTGTACCTCCTGCGCAACTTCGTCTGTGTCACCGTGTCGTTCGGTGGTATAGCGTTCGTGATGGGGCAACATAGTCTCATCAGGGTCTGATTCTTGATCAGCACCCTGCGAGGGCAATGTTGTGGTCTGAGTCAAAGGACCAGCATAGTAGTCTGGCTGTGGCTGTGCGTCAGTGCACTCCATGTCAGATTCAATTTGTAATGGGCATGGACTGTTAACTGCTTCACTTTCTAAGCCAGGGACGGTATGTGAAAAGAGCTCCATGGAGTAACCCGTTGTGTCGCCTGCTGCATTCTTCTCTTTTGTTGTTTTTGCTGAAGAGGACAAGGAAGTGACTTGTCCCTGACCGTGAACATCCACTAACGACGCGCTGCTTTTACTTTTACCAGTTTCACGAGAGGAGGCAAAAGAGCTAGAGGCTGAGTCAGCAAGATAAGCCAAAACTTGCTCTTGCTGCTCCGGCTTTAAAAGCGGTTTTCCTAATCCCAGAAAAGGGAGCGTTCGAGGCCTTGTGTAGCCGGACGACGAACCTGGCTCCACAGCTCCAGACTTAGGTGCAATATTTTTTTCCCCACGACCACCTGATGCTCCACCACTACCACTACCCTCATTACCAGCTGACAATGAACGCCCCCGGCCACGACCTCTTCCACTAGACTTCCTCATTGTTTTAAAAACGTAACCAAACTAACGTTATTTGTTGCAGTCACACAACTTACACGGTGAGCTATAACTTCAGTATGATTTAGCTACCCCTTTACAGGTTGGTGAGACCACAGCGAAAATCAGGGCCAATGTTACACACTCTTTTTTTGGTGGCTGCAAATTAGAGAGATGCCCCACACGCAGGACTGTCACTGAAGCACAAATGTTAATATTAATGTCACACTATTATTTTTTTTTTATTTTTATTTTTTTCAGGAACACTTTAGAAACCGCAAAAAAAAAAAAAAATAGATTTTTGCAGGGAGAATTTAGAAAACAAATGTAACAAACTATATGCTTTCTATGGGCCACTGAGTGAGAGATGACGCACACAGGAATCAGGAGTGGCACACAAGCCCAGAGGCCAATATTTTTCTACCAATGATTGATGGAGTTATTTTCTCTGGTAGATTTTTGAACCCAAATCAAGGAAAAAAAATATAGGCTTTCTATGGACCACAATTGGAGAGAGAGAGAGAGAGAGAGAGAGAGAGAGAGAGATGGCACACCCAGGAGTCAAGACTGGCACACAAGCAGAAAGGCCAATATTAATCTCCCAATTTTTTTTTGGGTTTGTTTTTTTTTTTTTTTTTTCAGGGAGACTTTAGAAAAAAAAATAATAAAAAAAATATGATTTTATCAGGAAGAATTTAGAAACCAAATAAAATAAAATGATTTTTTCAGGGAGAATTTAGAAAACAAATAAAACCAAAAATAGGCGTTCTATGGCCCACTGACTGAGAGAGAGAGAGAGATGGAACGCTTAGTACTGGCACACAAGCCCAAAGGGCAATATTAATCTCCCTTTTTTTTTCAGGGAGAATTTCTAAAACCCAAAAAAAAAAAAAAATAGGCTTTCTATGGCCCACTATTTGTGAGAGAGATGGGACGCTCAGGACTGGCACAGATGGCACGCTCAGGACTGGCACAGAAGCCCAGAGGCCAATATTAATCTCCCTTTTTTTCTGGGAGAATTTATAAAACCAAAAAAATATTTAAATAGGCTTTCTATGGCCCACTATTTGTGAGAGAGATGGCACGCTCAGGACTGGCACAGATGGCACGCTCACAACTGGCACACAAGCCCAGAGGCCAATATTAATCTCCCTTTTTTTCAGGGAGAATTTATAAAACCAAAAAAAAAATTAAATAGGCTTTCTATGGCCCACTATTTGTGAGAGAGATGGCACGCTCAGGACTGGCACAGATGGCACGCTCACAACTGGCACACAAGCCCAGAGGCCAATATTAATCTCCCTTTTTTCAGGGAAAATTTATAAAACCAAAAAAAAAATTAAATAGGCTTTCTATGGCCCACTATTTGTGAGAGAGATGGCACGCTCACAACTGGCACAGATGGCACGCTCACAACTGGCACACAAGCCCAGAGGCCAATATTAATCTCCCTTTTTTCAGGGAAAATTTATAAAACCAAAAAAAAAATTAAATAGGCTTTCTATGGCCCACTATTTGTGAGAGAGATGGCACGCTCAGGACTGGCACAGATGGCACGCTCACAACTGGCACACAAGCCCAGAGGCCAATATTAATCTCCGTTTTTTTCAGGGAGAATTTATAAAACCAAAAAAATAAATTAAATAGGCTTTCTATGGCCCACTATTTGTGAGAGAGATGGCACGCTCAGGGCTGGCACAGATGGCACGCTCACAACTGGCACACAAGCCCAGAGGCCAATATTAATCTCCCTTTTTTCAGGGAGAATTTATAAAACCAAAAAAAAAATTAAATAGGCTTTCTATGGCCCACTATTTGTGAGAGAGATGGCACGCTCAGGACTGGCACAGATGGCACGCTCACAACTGGCACACAAGCCCAGAGGCCAATATTAATCTCCCTTTTTTTCAGGGAGAATTTATAAAACCAAAAAAAAAATTAAATAGGCTTTCTATGGCCCACTATTTGTGAGAGAGATGGCACGCTCAGGGCTGGCACAGATGGCACGCTCAGGACTGGCACACAAGCCCAGAGGCCAATATTAATCTCCCTTTTTTTCAGGGAGAATTTATAAAACCCAAAAAAAAATAAAATAGGCTTTCTATGGCCCACTATTTGTGAGACAGATGGCACACTCAGGACTGGCACACAAGCCCAAAGGCTAATATTAATCTCCCACTGTATTTTTATCAGGGAGAATTTATACACCCCACAAAAAAAAATACAGAAAAATGAAAAGGCTTTCTATGGCCCACTATGTGAGAGAGATGGCACACACAGGGATGGCACTCTAGCAGAAATGCCAAATTGCCAATCTTAATCTCCCACCAAAAAAAAAAAAAAACAGGGAATGTCCTACAATTACTATCTCCCTGCCTGCAGTAATCTCAGCCAGGTATGGCAGGCAGCAATAAGGAGTGGACTGATGCACAAATCAAATAAAAAGTGTGGACAAACAAAAAAGATAGCTGTGCAGAAAGGAAGGAACAAGAGGATTTGTGCTTTGAAAAAAGCAGTTGGTTTGCACAGCGGCGTACACACAGCAATGCAGCTATCAGGGAGCCTTCTAGGGCAGCCCAATGAGCTACAGCGCTGAGGGGGAAAAAAAAAAAAAAAACTTCCACTGTCCCTGCACACCGAGGGTGGTGTTGGACAGTGCAAATCGCTGCAGCACAAGCGGTTTTGTGGTTAATGGACCCTGCCTAACGCTATCCCTGCTTCTGACAAAGCGGCAGCAACCTCTCCCTAAGCTCAGATCAGCAGCAGTAAGATGGCGGTCGGCGGGAACGCCTCTTTATAGCCCCTGTGACGTCGCAGACAGCAAGCCAATCACTGCAATGCCCTTCTCAAAGATGGTGGGGACCAGGACCTATGTCATCACGCTGCCCACACTCTGCGTTTACCTTCATTGGCTGAGAAATGGCGCTTTTCGCGTCATTGAAACGCGACTTTGGCGCGAAAGTCGCGTACCGCATGGCCGACCCCGCACAGGGGTCGGATCGGGTTTCATGAAACCCCGACTTAGCCAAAAGTCGGCGACTTTTGAAAATGTTCGACCCGTTTCGCTCAACCCTAGTGAACACAAAAAAACTGTCTGATTTAAAATTAATTTCTATCTCCTTTGATATGATCTAGCATATCAGAGAAAAGAGAAATGTGGTCTTCTGAGCCCCCATTATATGTCCGCCATCCCCCAGGCCCTTCTGCTCCATCCCCATACCCTCTGTGTCATCTTCCTGGAAAAAAAATGATAGGCGCCCATGCCTGAGATCTGTGGTCCGGTACCTGGCAACAATAGGGAATGTTTACTATTGGTTCTTTTTGAACACTGTGATACACCCTATCCCAGTGATCAAAATAAAAACAATTGTAATTCAAATCCCCCTTAGTTAGATAAAAATTATAAAATACATTTTTACATTTCTTTCATTCTTTTCAGTTAGAATTGGAGTAAGGGTTAAAATTAGGATTGTGTTAGGGTTAGGGATGGGGCTAGGGTTAGGGTTGTGTTAGGATGGTGTTAGGGTTAGAGTTGTAATTGGGAGTTTTTCAAAAGTAAAAAAATAAATAAATAAATAATGATCATTGAATTGTTTAATTACAATCTTGTAGGTCCTGTCCTAAGTGTGCAAATCTTTGGACCCTATCTGTTGTGAATTCTGTTATCGAACTCCCTCCTGTGGTCATGAATGGTACTTCGGCGAGTTCTGTCCATGGACTCCCTCTGGTGGCTGTGAGTGGAGCTGCTGCTTCTGAGGTTCCTTCCACAGGTGACGTAGTTTATCCTTTGGCTGGCTGCTCTATTTAACTCCACTCAGATCGTTACTCCATGCCAGCTGTCAATGTTCTTGTACTGGTTCAGTTCGCTCTTGGATCTTTCTGGTGACCTGTCTACTCCAGCAGAAGCTAAGTCCCTGCTAATTAATTATTTGTTCATTGTTTCCTTGTCCAGCTTGCTATCATGATTTTGCCTTGCTAGCTGGAAGCTCTGGGATGCAGAGTGGCACCTCCGCACCGTGAGTCGGTGCAGAGGTCTTTTTGCACACTCTGCGTGGTCTTTTTGTAGTTTTTTGTGCTGACCGCAAAGATACCTTTCCTATCCTCAGTCTGTTTAGTAAGTCTGGCCTCCCTTTGCTGAAACCTGTTTCATTTCTGTGTTTGTGACTTTCATCTTTACTCACAGTCAATATATGTGGGGGGCTGCCTTTTCCTTTGGGGAATTTCTCTGAGGCAAGGTAGGCTTTATTTTCTATCTTTAGGGCTAGTTAGCTCTTAGGCTGTGAAGAGGCGTCTAGGCAGAGTTAGGTACGCTCCACGGCTATTTCTAGTTGTGTGATAGGATTAGGGGTTGCGGTCAGCAGAGCTCCCACTTCCCAGAGCTTGTCCTGTGTGAGTTTAACCATCAGGTCGTTCCGGATGCTCCTAACCACCAGGTCCATAACAGTACAGCTGGCCCAAAGTATTAATGCATCTCAATAGAGGGATAAGAGAAGTTCTGAGACCATTTTTTTTTCTCTGCAGTGTGTTTTGTCTTTCTTTTCCCCTTAACCTCTGGTTGGTTCAGGACACAGGTGTAGATATGGACATTCAAGGTCTGTCCTCTTGTGTGGATCATCTCACTGCAAGGGTACAAAACATTCAAGATTTTGTGGTTCAGAATCCGATGTTAGAGCCTAGAATTCCAATTCCTGATTTGTTTTCTGGGGATAGATCTAAGTTCCTGAATTTCAAAAATAATTGTAAACTGTTTCTAGCTTTGAAACCCCGCTCCTCTGGTGACCCCGTTCAACAAGTAAAAACCATTATTTCTTTGTTGCGTGGTGACCCTCAAGACTGGGCATTTTCCCTTGCGCCCGGAGATCCTGCATTGCGTGATGTAGATGCGTTTCTGGCGCTTGGATTGCTTTATGATGAACCAAATTCATTGGATCAGGCAGAGAAAATCTTGCTGGCTTTGTGTCAGGGTCAGGATGAAGCGGAGGTGTACTGTCAGAAGTTTAGAAAGTGGTCTGTGCTTACTCAGTGGAATGAGTGTGCCATGGCGGCAATTTTCAGAAAGGGTCTTTCTGAAGCCCTTAAGGATGTCATGGTGGGATTTCCCGCACCTGCTGGTCTGAATGAGTCTATGTCCTTGGCCATTCAGATCGATCGGCGCTTGCGTGAGCGCAAAGCTGTGCACCATTTGGCGGTATTCTCTGAGCATAGGCCTGAGCCTATGCAATGTGATAGGACTTTGACCAGAGCTGAACGGCAAGAACACAGACGTCGGAATGGGCTGTGTTTTTACTGTGGTGATTCCACTCATGCTATCTCCGATTGTCCTAAGCGCACTAAGCGGTTCGCTAGGTCTGCCATCATTGGTACGGTACAGTCGAAATTTCTTTTGTCCGTTACTCTGATTTGCTCTCTGTCGTCCTATTCTGTTATGGCATTTGTGGATTCAGGCGCTGCCCTGAATTTGATGGACTTGGAGTTTGCCAGGCGCTGTGGTTTTTTCTTGGAGCCCTTGCAGTATCCTATTCCATTGAGAGGAATTGATGCTACGCCTTTGGCCAAGAATAAGCCTCAGTACTGGACTCAATTGACCATGTGCATGGCTCCTGCACATCAGGAGGATATTCGCTTTTTGGTGTTGCATAATCTGCATGATGTGGTCGTTTTGGGGTTGCCATGGCTACAGGTCCATAATCCAGTATTGGATTGGAAATCTATGTCTGTCTCCGGCTGGGGTTGTCAGGGGGTACATGGTGATGTTCCATTGCTGTCAATTTCACCTTCCACTCCTTCTGAAGTCCCTGAGTTTTTGTCAGATTACCGGGATGTATTTGAAGAGCCCAAATCTGGTGCCCTACCTCCTCATAGGGATTGCGATTGTGCTATTAATTTGATTCCTGGTAGTAAGTTTCCTAAGCGCCGACTGTTTAATTTATCTGTGCCAGAGCACGCCGCTATGCGGAGTTATATAAAGGAATCCTTGGAGAAAGGTCATATTCGCCCGTCGTCATCACCGTTGGGAGCAGGGTTCTTTTTTGTGGCCAAGAAGGATGGCTCTTTGAGACCTTGTATTGATTACCGCCTTCTTAATAAGATCACACTCAAATTTCAGTACCCTTTGCCGCTGCTGTCTGATTTGTTTGCTCGGATTAAGGGGGCTAGGTGGTTCACCAAGATAGATCTTCGAGGGGCGTATAATCTTGTGCGAATTAAACAGGGCGATGAATGGAAAACAGCATTTAATACGCCCGAGGGCCATTTTGAGTACCTGGTTATGCCATTCGGGCTTTCTAATACTCCATCTGTGTTTCAGTCCTTTATGAATGACATCTTCCGAAAGTACCTGGATAGATTCATGATTGAATATTTGGATGATATTTTGGTCTTTTCGGATGATTGGGAGTCTCATGTGAAGCAGGTCAGAATGGTGTTCCAGGTCCTTCGTGTGAATTCCTTGTTTGTGAAGGGGTCGAAATGTCTCTTTGGAGTTCAGAAGGTTTCATTTTTGGGTTTCATTTTTTCCCTTTCTACTATCGAGATGGACCCTGTTAAAGTTCAGGCCATTTATGATTGGACTCAGCCGACATCTGTGAAGAGCCTGCAGAAGTTCCTGGGCTTTGCTAATTTTTACCGTCGCTTCATCGCTAATTTTTCTAGTGTTGCTAAACCGTTGACTGATTTGACCAAGAAAGGTGCTGATGTGGTCAATTGGTCCTCTGCGGCTGTAGAGGCTTTTCAGGAGTTGAAGCGTCGTTTTTCTTCTGCCCCTGTGTTGTGCCAGCCAGATGTTTCGCTCCCGTTTCAGGTCGAGGTTAATGCTTCTGAGATTGGAGCAGGGGCTGTTTTGTCGCAAAGAAGTTCTGATGGCTCGGTGATGAAACCATGTGCCTTCTTTTCTAGAAAATTCTCGCCTGCTGAGCGCAATTATGATGTTGGCAATCGAGAGTTGTTGGCCATGAAGTGGGCATTCCAAGAGTGGCGACATTGGCTTGAAGGAGCCAAGCATCGCGTCGCGGTCTTGACAGATCACAAGAATTTGACTTATCTCGAGTCTGCCAAACGGTTGAATCCTAGACAGGCTCGATGGTCGCTGTTTTTCTCCCGTTTTGATTTTGTGGTTTCGTACCTTCCGGGCTCTAAGAATATGAAGGCTGATGCCCTGTCAAGGAGTTTTGTGCCTGACTTTCCGGGTGTTCCTGAGCCGGCGGGTATTCTCAAAGAGGGGGTAATTTTGTCTGCCATCTCCCCTGATTTGCGGCGCGTGCTGCAGAAGTTTCAGGCTGATAGACCTGACCGTTGTTCAGCGGAGAAACTGTTTGTCCCTGATAGATGGACTAGTAGAGTTATCTCTGAGGTTCATTGTTCGGTGTTGGCGGGTCATCCTGGAATCTTTGGTACCAGAGATTTGGTGGCTAGATCCTTTTGGTGGCATTCTTTGTCACGGGATGTGCGTTCTTTTGTGCAGTCCTGTGGGACTTGTGCTCGGGCTAAGCCCTGCTGTTCTCGTGCCAGTGGGTTGCTTTTGCCCTTGCCGGTCCCGAAGAGGCCCTGGACGCATATTTCCACGGATTTTATTTCAGATCTCCCTGTCTCTCAAAGGATGTCGGTCATTTGGTTGGTTTGTGATCGCTTCTCTAAGATGGTCCATTTGGTACCCTTGTCTAAATTGCCTTCCTCCTCTGATTTGGTGCCATTGTTTTTCCAGCATGTGGTTCGTTTGCATGGCATTCCGGAGAGCATCGTCTCGGACAGAGGTTCCCAGTTTGTTTCGAGGTTTTGGCGGTCCTTTTGTGCTAAGATGGGCATTGATTTGTCTTTTTCTTCGGCTTTCCATCCTCAGACAAATGGCCAAACCGAACGAACTAATCAGACTTTTGAAACATATCTGAGATGCTTTGTTTCTGCTGATCAGGATGATTGAGTGTCCATCTTGCCTTTGGCTGAGTTCGCCCTTAATAATTGGGCCAGCTCAGCTACTTTGGTTTCGCCTTTTTACTGTAATTCTGGTTTCCATCCTCGTTTCTCTTCAGGGCAGGTTGAGCCTTCGGACTGTCCTGGTGTGGATGCTTTGGTGGACAGGTTGCAGCAGATTTGGACTCATGTGGTGGACAATTTGACATTGTCCCAGGAGAAAGCTCAATGTTTCGCTAACCGCCGGCGCTGTGTTGGTCCCCGACTTCGTGTTGGGGATTTGGTTTGGTTGTCGTCTTGTTATGTTCCTATGAAGGTTTCCTCTCCTAAGTTTAAGCCTCGTTTCATTGGTCCGTATAAGATTTCTGAAGTTTTCAATCCTGTGTCATTCCGTTTGGCCCTTCCAGCTTCTTTTGCCATCCATAATGTGTTCCATAGGTCGTTATTGCGGAAATACGTGGCGCCTATGGTTCCCTCCGTTGATACTCCTGTCCCGGTGTTGGTCGAGGGGGAGTTGGAGTATGTGGTGGAGAAGATTTTAGATTCTCGTATTTCGAGACGGAAACTCCAGTACCTGGTCAAGTGGAAGGGTTATGGTCAGGAAGATAATTCCTGGGTTTTTGCCTCTGATGTTCATGCTGCCGATCTAGTTCGGGCCTTTCATTTGGCTCGTCCTGATCGGCCTGGGGGCTCTGGTGAGGGTTCGGTTACCCCTCCTCAAGGGGGGTACTGTTGCGAATTCTGTTATCGAACTCCCTCCTGTGGTCATGAATGGTACTTCGGCGAGTTCTGTCCATGGACTCCCTCTGGTGGCTGTGAGTGGAGCTGCTGCTTCTGAGGTTCCTTCCACAGGTGACGTAGTTTATCCTTTGGCTGGCTGCTCTATTTAACTCCACTCAGATCGTTACTCCATGCCAGCTGTCAATATTCTTGTACTGGTTCAGTTCGCTCTTGGATCTTTCTGGTGACCTGTCTACTCCAGCAGAAGCTAAGTCCCTGCTAGTTAAATATTTGTTCATTGTTTCCTTGTCCAGTTTGCTATCATGATTTTGCCTTGCTAGCTGGAAGCTCTGGGATGCAGAGTGGCACCTCCGCACCGTGAGTCGGTGCGGAGGTCTTTTTGCACACTCTGCGTGGTCTTTTTGTAGTTTTTTGTGCTGACCGCAAAGATACCTTTCCTATCCTCAGTCTGTTTAGTAAGTCTGGCCTCCCTTTGCTGAAACCTGTTTCATTTCTGTGTTTGTGACTTTCATCTTTACTCACAGTCAATATATGTGGGGGGCTGCCTTTTCCTTTGGGGAATTTCTCTGAGGCAAGGTAGGCTTTATTTTCTATCTTTAGGGCTAGTTAGCTCTTAGGCTGTGAAGAGGCATCTAGGCAGAGTTAGGTACGCTCCACGGCTATTTCTAGTTGTGTGATAGGATTAGGGGTTGCGGTCAGCAGAGCTTCCACTTCCCAGAGCTTGTCCTGTGTGAGTTTAACCATCAGGTCGTTCCGGATGCTCCTAACCACCAGGTCCATAACACATATCTCCTGTAATCTATTACTAACTTGAAATGTTAAATATCCAAGCAACATTTGAAATATTTTACCAAAATTAACCTGTGCATCATAAATGTATCAGAGAACTCTATAGTCTGACTGCCCTGGCAGTGAGGCAATCTGGTGATGGAAACATTTTGCTTCTTTGAAAAGTATTGGCTATAGGTATGGATGCATTTTATGCTAATAATTTGATACTAATTTTGAATAAAATCAATATTCCATAAACCAAATATTTCAAAAACCATGAAGAGCACATTAATTTAACCATTCGTTTTATACATTTTTTTATCATCACTTCTAAATCACGCATTCTTATATTTTTAAATGGAAAACAGCTGGATTCTAGTTACCTTATAGATGCATGCAGTAATATTTAAGATTTTTTTTCCTGACAGTAATTACATTTCTTTTGATCTTAGAAATTCACAAAATTTATTTTGCTATTAGAAATAAACTTAAAAAATGTTAATCAAATCCCCATTTTGTCACCCCTTTTGAAAAATTAGAAAATATATTTTTCTTATTTTTTCAACATTCTTTGCAGGTAGGATGGGAGTTGGGGTATGGGTTGGGGATAGGGTAGTGTTAGAGCTAGGGTTGTGGTTAGGGTTGTGTTAGGGTTGTGTTAGGATTGTGTTAGGGTTGAAGTTAGAATTTTTTTTTCAAAAGCATAAAAAAATGATAACAATATGATGGCTAATGTTGTGTCAGGGTTAGGGATGGGGTTAGGGTTGTGTTAGGATGTAGAGTTGAAATTTTTTTTCCAAAGTAAAAAGAAAATGATGATATGATGCCTAGTATTGAGTGCAAGTGCTCGCTACTCGGAACATCCCCTGCATATTTTTTGCTGTCTAACAGCTGTGAAACATGTGGGGCAGTACTTGAGCATGTCACTCAAGCACCCGCAATATTTGGTGCAGACCTGAGCACCTGATGCAAACTGGCATAGCAAGCACTTGCACTCTACACTAATGACGACATATTCAATATGACAACCTAATGCTATTAAATTCTGTGTAGTACCTCTAAGTTCAAAATACTCACTATACCACTGGATAAAATCCTTGAGGGGTGTGGTTTCCAAAATGGGGTCACTTGTGGGGGTTACCATTGTTTGGGCATATCAGGGGCTCTCTAAACCTGACATGGCATCCGCTCTCGATTCCACCCAACTTTGTGGAAGTCAAATGACACTCCTTATCTTCTGAGCCTTGTCGTGTGGCCAAACAGTTACAGCACTTATGGGGTATCGGCATACCCAAGAGAAATTGCACAACAAATGTAGATGTCAATTACTCATGTTAACCTTATGCAAATAAAACAGATTGGGTCTTAAGTAAATATTTTGTGAAAAAAGTTAAATGTTCATTTTTTCCTTTCCCATTGCTTCATTTCTCTTGAAGCAAATGAAGGGTTAATAAACTTCTTGAATGTTGTTTTGAACACCTTGAAGGGTGCAGTTTTAAAAATGGTGCAAATTTTGGATATTTTCTGTCATTTAGATCCCTCAAAGTCATTTGAAATGTGATGTGGTCCCTAAGAAAATGGTTGTGTAAATTTTCTTGAAAAAATGAGAAATCGCTGGTCAATTTTTAACTCTTATAACTTCCTAACAAAAATATATATATTTCCACAATTGTGCTGATGTAAAGTTTTAAAACTTGGAAATTGTAAAAATGTTCTACATTTTTGAGAAATTTCTGTCTTTTTTCATAAATAAACACAAGTCATATTGAAGATATTTTGCCACTATCATGAAGAACAATATATCACGAAAATACGGTCTCAGAATCAGTGGAATATGTTGAAGTGTTCCAGGGTTATTACTAGAGTTGAGCGACCTTGACCTTTTTAGAGTCGAGCCGGGATTCGCGAAACCCGACTATCTCAAAAGTCGGGTCGAGTGAAATCGGCCGATTATGACGTAAAGTCGGGATCGACCGAAACACGAAACCCAATGCAAGTCAATGGGGCAGCATAGTCGGCAGTGAGTGGGGGCCAGGAAAACACCTAGAGTGCCCATTTTAATGTCAAAACCATCCATTCTTCTTAATGAAGCTTGTCAAGCGTAATTTACCTTATAATAAATGTAAGGCATTTGAAATTGGGGGTCATTTGGCTAAAGTTGTGGTGGGTAGGGCTGGTTCAAGTAATTAGTGGGCCCAGGAAATCTGGACCACGTCACGGCAGTGGAGCAGGGAGAGGTAAGTATTTCAACTTTGCAAGTGCTGTGAACCTGAGCAAGCAGGGGGGGCCCACTCGTTGGCATTGGCACTGGCACAGGGCCCCTCAAAGTACAGCGGTGTGTTTGCACGGCGGGGGCGCCTCCCACCGGCAGCAACACTTTTGCGTACTATGAGAGGCCCTGTGCCAGTGACGTCGCCAACTAGTATTCCTCCCCCCACCTGATGAAGGAACCTGCACTTTCATCTGCACCTTCCTCTTTGTCCCCGTGTAAGGTGGTATGGTATGCGGGAAGAACAACCTGACTTTCAGCAGGGTCACAATGTTGTTGTGTAGCGTGCACGGGGAATGTTGCGTTATGGGTCAATGTACCAGCAGACTCATCTATCACTGGCTGGGCAATGGGCAGGATGAGGAGGAAACACAGATATAGGCCCAAAGAATAAAGTTGGCTAAATGCAGTTCAAAATTGGTAACACAGGAATAACCAGGGGGCATTGCAGTGGAGGACAACTGGAATGAGAGGCTGACACAGAGAGTAGGCCCAAATCAGTAAGTAGTCGAAATGCAGTTCAAAATTGGCAACCGTAGTAAACAGGCGGCACAGCTTTGTTCAGTGGAGGAGAACAGCAAGGAGTGGCAGACACCGATAGTAGGCCCCAACCCAACTAGTAGGCCAAATGCAGTCTAACATTAACAACTACTTAACGAGCGCCTGAAAACGGAATTTCAGGACAGGAAACCAGGAGAACAGCAAGGAGCGGCAGACACTGTTAGTAGGCCCCAAACCAACTAGTACGCCAAATGCAGTTGTTCCATTTAACCACAATTTAACGAGAGCCTGAAGATAGAAGCTCAGGAAAGGCAACCTGGAGAACACCTTGGAGTGGAACACACCATCTCTCTCCACCCCATACCCATTTTGTAGGCCTAATGCAGTGTAGTTTTCTACAACTACTAAACGAGAGTCGGAAGACCGAAGCAATGGCAAGGAAACCTGGGGAACACCTTGGAGTGTAACACACCATCTCTCTCCACCCGATACCCATTTTGTAGGCCTAATGCAGTGTAGTTTTCTACAACTACTAAACGAGAGTCGGAAGATCGAAGCAATGGCAAGGAAACCTGGAGAACACCTTGGAGTGTAACACACCATCTCTCTCCACCCCATAGCCAATTTGGAGGCCTAATGCAGTGTAGTTTCCAACAACTACTAAACGAGAGCATTAAGATCGAAGCTCTGGAAAGGCAACCTGGAGAACACCTTGGAGTGTAACACACCATCTCTCTCCACCCGATACCCATTTTGTAGGCCTAATGCAGTATAGTTTTCTACAACTACTGAACGAGAGTCGGAAGACCGAAGCAATGGCAAGGAAACCTGGGGAACACCTTGGAGTGTAACACACCATCTCTCTCCACCCGATACCCATTTTGTAGGCCTAATGCAGTGTAGTTTTCTACAACTACTGAACGAGAGTCGGAAGACCGAAGCAATGGCAAGGAAACCTGGGGAACACCTTGGAGTGTAACACACCATCTCTCTCCACCCGATACCCATTTTGTAGGCCTAATGCAGTGTAGTTTTCTACAACTATTAAACGAGAGTCGGAAGACCGAAGCAATGGCAAGGAAACCTGGGGAACACCTTGGAGTGTAACACACCATCTCTCTCCACCCGATACCCATTTTGTAGGCCTAATGCAGTGTAGTTTTCTACAACTACTAAACGAGAGTCTGAAGACCGAAGCAATGGCAAGAAAACCTGGGGAACACCTTGGAGTGTAACACACCATCTCTCTCCACCCGATACCCATTTTGTAGGCCTAATGCAGTGTAGTTTTCTACAACTACTAAACGAGAGTCGGAAGACCGAAGCAATGGCAAGGAAACCTGGGGAACACCTTGGAGTGTAACACACCATCTCTCTCCACCCGATACCCATTTTGTAGGCCTAATGCAGTGTAGTTTTCTACAACTACTAAACGAGAGTCTGAAGACCGAAGCAATGGCAAGGAAACCTGGGGAACACCTTGGAGTGTAACACACCATCTCTCTCCACCCGATACCCATTTTGTAGGCCTAATGCAGTGTAGTTTTCTACAACTACTAAACGAGAGTCGGAAGACCGAAGCAATGGCAAGGAAACCTGGGGAACACCTTGGAGTGTAACACACCATCTCTCTCCACCCGATACCCATTTTGTAGGCCTAATGCAGTGTAGTTTTGTACAACTACTAAACGAGAGTCGGAAGACCAAAGCAATGGCAAGGAAACCTGGGGAACACCTTGAAGTGTAACACACCATCTCTCTCCACCCGATACCCATTTTGTAGGCCTAATGCAGTGTAGTTTTCTACAACTACTAAACGAGAGTCTGAAGACCGAAGCAATGGCAAGGAAACCTGGGGAACACCTTGGAGTGTAACACACCATCTCTCTCCACCCGATACCCATTTTGTAGGCCTAATGCAGTGTAGTTTTCTACAACTACTAAACGAGAGTCGGAAGACCGAAGCAATGGCAAGGAAACCTGGGGAACACCTTGGAGTGTAACACACCATCTCTCTCCACCCGATACCCATTTTGTAGGCCTAATGCAGTGTAGTTTTGTACAACTACTAAACGAGAGTCGGAAGACCGAAGCAATGGCAAGGAAACCTGGGGAACACCTTGGAGTGTAACACACCATCTCTCTCCACCCGATACCCATTTTGTAGGCCTAATGCAGTGTAGTTTTCTACAACTACTAAACGAGAGTCTGAAGACCGAAGCAATGGCAAGGAAACCTGGGGAACACCTTGGAGTGTAACACACCATCTCTCTCCACCCGATACCCAATTTGTAGGCCTAATGCAGCCTACTTTCCGACAACTACTAAACGAGAGCATGAAGATCGAAGCTCAGGAAAGGCAACCTGGGGAACACCTTGGAGTGTAACACACCCTCTCTCTACACCACGGAAGGGCTGATTCTTAGGAAGGCTGTCGGAAAGAAGCAGGGCGCGTCCGAGGGTGATTATATTCTTATTAGGTATATACTCACCCTCGGACGCGCCCTGCTTCTTTATTTGTAATGAATGTTTATTTGCAATGTGGTTTTGACTTACTCTATTTTTTTGGTAAATAATGATTTTATTATTTTCATTGTTTTGCATCTTCTTGGCAATAATATAAAGAAAACGCGACAGGACAACACTCGGTGGATGCCATATCTGTGTTTTAAATTGAAAAAAACTTTCAGTTAACTACTTGCAGGAGAAAGTTATTGTAGCTGGTGGCCATTTTTAGTACTGTACCAGATTTTTGTTGTATGTGTTTGTTTTTAATGTTAAAATGTCTGCATTTGATATCTCTCCAGTATTTTCTTTTTTATAAGCAAAATACTTATTTTTATATTTTCTGATGTTGGTTCAAGGGGTACACGGGCAGCAGTAGACAGGTCAGTGGAGGCCTAGTGGAAGGAGGGACCGCAGACAGGCTTCGAAGGCCTAACATAATAAATTGGGCTGGCTGTAGGCAATTTAAAATTGGTTCCAGGGGAACACGGGCAGCAGTGGCCTGGTCAGTGTAGTAGTAGTGGAAAGAACGGGCCGCAGACAGGCTTCGAAGGCCTAACATAACAAAAATTGGGATGTAGGCAATTTACAATTGGTTCCAGGGGAACACGGACAGCAGTAGACAGGTCAGTGGAGGCCTAGTGGAAGGAGGGACCGCAGACAGGCTTCGAAGGCCTAACATAATAAATTGGGCTTGCTGTCGGCAATTTTAAATTAGTTCCAGGGGAACACGGGCGGCAGTAGCCAGGTCAGTGTAGTAGTAGTGGAAAGAACGGGCCGCAGACAGGCTTCGAAGGCCTAACATAACAAAAATTGGGCTGTAGGCAATTTAAAATTGGTTCCAGGGGAACACGAGCAGCAGTAGACAGGTCAGTGGAGGCCTAGTGGAAGGAGGGACCGCAGACAGGCTTCGAAGCCCTAACATAATAAATTGGGCTTGCTGTCGGCAATTTTAAATTGGTTCCAGGGGAACACGGGCAGCAGTGGCCTGGTCAGTGTAGTAGTAGTGGAAAGAACGGGCCGCAGACAGGCTTCGAAGGCCTAACAAAACAAAAATTGGGATGTAGGCAATTTACAATTGGTTCCAGGGGAACACGGACAGCAGTAGACAGGTCAGTGGAGGCCTAGTGGAAGGAGGGACCGCAGACAGGCTTCGAAGGCCTAACATAATAAATTGGGCTGGCTGTAGGTAATTTAAAATTGGTTCCAGGGGAACACGGGCAGCAGTGGCCTGGTCAGTGTAGTAGTAGTGGAAAGAACGGGCCGCAGACAGGCTTTGAAGGCCTAACATAACAAAAATTGGGCTGTAGGCAATTTAAAATTGGTTCCAGGGGAACACGGGCAGCAGTAGACAGGTCAGTGGAGGCCTAGTGGAAGGAGGGACCGCAGACAGGCTTCGAAGCCCTAACATAATAAATTGGGCTTGCTGTCGGCAATTTTAAATTGGTTCCAGGGGAACACGGGCGGCAGTAGGCAGGTCAGTGTAGTAGTAGTGGAAAGAACGGGCCGCAGACAGGCTTCGAAGGCCTAACATAACAAAAATTGGGCTGTAGGCAATTTAAAATTGGTTCCAGGGGAACACGGGCAGCAGTAGACAGGTCAGTGGAGGCCTAGTGGAAGGAGGGACCGCAGACAGGCTTCGAAGGCCTAACATAAGAAAAATGTCAATACAATGGTATTGACAGTGCCAGGCATTGAAGGATGTCAGCGCATAGACTAAACATTTGTGGAGCTGTGAGAGAAAATTTTGCAAGTGGTAGAGCACTGTTTGAGCTGGGGGGGGGGGGACTGTCTTGTGGCCGGCGGTACAGGCCCAGGGCCCCTCATATTACAACGGTGTGTCTGACGTTGGGTGCGCACCACCACCGCCAGACACTTTATTGTACTATGAGGGACCTAGTGGCAGTGCCGTCGACCAAAAGCGGGCACACCCACATCCTCAGACAAACAGTACTCTCACGGGTGCTGGCGCCAAGTGGCGATACCACGGCCCCGTGTGGAGACTTTGGCCATTTAGGGAGGTGTTAACATGTCGGATGCTGGACAATCAGGTGCTGCAAATTACGAGATTGGAAAAGTCGTTCAGAATAGTCCACAGGCAAGACCTTTACATAGGAAAGCTAGGTGTCAGCCGGGCAGGGTGGGGCAAAAGATTTCGAAATCCAGTTGTGGTTCATTTTAATGAAGGTTAGATCATCTACATTTTGGGTAGCCAGACGAGTCCTTTTTTCTGTTAGTATTGAACCTGCAGCACTGAATACTCTTTCTGATAGGACACTAGCTGCCGGGCAAGCAAGCTCCTGCAATGCATATTCTGCCAATTCTGGCCAGGTGTCTAATTTTGATGCCCAGTAATCAAATGGGAATGACGGTTGAGGGAGAACGTCGATAAGGGATGAAAAATAGTTAGTAACCATACTGGACAAATGTTGTCTCCTGTCACTTTGAATTGATGCTGCAGTACCTGTCCTGTCTGCGGTCATAGCAAAATCACTCCACAACCTGGTCAGAAAACCCCTCTGGCCAACGCCACTTCTGATTTCTGCCCCTCTAACACCTCTGGTCTGCTGGCCCCTGCAGCTCGTGTTAGAACGATCACGGGCGCTGTGTGCAGGGAATGACAGAAGCAAACGGTCAACAAGAGTTGATTGTTTGGTTGCTAATATTAGTTCCAAGTTCTCATGTGGCATTATATTTTGCAATTTGCCTTTATAGCGAGGATCAAGGAGGCAGGCCAACCAGTAATCGTCATCGTTCATCATTTTTGTTATGCGTGTGTCCCTTTTGAGGATACGTAAGGCATA
Organism: Ranitomeya imitator; assembly: GCF_032444005.1. Classification (NCBI taxonomy): domain Eukaryota; kingdom Metazoa; phylum Chordata; class Amphibia; order Anura; family Dendrobatidae; genus Ranitomeya; species Ranitomeya imitator. The sequence goes on along the minus strand of NC_091285.1, from coordinate 473,737,993 downwards.
ATCCGCCATGTGGCCCAAAGTTCCAGTTCTCAAATCTGTGGTTGTGCTTGGTTGAGGGGCAGTTTCAGGCAAATCCACGTCACTTGTGTCCCTCCAAAAACCAGAACCCGGCCTTGCCGCGCCAACAATTTCCACTGGCCCCGGAAAAGCTTCCTCATTAAAAATATAATCATCCCCATCATCCTCCTCGTCCTCCTCCTCCTGTTCGCCCGCTACCTCGTCCTGTACACTGCCCTGGCCAGACAATGGCTGACTGTCATCAAGGCTTTCCTCTTCCTCTGGTGCAGACGCCTGATCCTTTATGTGCGTCAAACTTTGCATCAGCAGACGCATTAGGGGGATGCTCATGCTTATTATGGCGTTGTCTGCACTAACCAGCCGTGTGCATTCCTCAAAACACTGAAGGACTTGACACATGTCTTGAATCTTCGACCACTGCACACCTGACAACTCCATGTCTGCCATCCTACTGCCTGCCCGTGTATGTGTATCCTCCCACAAAAACATAACAGCCCGCCTCTGTTCGCACAGTCTCTGAAGCATGTGCAGTGTTGAGTTCCACCTTGTTGCAACGTCTATGATTAGGCGATGCTGGGGAAGGTTCAAAGAACGCTGATAGGTCTGCATACGGCTGGAGTGTACGGGCGAACGGCGGATATGTGAGCAAAGTCCACGCACTTTGAGGAGCAGGTCGGATAACCCCGGATAACTTTTCAGGAAGCACTGCACCACCAGGTTTAAGGTGTGAGCCAGGCAAGGAATGTGTTTCAGTTGGGAAAGGGAGATGGCAGCCATGAAATTCCTTCCGTTATCACTCACTACCTTGCCTGCCTCAAGATCTACAGTGCCCAGCCACGACTGCGTTTCTTTCTGCAAGAACTCGGACAGAACTTCAGCGGTGTGTCTGTTGTCGCCCAAACACTTCATAGCCAATACAGCCTGCTGACGTTTGCCAGTAGCTGCCCCATAATGGGAGACCTGGTGTGCAACAGTGGCAGCTGCGGATGGAGTGGTTGTGCGACTGCGGTCTGTGGACGAGGTCTCGCTTCTGCAGGAGGACGAGGAGGAGGAGGAGGGGGTGCGAACGGCTACAGCCAACTGTTTCCTAGACCGTGGGCTAGGCAGAACTGTCCCAAACTTGCTGTCCCCTGTGGACCCTGCATCCACCACATTTACCCAGTGTGCCGTGATGGACACGTAACGTCCCTGGCCATGCCTACTGGTCCATGCATCTGTTGTCAGGTGCACCTTTGTGCTCACAGATTGCCTGAGTGCATGGACGATGCGCTCTTTAACATGCTGGTGGAGGGCTGGGATGGCTTTTCTGGAAAAAAAGTGTTGACTGGGTAGCTCGTAGCGTTTTACAGCGTAGTCCATCAGGGCTTTGAAAGCTTCGCTTTCAACTAACCGGTAGGGCATCATCTCTAACGAGATTAGTCTAGCTATGTGGGCGTTCAAACCCTGTGTATGCGGATGCGAGGCTAAGTACTTCCTTTTTCTAACCATAGTCTCATGTAGGGTGAGCTGGACTGGAGAGCTGGAGATCGTGGAACTAGCGGGGGTGCCGGTGGACATGGCAGACTGAGAGACGGTGGGAGATGGTATTGTTGCCGCCGGTGCCCTAGATGCAGTGTTTCCTACTACGAAACTGGTGATTCCCTGACCCTGACTGCTTTGGCCTGGCAAAGAAACCTGCACAGATACTGCAGGTGGTGCAGAAAATGGTGGCCCTACACTGCCGGAAGGGATGTTGCGTTGATGACTAGCTTCATTGGCCGAGGGTGCTACAACCTTAAGGGACGTTTGGTAGTTAGTCCAAGCTTGCAATATATACAGACAGGGTGGAGGGCACCATCCATATAAGAATCATATAGAAGATAAGGGGGGGGAGGGGTTCAACCCAAACTTGACAAAAAAGTGCAATAAACAAGAAAGGAGAAACAGCGTCAAGCTATGTAATGGGAACCACCACTAATATAATAAAGGTATATAATTTTATTTGTCAACCAAAAAGACACACAAAAACTAACAATAAAAACATTTAAAACCTCAACTCGAATGAGTCCATGGTACCAACAAAGGAACCACTACCCCTGGACATGGTAAATAGAGTATCTTATACAAATAAAGAATCCACTATACAAAAATGCAATCAAATAGCATATGTGGTAATGGATACAGCTAGTGTACAGAAATGTAAATCTCAAACATTTCTAAAAGGCATGGCACAGCTCGCTTATAACAAAGATGTACATATAAGGAAGATGCAGATCTATAAGTACAGAATATAATATGTTACAGACAAAATAGTATCACATATATGCTGGAACTAGTGCTAGGGAAGTCTTTGGCATATATCCTAACCATAAGCGCATAGTAGGTAGATTGAAGCTTAATAGATAAATCAAAAAATAAACCAAGTAACAAAATACCAAAAGAACCCCCCCGGCATATTTACCAAATACTGCTAGGTCTATAGCCTGAATACATGCACCCAGAGATCAAAGAGCTGCGTCAAGTGAGAAATATATAATCATGCTGTGAGACCATAACCATAACCACCTAATACCAGAGGTCCAGGGGGCAGGAGGCCCGACGCGTATCACCACCTAGCGTGGCTTCATCAGGGACAAGTGCCTGTATGGGCGGTTGACTACTTATATATACAGATAAAATTTGTACCTAATCAAAGAAGAAGTCCAGTCAGCTGGAAAGAGAGGAAAGCATGGAGACGCGATGTGTGCTGCCGGCGTCCCAGAAACCGGACGTGACCACACTTAGTGCACTGAAATGAGAGTGCCAATATGGCCGCGCATACAGCAAAAGCGCATGCGCCAACACGTTATTATCAGGCTACAATGTGAGTACCAATATGGCCGCGCGTGCGGCTACTGCGCATGCGCCGGACCGCAATGAATATGTCCGCTGTAGGAATGCAAAGACTGCCGGTATATCAGAGAAATTGAGTCTCCCGCAAGTGGAGCACTCCATAATGGCAAACGCACCACAAGGGTGCTCAAGAAAAGATAAAAAATAAAATAATAAACAGATCTTATGCCCATATCTGGGATATTAGCTTATGATTGAGTGTGCACATTCAAAAAAAGGGGGGAAGAGATTTCATAGTTTACGAAATGAGACTTACAGAACAATGGTCTGTGAAACCAAGATGATACAAATAGTAACACATATACCTCTTTTCTACAAATATAACCCGGCGCAGGAAGATAAAGGATGACGCAAGAAAGTAAATAACATCATACCCCCAATATGAACAAATAGTGAGATGGAATAACGAGGGATATAACTCAAAAAACTAATTAATTAAAGTCCCCCCCTACACTCTACCATCACAGGATGTTGTAGATATATTCACAAAGAAGATGGATACAAATAAAAAATATAAAAATATTTATATAGTTCTGGAACCCCATACCTGGTGGGTAAATGTAACATAGAACAACAATGATCCACCTTCAATATTATATAATATTATGAGCAATATTGATACAGACTCCATTCTCCTGTCACACCACTGGGATGGTTACCTAGAGTCAAAAAATAGGACTACAGATTGCAAATTATACAATATTCAAAATAAGCGAGCTGTTGCCAATGCTGCTATATAAATACCAGTACATAGAAGGGTTATGTCCCAAGTAAGCACAGTATGTCCATATTGTTCTATGTAATACAAAAAAAAAAAAAAAAAAAAAAAGAAAAAAAAGGGGAGGGGAAGGGGAGAAGGAGGGGGGGGGTTATCATCCTCAAAGTTGTTTGTAGAAGCCAGTGAATAGGATTTCCTCATTGAGGCCCTGAGGGGCCGTGCTCTTCAAATTAAAGATCCATTTAGTTTCACAGCGTAGAAGGCGGTGGATGATGTCACCACCCCTAATATTAGAATGCACACTCTCCAAACCCATGACCTTAAAGCTTGTGATTTTGCAGCGGTGATGGTCCAGAAAATGTGCTGCTATAGATGTTAATGTCTTATTTTTCTCTCGATCTCTGGCAGCCGTAGAAATATTTGACAGATGTTGCTGCATTCTTCTTTTCAGTTGTTGTGTGGTCTGACCCACATAAATCTTGGGGCAACTGCAAAAAATTGCATATACCAGGTTCCGCGATTTGCAATTGAAATATTCCCTTGGGCGAATCTGGAAAGGAAGAGTAGAAATCAAGTAACCATCTTTGGAGATCATAAATTGACAAATATTGCAACTACCACAAGGGTAGGAACCGAAAATTCTAGTGCCCCGATTGAGTCTCGTAGTAGGTCTTTGGTAATGGCTGTGACAGAGATCATCTCTCAGATTCTTGGCTCTTCTAGCTACCATACATGGTGAATTAGATACTAGAGGAAGAATCCTCTTGTCGCTCAATAGGATGTCCCAATTTTTACTCAAAAGGTTGCGTACATCTGCCCACTGGTTGTTGTATGTGGTAATAAGAGCCAGAGGTCGAGTGGGGTCACGTACCTTTTTTTCAAAGAGTTGTCTACGATTTTGTTGTGAGGCATGACGAAATGAATCCGAGATTAATCTCTGAGGGTATCCTCTTTGTTTGAAACGGTTGGACAGATCTCTTGCTTGGCATGTAAATTCAGTATCCGTACTGCAGTTTCTTCGAAGCCGTAAAAATTGGCCCTTTGGAATCCCTTTGCGCAGATGATATGGATGGAAACTGGAGAAATGAAGAAGACTGTTAGTGGCAGTGGTTTTACGATATAATCCACATGAAATCCTCGAATCCATCACAGACAGTCGTAGGTCAAGAAAGTCTATTGAGGTAGTCGAGATCACTGATGTCAGCCTGATATTAAGGTTATTCATATTAAGATCATTAATAAATTGATTACAGTCTTCCAAAGGGCCAGTCCATATCATCAGGATGTCATCTATATAGCGCTGCCAGGTACGTACCATGGTGCCATAAGAATGATGTAAAAATACTGTTGTCTCCTCCCACCAACCAAGAAAGAGGTTGGCATAGGAGGGAGCACAGCGGGCACCCATGGCAGTACCGGACAGCTGCCTGAAGAATTTCCTGTCAAAGACAAAATAGTTTTTGTCTAAAATAAAAAACAACAGTCTGAGAATGAATTTGTCATGTTCTGTAATGCCACCTGTGGATTTTTCCAAAAAATGCGTTTATACCTGCTGAATGTGCAATGCTGGTATATAACGCTTCTACATCCATGCTGATGAGGAATGTATTCTCAGGCACCACGCAGTCTTCAATCAATTGCAATAGATGGGTGGAGTCCCTGGTATAGGATTTCAAAGACGTGACCAACGGCTGTAAAAAATGATCAACGTAAATACAAGGACGTTCAAAAATACTTCCAATCCCTGAAACAATAGGTCTACCAGGAGGTTCAACAAGGGATTTATGTATCTTTGGTAATGCATAAAATGTTGGTACAACAGGGGTAGGTGTTATGAGAAAATCCGCCTCCTTGTTAGTGATTAAATTTTTGTCAAGAGCTGAGTGGATGATGTCGTCAAGTTAATCTTTGAAAAAATTTGTGGGATCTGAGGGTAGAACCGTATAACATTGACCATTACTCAATTGTCTTGAAATCTCCTCGAGATATAGTTTGTGGGGCCATAGGACTACATTGCCCCCTTTGTCTGCTTCGCGTATTACAAAATCCTTGTTCCTCTTTAGATTTTGCAAAGCCCTATTTTCATCCTTGCTAAGGTTATTATACTTATGTGGATCTAATTTCAATTTGTCAATGTCCCGACAGGCTTTATTGAAAAAGATCTGGACCGCCGGGAACAATGAGAAAGAGGGGGTTGCCTGTGATGGAAGGCGTCGAGTGAAATTACCTCGAGAAGAAGGACTTTCATTCTCCTGTAATAGCTCCAGCAGGTCCTGGAAAACTTGTTTTTCATTATCAGAGAAGGTGTCCAAGATAGATGGTTGATGATAAAGGAGCTTAAAGGTGAGCTGGCGACAAAAAAGATAAAGATCTTTAACCAAGATGAATTTGTTCAAGCGGTTCATGGGTGAAAAGGAGAGACCCCTTGACAAGACCTTCTGTTCAGATTCTGATAGCACATATGAGGAAAGATTGACAATTTGTAAATTACCTGGTTGAGTAGTTTGAATTAAATTATCATTTATCTCCTCCTGTTGGCTCTGGTCTCCCTCCTGTATGTTGGTGACCAGTTCTTGTATCCCCTGCCTTTTCTTCTGTTTTGTCCTTGTCCTCCTGCGACCCCTCCGACAGCGCCTTCTGTGTCGCTGGGGTCTGAAGATAAAAAATCGCTGGACGACATTTCTTGGCAGTTTTGGCTCTCCGACACCCTAATAGAGTCCCCCATGAGAGGTCTCCTATTACCATGATGTGACCATCTATATGCTTTTCCACTAGAATAATCAGATTTATCCCTATAAAATTTGTTCCTTTTACGAGAAATGATCTCCTTCTCAAAAATGTCAATCTGATTTTTTAACTTCAACTGGAAGGGGTTCACCAAGGTGTCTTTATCAAAATCACCTAGTTTATTTTCACAAGTTTTGATCTCGTTCTTAATTTTGTTAAGGAGGGTTTGGTCATGTTCTATCAGCATATCTAATAGAATCATAGAGCATTTGGCTAAACCAGCCTCCCAAGTACTTTGGAATTCAGGGGTAGCTTCCCAAGCCGGAAAAATCTGAACACGTAAACCACGTGGTACAAGATTGGCTCTTTTATACTCCTCCAAACTCCTAATATTCCACCATGTCTTAGTCAATGATTTATGTAATCCCAAAATCCTAGATGACAAACTCTGGAACTCAACATCTTTGCTAGCTACTCCGGCTATAATATTAGAATCATTATCAAAAAGGCCCAAAGCCCTGTTACTCCATGCTGTTTCTCTACTGGAAAGATCCATTCTAGATTTAGCAAATAAATCAACAAATATATAAAAAGAGAATACACCAGACTACAATAGTCTATACGCAGTCCTGTGGACGTGCCACTACTCCAGAAGGGGAGGGGAAACTAGCACCTCCCAAAACAAACCACAATATATACAGACAGGGTGGAGGGCACCATCCATATAAGAATCATATAGAAGATAAGGGGGGGAGGGGTTCAACCCAAACTTGACAAAAAAGTGCAATAAACAAGAAAGGAGAAACAGCGTCAAGCTATGTAATGGGAACCACCACTAATATAATAAAGGTATATAATTATACACCCAATTATACACTTCTGCTCCCGATATCACACCGACCTTTTTAGAAAACACCAGTGATTGTCTTAACGCTGTCTCTAACATCATGTCCTCCCTCTATCTGAAACTAAACCTGTCAAAAACTGAACTCCTCGTGTTCTCTCCCTCTACTAACCTACCTTTGCCTGACATTGCCATCTCCGTGTGCGGTTCCACCATTACTCCAAAGCAACATGCCCGCTGCCTTGGGGTCATCCTTGATTCTGACCTTTCATTCACCCCCTACATCCGATCACTGGCTCGCTCTTCTTACCTGCATCTCAAAAACATTTTTAGAATTCGCCCTTTTCTTAATTTCGACTCTGCAAAAACTCTGACTGTTTCACTTATTCATTCTCGTCTGGACTATTGTAACTCTCTACTAATCGGTCTCCCTCTTGCAAAACTCTCCCCGCTCCAATCTGTCCTGAATGCTGCAGCCAGGATCATATTCCTCACCAACCGTTACACCAATGCCTCTACCCTGTGCCAGTCATTACACTGGCTACCCATCCACTCCAGAATCCAGTACAAAACTACTACCCTCATCCACAAAGCACTCCATGGCTCAGCACCACCCTACATCTCCTCCCTGGTATCAGTCTACCACCCTACCCGTGCCCTCCGCTCCGCTAATGACCTCAGGTTAGCATCCTCAATAATCAGAACCTCCCACTCCCGTCTCCAAGACTTTACACGTGCTGCGCCGATTCTTTGGAATGCACTACCTAGGTTAATACGATTAATCCCCAATCCCCACAGTTTTAAGCGTGCCCTAAAAACTCATTTGTTCAGACTGGCCTACCGCCTCAATGCATTAACCTAACGATCCCTGTGTGGCCTATTTATAATAAAAAAAAAAAAAAAAAAAAAAAGGTTCCTCGCATCATGTTCTCATACACTTTATGCAGTATTAGCCCTCTGTGTCTGTACTGCTACATACTTAGGCAGGTAACTGGTTCATGCAGCTTTACATGAACACCTGAGCCTTACACTATAGCTGGTCCGAATAACTAAAGCAATTGTTACCATCCACCTCTCGTGTCTCCCCTTTTCCCCATAGTTTGTAAGCTTGCGAGCAGGGCCCTCACTCCTCCTGGTATCTGTTTTGAACTGTATTTCTGTTATGATGTAATGTTTATTGTCTGTACAAGTCCCCTCTATAATTTGTAAAGCGCTGCGGAATATGTTGGCGCTATATAAATAAAATTATTATTATTATTATTATTATTAATTTTATTTGTCAACCAAAAAGACACACAAAAACTAACAATAAAAACATTTAAAACCTCAACTCGAATGAGTCCATGGTACCAACAAAGGAACCACTACCCCTGGACATGGTAAATAGAGTAACTTATACAAATAAAGAATCCACTATACAAAAATGCAATCAAATAGCATATGTGGTAATGGATACAGCTAGTGTACAGAAATGTAAATCTCAAACATTTCTAAAAGGCATGGCACAGCTCGCTTATAACAAAGATGTACATATAAGGAAGATGCAGATCTATAAGTACAGAATATAATATGTTACAGACAAAATAGTATCACATATATGCTGGAACTAGTGCTAGGGAAGTCTTTGGCATATATCCTAACCATAAGCGCATAGTAGGTAGATTGAAGCTTAATAGATAAATCAAAAAATAAACCAAGTAACAAAATACCAAAAGAACCCCCCCGGCATATTTACCAAATACTGCTAGGTCTATAGCCTGAATACATGCACCCAGAGATCAAAGAGCTGCGTCAAGTGAGAAATATATAATCATGCTGTGAGACCATAACCATAACCACCTAATACCAGAGGTCCAGGGGGCAGGAGGCCCGACGCGTATCGCCACCTAGCGTGGCTTCATCAGGGACAAGTGCCTGTATGGGCGGTTGACTACTTATATATACAGATAAAATTTGTACCTAATCAAAGAAGAAGTCCAGTCAGCTGGAAAGAGAGGAAAGCATGGAGACGCGATGTGTGCTGCCGGCGTCCCGGAAACCGGACGTGACCACACTTAGTGCACTGAAATGAGAGTGCCAATATGGCCGCGCATACAGCAAAAGCGCATGCGCCAACACGTTATTATCAGGCTACAATGTGAGTACCAATATGGCCGCGCGTGCGGCTACTGCGCATGCGCCGGACCGCAATGAATATGTCCGCTGTAGGAATGCAAAGACTGCCGGTATATCAGAGAAATTGAGTCTCCCGCAAGTGGAGCACTCCATAATGGCAAACGCACCACAAGGGTGCTCAAGAAAAGATAAAAAATAAAATAATAAACAGATCTTATGCCCATATCTGGGATATTAGCTTATGATTGAGTGTGCACATTCAAAAAAAGGGGGGAAGAGATTTCATAGTTTACGAAATGAGACTTACAGAACAATGGTCTGTGAAACCAAGATGATACAAATAGTAACACATATACCTCTTTTCTACAAATATAACCCGGCGCAGGAAGATAAAGGATGACGCAAGAAAGTAAATAACATCATACCCCCAATATGAACAAATAGTGAGATGGAATAACGAGGGATATAACTCAAAAAACTAATTAATTAAAGTCCCCCCCTACACTCTACCATCACAGGATGTTGTAGATATATTCACAAAGAAGATGGATACAAATAAAAAATATAAAAATATTTATATAGTTCTGGAACCCCATACCTGGTGGGTAAATGTAACATAGAACAACAATGATCCACCTTCAATATTATATAATATTATGAGCAATATTGATACAGACTCCATTCTCCTGTCACACCACTGGGATGGTGAATAACCTTAATATCAGGCTGACATCAGTGATCTCGACTACCTCAATAGACTTTCTTGACCTACGACTGTCTGTGATGGATTCGAGGATTTCATGTGGATTATATCGTAAAACCACTGCCACTAACAGTCTTCTTCATTTCTCCAGTTTCCATCCATATCATCTGCGCAAAGGGATTCCAAAGGGCCAATTTTTACGGCTTCGAAGAAACTGCAGTACGGATACTGAATTTACATGCCAAGCAAGAGATCTGTCCAACCGTTTCAAACAAAGAGGATACCCTCAGAGATTAATCTCGGATTCATTTCGTCATGCCTCACAACAAAATCGTAGACAACTCTTTGAAAAAAAGGTACGTGACCCCACTCGACCTCTGGCTCTTATTACCACATACAACAACCAGTGGGCAGATGTACGCAACCTTTTGAGTAAAAATTGGGACATCCTATTGAGCGACAAGAGGATTCTTCCTCTAGTATCTAATTCACCATGTATGGTAGCTAGAAGAGCCAAGAATCTGAGAGATGATCTCTGTCACAGCCATTACCAAAGACCTACTACGAGACTCAATCGGGGCACTAGAATTTTCGGTTCCTACCCTTGTGTGTTGTGAATTCTGTGGCTGAGTTCACTTCTGTGGTCACAGGTGGTATTGCAGTCTCTGGGCTTCCTCCCTCAGGTGTTTTGGTGAGCTCGTTGGCTGCCTTGCTATTTAGCTCCACCTGAGTCTGTCTTCCTTGCTCCTTGTCAATGTTCCAGTGTTGGATCTGAGCTACTGCATCTTTCCTTGGGCCTGCTGCTCTGCTAGATAAGTGCTTCTAGTTTGTTTTCTGTTTTTTCTGTCCAGCTTGTTATTATCTTTTGCTGGAAGCTCTGAGAAGCAAAGGGGTGCACCGCCGTGCTGTTAGTTCGGCACGGTGGGTCTTTTTGCCCCTTTGCGTGGTTTTCGTTTTAGGGTTTTTTGTAGACTGCATAGTTCTCTTTGCTATCCTCGCTCTGTCTAGAATATCGGGCCTCACTTTGCTGAATCTATTTCATTCCTACGTTTGTCTTTTCATCTTGCTAACAGTCATTATATGTGGGGGGCTGCCTATTCCTTTGGGGTATTTCTCTGAGGTAAGTCAGGCTTGTATTTCTATCTTCAGGCTAGTCAGCTCCTCAGGCAGTGCCGAGTTGCATAGGTAGTTGATAGGCGCAATCCACTGCTGCTTCCAGTTGTGTGAGGATAGATCAGGTACTGCAGTCTACAGAGATTCCACGTCTCAGAGCTCGTCCTATTGTTTTGGGTTATTGCCAGATCTCTGTATGTGCGCTGATTACTGCACGCTGTGTTGCCTGATTGCCAGCCATAACAGTACAAGGAGCCATTCAATGATTTCCAATAGAGGGAAAAAAGAAATCCTGACATCATTTTTTTTTCTTAGCTCTGTCTTCAGTCTTTTTTTTCCCCTAGACATTAGAGTGCTTCAGGACACAGCTGTGGACATGGATATTCAGGCTCTGTGCTCCTCAATGGATAATCTCGTTGTAAATGTACAAAAGATTCAAGATACTATTGATCAGAAATCGATGCTAGAACCAAGAATTCCGATTCCTGATTTGTTTTTTGGTGACAGAACTAAGTTCCTGAGCTTCAGAAATAATTGTAAGCTATTTTTGGCCTTGAAACCTCATTCTTCTGGTAATCCTATTCAACAGGTTTTGATTATTATTTCTTTTTTGCGCGGCGACCCACAGGACTGGGCGTTTTCTCTTGCACCAGGAGATTCTGCATTGAGTAATGTTGATGCATTTTTCCAGGCGCTGGGATTGCTTTACGATGAGCCTAATTCAGTGGATCAAGCTGAGAAAAATCTGCTGGCTTTATGCCAGGGTCAGGATGATGTAGAAGTATATTGTCAGAAATTTAGAAAATGGTCAGTACTCACTCTGTGGAATGAATCTGCACTAGCGGCTTGGTTCAGAAAGGGTCTCTCTGAAGCTCTTAAGGATGTAATGGTGGGATTTCCTATGCCTGCTGGTTTGAATGAGTCTATGTCCTTGGCCATTCAGATCGGTCGTCGCTTGCGCGAGCGTAAATCTGTGCACCATCTGGCGGTATTGTCTGAGAGTAAGCCTGAGCCTATGCAGTGCGACAGGACTATGACTAAAGTAGAACGGCAAGAACACAGACGTCTGAACAGACTGTGTTTCTATTGTGGTGATTCTACTCATGCTATTTCTAATTGTCCTAAACGCACTAGGCGGTTCGATAGCTCTGCCGTTATTGGTACTGTACAGTCCAAATTCCTTTTGTCCATTACCTTAATGTGCTCTTTGTCATCATATTCTGTCATGGCGTTTGTGGATTCAGGCGCTGCCCTGAATCTGATGGATTTGGATTATGCTAAACGTTGTGGATTTTTCTTGGAGCCTTTGCGGTGTCCTATTCCGTTGAGAGGAATTGATGCTACACCTCTGGCCAAGAATAAGCCTCAGTACTGGGCCCAGCTGACCATGTGCATGGCTCCTGCACATCAGGAAGTTATTCGCTTTTTGGTACTGCATAATTTGCATGATGTGGTCGTGTTGGGGTTGCCATGGCTACAAACCCATAATCCAGTATTGGATTGGAACTCTATGTCGGTAACCAGATGGGGTTGTCAGGGAGTACATGGTGATGTTCCATTTTTGTCTATTTCGTCATCCATTCCTTCTGACATCCCAGAGTTCTTGTCGGACTTTCAGGATGTATTTGAAGAGTCCAAGTCTGATGCCCTTCCTCCGCATAGGAATTGTGATTGTGCTATCGATTTGATTCCTGGTAGTAAATTCCCTAAGGGTCGTTTATTTAATTTGTCCGTACCTGAACACACCGCTATGCGCAGTTATGTGAAGGAGTCCCTGGAGAAGGGACATATTCGCCCATCGTCGTCACCATTGGGAGCAGGGTTCTTTTTTGTAGCCAAGAAGGATGGTTCGCTAAGACCGTGTATTGATTACCGCCTTCTTAATAAGATCACTGTTAAGTTTCAGTATCCCTTGCCATTGATTTCTGACTTGTTTGCTCGGATTAAGGGGGCTAGTTGGTTTACTAAGATTGATCTTCGTGGTGCGTATAATCTGGTGAGAATCAGGCAGGGAGATGAATGGAAAACGGCATTTAATACGCCCGAGGGTCATTTTGAGTATCTGGTGATGCCGTTCGGACTTGCCAATGCTCCATCTGTTTTTCAGTCTTTTATGCATGACATTTTCCGTGAGTATCTGGATAAATTCTTGATTGTTTACTTGGATGACATTTTGATCTTCTCAGATGATTGGGAGTCTCATGTGAAGCAAGTCAGAATGGTTTTCCAGGTACTGCGTGCTAATTCCTTGTTCGTGAAGGGATCAAAGTGTCTCTTCGGTGTGCAGAAAGTTTCATTTTTGGGGTTCATCTTTTCCCCTTCTACTATCGAGATGGATCCGGTTAAGGTTCAGGCCATCCAGGATTGGACTCAGCCGACATCTCTAAAAAGTTTGCAGAAATTCCTGGGCTTTGCTAATTTTTATCGTCGCTTCATCTGTAATTTTTCTAGCATTGCCAGACCATTGACCGATTTGACCAAGAGGGGTGCTGATTTGGTTAATTGGTCTTCTGCTGCCGTGGAAGCTTTTCAGGAGTTGAAGCGTCGTTTTTGCTGTGCCCCTGTGTTGTGTCAACCTGATGTTTCTCTTCCGTTCCAGGTCGAGGTTGATGCTTCTGAGATTGGTGCAGGGGCGGTTTTGTCACAGAGAGGTTCTGGTTGCTCAGTGTTCAAACCATGTGCTTTCTTTTCCAGGAAATTTTCTGCTGCTGAGCGTAATTATGATGTGGGCAACCGAGAGTTGCTGGCCATGAAGTGGGCATTCGAGGAGTGGCGTCATTGGCTTGAGGGTGCTAAACATCGCGTGGTGGTTTTGACTGATCATAAGAACCTTACTTATCTTGAGTCTGCCAAGCGCTTGAATCCTAGACAGGCCCGTTGGTCATTATTTTTTGCTCGTTTTGATTTTGTGATTTCGTACCTTCCGGGCTCTAAAAATGTGAAGGCGGATGCTCTGTCTAGGAGTTTTGTGCCCGACTCTCCGGGGTTATCTGAGCCGGCGAGTATCCTCAAGGAAGGAGTCATTGTGTCTGCCATCTCCCCTGATTTGCGGAGAGTGTTGCAGAAATTTCAGGCTAATAAACCTGATCGTTGTCCGGCCGAGAAACTGTTCGTCCCTGATAGGTGGACTAGTAAAGTTATCTCTGAACTTCATTGTTCGGTGCTGGCCGGTCATCCAGGAATCTTTGGTACCAGGGAGTTGGTTGCTAGATCCTTCTGGTGGCCATCTCTGTCACGGGATGTGCGTGCTTTTGTGCAGTCCTGTGGAATTTGTGCTAGGGCTAAGCCCTGCTGTTCACGTGCCAGTGGGTTGCTTTTGCCCTTGCCGGTCCCGAAGAGGCCTTGGACACATATTTCGATGGATTTCATTTCTGACCTTCCCGTTTCTCAAAAGATGTCTGTCATTTGGGTGGTCTGTGATCGCTTTTCTAAAATGGTCCATCTGGTGCCCTTGGTTAAATTGCCTTCCTCCTCTGATTTGGTGCCTTTGTTCTTCCAGCATGTGGTTCGTTTACATGGCATTCCTGAGAATATTGTTTCTGACAGAGGTTCCCAGTTTGTCTCGAGGTTCTGGCGAGCCTTTTGTGGTAGGATGGGCATTGACCTATCTTTTTCCTCGGCCTTCCATCCTCAGACTAATGGCCAGACCGAACGAACCAATCAGACCTTGGAAACATATCTGAGATGTTTTGTTTCCGCTGACCAGGATGATTGGGTGTCATTTTTGCCGTTGGCTGAGTTCGCCCTTAATAATCGGGCCAGCTCGGCTACCTTGGTCTCTCCATTTTTCTGCAATTCTGGGTTCCATCCTCGTTTCTCTTCAGGACAGGTTGAGTCTTCGGACTGTCCTGGTGTGGATTATGTGGTGGACAGGTTGCAGCAGATCTGGACTCAGGTAGTGGACAATTTGACCTTGTCCCAGGAGAAGGCTCAGCTTTTCGCTAATCGCAGACGCCGTGTGGGACCCCGACTTCGTGTTGGGGATCTGGTTTGGTTATCTTCTCGTCATATACCTATGAAGGTTTCCTCTCCTAAATTTAAACCTCGTTTTATTGGTCCGTATAGGATTTCTGAGATTCTCAATCCGGTGTCTTTTCGTCTGACCCTCCCAGACTCCTTTTCCATACATAATGTATTCCATAGGTCGTTGTTGAGGAGATACGTGGCACCTATGGTTCCATCTGTGGAGCCTCCTGCCCCTGTTTTGGTGGAGGGGGAATTGGAGTATATTGTTGAGAAGATTTTGGATTCTCGTGTCTCTAGACGGAAACTCCAGTATCTGGTCAAATGGAAGGGTTATGCTCAGGAAGATAATTCCTGGGTTTTTGCTTCTGATGTCCATGCCCCAGATCTTGTTCGTGCCTTTCATGTGGCTCATCCTGGTCGGCCTGGGGGTTCTGGTGAGGGTTCGGTGACCCCTCCTCAAGGGGGGGGTACTGTTGTGAATTCTGTGGCTGAGTTCACTTCTGTGGTCACAGGTGGTATTGCAGTCTCTGGGCTTCCTCCCTCAGGTGTTTTGGTGAGCTCGTTGGCTGCCTTGCTATTTAGCTCCACCTGAGTCTGTCTTCCTTGCTCCTTGTCAATGTTCCAGTGTTGGATCTGAGCTACTGCATCTTTCCTTGGGCCTGCTGCTCTGCTAGATAAGTGCTTCTAGTTTGTTTTCTGTTTTTTCTGTCCAGCTTGTTATTATCTTTTGCTGGAAGCTCTGAGAAGCAAAGGGGTGCACCGCCGTGCTGTTAGTTCGGCACAGTGGGTCTTTTTGCCCCTTTGCGTGGTTTTCGTTTTAGGGTTTTTTGTAGACTGCATAGTTCTCTTTGCTATCCTCGCTCTGTCTAGAATATCGGGCCTCACTTTGCTGAATCTATTTCATTCCTACGTTTGTCTTTTCATCTTGCTAACAGTCATTATATGTGGGGGGCTGCCTATTCCTTTGGGGTATTTCTCTGAGGTAAGTCAGGCTTGTATTTCTATCTTCAGGCTAGTCAGCTCCTCAGGCAGTGCCGAGTTGCATAGGTAGTTGATAGGCGCAATCCACTGCTGCTTCCAGTTGTGTGAGGATAGATCAGGTACTGCAGTCTACAGAGATTCCACGTCTCAGAGCTCGTCCTATTGTTTTGGGTTATTGCCAGATCTCTGTATGTGCGCTGATTACTGCACGCTGTGTTGCCTGATTGCCAGCCATAACACTTGTGGTAGTTGCAATATTTGTCAATTTATGATCTCCAAAGATGGTTACTTGATTTCTACTCTTCCTTTCCAGATTCGCCCAAGGGAATATTTCAATTGCAAATCGCGGAACCTGGTATATGCAATTTTTTGCAGTTGCCCCAAGATTTATGTGGGTCAGACCACACAACAACTGAAAAGAAGAATGCAGCAACATCTGTCAAATATTTCTACGGCTGCCAGAGATCGAGAGAAAAATAAGACATTAACATCTATAGCAGCACATTTTCTGGACCATCACCGCTGCAAAATCACAAGCTTTAAGGTCATGGGTTTGGAGAGTGTGCATTCTAATATTAGGGGTGGTGACATCATCCACCGCCTTCTACGCTGTGAAACTAAATGGATCTTTAATTTGAAGAGCACGGCCCCTCAGGGCCTCAATGAGGAAATCCTATTCACTGGCTTCTACAAACAACTTTGAGGATGATAACCCCCCCCCCCCTTCTCCCCTTCCCCTCCCCTTTTTTTTACCCACCAGGTATGGGGTTCCAGAACTATATAAATATTTTTATATTTTTTATTTGTATCCATCTTCTTTGTGAATATATCTACAACATCCTGTGATGGTAGAGTGTAGGGGGGGACTTTAATTAATTAGTTTTTTGAGTTATATCCCTCGTTATTCCATCTCACTATTTGTTCATATTGGGGGTATGATGTTATTTACTTTCTTGCGTCATCCTTTATCTTCCTGCGCCGGGTTATATTTGTAGAAAAGAGGTATATGTGTTACTATTTGTATCATCTTGGTTTCACAGACCATTGTTCTGTAAGTCTCATTTCGTAAACTATGAAATCTCTTCCCCCCTTTTTTTGAATGTGCACACTCAATCATAAGCTAATATCCCAGATATGGGCATAAGATCTGTTTATTATTTTATTTTTTATCTTTTCTTGAGCACCCTTGTGGTGCGTTTGCCATTATGGAGTGCTCCACTTGCGGGAGACTCAATTTCTCTGATATACCGGCAGTCTTTGCATTCCTACAGCGGACATATTCATTGCGGTCCGGCGCATGCGCAGTAGCCGCACGCGCGGCCATATTGGTACTCACATTGTAGCCTGATAATAACGTGTTGGCGCATGCGCTTTTGCTCTATGCGCGGCCATATTGGCACTCTCATTTCAGTGCACTAAGTGTGGTCACGTCCGGTTTCCGGGACGCCGGCAGCACACATCGCGTCTCCATGCTTTCCTCTCTTTCCAGCTGACTGGACTTCTTCTTTGATTAGGTACAAATTTTATCTGTATATATAAGTAGTCAACCGCCCATACAGGCACTTGTCCCTGATGAAGCCACGCTAGGTGGCGATACGCGTCGGGCCTCCTGCCCCCTGGACCTCTGGTATTAGGTGGTTATGGTTATGGTCTCACAGCATGATTATATATTTCTCACTTGACGCAGCTCTTTGATCTCTGGGTGCATGTATTCAGGCTATAGACCTAGCAGTATTTGGTAAATATGCCGGGGGGGTTCTTTTGGTATTTTGTTACTTGGTTTATTTTTTGATTTATCTATTAAGCTTCAATCTACCTACTATGCGCTTATGGTTAGGATATATGCCAAAGACTTCCCTAGCACTAGTTCCAGCATATATGTGATACTATTTTGTCTGTAACATATTATATTCTGTACTTATAGATCTGCATCTTCCTTATATGTACATCTTTGTTATAAGCGAGCTGTGCCATGCCTTTTAGAAATGTTTGAGATTTACATTTCTGTACACTAGCTGTATCCATTACCACATATGCTATTTGATTGCATTTTTGTATAGTGGATTCTTTATTTGTATAAGTTACTCTATTTACCATGTCCAGGGGTAGTGGTTCCTTTGTTGGTACCATGGACTCATTCGAGTTGAGGTTTTAAATGTTTTTATTGTTAGTTTTTGTGTGTCTTTTTGGTTGACAAATAAAATTATATACCTTTATTATATTAGTGGTGGTTCCCATTACATAGCTTGACGCTGTTTCTCCTTTCTTGTTTAGTCCAAGCTTGCAAATGCATGGTGGTTAAATGTCTATGCATGCAACTTGTATTGAGACTTTTCAGATTCTGCCCTCTGCTTAAGGTAGTTGAACATTTTTGACATATGACTTTGCGCTGATCAATTGGATGTTGTTTAAAAAAATGCTAGACTGCACTCTTTCTAGCATCGGATACCTTTTCAGGCATTGCAGACTGAGCTTTAACCGGATGGCCACGCTGTCCTCCAACAGGTTTTGACTTTGCCACGCGTTTTGGGCAAGATACGGGCCCGGCAGATGGAACCTGTTGCGATGTTGACGCCTGCTGCGGCCCCTCCTCCTCCGCTTCAGAACTGCTGCCGCCTGCACCCTGTTCCCCCAATGGCTGCCAATCGGGGTCAAGAACTGGGTCATCTATTACCTCTTCTTGTAGCTCGTGTGCAACTTCGTCTGTGTCACCGTGTCGGTCGGTGCTATAGCGTTCGTGATGGGGCAACATAGTCTCATCAGGGTCTGATTCTTGATCAGCACCCTGCGAGGGCAATGTTGTGGTCTGAGTCAAAGGACCAGCATAGTAGTCTGGCTGTGGCTGTGCATCAGTGCACTCCATGTCAGATTCAACTTGTAATGGGCATGGACTGTTAACTGCTTCACTTTCTAAGCCAGGGACGGTATGTGTAAAGAGCTCCATGGAGTAACCCGTTGTGTCGCCTGCTGCATTCTTCTCTGTTGTTGTTTTTGCTGAAGAGGACAAGGAAGCGACTTGTCCCTGACCGTGAACATCCACTAACGACGCGCTGCTTTTACTTTTACCAGTTTCACGAGAGGAGGCAAAAGAGCTAGAGGCTGAGTCAGCAAGATAAGCCAAAACTTGCTCTTGCTGCTCCGGCTTTAAAAGCGGTTTTCCTACTCCCAGAAAAGGGAGCGTTCGAGGCCTTGTGTAGCCAGACGACGAACCTGGCTCCACAGCTCCAGACTTAGGTGCAATATTTTTTTTCCCACGACCACCTGATGCTCCACCACTACCACTACCCTCATTACCAGCTGACAATGAACGCCCCCGGCCACGACCTCTTCCACCAGACTTCCTCATTGTTTTAAAAACGTTACCAAACTAACGGTATTTGTTGCTGTCACACAACTTACACGGTGAGCTATAACTTCAGTATGATTTAGCTACCCCTTTACAGGTGGGTGAGACCACAACGAAAATCAGGCACAATGTTACACACTCTGTTGTTGGTGGCAACAAATGAGAGAGATGCTGCACACGCAGGACTGTCACTGAAGCGCAAATGTAAATATTAATCTCCCACTGATTTGTTTTTTTTTTTTTAAAAGGGAGACTTTATAAAAAAAAAATAATAAAAAAAAAAGATTTTTTAAGGAAGAATTTATAAACCAAATAAAATGAAATGATTGTTTCAGGGAGAATTTAGAAAACAAATAAAAAAAAATAGGCTTTCTATGGCCCACTGAGTGAGAGAGGACGCACACAGGAGTCAGGAGTGGCACACAAGCCCAGAGGCCAATATTTATCTCCCACTGATTGATTTAGTGATTTTTTCAGGTAGATTTTGGAACCCAAATCAAGCAAAAAAATTAATAGGCTTTCTATGGCCCACAATTGGAGAGAGAGAGATGGCACACCCAGGAGTCAAGACTGGCACACAAGCAGAAAGGGCAATATTAATCTCCCACTGATTTGATTTTTTTTTTTTTTTCAGGGAGACTTTAGAAAAAAAAAATACAAAAAAATGAATTTTTCAGGAAGAATTTAGAAACAAAATAAAATAAAATGATTAATTCAGGGAGAATTTAGAAAACAAATAAAAAAAAAATAGGCTTTGTAGAGCCCACTGAGTGAGAGAGGACGCACACAGGAGTCAGGAGTGGCACACAAGCCCAGAGGCCAATATTTATCTCCCACTGATTGATTTAGTGATTTTTTCAGGTAGATTTTGGAACCCAAATCAAGCAAAAAAATTAATAGGCTTTCTATGGCCCACAATTGGAGAGAGAGAGATGGCACACCCAGGAGTCAAGACTGGCACACAAGCAGAAAGGGCAATATTAATCTCCCACTGATTTGATTTTTTTTTTTTTTTTCAGGGAGACTTTAGAAAAAAAAAATACAAAAAAAAATGATTTTTTCAGGAATAATTTAGAAACCAAATAAAATAAAATGATTTTTTCAGGGAGAATTTAGAAAACAAATAAAACAAAAAATAGGCTTTCTAGGGCCCACTGAGTGAGAGAGGACGCACACAGGAGTCAGGAGTGGCACACAAGCCCAGAGGCCAATATTTATCTCCCACTGATTGATTTATTGATTTTTTCAGGTAGAATTTAGAACCCAAATCAACCAAAAAAATAAATAGGCTTTCTATGGCCCACTATTTGTGAGAGAGATGGCACGCTCAGGACTGGCACACAAGCCCAGAGGCCAATATTAATCTCCCACTTTTTTTTTTTTCCAGGGAAAATTTATAAACCCAATAAAAAAATAATAAATAGGCTTTCTATGGCCCACTATCTGAGAGAGAGAGATGGCACGCTTAGGACTGGCACACAAGCCCAAAGGCCAATATTAATCTCCCACTGATTGATTTATTGATTTTTTCAGGTAGAATTTAGAACCCAAATCAACCAAAAAAATAAATAGGCTTTCTATGGCCCACTATTTGTGAGAGAGATGGCACGCTCAGGACTGGCACACAAGCCCAGAGGCCAATATTAATCTCCCACTTTTTTTTTTTTTTTCCAGGGAAAATTTATAAACCCAATAAAAAAAATAATAAATAGGCTTTCTATGGCCCACTATCTGAGAGAGAGAGATGGCACGCTTAGGACTGGCACACAAGCCCAAAGGCCAATATTAATCTCCCACTGATTGATTTATTGATTTTTTCAGGTAGAATTTAGAACCCAAATCAAGCAAAAAAATTAATAGGCTTTCTATGGCCCACTGAGTGAGAGATGGCACACACAGGAGTCAGGAGTGGCACACAAGCCCTGAGGCCAATATTTTTCTCCCACTGATTGATGTTGTGATTTTTTCAGGTAGATTTTGGAACCCAAATCAAGCAAAAAAATAAATAGGCTTTCTATGGCCCACTGAGTGAGAGATGGCACACACAGGAGTAAGGAGTGGCACACAAGCCCTGAGGCCAATATTTTTCTCCCACTGATTGATGTAGTGATTTTTTCAGGTAGATTTTAGAACCCAGATCAAGCAAAAAAATAAATAGGCTTTCTATGGCCCACTGAGTGAGAGATGACACAGACAGGGATGGCACTCTAGCAGAAATGCCAATCCTAATCTCCCACAAAAAAAAAAAAAAAAAGGAACTGTCCTTCAATTACTATCTCCCTGCAGTAATCTCAGCCAGGTATGGCAGGCAGCAATAAGGAGTGGACTGATGCACAAATTAAATAAAAAGTGTGGACAAACAAACAAGATAGCTGTGCAGAAAGGAAGGAACAAGAGGATTTGTGCTTTGAAAAAAGCAGTTAGTTTGCACAGCGGCGTACACACAGCAATGCAGCTATCAGGGAGCCTTCTAGGGCAGCCCAATGAGCTACAGCGCTGAGGGGAAAAAAAAAATGTAGCTTCCACTGTCCCTGCACACCGAAGGTGGTGTTGGGCTGTGGAAATCGCTACAGCACAAGCGGTTTGGTGGTTAATTGACCCTGCCTAACGCTATCCCTGCTTCTGACGAAGCGGCAGCAACCTCTCCCTAAGCTCAGATCAGCAGCAGTAACATGGCGGTCGGCGGGAATGCCCCTTTATAGCCCCTGTGACGCCGCGGACAGCAAGCCAATCACTGCAATGCCCTTCTCTAAGATGGTGGGGACCAGGACCTATGTCATCACGCTGCCCACACTCTGCGTTTACCTTCATTGGCTGAGAAATGGCACTTTTCGCGTCATTGAAACGCGACTTTGGCGCAAAAGTCGCGTACCGCATGGCCGACCCCGCACAGGGGTCGGATCGGGTTTCATGAAACCCGACTTTGCCAAAAGTCGGCGACTTTTGAAAATGAACGACCCGTTTCGCTCAACCCTAGTTATTACCACATAAATTGAGACTGGTCAGGATTGTAAAATTTGGCTTCATCATTAAAGTCAAAATTGGCTTTATCATGCAGTAGCATGGGGCAATTTGATATTTTTTTCATTGGGTTCAATAATCAATAATAAACATTATCATGCCTTTTTTTCATTGACATTGATGAGTATGTGCTTGAGATAGGTATCTGCTC
The DNA here is from genome assembly GCF_032444005.1 of Ranitomeya imitator. Classification (NCBI taxonomy): domain Eukaryota; kingdom Metazoa; phylum Chordata; class Amphibia; order Anura; family Dendrobatidae; genus Ranitomeya; species Ranitomeya imitator. The sequence goes on along the minus strand of NC_091285.1, from coordinate 473,715,419 downwards.
AAATATTTGCTGCAAGTACAGCAGCAATAGCAACTACAACACCAGCAACAATTACAGCAGCAACAGATGGCACAACAAGAGACAAGTAAGCTGTTTGTGCAGCAGATGCAGCAGCACCAGAAGCAGATTGACTTGCTTGTAGAGGTGGTTCGTGGAAGGCCATCAGCCTCTACCTCAAGTCTAGGTGACAAATCTACACAAGCCATGCAAAAAAAATTACTCTTGTTGATGATGTGGAGTCATTTTTGACTGTGTTCAAGTGGGTGGCGGTGTGTGAGAAGCTACCACCAGAACAGTGGGTGGAGGTGCTGGCCTTATTTCTGACTAGTGAGCCCCAGAAAGCCAATTATGATTATGAATATGCCAAATTAAAAAAACAAAATTTTGCATGTGCAGGAGTGACTATGTCCATCAGAGCACAAAAGGTTCACCACTGGGCATATTATGGGGACAAACCACCTCGATCCTAGATGTTTGACTTATTTCATCAAGTACAAAAATGACTAGAGCCAGAATCTTCCATCCATGCCCAGATTGTCTAGTACGTTGTGTGGGAATATAGCTCATCAGGGATCTCTGCTTTGGCCCAAGCAGGTGGCTATGGAGTCACAACGAACAATAGCAGGCTAGCGAGTTCCACACAGGTATGTGTCAGGTGTATTTATTGTACACATTTGCCGTACAATGTTACACGTGCCAAACATGAAATAAAATGTCTAAGGCCGTCTGGCCACTAACTAACAACAAGATACTAACTACAAAATAAACCTATACAACAAGAAAGAAGTTTGTGCAACCTTACTGTGTCAGCTCCCAGACCAGCAGATGAGAGACTGAGATCCCAGCAGTTCCTTGATTATATCAGCTGAAGCAAAAGCTGGATCGTATGTGGAAGGGAAGCACCAGAGCTTTCAGGCTGATCACTAAAGAAACCAGGACCGGATTACAGAGAAATAAACAGCTTCACAATCAATACCGTGATACATATGAAATGAAACGGGGAGAAACATATCTGTTTTCTAGTACTTCTCCCCTTGGCACCTCACATACCCCCTTCCTTTGTTCGAGCCTGTAGGGTCGGACACGATGAGTCACTAAGCAGTGTGTTCTGGATAACGCATCTGCATTCCCGTGCGCTGCGCCTGCCCTGTGCTCAACGGAAAAGTTAAAAGGTTGTAATGCCAAGAACCAGCGTGTCACCCTCGCATTGCCCTCTTTTGCGCGGGACATCCATGTTAGGGGTGAATGGTCCGTTACTAGCCTAAATTGGCGACCTAGTAAGTAATAGCGTAAGGTGAATAGGGCCCATTTCACAGCCAGGGCTTCGCGCTCAACCACGCTATAATTCTTTTCTGCCCTGGTAAGCTTCCTACTCAGATAGCTTACTGGGTGTTCCTCGCCATTCACTTCCTGTGACAACACTGCACCGAGGCCGACACCAGAGGCGTCCGTTTGGACAATAAACTCCCGTTTGAAGTCAGGGGCAACCAACACTGGTTGGTCACAGAGGATCGTTTTCAAATACTGAAAGGCCTTCTCTGCTTCTGCGTTCCACTTTATTGTGATAGATTTTGAGCCCTTGGTAAGCTCTGTGAGAGGGGCCGCGATGGTGGCAAAATTTTTAATGAAGCGCCTATAATAGCCAATGATCCCTAAAAAGGCTCCGTCCTGTTTTTTGTTTACCGGTCGTGGCCAATTCTGAATAGCGTCCACTTTATTGGTCTGTGGCTTTACGACTCCTCGCCCTATGCTATATCCCAGATAGCGAGCCTCTTCCAATCCCAAGGTACATTTCTTAGGATTGGCAGTTAACCCAGCAGTTTTTATCGAGTCTAAGACGGCTTGTACTTTTGACAAATGTGTGTCCCAGTCATCACTAAAGACAATGATATCGTCCAAGTATGCGGACGCATACCGGACGTGGGGTTTAAGGACAATATCTATTAGACGTTGGAAGGTGGCTGCAGCACCATGCAACCCAAATGGCATATCACGGTACTGGAACAGTCCCTGGGGCGTTACAAAGGCCGTTTTCTCTTTGGCTGAATCCGTGAGGGGAATCTGCCAATAACCTTTTGTTAAGTCGATAGTAGATATGTACCTGGCCGAACCCAGTCTCTCAATAAGTTCATCAACTCTCGGCATCGGGTAGGCATCGAATTTTGATACCTCATTTAATTTCCGAAAATCATTACAAAACCTAATAGTCCCATCGGGTTTGGGCACTAGCACGATTGGGCTAGCCCAATCACTCCGGGACTCTTCAATGACTCCAAGTTCTAACATTTTCTCGACTTCCTGGGCAATGGCTTGTCTCCGAGCCTCCGGAATTCGATATGGTTTTAGTCGTACACGGACCTGTGGATCAGTAACAATGTCGTGTTTAATTAAGTGAGTACGACCAGGAAGCTCTGAAAAAACCTCTGCGTTTTTCTGTGTAAATTCCTTAGTCTCTCGTTTCTGACTGTCGGATAGTGTCTCTGCAATACCCACCTCTGGCAATGCTACCTGGGGGTCATTTACCACAGATGGGGGTGCCCTACGAGGTCCATCATTAAGGGTGGCTTTTGTCATTAGACTCTCCCTATCCCGCCAGGCCTTAAGCAAGTTTATGTGGTAGATTTGTTCGGTTTTCCTCTTGTCTGGTTGATATATCTTATAATTCACTTCACCTATTCTCTCCAACACCTCGTATGGGCCCTGCCACTTCGCAAGAAATTTATTTTCTACAGTGGGTACTAATACTAACACCCTGTCTCCGGGTTGAAAGACTCGTGTTTTAGCCGCTCGGTTATATACCGTGCTTTGGGCCTGTTGCGCACGTTCTAAACATTCTTTAACTATTGGCATGACTGCCTCAATTCTATCTTGCATAAGCATTACGTGTTCAATTACACTGCGATAAGGAGTCACCTCTTGTTCCCAAGTCTCTTTAGCAATATCTAACAGGCCTCTAGGACATCGCCCGTAAACTAACTCAAAATGCGAAAAGCCTGTGGAGGATTGGGGTACTTCCCGTATAGCGAACAGGAGATATGGTAGGAGAGCATCCCAATCCCTCCCGTCCTTATCTACCACCCTTTTCAACATTCCCTTCAGGGTTTTATTAAATCGCTCCACCAACCCGTCAGTCTGAGGGTGATATACTGAAGTACGCAAGTGGGAGATTTTTAGTAGCTTACACAAGTCCTTAAGTATTCGAGACATAAAGGGGGTTCCCTGATCTGTTAGTATTTCTTTCGGAATGCCGGTGCGAGAAAACATATTAACAAGCTCCTTTGAAATTGCTTTCGCATTGGCATTTCGCAGAGGCACTGCTTCAGGGTAACGAGTGGCATAATCTAGTACTACCAAAATGTACTGATGTCCCCTGGCAGATTTAACTAATGGACCCACTATATCCATTGCTATCCTCTCGAAGGGCACCTCTATTATTGGTAAGGGCACAAGGGGGCTTCTAAAATGTGACATAGGTGTGGTCAATTGACACGTAGGACAGGACTGACAATACCGGGTCACGTCCCCCCCTAGACCCGGACAAAAGAAACGCTGCAGAATACGGTGTTTTGTTTTTTCTCCGGCCAGGTGTCCCCCCAAGGGATGTTTATGTGCCAGTTCCAAAACTACCTGGCGAAAGGACTTGGGCACCACTAGTTGCTCTACCGCCACCCCCCGCACTTTGTCTATATGATACAGCATACCCTGTTGCACAGCTAGGTGTGGGAACTCATTTTGAGCCCCTGGGTACAATGGTCTTCCCTTAGAGACCTTTACATTTTCCCATGCCCTTGCCAGAGTAGGGTCCTGGTGTTGAGCGGTCCCGAACTTACCACGGGCCACCTCAAGACCTGGCATTTCTATAGCCTCCTCTAGTTCACTTGCGTCGCCTGCATATACAGCCAGAGGTGAGTCTACAGATTCTGGAGTTACCTCTGAGATGGACTCCCCCCCCTCTTGCTGCAATAGCTCAGGGGTTAGCCCCACGGCACCCTCCTCAACTAGAGTGCTCATGCCATTTTTAAGGTTCCACAAGTCCCAAAATAAGGGAAAGTCTCTCCCCAATATTACATCATGTCCCATAGACTTTAGGACTGCCGCTTGATGTCTTTTGGTTCCTACTGGCGTGGCAAGGGTGACCCAGGCAGTGGGGTAGTTTTTTATATCGCCATGGATGCAACTAATGCCCAGGGTTGAGTTCATTAGGGCTCTAGGGTCCACCAAACTGGCATGTACCAGAGTTACTTGACTGCCGGAATCCAAGACGGCATTCACACTATGGCCGTCGACCTCGAGGCAACACACGTGTCGTTCATTTCCTGTGAGGACCTCTGCAACACAGACTGACTGTACATATAACGAAAGGCGTCTCATAGCGTTACAGTCCATTGGCTCTGTAGTCATTGGGCAGTTAGCTGCTACATGGCCAAGCCCGCGACATCGCCAACATTGTATAGGTCCTTGCTTCCTCGCCGGAGACACCTGATAGGGTCTGCTGAATTGCTGTGAGACTGTACCACCTCCATAGTTCTTTGTGGGTCTGCTACCCTTTATTGCAACGTTCTCTTCTTTTGAAGATGAAGTAGGTCTCGCAGTATTTTCTGGCGATTTCTTGGGAGCCCAGCGAGGTGATAACGTCCCTTGGAGTAGGCTTTCGGAAGCATTGTAGCGTTCGACCATATTCATCAACTGGTCGGCTGTATATGGGTCACCTTGTCCAACCCACCTCTGTAACTTAGGGGGCAAGGACCGCAGGTACTTGTCTAGAACAACACGTTCCACCATCTCTGCAGATGTCAAAATCTCTGGTTGCAGCCATTTTTTTACTAGATGGATAAGATCATGCATTTGTGAGCGGGCTGGCTGATCTTCCACAAAAGTCCATAAATGTACCCTCTGTGCTCGTACATATGTGTTTACTCCCAGCCTTGCCAGGATTTCGCTTTTTAATTTGGTATAGTCCATAGCATCCACTCCACTTAAATCGTAATAGGCCTTTTGTGGATCTCCACTCAGAAATGGCGCAACCACTTCAGCCCACGTGTCCACCAGTAAATGCTCACGTTCTGCAATACGTTCAAATACGGTGAGATACGCTTCTACATCATTGTCAGCAGTCATTTTAAGCAGGGTTTTTTGTACGGCTTTCCGTGCACCAGCAACACTTTGTGCATGATCCCTCTCATCTCGGGGCTGCCGAATCAAAGCCTGCTTTATTGCATTCAACTGCTCTTGCTGAATCTGGTTTTGATGGTCCAGGGCTTGCTGGAAGTAAGTATTGGTCTGCTGTTGTTGCACATTTGCCTGCAATAACTGTTTCACTAGTTCCTCCATATCACTGGACTCTTGGCTCTTCAAAAGCACATGAGCTTTCAGCCAGGACATACACAGAGCACTTTATCTGCAGTCACAGTCCAACAGCCACTATGCCCGCATTCTCCACCATTTGTGGGAATATAGCTCATCAGGGATCTCTGCTTTGGCCCAAGCAGGTGGCTATGGAGTCACAACGAACAATAGCAGGCTAGCGAGTTCCACACAGGTATGTGTCAGGTGTATTTATTGTACACATTTGCCGTACAATGTTACACGTGCCAAACATGAAATAAAATGTCTAAGGCCGTCTGGCCACTAACTAACAACAAGATACTAACTACAAAATAAACCTATACAACAAGAAAGAAGTTTGTGCAACCTTACTGTGTCAGCTCCCAGACCAGCAGATGAGAGACTGAGATCCCAGCAGTTCCTTGATTATATCAGCTGAAGCAAAAGCTGGATCGTATGTGGAAGGGAAGCACCAGAGCTTTCAGGCTGATCACTAAAGAAACCAGGACCGGATTACAGAGAAATAAACAGCTTCACAATCAATACCGTGATACATATGAAATGAAACGGGGAGAAACATATCTGTTTTCTAGTACTTCTCCCCTTGGCACCTCACAGTTGTCATGGACAGATTCGTGCACTCCCTTCCAAGGCTGATGCAGACCTGGGTTGCCCAGGGAGATCCCCAAAATGCCGACAAACTGGTGGACCTAGTGGAACAATGCCAGGTGGTTGAGAGGTCCCTAAGGAATCCAAGGAGTGGTGCATCCCCATACTGGGGTACCCAGTTTTTTTTTATTTTGACCATTTTTCTTTGTCAGAAAAAAATACAAAATATATTGCTTGGAAATTTGGAGACATGTTGTCAGAAGTGTGTAGATTAAAAGAAAAGTGTACAAGTTTACATTTTACTCAAAAATATATCTATAAAGAGAAAAATCAGGCAAACTGCACATTTTGCAGTCTCTTAATTTTTGCCAGAGCTGTATATTCTTCTGCTGTACTGTTAGGTGCTGTAAACACACCTTGTAGTTGGTATAGTCCAGTTGATATACTATTGCTATAAGGGAAGTACCTGGTGGTTCATAGCAGAGTTCAATAATCTGTAGGCAAAGTCCTGTGCATGCTCTCACTTCTGTAGGCAACGTACTGTGCATGCTTTCACTGAGGCGTTGCCCCAGCCGGCAGCACGCACCTAGAGAAAGTGCTGATGAGTGAGCAGGCGGTTAGTATCTTCTGTTGTTAGAGCGAGGTCTAGCGTGATGTCACGTTTCAGTATGCATGGCAGAACAGGCCAAAATTCTTACTGGCGCGTTTGTAACATATACGGATGGTATGTCCTTAATCCTTGCTTGGCAATTATAAACATTTTCTTTTGTCACAAATTCCTCCAATATATGATCCAGATTCTAAGCCATGTGAGAAAGGGAGAGTTCCTCCGAAAAGTAGCCCATGTCAGTGCATTTGGAACTGGCTGTTCCTATGTTTGCTACATGTCTTGGAGTCTGACTCTCTTGTTGGAGGCATTTGTGCCAACTTAAAATGTTTATTATTGCCAAACAAGGATTAAGGACATTCCACCTATATTTGTTAGTAATGCATTAGTAAAAAGTTTGTTCTGTTTGGCGATCCATATTGGCAACATGACATCTACTTACACCTCACTATAACAGCAGAAGATACTCACCACCTGCTCACTCATCAGCTCTCTCTCCAGGGTGGCGCTCATAGCAATCCAGCAGAGAGAACCATAGAGGTCTGCTGGAGACCTCTGGTTATCATGCCAACCCATCGGCAACCTATGGTCATGTGATACGAGCGCTGATGGGTGGGATTTCCAGCGTGCTTGCCGGAAGTGCATGTTAAATGCAGCTGTCAGAGATTGACAGCGGCATTTAACTAATTCACAGCCATGGGTGGATCGTGATTCCATCTTCTGCTGTGAGAGGCACAAGTTAGGTGTTCAAAGCAGCTGATGCACTAGAAAAGATGTGGACTCAGCACTGGAGCCTTTATCAAAGGGAGGGCGTCTGACATTGGCATACTATTACACCCATTGTCAGAAAGGGGTTAATATAAAGTTGAGTGGAAGGAAAAAGTATGGTAGAAAAAGGTGCAGAAGTAACCGAAATAATCGCTGCCTTGAAAGGATTGCTAAGAAAAGGCAATACAAAAATATGGGGGAGATTCACAAGAAGTGGACTGCTGCTGGAATCATTGCTTCAAGAGCCACCACACACAGACTTATCCAGGACATGGGCTACAAGTGTCGCATTCCTTGTGTCAATCAACTCATTACCAATAGACAACTCAAGAAACATCTTACAGGGGCCAAAGGAGAAAAAAATCTGGACAGTTGCTCAGTGATCCAAAGTGTTGTTTTCAGATTAAGGTAAATTTTGCGTTCTATTTGGAAATCAAGGTCCCAGAGTCTTGAGGAAAAGTGGAGAGGCACACAATCCATGATGCTTGAAGTCTAGTGTGAACTTTCCACAATCAGTGATGGTTTGGGGAGCCATGTTATCTGTTGGTGTAAGTCCACTGTGTTTTACCTAGACTAAAGTCAGCGCAGTTGTCTACCAGGAAATTTTAAAGCACTTCATGCTTCCCTCTGTCGACAAGCTTTTTGGAGGAAGTTTCATTCTGCAGCAGACTTGGCACCTACCCAAACTGCCAAAAGTACCAATACCTGGTTTTAAAACAACAGTATCACTGTGCTTGATGAGCCAGCAAACTCGCCTAACCTTAACTCCATAGAGAGTCTATGGGGCACTGTCAAGAAAAAGAGGAGAGACACCAGACACAACAATACAGATGAGCTGAAGGCTGCTATCAAACCAACCTGGGCTTCCATAACACCTCAGCAGTGCCACAGGCTTATTGCTTTCATGCCATGCGGCACTGATGCAGTAATTGATGCACAAGGAGCCCTGACCAAGTATTGAGTGCATTTACTAAACATACAATAGTATACAGTACCATACAGTAGTAACAGTAGTAACATACAGTAGGCCAACATTTCAGATTTTAAAATAATTTTTCAAGTTGGTGTTATAAAGTATTCTAATTTACTGAAATAATGACTTTTAGGTTTTTATTCCCTGTAAGCCATAATCATCAACTTTAACAGAAATAAACACTAGAAATAGATTACTCTGTTTGTAATGACTTCATATAATATGTTTCACTTTTTATATTGAAGAACTGAAATAAATTAACTTTTGGATGATATTCTAATTTAGTGAGAAGTGCTTTTATATTGCAGCAGCATTGAAAAAAATAGATGCAGACTTGTTATTTTTTTTCATCAATTCTCTCAAAAACCTGAATAAAATACAGCAAAAAGTCGTATGCATCAATGAAAATGCCTATGTTTTCTGAAAAAAACAAACTCTCACACAACATTATTGATGAAAAATTAAAAAAAAATATGGTTCTCAGAAAGTGGCAACTGTAAAATAGAAGATTTTTTTCTTTGCAAAAAAATGTTTTTATACATGAGCAAGTAATAGTGAGCCACTAAAAACTATATAAATGTGGCCTAACTGTAATCATTATTATTAGCAGAATGCAGATAATACAGCTACTTCAGTGAAAAAATGGAACCTGGCAACTCTTGAAATGCACGTCTAAAAAACAAATGTTTGGTTCTTAATGTTCAAAATTGACCATTGTTTACTGGGTTGAATGATAATTGAACAAATATTCAAAGATTTTCTCATTTCTAACAACACAGATTTTCTCATTTCTAATAACATAAAATATAATTACTGTACATTTTATACCTCATGCTAATATTTGGTATAATAGTCTTACATTTCCAAAAAAATCAAAGTCTTATTAATGTCACAGGTACAAGTTCTCTTTAGAAACCTTATCATGACATCATACCTAATTGACAGGACAACCTTCAGCATACTCTCATATGCAGTAGGAGGTTAACAAATATTGTATGAAGATTCTTAGCAGAGTCTTATAATTTTAAAATATCCGTTAATGTTACGGCTGCATCCTGTAAATGTAATAAATTGCATTATCCTTGAAATGCCAGCAACATTTTGGCATGATCTGCACAGGGAATAGTAATTGGGAAACAGCTGTCACTAGAAGTAAAGGAAAACAAGCGTTCACACAACATCTAGAAAGATAGATACACTTTTTCTATGTAGCAGCCCAGATTTATTATTTTATAATATGTCAGAAGATATTTTACAACGTGGATCAAAGTAATGTCTGGGGAATATGTGTTCCTGAGAGCTGTGTGTTTCATGTGACCTAGTAATGTATGTTTCCATTGACCTTCCTTAACTGGAGCAGAGAGCAACAGCGCTCATCTCTTTATAAAGTGATTGGTCTCACCGGTGGTTGAGCACTGAAGAGACTGCTGTAAGTGACACAAACTACTTCCTGACTTTCTCAGTTTCTTTGAGAGATACTTAAGATTCTACTCTTGTCAAATTCAGATAAAAAGATTATATGAGAATAAAAGCTCTTCAAATCTCAGCATGAAATACTGTAAATTACCGAACAGATGCATATTTCATACCAAGAGACTGCTGCACATCTTACAAAACCATTGTCACAATGTTTCTTTTCTTTCTCCTATAAATAAGGGTCATTTGCACATTTAGTAAATCATAACGGAATTGAAATGGAAATATCCAGACAATGACTTGTGCACAGCTATATCTTCTTTTCTTTGGTAATGCATCAAATGTCTAATTGATGTGCTAGTTTCTCATTTCTCAGAATAGCATATATGAACAGTGCATGAACTTTATGTTTAAAGTCTATAGGTCTCCAATTTTGTTTTGCTTTATCTATGCTAGTCTTTTTTCACACTAAGAACTCTAAGTTTTATAAGTGACTGAGCTTTATATTTATCACATAAATTCACTATTTTTGGTTTATACAGATATGTCCTTCCTTCGGGAGTTCATTCTTCAGGGGTGTGCTGTTTCTCTGTCTCCCAGTTTCTTGCTTAACTGGGAGGAGGTAGGCTACTGGTGATTGACAGTTTGGAACTATGGCATGGTCATGAGGCTGGCCCAAACTATGCACTTTTAAAGTGACCGCAGACATTATCCATGGCCGAGCTGCTGCTACATAACACTCCAGCACATTACAGAAAAATAATGTCCTAGTCCCAATGTGCTATCATGTGTGGGGTGGATCACAATCACTTGTAGGCCACAGGCCTCCACTTTCTCCAGGTCTCCATCTTGCAGAGTTGCCACACATAACTTAGGAGACACACAGCTCTTTTCATCAAGAAAACGTTTACTGGACAGTTCAAGTTCATCAGATAGAATGCCCTCCGCATTGCTATCAGCCCCTGGGATTTCTAGTCCAGTCCCACAGTCACCAGCACTAGTAACATAGTAACATAGTAACATAGTTAGTAAGGCCGAAAAAAGACATTTGTCCATCCAGTTCAGCCTATATTCCATCATAATAAATACCCAGATCTACGTCCTTCTACAGAACCTAATAATTGTATGATACAATATTGTTCTGCTCCAGGAAGACATCCAGGCCTCTCTTGAACCCCTCGACTGAGTTCGCCATCACCACCTCCTCAGGCAAGCACTAGACCCCTTCCACTGTGGGTTAGTCCCAAACATCAACTATATCTTATCTTCTACCAGCATGTACTAAGCCTATTGTCCATACCATATGTCCTAAATTCTTATCTACAGTGGCATATAAAAGTTTGGGCACCGCTGATCAAAATTACTGTTGTTGTGAACAGTTAAACAAGTTGAAGATTAAATGATCTTTAAAAGGCCTAAAATTAAAGATGACACACTTCCTTTGTATTTTAGTCAAAATAAAATGTATTGTCATTTTTTATATTTAAAAATTTTCAAAAAGGAAAATGTGTGATGCAAAAGTTTACGCGTGCTTGGAGATTTGTGTGATCAGATAACTTTGACAAAGGTTTCAGACCTTAATTAGTCTGTTAGGGTTACGGGTTGTTCACTATTATTGTTAGTAAAGGACAGGTGATGCAAATTTCCAAGCTTTAAAAAAAACCTATTCTTCTCTAACCTTGTGCCAAAAAATGCAGCCATAGTTTTTTCTAAGCAGCTGCCTAGCACTCTGAAAATGATTGAAGCCCACAAAGCAGGAGAAGGCTTTAAGAAGGTAGCAAAGTGTTTCCAAGTTGCCCTTTCATCAGTTTGAAATGTAATTAAGAAACCACAGTTAACAAGAACGGTGAAGGTCAAGATAAGGTGTGTAAGACCAAGGACATTTTCAGTGAGAGCTGCTTGTAGAATTGCTAGAGAGACAAATCAGAACCCCCGGCAGACTGCAAAAGACCTACTGAAAAATTTAGCAGACTCTTAGTTGTGGCACATTGTTCTACTGTTTATAGACACCAGCACAAATATGGCCTTCATGGAAAAGTCATCAGAAAAAACCTATCCTGTGTCTTCAGCATAAAATGCAGCATCCGAAGTATGCAAAAGAACATCTAAACCAGCCTGATGCATATTTGAAACAAGTCCAGTGAACAGATGAGATTAAAATATAATTATTTTTTCCACAATTATCAATGCCCCCCATTACCTATAATCTCTGCTGCTCAATAATATAAATTATTCAGTGTCTGTGACTCTCTCCAATTAACTCTAAGCGCTATGTGCACAAGGAAAATATGCAAGGTTTTACAGTACAGGAAAAGTGAATAAGATCTCATGCACACATTGCTTATTTTTTCCTTGCAGATTTGTAGCAGATTAAAATCTGCATAATGTCCATTCTTTCAGCATATTTCATCCCTAGTAAATGGGAAAAATATGTAACAAAAGCATGGCAAAAATGTGGAAAAAAATAAATGTATTTTACACAACTTTCTACCTGCCAACTCATTAGGATATGCAGAAGAATTTTCTCTTGTAAATTGTAAACATGTGCACATAGCCTTAGTCCATGTCCTGTGTCTCCTATAAAGCACTATAAGTACTTGATAGCAGGATAATGATATTGGGGGTGGGAGAAGACATCAGGGACTCAGCATCCTCTGCCTACCTCCAATTCATTACAAGACCCTGACAGCATCTTCTCCCATCTTTCAATTCATTATAAAGTGTCCTATGCACCTTATTGCCTCCTCTCCCAATACCCAATACATTTTAAGTCCCTGATAGTATCACAATGGATTGTGAGATGGGGAAGGACTCTGTCAGGGGATTAGCACCCTTCTCCACCACTCAATTAATTTTACTTCCATATCTAACGTCCTCCTTCCACTGTTCGCATGTCCATTATAAGTCTTCCTTCCTCCTATCCCAATCCCCACATCCCTCATTGCCCCCTCGCATCCCATCATTGTCCTCTCCCCTTCCTCTATCATTGCTCTCTTCACCCCTTCCATCACTGCCTTCTCCACCACCTCAATCATTGTTCTCCCAACCACCTCCATAATTGCCCTCTTCACCACTCCATCATTGCCCTCTCCATCACTTCCATCATTACCCTCTCCACCACTTCCATCATTGTTCTCCACCCACCACCATCATTGCCCTCTCCACCACATCTATCATTGCACTCTCTACCATATCCATCATTACCCTGTCCACCAACTCCATAATTGTTCTCCCTCACCACCTCGATCATTGCCCTCTACACCACCTCCATCATTGTTCTCCCCATCACCTCCATTAGTGCACTCTCCACCACCTTCATCATTGTTCTCCCCCACCACCTCCATCATTGCCCTTTCCACCACCTCCATCATTGCTCTCCCCAACCACCTCCATTATTGCCCCCTCCACGAATCTCATCACTGTTCTCCCCCACCACCTCCATCATTGCCTTCTCCACCATCTCCATCATTGTTCTCCCCCTCCAACTCCATCATTGCCCTCTCCACCACCTCGATCACTGTTCTCCCCCACCACCTCCATCATTGCCCTCCCCATCACCTCCATCATTGCCCTCTCCACTTCCATCATTGTTCTCCTCACACCAACTCTATCATTGTTCTCCCTTACCACCTCCATCATTGCTCTCTCCACCACCTTCTTCATTGTTCTTCCCTACCACGTCCATCATTTTTCTCCTCCACCACCTCCATCATTACCCTCTCTACCACCTTCAGCTTTCCCTCACCACCTTCATCATTGTCCTCTCCACCACCTCCATCATTGTTCTCCCCCACTCCTCCATCATTGTGCTCTCCACTATCTCCATCATTGTTCTATCTTCCATCTCTGCCATCTCTACCACCTTTATCATTGTTCTTTCCCACCACCTCCATCATTGTTATATCTCGCCACCTCCATCATTGCCCTCTCCACCAACTCCAACATTGTCCTCAAAGCCATCGCCATCATTGTTCTCCCCTCGATATCCATCACTGACCTCCCTACCACCTTTATCATTATTTTTCCCACAATCTCCATCATTGCCCTCTCCACCAACTTCTTCATTGTTCTTCCCCACCACCTCTAGCATTGTTCTCCTTCACCACCTCCATAATTGGCCTCTCCACCGCCTCCATCATTGTTTTCCCCCACCACCTTCATCATTGTCCTATCCACCACCTCCAACATTGTTCTCCCCACCACCTCCATCATTGTTCTCCTCCACTACCTCCATCATTGTACTCCCCCACCACCTTGATCAATGTTTTCCCCATTACCTTCATCATTGTTCTCCCCACCTCCATCAATGTTCTCCCCCACCACCGTCATCATTGTTTTCCCCCACCACCTTCATCAATGTTCTCCACCACCTCTATCATTGTTCTCCACCACCTCCATCATTGTTCTCCCCCACCACCTCCATCATTGTTCTCTCCCATCACTTCCATCATTGGTATCTCCACCACCTCCATCATTGTTCTCCCCCACCACCTTTATACAAAGTGAGGTCTCTGCTTGCAAACTTAAAATCTGTAAGGAAATATGGGGACAAAACAGGTAAAATATGCTTGTTATCTATGGTCCATCCATCATTGTAATAAGAGTTTTCATATTAAGTTGCATGATCCAGTCATCAGCCAGGATCTAAGTGCAGTTACTATGAGCTATTGGGTGCATTGAGGATCTGGAGACAGATGAATAGGCAGGAGCAGATTATGATTAACATATAGAAAGAGGGAATAGGTGAGAGTTAGGTTAGTGAGTTGAGGTGAAAGGCTTGTCTAAACATATGTGTTTATAAAGAATACTTAAAAGCATGAGGGCTAAATATTAGATGGATCATTTTGGGGTAATGCATTCCAGAAAACTGGCGCTGCATGAGAGAAGTCATTATGTTGGAGGTGCGAGGTTTAGTTTAAGAAGGATGTTAGTCTTACCTTAGTTGCAGAACAGATGGTACGGGTAGCATGATGAACAGGAATGAGGGATTAAAATAGGGTGGTCTAGAACTGTATAGAGCTTTGTAGGGACAGAGATGAGTTTCTATTGTATTCTGTAGCGAATGGGTAGCCAGTGCAGTGACTGGCACAGGATAGAGGCATTGGTGAAGTGGCCTGATATAAATATAACCCTGGCTGACACATTCAGAATCGATTAGAGAGGAGAAAGTTTGGTGAGAAGGAAACCGATCAGAAGCCAGTTGCAGTAGTCCAGTTTAGAGTCAATAAGAGTGACTGTAAGGGTTTTTACAGTTTCAAATGTGAGAAAAGGTCAGATTCTGGCGATCCTGTTATAGTACAGGTGATATGAGAGTGATTAATTGGATATAGGGAATAGAGGAATTTGCTTTGTCACATATGACCACAATGCAGTGAGCTTGCTGCTTGGGAGTTGTGGTTTCATCACCCAAGGAAATTGCAAAGTCATGAATAGGTGGTTTAGTAAAGGGGAAAATCATTGTAGAGGTTTGTACTCAGTTGCATTTGAGGCAGGCACAGGACATGGTATTGCAGCAATGTCCAGGCAAGTTTATTCAATGTTCATAGACCGCTCCTGATGGAAAACAAAACACAGCATTTTCTGGTACAAAGTGAAAACAAATTGAAAATAACTAGTCCATACAGTATAGTGCTGCAGGTCCGCCCACTTAGGTCAGTGTCTTTAGGAACACACAAACTGGAGGTGAAAAAAAAACTGCAAATAAGTAGTCCATAAAGTACTGTGGGTCCAACCGCTCAGGTCAGTGTCTTTAGCAACACCCAAGGAAGGTCTCCACACAGACACAGACACTGAATGAGAGACTTGGCCTCCATTTAATCTGCCAAATCACGCCCCTGGGGGTTGGGATGTGTGAACAGTCATTCCCACCCATCTCTTATTACTGCTTGTAAAACCCGGCCCTGAAATGGCCTGATAATTCTATATGAGCTGGAGCATGCTTCCGAGCACACATCACAGCAGATTATAGCCTCATGACAAATATCTCTCCTCCAGGACTCATCTAGCAGCCATATTTCCTAACCCTCTGATCAAAGACGTGGGATTGGCACCTTCTGCCAAAAACAGTAGATTCTTGACAGGTGTCAACATTGCCATGCACATTGCCATGCAGTGGCCTATGCTCCACATGGAAGATAAAATCCTGAAGTGCTAGGAACCGCCTGGTCACTCGGGCATTGTTCCCTTTCTTCTCCCTCATCCACTTCAGTGGGGCATTGTCTGACACTAGTCTGAACCTCCTGCCTAAGAGATAGTACCTTAGACAGTCCAACGCCCACTTCATGGCTAAACATTACTTCTCCACTATGGAATAGGCTTTCTCGCAGGATCACAACTTATGGCTAAGATACATTATGAGGTGCTCTTCCCTGTTTACCTCTTAAGATAAGACAGCGCCCAGCTCAAAATCCAATACTGTTGTGAATTCTGTTGTCGGGCTCCCTCCTGTGGTCATGAATGGTACTTCGGCTGGTTCTGTCCATGGACTTCCTCGGGTGGCTGTGGGTGTTTCTGAGTTTCCTTCCACAGGTGACGAGGTTAATTCGTTAGCTGGCTGCTCTATTTAACTCCACTTAGATCTTTGCTCCATGCCACCTGTCAATGTTCCATTATTGGTCTAGTTCACTCCTGGATCGTTCTTGTGACCTGTCTTCCCAGCAGAAGCTAAGTGCCTGCTTGTATTTCTCTGGTTTGCTATTTTTCTGTCCAGCTTGCTATTTTTATTGTTGTCTTGCTTGCTGGAAGCTCTGGGACGCAGAGGGAGCGCCTCCGCACCGTGAGTCGGTGCGGAGGGTCTTTTTGCGCCCTCTGCGTGGTCTTTTTGTAGGTTTTTGTGCTGACCGCAAAGCTACCTTTCCTATCCTCAGTCTGTTCAGTAATTCGGGCCTCACTTTGCTAAATCTATTTCATCTCTGTGTTTGTATTTTCATCTTTACTCACAGTCATTATATGTGGGGGGCTGCCTTTTCCTTTGGGGAATTTCTCTGAGGCAAGGTAGGCTTTATTTTTCTTTCTTCAGGGCTAGCTAGTTCCTTAGGCTGTGCCGAGTTACATAGGGAGCGTTAGGAGCAATCCACGGCTATTTCTAGTGTGTTTGATAGGATTAGGGATTGCGGTCAGCAGAGTTCCCACGTCCCAGAGCTCGCCCTATATTATCAGTAAGTATCAGGTCATTCCGTGTGCTCTTAACCACCAGGTCCATTATTGTCCTGACCACCAGGTCATAACACAATATGTTCATCTGTAACACAAACTGCTTGAAGATACCGGGTGCTACCAGCACCGGCTGTTTACACTGGGCCAGTTTCAGTTCATGAAAGGCCATCTCAGCTTCTGAAGACCACTTAGCCATAGCCAACTTTGTCCGTAAGAAGGTCTGTCATAGTGGTGGCTACCATGGCAAAGTTTGGCATAAACAGTGGTAATAGCCCACAATACCCGGGAATGCCCTGACTTCCTTCTTTGAGATTGGTTGTGGCCAGCCCTGGATCACTTCAACTTTATTTTTCTGCGGCTTTATTTTGCCCCTGCCTACAACATAGCCGAAGTATCTCGTTTCCTCCATTCCCAAGGTGCATTTCTTAATTTTTGATGGAAAACCCGGCCTTCTGTAAAGAGCATCAAATATCACCTGGACCTTGATCAGTGGCTTCCCCGATCCAGGCTGAAGATCACAATATCACCCAGGTAGGCTGCTGTGTATCTCTTTTGGAGAGTTAGGATCTTGTCCATGGCTCTCTGGAATGTTGGTGGAGTGCCTTTTAACCCAAACGGTATCCTTGTGTTTTGGAAGCATCCATCTGGCGTTGAACAGGCAGTCTTCTCCTTGGCGTCTTGGGACGTTGGAATTTGCCAATACCCTTTTGTGACATCAAGGGTAGTAATATACTGAGCCGGCGCTAGCCTCTAAATTAACTCATTGACCCATGGTATTGGGTAGGCACCAGACTTAGACACCTCATTCAGCTTCCTATAGTCATTGCCAAAATGCCATTCCTTGTCCGGTTTTGGTACTAAAACTATTGGACTGGACCAGCCACTCTTGGATTCCATGATGACTCCCAGGCTCAGCATCCACTTCATCTCCTTTGAGATCATGACTCTGTGGGCTTTGGGCATCCGATAAGGCTTCAAGTTGACCCGGACATGAGGCTCTTTCAGGACCTCATGCTCTATGACCTTCTTACAACCTGGAAGCTCTGAGAACAGATCTTTATTATGCTGCAGCAACTCTTGGCACTGCTGCTTCTGCGAGCGGGACAAGGTGCCTGCCATCTTAGCATCTTCCGCACTAATATTGCTAGACAAGGAGTTTTCATGGGTTCTTTTTCCTTCCATAGTTTAATCAGGTTCATGTGGTACACCTGGTAGGGCATTCACTTCCCCGGTTGGTTGATTTTGTAGTTGCAATCACCAACTTGTTCCACTACCTCATAGGGACAATGCCACTTGGCCAGGAATTTGGTCTCCACCATGGGCACCAACACCAGTACTTGATCCCCTGGGTTGAACCTTCTTACCCTGGCTGACCTATCATATACTTTGGACTGGACTTCCTGAGCCTTGGGCTCCTTCACAATGGGCATCATGTTTGCAATCCTCTCTTGCATCTGGGTGACATGCTCTACTACATTTCTATAAGGGGTTGTTTCAGCTTCCCAGGATTCCTTTGCCATATCCAGGAGTCCTCGAGGGTGTCATCCATAGAGCAGTTCAAATGGGAAGAAGTTGGTGGAAGCTTGGGGAATTTCCCTGATGGAGAACAACAGGTAAGCAAGCATACAGTCCCAGTCTTGGCCGTCCTTCTCCACTGCTTTATTTAGCATCGCCTTCAAGGTTTTGTTAAACCTCTCCACCAGACCATCAGTCTAGGGTTCGTATACTGAGATTCTGAGCTGGGAAAGTTGCAGGGTCTTGCACAACTCCCTCATGACCTTTGATATGGAGAGGGTCCCTTGGTCCGTTAGTATCTCCTTTGGCAGCCCGGTTTGGGAGAAGATGGATCAGCTCCTTAGAGATACACTTGGCAGAGGCATTTCTCAAGAGAACAGCCTCTGGGTACCGGATAGCAAAATCCAGGACCACTAATATATATTGATGTCCTCTTGCAGATTTTACCAGGGGTCTTACCAGGTCCAATGCTTATTGCTTGAATGGCACTTTGTTGATGGGCAACGGTACCAGAGGACTGTGGAAGTGGGTTACTGGAGAGGTCAGCTGGCACGTGGCACAGGAACAACAATAGTTTACAATTCTTCTGTAACAGGCCAGTAGAATCTTTGCAGAATGCACTCCTGGGTCTTATCTGCCCCCAGGTGACCACCCAACACATAGGATTGAGCCATGTCTAGCACCCTGCGTCTATAGGGCCCTGGTAACAATAACTGCTCTATCATCTCACCTCTAGGCTTGGTTACCTTATACAGCAGATCTCCAATCATGGCAAAATGAGGGAACTGACTGTCGGATACCGGCTCCTGAGGCACACCATTTAATATAGTTAAATCTTCAAATGCCCCTTTAAGAGTTAGGTCCTTGAGTTGGGCAGTTCCAAAGTTTCTCCCGGACACATCCAGCTCAGAGACTTTGGCCTCAGTGGATGCTGCTTCACCCTCATCACCAAAAAGCACACAAAATGGAAATGAGTCATCCGCAGCCTACAAAAAGGTCTCTTTGGGAGCAATCTGGCTGTTATCGGACAACCAGATGTCCTCCATTTTCCCCACAAGTCCCAAAGTAATGCAAAGTCTCACCCTATTATAATAGGGTGCAATAGGTCCTTGACCACGATGACCTCATAGGACTCGGTGCCACAGTTTTTGTGTCTGACCAATTAGGCCGCAGTGTAGTCCTTATCATCACCATGGATACATCGGATGTCCACCCTATTTTCAGAAATCAACTGATAGGAAATTGCAGACATCTCTAGGGTTACCAAACTCCCTGAGTCCAGCAGACCATTCATTTGCATCCTGGTTTGCTGTTGCAGGACATGCCTGTGGTACCTTGCCTGGTTGAGGGACATCACTGCAGGCTGGATGTGCGAAATATGAGCAGTGACATCCTATGCTTCAGTCAATTGTCTTGGTGGTCATGGGGCAATGTTACCTGGGGTTTGACATGTCTAACAAATTATCCTATTGGACCGGGCCTTTGACTAAGATACCTCCTGGGCTCATGGATGTCCCATCCCATTTTTCATGTCTGTCCCCTTTGGGAACCCCAGTATGGGGATGCTTCTTCCCTTTACTTCCCCAAGGGACTCTCGACCGCATGGTACCTCTCCACCAGGCTCACTAGGTCATCAGAGTTTTGGGCATCTTCCTGGGAAACCAAGGATTGCACATGCCTTGGTAGAGAGTGTATTAGCCTGTCCAAGACAACCTTCTACACAATCTGTGCTGGGGAGGAGGATTCAGGTTTCAGCCATTTTTGGACCAGGTGTAGATGGACAAACATTTGGGACCGGGGAGGTCATCACTACGATAAGCCCTCTGGTGTACCCGTTGTGCCCTGACAGTCAGAGTTACTCCTAAGCATGCCAAGATCTCCACCTTTAACTTGGCGTATTCTTTTGCATCCTGCTACGCTAAGTCATAATACACCTTTTGCATTTCTCCTGTTAAATATAGTGCAGGAACTGCCGCCCACTGCTCCGGTGACAATTTCTCCCGCTCTGCCACATTTTCAAACACCGACAGGAATGCCTCGACATCATCACTCGGGGTCATATTTTGCAATAGTCTTCTTACCATCCTCCTCACATGAGAGTCATCACCTGGATTTGGGGTTGGGGTGGTTACCTCAGATAGAAGTTCCATCTGCTGCTGGTGCTGCTGCTTTTGCTGCTGCTGCTAATGTTGTTGCTGCCATATCTGTCCAGAGTTGCAGAGCGGTGTTGGAAGTAAACACATTCACAAGACAACTTCACAGCATTCAAACAGGCAACACTTGCTTTCAAATCTGCTCTCACCTCTGCTAAAAAGGCCTACTTCACAACCCCCGTATCTTCCTTATCCTACAACCCCAAACAGTTATTCAAAACTTTGAACTCCATCCTCCATCCCCCACTGACCCCTACCAACCTCCCTCATCTCTGCTGAGGACTTTGCCACACACTTTAAAAATAAGATTGACCAAACAAGGCAAGTCTTCATTGTTCAACCACCGCAACCCCTTTGTATACCAGACCAATGCCCAAACCCCATAACCTCCCTATTGAACATCACTGTAGGACAGCTTAATTTTCTCCTCTCCAAATCACACCTCACCACCCGTGTGCTCGACCCCATCCCATCCCACCTCCTCCCCAACCTCACCGCCACTCTTATCTCATCCCTAACCCACCTCTTCAACCTATCACTAACTTCTGGCACCTACCCTTCTGCTTTCAAACATGCCACAATCACGCCTATCCTTAAAAAGCCAAACCTTGAACCAACTGCTATGTCAAGCTATTGCCCAATATCGCTGCTCCCATTCACTTCCAAACTCCTGGAGCAGCACGTCCACGCTCAACTTTCTTCCCACCTCTCACCTAACTTGCTCTTTGACAATCTACAATCTGGTTTCCACTCCCATCACTCAACTGACACAGCCCTGACCAAAATTACTAAAGACCTACTTAAAGCCAAAGCTAACGGACAATACTCTATACTTCTCCTTCTAGACCTGTCCTCTGCTTTTGACAAAGTTGACTACTGCATCCTACTACAGATCCTCTCCTCCTTTGGCATCAAAGACCTCGCCCTATCCTTGATCTCCTTATACCTTTCCAACCGCACATTCAGCGTCTCCCACACTACCTCCTCATCCCATCCTCTCTCTGTTGGAGTCCCCCAAGGCTCTCTTCTAGGACCCTTACTCTTCTCAATCTATACACATGGCCTGGGACAACTCATAAAGTCCCATAGATTCCAGTACCACCTTTATGCTGGTGACACACTGATCTACCTCTCTGGCACAGACGTCACCTCTCTGCTGTCCAGAATCCCAGAGTGTCTATCAGCAATATCCTCTTTTTTCTCCTCTCGCTTCCTCAAACTCAATGTAGACAAATCAGAACTCATCATTAGTGTTGAGCATTCCGATACCGCAAGTATCGGGTATCGGCCGATATTTGCGGTATCGGAATTCCGATACCGAGTTCCGATATTTTTGTGATATCGGGAATCGGTATCGGGATTAAGATTCATGTGTAAAATAAAGAATAAAAATAAAAAATATTGATATACTTACCCTCGGACGCGCCCTGGTTGTCAGCGCTGCAACCGCCATGCTTCCCTGCCTAAGAATGAGCGCGTTAATGACCTTCGATGACGTTGCGGCTTGTGATTGGTCGCGGTAGCGTCATGTGACCGCTCACGCGACCAATCACAAGCCGCGACGTCATCGAATGTCCTTAACACGCTCATTCTTAGGCAGGGAAGCAT
Organism: Ranitomeya imitator; assembly: GCF_032444005.1. Lineage (NCBI taxonomy): Eukaryota > Metazoa > Chordata > Amphibia > Anura > Dendrobatidae > Ranitomeya > Ranitomeya imitator. The sequence continues at coordinate 473,693,290 of NC_091285.1, read as the reverse complement.
GGCGGTTGCAGCGGTGACAACCAGGGCGTGTCCGAGGGTAAGTATATCAATATTTTTTATTTTTATTCTTTATTTTACACATGAATATGGATCCCAGGGCCTGAAGGAGAGTTTCCTCTCCTTCAGACCCTGGGAATCATAGAGGAATACCTTCCGATATTTGTGTCCCATTGACTTGTATTGGTATCGGATATCAGTATCGGCAATATCCGATATTTTTCGGATATCGGCCGATACCATCCGATACCTATACTTTCAAATATCGAACGGTATCGCTCAACACTACTCATCATCTTTCCTTTATCTCATAGATCTTCCTCACCTGACCTATCTATCGCAATTAACAACATCATGCTCTCCCCCATACCGAAAGTCAGGTGCCTCGGAGTAACCCTTGACTCTGCCCGGTCCTTCAAATTGCACATCCAAGCTCTTTCCACTTCCTGTCGCCTCCAGCTCAAAAATATCTCCAGAATCTGTCCTGTCCTCAACTGTCAATCTACTAAAATGCTTGTGCATGCCCTCATCATCTCCCGCCTTGACTACTGCAACATCCTTTTTTAAGGCCTCTCTGCTAACACCCTTGCATCTCTCCAGTCCATCCTTAACTCTGCTGTCCAATTAATTCATCTCTCTCCTCGCTACTCCTTCACTTCCCCCTTCTGCAAATCTCTTCACTGGCTCCCATTCCCTGAGCGTATCCAGTTCAAATGACTAATACTGAACTACAAAGCTATCCATAGCCTGTCTCCTCCATATATCTCTGAACTAATCTCCCGATATCTTCCCTCATGCAATCTTCGGTCCTCCCAAGACCTCCTTCTCTCCTCCACACTTATTCGCTCCTCACCCAACCGCCTCCAAGACTTCTCCCGAATGTCCCACATCCTCTGGAATTATTTGTCCCAAAACATCCGACTATCAAATACATTTGGATCCTTCTGACGGAACCTGAAAACCCACCTCTTCATGAAAGCTTACAGCCTGCACTGACCCCGCTGCCTCCTCATCACTACCGGAGCTACCGCCTCATGAACACAGGAGCTGCTGCAACCCTCAACCTATTGCCTCCTTCCCCACCATCCTGTAGAAAGTAAGCATGCAAGGGTATGGTCTTCTCACCTTTGTATCAGTTTGTCATTGTTAGTTTGCTTACTGTAAGTGATATCTGTAATTTGTATGTAACCCCTTCTCATGTACAGCACCATGGAATCAATGGTGCTAAATAAATAGTAACATAGTTAGTAAGGCCAAAAAAAGACATTTGTCCATCCAGTTCAGCCTATATTCCATCATAATAAATCCCCAGATCTACGTCCTTCTACAGAACCTAATTGTATGATACAATATTGTTCTGCTCCAGGAAGACATCCAGGCCTCTCTTGAACCCCTCGACTGAGTTCGCCATCACCACCTCCTCAGGCAAGCAATTCCAGATTCTCACTGCCCTAACAGTAAAGAATCCTCTTCTATGTTGGTGGAAAAACCTTCTCTCCTCCAGACGCAAAGAATGCCCCCTTGTGCCCGTCACCTTCCTTGGTATAAACAGATCCTCAGCGAGATATTTGTATTGTCCCCTTATATACTTATACATGGTTATTAGATCGCCCCTCAGTCGTCTTTTTTCTAGACTAAATAATCCTAATTTCGCTAATCTATCTGGGTATTGTAGTTCTCCCATCCCCTTTATTAATTTTGTTGCCCTCCTTTGTACTCTCTCTAGTTCCATTATAGCCTTCCTGAGCACCGGTGCCCAAAACTGGACACAGTACTCCATGTGCGGTCTAACTAGGGATTTGTACAGAGGCAGTATAATGCTCTCATCATGTGTATCCAGACCTCTTTTAATGCACCCCATGATCCTGTTTGCCTTGGCAGCTGCTGCCTGGCACTGGCTGCTCCAGGTAAGTTTATCATTAACTAGGATCCCCAAGTCCTTCTCCCTGTCAGATTTACCCAGTGGTTTCCCATTCAGTGTGTAATGGTGACATTGATTCCTTCTTCCCATGTGTATAACCTTACATTTATCATTGTTAAACCTCATCTGCCACCTTTCAGCCCAAGTTTCCAACTTATCCAGATCCATCTGTAGCAGAATACTATCTTCTCTTGTATTAACTGCTTTACATAGTTTTGTATCATCTGCAAATATCGATATTTTACTGTTTAAACCTTCTACCAGATCATTAATGAATATGTTGAAGAGAACAGGTCCCAATACTGACCCCTGCGGTACCCCACTGGTCACAGCGACCCAGTTAGAGACTATACCATTTATAACCACCCTCTGCTTTCTATCACTAAGCCAGTTACTAACCCATTTACACACAATTTCCCCCAGACCAAGCATTCTCATTTTGTGTACCAACCTCTTGTGCGGCACGGTATCAAACGCTTTGGAAAAATCGAGATATACCACGTCCAATGACTCACCGTGGTCCAGCCTATAGCTTACCTCTTCATAAAAACTGATTAGATTGGTTTGACAGGAGCGATTTCTCATAAACCCATGCTGATATGGAGTTAAACAGTTATTCTCATTGAGATAATCCAGAATAACATCCCTCAGAAACCCTTCAAATATTTTACCAACAATAGAGGTTAGACTTACTGGCCTATAATTTCCAGGTTCACTTTTAGAGCCCTTTTTGAATATTGGCACCACATTTGCTATGCGCCAATCCTGCGGAACAGACCCTGTCGCTATAGAGTCCCTAAAAATAAGAAATAATGGTTTATCTATTACATTACTTAGTTCTCTTAGTACTCGTGGGTGTATGCCTTCCGGACCCGGAGATTTATCTATTTTAATCTTATTTAGCCAGTTTCGCACCTCTTCTTGGGTTAGATTGGTGACCCTTAATATAGGGTTTTCATTGTTTCTTGGGCTTTCACCTAGCATTTCATTTTCCACCGTGAATACCGTGGAGAAGAAGGTGTTTAATATGTTAGCTTTTTCCTCGTCATCTACAACCATTCTTTCCTCACTATTTTTTAAGAGGCCTACATTTTCAGTTTTTATTCTTTTACTATTGATATAGTTGAAGAACAGTTTGGGATTAGTTTTACTCTCCTTAGCAATGTGCTTCTCTGTTTCCTTTTTGGCAGCTTTAATTAGTTTTTTAGATAAAGTATTTTTCTCCCTATAGTTTTTTAGAGCTTCAATGGTGCCATCCTGCTTTAGTAGTGCAAATGCTTTCTTTTTACTGTTAATTGCCTGTCTTACTTCTTTGTTTAGCCACATTGGGTTTTTCCTATTTCTAGTCCTTTTATTCCCACAAGGTATAAACCGCTTACACTGCCTATTTAGGATGTTCTTAAACATTTCCCATTTATTATCTGTATTCTTATTTCTGAGGATATTGTCCCAGTCTACCAGATTAAGGGCATCTCTAAGCTGGTCAAACTTTGCCTACCTAAAGTTCAGTGTTTTTGTGACTCCCTGACAAGTCCCCCTAGTGAAAGACAGGTGAAACTGTACAATATTGTGGTCGCTATTTCCTAGATGCCCGACCACCTGCAGATTTGTTATTCTGTCAGGTCTAAAAGTGCTGCTCCTCTGGTTGGATTCTGCACCAATTGTGAAAGATAATTTTTCTTGGTTATTAGCAGAAACCTGTTGCCTTTATGGGTTTCACAGGTTTCTGTTTCCCAGTTAATATCCGGGTAGTTAAAGTCCCCCATAACCAGGACCTCATTATGGGTTGCAGCTTCATCTATCTGCTTTAGAAGTAGACTTTCCATGGTTTCTGTTATATTTGGGGGTTTGTAACAGACCCCAATGAGAATTTTGTTACCATTTTTCCCTCCATGAATTTCGACCCATATGGACTCGACATCCTCATTTCCTTCGCTAATATCCTCCCTTAAAGTGGACTTTAGACAAGACTTTACATAGAGACAAACCCCTCCTCCTCTCCGATTTTTACGATCCTTTCTAAACAGACTGTAACCCTGTAAGTTAACTGCCCAGTCATAGCTTTCATCTAACCATGTCTCGGTTATTCCCACTATGTCAAAGTTACCTGTAGATATTTCTGCTTCTAGTTCTTCCATCTTGTTTGTCAGGCTTCTGGCGTTTGCGAGCATGCAGTTTAGAGGATTTTGTTTTGTTCCAATCTCCTCGCTGTGGATTGTTTTAGAAATGTTCTTACCTCCCTTCTGAGTATGTTTTCCTGGATCTTCTTTGTTCAAGTCTAATGTTTTTCTTCCCGTCCCCTCTTCTTCTAGTTTAACGCCCTCCTGATGAGTGTAGCGAGTCTTCTGGCGAATGTGTGTTTCCCAGGTTTGTTGAGGTGTAGTCCGTCTCTGGCGAGGAGTCCATCGTACAAGTAATTCACACCGTGGTCCAGGAATCCGAATCCTTGTTGTCTGCACCATCGTCTTAGCCAGTTGTTTGCATCAAGGATCCTGTTCCATCTCCTGGTGCCATGCCCGTCTACTGGAAGGATAGAAGAAAAAACTGCCTGTGCATCCAGTTCCTTTACTTTCTTCCCCAACTCTTCAAAGTCTTTGCAGATTGTCGGTAGGTCCTTCCTTGCCGTGTCATTGGTGCCAAAATGTATCAGAAGAAATGGGTGGACGTCCTTGGAGTTGAAGAGCTTTGGTATCCTATCGGTCACATCCTTGATCATCGCACCTGGAAGGCAGCATACTTCTCTTGCAGTTATGTCCAGTCTGCAGATGGCTGCTTCTGTGCCTCTCAGTAGTGAGTCTCCCACCACCACCACTCTTCGTTGCTTCTTGGCTGTACTTTTTGCTGTCACTTGTTGCTGTGTGCCCTTTTCTTTTTTGCTTGCTGGTATTGCTTCATCCTTAGGTGTGCCATCTTCATCCTCTACAAAGATTTGATATCGGTTCTTCAGTTGTGTGGTTGGTGATTTCTCCATGGTCTTCTTGCTTCTTTTGGTCACATGCTTCCACTCATCTGCTTTTGGAGGTTCTCTGATACTTTTTTCACCTTCTGTGACCAGTAGAGATGCTTCTGTTCTGTCTAGAAAGTCTTCATTCTCTTTGATGAGTTTCAAAGTTGCTATTCTTTCTTCCAGACCCCGCACCTTTTCTTCTAAAAGGGCCACTAGTCTACACTTCTGACAGGTGAAATTTAATTCTTCTTCTGGTCGATCTGTGAACATGTAGCACATGCTGCAGCTCACCATGTAGGTTGTCACATCTGCCATGTTGCTCCTAGATCCTGCTGACTTGCTGTGTGTTTTCCTTCTTGTGTAATCTACTCAGCCAAGCTCTCTTGCATTAATGTCCTACAGGCAAAAATTCGCGCGCCGTAAATAATAATAATAATAATATATGTTGCTGCTGGATATTAGCATGCACAAGTTGCTTTATTAATTCCTCCATGTTGTCAAATTCCGCTCCTGCAGCTGCTTTCACCCAGGACATGCGATATATGTGCAGCAGTCACACTGCCCATTGGTATTCGTGCCCATGCTTCTAGCACGAATTGTAGAGGTTTGTGATCACTCAGCTGCATTTGATATTGGCACCGGACGTGGTATTGCAGCAATGTCCAGGCAAGTTTATTCAATGTTCATAAACTACTCTGGATGGAAAACAAAACAGAGCCTTTTCTGGAACAAAATGAAAACAAACTGAAAATAAGTAGTTCATATAGTACTGTGAGTCCACCTGCTCAGATCATCATCTTTAGCAACACACAAGGAAGGTCTCCACACCTCCAGCCACAGACACTGATTGAGAGACTTGGCCTAAATTTTATCTGCCAAATCACCCCCCTGAGGGGTGAGATATGTGACCCGTCATTCCCACCCATCTCTTATGACTTCTCGTAAAACCCGGCTCTGGAATGGCCTGATAGCTCTCTCAGCACTATATGTGCTCGAGCATGCTCCTGAGCTCACATCATCACAGCTAATAGTCGAGATGACACATATCTTCCCTCCAAGACTCGTCTAGTGGCCATCTTACAACACAAAGAGTTCAGTTTTAGAGAAATTCAATTTCAAATAGAGGGAGGACATGATGTTAGAGACATCAGACAGATAATTCCTGGTATTTTGTGTTAAAGTGGAGTGATGTCAGTTGAAGAGGTATATAGTTGGAAGTCTTCAGCCTAGAGATGATGCTGAAAACCAAATCTGCTGATGGGTTGTCCTATGGGGCAGTATGTTAGGAGAAAAGATTAGCAGAAGAAGAGTCAGCAAAAGATACCGTGAAGGAGTGGTCGGAGAGAAAGGAAGAGAACCAGGAGAGTATGATGTCCATGAGACCGATAGAGCAGAACATGATGAGGAGGAGCTGGTGATCCACAGTGTCAAATGCAGTATAGAGATACAGGAGAAACGGCAGGGAGTAGTGACCAATGGATTTTGCTGTTAATAGGTCACTAGAGACTTTGGTAAGGGCAGTTTCAATAGAGTGTGAAGAGCAGAAACCAGATTGTACAAGGTCAAAAAGAGAGTTATCTTAGCGATAGCAGATGAGATGGGAGTTGATCAAGCATTCCAGGAATTTAGAGATGAAAGGAAAATTAGAGACTGTTCTGTAGTTAGCAGGAGGTTCTTGTCTAGGGATGGCTTTTTAAATAAAGGAGGTATGGCGAAATGTTTGAATGAAGAGGGAAAGATACCCAAAGAAAGAGAGAGTTTAAATATTTTTGGTAGGTAATGTCAGATGGGGATAGTGACTGAAGGATGTTTGGGTGAATAGGGTTACTGTTGCAGGCTGTAGGGCAAGAAGAAGCAAGTAGTCTGGTCACTTCTTCTGTGACAGGCTCGAAGATGGAAAGAGAACTTGAGGTGCGGGAGGGAAGGGGATGCAGCTTCTGAGGGGATTGTGCAAAAATGTCCTTGAGGATATGAGTGATTTTTTTGTAGAAAATAAATGGTTAGATCGCAGACCACTGAGGTTGGTGACGGGGGGGGGGGGTGGTCTGTGCTTTAGGGCTTAGAAGGGAGTGAAAGATTTCGAAGAGTTGCTTTGGATTGTTGGCTAGAAATATGGTGAGGATGATAAAGTAAACATGTTTGGCCAGATGGAGAGCAGAATTATAAGCCATTGACAGCTCACTGACACGGGTGCGTGTCATTCTATGCACCGATAGGCATGCCCATGATTTGACAGAGAGGTGCCAATAAGTTGCCATGATGACCAAGGTTCTGCCAAAGACACCTGTGCCTGTCATGACAGTACTTCTGAGAAAGCCAGCCTGTACTTGGCATTCATTTTGCTATATACAGAAATACTGTGGTATTGCTGTATACAGTTGATGCAATAGAAGCAATTACAGGTTCATGTGGCCTAAGAAGAATAACTAATACAGTGAAAAGTGAAAAAAATGTATTTACTCCTCAAGCCTCTTTTCACCTTCATGGCCAGGTGAAATTTTACAATTTTCACTTCAACGAATCCCACCGATTCTGAAACCTTTTTTTGTGACATATTGTACTTCATGATGGTGGTAAAATTTGTTCAATATGACTTGAGTTTATTAGTAAAAAAAAAATCGAAACTTTGGAAAAATGTTTAAAAATTTTGAAATTATGTTCTTAAATCAGAGAGTTATGTCACACAAAATTTCTCACATGTCTACTTTTCATCAGCACTTTTTTGAAAGATTTTTCCTTCTTAGGAAGTTAGAACAGTTAAAATTAGACCTGCGATTTCTCATTATTCCAACAATATTTAAAAAACCATTTTTTTGCGGACCACATCAAATTTAAAGTATCTTCAAGGGGCCTATATGAGTGAATATACCCAAATTTGACACCATTATAAAAATGGAACCACTCAAGGTGCTCAAAACCACATTCAAGAAGTTTATTAACCCTTCATGTACTGCACAGGAACTGAAGCAATGTGGAAGGAAAAAATGAACATTGAACTTTTTTTCACAAAATTTTAAATTAGATACTATTATTTTTTTATTTTCACAAGGGTAACAGGAGAATATGAACTCCAAAATTAGTTTAATTATCCTTAGCATGGAAATACCTTATATGTGGAATAAAACTATTGTTTGGGTGCACGACATGTCTCGGAAGGAAGGAGCACTGTTTGACTTTTTTAATGAAAAATTGGCTGGAATCAATAGCGCATGCCATATCACATTTTTTTAGAGCCCCTGATGTGCCTAATCAGTGGAAAACTCCCACAAGTGACCCCATTTTGGACACTAGACCCCTCAAGTAACGTATTTTGATGTGTGATGAGCATCTTGAACCCCCAGGTACATTACAGAAGTTTATAACGTAGAGCCTTAAAAAAAAACATGTTTCCCACCAAAAAAATTGTTGTCATTTTTTTTATTTTAACAATTGTAAAAGGAGAAACTGGACCCCAAAACTGGACCCCTAAATCTGTTGTACAATTTCTCCTAAGAACGCTGATACATCTGCTACTGTTTGGTACACAGCATTGCTCAAGGAAGGAGTGATGTTTTGGAACACAGATTTTGATGGAATGGTCTTTGGGTGCCATGTCACATTTGGATAGACCCTGATGTGCCTAAATAGTGGAAATTCCCCTCAAGTTACCTCATTTACGAAACTAGACCACTCAAGTAATTTATCCAGGTATGTGGTGAGCACCATGAACCCACAGGTGTTTCACAGAAATTTACAAAGTTGATCTGTGAAAATAAAAAAAAATCTACTTGTCCCACAAAATGTTGTTTTAGCCTTAATTTTTTTCATTTTTTCATTTTCACACAGATAGCAGGAGAAAATAGACCCCAAAATCTGTTGTGCAATTTCTGCTGACTTACACAATACTCTATATGTGGGGGAAAACTACTGTTGAGGCACAATGCAAAGCTCAGAAGGGAACATATGGCATATTAGAGTTCAGATTTTGCTGGAAAGGTTTGTGGGAGCCATGTCACATTTGCAGAGCCACTAAAGTGCGAGAACAGCGGAAACCCCCCCATAAGTGACCTCATTTTACAAAATTCATCCCCCAATCTAGAGGTACAGTGATCACATTATCACCACTTGTGCCTCATAGAATCTTATACTATTGGGTGGTGAAGAAAGAATAATTACATTTTTAGCAAATGTTGTTTTAGCCCCAAGTTTTTAATTTGACTAAGGGCTAGTAGGAAAAAATAGACCTCAGTTTGTCATAAATTTTCTGCTGAGTGCTTGAATACAATACACGTAATATGGAAATACTTTTCAGGCACAGTGCAAAGCTTAGAAGGGAAGCAGCGCCATATTGTAGTTCATATTTTACTATTATGGTTTGAGGGTGCCATGACCCACCAGGAGAGCCCCTGAAGTGCCAGAACAGCAAAACACTGCATTATATGTTACCACAGTTTAAAAAATACACCTTTCAATGAATTTATCTAGGGGTGCAGTGATCATGAAGTGAAGTACCTTATATGTATATGTACAGTACTGCTTATGTGGTGAGACTTGAGAGGGACAGAGCGTTATTTGCCCCCAGAGCACAGATTTTTCTTAAATAGTTTGTGGATTTCATATACAGAGCTCATAAGACCTATAAGAGCAGAACTCCCCCTCAAGTGACCCCATTTTGGAAATTATACTGCTTTGGGAATTTATCTACAGGTATAATAATGAATTTGACTGCATGGGTGTTTTCCAGAAAGAAGCAGCAGTAGATGATGCTGAGTGAAAATTGCAAACTGCTATTGTAGTGCCCAGTATGTTGTAGTGCCCAGCTCATGCTTTTGGAGACACGTACCAGTAAATTAGGCAGTCTCTTATCACTACAAAAATGCCAAACATATGGAAGCTAAATATGGTTTAGGCCCACTGGGGCTCAGAAGGGAGGGGGAAACTTGGATTTGGAAGAGCAAAATATGCTGAATTTCTTTTTGGAATGCAAGGAGCTATTTTGCTTTTCCAGTACCTTTGTATTGCCAGTAATGTGGAAACCCCCTATATTTTCGTTAACAGATGACAGACCTGATGGACTTAATTTTTTATTGATTGATTTGAAGCTTTTGTTGCAAAAATTTTACATAACATTTGAGATCACATTTATCCTGCACGCTATGTACTTACTTTCGGGTTTCCATCTAAATGTCCAAGTGATGTGATTCAGATGAAATCCCTGAAGAATGCATTCAACATAACGAAGCTGCAGTGTTAGTTTGGACTCAGTCTGGCCTCTGTCTGTCATTCTTTTCATAAGGGAATAAAACTGTGGTTGATCATGCTTTTATGCATACCTGAAAAGACGGACACCGCCAGATCAAAGGCCTGCTTCCACAGTGCCTCCATCTGCCTCATTTTAGAGAATCTTTTGCCTGGGGTAATATCCGAATCTCATGTTTCAGAGATTTACCTGGAAACATCGGTGTAAGCACATCAGCACAGAGCGCAGGATAAATGTGAGCTGAGCTTTACTACAATCTTAAGGAGACAGAATGAAAAAATCAACAGCAGGTGAAGAATTGGTTTATTTTGTAAGGGATTGGTTTCTTGTTTGCTGAGTTAACATTTTTATTGGTACCATTTTTTGGCACATTAGCTTTCTATTCCAATTTTTGTGAGACAGAATGAACAAAAAACAGCAATTCAGGATTTTGTTTTTCATTTTTTTTATGCCGATCTGCATGTGATAAAATTGATAAAGCAACTTTTACACAATACAAACTATTTTATAGAAAAAAATAATTATTTTTGCATTGCTTTATTATCAATGTTATAACTTCTTTTTATATTTCTATTGATAGAGCTGAATGGTGGCTTATTGTTTGTGAGCAAGATGACATTTTGCGATATTATTTTTACTTACATTTGTATTTTTCATTGCGTTTTATTTCACTTTTTTGTTGTTGGTGGTATGATGAAAAGCATACCTTTTTTTACCCTTTTTTATTAGCATTATCACAGTGTTCACTGAATGGGTTAACTAGTGTGACAGTTTTATGAGGCGGGTCATAAGAGTCATAAGACTACCTCTTGAAGCTCATCAAGAGAATGTCAAGCAAGAGTGTGCACAGCAGTCATCAAAGCAAAAGGCGGCTACTTCGAAGAACCTAGAATATAAGACATAATTTCAGTTGTTTAACACTTTTTTGCTAAGTATATAATTCCACATGTGTTAATTCATAGTTTTGATGCCTTCAGTGCGAATGTACAATTTTCATAGTAATGAAAATACAGAAAAATCTTTAAATGAGAAGGTGTGTCCAAACTTTTGGTCTGTACTGTGCCAGTGACTATATATATATATATATATATATATATACAGTGGGGCAAAAAAGTATTTAGTCAGTCAGCAATAGTGCAAGTTCCATCACTTAAAAAGATGAGAGGCGTCTGTAATTTACATCATAGGTAGACCTCAACTATGGGAGACAAACTGAGAAAAAAAAATCCAGAAAATCACATTGTATGTTTTTTTAACATTTTATTTGCATATTATGGTGGAAAATAAGTATTTGGTCAGAAACAAACAATCAAGATTTCTGGCTCTCACAGACCTGTAACTTCTTCTTTAAGAGTCTCCTCTTTCCTCCACTCATTACCTGTAGTAATGGCACCTGTTTAAACTTGTTATCAGTATAAAAAGACACCTGTGCACACCCTCAAACAGTCTGACTCCAAACTCCACTATGGTGAAGACCAAAGAGCTGTCAAAGGACACCAGAAACAAAATTGTAGCCCTGCACCAGGCTGGGAAGACTGAATCTGCAATAGCCAACCAGCTTGGAGTGAAGAAATCAGCAGTGGGAGCAATAATTAGAAAATGGAAGACATACAAGACCACTGATAATCTCCCTCGATCTGGGGCTCCACGCAAAATCCCACCCCGTGGGGTTAGAATGATCACAAGAACGGTGAGCAAAAATCCCAGAACCATGCGGGGGGACCTAGTGAATGAACTGCAGAGAGCTGGGACCAATGTAACAAGGCCTACCATACGTAACACACTATGCCACCATGGACTCAGATCCTGCAGTGCCAGACGTGTCCCACTGCTTAAGCCAGTACATGTCCGGGCCCGTCTGAAGTTTGCTAGAGAGCATTTGGATGATCCAGAGCAGTTTTGGGAGAATGTCCTATGCTCTGATGAAACCAAACTGGAACTGTTTGGTAGAAACACAACTTGTTGTGTTTGGAGGAAAAAGAATACTGAGTTGCATCCATCAAACACCATACCTACTGTAAAGCATGGTGGTGGAAACATCATGCTTTGGGGCTGTTTCTCTGCAAAGGGGCCAGGACGACTGATCCGGGTACATGAAAGAATGAATGGGGCCATGTATCGTGAGATTTTGAGTGCAAACCTCCTTCCATCAGCAAGGGCATTGAAGATGAAACGTGGCTGGGTCTTTCAACATGACAATGATCCAAAGCACACCGCCAGGGCAACGAAGGAGTGGCTTCATAAGAAGCATTTCAAGGTCCTGGAGTGGCCTAGCCAGTCTCCAGATCTCAACCCTATAGAAAACCTTTGGAGGGAGTTGAAAGTCCGTGTTGCCAAGCAAAAAGCCAAAAACATCACTGCTCTAGAGGAGATCTGCATGGAGGAATGGGCCAACATACCAACAACAGTGTGTGGCAACCTTGTGAAGACTTACAGAAAACGTTTGACCTCTGTCATTGCCAACAAAGGATATATTACAAAGTATTGAGATGAAATTTTGTTTCTGACCAAATACTTATTTTCCACCATAATATGCAAATAAAATGTTAAAAAAACAGACAATGTGATTTTCTGGATTTTTTTTTCTCAGTTTGTCTCCCATAGTTGAGGTCTACCAATGATGTAAATTACAGACGCCTCTCATATTTTTAAGTGGTGGAACTTGCACTATTGCTGACTGACTAAATACTTTTTTGCCCCACTGTATATATATATACAGTACAGACCAAAGGTTTGGACACACCTTCATGGTCCTGGAGGTGCTCGCTGGAGAATCATGTGTAGTAATCCAAGAAAAAGAAGGACAAAACAGCTACACAACTCAATAATTCCTTCTTTTTCCTGGATTACTCCACATATGTTTGTACTTCTGTGATTACTTTACGGGATCTCCATGCTCTCACCACCTCCTTGGCTTATGCGGTATTGCCTGACACATTTTAGCCTGTTCATTTTTTATTGACCTTTTGATATAAATAAATTAAATTTTGCAAAATATGCATACATATTGATCTGGACTATTTTGACTGTAGTTCTCTTGTGTTTTTTTTTCATTCTGATATGCAGTGTGTCCTAATTTGTCCTATTATTCAATCTATGGATATAACCTATATAGGTTCATAATATACTTTCGAATATTACATAATGATTATGTTATATTCTATTAGTTTAAGGTGTTTTTCCTATTGTTATTCAATAATATTGAATATTAATAATAAGATATTATTTGCTGAATCACTTTAGTAACTGGCCCTCAAAGTTTTTATCACTGTGCAAAAGGTCTGCACAGAAAACAATTTCAACACCACTAAATAACAAGGTGGAATATGGCTGACTGTTTCACGCTTAGCAACAATTTTTTTTACTGTGCAATAGCTCTTCAGAAAGATGAATTTTACTGCCACTAAATGATAAGGTGGGATATGGCGGGGTGTATTATGTTTAGGTACAGATTGTTTTTGGCTTTGCAACTGCTGTACAGAAATATAATTTCACTGCCACTAATTGACAGGATGGCATATGCTGAATCTTGTTAGAAACAGCAAAAAATATTTTTTTTACTGTGCAATAGCTGTACAGAAGTATGAGTTTCACCGCCACTAAATGACACGGTGAGATATGCTGAATCACATTAGCAACTGCAAAAATTATTTTTTTACTGTGCAAAAACTCAAATCACAGAACAACGTCACCGCCACTAAATCACAAGGTGACATAAGGCGTGTGGAATCACGTTAGCAACTGTCCCCCCAGATTTTTGTTTTTATTGGCCAACAGCGCAAATCACAGAACACTGTCACCGGCACTAAATGATAAAGTGACATACCGTACAGACCAAAATTTTGGACACACCTTCTCATTTAAAGATTTTTCTACATTTTCATGACTATGAAATTTGTACATTCACACTGAAGGCATCAAAACTATGAATTAACACATGTGGAATTATATAACAAAAAAGTGTGAAACAACAGAAATTATGTCTAATATTCTAGGTTCTTTAAAGTAGCCACCTTTTGCTTTGATGACTGCTTTGAACACTCTTGCTTGGCATTCTCTTGTTGAGCTTCAAGAGGTAGTCACTGGGAATGGTTTTCAATTCACAGGTGTGCCCTGTCAGATTTAATAAGTGGGATTTCTTGCCTTATGAATGGGGTTGGGACCATCAGTTGTGTTGTGCAGAAGTCTGGTGAATACACAGCTGATAGCCCTATTAAATAGTCTGCTAGAATTTGTATTATGGCAAGAAAAAAGCAGCTAACTAAAGAAAAAGGAGTTGCCATCATTACTTTAAGAAATGAAGGTCATCCAGTCCGAAAAATTGGTAAAACTTTGAAAGTGTCCCTAAGTGCAGTGGCAAAAACCATCAAGCGCTACAAAGAAACTGGCTCACATGAGGACTGCCCCAGGAAAGGAAGACCAAGAGTCACCTCTGCGTCTGAGGATAAGTTTATCCGAGTCACCAGCCTCAGAAATCGCAGGTTAACAACAGCTCAGCTTAGAGACCAGGTCACACAGAGATCTAGCAGCAGACACATCTCTACAACAACTGTTAAAAGGAGACTTTGTGCAGCAGGCCTTCATGGTAAAAAAATCTGCTAGGAAACCACTGCTAAGGACAGGCAACAAGCAGAAGAGACTTGTTTTAGCTAAACAACACAATGAATGGACATTAGACCAGTGGAAATCTGAGTTTTGGTCTGATGAGTCCAAATTTGAGATCTTTGGTTCCAACCACCGTGTCTTTGTGCGATGCAGAAAAGGTGAACGGATAGACTCTTGATGCCTTTTTCCCACCATGATGCATGGAGGAGGCGGAGTGATGGTGTGGGGGTTCCTTGCTGGTTACACTGTTTGGGATTTATTCAAAATTGAAGGCATACTGAACCAGCATGGCTACCACAGCATCTTGCAGCGGCATGCTATTCCATCCGGTTTGCGTTTAGTTGGACCATCATTTATTTTTCAACAGGACAATGACCCCAAACACACCTCCAGGCTGTGTAAGGGCTATTTGACCAAGAAGGAGAGTGATGGGGTGCTACACCAGAAGGCTTGGCCTCCACAATCACCAGACCTGAACCCAATCGAGATGGTTTGGGGTGAGCTGGACCACAGAGTGAAGACAAAAGGGCCAACAAGTGCTATTCATCTCTGGGATCGCCTTCAAGAATGTTGGAATATCATTCCCGGTGACTACCTCTTGAAGCTCATCAAGAGAACGCCAAGAGTGTGCAAAGCAGTCATCAAAGCAAAAGGTGGCTACTTTGAAGAACCTACAATATAACACATAATTTCAGCTGTTTCACACTTTTTTGTTAAGTACAAAATTCCACACGTGTTAATTCATAGTTTTGATGCCTTCAGTGGGAATGTAAAATTTCCATAGTCATGAAAATACAGAAAAATCTTTAAATGAAAGGTGTGTCCAAACTTTTGGCCTGTTATATATATATATATATATTTATATATATATATACCGTATATACTCGAGTATAAGCTGACCCAAGTATAAGCCGACCCCCCTAATTTTGCCACAAAAAACTGGACAAACTTAATGAATCGAGTATAAGCCTAGGGTAGAAAATGCAGCAGCTACTGGTAAATTTCAAAAATATAATGCTCCATAAAGTTCATGATGGGCCCATATAATGCTCCATACAGTTGATGGTGGGCCCATATAATGCTCCATAAAGTTGATGATGGGCCCATATAATGCTCCATACAGTTGATGATGGGCCCATATAATGCTCCATAAAGTTGATGATGGGCCCATGTAATGTTCCATAAAGTTGATGATGTGCCCATAAGATGCTCCATAGAAAAATACGCCCCATGTAATGCTGCATACAGTTCATTATGGCCCCATAAGATGCTCCATATAAAGCTGCGCCATATAGAATGCTCCATACATTTCATTATTGCCCCCAAAAATGCTCCATATAAAGCTGTGCCATATAGAATGCTCCATACATTTCATTATTGCCCCATAAGATGCTCCATATAAAGCTGTGTCATATACAATGTTCCATACAATTCATTATTGCCCCGTAGATGCTCCATTTAAAGCTGTGCCATATAGAATGCTCCATACATTTCATTATTGCCCCATAGATGCTCCATATAAAGCTGTGCCATGTAGAATGCTCCATACATTTCATGATTGCCCCATAGATGCTCCATATAAAGCTGTGCCATATAGAATGCTCCATACATTTCATTAATGCCCCATAAGATGATCCATATATAGCTGTGCCATATAGAATGCTCCATACATTTCATTATTGCCCCATAAGATGATCCATATATAGCGGTGCCATATAGAATGCTCCATACATTTCATTATTGCCCCATAAGATGCTCCATTTAAAACTGTGCCATATAGAATGCTCCATACATTTCATTATTGCCCCATAAGATGCTCCATATAAAGCTGTGCCATATAGAATGCTCCATACATTTCATTATTGCCCCATAAGATGCTCCATATATAGCTGTGCCATATAGAATGCTCCATACATTTCATTATTGCCCCATAAGATGCTCCATATAAAGCTGTGCCATATAGAATGCTCCATACATTTCATTATAGCCCCATAAGATTATCCATATATAGCTGTGCAATATAGAATGCTCCATACATTTCATTATTGCCCCATAAGATGATCCATATATAGCTGTGCCATATAGGCTGCTCCATACATTTCATTATTGCCCCATAAGATGATCCATATATAGCGGTGCCACATGTAATGCTGCTGCTGCAATAAAAAAAAAAAGGCATACTCATCTCTCCTTGCTTGCAGCCCGCTGCTCTTCAGCGTCCCGTCTAACCGCACTGACTGTTCAGGCAGAGAGCGGCACGCACACTAATACGTCATCGCTAGGGTTGAGCGACTTTTAGTATTTTAGGGTCGAGTCGGGTTTCGCGAAACCCGACTATCTCAAAAGTCGAGTCGAGTGGAATCGGCCGATTATCGCAAAAAGTCGGGGATCAACCGAAACACGAAACCCAATGCAAGTCAATGGGGGAGCATAGTCGGCAGTGAGTGGAGGCCAGGAAAACACCTACAGTGCCCATTTTAATGGCAAAACATCCATTCTTGTTACTGAAGCTTGTCAATCTTAATTTACCTTATAATAATAGTAAGGCATTGGAAATGGGGGGTCATTTGGCTAAAGTTGTGGGGGGTAGGGCTGGTTCAAGTATTTAGTGGGCCCAGGAAATCTGGACCACGTCACGGCAGTGGAGCAGGGAGAAGTAAGTATTTAAACTTTGCAAGTGCTGTGATCCTGAGCAAGCAGGGGGGGCCCACTCGTTGGCTTTGGCACTGGCACAGGGCCCCTCAAAGTACGGCGGTGTGTTTGCACGGCGGTGGCGCCTCCCACCGGCAGCGACACTTTTGCGTACTATGAGAGGCCCTGTGCCAGTGACGTCGCCAACGAGTATTCTCCCCCACACCTGATGAAGGAACCTGCACTTTCATCTGCACCTTTCTCTTTGTCCCCGTGTAAGGTGGTATGGTATGCGGGAAGAGGAACCTGACTTTCAGCAGGGTCATATTCTGGCTGTGTAGGGTGCAAGGGGAATGTAGCATTCTGGGTCAATGTACCAGCAGACTCATCTATCATTGGCTGGGCAATGGGCAGGATGAGGAGGAAACACAGATATAGGCCCAAATAATTAAGTGGGCTAAATGCAGTTCAAAATTGGTAACACAGGACTAACCAGGGGGCATTGCTTTGTTCAGTGGAGTACAACTGTAATGAGAGGCTGACACAGTGAGTAGGCCCAAATCAGTAAGTAGGCTAAATGCAGTTCAAAATTGGTAACAGAAGTAAACAGGCGGCACTGGTT
Organism: Ranitomeya imitator; assembly: GCF_032444005.1. Lineage (NCBI taxonomy): Eukaryota > Metazoa > Chordata > Amphibia > Anura > Dendrobatidae > Ranitomeya > Ranitomeya imitator. The sequence goes on along the minus strand of NC_091285.1, from coordinate 473,675,328 downwards.
TGTTCAGTGTAGGAGAACATCAAGGAGCGGCAGACACCGTTAGTAGGGCCAACAAAACAAGTAGGCCAAATGCAGTGTTATATTAAAAACAATTTAATGAGAGCCTGAAGATAGAAGCTAGGGAAAGGCAATCTGGAGAACACCTTGGAGCGGAAGACACCGTTTGTAGAACCAAGACCCAACTTGTAGGCCTAATGCAGTGTTGTTTCAACAACTACTTAACGAGAGCTTCAAAGATAGAAGCTAGGGAGAGGCAACCTGGAGAACACCTTGGAGTGGCAGACACCATCCGTACAACCCAGACCCAACTTGTAGGCCAAATGCAGTGTTGTTTCAACAACTACTTAACAAGAGATTGAAGATAGAAGCTAGGGAGAGGCAACCTGAAGAACACCTTGGAGCGGCAGACACCGTCCCTACAACCCAGACCCAACTTGTAGGCCAAATGCAGTGTTGTTTCAACAACTACTTAACGAGAGCTTCAAGATAGAAGCTAGGGAGAGGCAACCTGGAGAACACCTTGGAGCGGCAGACACCGTCTCTACAACCCAGACCCAACTTGTAGGCCTAATGCAGTGTTGTTTCAACAACTGCTTAACGAGAGCCTGAAAATGGAATTTCAGGACAGGAAACCTGGAGAACAGCACGGAGCGGCATACACCGTTAGTAGGCCCGAACCAAACTAGTAGCCCCACTGCAGTTGTTCGATTAAAAAACTATTTAACAAGAGCCTGAAGATTGAAGCTCAGGAAAGGCAACCAGGAGAACACCTTGGAGCGGCAGACACTGTTTGTAGACCCCAACCAAACTAGTAGCCCCACTGCAGTTGTTTGATTAAAAAACTATTTAACAAGATACTGAAGATTGAAGCTCAGGAAGGCAACCAGGAGAACACCTTGGAGCGGCAGACACTGTTAGTAGGCCCCAACCAAACTAGTAGCCCCACTGCAGTTGTTCAATTAAAAAACTATTTAACAAGAGCCTGAAGATTGAAGCTCAGGAAAGGCAACCAGGAGAACACCTTGGAGCGGCAGACACTGTTAGTAGGCCCCAACCAAACTAGTACTACTAGTGGCTACTTTGAAGAACCTAGGATATAAGACATAATTTTAGTTGTTTCACACTTTTTTGTTAAGTATATAATTCCACATGTGTTAAATCATAGTTTTGATGCCTTCAATGTGAATGTACAATTTGCATAGTCATGAAAATACAGAAAAATCTTTAAATGAGAAGGTGTGTCCAAACTTTTGGTCTGTACTATATATATATTACATTAGTTGCAAAGGATCCTATAAAGTTGGCCGATTGATGAAAAGAAAGTCAGTCACCAAATTCATTCACATTTAAGTCTCTCCAGCTTCATCCCTTCCTTAACTGTTTTTGATATCAAATATATATGATAAGGTCAATCAGGTCTAGCACCTCTTACATGCTTGATGCTTTCACCTTTTAGCAAGTCCACTCTGACATACATTGACTTCTATAAAATTTGTTCTTGACTTATCTGTATTTACTACAAATAATCTATTTATATACCAATGCATTATCTCACACCAGCTTTTGTTTATTCATTTTGTTTTCATTACATGCATATGTATTCTTCATCCAGATGAAAGATTGCTCTGATGAATGTCTGGTTACAGACCGAAAACGTTCAATGTTTAATACGGATTGTTGTCTGGATACAAATAAATGAGAATTTTCACTTTTTTTCACTACCTGAGCGCCAAGTTTGTCTTTTACATTTTGCATCTGGGTGTATGGCATGACTCGCTGTTCCTGTACAGTATAAGCACTGTTTCAAGGCAAAAGTGGAATTGTGATCCACCTGCGGCTGTTATCATGTTAAATGCCGCTGTCAGTCTTTGACAGCCACATTTAACATGCTCATGCCGGAAGAGTATCACTAATCCCACCCATCAAAAGAAAGGTGGGCAACATGAGATGTATAATGAATAATTAAACAGAGGTGCAATCAAATGCGCTAAAAAATGTGCGTGAAAGCAAAGAAAAAAGTAGCGCAATAAACGGTTCACACACCCAGAATAGAAACATGGAGAAAGCATTTTTTGAGATGCCAATACACATGAACAATGTTAAAAAAAAACAATGAAAAAACACACAAGACAAAAGTGCATCTGTAATAAGGTGCACAAAAAACGGGCTGAAAAAAGAGGTCAAGTAACCAGATATGAATTTTACAATATCACTCAAAATGAGGCTCAAATGAACATACAATGAACAAATGTTGGACAATACACGGATGATATATCATTCAAGCAGGTATAAGAAAGAAATGCAGCACTCAACTGTTGTGAATTCTTCTCTTGGGCTCCCTCCAGTGGTTGTTGATGGTAATGCAGTTATTCCTGAGCAGCAGTCTTGCACAGGTGTTTCTGCTAATTGCAATTCTGACTGGGGTATTTAGCTGGGCAGGACTCATTAGTCCTTGCCAGTAGTCAATGTTCCTTTGGAAGTGTTGGTCCTCTGCCTGGCCTCTCCTGCTTGCTGCCAATTCAGCTAAGATAAGTGTTTGCTTCATTTTTTTAGACACACTGCTGTGTGTTTATTTTCTGTGCTTATCTTGTTTCTATTTTGTTCCTGCTAGACTGTGCCTGATATTTTTCTCAGTCTAGTTGGACTCACTGGAGTCGCAGATATACTCTCCACATCTTTAGTTAGGTGGTGGAGTTTTTGTATTTTTCTGCTGTGGATATTTTGTAGTGTTTTATGCTGACCGCATAGTATCCTGTACTATCCTTTCCTATCTAGGTAGAAGTGGCCTCTTTTGCTTATCCCTGTTTTCTGTCTGGTGTGTCTTTTCCTCTCCTACTCACAGTCATTATTTGTGGGGGGCTACCTAACCTTTGGGGATCTACTCTGAGGCAAGAGAGTTTTCCTATTTCCATCTTTAGGGATATTTAGTCCTTAGGCTGTGTCGAGGTGTCTAGGTTTGGTTAGGCACACCCCACGGCTACTTCTAGTTGCGATGGTAGGATCATGGCACCAGGAGATGGAACAGGATCCTTGATGCAAACAACTGGCTAAGACGATGGTGCAGACAACAAGGATTCGGATTCCTGGACCACGGTGTGAATTACTTGTACGATGGACTCCTCGCCAGAGACGGACTACACCTCAACAAACCTGGGAAACACACATTCGCCAGAAGACTCGCTACACTCATCAGGAGGGCGTTAAACTAGAAGAAGAGGGGACGGGAAGAAAAACATTAGACTTGAACAAAGAAGATCCAGGAAAACATACTCAGAAGGGAGGTAAGAACATTTCTAAAACAATCCACAGCGAGGAGATTGGAACAAAACAAAATCCTCTAAACTGCATGCTCGCAAACGCCAGAAGCCTGACAAACAAGATGGAAGAACTAGAAGCAGAAATATCTACAGGTAACTTTGACATAGTGGGAATAACCGAGACATGGTTAGATGAAAGCTATGACTGGGCAGTTAACTTACAGGGTTACAGTCTGTTTAGAAAGGATCGTAAAAATCGGAGAGATGGAGGGGTTTGTCTCTATGTAAAGTCTTGTCTAAAGTCCACTTTAAGGGAGGATATTAGCGAAGGAAATGAGGATGTCGAGTCCATATGGGTCGAAATTCATGGAGGGAAAAATGGTAACAAAATTCTCATTGGTGTCTGTTACAAACCCCCAAATATAACAGAAACCACGGAAAGTCTACTTCTAAAGCAGATAGATGAAGCTGCAACCCATAATGAGGTCCTGGTTATGGGGGACTTTAACTATCCGGATATTAACTGGGAAACAGAAACCTGTGAAACCCATAAAGGCAACAGGTTTCTGCTAATAACCAAGAAAAATTATCTTTCACAATTGGTGCAGAATCCAACCAGAGGAGCAGCACTTTTAGACCTAATACTATCTAATAGACCTGACAGAATAACAAATCTGCAGGTGGTTGGGCATCTAGGAAATAGCGACCACAATATTGTACAGTTTCACCTGTCTTTCACAAGGGGGACTTGTCAGGGAGTCACAAAAACACTGAACTTTAGGAAGGCAAAGTTTGACCAGCTTAGAGATGCCCTTAATCTGGTAGACTGGGACAATATCCTCAGAAATAAGAATACAGATAATAATTGGGAAATGTTTAAGAACATCCTAAATAGGCAGTGTAAGCGGTTTATACCTTGTGGGAATAAAAGGACTAGAAATAGGAAAAACCCAATGTGGCTAAACAAAGAAGTAAGACAGGCAATTAAGAGTAAAAAGAAAGCATTTGCACTACTAAAGCAGGATGGCACCATTGAAGCTCTAAAAAACTATAGGGAGAAAAATACTTTATCTAAAAAACTAATTAAAGCTGCCAAAAAGGAAACAGAGAAGCACATTGCTAAGGAGAGTAAATCTAATCCCAAACTGTTCTTCAACTATATCAATAGTAAAAGAATAAAAACTGAAAATGTAGGCCCCTTAAAAAATAGTGAGGAAAGAATGGTTGTAGATGACGAGGAAAAAGCTAACATATTAAACACCTTCTTCTCCACGGTATTCACGGTGGAAAATGAAATGCTAGGTGAAATCCCAAGAAACAATGAAAACCCTATATTAAGGGTCACCAATCTAACCCAAGAAGAGGTGCGAAACCGGCTAAATAAGATTAAAATAGATAAATCTCCGGGTCCGGATGGCATACACCCACGAGTACTAAGAGAACTAAGTAATGTAATAGATAAACCATTATTTCTTATTTTTAGGGACTCTATAGTGACAGGGTCTGTTCCGCAGGATTGGCGCATAGCAAATGTGGTGCCAATATTCAAAAAGGGCTCTAAAAGTGAACCTGGAAATTATAGGCCAGTAAGTCTAACCTCTATTGTTGGTAAAATATTTGAAGGGTTTCTGAGGGATGTTATTCTGGATTATCTCAATGAGAATAACTGTTTAACTCCATATCAGCATGGGTTTATGAGAAATCGCTCCTGTCAAACCAATCTAATCAGTTTTTATGAAGAGGTAAGCTATAGGCTGGACCACGGTGAGTCATTGGACGTGGTATATCTCGATTTTTCCAAAGCGTTTGATACCGTGCCGCACAAGAGGTTGGTACACAAAATGAGAATGCTTGGTCTGGGGGAAAATGTGTGTAAATGGGTTAGTAACTGGCTTAGTGATAGAAAGCAGAGGGTGGTTATAAATGGTATAGTCTCTAACTGGGTCGCTGTGACCAGTGGGGTACCGCAGGGGTCAGTATTGGGACCTGTTCTCTTCAACATATTCATTAATGATCTGGTAGAAGGTTTACACAGTAAAATATCGATAGTTGCAGATGATACAAAACTATGTAAAGCAGTTAATACAAGAGAAGATAGTATTCTGCTACAGATGGATCTGGATAAGTTGGAAACTTGGGCTGAAAGGTGGCAGATGAGGTTTAACAATGATAAATGTAAGGTTATACACATGGGAAGAAGGAATCAATATCACCATTACACACTGAATGGGAAACCACTGGGTAAATCTGACAGGGAGAAGGACTTGGGGATCCTAGTTAATGATAAACTTACCTGGAGCAGCCAGTGCCAGGCAGCAGCTGCCAAGGCAAACAGGATCATGGGGTGCATTAAAAGAGGTCTGGATACACATGATGAGAGCATTATACTGCCTCTGTACAAATCCCTAGTTAGACCGCACATGGAGTACTGTGTCCAGTTTTGGGCACCGGTGCTCAGGAAGGATATAATGGAACTAGAGAGAGTACAAAGGAGGGCAACAAAATTAATAAAGGGGATGGGAGAACTACAATACCCAGATAGATTAGCGAAATTAGGATTATTTAGTCTAGAAAAAAGACGACTGAGGGGCGATCTAATAACCATGTATAAGTATATAAGGGGACAATACAAATATCTCGCTGAGGATCTGTTTATACCAAGGAAGGTGATGGGCACAAGGGGGCATTCTTTGCGTCTGGAGGAGAGAAGGTTTTTCCACCAACATAGAAGAGGATTCTTTACTGTTAGGGCAGTGAGAATCTGGAATTGCTTGCCTGAGGAGGTGGTGATGGCGAACTCAGTTGAGGGGTTCAAGAGAGGCCTGGATGTCTTCCTGGAGCAGAACAATATTGTATCATACAATTAGGTTCTGTAGAAGGACGTAGATCTGGGGATTTATTATGATGGAATATAGGCTGAACTGGATGGACAAATGTCTTTTTTCGGCCTTACTAACTATGTTACTATGTTACTATGTTACTATGATCAGGGTTTGGATTGGAAGTCCATGTCTGTGACTAGTTGGGTTTGTCAGGGGGTTCATAATGATGTTCCTCTGATGTCTATCGCCCCTTCTCCCTCTTCTGAAATTCCGGAGGTTTTGTCTGATTTTCAGGATATATTCGATGAGCCCAAGTCCAGTTTCCTTCCACCACACAGGCACTGCGATTGTGCTATTGACTTGATTCCAGGCTGTAAGTTTCCTAAGGGCCGACTTTTCAACCTGTCTGTACTTGAACATACCGCCATGCGGAGCTATATTAAGGAGTCTTTGGAGAAAGGGCATATTCGGCCATCTTCTTCACCGTTGGGAGCGGGGTTCTTTTTTGTTGCTAAAAAAGATGGTTCCTTAAGACCCTGTATTGATTATCACCTCTTGAATAAGATCATGGTCAAGTTTCAATATCCTTTACCTTTGCTTTCCGATTTCTTTGCTAGGATTAAGGGAGCTAGTTGGTTTACTAAGATTGACCTTCGGGGGGCTTATAATCTTGTTCGTATTAAGCAGGGTGATGAATGGAAAACTGCGTTTAACACGCCCGAGGGCCATTTTGAATACCTTGTGATGCCATTCGGACTCTCTAATGCTCCATCTGTTTTTCAGTCCTTCATGCATGATATCTTCCGGGATTATCTTGATAGATTCCTGATTGTATATTTGGACGATATTTTGATTTTTTCTGATGATTGGGGGTCTCATGTGCAGCAGGTCAGGATGGTATTTCAGATCCTTCGTGACAATGCCTTGTTTGTGAAAGGGTCTAAGTGTCTTTTTTGGGTGCAGAAGATTTCCTTTTTGGGCTTTATTTTTTCTCCCTCGTCTATAGAGATGGATCCGGGTAAGGTTCTGGCCATTCATGATTGGATTCAGCCCACATCCGTGAAGAGCCTTCAGAAATTTTTGGGTTTTGCTCATTTTTATCGCCATTTCATTGCTAATTTTTCCAGCGTGGTTAAACCCTTGACTGATTTTGACGAAGAAGGGCGCTGATGTGGCAAATTGGTCCCCTGCGGCTGTCTCTGCCTTTCAGGAACTTAAGCATCGTTTTACTTCTGCTCCTGTGTTGCGTCAACCGGATGTTTCTCTTCCGTTTCAGGCTGAGGTTGACGCTTCTGAGATTGGGGCAGGGGCCGATTTGTCTCAGAGGGATCCTGTTGGTTCCTTAATGAAACCATGTGCCTTCTTTTCCTGTAAGTTTTCGCCTGCTGAACGCAATTATGATGTCGGCAATCGGGAGTTGTTGGCTATGAAGTGGGCATTTGAAGAGTGGCGACATTGGCTTCAGGGAGCTAAGCACCGTATTGTGGTCTTGACCGATCATAAGAATCTGATTTACCTCAAGTCTGCCAAACGGTTGAATCCTAGACAGGCTCGATGGTCCTTGTTTTTTTCTCATCTTGATTTCGTGGTCTCATACCTTTCGGGTTCAAAGAATATTAAGGCTGATGCCCTCTCTTGGAGTTTTTTGCCTGATTCTCCTGAGGTCTTGAAACCAGTCGGTATTTTGAAGGAAGGGGTGGTCCTTTCTGCCGTTTCTCCTTATTTACAACGGGTTCTTCAGGCTGACAAACCTGATCGTTGTCCTGTGGGGAAGCTGTTTGTTCCTGACAGATGGACTAGTAGAGTGATTTCTGAAGTTCACTGTTCTGTGTTGGCTGGTCATCCTGGCATTTTTGGTACCAGAGACTTGGTTGGTAGGTCATTTTGGTGGCCTTCATTATCGCGTGATGTGCGGTCTTTTGTGCAGTCCTGTGGGACTTGTGCGCGGGCCAAGTCTTGTTGCTTCCGTGCTAGTGGGTTGCTTTTGCCATTGCCGGTCCCTGAGAGGCCCTGGACGCATATTTCTATGGATTTTATTTCCGATCTTCCTGTTTCCCAGAGGATGTCTGTTATCTGGGTTGTTTGTGACCGATTCTCTAAGATGGTTCATTTGGTGCCTTTGCCTAAATTGCCTTCTTCTTCTGATTTGGTTCCGTTGTTTTTTTAGCATGTGGTCCGTTTGCATGGTATTCCTGAGAATATTGTGTCCGACAGAGGTTCCCAGTTTGTTTCTAGGTTTTGGCGGGCCTTTTGTGCTAGGCTGGGCATTGATTTGTCTTTTTCTTCTGCATTTCATCCTCAGACAAATGGCCAGACCAAGCGTACTAATGAGACTTTGGAGACTTATTTGAGATGCTTTGTGTCTGCTGATCAGGATGATTGTGTGGCTTTTTTGCCATTGCCGAGTTTGCCCTTAATAATCGGGCTAGTTCGGCTACTTTGGTTTCGCCTTTTTTTTGTAATTTTGGTTTTCATCCTCGTTTTTCTTCTGGCCAGGTTGAGTCTTCTGACTTTCCTGGTGTGGATTCTGTGGTTGACAGGTTGCAGCAGATTTGGGTTCAGGTGGTGGACAATTTGGTGTTGTCTCAGGAGGAGGCTCAACATTTTGCTAACCGTCGTTGGTGTGTTGGTTCCCGGCTTCGGGTTGGGGATCTGGTTTGGTTATCTTCCCGTCATGTTCCTATGAAGGTTTCTTCTCCTAAGTTTAAGCCTCGGTTTATTGGTCCTTATAGGATTTCTGAGATTATTAATCCGGTGTCTTTTCGTCTGGCGCTTCCGGCCTCTTTTGCGACCCATAATGTCTTCCATAGATCTTTGTTGCGGAAATATGTGGAGCCCGTTGTTCCCTCTGTTGATCCTCCGGCCCCTGTGTTGGTCGATGGGGAGTTGGAATATGTGGTTGAGAAGATTTTGGATTCTCGTTTTTCGAGGCGGAAGCTTCAGTACCTTGTCAAATGGAAGGGTTATGGCCAGGAGGATAATTCTTGGGTTTCGGCCTCTGATGTCCATGCCGCTGATTTGGTTCGTGCCTTTTATCTTGCTCGTCCTGACCGGCCTGGGGGCTCTGGTGAGGGTTCGTGAACCCTCCTCAAGAGGGGGGTACTGTTGTGAATTCTGCTCTTGGGCTCCCTCCAGTGGTTGTTGATGGTAATGCAGTTATTCCTGAGCAGCAGTCTTGGACAGGTGTTTCTGCTAATTGCAATTCTGACTGGGGTATTTAGCTGTGCAGGACTAATTAGTCCTTGCCAGTAGTCAATGTTCCTTTGGAAGTGTTGGTCCTCTGCCTGGCCTCTCCTGCTTGCTGCCAATTCAGCTAAGATAAGTGTTTGCTTCATTTTTTTAGACACACTGCTGTGTGTTTATTTTCTGTGCTTATCTTGTTTCTATTTTGTTCCTGCTAGACTGTGCCTGATGTTTTTCTCAGTCTAGTTGGACTCGCTGGAGTCTCAGATATACTCTCCACATCTTTAGTTAGGTGGTGGAGATTTTGTATTTTTCTGCTGTGGATATTTTGTAGTGTTTTATGCTGACCACATAGTATCCTGTACTATTCTTTCCTATCTAGGTAGAAGTGGCCTCCTTTGCTTATCCCTGTTTTCTGTCTGCGTGTGTCTTTTCCTCTCATACTCACAGTCATTATTTGTGGGGGGATTCCTATCCTTTGAGGATCTACTCTGAGGCAAGAGAGTTTTCCTATTTCCATCTTTGGGGATATTTAGTCCTTAGGCTGTGTCGAGGTGTCTACGTCTGGTTAGGCACACCCCACGGCTACTTCTAGTTGCGTTGATAGGATCAGGGTTTGCGGTCAGTAAAGTTACCAATGCTCCAGCGAAGGTCTTTTCATGCTGCTCCAAGGCCACCTGATCATAACACTCACCTTCTGTCTTCAGCTAAAAAATGTCTTTTATTTAGCATTTAAGCCTTCACAGACATGATGCGGCATCGGCAGGAGTGTACGAGGGAGCGGGTGAGTGAAAAGAGAGGACGACGGCCGTTTCGCGCACAGGCACTTCTACGGGTCCATGTGAGTTGCAACGGTGATGTCATTTCCTTTTATAGAAATATGCTCACCACATAAACAAAACAATTTTTGTACAATATTAAAAACAACAAACTCTGATTACAGACTGCTTCTTACAAACGAATTAGATAAAGATCGCCATGTCTAGCTTATCATTTAGTCCTAGGGGACCTTGTGCATTTGTTCTTAGAATCCACTTAGCTTCACATTGCAAAAGAAGCTTACCATGATTACCCCCATGCTGAGGGAAATAAACCATCTCAAGCCCAGCAAACCGTAAGAGATTGGGGTCGCCGCAGTGTTCCTCCTGCATGTGCTTCACAAAACGCACCCGCCCCTTCCCGGTGGACACTGAATTAAAGTGTTCATGAAACCGGACCATTAAAGGTCTTATGTTGTTACCAATATAGAACCGGTTGCATGGGCAAAAAATAACATATACAATTAATTTACTTTTGCACATTTTAAAGTCCTTCACAAAGTGCTCTGTAGTTCCCAGTTTTAGGGGATTATCAGTTTTATGCAAGTGGCAGAAGCTGCAATTGCCGCATTTGAAATTGCCATGTGGCATTGTTTTTTTAATCCAATTACTATCAATCGGAGAGAGACGATTTTTGACTGCCAAGTCTCCTATATTTCTCGAACATTTGTAGGCAAATAAGGGGGCTGATGCAGTTAAATTACTAAAATCCGCATCTCTTTGAAGCACATGCCAATTACTGCATATGGCAGCGTGAATTTCCCTATCCATTGGGCTGTGTTTAAATGTAAAAGTAAAACGCCGGTTATTACTGGGATTATCCACCCTATTTTCTGCTATATCTTTTACTTTATTTTTACCTTTTTTGCCTTTTTCCAAGAGTTTAGCCTGGGATAAATTCACTGCGCGACGTTCAGCCTGCTGTAAAATATGTTCATGGTACCCTCTATTAATGAGAATCCTATCAACAACCAAGAGCCTAATGCCCCAAAGCAATTCATGTCAGAAAATACAAAATATATATTTTATTAAAGCAAGTACACAATACAATAAAAATACAATACAAAATGAGGGTAGGGTGAACGACTACAGTGGAACACCAATCACATGGGAGAACACACCTGAAGCATAGCCAAGTGCTATCAAAAGGCAGCCCAAAGGAAATAAATATCTCCACAGAAGGTTGGGTATTAACCCAAATGCTAGTGGGAGGGGAAAGGCATAAGAATCTAAAGTGCAAATAGCCAGTGGCTGAATAACTGCTACATCCTATCCCTTGTTTACACCCATCCCTACTCAAGCAATGACCATAAAGTGCAAGTGACTAAAAATGCGCCTATGTGGCGTGCCGCCAGTTGAACTTACCCATGTGTGCACTTCCAGGCGATCGGTATCCCACAGAAAAGCCCCGACGCGCGTTTCGCGCACTGCGCTTCCTCGGGGGGCTGTGTGGACACCAGTCACATCGGGGTTATATAGGCCCATACTGAATAACTGGCCTGTTGCCCAGCGAATAGCACGGCGCATGTGGGAGGACCCCCACGGCAAACCCGCGCTCCTTCCGGCCATCATAGCGACGCCCAGAGAGGGAGAATTACTCCTGTGACGTCACATGTCTGGGCGTCGCTGTTTACTGATGCCTTAGGGGGCGCGGTCTGTCTGAGAGATCATCGCGCATGCGCACCATCGCGGCGGCCATTTTAGATAGGGGAAAATGTACTGGCAAGCTAAAACTCCAGATAAAATACGTTATGGGCCACAACCAACCAAAAAAACTGTACGCGGTGCATCACAGGGGTATGCAATACATATCCCAATCCAGTGGTGAGGTTCTGTCAGTTCGAGAAGGTATGTTACAAACGGCAGCAATAAGGAAATCCAGTTCATGGTATATAGCGGCCATAATCAAGAGATCTCCATATGGTCATTGTTCTGGATATTGCTGTTACTGCCTCTTGAGCTTGATTAACAGTCCTTGAACGCCACCGGAACTGATGCATCACGACACAGTAGTGCAGATGTACATACGTCACAACAGAAGGGAATAACTATACAATTAAAAAGAGAAACAAACAATGTAAATACAACATACACTAAAATCAGAAGCAGAGAAACGAAAGAATTCTGTAAAAAACATATTACAAGAATGGAACAAAGGACAATTTCTCATTAAGGCCATTAGGGGCCATTGTTCCTAATGTCACTATCCACCGACACTCAATTTGCGCTAATGTCCTTTTGAGGCCACCTCTGATGCCAGAGTGGACCCTGTCGATCCCCCATACTTTAAGCGCACCAGGATTGCAGTCGTGATGCGCCTTAAAATGTCTCGGAATGGGATTAAGATCCGAGACATCAGTCACACCCTTGGCCGCCATAATATCTCTGACGTGCTCCCGGACCCTGACACGGAGTTCACGGGAGGTAAGGCCAACATAAATCAGATTACACGTACACGTAGCGTAGTACACTACATACGTAGTGCTGCACGAGATATAACTTGTGATCCGATACTCCCTACCGCCACCCGCTGCCGAAAAAGTAGTGGCCCGTATGATGTTCCTACACGCTTTGCAGGAGCCAAACGGAAAACAGCCCCACCTAGGTGGTCCTGATCCAAAAATTCTTGGGGGAATTGGGCTATAGTGACTCCTAACCAGTTGGTCTTTAATGCTCCTACCTCTCCTTGCTGTAAGAAGGGGTCGATCGCGTAGAATTTTATTTAGAGTGGGTTCAGTTTTTAACACTGACCAGTGTCTCTGCAGAACCTCCCTAATGTCCTCCCATTTATTATTAAATGTCGAAATAAATCTCAAAGGTTGTTCTTTCTTAGTGGGAACAGACACGGGAGGTCCGCAGAGCAACCGATCCCTAGGCGTGCTCTTAGCGCGAAGGTATCCCCTTTTGATGGTTCTCCTAATATACCCCCGATCCTGGAAGCGACTAGAAAGGTCCCGAGCCTGGCATTCAAAGACTCCATCCGTGGAACAAATCCGCCTCATTCTCAAGAACTGGCCTGTTGGTATGGCACGTATTGTGGATCTTGTATGTGCTGAGGTGGAGTGTAGCAAAGCATTGACCGACGTCTCTTTCCTGAATACATCAGTCTGTATCACCCCATCCTCGCATCTACAGATTTTTATATCCAAAAAATCTATGTTGTCTACGGCTACCCTATATGTGAGGCGAATGTTACGATTGTTCTGATTTAGTCCACGGATGAAGTCCAGAAGGCCACGCTCGGGGCCCTGCCAAATTTGAAACACATCGTCGATAAATGGATACCAGCACTGCACATGGGAGGCGGCGCATGCGCCCTCGCCAAAAACCTCCCTCTCCCAAAACCCGAGAAAGAGGTTAGCATACGAGGTCGCACACGCCGCGCCCATGGCAGTGCCACGATTCTGTAAAAAATATCGATCTTTGAACGTAAAAAAGTTGTGTGTCAATACAAAATGAAGTAGCTCCAGGATCAGGGTGCACATTGGAGAACCCAAATTACTCATATTCAAATAAAACTCGACGGCCTCCAACCCATCAGTATGTTTTATGCAAGTGTACAACGATTCAACGTCCACTGTTGCAAATATCATATCGGGTTCTAGTATCAGGCCATCCAATTTCCTCAGGACGTCCGTAGTGTCCCTGATATAGGAGGGGAGCGACTCCACTAATGGGTGTAGATAGTATTCAATGAATTTGCACACAGGGTCGCACAACCCTCCTATGCCAGAGACAATCGGACGCCCCGGGGGTTCCAACGCATCCTTATGAACCTTCGGCAGCAGGTAGAAGGTAGGGACAACCGGATGTTCCACCATAAGACCCCTAAACACCTTTTTTGATATAATCCCCTGTGTCAGGGCCCGGTCAAGAATTTAGAACAGAGTGCCAGAGAAGCGTGGTAGTGGATTTTCAGTAAGAGATGTAAATGATCCACGATCCCTGAGCTGGCGAAAAGCCTCCCTCTCATACTTAACTGTCGGCCAGATGACCACGTTCCCCCCCTTATCCGCTGGTTTAATTACAACGTCATGCATAGACCCTAATTTTTTAAGGGCCCTACGTTGTGTTGGCGTTAGATTCTAACCCCTCTTATCATTTGAAATTTTTTTGAAATCCTCCAATACTAATTTGTTAAAGATGTCAATCTGGGGACATAAAGAAAAGGGGGGGAACGTGGTACATCTCGGCGCGACGGAAGCAGGAAAGGTACCTGTGGCCGGTGGATCATTTTCTAATGCCAGCTCCTCCAGAGCATCCAACGCCTCCTGTTCCAAAGTGGTGTCGGGTTTGAAGGTATCCAAAGATTTAGTATGCAATTTTCGTAAGATGACTTTCCTCAGAAATAGTTGTGTATCTTTCATAGCTGTAAAATAGTTAAAATTGTTAGTGGGAACAAAAGTTAGCCCTAGTCCCAAAACCTGCACCTGGTCCGCAGATAATACATGGTCAGATAAATTGATTACCTCCAGGTTATTAGCAGATTTGGACTTTTTCTCCTGAGATTGGGGTGGAGTAAAGCGGCGCTTATTCTTCCCTCTACGGTTTTCAAATCTTCCCAACCCCAATCTTTCATTGAAGGTACTATTAGGATAACTCGTACCCGCCTGTTCTTCATCCATAGAGGATGCGGATGAGAAGGAATTGCGGTGGATAGGAGGTTTGGACTGAATTGCTTGCTTTTTCCGCCATCTATACACCTGGTTGTTTTTGTAATCCAGCACATCTCTCTGGTATTTTTTTGTTTTAGATGCAACAATGTCCTTCTCCCATTTTTGGAAATCTCTCTCCAATTCTTCATTCAATTTGGTCTTATCTGCCACTGGCAGGGTACTAAATAGAACCTCCTGTATAGCACTAATCTCATTCTCCACTACCTGTAGGGAAGTCAGGTTAGATTTGATCAACAGCTCCATATATCCTCTAGAGCAATTTGAGGATAACTCCTCCCATTGTTTTTTAAGGCAATCATCATCCATGGCAAATGAGGGGAACACTTGTATCCGCAACCCTCGTGGGATCAAGCCCTTACCAATGTACCGTTCGAGAAAAGCCTTGTTCCACCACAGGCGTGTTTTTTTATTTAATAAATATTTCAATTTTGTAACAGAATCCTCTGTCTCTCTTGATTTAAAAACCACACTCGAATCGTCACCAAACACCTCATCCAGTTTAGTGAGCCACTTTTGTTCACGGGCTCTGTGATCCATGTGATCGGTAGGGGAAGCTGTGAAAATACACAGTATAACCATCAATATTTTACAAAAACCGAACTTGTGGATATAATGACCAATATAACAATCCCTTGTGTCTGGAGTGCCCATTACACTCCAACATGGGAAAACAGGGGCATAGCTCCCATTCATATAGAATCCTATCAAAAACCAAGAGCCTAATGCCCCAATGCAATTCATGTCAGAAAATACAAAATATATATTTTATTAAAGCAAGTACACAATACAATAAAAATACAATACAAAATGAGGGTAGGGTGAACGACTACAGTGGAACACCAATCACATGGGAGAACACACCTGAAGCATAGCCAAGTGCTATCAAAGGGCAGCCCAAAGGAAATAAATATCTCCACAGAAGGTCGGGTATTAACCCAAATGCTAGTGGGAGGGGAAAGGCATAAGAATCTAAAGTGCAAATAGCCAGTGGCTGAATAACTGCTACATCCTATCCCTTATTTACACCCATCCCTACTCAACCAATGACCATAAAGTGCAGGTGACTAAAAATGCGCCTATGTGGCGTGCCGCCAGTTGAACTTACCCATGTGTGCACTCCCAGGCGATCGGTATCCCACAGAAAAGCCCCGACGTGCGTTTCGCGCACTGCGCTTCCTCGGGGGGCTGTGTGGACACCAGTCACATCGGGGTTATATAGGTCCATACTGAATAACTGGCCTGTTGCCCAGCGAATAGCACGGCGCATGTGGGAGGACCCCCACGGCAAACCCGCGCTCCTTCCGGCCATCATAGCGATGCCCAGAGAGGGAGAATTACTCCCGTGACGTCACATGTCTGGGCGTCGCTGTTTACTGATGCCTTAGGGGGCGCGGTCTGTCTGAGAGATCATCGCGCATGCGCACCATCGCGGCGGCCATTTTAGATAGGGGAAAATGTACTGGCAAGCTAAAAGTCCAGATAAAATACGTTATGGGCCACAACCAACCAAAAAAATTGTACGCGGTGCATCACAGGGGTATGCAATACATATCCCAATCCAGTGGTGAGGTTCTGTCAGTTCGAGAAGGTATGTTACAAACGGCAGCAATAAGGAAATCCAGTTCATGGTATATAGCGGCCATAATCAAGAGATCTCCATATGGTCATTGTTCTGGATATTGCTGTTACTGCCTCTTGAGCTTGATTAACAGTCCTTGAACGCCACCGGAACTGATGCATCACGACACAGTAGTGCAGATGTACATACGTCACAACAGAAGGGAATAACTATACAATTAAAAAGAAAAACAAACAATGTAAATACAACATACACTAAAATCAGAAGCAGAGAAACGAAAGAGTTCTGTAAAAAACATATTACAAGAATGGAACAAAGGACAATTTCTCATTAAGGCCATTAGGGGCCATTGTTCCTAATGTCACTATCCACCGACACTCAATTTGCGCTAATGTCCTTTTGAGGCCACCTCTGATGCCAGAGTGGACCCTGTCGATCCCCCGTACTTTAAGCGCACCAGGATTGCAGTCGTGATGCGCCTTAAAATATCTCGGAATGGGATTAAGATCCGAGACATCAGTCACACCCTTGACCGCCATAATATCCCTGACGTGCTCCCGGACCCTGACACGGAGTTCACGGGAGGTAAGGCCAACATAAATCAGATTACACGTACACGTAGCGTAGTACACTACATACGTAGTGCTGCACGAGATATAACTTGTGATCCGATACTCCCTACCGCCACCCGCTGCCGAAAAAGTAGTGGCCCGTATGATGTTCCTACACGCTTTGCAGGAGCCACACGGAAAACAGCCCCACCTAGGTGGTCCTGATCCAAAAATTCTTGGGGGAATTGGGCTATAGTGACTCCTAACCAGTTGGTCTTTAATGCTCCTACCTCTCCTTGCCGTAAGAAGGGGTCGATCGGGTAGAATTTTATTTAGAGTGGGTTCAGTTTTTAACACTGACCAGTGTCTCTGCAGAACCTCCCTAATGTCCTCCCATTTATTATTAAATGTCGAAATAAATCTCAAAGGTTGTTCTTTCTTAGTGGGAACAGACACGGGAGGTCCGCAGAGCAACCGATCCCTAGGCGTGCTCTTAGCGCGAAGGTATCCCCTTTTGATGGTTCTCCTACTATACCCCCGATCCTGGAAGCGACTAGAAAGGTCCCGAGCCTGGCATTCAAAGACTCCATCCATGGAACAAATCTGCCTCATTCTCAAGAACTGGCCTGTTGGTATGGCACGTATTGTGGATCTTGTATGTGCTGAGGTGGAGTGTAGCAAAGCATTGACCGACGTCTCTTTCCTGAATACGTCAGTCTGTATCACCCCATCCTCGCATCTACAGATTTTTATATCCAAAAAATCTATGTTGTCTACGGCTACCCTATATGTGAGGCGAATGTTACGATTGTTCTGATTTAGTCCACGGATGAAGTCCAGAAGGCCACGCTCGGGGCCCTGCCAAATAAGAAACACATCGTCGATAAATGGATACCAGCACTGCACATGGGAGGCGGCGCATGCGCCCTCGGCAAAATCCTCCCTCTCCCAAAACCCGAGAAAGAGGTTAGCATATGAGGTCGCACACGCCGCGCCCATGGCAGTGCCACAATTCTATAAAAAATATCGATCTTTGAACGTAAAAAAGTTGTGTGTCAATACAAAATGAAGTAGCTCCAGGATCAGGGTGCACATTGGAGAACCCAAATTACTCATATTCAAATAAAACTCGACGGCCTCCAACCCATCAGTATGTTTTATGCAAGTGTACAACGATTCAACGTCCACTGTTGCAAATATCATATCGGGTTCTAGTATCAGGCCATCCAATTTCCTCAGGACGTCCGTAGTGTCCCTGACATAGGAGGGGAGCGACTCCACTAATGGGTGTAGATAGTATTCAGTGAAATATGTCGTGGCACAGCTGTGTCGGTGCTCAAGAGAGGTTTCCCACACCAGTAGATATATAGTAGATAAATAACTTGGCACTCAACTTGGTGGATAGTGATAATCAAGAAAACCAAAATTTATTACTTGAAATGGCAGTCCAGTAAGATATATAAACGTTTCGGTCAAACATAAAGACCTTCTTCAGTAAACCGACTGCTGTAATGATGGAGTCTATAAGGCACTTATGTAAATGAAAATGAGGGGTCCTATATTGAAATCCTGAAGGGCCCAGATAGTGAAGGCAAGTAGCCAGATAAGAGGATATATATTCCTATCCACATGAAAGAATAGACTAAGAGGCTACTATAATAAACTGGAGAGATACGTGGCAGGAGGATGGTGTCAGAGACACTAATATTAGATTTATCTCCAGAAGATAGCATAGATAACAAAAAATCCTAGAAGAGATCCTAATGAGGAACAGGAGCAGCCGTAATCTATAGGAGAACATCAACGCGGTATTCAACCAGCGGTGGATACCGCGTTGATGTTCTCCTATAGCCTGCTCTCCATTGGAGAGGACTGATTGTCACTTTTCCGACTTGGGACTCTCTCCTATATACTGTATACAATAGATATATCCTCTTATCTGGCTACTTGCCTTCACTATCTGGGCCCTTCAGGATTTCAATATAGGACCCCTCATTTTCATTTACATAAGTGCCTTATAGACTCCATCATTACAGCAGTCGGTTTACTGAAGAAGGACTTTATGTTTGACCGAAACGTTTATATATCTTACTGGACTGCCATTTCAAGTAATACATTTTGGTTTTCTTGATTATCACTATCCACCAAGTTGAGTGCCAAGTTATTTATCTACTAGATAGTATTCAATGAATTTGCACACAGGGTCGCACAACCCTCCTATGCCAGAGACAATCGGACGCCCCGGGGGTTCCAACGCATCCTTATGAACCTTCGGCAGCAGGTAGAAGGTAGGGACAACCGGATGTTCCACCATAAGACCCCTAAACACCTTTTTTGATATAATCCCCCGTGTCAGGGCCCGGTCAAGAATTTCGAACAGAGTGCCAGAGAAGCGTGGTAGTGGATTTTCAGTAAGAGATGTATATGATCCACGATCCCTGAGCTGGCGAAAAGCCTCCCTCTCATACTTAACCGTCGGCCAGATGACCACGTTCCCCCCCTTATCCGCTGGTTTAATTACAACGTCATGCATAGACCCTAATTCTTTAAGGGCCCTACGTTGTGTTGGCGTTAGATTGTAACCCCTCTTATCACTTGAAATTTTTTTGAAATCCTCCAATACTAATTTGTTAAAGATGTCAATCTGGGGACATAAAGAAAAGGGGGGGAACGTGGTACATCTCGGCGCGACGGAAGCAGGAAAGGTACCTGTGGCCGGTGGATCATTTTCTAATGCCAGCTCCTCCAGAGCATCCAACGCCTCCTGTTCCAAAGTGGTGTCGGGTTTGAAGGTATCCAAAGATTTAGTATGCAATTTTCGTAAGATGACTTTCCTCAGAAATAGTTGTGTATCTTTCATAGCTGTAAAATAGTTAAAATTGTTAGTGGGAACAAAAGTTAGCCCTAGTCCCAAAACCTGCACCTGGTCCGCAGATAATACATGGTCAGATAAATTGATTACCTCCAGGTTATTAGCAGATTTGGACTTTTTCTCCTGAGATTGGGGTGGAGTAAAGCGGCGCTTATTCTTCCCTCTACGGTTTTCAAATCTTCCCAACCCCAATCTTTCATTGAAGGTACTATTAGCATAACTCGTACCCGCCTGTTCTTCATCCATAGAGGATGCGGATGAGAAGGAATTGCGGTGGATAGGAGGTTTGGACTGAATTGCTTGCTTTTTCCGACCTTTCTATACACCTGGTTGTTTTTGTAATCCAGCACATCTCTCTGGTATTTTTTTGTTTTAGATGCAACAATGTCCTTCTCCCATTTTTGGAAATCTCTCTCCAATTCTTCATTCAATTTGGTCTTATCTGCCACTGGCAGGGTACTAAATAGAACCTCCTGTATAGCACTAATCTCATTCTCCACTACCTGTAGGGAAGTCAGGTTAGATTTGATCAACAGCTCCATATATCCTCTAGAGCAATTTGAGGATAACTCCTCCCATTGTTTTTTAAGGCAATCATCATCCATGGCAAATGAAGGGAACACTTGTATCCGCAACCCTCGTGGGATCAAGCCCTTACCAATGTACCGTTCGAGAAAAGCCTTGTTCCACCACAGGCGTGTTTTTTTATTTAATAAATATTTCAATTTTGTAACAGAATCCTCTGTCTCTCTTGATTTAAAAACCACACTCGAATCGTCACCAAACACCTCATCCAGTTTAGTGAGCCACTTTTGTTCACGGGCTCTGTGATCCATGCGATCGGTAGGGGAAGCTGTGAAAATACACAGTATAACCATCAATATTTTACAAAAACCGAACTTGTGGATATAATGACCAATATAACAATCCCTTGTGTCTGGAGTGCCCATTACACTCCAACATGGGAAAACAGGGGCATAACTCCCATTCAAATAGAATCCTATCAACAACCAAGAGCCTAATGCCCCAAAGCAATTCATGTCAGAAAATACAAAATATATATTTTATTAAAGCAAGTACACAATACAATAAAAATACAATACAAAATGAGGGTAGGGTGAACGACCACAGTGGAACACCAATCACATGGGAGAACACACCTGAAGCATAGCCAAGTGCTATCAAAAGGCAGCCCAAAGGAAATAAATATCTCCACAGAAGGTCGGGTATTAACCCAAATGCTAGTGGGAGGGGAAAGGCATAAGAATCTAAAGTGCAAATAGCCAGTGGCTGAATAACTGCTACATCCTATCCCTTATTTACACCCATCCCTACTCAACCAATGACCATAAAGTGCAGGTGACTAAAAATGCGCCTATGTGGCGTGCCGCCAGTTGAACTTACCCATGTGTGCACTCCCAGGCGATCGGTATCCCACAGAAAAGCCCCGACGCGCGTTTCGCGCACTGCGCTTCCTCGGGGGGCTGTGTGGACACCAGTCACATCGGGGTTATATAGGCCCATACTGAATAACTGGCCTGTTGCCCAGCGAATAGCACGGCGCATGTGGGAGGACCCCCACGGCAAACCCGCGCTCCTTCCGGCCATCATAGCGACGCCCAGAGAGGGAGAATTACTCCCGTGACGTCACATGTCTGGGCGTCGCTGTTTACTGATGCCTTAGGGGGCGCGGTCTGTCTGAGAGATCATCGCGCATGCGCACCATCGCGGCGGCCATTTTAGATAGGGGAAAATGTACTGGCAAGCTAAAAGTCCAGATAAAATACGTTATGGGCCACAACCAACCAAAAAAACTGTACGCGGTGCATCACAGGGGTATGCAATACATATCCCAATCCAGTGGTGAGGTTCTGTCAGTTCGAGAAGGTATGTTACAAACGGCAGCAATAAGGAAATCCAGTTCATAGTATATAGCGGCCATAATCAAGAGATCTTCATATGGTCATTGTTCTGGATATTGCTGTTACTGCCTCTTGAGCTTGATTAACAGTCCTTGAACGCCACCGGAACTGATGCATCACGACACAGTAGTGCAGATGTACATACGTCACAACAGAAGGGAATAACTATACAATTAAAAAGAAAAACAAACAATGTAAATACAACATACACTAAAATCAGAAGCAGAGAAACGAAAGAGTTCTGTAAAAAACATATTACAAGAATGGAACAAAGGACAATTTCTCATTAAGGCCATTAGAGGCCATTGTTCCTAATGTCACTATCCACCGACACTCAATTTGCGCTAAAGTCCTTTTGAGGTCACCACCTCTGATGCCAGAGTGGACCCTGTCGATCCCCCGTACTTTAAGCGCACCAGGATTGCAGTCGTGATGCGCCTTAAAATGTCTCGGAATGGGATTAAGATCCGAGACATCAGTCACACCCTTGGCCGCCATAATATCCCTGATGTGCTCCCGGACCCTGACACGGAGTTCACGGGAGGTAAGGCCAACATAAATCAGATTACACGTACACGTAGCGTAGTACACTACATACGTAGTGCTGCACGAGATATAACTTGTGATCCGATACTCCCTACCGCCACCCGCTGCCGAAAAAGTAGTGGCCCGTATGATGTTCCTACACGCTTTGCAGGAGCCACACGGAAAACAGCCCCACCTAGGTGGTCCTGATCCAAAAATTCCTGGGGGAATTGGGCTATAGTGACTCCTAACCAGTTGGTCTTTAATGCTCCTACCTCTCCTTGCCGTAAGAAGGGGTCGATCGGGTAGAATTTTATTTAGAGTGGGTTCAGTTTTTAACACTGACCAGTGTCTCTGCAGAACCTCCCTAATGTCCTCCCTTTTATTATTAAATGTCGAAATAAATCTCAAAGGTTGTTCTTTCTTAGTGGGAACAGACACGGGAGGTCCGCAGAGCAACCGATCCCTAGGCGTGCTCTTAGCGCGAAGGTATACCCTTTTGATGGTTCTCCTACTATACCCCCGATCCTGGAAGCGACTAGAAAGGTCCCGAGCCTGGCATTCAAAGACTCCATCCGTGGAACAAATCTGCCTCTATTAATGAGTCATGTTTTTAATTCTTTAATTTGTTTTTTATAACTGACCTCATCATTATTAATTTTTCTCAGCCTCACCATTTGGCTGTAGGGAATACTTTGTTTGGTGTGACTAGGGTGGGCACTCTGAAAATGTAAGATATTATTCGTAGCGGTTGTTTTTCTGTGGACACTTGTTTTAATTAATTCCTCTTTGATTTCAACCTTTACGTCTAAGAATTCCAATTGATTTTTTCCGAAAACCGCCATGAATCTCATGTTTCATTATTGTTCTCGTTCAAAAATGATACAAATTAATTGAAAGCCTGCTTTCCTTCATCCCTCATAAAAAAATATAGTTGGCAAAACGTAAATATAACCGTATGTGTTTGAGATACAGGTTTTGGGGTTCGGTGACATGCTTTTCCTTGAACGCCGCTAAAAAGAGGTTCACGAAAACGCATGCCAAGGGAGTACCCTTTGCGGTACCGGTCTTTTGAATTTAGGGGAGAGTAGTGAAAAAGCAGTAACCATGGATACTAGTCCCGAAAATACTCAACCAGTAAATCCATTCACAGGGAGGGTGAAGTCCAGTTGGATTCCCCCAGTATCGCCAGGCAATGTAGTAGACCTTTTCCACGACCTAATCATTAAGGACATTGAGGCGGTGTTATACAAACAACCTCCCAAAAACCTTTCGAGACAGGAAGAAAAAGCACTGAGTGAAATACAGAAATGGAATGACGTGGTGATTAGAAAAGCAGATAAAGGGGGTAACCTAGTAATTTTGGATAGATCTTATTATATAGATGAAGCACTCTCACAATTGAATGATTCGAATACGTATCTTTTATTGGAAAAAAATCCAACGAATAAATTTAAAGAAAAACTAAGAACTCAGTTAAAGAAGTATAAAGACACAAAAGAGCATAGTGGAACCAAAAGCACTCAGTTTCAAAAAATCACAGTAATCCGCAAGTGCTAGTAAAAAGATGTAAAAAACAGGGTATTTGGTTGATACGTTTTTTGCAAAAAATGTATACTAAGCTGCTCAACCAAACGTCAAGGTATACCCATATCAGAGCAGTCCTAACTGATGTATGCAATCCCTATCTGATGTATTTAAAAACCTGATTATCTGTATATTACCTATGTGAACAGGGTTCACAGAGGAAAAGTCCATGTGGACATGCTGAGTGGAACAGCTTTTGTGCAGATAGCCCAAGAGGAGTGGCAGGTAACTCCCCAGTCATGTAGACACAAGAGAACAATTATGGAAACAGGAACACATGGGCTACTCGCACAGTGAACAAGTCTGTAGGAACATGCTCATACACCACCAAGAAACTTGAAGACACAAAAGAGCATAGTGGAACCAAAACACTCAGTTTAAAAAAATCACAGTAATCTGCAAGTGCTAGTAAAAAGATGTAAAAAACAGGGCATTTGGTTGATATGTTTTTTGCAAAAAATGTATACTAAGCTGCTCCACCAAACGTCAAGGTATACCCATATCAGAGCAGTCCTAACTGATGTATGCAATCCCTATCTGATGTATTTAAAAACCTAATCATCTGTATATTACCTATGTGAAAAGGGTTCAGAGAGGAAAAGTCCATGTGGACAATGCTGAGTGGAACAGCTTTTGTGCAGATAGCCCAAGAGGAGTGGCGGGTAACTCCCCAGTCTTGTAGACACAAGAGAACAATTATGGAAACAGGAACACATGGGCTACTCGCACAGTGAACAAGTCTGTAGGAACATGCTCACACACCACCAAGAAACTTGAAGGCACAAAAGAGCATAGTGGAACCAAAACACTCAGTTTTAAAAAAAATCACAGTAATCCGCAAGTGCTAGTAAAAAGATGTAAAAAACAGGGTATTTGGTTGATACGTTTTTTGCAAAAAATGTATACTAAGCTGCTCCACCAAACGTCAAGGTATACCCATATCAGAGCAGTCCTAACTGATGTATGCAATCCCTATCTGATGTATTTAAAAACCTGATCATCTGTATATTACCTATGTGAACAGGGTTCAGAGAGGAAAAGTCCATGTGGACATGCTGAGTGGAACAGCTTTTGTGCAGATAGCCCAAGAGGAGTGGCGGGTAACTCCCCAGTCTTGTAGACACAAGAGAACAATTATGTAAACAGGAACATATGGGCTACTCGCACAGTGAACAAGTCTGTAGGAACATGCTCACACACCACCAAGAAACTTGAAGACACAAAAGAGCATAGTGAAACCAAAAGCACTCAGTTTCAAAAAATCACAGTAATCCGCAAGTGCTAGTAAAAAGATGTAAAAAACAGGGTATTTGGTTGATACGTTTTTTGCAAAAAATGTATACTAAGCTGATCCACCAAACGTCAAGGTATACCCATATCAGAGCAGTCCTAACTGATGTATGCAATCCCTGTTATGAACTGGTGATTCAGAAACACAATGGACCTGGTGGTTAAGAGCACGCAAAGTGACCTGATAGTTACTAATAACATAGGACGAGCTCTGAGACGTGGGAACTCTGCTGACCGCAATCCCTAATCCTATCATACCACACTAGAGGTAACCGTGGAGTGCTCCTGACCAGACCTAGGCGCCTCGGGCACAGCCTGAGAAACTAGCTAGCCCTGAAGATAGAAAAATAAGCCTACCTTGTCTCAGAGAAATTCCCCAAAGGAAAAGGCAGCCCCCCACATATAATGACTGTGAGTAAAGATGAAAATACAAACACAGAGATGAAATAGGTTTTAGCAAAGTGAGGCCAGACTTACTGAATAGACCGAGGATAGGGAAGATAGCTTTGCGGTCAGCACAAAAACCTACAAACAACCACGCAGAGGGCGCAAAAAGACCCTCCGCACCGACTAATGGTACGGAGGTGCTCCCTCTGCGTCTCAGAGCTTCCAGCAAGCAAGAAAAACCAATATAGCAAGCTGGACAGAAAAAATAGCAAACAAAAGTAACACAAGCAAAACTTAGCTTATGCAGGGCAGACAGGCCACAAGACGATCCAGGAGAGAGCAAGACCAATACTGGAACATTGACTGGAGGCCAGGAACAAAGAACTAGGTGGAGTTAAATAGAGCAGCACCTAACGACTTAACCTCGTCACCTGAGGAAGGAAACTCAGAAGCCGCAGCCCCACTCACATCCACCAGAGGAAGCTCCTGGACAGAACCAGTCGGAGTACCACTCATGACCACAGGAGGGAGCTTGACCACAGAATTCCCAACAGTACCCCCTCTTGAGGAGGGGTCACCAAACCCTCACCAGAGCCCCTAGGCCGACCAGGATAAGCCAAATGAAAGGCACAAACCAGATCGGCAGCATGAACATCAGAGGCAAAGACCCAGGAATTATCTTCCTGACCATAACCCTTCCACTTAACCAGGTACTGGAGTTTGCGTCTCGAAATACGAGAATCCAAAATCTTCTCCACTATATACTCCAACTCCCCCTCAACCAAAACCGGGTCAGGAGGATCAACGGATGGAACCACAGGTGCCACGTATCTCTGCAACAATGACCTATGGAATACATTATGGATGGAAAAAGAAGCTGGAAGGGTCAAACGAAAAGACACAGGATTAAGAACCTCAGAAATCCTATACGGACCAATGAAACGAGGCTTAAACTTAGGAGAGGAAACTTTCATAGGAATATAACGAGACAACAACCAAACCAAATCCCCAACACGAATTCGGGGACCCACACAGCGCCTGCGGTTAGCAAAACGTTGAGCCTTCTCCTGGGACAATGTCAAATTGTCCACTACATGAGTCCAAATCTGCTGCAACCTATCCACCACAGTATCCACACCAGGACAGTCCAAAGACTCAACCTGCCCTGAAGAGAAACGAGGGTGGAAACCAGAATTGCAGAAAAACGGCGAAACCAAAGTAGCCGAGCTGGCCCGATTATTAAGGGCGAACTCCGCCAAAGGCAAAAAGGACACCCAATCATCCTGATCAGCCGAAACAAAACATCTCAGATATGTTTCCAAGGTCTGATTGGTTTGTTCAGTTTGGCCATTTGTCTGAGGATAGAAAGCCGAGGAAAAAGACAAATCAATGCCCATCCTAGCACAAAAGGCTTGCCAAAACCTCGAAACAAACTGGGAACCTCTGTCAGAAACGATGTTCTCCGGAATGCCATGTAAATGAACCACATGCTGGAAAAACAACTAGAAAAATTATTGATGAAGCGACGATAATAATTAGCAAAGCCCAGGAACTTTTGCAGACTCTTCAGAGATGTCGGCTGAGTCCAATCAAAAATGGCCTGAACTTTAACAGGGTCCATCTCGATAGTAGAAGGGGAAAAAATGAAACCCAAAAATGAAACCTTCTGAACACCAAAGAGGCACTTTGACCCTTTCACAAACAAAGATTTCGCACGCAGGACCGGGAACACCATTCTAACCTGCTTCCCGTGAGACTCCCAATCATCCGAGAAGACCAAAATATCATCCAAGTATACAATCAGGAATTTATCCAGGTACTCTCGGAAGATGTCATGCATAAAGGACTGAAATACTGATGGAGCATTGGAAAGCCCGAATGGCATAACCAGGTACTCAAAATGGCCCTCGGGCGTATTAAATGCTGTTTTCCATTCATCGCCCTGTTTAATACGCACAAGATTATACGCACCACGAAGATCTATCTTGGTGAATCAACTAGCCCCCTTAATCCGAGCAAACAAATCAGACAGCAGCGGCAAGGGGTACTGAAATTTGATTGTGATTTTATTTAGAAGGCGGTAATCAATACAAGGTCTCAACGAACCATCCTTCTTGGCCACAAAAAAGAACCCTGCTCCCAATGGCGACGACGACGGGCGAATATGACCCTTCTCCAAGGATTCCTTTACGTAACTCCACATAGCGGCGTGCTCAGGCACAGACAAATTAAACAGTCAACCTTTAGGAAACTTACTACCAGGAATCAAATCGATAGCACAATCGCAATCCCTATGCGGAGGTAGGGCACTGGACTTGGGCTCATCAAATACATCCTGGTAATCCGACAAGAACTCTGGGACCTCAGAAGGGGTGGATGATGAGATAGACAGAAATGGAACATCACCATGTACCCCCTGACAACCCCAGCTGGACCCAATACTGGGTTATGGACTTGTAGCCATGGCAACCCCAACACGACCACATCATGCAGATTCTGCAACACCAAAAAGCAAATATCCTCCTGATGCGCAGGAGCCATGCACATGGTCAATTGGGTCAAGTACTGAGGCTTATTCTTGGCCAAAGGCATAGCATCAATTCCTCTCAATGGAATAGGATACTGCAAGAGCTCCAAGAAAAACCCACAGCGCCTAGCAAACTCCAAGTCCATCAAATTCAGGGCAGCACCTGAATCCACAAATGCCATGACAGAATAGGATGACAAAGAGCAGATCAAAGTAACGGACAAAAGAAATTTTGACTGTACCGTACCATTGGTGGCAGACCTAGCGAACCGCTTAGTGCGCTTAGCACAATCGGAAATAGCATGAGTGGAATCACCACAGTAAAAACACAGCCCATTCCGACGTCTGTGTTCTTGCCATTCAGCTCTGGTCAAAGTCCTATCACATTGCATAGGTTCAGGTTTATACTCAGATAATACCGCCAAATGGTGCACAGTTTTACGCTCACGTAAGCGTCGATCGATCTGAATGGCCAAAGACATAGACTCATTCAGACCAGCAGGCATAGGAAATCCCACCATGACATCCTTAAGGGCTTCAGAGAGACCCTTTCTGAAAATTGCTGCCAGCGCACATTCATTCCATTGAGTGAGCACAGACCACTTCCTAAACTTCTGACAATATATCTCTACCTCATCCTGACCCTGACACAGAGCCAGCAAATTTTTCTCTGCCTGATCCACTGAAATAGGTTCATCATAAAGCAATCCGAGCGCCAGAAAAAGCGCATCAATATTACATAATGCAGGATCTCCTGGCGCAAGGGAAAATGCCCAGTCTTGAGGGTCGCCACGTAATAAAGAAATAATGATCTTAACTTGTTGAACTGGGTCACCAGAGGAGCGGGGTTTCAAAGCCAGAAACAGTTTGCAATTATTTTTGAAATTCAGAAACTTAGCTCTCTCCAGAAAATAAATCAGGAATAGGAATTCTAGGTTCTAACATAGATTTCTGAACCATAATGTCTTGAATTTTTTGTACTCTTGCAGTGAGATTATCCACACAAGAAGACAGACCTTTAATGTCCATCACTACACCTGTGTCCTGAACCACCCAAATGTCTAGGGGAAAAGAATGACAAGACACAGTGCAAAGAAAAAAAAATGGTCTCAGAAATTCTCTTTTCCCTCTATTGAGAAGCATTAGTACTTTGGGCCTCCAGTACTGTTATGAACTGGTGATTCAGAAACACAATGGACCTGGTGGTTAAGAGCACGCAAAGTGACCTGATAGTTACTAATAACATAGGACGAGCTCTGAGACGTGGGAACTCTGCTGACCGCAATCCCTAATCCTATCATACCACACTAGAGGTAGCCGTGGAGCGCTCCTGACCAGACCTAGGCGCCTCGGGCACAGCCTGAGAAACTAGCTAGCCCTGAAGATAGAAAAATAAGCCTACCTTGCCTCAGAGAAATTCCCCAAAGGAAAAGGCAGCCCCCCACATATAATGACTGTGAGAAAAGATGAAAATACAAACACAGAGATGAAATAGGTTTTAGCAAAGTGAGGCCCGACTTACTGAATAGACCGAGGATAGGGAAGATAGCTTTGCGGTCAGCACAAAAACCTACAAACAACCACGCAGAGGGCGCAAAAAGACCCTCCACACCGACTAACGGTACGGAGGTGCTCCCTCTGCATCTCAGAGCTTCCAGCAAGCAAGAAAAAAAAACCAATATAGCAAGCTGGACAGAAAAATGGCAAACAAAAGTAACACAAGCAAAACTTAGCTTATGCAGGGCAGACAGGCCACAAGACGATCCAGGAGAGAGCAAGACCAATACTGGAACATTGACTGGAGGCCAGGAAAAAAGAACTAGGTGGAGTTAAATAGAGCAGCACCTAACGACTTAACCTCGTCACCTGAGGAAGGAAACTCAGAAGCCGCAGCCCCACTCACATCCACCAGAGGAAGCTCATGGACAGAACCAGCCGAAGTACCACTCATGACCACAGGAGGGAGCTTGACCACAGAATTCACAACAAATCCCTATCTGATGTATTTAAAAACCTGATCATCTGTATATTACCTATGTGAACAGGGTTCAGAGAGGAAAAGTCCATGTGGACATGCTGAGTGGAACAGCTTTTGTGCAGATAGCCCAAGAGGAGTGGCGGGTAAGTCCCCAGTCTTGTAGACACAAGAGAACAATTATGTAAACAGGAACACATGGGCTACTCGCACAGTGAACAAGTCTGTAGGAACATGCTCACACACCACCAAGAAACTTGAAGACACAAAAGAGCATAGTGGAACCAAAAACACTCAGTTTCAAAAAATCACAGTAATCCGCAAGTGCGGATGATCAGGTTTTTAAATACATCAGATAGGGATTGCATACATCAGTTAGGACTGCTCTGATATGGGTATACCTTGACATTTAGTGGAGCAGCTTAGTATACATTTTTTGCAAAAAACGTATCAACTATGCTCTTTTGTGTCTTCAAGTTTCTTGGTGGTATGTGAGCATGTTCCTACAGACTTGTTCACTGTGCGAGTAGCCCATGTGTTTCTGTTAAAGAAGTATGTGGAAAAAGGGACAATAACCAGGAATAGAGCGGAAAAACTTTTACCGGAATTTCCAAATTTTCCGCACTAATACAGTATTCCTAAAGTCCACAAGTATGCGAAAAAACTGCCTGGATGCCCGATAATTTCGGTGAAGGAATCGTTAACAGAACCACTGTCCCAATTCCTAGACTGGTTATTAAAACCGTTGCTCTCAAAAATTCCTTCTTTTGTAAAAGACTCAGGGGACTTTCTATTGGCCTTGAAAGACATCCAGTGGCAACCGACCTTTGCGCTAGCCTCTATCGATATAGTTAACCTCTATACAAGAATTCCACAGAAAAAGGGACTAGAAGCAATTTATCGGATTTTGGCAAATACGGAAAAAGATCAAGATTTCATTTAGTTCATAATGGATGGCTTAGAGTTCGTACTTTCTCACAATGCGTTCAAATTTTTGGACAGATGGTACCTTCAAAAGACCGGTACTGGCAATTAGTACTCCGGTGGCATGCGTTTTCGTGAACCTGTTTTATGCGGCGTTCGAGGAAAAGCATGTCATCGGACCCCAAAACCTGTATCTCAAACACATATGGTTATATTTACGTTTTGCTGGTGATATTTTTTTAATATGGGATGGAGGAGAGCAGGCTTTCAATTAATTTGTATCATTTTTGAACGAGAACAATAATGAAAACATGAGATTCACGGCGGTTTTCGGAAAAAATCAATTGGAATTCTTAGACATATTTTACAGCAGGCTGAACGTCGCGCAGCGAATTTATCCCAGACTAAACTCTTGGAAAAAGGCAAAAAAGGTAAAAATAAAGTAAAAAATATTGCAGAAAATAGGGTGGATAATCCCAGTAATAACCGGCGCTTTACTTTTACGTTTAAACACAGCCTAATGGATAGGGAAATTCACGCTGCCATACACAGAAATTGGCATGTGCTTCAAAGAGATGCGGATTTTAGTAATTTAACTGCATCAGCCCCCTTATTTGCCTACAAACGTTTGAGAAATATAGGTGACTTGGTAGTCAAAAATCTTCTCTCTCTGATTGATAGTAATTGGATTAAAAAAACAACGCCACATGGCAACTTCAAATGCGGTAATTGCAGCTTCTGCCACTTGCATAAAACTGATAATCCCCTAAAACTGGGAACTACAGAGCACTTTGTGAAGGACTTTATAACGTGCAAAAGTAAATTCATTGTATATGTTATTTTTTGCCCATGCAACCGGTTCTATATTGGTAAAACCATAAGACCTTTAATGGTCCGGTTTCGCGAACACTTTAATTCAGTGTCTACCGGGAAGGGGCGGGTGCGTTTTGTGAAGCACATGCAGGAGGAACACTGCGGCGACCCCAATCTCTTACAGTTTGCTGGGCTTGAGATGAATAATTTCCCTCAGCAGGGGGGTAATCATGGTAAGCTTCTTTTGCAACATGAAGCTAAGTGGATTCTAAGAACAATTGCACAAGGTCACCTAGGACTAAATGATAAGCTAATGGCGATCTTTATCTAATTCGTTTGTAAGAAGCAGTCTGTAATCAGAGTTTGTTGTTTTTAATATTGTACAAAAATTGTTTTGTTTATGTGGTGAGCATATTTCTATAAAAGGAAATGACATCACAGTTTGCAACTCACATGGACCCGTAGTAGAAGCGCCTGTGCGCGAAACGGCCGTTGTCCTCTCCTTTCACTCCCTTGCTCCCTCGTACACTCCTGCCGATGCCGCATCATGTCTGTGAAGGCTTAAGTGCTAAATAAAGGACATTTTTTAGCTGAAGACAGAGGGTGAGTGCTGCATTTCTTTCTTATACCTGCTCGCTTTGAATCTTGGACTCTGTATGCATAGCACCACCTGGATCTCATCAGAAACCAATAGCGTCCACTCCGTGTAAGATCACATGTAAAATTGCTTTGATATACAGCTTTTCAGTGCCGGTTACTTTCTTTCTCTGGTGGTTGTGATATATCATTCATATTGCAACACTATAGATAAAAATTGAACATATACAAAAAATATAGTAATAGTGTTGCACAATTACAAATGGTCAAATAGAAAAATGTACTAAGGATTAAATGCCAAAGAGTGACAAAAGACTTGACCAAACGCTTCCGTGCTAGGGGATATCCAAAGTTGGCTATTATAAGGGCTTATCTGCAAGCAAATAATACCTCAAGGGAAGCTTTGCATATTCCTTCACCACGCAGTCAAGATAATCATTTGAGATTTATTACTGCTTTTCACAATCAGTGGAATAATGTTGAGATGCTCTTCCAAAGGAATTGGGATTCTCTAAAGACTGACCCAAGGATCTCTGATTTGTTGCCGGCACGTAATATGTTGACAGCCAGACGGTTACCAAACCACCGGGCGCACTGTCTAGAATCCATTTTATAAGACCTCCCAAAAGAATTGGGTCAGGACATCAGCTACAGGGGTCGTACCCCTGTAGAGATTGCAATGTTTGCCCTTTTGTTGGACAGAATTCTTCATTTGTTAACCCTGTTGATTCTACCGTTCATGCTTTGAGGGATTTTATAAATTGTAGAACACAAAATGTCATTTATGCTCTTGTGTGCACCTGCCCCAAGATTTATGTGGGTCAGACCTCCGAGCAACTACACAGACGCACACAACAGCATATCTCGAACATTCATTTGGCCAAACAAGATTTGGCCAAGAGTAAAACCATCTCCATGGTTGCGTCTCATTTTTCACAGGTTCACTCTGCAAGCACATGTGGCCTGCAGGTAGTGGGCTTGCAGAGGATCCCACCCAATATTTGCAAAACTGATTGTAGGGGTGAGCTATTGAGGTTGGAGTCCCGTTGTATCTACAGGCTTGATGCAGTCACTCCATCGGGTCTCAATGAAGACCTTCTGTTCACATGTTTTTTAATGCCTTAAGGTGGGCTTTTTGCTTATTTTGATAAGCTTTGTATTTTCTTTGGATTTTGTTATTGTCCTTTTTTTCAGATGTATTTTCATTTCGTTACTGCTTCATGTGGTGGTATCCTGATCGTTATGGTTATTTGTATATTTGATTTATGTCTACTAGTGATGAGCGAATGTGCTCGCCATTACTCGATACTCGCCCGAGCATCAGTGTACTCGGTGTACTCGCCGAGCACCGAGCATTTCCGGGATTATTCGGGGGTAACTGGTGTCTCCACCCAGCATTTTTGGTGGACTTTGGAAACCCAATCACGTTGCAGGGATTGTCCGCAAGGCCATGAAACGCCGCAGCCATCTTTGTTGTGGTCGTGCAGTGATTGGCTTGGCCGCACAGCATAATCCCGAGTATAAGAGACCTGGCGCCGCCCTGCTCGCTGCATTCAGCTTCGGATACAGTGAAAGTAGGGAGAGCTGCTGCCGAGATAGGGTCAGAATCGTGGTTTTTATAGTTAGTGTAGGTCCACAACTGTTAAATCCACAACTGCTGAGAAACCAACAGTCCTTTTTAGGGCTGATTCGTGGGTCCCAATATTGCAGCGCTGGGTAGGCAGAGCACAGCATATCCACAACAGTGCAAAGCCCGCAGGCACTGTATGTGCGTACATTGCTCCCACTGCATCCCTCCCAAAGCTCCATAACTGTCTGCTGCTGCAGCTTCTTTACTTTACACCTAGTTGCATTCTTTTTTCCCAAAAATTCACCCCCCCAAAAAAATATACAGTCTGTTCTGTCAGACTGAGACCTGTTTAAAAATCATAGTTTGTCAAGCATACGTAGCATAGTTGTGTGTGCTAGCCTTGTGCCACTGTTTTTTTTTGTGTTTTAAATTCACCAAAAAAGGCCTCATATATCTGCGTGCCCAAGTTTAGGCATTTTAGGCTGTTTTGCCACTGTTTTTTCTGTCTGTTACTCTACTTATATACAGCACTATTTTGAATTTTAAAAAAAACTAGGCCACATATTTGGCAGTGTGGTATTTCCGTGACAGGCCTCATATATCTGTGTGCTCCAAATTTGGGCACTGTAGGCCGGTTTCCCACTTTTTTTCTGTCTGTTACTCTAATTATATACAGCACAATTTAGCATTTAAAAAAAACAGGCCACATGTTTGGCAGTGTGGTATTTCCGTGACAGGCCGCATATATCTATGTGCTCAAAGATTGGGCATTGTAGGCCAGTTTACCACTTTTTTTGCTGTCTGTTACTCTACGTGAGATTTTGCCTAGAGCCCCAGATCAAGGGAGATTATCAGTGGTCTTGTCTGTCTTCCATTTTCTTATTATTGCTCCCACAGTTGATTTCATCACACCAAGCTGCTTGCCTATTGCAGATTCAGTCTTCCCAGCCTGGTGTCCTTCGACAGCTCTTTTGTCTTCACCTTTGTGGAGTTTGGAGTGTGACTGTCTGTGGTTGTGGACAGGTGTCTTTTATACTGATAACAAGTTCAAACAGGTGCCATTACTACAGATAGTGAGTGGAGGACAGCGGAGTCACTTAAAGAAGAAGTTACAAGTCTGTGAGAGCCAGAAATCTTGCATGTTTTTAGGTGACCAAATACTTATTTTCCACCATAATTTGCAAAATAAATCTTGCCAAATCAGACAAGGTGATTTTCTGGATTTAAATGCATATTCAACCAGTTGCGCTAGCGTTAACCCCTATCTGACCTTGGACGGGATAGTACGTCCAAGGTCAGATCCCCTGCTTTGATGCAGGGCTCCGCGGTGAGCCCGCACCAAAGCCGGGACAAGTCAGCTGTTTTGAACAGCTGACATGTGCCCGCAATAGGCGCGGGCAGAATCGCGATCTGCCCGCACCTATTAACTAGTTAAATGCCGCTGTCAAACGCAGACAGCGGCATTTAACTACCGCTTCCGGCCGGAAATGACGTCATCGCTGACCCCCGTCACATGATCGGGGGTCGGCGATGCGTCTGGATGGTAACCATAGAGGTCCTAGAGACCTCTATGGTTACTGATTGCCAGTGGCTGTGATCGCCACCCTGTGGTCGGTGCTCACAGCACACCTGCATTTCTGTTACATAGCAGCGATCAGCAGATCGCTGCTATGTAGTAGAGCCGATTGTGTTGTGCCTGCTTCTAGCCTCCCATGGAGGCTATTGAAGCATGGCAAAAGTAAAAAAAAAAAGTTGAAAAAAATGTTAAAAAAATAAAAAAAATATAAAAGTTTAAATCACCCCCCTTTCGCCCCAATCAAAATAAATCAATAAAAAAAATATCAAATCTACACATATTTGGTATCGCCGCGCTCAGAATCGCCCGATCTATCAATTAAAAAAAAGCATTAACCTGATCGCTAAACAGCGTAGCGGGAAAAAAATTTGAAACACCAGAATTACGTTTTTTTGGTCGCCGCGACATTGCATTAAAATGCAATAACGGGCAATCAGAAGAACGTATCTGCACCGAAATGCTATTATTAAAAACGTCGTCTCGGCACGCAAAAAATAAGCCCTCAATCGACCCCAGATCACGAAAAATGGAGACGCTACGAGTATCGGAAAATGGCGCAATTTTTTTTTTTTTTTAGCAAAGTTTGGAATTTTTTTTCACCACTTAGTTAAAAAATAACCTAGTGATGTTAGGTGTCTATGAACTCATACTGACCTGGAGAATCATAATGGCAGGTCAGTTTTAGCATTTAGTGAACCTAGCAAAAAAGCCAAACAAAAAACAAGTGTGGGATTGCACTTTTTTAGCAATTTCACTGCACTTGGAATTTTTTTCCCGTTTTCTAGTACACGACATGCTAAAACCCATGATGTTGTTCAAAAGTACAACTCGTCCCGCAAAAAATAAGCCCTCACATGGCCAAATTGATGGAAAAATTAAAAAGTTATGGCTCTGGGAAGGAGGGGAGTGAAAAACGAACACGGAAAAATGAAAAATCCCATGGTCATGAAGGGGTTAAAGGAGCCCCTGCTGCAAATAATAGGAAAATACCAACAAGTTTGTCCCAATGTCTAAAATTGGATAAACTGAAAGCGCAAATATACAGTTTTTTGATTTTTTGAATTTGTTTTCCCATTTTGACTCTCATAATTGTGGTCTACCTATAATGTCAATTACAGGCATCTCTCATCTTTTTAAGTGGGAGAACTTTCAGAATTGGTGGCTGACTAAATACTTTTTTCCCCACTGTAACAATGATGTTTCTGTGGTACTTGGATGCCGTGGAGAAATTAAAGTTATAATCATATGTTGGAAGACATGAGGTAACTGACACTGGTAAACAATCTCATTTTGGATTAATCAAATTATAATTTGTGCAGTGAGTTGATTAGAGAATAGAGTTCTTCTCCGAACATATTACTGTTTGTGCTTGACAAGGACTCTTGATGTAATGCAGCTTTCATTTCACATTGACAAATCCATTTATATCTGTTTTGTCTGGAACATGGTAATTATATTACAGGCCTATACTATATAAACCACAGACAAGTTAAAGATTTTAACTACATTTGTAATTGGCTACATTCATCATAGGAATCCTCAAATAGATTGCATCTAGAGAAAATATAAATATCTTAGAGATTATTGATATTGAGTTTTTCATGCAACTATTCATAAATGATTTGTAAATATCTAAATTAATATCATATTTAGTCAGGACTGCTACTTTATTGATCACATAATTAAACAGATATAGCTTAAATACCAGAAAAGATTAAAGTGAATGTCCATTATTTTATTACATACTAGAAATAGGCCCGATGTTATCGCATCGGGAGTGCGGTGAAATTAACTTCTGTGTATGCTTAGTGGTGCTGATTGGAGCAGCGGACATGTCTCACACCGTTTGTGCTTTCCACCATATCTGCTCTATATAATTTCTCTGCATTTTTGTATTTTTGCGCAGGCGCAAGTGACATACACGTCACCGATATTCCCGCACATGCATAGTAACGACGCTGTTGTTACTGCTCATATTTGGGAATAGCGGAGACGTGTATGTCACTTGCACAGGCACAAGTGACACTGCCGTGGTGCCTTATGGGATTCGGAGACAGCGGACGGAAGTCCCACCTGGCGATTAATAGATGTGGGGGATATACAGCTGGCGTCACATATTGCACTGCTTATCTAGTATGTGGGGGGATATAAAGCTGGGGGTGTCACATGTGGCACTGCTTATCTAGTATGAGGGGGGATATACAGCTGGGATCACATGTGGCATCGCTTATCTAGTATGTGTGGGATATACAGCTGCAGTCACATGTGGTATTTTTTATCTAGTATGTGGGGGATATACAGCTGGGCGTGTCACATGTGGCACTGCTTATCTAGTATGTGGGGATATACAGCTGTGGGGTCATATGTGGCACTGCTTATCTAGTATGTGGGGGATATACAGCTGGGGGGTCACATGTGGCACTGCTTATCTAGTATGTGAGGGATATACAGCTGGGGGTCACATGTGGCACTGCTTATCTAGTATGAGGAGGGATATACAGCTGGGGGTCACATGTGGCACCGCCTATCTATTATGAGGGGGCAATAAATCTCATAATTATTGCAAGCTTTTGTGCTTGTAGACACGTGAGCTCTTCCTTGCAGGCAGTAAGTGATAAAATCTTCTGGCTGGCAGCAGGCAGCACCGGTCCCTTGGTCACTGATGGGTCGTGCAGCCACCCTGCACCTGAGCTCCGCTAGACAGAGCCACCTCGTGCCGCCCGGTTCTCCTTCATTCCTGAAATTGCCTTCTGCCAACGTCATGTCAGACCTGCCCAGCTGTCAATCACTTCCAGACCTGTCAATCAAACGACGATCTGTCGGTCATCTACCTGAACCCCACCCTCCTCGATGTCCTGACTTTCCAATGTCCCCTGCCTTCTCACTGTCCCCATCCTCCCCACTGTCCACATCTCTCCTCTCTGCAGCGCAGCAGCGTTCTCCTTCCCAACCTGAGTCTCTACCTATCTCGCAGCCATTAAGGAAGCCGGGGAGTGAGGAGAGGAGAGGGAGGAGCAAGCGGCAGTGAGAGGAGGGCAGGCCTGCCCTGCAGATCTGCAGCCATTTCATTCTTGGATTTCCCTGCCTCATCCATGGAGCTGAGAGCAGCAGGGCGGGGGGTCCTGCCCGTACATGGGGCTCCCGGGAACTGCAGCCATTATGCCGGTATGTAACCACTGTGTGTCCAGGCTGTGCAGCTCTCATCCTGTGTGGCCATGAAGTGTGCCTGTGCAAGTGACACTGCCACGGTGCCTTATGGGATTCAGGGACAGAGGCCAGGAGTCCCAACTGGCGATTATATATATATATAGATTTATAGTGGTTGGAGCTCTGTTTTTCTTTTACAAAGCTCCATATCATTTGCATAAATATAGATTTAAAGCACAAAACTCTGGCTGCTACCTGAGTCATCAGTGGAAGAGGCTTTCCGTCTATTTGATTTTTTTATTTCAGATTTTAAAATAATAATAATTTAAGTAAACCAAAAAGTTAAATTTTTATTAAAACATTGGAAATTTCAGTTTAAATTTATGAAGGAAGAAAGAATTGCCAAAAATATGATAGAAGAGGGACTCAGCTATACTCTGTATTAGTGATAAAGAGCCTCATACATATTCTGTTAAAATTGTCATATAGTGGTACGCCTAGACTTATAAAGGCTATGCACTAAGTGGAAAGTCTGCCAAAAATTATAAGCAGGGTCATCCATACACCCTTGAAAGCACCAACTGTAGTACCTTATTCATGTATAAGGAACAAATCAATACATCTACACTCATATTAGCTCTGAACACAGTGCAAACCCTGTAAAAAATACAAGCAGGGTCATCCATACACCCTTGAAGGCACCAACTGGAGTGCCTCATAAAAAAATTAAGAAAGCGTAGTTGTAGCACTTCTACACTCATAAAGGAATTACACACAATGCAAAGTCAGAAAAAAAATTGTAACTAGGATCATCCATACACCCTTGAAGAACAACTTGTCAGCCTCATTAAAATATTTTGAAAGTGTAGTTGATATAATCGTACAATCATAAAGGCTTTGCACAAAGTGCAAAGCCAGGAAAGATTATATGTAGAGTCATCCACAGACCCTTGAAGGCATCAACTGATGGGCATCATTAAAATATTGAAGATGCGCATTTTGGCGTCTGCCTTCGTCAGGGGGTTGACAAAGGCAGATGCCAAAATGTGCATCGGATAGGACTCTGCTTCACCACACTCCTCATTTATACACTGCCATACAGGTATAGTCTACTATAGGATCCTATCGATATTATTTGTATAGCTTGCGGACAACCCACAATATACTGTACATTTATCACTTCACA
Source organism: Ranitomeya imitator (assembly GCF_032444005.1). NCBI lineage: Eukaryota > Metazoa > Chordata > Amphibia > Anura > Dendrobatidae > Ranitomeya > Ranitomeya imitator. The sequence continues at coordinate 473,635,544 of NC_091285.1, read as the reverse complement.
GTGGCCCCTCTGTAATTCAGGATTTATATGTATAGGCACAAGCACATGCATCTTTATCGGCCATTCTTGCTGCTCATAGATATGTCTTGTCTTTCACATTGCCTGCATGTATTGACATAACTCAGTGGTTAACATACTTGGATGTGTGGATACTATTATAATGGATTCAGACTATAGCACTATTTGCACTTTATTAAATTGATTATTCTAATCCCAATCCATATTGATGTCCACACATTCCTTTCAGTATTGGTATTCATCAATTATGTTTTTTAATTTTGATTCATTTGTCATATGTATATATTTCTTATGTAAGTGTCACATGGAATTGCGTCCGCTGCACTACTAGCCATTTCCCCCACACTCACATTTTTATTCTTATTGTATTTGACTAATAAAGTTGTATATTTTATTCATTCATTTTGGACTTGCAATTTAGTTTTTTTTTTCTTCTTATACGTATGTTCACCGATGAGTCCATAATTGATCCAAAAGACATATGTGGTGACAGTAGGGGACTTTCCTTTTTATCTTTATGCTTTTTTCATATCTTTATATTACCTACATATTTATTTTCATCCTTTCATACTGCACCACCACCCTTTTTTGATGCTTTATTAACAACCCTGCTGATCTTTGCATAGCACATGTTGAAAATTACAATTTTTTTTGTCTCAGAACTCTCTTTAAAAAAGTTCCAGACTGGGGAAGCCCTAACTCTTTGACTGAAAAATTCACGAGTGTCAGTGCTCTGCGGAACATTTACCCCCATTCTCCCTCTGGTCACCCCAGTACCTATTCTTGCCTGTTTTGGAGCTGCTAATCCCTTCCCCTCAGCGCTGCTCGCCTCGCTCTGCATGCCAGATTCCCAGGTTTTGTCAGTGACTTCATCATGCACCACTTCATCTTCCACCGCCGCACCCTGGTCCTCCTGATTTAGTGACTTAATAGAAACCTGACATAATGGAAACTATGTCTCATTATCATCTTCCACACAGTCATTACTGCTCTTGTTGTGAATCACTAACAGCATCTCCTCCTGTGCCACAATCCAGAAGTGATGTTGTAAAGAGCTCCTCAGAGTGTTTTAATGTGAGATCATTAGTTTCCTGGGCCCAACATGGTGGGAGGAAGATGGATCAGGGTGAGGATTAAGTGATGCAGGCTGGTGAGACTGGGCAGTGTGGAAGACTGGGTGGTGCTGCCGAGAATGCTGAAAGCAAAATCTTCTGTCCAACTGACCACCTGTTTGCACTGCTCTGGCATACACCATGCCTCCCTGTAAAGTGGGACAGGAACCTATGTATCATTGAGGGGCATGTTTCTTTTGCTCCAGCAACAGTCATAGTTGCACCAGCCCCATGTCCTCGGTGTTTGCGTGCAGCATCATCAGCACTTTCACTTTCCTTCCTGCAAGCCTTATGCATTTTCTAATATCTAGGTCTGTTGAAACCAAATTTATTTTCAGTTAAGGCAGCAATCAAAGTAATTTTTTGGAGTTTAATGCCACATTTATGTACCACAAATCACGTAATACTATATGGACGAGTAATCGAATCCAGACAAATTTTTTAATGCTCTTTTGCAGTGTCATATACAGATTAAATGAACCATAGAGCACGTAATATTGTATGGATGAGTAATTCAATTCAAACAGAATTTTAATGCTTTTTTGGAGTATTATATAACCTCAAAATGTACCACAAAGCACATATCACTCTATGGATGAGTGATTGAATCCAGAAACATTTTTCATTGCTTTTTTTTAGTGTTATATACCACAGAAATGTACCACAGAGCATGTAACACTTTATGGATGAATAATTGAATTCAGACAAATTTTTCAATGCTTTTTTGAGTGTTATATGCCACCAAAATGTACCATAAAGCACATAACCTTGCATGGATTAAATCCACAAAAATGTTTAAACACTTTCTTTGGAGGGTTAAAAACCACAAAACACGACAAATTGTGGCACCCGTGAGGGTCCAGTCACCACAGAGGTACTGCACCTCATCCAAAGGCATGGTATCTCACTCTTGGGTAAGAAAAGGGAAGAAAGAGCTACATGTTTAAATATTTTACCTGTTGAAATGCATTTCAGAAAAATTATTTGCATGTTTTAACATCTGTTTACTCTGTTCCAGTCCGCAGACATGCTTTTTTTAATGGGAGGGCATGTGGCACCCCTGAGGGTCCAGTCACCACAGAGGTACTGAAACTCAGCCAGCGGTGTGGTATCCCACTCTTGGGTAAGGAGGGAGCACTATCCGATACCCACACACTAGCTTGCAACACCACACCACTCCAGGCCAGGTGACCTAGGCGGACCCTATTTTGGGAGGGGCCCATTTCAGGCTAGAGAGGGGACTAAGTAGAGGGTGTGTGTGGATTGTGTGACAATTGGTAGTGAGGAGTTGTTATGGAGACAGGAGGGAGGTCAATTTAGTTGGTGAGAGGAAGTCAGACGAAGGAGAGAGTCTGAGGAGAGCGGAGAAGACAGGAGCCACTGAAAGAGAAGAAGGGATCCTAGGGGGCAGGGAAGTGAAGAATCCACGCATGGTGCCTGAATCCATGCTGACTGTAGTCAGGTGGAGGGACCAGGTCGCAGTGGGGACCGGCCCCAGACTAGTGGAGAAACTGTAGGACTCAGCTAGCAAACCAAAGGCTGTGGTGCCACAGCCAAATCTACACATAATCACTAAAAAGGCAGCCACATAGGGTCAATGGGACCAAGAGGACGTCACCTGACAGAACCTGAGGCTGCTGGCTTGGGACACTGTGTGTAAGGTGCAGGGCAGGAGGGTGAGAGCCAGTGCAAAGAGATAACCTGGAAAGGTACCCCAAACTACCCGAGAGCTGGCCTGACCACAGACCCAGATGACACAGCACGTGGCTGGTGATTGTCACCTGAGAAATTTTTAGTAAAGTGTAAAGACTGCACTCTGCTGTGTCCTCAGAATTATTTACTGCGTCACCTGTCCAGTACTGCAACAGTACCCATCGTCTAATTTATGCTATATCTGCCCTGGGGCCCCGCACTACCCATGAAGAGCTGAAACATCCTTGCTGTGTCACCATCAGCCCCAGGTGACCTGAACTGCAGCGTCAGCAATTCGGAGCCGATCACCACGGGTGGCATCATGAATCAATCCCTATAAACTTTTCTCATTGTATCATCATTTTTATTGCACGCCCAGGGCCATGGAGTCAGGCCACAGCCCCGTGACTTCCCCGAAGAACTGTCTGACCCGGTTCCGAGCACCCTACGGCCCTAGTGGGCATCACAATATTGTATGGATGACTATTGAATAAATAAAAAAAATTCAATCCTTTTTTGGAGTTTTATATATCACAGGAATGTACCACAAAGCACCTAATGTTTCAACACGATTTTGGAGTGTTGTATACCACCAAAATGTACCACAAAGAACATAGTCTTTTATGGATGAGTAATTGCATTTGCAAAAATTTGGAATGCTTTTTTAGAGAGTTGTATACCAAAGAAATGTACCACAAAGCATGCAATACTCTATGGATGACTAATTGAATCCAGAAAAATTTTACAACCCTTTTTTTGAGTGTTATATACCACAAAAATTTACCACAAAACACATGTTAGGGCTAGCGGAACGCACCAAATATTAAGACAAATATAGTATGGTGCGTTCGCAGCCCGGGGTCCACCGTGCAGAGATGGAACCTGCTGCCAAGTAACGACGGACTATATGGCGGTACTCATAAGAATACACACGTGGGTTAAACCTCACCCAATGTGAAGGAAGCGATCCTGTTGTGTCACAGGATCGCGGTACCGCACATAGAGCGCGAGCAAGTGTAGTCAGCGAACTCAACCCCGACAAGGATTGAAGTCCGATTAGGCCCTTGCTGGCATAACACCGCAACTGAGTGTGTAAAGAAACTAAATAACTATTTTAAGGCACGAGAGTGCATGCGGTGCCACACTGACGAACGCCACTAACCACCCAGGCATGGGTAAGGAAAGCACAGAGGAAGTGCACGGCGCCGTACTGGCGGTCACAGCAACTGGACGCTGTAATGTGTGATTTGTGCTGTAGGCTAAGTCGGGCGCTAGATAGCAGCCATACACCTTCCGCGAACAGACATTCAATAGGGTAGGGGTATCCAAGGACGACTTGCACTCACAACATACACACATTAACAATTGTACACTAGCGCATGGCCGTGCGGTCATTCGCAGTTTATATAGTTGCAGCACAGGAAGTGGCCACAGAAACTTTGCCCTTCCAAGACCTGCCAAGAGGACCAATGGAATGTGCTGCAGAGCCTGAGCACATGACCCTCGATCTCCAACGGGAGATCTTGCCCTGGGCATGCTCAGTGTGTGCAGAAAAGGACTTAGTCCCAGAGAAGTCCGCTCGCTGCTGACCAGCACTGACTTTAATGGCAGAAGCTGAAGAAGCAGCAGCAACTCTCTGCACAGCGTGAGACTGAGCAAGACGCTGAGACCGACGTCCCTGCTGAGCAGACTCCACTGCGGCTGGATAAGAATGGGAGACCGCAGCGGAGATGGCTCGAGCTTCCCCCTGTGCAGAAGCGGGAACTCGAGACCTAACATTACCCCCCCTCCTAGGACCCCCACCTCCTTGGGCCTCGCTATGCTCGAAGGCAGCAATGAGCTGTGGGGCCCGAATGTTTTCAGCAGGCTCCCATGACCTGTCCTCTGGGCCATAACCCTTCCAATCCACCAGATAGAACTTTTTGCCGCGTACCACCTTGCACCCCAAAATAGTGTTCACCTCGTAATCGTCCGTAGACGAACCCGATGTACCGGCAGATGACTCGGAAAACCGGGACATGTATACGGGTTTCAAGAGGGACACATAAAAGGTGTCAGTGATACCCAAGCGTGGAGGAAGAGCCAAACGGTAGACCACAGGATTAACTTGTTCGAGAACCTTGAAGGGACCCAAGTAGCGAGGAGCAAATTTAGTGGACTCAACTCGCAGCCTGATGTTACGGGCGGAGAGCCACACCAAGTCGCCAGGAGCAAAGGTCGGGGCGGGACACCGATGAACATCGGCGGAGGACCTCATTCTCTCCTTGGAGGCCCGGATGGCATCCTGCGTGCGGTCCCAAATGTCCCTTGCCTCCACAGCCCAGTCTGCCACCCTGGAGTCAGCAGAAGACACAGGCATGGGCACAGGAACACGCGGATGCTGGCCGTAATTTAGGAGGAATGGAGTCTGACCGGTAGAGTCGGCTACGGCATTGTTAAGTGCAAACTCTGCCCACGGTAGCAAGGATGCCCAGTCATCCTGCCTGGCAGAAACAAAATGTCGTAAATATGTGACCAAGGTCTGGTTGGCCCTCTCTACCCACCCATTCGTCTCGGGATGATATGCCGAAGAGAGATTCAACTCAATACTGAGTAGACGACAATGCTCTCTCCAGAATCGAGACGCAAACTGGGGACCTCGGTCACTAACAATTTTGTCTGGCATACCGTGTAGGCGAAAGATATGCTTGACGAACAAGACAGCCAACACCCGTTCAGAAGGTAGCCGTGGAAGAGGCACCAAGTGCACCATTTTGGAAAAATGGTCGGTGATCACCCAGATAATGGTGCAGTTACGAGACTTGGGTAAGCCCACCACAAAGTCCATCCCGACCATCTCCCAGGGCCTGTCCGCCACCGGCAGAGGATAAAGCAAACCAGCTGGCCGTTGTCGAGGAGTCTTGTTCTTGGCGCAAGAGACACACGCCCGAACATACTCTGTGACATCACGAGCCATATGCGGCAACCAGTACGTCCTCGCTAGTAACTCAGATGTCCTTTTGGTACCAAAATGTCCACCCACCCTGGACGAGTGTGCCCAAGAGAGAACCTCCGGTCGCAAATTGGATGGAACAAAAGTCTTGCCCGGGGGCACAGACTCTAGCGAAACCGGGGCCACAGTTCTCAAGCTCTCGGTGGGGACAATAAGCCGAGGCTCCTCCTCCTCCTCCGCAGATGACACAACGGAGCGAGAGAGAGCGTCGGCCCGAATGTTCTTCTCCCCAGAAAGAAAATGGAGGGTGAAATGAAACTGGGAGAAGAATAAGGACCATCTGACTTGGCGAGAATTCAACCGCTGGGCTGTCTGCAGGTACCCCAAATTTTTATGGTCTGTGAAGACTTGGAAGGGAAAACGTGCACCCTCCAAGAGATGTCTCCACTCCGAGAAAGCCAACTTCATGGCTAGCAACTCCCTGTCCCCGATGGAATAATTCCTCTCTGCTGGTGAGAAGGTCTTGGAGAAAAAGAAGCAAGGATGCTTCCGACCTTGAGCATCCTTTTGGAAGAGGACTGCTCCAGCACCAACAGAAGAGGCATCCACCTCCATGATAAATGGCTTATCAACATTGGGGCGATGTAGGATGGGAGCGCTAGCGAAGTGTGACTTAATAGAGTTAAAGGCCTTGGAGACCTCCTCAGACCACAATTTGGGATTCGCCCCCTTCTTGGTGAGGGCAACCAAGGGAGCTTCCAAAGTTGAGAAGTGCGGAATGAACTGGCGATAGTAATTAATGAACCCCATAAAGCGCTGCACCACTTTAAGAGAATGGGGTTTCTGCCAGTCCATCACAGCCTGTAGTTTGGCAGGATCCATAGCCAATCCCTGGGCTGAGATGATGTAGCCTAGGAAAGGTAAGGACTCCTGCTCAAACATACACTTCTCCAACTTGGCATAGAGGGAGTTTGCCCGTAGGAGGTCGAAGACTTTGCAAAGATCTCTCCGGTGGGAGTCAATATCTGGAGAGTAGATGAGAATATCATCCAGATAGACTACGGCCGAGGTGGAAAGCATATCCCGGAAGATATCGTTCGCAAAGTCTTGGAAAACGGCTGGGGCATTACAGAGCCCGAAGGGCATCACCAGATATTCATAGTGCCCATCCCTGGTGTTAAAAGCCATCTTCCATTCGTCCCCCTCACGGATGCGAATCAGATTGTAAGCACCCCGCAGATCTAGTTTAGTAAATACCCTTGCTCCCCGAAGCCTATCGAAGAGCTCAGATATCAAGGGCAAAGGATACTTGTTCTTAACGGTGATGGCGTTAAGACCCCTGTAGTCTATGCATGGACGCAATTCTCCATTCTTCTTCTGCACGAAGAAGAACCCTGCCCCAGCAGGTGACACTGACTTCCTAATGAATCCTCTTGCCAGGTTTTCCTGGATGTACTGAGACATTGCCTCCGTCTCCGGGAGAGATAGCGGATAGACTCGACCCTGGGGAGGCTCAGCACCAGGCAAGAGATCAATAGGACAGTCATAGGGGCGATGGGGCGGAAGAATCTCCGCCGCCTTTTTGGACAACACGTCTGCATAAGACCAATACTGCTTGGGGAGAGAGGAAAGATCTGCGGGTACCTCTGTAGTAGCAACCTGAACGCACTCCCTCTGACACCTACCCCCACAAGATTCACCCCATCCCAGGATTCTGCCAGAGGACCACTCGATATGAGTAGAGTGGTACCGTAGCCAAGGTATTCCCAACAGGACCTCATCAATTCCCTCAGGAATGACGAGCAGAGATATAATCTCCTGATGAGATGGCGACATGGACAGAGTAATAGGGATGGTCTGGTGTGTTATCTGTGAGGGCAGTGCCGACCCATTCACCACTCGTACCGTAACTGGTTGAGCTAGCATAACCAGGGGTATTGCGTGACATTGGGCTAAGGCAGAGGACATAAAATTGCCCTCCACCCCAGAATCCACGCAGAGATCTACCGAGTGGGAGAATGAGCCTATAGTAATTGTCCCCTTAAAGGACAATTTAGAGGCAAACATCGCCGTGTTTAGTGTACCTCCACCTACTACCACTAAACGCTAACGTTTCCTCGATCGCTGAGAACATCTGGTGGCTAGATGTCCTGACTGCTGGCAAACATGACAGACCTTGAGTGCACAAGCGTTCCGGGACTTAGATCCCGCTTGTGACACTTCCCTGGCCTCATGTGACTCAGGAACCAGGACCGGAGATTCCAGAGGTTTGGCGAAGGTAGGAGCCAGCCGAAACCTCTGCCTACACTGGGCTCGCTCTAACCTCCGCTCGTTAAAACGGAGGTCAATTCGAGTGGAGACAGTTATTAACTCCTCCAGTGTGGCAGGAATCTCCCTAGTGGCCAGAGCATCCTTAACGTGGTCAGCCAAGCCCCTCCAAAATATGGGGATAAGAGCTTTATCCGACCAGTCCAGCTCAGAAGCTAAAGTGCGAAATTGAACGGCGAATTGACTGACCAAGGACTCACCCTGAGTTAATGCCAGCAGTTGGAGCGCCGTATCATGGGTGACTTGAGGTCCTAAAAAGACCTGTTTCAGAGTGCTCAGAAACAGCGGAGCACTCTGCACCACATGATCGCCACGCTCCCACAGAGGCGTAGCCCATTCCAACGCCCTGTCCGACAAAAGAGACACTATAAATCCCACCTTAGCCCGCTCTGTGGGAAAACGTGCAGCCAGAAGCTCGAGGTGAATAGAGCACTGACTCACAAATCCCCTACAAAACTTGCTATCACCAGAAAATTTTTCTGGCAGCGGGAGGCGAGAAAATGTCGGAGCAGGGGTGGCAATGGACAGGGTTGCTGCAGCCACGCTAGCAGCCTGTACAGCAACCGCGGTAACATCCACAGCTGAGGTTGCGCTCTCAAGAGCCGCCAACCTACCCTCCAGCTGCTGGATATACCGCAAGGATTGCTGTTTGTCCATCATTACTAGCCAGACCCTGGCGCTAGTGTAATGTTAGGGCTAGCGGAACGCACCAAATATTAAGACAAATAGAGTATGGTGCGTTCGCAGCCCGGGGTCCACCGTGCAGAGATGGAACCTGCTGCCAAGTAACGACGGACTATATGGCGGTACTCATAAGAATACACACGTGGGTTAAACTTCACCCAGCGTGAAGTGTTGTGAATTCTGTGGCTGAATTTACTCCTGTGGTCACAAGTGGTACTGCAGCTTCTGAGCTTCCTCCCTCAGGTGTTCTGGTGAGCTCGTTAGCTGCTTCATTACTTAACTCCGCCTGATGCTGCTATCCTTGCTCCTTGTCAATGTTTCAGTGTTGGATCTGAGCTTCTCCTGATTGTTCCTGTGACCTGCTGCTCTGTATAGCTAAGTGCTTTTTGTTTTTTTTGTTGCTTTTTTTCTGTCCAGCTTGTCTTTTGTTTTGCTGGAAGCTCTGAGACGCAAAGGGTGTACCACCGTGCCGTTAGTTCGGCACGGTGGTTTTTTTTTGCCCCCTTTGCGTGGTTTTGCTTTAGGGTTTTTTGTAGACTGCAAAGTTCGCTTTACTGTCCTCGCTCTGTCCTAGAATATCGGGCCCCACTTTGCTGAATCTATTTCATACCTACGTTTTGTCTTTTCATCTTACTCACAGTCATTATATGTGGGGGGCTGCCTTTTCCTTTGGGGAATTTCTCTGGGGCAAGTCAGGCCTATTTTTCTATCTTCAGGCTAGCTAGTTTCTTAGGCTGTGCCGAGTTGCCTAGGTAGTTGTTAGGCGCAATCCACAGCCGCTTTTAGTTGTGTTTAGGATAGGATCAGGTGTGCAGTCTACAGAGTTTCCACGTCTCAGAGCTCGTTCTTGTATTTTTGGGTATTTGTCAGATCACTGTGTGCGCTCTGAACGCTAAGCACACTGTGTTTCTGGATTGCCTTCATTACACCTGTCATTAGCAAACATAACAGTACAAGGAGACCAAACTAATGATTCTCAATAGAGGGAAAGAAAAAGTTCTGACATCATTTTTTTTTTTTTTTTTTTTTTTCTGCTCTGTGTTCACTTTTTTTTTTTCCCCTAGACATTTGGGTGATTCTGGACACAGGTGTGGACATGGATATTCAGGGTCTGTGCTCTTCAATGGATAATCTCGTTATAAATGTACAAAAAATTCAAGATACTATTGATCAGAAATCTATGTTAGAACCAAGAATTCCTATTCCTGATTTGTTTTTTGGAGATAGAACTAAGTTTCTAAGTTTCAAAAATAATTGTAAGCTATTTCTGGCCTTGAAACCTCATTCTTCTGGTAATCCTATTCAACAGGTTTTGATTATTATTTCTTTTTTGCGCGGCGACCCTCAAGACTGGGCATTTTCTCTTGCGCCAGGAGACCCTGCATTGAGTAGTGTCGATGCGTTTTTCCTGGCGCTCGGATTGCTGTACGATGAGCCTAATTCAGTGGATCAGGCTGAGAAAAATTTGCTGGCTTTGTGCCAGGGTCAGGATGATATAGAAGTATATTGTCAGAAATTTAGGAAATGGTCAGTACTCACTCAGTGGAATGAATCTGCGCTGGCAGCTTTGTTCAGAAAGGGTCTCTCTGAGGCTCTTAAGGATGTCATGGTGGCATTTCCTATGCCTGCTGGTTTGAATGAGTCTTTGTCTTTGGCCATTCAGATCGGTCGACGCTTGCGCGAGCGTAAATCTGTGCACCATTTGGCGGTACTGCCTGAGGTTAAACCTGAGCCTATGCAGTGCGATAGGACTATGACTAGAGTTGAACGGCAGGAATACAGACGTCTGAATGGTCTGTGTTTCTACTGTGGTGATTCCACTCATGCTATTTCTGATTGTCCTAAGCGCACTAAGCGGTCCGCTAGGTCTGCCGTCATTGGTACTGTACAGTCCAAATTCCTTCTGTCCATTACCTTGATATGCTCTTTGTCGTCGTTTTCTGTCATGGCGTTTGTGGATTCGGGCGCTGGCCTGAATCTGATGGATTTGGATTATGCTAAACGTTGTGGGTTTTTCTTGGAGCCTTTGCGGTGTCCTATTCCATTGAGAGGAATTGATGCTACACCTTTGGCCAAGAATAAACCTCAATACTGGGCCCAGCTGACCATGTGCATGGCTCCTGCACATCAGGAAGTTATTCGCTTTCTGGTGTTGCATAATCTGCATGATGTGGTCGTGTTGGGGTTGCCATGGCTACAAACCCATAATCCAGTATTGGATTGGAATTCCATGTCAGTATCCAGCTGGGGTTGTCAGGGGGTACATGGTGATGTTCCATTTTTGTCGATTTCGTCATCCACCCCTTCTGAGGTCCCAGAGTTCTTGTCTGATTATCAGGATGTATTTGAAGAGCCCAAGTCCGATGCTCTACCTCCGCATAGGGATTGTGATTGTGCTATCAATTTGATTCCTGGTAGTAAATTCCCTAAAGGTCGATTATTTAATTTATCCGTGCCCGAACACGCCGCTATGCGCAGTTATGTGAAGGAATCCCTGGAGAAGGGACATATTCGCCCATCGTCATCACCACTGGGAGCAGGGTTCTTCTTTGTAGCCAAGAAGGATGGTTCGCTGAGACCGTGTATTGATTACCGCCTTCTTAATAAGATCACTGTTAAATTTCAGTATCCCTTGCCATTGTTATCTGACTTGTTTGCTCGGATTAAGGGGGCTAGTTGGTTCACTAAGATAGATCTTCGTGGTGCGTATAATCTGGTGAGAATCAGGCAAGGAGATGAATGGAAAACTGCATTCAATACGCCCGAGGGTCATTTTGAGTATCTAGTGATGCCATTCGGACTTGCCAATGCTCCATCTGTCTTTCAGTCTTTTATGCATGACATCTTCCGTGAGTATCTGGATAAATTCCTGATTGTTTACTTGGATGACATTTTGATCTTCTCAGATGATTGGGAGTCTCATGTGAAGCAGGTCAGAATGGTTTTTCAGGTCCTGCGTGCTAACTCTTTGTTTGTGAAGGGATCAAAGTGTCTCTTCGGTGTGCAGAAAATTTCATTTTTGGGGTTCATCTTTACCCCTTCTACTATCGAGATGGATCCAGTTAAGGTCCAAGCCATCCAGGATTGGATTCAGCCGACATCTCTGAAAAGTCTGCAAAACTTCCTGGGCTTTGCTAATTTTTATCGTCGCTTCATCTGTAATTTTTCTAGCATTGCCAAACCATTGACCGATTTGACCAAGAAGGGTGCTGATTTGGTTAATTGGTCTTCTGCTGCTGTGGAAGCTTTTCAGGAGTTGAAGCGTCGTTTTTGTTCTGCCCCTGTGTTGTGTCAGCCAGATGTTTCTCTTCCGTTCCAGGTCGAGGTTGATGCTTCTGAGATTGGAGCAGGGGCGGTTTTGTCACAGAGAGGTTCTGATTGCTCAGTGATGAAGCCATGTGCTTTCTTTTCCAGGAAGTTTTCGCCCGCTGAGCGTAATTATGATGTGGGCAATCGAGAGTTGCTGGCCATGAAGTGGGCATTCGAGGAGTGGCGTCATTGGCTTGAAGGAGCTAAGCATCGCGTGGTGGTATTGACTGATCATAAGAACTTGACTTATCTCGAGTCTGCCAAGCGCTTGAATCCTAGACAGGCCCGTTGGTCGTTATTTTTTGCCCGCTTCGACTTTGTGATTTCGTACCTTCCGGGCTCTAAAAATGTGAAGGCGGATGCTCTGTCTAGGAGTTTTGTGCCCGACTCTCCGGGTTTGTCTGAGCCAGCGGGTATCCTCAAGGAAGGAGTCATTGTGTCTGCCATCTCCCCTGATTTGCGGCGGGTGCTGCAAAAATTTCAGGCGAATAAACCTGATTGTTGTCCAGCAGAGAAACTGTTCGTCCCTGATAGGTGGACTAATAAACTTATCTCTGAACTTCATTGTTCGGTGTTGGCTTGTCATCCTGGAATCTTTGGTACCAGAGAGTTAGTGGCTAGATCCTTCTGGTGGCCATCTCTGTCACGGGATGTACGTACTTTTGTGCAGCCCTGTGGGATTTGTGCTAGGGCTAAGCCCTGCTGTTCTCGTGCCAGTGGGTTGCTTTTGCCCTTGCCGGTCCCAAAGAGGCCTTGGACACATATTTCGATGGATTTCATTTCTGACCTTCCCGTTTCTCAAAAGATGTCAGTCATTTGGGTGGTCTGTGATCGCTTTTCTAAAATGGTCCATCTGGTGCCCTTGGCTAAATTGCCTTCCTCCTCTGATTTGGTACCTTTGTTCTTTCAGCATGTGGTTCGGTTGCATGGCATTCCTGAGAATATTGTTTCTGACAGAGGTTCCCAGTTTGTTTCAAGGTTTTGGCGAGCCTTTTGTGGTAGGATGGGCATTGACCTATCCTTTTCCTCGGCTTTCCATCCTCAGACTAATGGCCAGACCGAACGAACCAATCAGACCTTGGAAACATATCTGAGATGTTTTGTTTCTGCAGACCAGGATGATTGGGTGTCCTTTTTGCCGTTGGCTGAGTTCGCCCTTAATAATCGGGCCAGCTCGGCTACCTTGGTTTCTCCATTTTTTTGCAATTCTGGGTTCCATCCTCGTTTCTCTTCAGGACAGGTTGAGTCTTCGGACTGTCCTGGTGTGGATTCTGTGGTGGATAGGTTGCAGCAGATCTGGACTCAGGTAGTGGACAATTTGATCTTGTCCCAGGAGAAAGCTCAACTTTTCGCTAATCGCAGACGCCGTGTGGGTCCCCGACTTCGTGTTGGGGATCTGGTTTGGTTATCTTCTCGTCATATTCCTATGAAGGTTTCCTCTCCTAAATTTAAACCTCGTTTTATTGGTCCGTATAGGATTTCTGAGGTTCTCAATCCTGTGTCTTTTCGTTTGACCCTCCCAGACTCCTTTTCCATACATAATGTATTCCATAGGTCGTTGTTGCGGAGATACGTGGCACCTATGGTTCCATCTGTTGAGCCTCCTGCCCCGGTTTTGGTGGAGGGTGAATTGGAGTATATTGTGGAGAAGATTTTGGATTCTCGTGTTTCTAGACGGAAACTCCAGTATCTGGTTAAATGGAAGGGTTATGCTCAGGAAGATAATTCCTGGGTTTTTGCCTCTGATGTTCATGCTTCCGATCTTGTTCGTGCCTTTCATGCGGCTCATCCTGGTCGGCCTGGGGGCTCTGGTGAGGGTTCGGTGACCCCTCCTCAAGGGGGGGGTACTGTTGTGAATTCTGTGGCTGAATTCACTCCTGTGGTCACAAGTGGTACTGCAGCTTCTGAGCTTCCTCCCTCAGGTGTTCTGGTGAGCTCGTTAGCTGCTTCATTACTTAACTCCGCCTGATGCTGCTATCCTTGCTCCTTGTCAATGTTTCAGTGTTGGATCTGAGCTTCTCCTGATTGTTCCTGTGACCTGCTGCTCTGTATAGCTAAGTGCTTTTTGTTTTTTTTGTTGCTTTTTTTCTGTCCAGCTTGTCTTTTGTTTTGCTGGAAGCTCTGAGACGCAAAGGGTGTACCGCCGTGCCGTTAGTTCGGCACGGTGGGTTTTTTTTGCCCCCTTTGCGTGGTTTTGCTTTAGGGTTTTTTGTAGACTGCAAAATTCGCTTTACTGTCCTCGCTCTGTCCTAGAATATCGGGCCCCACTTTGCTGAATCTATTTCATCCCTACGTTTTGTCTTTTCATCTTACTCACAGTCATTATATGTGGGGGGCTGCCTTTTCCTTTGGGGAATTTCTCTGGGGCAAGTCAGGCCTATTTTTCTATCTTCAGGCTAGCTAGTTTCTTAGGCTGTGCCGAGTTGCCTAGGTAGTTGTTAGGCGCAATCCACAGCCGCTTTTAGTTGTGTTTAGGATAGGATCAGGTGTGCAGTCTACAGAGTTTCCACGTCTCAGAGCTCGTTCTTGTATTTTTGGGTATTTGTCAGATCACTGTGTGCGCTCTGATCGCTAAGCACACTGTGTTTCTGGATTGCCTTCATTACACCTGTCATTAGCAAACATAACAGTGAAGGAAGCGATCCTGTTGCGTCACAGGACCGCGGTACCGCACATAGAGCGCGAGCAAGTAGTCAGCGAACTCAACCCCGACAAGGATTGAAGTCCGATTAGACCCTTGCTGGCATAACACCGCAACTGGGTGTGTAAAGAAACGAAATAACTATTTTAAGGCACGAGAGTGCATGCGGTGCCGCACTGACGAACGCCACTAACCACCCAAGCATGGGTAAGGAAAGCACAGAGGAAGTGCACGGCGCCGTACTGGCAGTCACAGCAACTGGACGCTGTAATGTGTGATTTGTGCTGTAGGCTAAGTCGGGCGCTAGATAGCAGCCATACACCTTCCGCGAACAGACATTCAATAGGGTAGGGGTATCCAAGGACGACTTGCACTCACAACATACACACATTAACAATTGTACACTAGCGCATGGCCGTGCGGTCATGCGCAGTTTATATAGTTGCAGCACAGGAAGTGGCCACAGAAACTTTGCCCTTCCAAGACCTGCCAAGAGGACCAATGGAATGTGCTGCAGAGCCTGAGCACATGACCCTCGATCTCCAACGGGAGATCTTGCCCTGGGCATGCTCAGTGTGTGCAGACAAGGACTTAGTCCCAGAGAAGTCCGCTCGCTGCTGACCAGCACTGACTTTAATGGCAGAAGCTGAAGAAGCAGCAGCAACTCTCTGTACAGCGTGAGACTGAGCAAGAGACCGACGTCCCTGCTGAGCAGACTCCACTGCGGCTGGATAAGAATGGGAGACCGCAGTGGAGATGGCTCAAGATTCCCCCTGTGCAGAAGCGGGAACTCGAGACCTAACAACACATAGTACTCTTTGGTTGAGTAATTGAATCCAGAAACAATTTTAACCTAAAAAAATGTAATCACTTTTTTGGAGTGTTATGTGCCACTTATATGTACCACAAAGCACATAATGCTCTATCGATGACAATATAGCCAATTGTTTTACACCCCTTCCAAAATGTGGTCATGTGCAGCAGATACATATGTAGCAACAGACTGCAAAACTCCAAGCTTTGCCTAGAGACTCTATTCTGCCAATCTCCCTGCTCCTGCAACTGTCCCTCCCTAGACTAAATGCAGAATGTATCTGATACAAACAGCAAATCACAGAATTAGCCCTTACAAGGGCTGTTAGTATGATGGTCCTCAATCAGCACCAGTATCAATGCTAAAGGACAAGCACTCTCTCCCTTCAAAAAGAACTGTCCCTGAGCTGTGCAATGGCATCAGTGTGCCGAGAGTGGTGGATCCTGCCTTTTAAAACCTCTGATGATGTCATAAGGCCAGCCAATCACAGTAATACCTCTACCAAGATATGTAACTCACAGGCAGTCCCAACACGTTTTTTGGCTGTGTACCAGGTGAGAAATATGCGGGATGGGAACTCGAGTTTCAAGTTCGAGCACCGACTAATGCTCGCTGAGTGTTGAGCACATCCAAGCACCCAGATACTCGAGTGACATCCCTATATCACTGAGCATGCTCACTCCTAAACTCTCTCTAGTGATGGGTGCTGGCGGTAAGAATATAATATTTTAAAGTATTTTATAAATGAGCTCATACTACTGCAGAAATATATTAAGAAAACAGAGAATTTTCAATCTACCTGAATGAATGCTTCCCAGATTACAGCCTTCTGTAGCGTTATCTGTCAATGTTGACAGGAAAGAAATCCCAATTTATAGTAGCAAGGTAGGTAATATAATTGCATGGTGGAAGGTGTGATATAAA
Source organism: Ranitomeya imitator (assembly GCF_032444005.1). Lineage (NCBI taxonomy): Eukaryota > Metazoa > Chordata > Amphibia > Anura > Dendrobatidae > Ranitomeya > Ranitomeya imitator. The sequence goes on along the minus strand of NC_091285.1, from coordinate 473,619,090 downwards.
AGCAATATAAATGCTCAGATTTAGCACAGTTGAAAGAGGCCATCAAAATTCAGCTGTGTTTAATTAAACTGATAGGACTTGATTAGGAATGGAACACACCTGTCTATATAAGACCTCACAGATCACAGTGCATGTGAGACCAAATGAGAATCATGAGGTCAAATTAACTTGCCAAGGAGCTCAAAGACAGAATTGTGGCAAGGCACAGATCTGTCCAAGATTACAACAGATTTTCTGCAGTTGAATAAATAGTCCCCAAAACACATTATTCCAGTGGTATCACCATGCCTATATTTGCATATATATGCTAAATTGCATATTTCAGAAAACCAGCGCGACTCAACAAAAATATGATATAACAGGAGAACATGAGTCAAATGCTAGTTATTGAAAAAGTGAACAAACTTTATTAGATCACATATACAAAGATAGGATAAAATCATTAATATAAATATAATGCACACAATTCAGTCCTCGGACTCTTATGGACATGTCTTAGTACAATAGGTTCATCAATAATATTTTTGTATTTCATCTGTTTTAAATCCAAGTATATACCAAATGATGTGCTATTTGTGGCGCAAAATCACCTTTGAGATATGGGTTTATTATTATATATAAGCAGGGTATATATTTTTAGCATGGTACCGTTATATTTATAAGTTGTTGCAGTACTCCTGTGCACGTGCGCGCAGTCCTTGTTTGTCTGCTTCCCGTGGTGAAGATGATCTTGCACCGAAACGTGTGTTGGGGAGTGAGGACCGGGACGCTTGCCATGCACAAATATGGGTAATTACTTACCATGACTGTTATTGCTGTGGCTCACACTCATCATGTCTGGAGGTTGGTAGATTAGTACTACCGTTTTTGCTTAGCTGTTTGAGTAGAGGATCCATGATAGTAGTGATTGGTATTCACAGGAATTCATACTATTGGTAACTCTATTGGCCACTACTCTATAAAAGCAGCTCCAGTCACTTATATACCTCTTGGCATTGAGTTTTGTTTATGTAGTTGCTTCCAGAGCAATTTATCTTCACCTTTATATAAATGGCAGCCCATGTGTGCAGGCATGCTTGACCGGTACTCATCTAAATGGAACTCTCTGTCACTTACCTCACAGTAATATGCCATATATTGGTTGCTCAATGAATTATGTGCATTATATTTATATTAAAGATTTTATCCTATCTTTGTATATGTGATCTAATAAAGTTTGTTCACTTTTTCAATAACTAGCATTTGACTCATGTTCTCCTGTTATATCAGATTTTGTGCAGTACTCAAGGTTCCTAAAAGCACATTGACCTTCATAATCCTTAAATGTAACAATTCTGGGACCACCAGAAGTCTTCCTAGACCTGGCCGTTCAGCCAAACTGAGCAATCGTGGGAAAAGAGCCTTGATGAGAGAGGTAAAGAAGAACCCCAAGATCACTGTGGCTGAACTGCAGTGAAGCAGTAGGGAGGTGGGAGAAAGTTAAACAAAGTCAACTATCACTGCAGCCCTCCACCATTCGGGCCTTTATGGCAGAGTGTCCCGATGGAAGCCTCTCCTCAGGGCAACACATATGAAAGTCTGCATAAAGTTTGCTAAAAAAAACACATGAAGGACTCCCAGACTATAAAAAATAAGATTCTCTGGTCTGTTGAGATGAAGAAAGACCTTTTGGTGATATTTAAGTGGTATGTGTGGGGAAAACCAGGTACTGCTCATCACCTGCTCAATATGATTGTAGCACCCCAGGAGTTCAGGTACCACAGTGGTATTGCTTTCCTCCCAGGAGGGTAATGCCATGTCTGAACACAGGAGGAATCCCTTTGGCAGATAACCTTGCATGCAACACATTTTGACTTTTGGGCCAGAAGGAGGAGCTCTACACCCGACTTGAGGGGAGCTGCTCTCTCTGGTTGGGAGGAGGAGTCAGTTGCTAAGCAGTTGTTAGAGAGTTGACAGTTGGTAACAGACAGGAACGGAGCAGAGGAGAGATCCAGGAATTGAGGAGGCTGAGAGTGGGCCTCCTTGAGCCAGAGTGCAGAAACAGGGGACCGGAAGCCCGAGGCTGTGGGGGAACTGCAAGCCCCCGAGCAGAACCGGAGGGCATAGGACTACACATAAATTGCCCACCCCACACCTGAGACACAGCAGCAATTTAGAGCCTGGCGTCACCGTGCCAGAGACCCCAAGTGAACAGCTCATGCTGCCTGCCGTGCAGGTACCTGTCCCAGGACAGGAGAGAGAAAAGGGTACCTTTCTAGGACTACAGGCAGCAAGGGACCAGAAAGCAGCACAGAAGTGGAAGGCCCCAAATCTGACCTGCCAAAGGGATCCTTACTTGTTTTCAGGCTGCCTGGACTCCAGCTACACCTGTTACCGGTACCCTGGACTGAGGCTGAATACGATCTCACTAAACCTGGTAAAGACTGCAACCCTGTGTCCTCCAATTATTTGCGCCATTCACCATCCCTGCCAAATACACCGGGAGCCTGGGGGACACCGCTTCACCTGTGGGAAACAACACCATCTTTGCAGTAGCACCATCGCCCCTAGAGGAACCATTTAAGCAGCGTCGGTCACCTCTGACCGAGGACCACAGGTGGCATCACAAACTTTCACTATTTCCACAACCCCTTTAGAGACTGTCCCTTTTACTTGGGCGCCCAGGGCCACGGACCGTGTCTCTGCCATCGTGACCACCCCTTTAATTGTGACCGGACCCGGTACCGAGTAATCCACTGCCCTGACGGGCGACTCACAATCCCAATAGTGAAACATGGTGGTGGCAACATCTATCTATTATTACTATTTATTGTTATAGCGCCATTTATTCCATGGCACTTTACATGTGAGGAGGGGTATACATAATAAAAACAAGTACAATAATCTTAAACAATACAAGTCATAACTGGTACAGGAGGAGTGAGGACCCTACTGGCGAAGGCTCACAATCTACAAGGGATGGGGGAGAATACTGTAGGTGAGGATAGAGCTGGTCATGCAGCGGTTTGGTCGATCGGTGATTACTGCAGGTTGTAGGCTTGTCGGAAGAGGTGAGTCTTCAGGTTCTTTTTGAAGGTTTCGAGGGTAGGCAAGAGTCTGATGTGTTGTGGTAGATGGTTCCAGAGTAGGGGTGATACGCGAGAGAAATCTTGTTTACGATTGTGGGAAGAGGTGATAAGAGGGGAGTAGAGAAGGAGATCATGTAAGGATCGTAGGTTGCATGTACGCAAGTACCGGGAGACGAGGTCACAGATGTATGGAGGAGACAGGTTGTGGATGGCTTTGTACGTCATGGTTAGGGTTTTGCAGTTGAGTTTCTGGGCAATGGGGAGCCAGTGAAGGGATTGACAGAGGGGAGTGGCCGGGGAATAGCGGGGGGACAAGTGGATTAGTCGGGCAGCAGAGTTTAGAATAGATTGGAGGGGTGCGAGAGTGTTAGAGGGGAGGCCACAGAGCAGGAGGTTGTAGTAGTCAAGGTGAGAGATGATGAGGGCATGGACTAGGGTTTTTGCAGATTCTTGGTTGAGGTGTGGGGTGTTTTTCAGCTACAGGGACAGGGTGACTGGTAGTCATTGAACGAAACATGAATGCGGCCAAGTACAGAGATATCCTGGATGAAAACCTCTTCCAGAGTGCTCTGGACCTCAGACTTGGCTGAAGGTTAAACTTCCAACAAGACAATGACCCTAAGCACACAGCTAAAATAACAAAGGAGTGGCTTTAGAACAACTCTGTGCCAATCCTTGAATGGCCCAGATAGAGCCCTGACCTAAACCCAGCTGAGCATTTCTGAAGAGACCTGAAAATGGCTGTCCACCAACATTCACCATCCAACCTGACTGAACAGGAGAGGATCATCAAGGAAGAATGGCAGAGGATCCCCAAATCCAGGTATGAAAAATTTGTTGCATCTATCCCAAGAAAACTCTTGGCTGTACTAGCTCTAAGGGGTACTTCTAATCAATACTGAGCAAATGGACTAAATACTTATGACTAGGGTTCAGCGACCTTAACCTTTTTAGAGTCGAGCCGTGTTTCGCGAAACCCGACTATCTTAAAAGTCGAGTCGAGTGGAATCGGCCGATTATCGCGAAAAGTCGGGTATCGACCGAAACACGAAACCCAATGCAAGTCAATGGGGGACCATAGTCGGCAGTGAGTGGAGGCCAGGAAAACACCTACACTGCCCATTTTAATGGCAAAAACATCCATTCTTGTTACAGAAGCTTGTCAATCGTAATTTACCTTATAATAATTGGAAGGCATTTGAAATTGGGGGTCATTTGGCTAAAGTTGTGGGGGGTAGGGCTGGTTCAAGTAATTAGTGGGCCCAGTAAATCTGGACCACGTCACGGCAGTGGAGCAGGGCGAGGTAAGTATTTCAACTTTGCAAGTGCTGTGATCCTGAGCAAGCAGGGGGGGCCCACTCGTTGGCATTGGCACTGGCACAGGGCCCCTCAAAGTACAGTGGTGTGTTTGCACGGCGGGGGCGCCTCCCACCGGCAGCAACACTTTTGCATACTATGAGAGGCCCTGTGCCAGTGACGTCGCCAACTAGTATTCCTCCCCCACCTGATGAAGGAACCTGCACTTTCATCTGCACCTTCCTCTTTGTCCCCGTGTAAGGTGGTATGGTATGTGGGAAGAGGAACCTGACTTTCAGCAGGGTCACAATCTTGCTGTGTAGCGTGCACGGGGAATGTTGCATTATGGGTCAATGTACCAGCAGACTCATCTATCACTGGCTGGGCAATGGGCAGGATGAGGAGGAAACACAGATATAGGCCCAAAGAATAAAGTGGGCTAAATGAAGTTCAAAATTGGTAACACAGGATTAACCAGGGGGCATTGCAGTGGAGGACAACTGGAATGAGAGGCTGACACAGAGAGTAGGCCCAAATCAGTAAGTAGTCGAAATGCAGTTCAAAATTGGCAACAGTAGTAAACAGGTGGCACAGCTTTGTTCAGTGGAGGAGAACAGCAAGGAGTGGCAGACACCGATAGTAGGCCCCAACCCAACTAGTAGGCCAAATGCAGTCTAACATTAACAACTACTTAACGAGAGCCTGAAAATGGAATTTCAGGACAGGAAACCAGGAGAACAGCAAGGAGCGGCAGACACTGTTAGTAGGCCCCAAACCAACTAGTACGCCAAATGCAGTTGTTCCATTTAACAACTATTTAACAAGAGCCTGAAGATAGAAGCTCAGGAAAGGCAACCTGGAGAACACCTTGGAGTGGAAGACACCGTCTCTACAACCCAGACCCAACTTGTAGGCCTAATGCAGTGTTGTTTCAACAACTACTTAACGAGAGCTAGAAGACCGAAGCAATGGCGAGGAAACCTGGGGAACACCTTGGAGTGGAACACACTGTCTCTACACCCCATACCCAATTTATAGGCCTAATGCAGTGTAGTTTGCAACAACTACTAAACGAGAGTAGGAAGATTGAAGCAATGGAGAGGAAACCTGGGGCACACCTTGGGGCGGCAGACACCGTTAGTAGGCCCTACCAAAGTAGTAGCCCAAATGCAGTTTTCAAATTCCTAGAGGCTGAAAACAAGACTATTGACGCTCTGCTTTTTTCAAAGGAGGACAGCTGTATTGAGTGGCGCAGACAGAAACAGGTAGTAGGCCTTAAACCAAAAATGTTGCTCACTGCAGTTTAAAAAAGGTTACAGGGGTACACAGGCAGCATTTCTCTGGGCAGTGGAGGACAATTTTAATAGTGGACCGCAGACAGACTTTGTACGCCTACTATTAAAAAAAGGATGCTCTATGCAATTAAAAATAAGTTCCAGGGGTCCACGGGCAGCAGTGGTGTGGTCAGTGGACGAGTATTGGCAGGAGGGACCGCAGACAGGCTTCGAAGGCCTAACATAATAAATTAGGGCTGTAGGCACTTTAACATTGGTTCCAGGGGTACACGGGCAGCAGTAGACTGGTCAGTGGAGGCCTAGTGGAAGGAGGGACCGCAGACAGGCTTCGAAGGCCTAACATAAAAAATTAGGGCTGTGGGCACTTTAACATTGGTTCCAGGGGTACAAGGGCAGCAGTAGACTGGTCAGTGGAGGCCTAGTGGAAGGAGGGACCGCAGACAGGCTTCGAAGGCCTAACATAAAAAAATTGGGCTGTAGGCACTTTTAAATAGGTTCCAGGGGTACACGGGCAGCAGTGGTCTGGTCAGTGGAGGAGTAGTAGAAAGAACGGACCGCAGACAGGCTTCGAAGGCCTAACATAATAAAATTGGGCTGTAGGCACTTTATAATTGGTTCCAGGGGTACACGGGCAGCAGTGGTCTGGTCAGTGGAGGAGTAGTAGAAAGAAGGGACCGCAGACAGGCTTCGAAGGCCTAACATAATAAATTAGGGCTGTAGGCACTTTAACATTGGTTCCAGGGGTACACGGGCAGCAGTAGACTGGTCAGTGGAGGCCTAGTGGAAGTAGGGACCGCAGACAGGCTTCGAAGGCCTAACATAAAAAAAATTGGGCTGTAGCACTTTTAAATAGGTTCCAGGGGTACACGGGCAGCAGTGGTCAGGTCAGTGGAGGAGTAGTAGAAAGAAGGGACCGCAGACAGGCTTCGAAGGCCTAACATAATGAAATTGGGCTGTAGGCACTTTATAATTGGTTCCAGGGGTACACGGGCAGCAGTGGTCTGGTCAGTGGAGGAGTAGTAGAAAGAAGGGACCGCAGACAGGCTTCGAAGGCCTAACATAAAAAAATTGGGCTGTAGGCACTTTTAAATAGGTTCCAGGGGTACACGGGCAGTAGTGGTCTGGTCAGTGGAGGAGTAGTAGAAAGAATGGACCGCAGACAGGCTTCGAAGGCCTAACATAATAAAATTGGGCTGTAGGCACTTTATAATTGGTTCCAGGGGTACACGGGCAGCAGTGGTCTGGTCAGTGGAGGAGTAGTAGAAAGAAGGGACCACAGACAGGCTTCGAAGGCCTAACATAATAAATTAGGGCTGTAGGCACTTTAACATTGGTTCCAGGGGTACAAGGGCAGCAGTAGACTGGTCAGTGGAGGCCTAGTGGAAGGAGGGACCGCAGACAGGCTTCGAAGGCCTAACATAAAAAAATTGGGCTGTAGGCACTTTTAAATAGGTTCCAGGGGTAAACGGGCAGCAGTGGTCTGGTCAGTGGAGGAGTAGTAGAAAGAACGGACCGCAGACAGGCTTCGAAGGCCTAACGTAAAAAAATTGGGCTGTAGGCACTTTTAAATAGGTTCCAGGGGTACACGGGCAGCAGTGGTCTGGTCAGTGGAGGAGTAGTAGAAAGAACGGACCGCAGACAGGCTTCGAAGGCATAACATAATAAAATTGGGCTATAGGCACTTTATAATTGGTTCCAGGGGTACACGGGCAGCAGTGGTCTGTCAGTGGAGGAGTAGTAGAAAGAACGGACTGCAGACAGGCTTCGAAGGCCTAACATAATAAAATTGGGCTGTAGGCACTTTTAAATAGGTTCCAGGGGTACACGGGAAGCAGTGGTCTGGTCAGTGGAGGCCTAGTGGAAGGAGGGACCGCAGACAGGCTTCGAAGGCCTAACATAATAAATTAGGGCTGTAGGCACTTTGAATTCTCTTGCAGGGGTACACAGGCAGTGGGCACCATTGGTGTTGTCAGCGGCGGCCGATTGTAATGAGTGTCTGCCAGTTAGTAGTCCCAAAAAATCAATACATGTTAATGTCTCGCATTACAACAAAAAGAAAAACCAAAAGGGTGCAATCATTAGGTACAGGGTTGGGCTCCTCTGCGTAGTTTCAGACCTAGTAATTTTGCACAAAGTATTTACTTGGGTAAATATAGGACACTGCCCCTGACTATGTTAAGTACCATCATACATGTCAACACAATGGTATTGTCAGTGGCAGTAATTTACGGATGTCCGCGCATAGACTAAACATAGGTGTAACTGTGAGAGATAATTGTGCAAGTGGTAGAGCAATGTTTGAGCTGGGGGTGGGTGAACTCTCTTGTGGCCGGCGGTACATGCCCAGGGCCCCTCATGTTACAACAGTGTGTCTGACGTTGGGTGCGCACCACCACCGCCAGAGACACTTTATTGTACTATGAGGGACCCAGTGGCAGTGCCGTAGACCAAAAGCGGGCACACCCACCTCTTCAGACAAACAGCACTCTCACGGGTGCTTGCGCCAAGTGGCGATACCACGGCCCCGTGTGGGGAGTTTGGCCATTTAGGGAGGTGTAAACATGTCGTATGCTGGACAATCAGGTGCTGCAAATTACGAGATTGGTAAAGTCATTCAGAGTAGTCCACAGGCAATACCTTTTCATAGAAAAGCTAGGTGTCGGCCGGGCAAGGTGGGGCAAAAGAATTCGATATCCAGTTGTGGTTCATATTAATGAAGGTTAGATCATCAACATTTTGGGTGGCCAGACGAGTCCTTTTTTCAGTTAATATTGAACCTGCAGCACTGAATACTCGTTCTGATAAGACACTAGCTGCCGGGCAAGCAAGCTCCTGCAATGCATATTCTGCCAATTCTGGCCAGGTGTCTAATTTGGATGCCCTGTAATCAAATGGGAATGCCGGTGAGGTAGAACATCGATAAGTGATGAAAAATAGTTAGTAACCATACTGGACAAATGTTGTCTCCTGTCACTTTGAATTGATGCAGCAGTATCTGTCCTGTCTGCGGTCATAGCAAAAATCACTCCACAACCTGGTCAGAAAACCCCTCTGTCCAACGCCACTTCAGATTTCTGCACCTCTAACACTTCTGTTCTGCTGCCCCCTGCTGCTCGTGTGAGAACGATCACGGGCGCTGTGTGCTGGGAATGCCTGAAGCAAACGGTCAACAAGAGTTGATTGTTTGGTTGCTAATATTAGTTCCAAGTTCTCATGTGGCATAATATTTTGCAAATTGCCTTTATAGCGAGGATCAAGGAGGCAGGCCAACCAGTAATCGTCATAGTTCATCATTTTAGTAATGCGTGTGTCCCTTGTGAGGATACGTAAGGCATAATCCGCCATGTGGGCCAAACTTCCAGTTGTCAAATCAGCGGTTGTGTTTGGTTGAGGGGCAGTTTCAGGCAAATCTACGTCACTTGTGTCCCTCAAAAAACCAGAACCCGTCCTTGCCACGCCACCAATTTCCAGTGGCCCCGGAAAAGCTTCCTCATTAAAAATATACTCATCCCCATCATCCTCCTCGTCCTCCTCCTCTTCGCCCGCTACCTCGTCCTGTATACTGCCCTGACCAGACAATGGCTGACTGTCATCAAGGCTTTCCTCTTCCTCTGCTGCAGACACCTGATTTTTTATGTGCGTCAAACTTTGCATCAGCAGACGCAATAGGGGGATGCTCATGCTTATTATGGTGTTGTCTGCACTAACCAGCCGTGTGCATTCCTCAAAACACTGAAGGACTTGACACATGTCTTGTATTTTCGACCACTGCACACCAGACAACTCCATGTCTGCCATCCTACTGCCTGCCCGTGTATGCGTATCCTCCCACAAAAACATTACAGCCCGCCTCTGTTCGCACAGTCTCTGAAGCATGTGCAGTGTTGAGTTCCACCTTGTTGCAACGCCTATGATTAGGCGATGCTGGGGAAGGTTCAAAGACCGCTGATAGGTCTGCATACGGCTGGAGTGTACGGGCGAACGGCGGATATGTGAGCAAAGTCCGCGCACTTTGAGGAGCAGGTCGGATAACCCCGGATAAGTTTTCAGGAAGCACTGCACCACCAGGTTTAAGGTGTGAGCCAGGCAAGGAATGTGTTTCAGTTGGGAAAGGGAGATGGCAGCCATGAAATTCCTTCCGTTATCACTCACTACCTTGCCTGCCTCAAGATCTACTGTGCCCAGCCACGACTGTGTTTCTTTCTGCAAGAACTCGGACAGAACTTCCGCGGTGTGTCTGTTGTCGCCCAAACAGTTCATAGCCAATACAGCCTGCTGACGCTTGCCAGTAGCTGCACCATAATGGGACAACTGGTGTGCAACAGTGGCAGCTGTGGATGGAGTGATTGGGCGACTGCGATCTGTGGACGAGCTCTCGCTATTGCAGGAGGATGAGGAGGGTGCGAACGCCTACAGCCAACTGTTTCCTAGACCGTGGGCTAGGCAGAACTGTCCCGAAATTGCTGTCCACTGTGGACCCTGCATCCACCACATTCACCCAGTGTGCCGTGATGGACACGTAACGTCCCTGGCCATGCCTACTGGACCATGCATCTGTTGTCAGGTGCACCTTTGTACTCATAGATTGCCTGAGTGCATGGACGATGCGCTCTTTAACATGCTGGTGGAGGGCTGGGATGGCTTTTCTTGAAAAGAAGTGTCGACTGGGTAGCTCGTAGCGTGGTACAGCGTAGTCCATCAGGGCTTTGAAAGCTTCACTTTCAACTAACCGGTAGGGCATCATCTCTAACGAGATTAGTCTAGCTATGTGGGCGTTCAAACCCTGTGTACGCGGATGCGAGGCTAAGTACTTCCTTTTTCTAACCAGAGTCTCATGTAGGGTGAGCTGGACTGGAGAGCTGGAAATCGTGGAACTAGCGGGTGTGCCGGTGGACATGGCAGACTGAGAGACGGTTGGAGACGGTATTGTTTCCACCTGTGCCCTAGATGCAGTGTTTCCTACTACGAAACTGGTGATTCCCTGACCCTGACTGCTTTGGCCTGGCAAAGAAACCTGCACAGATACTGCAGGTGGTGCGGAAAATGGTGGCCTTACAGTGACGGCAGGGATGTTGCATTGGTGAGTAGCTTCATTGGCCGAGGGTGCTACAACCTTAAGGGACGTTTGATAGTTAGTCCAGGCTTGCAAATTCATGGTGGTTAAATGTCTATGCATGCAACTTGTATTCAGACTTTTCAGATTCTGACCTCTGCTTAAGGTAGTTGAACATTTTTGACAGATGACTTTGTGCGGATCAATTGGATGTTGTTTAAAAAAATGCCAGACTGCACTCTTTCTACCATCGGATACCTTTTCAGGCATTGCAGACTGAGCTTTAACCGGATGGACACGCTGTCCTCCAACAGTTTTTGGCTTTGCCACGCGTTTTGGGCCAGATACGGGCCCGGCAGATGGAACCTGTTGCGATGTTGATGCCTGCTGCAGCCCCTCCTCCTCCGCTTCAGAACTACTGCCGCCTGCACCCTGTTCCCCCAATGGCTGCCAATCGGGGTCAACAACTGGTTCATCTATAACCTCCTCTTCTAGCTCGTGCGCAACTTCGTCTGTGTCACCATGTAAGTCGGTGGTAGAGCGTTCGTGACGGGGCAACATAGTCTCATCAGGGTCTGATTCTGGATCAGTACCCTGCGAGGGCAATGTTGTGGTCTGAGTCAAAGGACCAGCATAGTAGTCTGGCTGTGGCTGTGCATCAGTGCACTCCATGTCAGATTCAACTTGTAATGGGCATGGCCTGTTAACTGCTTCACTTTCTAAGCCAGGGACGGTATGTGTAAACAGCTCCATGGAGTAACCCGTTGTGTCGCCTGCTGCATCCTTCTCTGTTGTTGTTTTTGCTGAAGAGGACAAGTAAGCGACTTGTCCCTGACCGTGAACATCCACTAACGACGCGCTGCTTTTACATTTACCAGTTTCAAAAGAGGAGGCAAAAGAGCTAGAGGCTGAGTCAGCAAGGTAAGCCAAAACTTGCTCTTGCTGCTCCGGCTTTAAAAGCGGTTTTCCTACTCCCAGAAAAGGGAGCGTTCGAGGCCTTCTGTAGCCAGACGACGAACCTGGCTTCACAGCTCCAGGCTTAGGTGCAATATTTTTTTTCCCACAACCACCTGTTGCTCCACTACCACTACCATCATTACCAGCTGACAATGAACGCCCACGGCCACGACCTCTTCCACCAGACTTCCTCATTGTTTTAAAAATGTAACCAAAGTAACGGTATTTGTTGCTGTCAAACAACTTACATGGTGAGCTATAACTTCAGTATGATTTAGATATCCCTTTACAGGTGGGTGAGACCGCAAGGAAAATCAGGCACAATGTTACACACTCTGTTTTCGGTGGCACCAAATGAGAGAGATGCCACACACGCAGGACTGTCACTCAAGCAGAAATGTCAATATTGTTCTCCCACTTTTTTTTTTGATTTGTTCAGGGAGAATTTAGAAACCAAATAAAAAAAAAATAGGCTTTCTATGGCCCACTATTTGAGAGAGAGAGATGGCACACCCAGGAGTCAAGACTGTCACACAAGCAGAAAGGGCAATATTAATCTCCCACTGATTTTTTTTTTTCAGGGAGACTTTAGAAACAAAATAAAATAAAATGATTTTTTTCAGAAAGAATTTAGAAACCAAATAATATAAAATGATTTTTTCAGGGAGAATTTAGAAACCAAATAGAAAAAAAAATAGCCTTTCTATGGCCCAGTGCCCACTATTTGAGAGAGAGAGATGGCACACCCAGGAGTCAAGACTGGCACACAAGCAGAAAGGGCAATATTAATCTCCCACTGATTTCTTTTTGATTTTTTCAGGGAGAATTTAGAAACACAATAAAAAAAAATAGGCTTTCTATGGCCCAGTGCCCACTATTTGAGAGAGAGAGATGGCACACCCAGGAGTCAAGACTGGCACACAAGCAGAAAGGGCAATATTAATCTCCCACTGTTTTTTTTTTTTTTCAGGGAGACTTTAGAAACAAAATAAAATAAAAAAAATTGGCTTTCTATGGCCCAGTGCCCACTATTTGAGAGAGAGAGAGATGGCACACCCAGGAGTCAAGACTGGCACACAAGCAGAAAGGGCAATATTAATCTCCCACTGTTTTGTTTTTTTTCCAGGGAGACTTTAGAAACAAAATAAAATAAAATGATTTTTTCAGGAAGAATTTAGAAACCAAATAAAATAAAATGATTTTTTCAGGGAGAATTTAGAAACAAAATAGAAAAAAATAGCCTTTCTATGGCCCAGTGCCCACTATTTGAGAGAGAGAGATGGCACACCCAGGAGTGAAGACTGGCACACAAGCAGAAAGGGCAATATTAATCTCCCACTGATTTTTTTTTTTTCAGGGAGACTTTAGAAACAAAATAAAATAAAATGATTTTTTCAGGAAGAATTTAGAAACCAAATAAAATAAAATGATTTTTTCAGGGAGAAATTAGAAACCAAATAAAAAAAATAGCCTTTCTATGGCCCAGTGCCCACTATTTGAGAGAGAGAGATGGCACACCCAGGAGTCAAGACTGGCACACAAGCAGAAAGGGCAATATTAATCTCCCACTGATTTTTTTTTTTTCAGGGAGAATTTAGAAACACAATAAAAAAAAAATTGGCTTTCTATGGCCCATTGCCCACTATTTGAGAGAGAGAGATGGCACACCCAGGAGTGAAGACTGGCACACAAGCAGAAAGGGCAATATTAATCTCCCACTGATTTTTTTTCTTTTCCAGGTAGACTTTAGATACAAAATAAAATAAAATGATTTTTTCAGGAAGAATTTAGAAACCAAATAAAATAAAATGACATGATCCAAATGGCAGGGGATCACAAAAGGACAAGCACAAAAACAAAACAAGCTCTAGGGTGATGGAACCTGAGCTGACCGCGATCCTGAACCTAAACACACAACTAGCAGTAGCCGGGGAACGTGCCTACGATGATTCCTAGACGTCTCGCGCCAGCCGAAGGATTAACTTCCCCTATAAGAAGAAACACAGACCTCACTTGCCTCCAGAGAAACACCCCACAGAAATAGCAGCCCCCCACATGTAATAACGGTGAAATGAGAGGAAAGCACATACGTAGTTATGAAAATAGAATCAGCAAAAATGAGGCCCGCTAAAGCTAGATAGCAGAGGATACAAAAGTGAACTGCGCGGTCAGCGAAAAACCCTTCAAAAAACCATCCTGAAATTACTTGAACTCATGTGCCAACTCATGGAACATGAGGAGTAATTTCAGCCCACTAGAGCAACCAGCAGCAAGGAATCACATATCTGCAAGCTTGACTAAGACAAAAATTAAGCAAAACGTGGAACAGGAAAATCAAAACTTAGCTTGTCCTGAAGATAACAGACGCAGGGAGCAGAGGTAAAAAGACACGCTGATTACATTGATAGCCGGCGAGGAAATGACAAAAAAGCCAGGTTAAATAGGAAACTCCCATAACCTGATGGAACAGGTGGACACCAGAGACCGCAGAGAACACAAGTCACCCAGTACCATCAGTAACCACCAGAGGGAGCCCAAAAACAGAACTCACAACAGTACCCCCCCCTTGAGGAGGGGTCACCGAACCCTCACGAGAACCACCAGGGCGACCAGGATGAGCCCTATGAAAAGCACGGACCAAATCGGCAGTATGAACATCAGAGGCAATCACCCAAGAATTATCCTCCTGACCATAACCCTTCCACTTGACCAAATACTGGAGTTTCCGTCTGGAAACACGAGAATCCAAGATCTTCTCCACAACATACTCCAATTCACCCTCCACCAGCACCGGAGCAGGAGGCTCAAGCGAAGGAACGACAGGTACCTCATACCTCCGCAACAACGACCGATGGAACACATTATGAATAGCAAACGATGCCGGGAGATCCAAACGAAACGACACAGGGTTAAGAATTTCCAAGATCCTATAGGGACCGATGAACCGAGGCTTGAACTTAGGAGAAGAGACCTTCATAGGAACAAAACGAGAAGACAACCACACCAAGTCCCCAACAAGAAGTCGAGGACCCACGCGGCGACGGCGATTAGCAAACTGCTGAGCCCTCTCCTGGGACAACTTCAAATTGTCCACCACATGACTCCAAATCCGATGCAACCTATCCACCACCATGTCCACTCCAGGACAATCAGAAGGCTCCACCTGACCAGAGGAAAAACGAGGATGAAACCCCGAATTACAAAAGAAAGGAGAAACCAAGGTAGCAGAACTAGCCCGATTATTAAGGGCAAACTCGGCAAGCGGCAAAAAGGAAACCCAGTCATCTTGATCAGCAGAAACAAAACACCTTAAATAAGTTTCTAAAGTCTGATTAGTTCGTTCCGTCTGGCCATTCGTCTGGGGATGGAATGCAGACGAAAAGGACAAATCAATGCCCATCTTAGCACAGAACGTCCGCCAAAATCTAGACACAAACTGGGATCCCCTGTCAGAAACGATGTTCTCCGGAATGCCATGCAAACGAACCACGTTTTGAAAAAACAGAGGGACCAACTCAGAGGAGGAAGGTAACTTAGGCAAGGGTACCAGATGAACCATCTTAGAAAAGCGGTCACACACAACCCATATGACGGACATTTTTTGAGAGACAGGGAGATCCGAAATAAAGTCCATGGAAATGTGCGTCCAAGGCCTCTTCGGGATAGGCAAAGGTAACAACAATCCACTGGCCCGAGAACAGCAAGGCTTAGCCCGAGCGCAAACTCCACAAGACTGCACGAAAGAACGCACATCCCTCGACAAGGAAGGCCACCAAAAAGACCTGGCCACCAAGTCTCTAGTACCAAATATTCCAGGATGACCTGCCAACACAGAAGAATGGACCTCGGAGATGACTCTACTGGTCCAATTATCCGGAACAAACAGTCTTTCCGGCGGACAATGATCAGGTTTATCCGCCTGAAACTCCTGCAAAGCACGTCGTAAGTCTGGGGAGACAGCCGACAAAATCACCCCATCCCTAAGGATACCAGTGGGCTCAGAATTTCCAGGGGAGTCAGGCACAAAACTCCTAGAAAGAGCATCCGCCTTCACATTCTTTGAACCTGGCAGGTATGAAACCACAAAATTGAAACGGGAGAAAAACAGTGACCAACGAGCCTGTCTAGGATTCAGACGCTTGGCAGACTCAAGGTACATCAGATTTTTGTGATCAGTCAAGACCACCACAAGATGTCTAGCACCCTCAAGCCAATGACGCCACTCCTCAAATGCCCACTTCATGGCCAAAAGCTCCCGATTACCAACATCATAATTCCGTTCAGCGGGCGAAAATTTTCTAGAAAAGAACGCACATGGCTTCATCACTGAGCCATCGGAGCTTCTCTGTGACAAAACCGCCCCCGCTCCGATCTCGGAAGCATCAACCTCAACCTGAAAAGGAAGCGACGTATCTGGCTGACGCAACACAGGAGCAGAAGAAAACCGGCGCTTAAGTTCCTGAAAGGCCTCCACAGCCGCAGGAGACCAATCAGTAACATCAGCACCCTTTTTAGTCAAATCCGTCAAAGGCTTAACAACACTAGAAAAATTAGTTATGAAGCGACGATAAAAATGAGCAAAGCCCAAGAACTTCTGTAGACTCTTAAGAGATGTAGGCTGCGTCCAGTCACAAATAGCCTGAACCTTGACGGGATCCATCTCAATAGTAGAAGGGGAAAAATATACCCCAAAAAAGAAATCTTCTGGACTCCAAAGAGACATTTAGAACCCTTTACAAACAAAGAATTGGCCCGCAGGACCTGAAACACCTTCCTGACCTGCTGAACATGAGACTCCCAGTCATCACAAAAAACCAAAACATCATCCAAATACACGATAATAAATTTATCCAGATATTCACGAAAAATATCGTGCATAAAAGACTGGAAGACAGAAGGAGCATTAGAAAGTCCAAAAGGCATCACCAAATACTCGAAATGGCCCTCAGGCGTATTAAATGCGGTTTTCCACTCATCACCCTGCCTTATCCGCACAAGATTATACGCACCCCGAAGATCAATCTTAGTGAACCATTTAGCCCCCTTAATGCGCGCGAACAAATCAGTCAACAATGGCAAAGGATACTGATATTTGACTGTAATCTTATTCAAAAGACGATAATCTATGCAAGGCCTCAAGGAACCATCTTTTTTGGCCACAAAAAAAAAACCTGCTCCCAAAGGGGACGAAGAAGGACGGATATGTCCCTTTTCCAAGGACTCCTTAACATAATTCCGCATAGCAGTATGCTCTGGCACTGACAGATTGAACAAACAACCTTTAGGGAATTTACTGCCAGGAATCAAATCTATAGCACAATCGCAATCCCTGTGAGGAGGAAGCGAACTGAGCTTAGGCTCCTCAAAAACCTCCCGATAATCAGACAAAAATACCGGAACCTCAGAAGGAGTAGATGAAGCGATAGAAATCGGAGATGCATCATCATGAACCCCCTGACATCCCCAGCTTAACACAGACATTGTTTTCCAGTCCTGGACTGGGTTATGAGTTTGTAACCATGGCAGACCAAGCACTAAGACATCATGTAAATTATACAGTACCAGGAAGCGAATCACCTCCTGATGAACGGGAGTCATACGCATGGTCACTTGTGTCCAGTACTGAGGTTTATTCATAGCCAAAGGTGTAGAGTCAATTCCTTTCAAAGGAATAGGAACTTCCAGAGGTTCCAGACTAAACCCACAGCGATTGGCAAATGACCAATCCATAAGACTCAGGGCAGCGCCTGAATCCACATAGGCATCGACGGAAATGGATGATAATGAACAAATCAGCGTCACAGACAGAATGAACTTAGACTGTAAAGTACCAATGGCAACAGACTTATCAACCTTTTTTGGGCGTTTAGAGCATGCTGATATAACATGAGCTGAATCACCACAATAAAAACACAATCCATTTTTCCGCCTATAATTTTGCCGTTCACTTCTGGACTGAATTCTATCACATTGCATTATCTCAGGTGCCTGTTCAGAAGACACCGCCAAATGGTGCACAGGTTTGCGCTCCCGTAAACGCCGATCAATCTGAATAGCCATAGTCATGGACTCATTCAGACCTGTAGGCGCCGAGAACCCCACCATAACATCTTTAATGGCCTCAGAAAGGCCATCTCTGAATTTTGCAGCCAGAGCGCACTCATTCCACTGAGTAAGCACCGACCATTTCCGAAATTTCTGACAATATATTTCTGCTTCATCTTGCCCCTGAGAGAGAGCCAATAAAGCTTTTTCAGCCTGAATCTCTAGGTTAGGTTCCTCATAGAGCAAACCCAATGCCAGAAAAAACGCATCCACATTGAGCAACGCAGGATCCCCTGGTGCCAATGCAAATGCCCAATTCTGAGGGTCACCCCGCAGGAAAGATATAACAATCTTGACCTGCTGAGCAGGGTCTCCAGAGGAGCGAGATTTCAAGGAAAGAAACAACCTGCAATTGTTCCTAAAATTCAGAAAACTAGATCTATCTCCAGAAAAAAACTCTGGGACAGGAATTCTAGGTTCAGACATAGGCGTATGTACAACAAAATCTTGTATATTTTGAACCTTAGCAGCAAGATTATTCAGGCTGGAAGCCAAACTCTGGACGTCCATGATAAACAGCTGAGGTCAGAGCCATTCAAGGATTAAGAGGAGGAAAAAAACAGTCAAGCTGCAATTAAGGCTAGGCAGCAAACACTGAGGAGGGGAAAAAAAAAAACTTCCTCAGACTACTTTTCCTCCTACTTCAGCCATAACGATGACCCATGTTTTTTGGCCGGCTATACTGTCATGATCCCAATGGCAGGGGATCACAAAATGACAAGCACAAAAACAAAACAAGCTCTAGGGTGATGGAACCTGAGCTGACCGCGATCCTGAACCTAAACACACAACTAGCAGTAGCCGGGGAACGTGCCTACGATGATTCCTAGACGTCTCGCGCCAGCCGAAGGATTAACTTCCCCTATAAGAAGAAACACAGACCTCACTTGCCTCCAGAGAAACACCCCACAGAAATCGCAGCCCCCCACATGTAATAACGGTGAAATGAGAGGAAAGCACATACGTAGTTATGAAAATAGAATCAGCAAAAATGAGGCCCGCTAAAGCTAGATAGCAGAGGATACAAAAGTGAACTGCGCGGTCAGCGAAAAACCCTTCAAAAAACCATCCTGAAATTACTTGAACTCATGTGCCAACTCATGGAACATGAGGAGTAATTTCAGCCCACTAGAGCAACCAGCAGCAAGGAATCACATATCTGCAAGCTGGACTAAGACAAAAATTAAGCAAAACGTGGAACAGGAAAATCAAAACTTAGCTTGTCCTGAAGATAACAGACGCAGGGAGCAGAGGTAAAAAGACACGCTGATTACATTGATAGCCGGCGAGGAAATGACAAAAAAGCCAGGTTAAATAGGAAACTCCCATAACCTGATGGAACAGGTGGACACCAGAGACCGCAGAGAACACAAGTCACCCAGTACCATCAGTAACCACCAGAGGGAGCCCAAAAACAGAACTCACAACAGCACACCCAGGAGTCAAGACTGGCACACAAGCAGAAAGGGCAATATTAATCTCCCACTGATTTTTATTTTTTTTTTCAGGGAGACTTTAGAAACAAAATAAAATAAAATGATTTTTTCAGGAAGAATTTAGAAACCAAATAAAATAAAATGATTTTTTCAGGGAGAATTTAGAAACACAATAAAAAAAATAGCCTTTCTATGGCCCAGTGCCCACTATTTGAGAGAGAGAGATGGCCCACCCAGGAGTCAAGACTGGCACACAAGCAGAAAGGGCAATATTAATCGCCCACTGATTTTTTTTTTTTTCAGGGAGAATTTAGAAACACAATAAAAAAAAAATAGGCTTTCTATGGCCCACTATTTGAGAGAGAGAGATGGCACACCCAGGAGTCAGGAGTGGCACACAAGCAGAAAGGGCAATATTAATCTCCCACTGATTTCTTTTTGATTTTTTCAGGGAGAATTTAGAAACACAATAAAAAAAAAAAATAGGCTTTCTATGGCCCAGTGCCCACTATTTGAAAGAGAGAGATGGTACACCCAGGAGTCAGGAGTGGCACACAAGCAGAAAGGGCAATATTAATCTCCCACTGATTTCTTTTTGATTTTTTCAAGGAGAATTTAGAAACACAATAAAAAAAAAATGGGCTTTCTATGGCCCAGTGCCCACTATTTGAAAGAGAGAGATGGCACACCCAGGAGTCAGGAGTGGCACACAGGCAGAAAGGGCAATATTAATCTCCCACTGATTTCTGTTTGATTTTTCAAGGAGAATTTAGAAAAACAATAAAAAAAATTGGCTTTCTATGGCCCAGTGCCCACTATTTTAAAGAGAGAGATGGCACACCCAGGGGTCAGGAGTGGCACACAAGCAGAAAGGGCAATATTAATCTCCCACTGATTTCTTTTTGATTTTTTCAAGGAGAATTTAGAAACACAATTAAAAAAAATAGGCTTTCTATGGCCCAGTGCCCACTATTTGAAAGAGAGAGATGGCACACCCAGGAGTCAGGAGTGGCACACAAGCAGAAAGGGCAATATTAATCTCCCACTGATTTCTTTTTGATTTTTTCAGGGAGAATTTAGAAACACAATAAAAAAAAATAGGCTTTCTATGGCCCACTATTTGAGAGAGAGATGGCACACCCAGGAGTCAGCAGTGGGACACAAGCAGAAAGGGCAATATTAATCTCCCACTGATTTCTTTTTGATTTTTTCAGGGAGAATTTAGAAACACAATAAAAAAAAATATATAGGCTTTCTATGGCCCACTAGTTGAGAGAGAGAGATGGCACACCCAGGAGTCAGGAGTGGCACACAAGCAGAAAGGGCAATATTAATCTCCCACTGATTTCTTTTTGATTTTTTCAGGGAGAATTTAGAAACACAATAAAAAAAATAGGCTTTCTATGGCCCACTATTTGAGAGAGAGATGGCACACCCAGGAGTCAGCAGTGGGACACAAGCAGAAAGGGCAATATTAATCTCCCACTGATTTCTTTTTGATTTTTTCAGAGAGAATTTAGAAACACAATAAAAAAATATATAGGCTTTCTATGGCCCACTAGTTGAGAGAGAGAGATGGCACACCCAGGAGTCAGGACTGGCGCACAAGCAGAAAGGGCAATATTAATCTCCAACTGATTTTTTTTTATTTTTTCTGGGAGTATTTAGAAACCCAATAAAAAAAAAATTAATAGGCTTTCTATGGCCCACTATTTGAGAGAGAGATGGCACACTCAGGACTGGCACAGAAGCCCAAAAGCCAATATTAATCTCCCACAGTTTTTTTTTTATCAGGGAGAATTTATAAACCCCACAAAAAAAAAAAAAAGAAAAATGAAAAGGCTTTCTATGGCCCACTATGTGAGAGAGATGGCACACACAGGGATGGCACTCTAGCAGAAATGCCAATCTTAATCTCCCACAAAAAAAAAAACAGGGACTGTCCTACAATTACTATCTCCCTGCAGTAATCTCAGCCAGGTATGGCAGGCAGCAATAAGGAGTGGACTGATGCACAAATTAAATAAAAAGTGTGGACAAACAAACAAGATAGCTGTGCAGAAAGGAAGGAACAAGAAGATTTTTGCTTTGAAAAAAGCAGTTGGTTTGCACAGCGGCGTACACACAGCAATGCAGCTATCAGGGAGCCTTCTAGGGCAGCCCAATGAGCTACAGCGCTGAGGAAAAAAAAATGTAGCTTCCACTGTCCCTGCAAACAAAAGGTGGTGTTGGGCAGTGGAAATCGCTACAGCACAAGCGGTTTGGTGGTTAATGGACCCTGCCTAACGCTGTCCCTGCTTTTGACGAAGCGGCAGCAACCTCTCCCTAGGCTCAGATCAGCAGCAGTAAGATGGCGGTCGGCGGGAACGCCCCTTTATAGCCCCTGTGACGCCGCAGACAGCAAGCCAATCACTGTAATGCCCTTCTCTAAGATGGTGGGGACCAGGACCTATGTCATCACGCTGCCCACACTCTGCGTCCACCTTCATTGGCTGAGAAATGGCGCTTTTCGCGTCATTGAAACGCGACTTTGGCGCGAAAGTCGCGTACCGCATGGCCGACCCCACACAGGGGTCAGATCGGGTTTCATGAAACCCGACTTTGCCAAAAGTCGGCGACTTTTAACCCCTTCATGACCGGGGATTTTTCGTTTTTCCGTGTTCGTTTTTCGCTCCCCTCCTTCCCAGAGCCATAACTTTTTTATTTTTCCGTCAATTTGGCCATGTAAGGGCTTATTTCTTGCGGGACGAGTTGTACTTTTGAACGACATCATTGGTTTTAGCATGTCGTGTACTAGAAAATGGGAAAAAAATTCCAAGTGCGGTGAAATTGCAAAAAAAGTGCAATCCCACATTGGTTTTTTGTTTGGCTTTTTTGCTAGGTTCACTAAATGCTAAAAATGACCTGCCATTATGATTCTCCAGGTCATTACGAGTTCATAGACACCAAACATGACTAGGTTATTTTTTATCTAAGTGGTGAAAAAAAATTCCAAACTTTGCTAAAAAAAAAAAAAAAAAAAAAAAATTGCGCCATTTTCCGATACTCGTAGCGTCTCCATTTTTCATCATCTGGGGTCGGTTGAGGGCTTATTTTTTGCGTGCCGAGATGACGTTTTTAATGATAGCATTTCGGTGCAGATACGTTCTTTTGATCGCCCGTTATTGCATTTTAATGCAATGTCGCGGCGACCAAAAAAACATAATTCTGGTGTTTCGAGTTTGTTTCCCGCTACGCTGTTTAGCGATCAGGTTAATACTTTTTTTTATTTGATAGATCGGGCGATTCTGAGCGCGGCGGTACCAAATATGCGTAGATTTGATATTTTTTTTATTGATTTATTTTGATTGGGGCGAAAGGGGGGTGATTTAAACTTTTATGTTTTTTTTATTTTTTTCACATTTTTTTAAACTTTTTTTTTTAACTTTTGCCATGCTTCTATAGCCTCCATGGAAGGCTAGAAGCAGGCACAACCCGATCGGCTCTGCTACATAGCAGCGATCTGCTGATCGCTGCTATGTAGCAGAATTGCACGTGTGCTGTGAGCGCCGACCACAGGGTGGCGCTCACAGCGACGGGCAATCAGTAACCATAGAGGTCTCAAGGACCTCTATGGTTACCATTCACAAGCATCGCCGACCCCCGATCATGTGACGGGGGTCGGCGATGACGTCATTTCCGGCCGCCCGGCCGGAAGCGGTAGTTAAATGCCGCTGTCTGCGTTTGACAGCGGCATTTAACTAGTTAATAGGTGCGGTCAGATCGCGATTCTGCCCGCGCCTATTACGGGCACATGTCAGCTGTTCAAAACAGCTGACATGTCCCGGCTTTGGTGCGGGCTCACCGCGGAGCCCTGCATCAAAGCAGGGGAGCCGGCATCGGACGGTATAGTACGTCCGATGCCGGTAAGGGGTTAAAAATGAACGATCCGTTTCGCTCAATCGTACTTATGACCTCAGTTTTTATTATTTAATAAATATGTAAAAATTACTACATTTCTGAGTTTTTTCAGACAAGATGAGGCACAGAGTATACATTAATGAGAAAAAAATTAATTTGTTTGAATTTACCAAATGGCTGCAATGAAACAAAGAGTGAAAAATTTAAAGGGCTATCGTAATGCCTGCTGCAGCACGGTAGCACACAACCACCACTAGGGGGTGCAAGTGAAGGGAAACAGGTACACTCACAGAGAAATCACAGAGCAGCAGGAAGGAGCCACTAGGTGGAGAAAGAGTAGTCAAAAAAAGAGTTAGCAACAGAGAGGGAACAAAATACCAGAGGTCACAGCAATACACGTGGTCAGAAACAAGCTAAAGAAGTCAGAGCCAAACGAGAGCAGGAAAGCCAGAGATGCAAGACAGTCAAACAGGTCAGAGGACAAGCTGAGTCAAATACCAAGGGGTGATAACACAGAGAGCCAATATTACAACCAGTGAAGTCACAAGGGAACAAAGGAATGGGACCTAGGTAAACGGGCAGAGGACAAATCAGGGTATAATGGGGTTAGCTGCTCAAGCCAGAGACAGGAACTATAACTGACACTGCTTGCAGGTAGCAGCGGACTGAAATAGCCAGACAGATCCCAAAGCGAGGCAAGGAAGATTAACACCCGCATGATCATCCCAGGGAGAGGATAATCAGAAACAAACCCTGGACTGGATCATGACAGGTATGAATACTTTCCATACCCACTGTATATAATTTTATATAGCATCCCTTTAACCCCTTAGCGACCGCCGATACGCCTTTTAACGGCGGCTGCTAAGGGACTTAAACCACAGCGCCGTTAATTAACGGCGCTGTGGAAAAAGTAAATAGCGCCCCCCAGAGTCGGATTTTCTCCGGGGTCTCGGCTGCCGGGGGTAGCCGAGACGCCAGAGAACATGATTTGGGGGGTTTTTAACCCACCCCGCATTTGCGATCACCGGTAATTAACCGTTTACCGGCGATCGCAAAAAAAAAACAAAACGCGATTTCTTTTTAATTTCTCTATCCTCCGATGTGATCGCACATCGGAGGATAGAGAAAAGGGGTCCCAGGTAGCCCCCCCAATACTTACCTATCTCCCCCGGTGCTCCTCGTGGCTCCCGGTGGGTGCCGCCATCTTGAAAATGGTGGGCGCACTGCGCCGGGGGGGTAGCCGAGACCCCAAAGAGCATGATCGGGGGTTGGTTTTAGCGACCCCTGTTTTGCGATCGCCGGTAATTAACTGTTTACCGGCGACCACAAAAAAAAAAAAGAAAAGCTAAGTGTAATTCTCTGTCCTCTGATGTGATCGCACATCAGAGGACAGAGAAATAGGGGGATTCGGGGACCCTATTATACTCACCTGTGTCCCTGGGTCCTCCTGCTGCTCCTCCTGGCCGCCGGCATCTTCTGGGCAAAAGAAAATGGCGGGCGCATGTGCAGTGCGCCCACCATCTGTCTCCATCTGCCGGCCGGCAGGAGAAGAGCAGTTGGGGCTAAAATTAGGGTTAGGGGTAGGGTTAGAGTTAGGGCTAGGGTTAAGGCTAGGGGTAGGGTTAGGGGTAGAGTTAGGGCTAGGGTTAGGGCTAGGGTTAGGGGTAGGGTTAGGGCTAGGGGTAGGGTTAGGGGTAGGGTAAGGGCTAGGGCTAGGGTTAGGGTTAGGGCTAGGGGTAGGGTTAGGGCTAGGGTTAGGGTTGGGGCTAAATTTAGGGTTAGGGTTGGGGCTAAATTTAGAGTTAGGGTTGGCGCTAAATTTAGGGTTAGGCTTCTTTCACACTTACGTCGGTACGGAGCCGTCGCAATGCATCGGCCCGACATACCGACGCACGTTGTGAAAATTGTGCACAACGTGGGCAGCGGATGTAGTTTTTCAACGCATCCGCTGCCCAATCTATGTCCTGGGGAGGAGGGGGCGGAGTTACGGCCACGCATGTGCGGTCAGAAATGCGACGTACAAAAAAACGTTACATTGAAAGTTTTTTTGTGCTGACGGTCCGCCAAAACACTGATCCAGTGCACTACGGACGCGACGTGTGGCCATCCGTCACGAGCCGTCGGCAATACAAGTCTATGGGCAAAAAACGCATCCTGCGGGCACATTTGCAGGATCCGTTTCTTGTCCAAAATGACGGATTGCGACGGATGCCAAACAACGCAAGTGTGAAAGTAGCCATAGGGCTAGGGTTAGGGTTGGGGCTAAAGTTAGGGTTAGAGTTGGGATTAGGGTTAGGGTTTGGATTAGGGTTGGTATTAGGGTTAGGGTTGGCATTAGGGTTACGCTTGGGATTAGGGTTACGTTTGGGATTAGGGTTAAGGTTAGGGTTGTGATTAAGGGTGTATTGGGATTAGGGTTAGGTTTGAGGTTAGTGTTGAGATTAGGATTAGGGGTGTGTTGGATTTAGGGTTTTGATTAGGGTTATGGTTAGGGTTGAAATTAGGGTTGTTTTGGGGTAAGGGTTGGGATTATCGTTAGGGTTAGTGATTAGGATTATGGATCGGTTGGGATTAGGGTTAGGGGTGTGTTGGAGTTGGGTTGGAGCTAGAATTGGGGGGTTTCCACTGTTTAGGTACATCAGGGGGTCTCCAAACACGACAGCCAATTTTGCGCTCAAAAAGTCAAATGGTGCTCCCTCCCTTCTGAGCTCTGCCGTGCGCCCAAACAGTGGGTTACCTGTTATGGCTGGCAATCAGGCAACACAGCGTGCAGTAATCAGCGCACATACAGAGATCTGGCAATAACCAAAAACAATAGGACGAGCTCTGAGACGTGGAATCTCTGTAGACTGCAGTACCTGATCTATCCTCACACAACTATAAGCAGCAGTGGATTGCGCCTATCACTACCTATGCAATTCGGCACTGCCTGAGGAGCTGACTAGCCTGAAGATAGAAATACAAGCCTGACTTACCTCAGAGAAATACCCCAAAGGAATAGGCAGCCCCCCACATATAATGACTGTTAGCAAGATGAAAAGACAAACGTAGGAATGAAATAGATTCAGCAAAGTGAGGCCCGATATTCTAGACAGAGCGAGGATAGCAAAGAGAACTATGCAGTCTACAAAAAACCCTAAACGAAAACCACGCAAAGGGGCAAAAAGACCCACCGTGCCGAACTAACAGCACGGCGGTGCACCCCTTTGCTTCTCAGAGCTTCCAGCAAAAGTTAATAGCAAGCTGGACAGAAAAAACAGAAAACAAACTAGAAGCACTTATCTAGCAGAGCAGCAGGCCCAAGGAAAGATGCAGTAGCTCAGATCCAACACTGGAACATTGACAAGGAGCAAGGAAGACAGACTCAGGTGGAGCTAAATAGCAAGGCAGCCAACGAGCTCACCAAAACACCTGAGGGAGGAAGCCCAGAGACTGCAATACCACTTGTGACCACAGAAGTGAATTCAGCCACAGAATTCACAACAGTACCCCCCCCTTGAGGAGGGGTCACCGAACCCTCACCAGAACCCCCAGGCCGACCAGGATGAGCCACATGAAAGGCACGAACAAGATCTGGGGCATGGACATCAGAGGCAAAAACCCAGGAATTATCTTCCTGAGCATAACCCTTCCATTTGACCAGATACTGGAGTTTCCGTCAAGAGACACGAGAATCCAAAATCTTCTCCACAATATACTCCAATTCCCCCTCCACCAAAACAGGGGCTGGAGGCTCCACAGATGGAACCATAGGTGCCACGTATCTCCTCAACAACGACCTATGGAATACATTATGTATGGAAAAGGAGTCTGGGAGGATCAGACGAAAAGACACCGGATTGAGAATCTCAGAAATCCTATACGGACCAATAAAACGAGGTTTAAATTTAGGAGAGGAAACCTTCATAGGAATATGACGAGAAGATAACCAAACCAGATCCCCAACACGAAGTCGGGGTCCCACACGGCGTCTGCGATTAGCGAAAAGCTGAGCCTTCTCCTGGGACAAGGTCAAATTGTCCACTACTTGAGTCCAGATCTGCTGCAACCTGTCCACCACAGAATCCACACCAGGACAGTCCGAAGACTCAACCTGTCCCGAAGAGAAACGAGGATGGAACCCAGAATTGCAGAAAAATGGAGAGACCAAGGTAGCCGAGCTGGCCCGATTATTAAGGGCGAACTCAGCCAACGGCAAAAATGACACCCAATCATCCTGGTCAGCGGAAACAAAACATCTCAGATATGTTTCCAAGGTCTGATTGGTTCGTTCGGTCTGGCCATTAGTCTGAGGATGGAAGGCCGAGGAGAAAGATAGGTCAATGCCCATCCTACCACAAAAGGCTCGCCAGAACCTCGAGACAAACTGGGAACCTCTGTCAGAAACAATATTCTCAGGAATGCCATGTAAACGAACCACATGCTGGAAGAACAAAGGCACCAAATCAGAGGAGGAAGGCAATTTAACCAAGGGCACCAGATGGACCATTTTAGAAAAGCGATCACAGACCACCCAAATGACCGACATTTTTTGAGAAACGGGAAGGTCAGAAATGAAATCCATCGAAATATGTGTCCAAGGCCTCTTCGGGACCGGCAAGGGCAAAAGCAACCCACTGGCACGTGAACAGCAGGGCTTAGCCCTAGCACAAATTCCACAGGACTGCACAAAAGCACGCACATCCCGTGACAGAGATGGCCACCAGAAGGATCTAGCAACCAACTCCCTGGTACCAAAGATTCCTGGATGACCGGCCAGCACCGAACAATGAAGTTCAGAGATAACTTTACTAGTCCACCTATCAGGGACGAACAGTTTCTCGGCCGGACAACAATCAGGTTTATTAGCCTGAAATTTCTGCAACACTCTCCGCAAATCAGGGGAGATGGCAGACACAATGACTCCTTCCTTGAGGATACTCGCCGGCTCAGATAACCCCGGAGAGTCGGGCACAAAACTCCTAGACAGAGCATCCGCCTTCACATTTTTAGAGCCCGGAAGGTATGAAATCACAAAATCAAAACGAGCAAAAAATAACGACCAACGGGCCTGTCTAGGATTCAAGCGCTTGGCAGACTCGAGATAAGTAAAGTTCTTATGATCAGTCAATACCACCACGCGATGCTTAGCTCCTTCAAGCCAATGACGCCACTCCTCGAATGCCCACTTCATGGCCAGCAACTCTCGGTTGCCCACATCATAATTACGCTCAGCAGCAGAAAATTTCCTGGAAAAGAAAGCACATGGTTTGAACACTGAGCAACCAGAACCTCTCTGTGACAAAACCGCCCCTGCACCAATCTCAGAAGCATCAACCTCGACCTGGAACGGAAGAGAAACATCAGGTTGACACAACACAGGGGCACAGCAAAAACGACGCTTCAACTCCTGAAAAGCTTCCACGGCAGCAGAAGACCAATTAACCAAATCAGCACCCTTCTTGGTCAAATCGGTCAATGGTCTGGCAATGCTAGAAAAATTACAGATGAAGCGACGATAAAAATTAGCAAAGCCCAGGAATTTCTGCAGACTTTTTAGAGATGTCGGCTGAGTCCAATCCTGGATGGCCTGAACCTTAACCGGATCCATCTCGATAGTAGAAGGGGAAAAGATGAACCCCAAAAATGAAACTTTCTGCACACCGAAGAGACACTTTGATCCCTTCACGAACAAGGAATTAGCACGCAGTACCTGGAAAACCATTCTGACTTGCTTCACATGAGACTCCCAATCATCAGAGAAGATCAAAATGTCATCCAAGTAAACAATCAGGAATTTATCCAGATACTCACGGAAAATGTCATGCATAAAAGACTGAAAAACAGATGGAGCATTGGCAAGTCCGAACGGCATCACCAGATACTCAAAATGACCCTCGGGCGTATTAAATGCCGTTTTCCATTCATCTCCCTGCCTGATTCTCACCAGATTATACGCACCACGAAGATCAATCTTAGTAAACCAACTAGCCCCCTTAATCCGAGCAAACAAGTCAGAAATCAATGGCAAGGGATACTGAAACTTAACAGTGATCTTATTAAGAAGGCGGTAATCAATACACGGTCTCAGCGAACCATCCTTCTTGGCTACAAAAAAGAACCCTGCTCCCAATGGTGACGACGATGGGCGAATATGTCCCTTCTCCAGGGACTCCTTCACATAACTGCGCATAGCGGTGTGTTCAGGTACGGACAAATTAAATAAACGACCCTTAGGGAATTTACTACCAGGAATCAAATCGATAGCACAATCACAATTCCTATGCGGAGGTAGGGCATCAGACTTGGGCTCTTCAAATACATCCTGAAAGTCAGACAAGAACTCTGGGATGTCAGAAGGAATGGATGACGAAATAGACAAAAATGGAACATCACCATGTACTCCCTGACAACCCCAGCTGGTTACCGACATAGAGTTCCAATCTAATACTGGATTATGGGTTTGTAGCCATGGCAACCCTAACACGACCACATCATGCAGATTATGCAGTACCAGAAAGCGAATAACTTCCTGATGTGCAGGAGCCATGCACATGGTCAGCTGGGCCCAGTATTGAGGCTTATTCTTGGCCAAAGGTGTAGCATCAATTCCTCTCAACGGAATAGGACACCGCAAAGGCTCCAAGAAAAACCCACAACGTTTAGCATAATCCAAATCCATCAGATTCAGGGCAGCGCCTGAATCCACAAACGCCATGACAGAATACGATGACAAAGAGCACATTAAGGTAATGGACAAAAGGAATTTGGACTGTACAGTACCAATAACGGCAGAGCTATCGAACCGCCTAGTGCGTTTAGGACAATTAGAAATAGCATGAGTAGAATCACCACAATAGAAACACAGTCTGTTCAGACGTCTGTGTTCTTGCCGTTCTACTTTAGTCATAGTCCTGTCGCACTGCATAGGCTCAGGTTTACTCTCAGACAATACTGCCAGATGGTGCACAGATTTACGCTCGCGCAAGCGACGACCGATCTGAATGGCCAAGGACATAGACTCATTCAAACCAGCAGGCATAGGAAATCCCACCATTACATCCTTAAGAGCTTCAGAGAGACCCTTTCTGAACAAAGCCGCTAGTGCAGATTCATTCCACAGAGTGAGTACTGACCACTTCCTAAATTTCTGACAATATACTTCTACATCATCCTGACCCTGGCATAAAGCCAGCAGATTTTTCTCAGCCTGATCCACTGAATTAGGCTCATCGTAAAGCAATCCCAGCGCCTGGAAAAATGCATCAACATTACTCAATGCAGAATCTCCTGGTGCAAGAGAAAACGCCCAGTCCTGTGGGTCGCCGCGCAAAAAAGAAATAATAATCAAAACCTGTTGAATAGGATTACCAGAAGAATGAGGTTTCAAGGCCAAAAATAGCTTACAATTATTTCTGAAGCTCAAGAACTTAGTTCTGTCACCAAAAAACAAATCAGGAATCGGAATTCTTGGTTCTAGCATCGGTTTCTGATCAATAGTATCTTGAATCTTTTGTACATTTACAACGAGATTATCCATTGAGGAGCACAGAGCCTGAATATCCATGTCCACACCTGTGTCCTGAAGCACTCTAATGTCTAGGGGAAAAAAAAGACTGAAGACAGAGCTAAGAAAAAAAAATGCTGTCAGGATTTCTTTTTTCCCTCTATTGGGAATCATTGGTGTGGCTCCTTGTACTGTTATGGCTGGCAATCAGGCAACACAGCGTGCAGTAATCAGCGCACATACAGAGATCTGGCAATAACCAAAAACAATAGGACGAGCTCTGAGACGTGGAATCTCTGTAGACTGCAGTACCTGATCTATCCTCACACAACTATAAGCAGCAGTGGATTGCGCCTATCACTACCTATGCAATTCGGCACTGCCTGAGGAGCTGACTAGCCTGAAGATAGAAATACAAGCCTGACTTACCTCAGAGAAATACCCCAAAGGAATAGGCAGCCCCCGACATATAATGACTGTTAGCAAGATGAAAAGACAAACGTAGGAATGAAATAGATTCAGCAAAGTGAGGCCCGATATTCTAGACAGAGCGAGGATAGCAAAGAGAACTATGCAGTCTACAAAAAACCCTAAACGAAAACCACGCAAAGGGGCAAAAAGACCCACCGTGCCGAACTAACAGCACGGCGGTGCACCCCTTTGCTTCTCAGAGCTTCCAGCAAAAGTTAATAGCAAGCTGGACAGAAAAAACAGAAAACAAACTAGAAGCACTTATCTAGCAGAGCAGCAGGCCCAAGGAAAGATGCAGTAGCTCAGATCCAACACTGGAACATTGACAAGGAGCAAGGAAGACAGACTCAGGTGGAGCTAAATAGCAAGGCAGCCAACGAGCTCACCAAAACACCTGAGGGAGGAAGCCCAGAGACTGCAATACCACTTGTGACCACAGAAGTGAATTCAGCCACAGAATTCACAACAGTTACCCCCACATATTTGGCATCAGCATACTCGGGATAAATTGGACAACAATTTCTGGGGTCCAATTTCTCTTGTTACCCTTGTTAAAATAAAAACTTGGGGGCTACAAAATCCTTTTTGTGGAAAAATATATATATATATTTTTTTTATGACTCTGCATTATAAACTTCTGTGAAGCACTTGGGCATTCAAAGTTCTCACCACACATCTATATAAGTTCTTTGGGGGTCTAGTTTCCAAAACGGGGTCACTTGTGGGGGGTTACTACTGTTTAGGTACATCAGGGGCTCTGCAAACGCAACATAACGCCCACAGACCATTCTATCTAAGTCTGCATTCCAAAACGGCGCTCCTTCCCTTCCGAGCTCTGCCGTGCGCCCAAACAGTGGTTTACACACCCACATATGGGGCATCAGCATACTCAGAATAAATTGGACAACAACTTTAGTGGTCCAATTTGTCCTGTTACCCTTGTGAAAATAAAAACTTGGTGGCTACAATATCTTTTTTGTGAAAAAAAAAAATATTTTTTATTTTCACGACTCTGCATTCTAAACTTCTGTGAAGCACTTGGGCATTCAAAGTTCTCACCACACATCTAGATAAGTTCCTTGGGAGGTCTAGTTTCCAAAATGGGGTCACTTGTGCGGGGTTACTACAGTTTAGGTACATCAGGGTCTCTGCAATCGCAACATAATGCCCACAGACCATTCTATCAAAGTCTGCATTCCAAAAAGGCGCCCCTTCCCCTCCGAGCTCTGCCGTGCGCCCAAACAGTGGTTCACCACCACATATGGTGCATCAGCGTACTCGGGATAAATTGTGCAACAACGATTGCAGTCCAATTTCTCCTGTTACCCTTGTGAAAATAAAAACTTGGGGGCTACAATATCTTTTTTGTGGAAAAAAAAAATATTTTTTATTTTCATGACTCTGCATTATAAACTTCTGTGAAGCACTTGGGCATTCAAAGTTCTCACCACACATCTAGATAAGTTCCATGGGGGGTCTAGTTTCCAAAATGGGGTCAATTGTGGGGGATTTCTACTGTTTAGGCACATCAGAGGCTCTCCAAATCCGACATGGCGTCCAATCTCAATTCCAGCTAATTCTACATTGAAAAAGTAAAAGGGCACTCCTTCTCTTCCAAGCTCTGCGGTGCACCCAAACAGTGGTTTACCCCCACATTTTGGGTATCAGCGTACTCAGGAGAAATTGCACAACAACTTTTGTGGTCTAATTTCTCCTGTTACCCTTGTGAAAATAAAAATTTGTGGGCAAAAAGATCATTTTTGTAGAAAAAATGCGATTTTTTTTTCACGGCTCTACATTATTAACTTCTGTGAAGCACATAGGGGTTCAAAGTGCTCACCACACATCTAGATAAGTTCCTTAAGGGGTCTAGTTTCCAAAATGGGGTCACTTGTGGGGGATTTCTACTGTTTAGGCACATCAGGGGCTCTCCAAACGCGACATGGCGTCCAATCTCAATTCCAGCCAATTCTACATTGAAAAAGTAAAACGGCGCTCCTTCACTTCCAAGCTCTGCGGTGCGCCCAAACAGTGGTGTTAGGGCTAGCGGAACGTACCAAAAAATAAGACAGATAATGTATGGTGCGTTCGCAGCCCGGGGTCCACCGTGCAGAGATGGAACCTGCTGCCAAGTAATGACGGACTATATGGCGGTACTCATAAGTATACACACGTGGGTTAAACTTCACCCAGCGTGAAGGAAGCGATCCTGTTGCGTTACAGGATCGCGGTACCGCACATAGAGGGCGAGCAAGTAGTCAGCGAACTCAACCCCAACTAGGATTGAAGTCCGATTAGACCCTTGCTGGCACAACACCACAACTGGGTGTGTAAGGAAGCTGAATAACAATATTAGGGCACAAGAGTGCATGCGGTGCCGCACTGACGAACGCCACTAACCACCCAGGCTTGGGTAAGGAAAGCACAGAGGAAGTGCACGGCGCCGTACTGGCGGTCACAGCAACTGGACGCTGTAATGTGTGATTCGTGCAGTAGGATAAGTCGGGCGCTAGATAGCAGCCATACACCTTCCGCGAACAGACATTCAATAGGGTAGGGGTATCCAAGGACGACTTGCACTCACAACATACACACATTAACAATTGTACACTAGCGCATGGCCGTGCGGTCATGCGGAGTTTATATAGCTGCAGCACAGGAAGTGGCCACAGAAACTTTGCCCTTCCAAGACCTGCCAAGAGGACCAATGGAATGTGCTGCAGAGCCTGAGCACATGACCCTCGATCTCCAACGGAAGATCTTGCCCTGGGCATGCTCAGTGTGTGCAGACAAGGACTTAGTCCCAGAGAAGTCCGCTCGCTGCTGACTAGCACTGGCTTTAATGGCAGAAGCTGAAGAAGCAGCAGTAACTCTCTGTACAGAGTGAGACTGAGCAAGACGCTGGGACTGACGTCCCTGCTGAACAGGCTCCACTGCGGCTGGATAAGAATGGGAGACCGCAGCGGAGATGGTTCGAGATTCCCCCTGTGCAGAAGCGGGAACTCGAGACCTAACAAGTGGTTTACCCTCACATATGGGGTATCAATGTATTCAGGAGAAATCGCACAACAACTTTTGTGGTCTAATTTATCCTGTTACCCTTGTGAAAATAAGAATTTGTGGGTGAAAAGATCATTTTTGTGTAAACAAAAGCGATTTTTTATTTTCACGGCTCTACGTTATAAACTTCTGTGAAGCACTTGGGGGTTCAAAGTGCTCACCACACATCTAGATAAGTTCCGTAAGGGATCTAGTTTCCAAAATGGTGTCATTTGTGGGGGGTTTCCACTGTTTAGGCACATCAGGGGCTCTCTAAACGTGACATGGTGTCCGATCTCAATTCCAGCCAATTCTGCATTGAAAAAGTCAAACGGCGCTCCTTCACTTCTAAGTTCTGCGGTGCGCCCAAAAAGTGATTTACCCCCACATATGGGGTATTGGCATATTCAGGAGAAATTGAATAACAAAATTTATGGTTACGTTTCTGTTTTTACACTTGTGAAAATAAAAAAAATGGTTCTGAATTAAGATGTTTGCAAAAAAAAGTTAAATGTTAATTTTTTCCTTCCACATTGTTTCAGTTCCTGTGAAGCACGTAAAGGGTTAATAAACTTCTTGAATGTGGTTTTGAGAACCTTGAGGGGTGTAGTTTTTAGAATGGTGTCACACTTCATTATTTTCTATCATATAGACCCCTCAAAATGACTTCAAATGTGATGTGGTCCCTAAAAAAAAAATGGTGTTGTAAAAATGAGGAATTGCTGGTCAACTTTTAACCCTTATAACTCCCTAACAAAAAAAAATTTTGTTTCCAAAATTGTGCTGATGTAAAGTAGACATGTGGGAAATGTTATTTATTAACTATTTTTCGTGACATATCTCTCTGATTTAAGGGCATAAAAATACAAAGTTTGAAAATTGCAAAATTTTAAAAATTTTCGCCATATTTCCGTTTTTTTCATAAATAATCGCAAGTAATATCGAAGAAATGTTACCACTAACATGAAGTACAATATGTCACGAAAAAACAATCTCAGAATCAGCGGGATCCATTGAAGCGTTCCAGAGTTATAACCTCATAAACTGACAGTGGTCAGAATTGCAAAAATTGGCCCGGTCATTAAGTACCAAATTGGCTCTGTCACTAAGGGGTTAAAGAGAGTCTGTCAGCACAAAATGACTATTCAAACCAAGCACAACAGTTTGTATGGAACACTGCCCTAATAAAGATAGTACTTACAGTGTCCAAATCAGTGGCTGAATTTACCAAAAATAGTAATTTATTCAAATATGCTAATTAGGTGTTCATGCACCAATTGTCATAGTTTAAGATCCTTATTAGGACTAAGTCTCGTACAAGGTGTTATGCTTGGTTTATACCAGTGTTCCCCAACTCCAGTCCTCAAGAGCCACCAACAGGTCATGTTTTCAGGATTTCCTTAGTATTGCACAGGTGATGAAATTATTGCCTGTGCAGGTGATGCAATTATCACCTGTGCAATACTGAGGAAATCCTGAAAACATGACCTGTTGGTGGCTCTTGAGCACCGGAGTTGGGGAACACTGGTTTATACAGTCATTTTGGGCTGACAGTCTCCATTTAAAATAGTGTACTTGATACAAAGTATGTTTTATCTCTCTACATAGATAACATCACAGTTCCAAACATTCAGTATAATACATGGGTATACATACATCTCACCACAAAGCAGTTACACAGGAACACTAAACTCGGCTACATTAAACCTTAATCCCTATGCTTATAATTTAAAAACCGAATGTCAAATCTATGCTCTCTTCATACATTTTTCTTTCATGTGCAAGTTTCAACTTAATCTTATTTTTAGTAGCAAACTTTTAGGCATTAAGAAAACCAATTTAAAGCAAATATGTCAATTTATGCAATAAATAAATACAATATAATTTTACACAAAGAAAGTATACAATTACGTAAAGGCTGTTGTGACTGTTCATAAAACTGCAATCCCTTAGATATGCTAATCTAGTGTTTTCTGAAAAGCATTCTATAACTTATTGGTATGTCCTTACCTGCGGCGTGCGGGGCTCTGTGTGGCGTGTGGGGCTCTGTGTGGGACTACCGGGGCTATGTGCGGCGTGCGGGGCTCTGTGCGGGCCTGCCGGGGCTCTGTGCGGCGTGCGGGGCTCTGTGCGGCGTGCTGGGGCTCTGTGCGGGCCTGCCGGGGCTCTGTGTGGCGTGACGGGGCTTTGTGCGGCGTGCGGGCTCATTGCGGTGTGCCGGGGCTCTGTGCGGGCCTGCCGGGGCTCTGTGCGGCGTGCGGGGCTCTGTGCGGCGTGCTGGGGCTCTGTGTGGCGTGTGGGGCTCTTTCCGGGGCTCTGTGCGGCGTGCAGGGCTATGTGCGGGCCTGCTGGGGCTCTGTGCGGCGTGCGGGGCTCTGTGCGTGTGTGTAGGCATCATCCGATGGGACTACAAGTCCCATCAGACGATGCCTACTGCAGTGATAGTGATTGACACGTTAGCCAATGATGGGACAGTAGTAGTCCCATCATGCGGCTAATGTGGTGAATGAAAAAAAAAATACATACTACATGCATGCTACATACATGCTACATACATGCTACATACAGTAGATGTTACTGTACATACATGCTACATACATGCTACATACATACATACCACATACAAACATACAAACATGCAAAATGCATACTACATACATGATACATGCATACATACTACATACATACATACAACATGCTACATATATGATACATACATGCTACATATAACATACTACATACATACTACATGCGTGCTACATACATGCTACATACAAACATACATACTACATACATACATACTACATACATACTACATACTTACTACATACATACGAAACCAAAGAGAAAAAAGTAGACTAGTATAGTATGCACAACCACAATCAATATAGAAAATGTATATAAACACCTTTATTGCACCTCAAAAGATATACACATAAAAAACGAACAGGGGAAACGGGCAGAATAGCCCAGAAATGGAGGAGTATGGTGGAAGCAGGCCCCACGCATGTTAGGGGTCGAGTTCCCGCCTCTGCACAGGGGGAATCTCGGGCCATCTCCGCTGCGGTCTCCCATTCCTCTCCTGCCGCAGTTGAGCCTGCTCAGCGGAGACGTCAGTCCAAGCGTCTTGCTCAGTCCCACTCTGTACAAAGAGTTACTGCTGCCTTTCCTGCTTCTGCCATTGAAGTCAGTGCTGGGCAGCGGCGAGCAAACGCTTCTGCGACTAAGTCCTGCTTTTCTCATTCTGATCATGCCCTGAGTAAGATCTCTCAGTGGAGATCGAGGGTCACATGGTAGGAAGGTCCTATAGCTGCTAGGACTAACTCCTGCTTTTCACACACTGAGCATGCCCAGGGTAAGATCTCTCAGTGGAGATCTAGGGTCATATGCTCAGGTATGGCAGTCTCTCATTGGTCCTTCTAGGAAGGTCTTTTACTTGCTGCAGCTATATAAGGCTCGCATGGCCGCACGGCCATGCGCTAGTATCAATGCATGACATGAGTTTTGCGCCAGTGTGGTCACGCTTGTGTGTATTCAGGGCCCCGGCTGAAATAAGCCACTAGAATACCGGCTCCTCCGGTGAGGAGATTGTATGTTTGCCTCCTGGACTGCGTGACCACAAGCTGCTATCTGCTCAGCAGTTACTGTGTATTCCTGTGGAGTTTAACAGGACACAGTCCTTTCCTTATAGCGACTCTGTGATGAAACAGAGTTCGCTTCTACCGCCATATTGTGCCGCTGTTTGCCAGCAGCAGGTTCTTTTCCTGCACGGTGGACCCCGGGCTGCGAACGCACCAAATAACATCTCTATATTTACTCGGTGCATTCCGCCAGCCCTAACAACGCGTATCGCTGCCGCAGCAGCTTCGTCAGGGGAAGACGAAGACGAAGACGCTGCGGCAGCTATGCGCGTGGGGCCTGCTACCACCACATTCCTCCATTTCTGGGCTATTCTGTCCGTTTTCCCTGTTCATTCATAGGGAGTTTATTTACTTGCTATTTTTGTACTTCTGCCTCATATTTTTCTGCAGCACATCTCAGGATCCATCTTATCCATGCACAGGTTGTATCCACAGGGTTGATGTACTTCATCATCACCTTTATTTCAGGGGACTATAAATATGGGTCACCCTCCTGGGCTATTTGCTCTTCATACCTGGGATAGTGGGTACATACATAGTGCTGTTGTTGTCATATATATGGATTGATGTGCACATAATTTCCAATGCATATGCAGGACAATATTTATAGGTGTTATGACCTCATTATTATGAGGAGTTTCTATCTCTTGGAGTGTGGTTTTTTCGTACTAATTCATGTACCATGTTTTGAAAGTTTTTATGTGCATATCTTTTGAGGTGCAATAAAGGTGTTTATATATATATTTTCTATACTGATTGTGGTTGTGCGTACTATACTAGTCTACTTTTTTCTCTTTGGTTTCATATGTTCATACATAGACTAGGTATTGCACCCCTTGATGATCATTATCTTTCCAGGATACTATAGTGCGCCCCTGCTTCTATATAACTTCTACATACATACATACAGCATACTACATACAGTGGGGCAAAAAAGTATTTAGTCAGTCAGCAATAGTGCAAGTTCCACCACTTAAAAAGATGAGAGGTGTCTGTAATTTACATCATAGGTAGACCTCAACTATGGGAGACAAACTGAGAAAAAAAAAATCCAGAAAATCACATTGTCTGTTTTTTTTAACATTTTATTTGCATATTATGGTGGAAAATAAGTATTTGGT
Organism: Ranitomeya imitator; assembly: GCF_032444005.1. Lineage (NCBI taxonomy): Eukaryota > Metazoa > Chordata > Amphibia > Anura > Dendrobatidae > Ranitomeya > Ranitomeya imitator. Next base: position 473,580,219 of record NC_091285.1, on the reverse strand, counting down.
CAGAAACAAACAATCAAGATTTCTGGCTCTCACAGACCTGTAACTTCATCTTTAAGAATCTCCTCTTTCCTCCACTCATTACCTGTAGTAATGGCACCTGTTTAAACTTGTTATCAGTATAAAAAGACACCTGTGCACACCCTCAAAAATTCTGACTCCAAACTCCACTATGGTGAAGACCAAAGAGCTGTCAAAGGACACCAGAAACAAAATTGTAGCCCTGCACCAGGCTGGGAAGACTGAATCTGCAATAGCCAACCAGCTTGGAGTGAAGAAATCAACAGTGGGAGCAATAATTAGAAAATGGAAGACATACAAGACCACTGATAATCTCCCTCGATCTGGGGCTCCACGCAAAATCCCACCCCGTGGGGTCAGAATGATCACAAGAACGGTGAGCAAAAATCCCAGAACCACGCGGGGGGACCTAGTAAATGAACTGCAGCGAGCTGGGACCAATGTAACAAGGCCTACCATAAGTAACACACTACTCCACCATGGACTCAGATCCTGCAGTGCCAGACGTGGCCCACTGCTTAAGCCAGTACATGTCCGGGCCTGTCTGAAGTTTGCTAGATAGCATTTGGATGATCCAGAGGAGTTTTGGGAGAATGTCCTATGGTCTGATGAAACCAAACTGGAATTGTTTGGTAGAAACACAACTTGTCGTGTTTGGAGGAAAAAGAATACCGAGTTGCATCCATCAAACACCATACCTACTGTAAAGCATGGTGGTGGAAACATCATGCTTTGGGGCTGTTTCTCTGCAAAGGGGCTAGGACGACTGATCCGGGTACATGAAAGAATGAATGGGGCCATGTATCGTGAGATTTTGAGTGCAAACCTCCTTCCATCAGCAAGGGCATTGAAGATGAAACGTGGCTGGGTCTTTCAACATAACAATGATCCAAAGCACACCGCCAGGGCAACGAAGGAGTGGCTTTGTAAGAAGCATTTCAAGGTCCTGGAGTGGCCTAGCCAGTCTCCAGATCTCAACCCTATAGAAAACCTTTGGAGGGAGTTGAAAGTCCGTGTTGCCAAGCGAAAAACCAAAAACATCACTGCTCTAGAGGAGATCTGCATGGAGGAATGGGCCAACATACCAACAACAGTGTGTGGCAACCTTGTGAAGACTTACAGAAAACGTTTGACCTCTGTCATTGCCAACAAAGGATATATTACAAAGTATTGAGATGAAATTTTGTTTCTGACCAAATACTTATTTTCCACCATAATATGCAAATAAAATGTTAAAAAAACAGACAATGTGATTTTCTGGATTTTTTTTTCTCAGTTTGTCTCCCATAGTTGAGGTCTACCTATGATGTAAATTACAGACGCCTCTCATCTTTTTAAGTGGTGGAACTTGCACTATTGCTGACTGACTAAATACTTTTTTGCCCCACTGTACATACTACATACATACATGCAACATACTGCATACATACTACATACATACTACATACATAATGCATGCATACTACATACATACAACATACTACATACACACTACATACATACTACATACATACTACATACAGTACATACAACATACTACATACATACTACATACAGACATACATACTACATGCATACAACATACTACATACATAATACATACATACAACATGCTACATACATATTACCTACATACTACATACATACAACATACTACATACATACTACATACAGACATACATACTACATACATACTACATGCATACAACATACGTACTACATACATACAACATACATGCTACATACATACTACATACATGCTACATACAATACATTCATACATTACATACAATACATTCATACATTACATACAATACATACATACAGACATACAGTACATTAAACATAGAGTACATACTCACCACTACTTGTCACTTTGTTCCCCGAAGCCAGTGTCATCTGTAAAAAAAATATGAAAATCACAAACAACCAATATACTCCCTGTCCGCAGAAATCCACGAGTGTCCCACGACGATCTCCCGTGGAGAGCAGTAGCATCAGATGGCGACCGCTCTCCAGGGGCTCCAGGAACACAATGACGGGAGGAAGGTATCCTTCCACACTGTATTCCTCCGCCGCTGTAAAAAAAAATAGTCTCTAGTCTCACTTTTGGTATTGCTGTGTGAGAAATTTTCCCACACAGCAATTGCCATCAAGTGAGACTTTGTCCTAAGGTAACCTCAGTGATGCACTGCAGGAGCCATTGTCTCCTGTCAGTGTGTCACTGAGGGTCCTATAGAGCAGTGACATCACCCAATGTCACTGTTTTATAGGGGAGATCGTCATGGGACACTCGCTATTAATTGGACTACGGCGGACAGGTAGTATGCGGTTTATTATTTTACATTTTTTGCAGGCGCTGAAGTATGGTAAGTATGGTTAAATGAAGAATATTAAAATACTTTTTTCCTAATGTGTGTGTGTGTGTGTTTTATTAACCCTTTATTACTATTGGATTAATAATGGATAGGCATCTTATTGACGCCTCTCCGTTATTAAACCGGCTTAATGTCACCTTACAATAGCAAGGTGACATTAATTCCTTATTACCCCATATCCCACCGCTACATGGGAGTGGGAAGGGAGGGGCTAATGTTATGATCAGGTGACCTTGGAGCAGCATGAAAACTTTCACTGGAGTAGGTGGTAACTATACTGACCGCAAACCCTGATCTTAACACCGCAACTAGAAGTAGCCGTGGGGTGTGCCTAACAAAACCTAGACACCTCGACACAGCCGGAGGACTAAATATCCCTATAGATGGAAATAGGAATTCTACCTTGCCTCAGAGCAGAACCCCAAAGAATAGGCAGCCCCCCACAAATAATGACTGTGAGTAGTAGAGGAAAAGACACACGCAGGCAGGAGACAGGATTTAGCAAAAGAGGCCACACTAGCTAAAATAGGAAAGGAGAGGACAGGATACTAAGCGGTCAGTATTAAAATCCTTCCAAAAATATCCACAACAGAAAATACAAAAACTCCACCATCTAACTAAAGATATGGAGCGTATATCTGCAACTCCAGAGAATCCAACAAGACTGGGAAAACACTGACACAGTCTAAGCTGGACAAGAGAAAAGAAATGAATAGCACAGAATATAAGCACACTGCATGTGTGCCACAGAAAAAGAAACAGACACTTATCTTTGCTGAATTGGCAGCTAAGCAGGAGAAGCCAGAAATAGATCCAACACTTCACAAGAAACATTGACAACTGGCAAGGACTAATGAATCCTGCACACCTAAATATCCCAGTCAGAACTGCAATCAGCAGATACACCTGGCCGGAACTGCGACTCAGAGACAACTGCATTCCCACCTACAACCACTGGAGGGAACCCAAAAGCAGAATTCACAACATTACCCCCCTTGAGGAGGGGTCACCGAACCCTCACCAGGGCCCCCAGGATGATCAGGATGAGCCAGATGAAAGGCACGGACCAAATCAGCAGCATGGATTTCAGAGGCAAAAACCCAAGAATTATCCTCCTGGCCATAACCCTTCCATTTGACAAGGTACTGAAGCCTCCGCCTCGAAAAACGAGAATCCAAAATCTTCTCAACCACATATTCCAACTCTCCATCAACTAACACAGGGGCCGGAGGATCAACAGAGGGAACAACGGGCACCACATATTTCCGCAATAAAGATCTATGGAAGACATTATGGATAGCAAAAGAGGCCGGAAGCGCCAAACGAAAAGACACCGGATTAATAATCTCAGAAATCTTATAAGGACCAATAAACCGAGGCTTAAACTTAGGGGAAGAAACCTTCATAGGAACATGACGGGAAGACAACCAGACCAGATCCCCAACCCGAAGCCGGGAACCAACACACCGACGACGGTTAGCAAAACGTTGAGCCTCCACCTGAGACAACACTAAATTGTCCACCACATGAGCCCAAATCTGCTGCAACCTGTCAACCACAGAATCCACAAGAGGACAGTCAGAAGGCTCAACCTGCCCAGAAGAAAAACGAGGATGAAAACCAAAATTACAAAAGAAAGGCAAAACCAAAGTAGTCGAACTAGCCCGATTATTAAGGGCAAACTCGGCCAATGGCAAGAAGGCCACCCAATCATCCTGATCAGCAGACACAAAGCATCTCAAATAAGTCTCCAAAGTCTGATTAGTTCGCTCGGTCTGGCCATTTGTCTGAGGATAAAATGCAGAAGAAAAAGACAAATCAATGCCCAGCCTAGCACAAAAGGCCTGCCAAAACCTAGAAACAAACTGGGAACCTCTGTCGGACACAATATTCTCCGGAATACCATGCAAACGACCACATGCTGAAAAAACAATGGAACCAAATCTGAAGAGGAAGGCAATTTAGGCAAAGGCACCAAATGAACCATCTTAGAGAACCGGTCACAAACAACCCAGATAACAGACATCTTCTGGGAGACCGGAAGATCAGAAATAAAATCCATCGAAATATGCATCCAGGGCCTCTCAGGGACTGGCAATGGCAAAAGCAACCCACTAGCACGGGAACAACAAGGCTTGGCCTGCACACAAGTCCCACAGGACTGCACAAAAGAACACACATCACGCGACAAAGAAGGCCACCAAAAGAACCTACCAACCAAGTCTCTGGTACCAAAAACGCCATGATGACCAGCCAACACGGAACAGTGAACCTCAGAAATCACTCTACTAGTCCATCTGACAGGAACAAACAGTTTCCCCACAGGACAGCGGTCAGGTTTGTCAGCCTGAAATTCCTGAAGAACCCGTCGTAAATCAGGGGAAATGGCAGAAAGGACCACCCCTTCTTTCAGAATACCGACCGGTTCTAAGACCTCAGAAGAATCAGGCAAAAAACTCCTAGAGAGGGCATCAGCCTTAATATTCTTAGAACCCCGAAGGTACGAGACCACGAAATCAAAACGGGAAAAAAACAAGGACCATCGAGCCCGTCTAGGATTCAGCCGTTTGGCAGACTCGAGGTAAATCAAATTCTTATGATCGATCAAGACCACAATACGGTGCTTAGCTCCCTCAAGCCAATGTCGCCACTCCTCAAACGCCCACTTCATAGCCAACAACTCCCGATTGCCGACATCATAATTGCGTTCAGCAGGCGAAAACTTACGGGAAAAGAAGGCACATGGTTTCATTAAGGAACCAACAGGATCCCTCTGAGACAAATCGGCCCCTGCCCCAATCTCAGAAGCGTCAACCTCAACCTGAAACGGAAGAGAAGCATCCAGTTGGCGCAACACCGGAGCAGAAGTAAATCGACGTTTAAGCTCCTGAAAGGCAGAGACAGCCGCAGAGGACCAATTCGCCACATCAGCGCCTTTCTTCGTCAAATCGGTCAAGGGTTTAACTACGCTGGAAAAATTAGCAATGAAAAGGCGATAAAACTTTGCAAAACCCAAAAATTTCTGAAGGCTCTTCACGGATGTGGGCTGAATCCAATCATGAATGGCCTGAACCTTAACCGGATCCATCTCTATAGACGAGGGAGAAAAAATAAAGCCCAAAAAAGAAACCTTCTGCACCCCAAAGAGTCACTTAGACCCTTTCACAAACAAAGCATTGTCATGAAGTATCTGAAATACCATCCTGACCTGTTGCACATGAGACTCCCAATCATCGGAAAAAATCAAAATATCGTCCAAATATACAATCAAGAATTTATCAAGATAATTCCGGAAGATATCATGCATGAAGGACTGTAAAACAGATGGAGCATTAGAGAGTCCAAATGGCATCACAAGGTATTCAAAATGGCCTTCGGGTGTGTTAAACGCAGTTTTCCATTCATCACCCTGCTTAATACGAACAAGATAATATGCCCCCCGAAGGTCAATCTTGGTAAACCAACTAGCTCCCTTAATCCTAGCAAACAAATCGGAAAGCAAAGGTAAAGGGTATTGAAACTTGACCGTGATCTTATTCAAGAGGCGATAATCAATACAGGGTCTCAAGGAACCATCTTTTTTTAGCAACAAAAAAGAACCCCGCTCCCAACGGTGAAGAAGATGGTCGAATAAGCCCTTTCTCCAAAGACTCCTTAATATAGCTCCGCATGGCGGTATGTTCAGGCACAGACAGGTTGAAAAGTCGACCCTTAGGAAACTTACAGCCTGGAATCAAGTCAATAGCACAATCGCAGTCCCTGTGCAGTGAAAGGAAACTGGACTTGGGCTCATCGAATACATCCTGAAAATCAGACAAAAACTCTGGAATTTCAGAAGAGGAAGAAGAGGAGATTGACATCAAAGGAACATCATTATGAACCCCCTGACAACCCCAACTAGTCACAGACATGGACTTCCAATCCAACACAGGATTATGTACCTGCAACCACGGAAAACCCAGCACGATAGCATCATGCAAATTATGCAACACCAGAAATCGACAATCTTCCTGATGGGCTGGCGCCATGCGCATGGTCACTTGTGTCAAAAACTGGGGCTGATTTTTAGCCAAGGGTGTAGCATCAATGCCCCTTAAAGGAATAGGGTTCTGCAAAGGCTGCAAGGGAAAACCACAACGCTTGGCAAACTCAAAGTCCATTAAGTTCAAGGCGGCGCCTGAATCCACAAACGCCATGACAGAAAATGATGACAATGAGCAGATCAAGGACAAGTCTGAAACCTTGTCGTTCCGTTCTAGACAGCATTGGCATTGGCTCAGGAATTTGCTCTGAGGATAACGCCACCAAGCGCCAGTCAATCTGAATGGCCAGAGACATAGAATCACTCAGACCGGAAGGCGTGGGAAACCCCACCATAACATCTTTAACGGATTCAGAAAGACCCTTTCTGAAAATTGCCGCCAAAGCATCATTATTCCATTTAGTCAACACAGACCATTTTCTGAATTTCTGACAATACAATTCTGCCACCTCTTGACACTGAGACAGGGCCAACAAGGTCTTCTCAGCTTGATCCACAGAATTAGGTTCATCATATAATAATCCCAAAGCCTGAAAAAAGGAATCTACATTAAGCAAAGCCGGATTCCCAGATTCCAGGGAAAATGCCCAATCCTGCGAGTCGCCACGCAGCAGGGAGATGACGATTTTAACCTGCTGAATGGAATCACCGGAGGATCGAGGTCTCAAAGCAAAAAACAGTTTACAGTTATTTTTAAAACTCAAAAATTTGGACCTGTTACCAAAAAACAAATCAGGAGTAGGAATCTTCGGTTCTAAAACAGGAGTCTGAACAATATAATCAGAAATATCCTGCACCCTAGCAGCAAGCTGGTCTACACGAGAAGCTAATTCCTGAACATTCATGCTAGCACAAGGCTCTTCAGCCACCCAGAGATAAAGAGGGAGGAGAAGACAAAGTAGACTGAAGAAAAAAAAATGGCTCAAGACCTTTTTTCCCTTCTTCTGAGATGTATTTAACTCATTAATGGAAGGGGGCCAGTTGTACTGTTATGATCAGGTGACCTTGGAGCAGCATGAAAACTTTCACTGGAGTAGGTGGTAACTATACTGACCGCAAACCCTGATCTTAACACCGCAACTAGAAGTAGCCGTGGGGTGTGCCTAACAAAACCTAGACACCTCGACACAGCCAGAGGACTAAATACCCCTATAGATGGAAATAGGAATTCTACCTTGCCTCAGAGCAGAACCCCAAAGAATAGGCAGCCCCCCACAAATAATGACTGTGAGTAGTAGAGGAAAAGACACACGCAGGCAGGAGACAGGATTTAGAAAAAGAGGCCACATTAGCTAAAATAGGAAAAGAGAGGACAGGATACTATGCGGTCAGTATTAAAATCCTTCCAAAAATATCCACAGCAGAAAATACAAAAACTCCACCATCTAACTAAAGATATGGAGCATATATCTGCAACTCCAGAGAATCCAACAAGACTGGGAAAACACTGACACAGACTAAGCTGGACAAGAGAAAACAAATGAATAGCACAGAATATAAGCACACTGCATGTGTGCCACAGAAAAAGAAACAGACACTTATCTTTGCTGAATTGGCAGCTAAGCAGGAGAAGCCAGAAATAGATCCAACACTTCACAAGAAACATTGACAACTGGAAAGGACTAATGAATCCTGCACACCTAAATATCCCAGTCAGAACTGCAATCAGCAGATACACCTGGCCAGGACTGCGACTCAGAGACAACTGCATTCCCACCTAAAACCACTGGAGGGAACCCAAAAGCAGAATTCACAACAGGCTAAGTGCTGGCATTGGCGCATCTTACAGATGATGCCGCTGCTCTATAGGACCCTCAGTGACACACTGACAGGAGACAATGGCTCCTGCAGTGCATCACTGAGGTTACCTTAGGACAAAGTCTCACTTTATGGCAATTGCTATGTGGGAAAATTTCTCACACAGCAATGCCAAAAGTGAGACTAGGGACTATTTTTTTTTACAGCGGCTGAGGAATACAATGCGGAAGGATACCTTCCTCCCGTGATTGTGTTCCTGGAGCCCCTGGAGAGTGGTCTCAACCTCTGATGCTGCCGTTCTCCACAGGAGATTGTCGTGGGACACTCATGGATTTTTGCGGATAGGGAGTATATTGGTTGTTTGTTATTTTTTTTTTTTTACAGATGACACTGGCTTCGGGGAACAATGTGACAAGTAATGGTGAGTATGAACTCTATGTTTCATGTACTGTATGTCTGTATGTATGTATGTATGTAATGTATGAATATATTGTATGTAGCATGTATGTAGCATGTATGTAGTATGTATGTTTTTTTTTTTCATTCAACACATTAGCCGTATGATGGGACTACTACTGTCCCATCATTGGCTAATGTGTCAATCACTGTCACTGTAGTAGGCATCGTCCAATGGGACTTGTAGTCCCATCGGACGATGCCTGCACACATGCACAGAGCCCCGCATGCCGCACAGAGCCCCACACACCGCACAGAGCCCCAGCAGGCCCGCACAGAGTCCCGCACGCCGCACAGAGCCCCGGCACACACACAGAGCCCCGGCACACATGCACAGAGCCCTGCACGCCGCACAGAGCCCCGGCACACATGCACAGAGCCCCGGCATGCCGCACAGAGCCCTGCATGCCGCACAGAGCCCTGGCACCCTGCACAGAGCCCCGGCACGCCGCACAGAGCCTCGTACACCGCACAGATTTCCGCACGCCGCACAGAGCCCCGGCAGGCCCGCACAGAGCCCCACACGCCACAGAGAGCCCCGGCACACCGCACAGAGCCCTGGCACGCCGCACAGACCCCCGGCAGGCACCCACAGACCCCCGAGAGGCTCGTACAGATCCCCGGCAGGCCCGCACAGACCCCGCCCGCACACACATACACGCACAGTGTCCGCCCATGCAACACCCACACTCTTCCCCCCTCTGGAGCAGGATGCAAAAGGACAGAAATGGCTTATTTACATTCCGATATTTGTGTCCCATTGACTTGCATTGGTATCGGGTATTGGTATCGGCGATATCCAATATTTTTTGGATATCGGCCGATCCAATCTGATACCGATACTTTTGGATATCGGAAGGTATTGCTCAACACTAGTCACTAATGATCATTGTATTACTTTTACTCTGACACTATATACAGAGCTCCTTTGTATAATGTCACCAGTGATCACTGTATTACCTGTACACTAACACTGTATACAGAGCTCCTGTGTATAATGCCCTTGGTGATCACTGTGTTACCTGTACACAGACACTGCATACTAAGTACAGATATCCTGTGTATAGTGACACTTATGGTGATAGTATTTTTTAATTAATGATCAGTATTGTAGTATTCAGTAATATGTTGTCTGGCCATGGTGTGGCGGAATTTGTTCCTTGTACTGTATGTGCTATTATTTGGCCACTATGTGGTGGTAATATGTGGTCTGGTTATTTTGTAGTGGTATTTGTTCCTTGTATGTGCTATTATTTGGTCACTGTGTGGTGGTAATATGTGGTCTGGACATCGTGCGGTGGTATTTGTCCCTTGTATGTGATATTGTTCAGTCACTGTGGTGGTAATATGTGGTCTGGACATGGTGTGACGGTATTTGTTTCTTGCATGTGGTATTATAGGTCACCATGTGGTGGTAATATAGTGTCTGGTCATGGTGTGGTCGTATTTGTCCCTTGTATGTGGTATTATTAGTCATTTTAAAAATTGAAAAATAAATACAAATATACCTAAATTGTATTGCATATTTTATCAAATGTTTATTAGGTTAGAGTAGAGTAGGTCCCGGCCAAAAGTGTCTGACTTCTTGTCGTGGCAGATTAAAAAAATCTTTTGGCCAAAACAAAAGCTGCTGGCTATGTGTGTTATCTGGTGATGGGAACTGTTATGGTGTGATTGGTGAGAAGTGGAGTTTTCCAAGAGAGCGCGGTGGACAGTTCGAGGGGTGGAGGCGGGGCTGGGGTGGAGCATGGGCGGAGTCTCAAAGGGGCCCCAAAATTGTTGCCAGTATGGGGCCTCAAAATTCCTAGTGGCAGCCCTATACATTCATAATTTATAATAAAGCTCTGCAGTCCTTTTAATGTTCACAATATGCTGATATTGTTTTACAGTAGCAGTTTTACTGGACCAGATATTAACAGCCTTAAGAGATTATTGGAAACAAGAAATCTGAAGAAGATTATAACAGTAGACAATCAGAGTAGGAAACAATACATTAAACATGCAAATATATACAATTTATAGCAAAATTTACTTATCTACTTCTGGATCTTACACATGAATAAGTGCACACAAGTGAGTTATGGCTCCCTATTAACACTTTAAGGCTTTCCTGCTAGATTTAATTGCTACTGAAGTCTATCTTTTTCAACTGAAAATGCCATTTATCCCTATGTGGTGGCTGTACATCTGCATGTTTTGTGATAAAAATTATTTTATCTTGTGTTCTTTTGCAACACTAATTCAGGACAATTTCTTCTGCTTGAAAAAATCTGCATATTTCCAGATAGCTTTTAAGTCCCTGAATGTGTTTGGTGGACAATGCACTGAGGAGAAGGATATTCCGGAGGGGATCTGGAGCTCATGATAAGGCTCAAAGTAAAAGAATGACAAAAGAATATTGACAGCTCCTAGCAGAGCATTAAGAGCAAGCAACTCCATGCGGGAAATCTGAACAGCTGGGAAAACATTCGACATTTGCAATCAAAGATGCACTGCTCTGACAAAGAACTTGCTCCCTCCCAGATGTTTATTGTACATTTGTTACATAGAGTGACTTCTGATCAAAGGGAACCTAAATTAACACATAGCAGAGTTTTTTTTAATCATTTCTACTTTTATGAACAAAAATATACATTTTTAATACCCATGTAAAAAAAAACTTTTGCAACTTAAAGGGCTTACCTTACACAAAACATTTATCATACAAAACATTTATCATCAACCCACAATACTGAGGATAGGTGATGAATAGTGTTTAGCATTCCGATACTGCAAATATCGGGTATCGGACCCGTACCAACGCAAGTATGAAAGAGGCCTTAATGAGCGTCTAATTTTAAAAAAAAAACGGCGTGGGCTCCCGCGCAATTTTCTACGCAAGAGGGGGAAAGCCGACAGCCGGGGGCCAATATTTGTAGCCTGCTATGAATATCAGTATTCTATGTTACATGTACTGTATGTCTGTATGTATGTATTGTATGTAATGTATGAATGTATTGTATGCAGTAAGTGTGTAGTATGTATGTAGTATGTTGTATGTATGTAGTATGTATGTTGCATGTATGTATGTATGTATGTAGTATGTATGTAGTATGAATGTAGAATGTATGTATGTATGTAGTATGTATGTATGTATGTAGTATGTATGTAGCATGTATGTAGTATGCATGCAGTATGTATGTATGTATGTAGTATGTATGCATGTAGCATGTATGTAGTATGTATGTATGTAGTATGTATGTAGTATTTATATAGTACATATGTATGTAGTATGTATGTATGTAATATGTATGTAGTATGTATGTATGTAGTATGAGTGCATGTAGTATGTATGTATGTATGTAGTATGTATGTAGTATGTTGTATGTGTGTAGTATGAATGAAGTATGTATGTATGTTGTATGTGTGTTGTATGGATGTATGTAGTATGCTGTATGTATGTTGTATGTATGTAGTATGTATGCATGTATGTATGCTGTACGTATGTAGTATGTATGTTGTATGTGTGTATGTATGTAGTATATAGTATGTTGTGTGTATGTATGTAGTATGTATGTAGTATGTTGTATGTTTGTATGTAGTATCTATGTAGTATGTTTTATGTATGTATGTTGTATGTATGTAGTATGTATGTTTTTTTTTTTCTTTTTTTACATACAACACATTAGCCAGATGATGGGACTACTACTGTCCCATCATTGGCTAATGTGTCAATCACTGCCATTGTAGCAGGCATAGGCCGATGGGACTTGTAGTCCCATCGGACGATGCCTGCACACCTGCACAGACCCCCGGCAGGCCGCACAGACCCCCGGCAGACTGCACAGACACCCTGCAGGCCGCACAAACCCCCGAGAGGCCCGTACAGACCCCCGGCAGGTAGCACAGACCTCCGGCAAGCCGCACAGACCCCTGAGAGGCCTGTACAGACTCCGGGCAGGCCGCACAGACCCCCGGCAGGCCGCACAGACCCCCGAGAGGCCCATATAGACCCCCAGCTGGCCCGCAATTATCCCCGGCAGCCCGCACAGATCCTCAACGGTCCCACACAAACATGCAGTCTCCGCCCACACACCGCCCTCACTCTTCCGCCCTCTGGAACAGGATGTACAAGGAAAGAAAGGGCTTATTTTCATTCCGATATTTGTGTCCCATTGACTTGCATTGGTTTCCGGTATCGGTATCGGCGATATCCGATATTTTTTGGATATCGGCCGATACAATTCGATCCCGATATTTCCGTATATCAGAAGGTATCGCTCAACACTAGTGATGAATATTTGATTCATTAGGATCACAAAGTCTTATTCGAATCGAGCAGTTTGCATATGTGACTATTGCTTTAATAGATGGTAGTAATGTTCAGGAATGAGCACTACAGCTTCATTCACAACGAGGGCACATGAAATATTCTGATTCGGGAAAATCTGCACAAATAATTTCCAATATCCAGGTATTAGTACTGAATAATGAATCCAATACAAGTCAATGGGAAAGCAGAATATTTTTCTGCTGCACCCAACAAACAGGTCTGGGGGCATGGGAGAACAGCTGAAAAAGATGGAAAGAGCTAAAACTAAGGGTATATGCACACGCTGCGGAATGGTGTGTGGATTTTTCCGGACTGATTTTGGTAAATCCACAGGTAAACCGAACTGCAGATTTACAGTGGAATCACCGTGGATTTACTATGGATTTTCCACGTTTTTTGTGGATTCCACCTGCAGTTTTACACCTGCGGATTCCTATTGAGGAGCAGGTGCAAACCGCTGTGGAATCCGCACAAAGAATTGACATGCTGCGGAATATAAACCGCTGCGTTTCTGCACGTTTTTTTCCGCAGCATGTGCACTGCGGATTTTGTTTTCCATAGGCTTACATGGTACTGTAAACTCATGGAAAACTGCTGCAGATCCGCAGCGTCAAATCCGCTGGGGATCCGCAGCAAAATCCGCAGCGTGTGCACATAGCCTAAATGGGATGGAGAAGATGCCTGCATGTCTTTCTGACTCACCCATGACATCTGTGTATAATGTTGTCAGACTATTGTGCCAGTTTTACAGATATTAAAAAAGACCTACAAAACTATACCAACATTTATTTAAGAGAAAAGTGCTAAGAAAGAGTTTTGCTTCATAATTACATGTACAGTATATAATGGTAAAAGAAAATAATACCACCCTTTTAGCATATGTTCACACAGAGCCGTTTGGCTTTAGTTTTTCCTTTAACTTTTGTGAGGGCTCTCACTCCTTTATTTGGGAGGTCCCTCGCTCGTGCCAAATAGCAAGATAGTGGAATATATCCCCATTACTTTACAATGCCATTTCAAACATGCCCATTTGAATTTTGGGCGTTGCGCGCCACCACCACCACCATGTCCACCGTCTTGACCTATGCCTTGTCATTATTCAGCCCTTGATTCAAATTTTCAGAGGGCCATCAGGTGCTTTGAAACCTGTGTTTTGTAAGCTCCACAGTTGATTTTTGCAGCCGGATCCCAATGGAACACCTGTCATAGCAGGTGAAGCCGCTGTAAGGTGAATATAATACAGGAGTTGGGGGAGCTGTATGATCAATGTCAGGAAATTGGATTCTACCAGACACCAAAAGCATTAGAATTAATTTCTGAATATACTGTATGCAAGTGAGGGCCTGTATTGCGCTCAGTCTGTCAGGCCTCAAACCCATATCAGGAACACGTACAAGCTTCATTTTACTTGGAAACAGCTTCCTCAAGGGAAAGAGACAGGAGTGTCATTAACCAATCTGTACAAACCTTCATACTTCTTCTGAACTACCCAACCAGTCAGAATATATCTTTTGCATGGTTTTGAACAACAATGGAATAATTATAGGATATTTCCCAGAGAGTGTCGAGGTCTGTGGAGTGTATTACTCAGGTGACCGGTGATCAGGTAAAGGCCTTATCATGGCAATTACCATGTTTCAATATGTGTAAGTATGCGGCCTGAATAGGTCTGTGGTGCGTATTAGCCAAGCTTCTTAAATGTGCTTAAACTTTGCAATACCCCACCACCATTTTTTTCATTTTTTTGTAAGGACCCAAATTTAAAATATGTAAGAGAAACAACAGTTTAATAAAGAGACAGAAGTTTCATTTAGGAGCCTGAAAAAATCAGCAAAGGTCTTTGTCCAGCACCATACAATGTAAAGTGCTAACGAATATGTATGCAAGTGTAAGAAGAAGGACCAGACCACGGGTACCTGTTCTGTGCAAGGTCCGGAACTGTCAGGGCTGTCTCCTTTGTGGTCCGGGGGAAAGCTAATGAGACCAGACAAACCTACACATCCGGGAGTAGGGGGCATGGCTAAGTGGCTGCAGACACAGCATGCATGGAAGTAGTTAGTTGTGGAGGCAACAGGCAGCACGCGGCACTTAGAAGTGAGTGCTCTGGCCCTCGAGCCCTGTCTCAGAGCAGACGTGCGCCCGCAGATCCCCATGGCGACTAGCAGCCCATGGCGACTAGCAGAATTCGCCAGGAGAGACGTGCAGGATGCCGGTTGGTCACTCTGAGGTGAGATGACAAATGCTCTGGGCTCGAGAGTACTGGGTACGCTTCAACTCAGAGAGACTCAATGTGGGACCGTAAGCTGTGCCCTGATTCCCCCATATACATCTACCGCTCTACATTGAACCCGGAGAGTGTTGAGACCCATACCCTCTTGACTGAATCAGTAGATGGACTAAAGGCTCAGCAGAGGTACAGAAAGCCAACCACTGCCGCCAGAAGATGGATCCTTGTTACCCCTAGAACTTCAGCAGATCAGCATCGCATCAGCCATTGTTGGCGACATCACCGCTTCACAACATCCACGGCCTGAGGATCAGTGGATAGGATAAGTTAATCCCACAAGAGCTGTCCCTACTATCTTCACTGTTCTTTAACCCTACCCACAATTTCGCTATTGAACTGTTTTATTCTCTGTTTAACCCATTACCTCCCTGCGGGGAGAATCCCACTGTTCATTAAAACCCAGTAAACCATTGCTCTGTCTCCTGCCTGTTACTGCATCCCGCAACCTGCTCACACTTGGCGTAGTCGGCAGGATGCTGTCCACAAGCACCGAAGGAAGAGACAAAGTGGTTGCAGGTGCCTCAGGTGCTGGAGATGCGAATCACACGGCTATGGGAGCCCCAAGGGCCAGTATACCGCTCAGGGTCATGTTGAGCAACCTCCCTAAGTTTACATGGATCAGCATTCTGCTACAGGACTGGATTGAGCGGGTCAGGGATATGTTGATGATACACCCCATGACCCCTGTGATGGAGGCAGAGATTGCCATGATGGCTCTAGATGGAGAGGTGAGGAGTAGGGTTGAGCGAAACGGGTCGTTCATTTTCAAAAGTCGCCGACTTTTGGCAAAGTCGGGTTTCATGAAACCCGATCCGACCCCTGTGCGGGGTCGGCCATGCGGTACGTGACTTTCGCGCCAAAGTCGCGTTTCAATGACACGAAAAGCGCCATTTCTCAGCCAATGAAGGTAAACGCAGAGTGTGGGCAGCGTGATGACATAGGTCCTGGTCCCCACCATCTTAGAGAAGGGCATTGCAGTGATTGGCTTGCTGTCCGCGGCGTCACAGGGGCTATAAAGGGGCGTTCCCGCCGACCGCCATGCTACTGCTGCTGATCTGAGCTTAGGGAGAGGTTGCTGCCGCTTCGTCAGAAGCAGGGATAGCGTTAGGCAGGGTCCATTAACCACCAAACCGCTTGTGCTGTAGCGATTTCCACAGCCCAACACCACCTTCGGTGTGCAGGGACAGTGGAAGCTACATTTTTTTTTTCCTCAGCACTGTAGCTCATTGGGCTGCCCTAGAAGGCTCCCTGATAGCTGCATTGCTGTGTGTACGCCACCGTGCAAACCAACTGCTTTTTTCAAAGCACAAATCCTCTTGTTCCTTCCTTTCTGCACAGCTATCTTGTTTGTTCGTCCACACTTTTTATTTAATTTGTGCATCAGTCCACTCCTTATTGCTGCCTGCCATACCTGGCTGAGATTACTGCAGGGAGATAGTAATTGAAGGACAGTTCCTTTTTTTTTTTTTTTTTTTTTTTGTGGGAGATTAAGATTGGCATTTCTGCTAGAGTGCCATCCCTGTCTGTGTCATCTCTCACTCAGTGGGCCATAGAAAGCCTATTTATTTTTTTGCTTGATTTGGGTTCTAAAATCTACCTGAAAAAATCACTACATCAATCAGTGGGAGAAAAATATTGGCCTCAGGGCTTGTGTGCCACTCCTTACTCCTGTGTGTGCCATCTCTCACTCAGTGGGCCATAGAAAGCCTATTTATTTTTTTGCTTGATTTGGGTTCCAAAATCTACCTGAAAAAATCACAACATCAATCAGTGGGAGAAAAATATTGGCCTCAGGGCTTGTGTGCCACTCCTGACTCCTGTGTGAGCCATCTCTCACTCAGTGGGCCATAGAAAGCCTATTAATTTTTTTGCTTGATTTGGGTTCTAAATTCTACCTGAAAAAATCAATAAATCAATCAGTGGGACATTAATATTGGCCTTTGGGCTTGTGTGCCAGTCCTAAGCGTGCCATCTCTCTCTCTCAGATAGTGGGCCATAGAAAGCCTATTTATTATTTTTTTTATTGGGTTTATAAATTTTCCCTGGAAAAAAAAAAAAAGTGGGAGATTAATATTGGCCTCTGGGCTTGTGTGCCAGTCCTGGGCGTGACATCTCTCTCACAAATAGTGGGCCATAGAAAGCCTATTTATTTTTTGGGTTGATTTGGGTTCTAAATTCTACCTGAAAAAATCAATAAATCAATCAGTGGGACATTAATATTGGCCTTTGGGCTTGTGTGCCAGTCCTAAGCGTGCCATCTCTCTCTCTCAGATAGTGGGCCATA
Source organism: Ranitomeya imitator (assembly GCF_032444005.1). Lineage (NCBI taxonomy): Eukaryota > Metazoa > Chordata > Amphibia > Anura > Dendrobatidae > Ranitomeya > Ranitomeya imitator. Next base: position 473,562,684 of record NC_091285.1, on the reverse strand, counting down.
GAAAGCCTATTTATTATTTTTTTTATTGGGTTTATAAATTTTCCCTGGACAAAAAAAAAAAAGTGGGAGATTAATATTGGCCTCTGGGCTTGTGTGCCAGTCCTGAGCGTGCCATCTCTCTCACAAATAGTGGGCCATAGAAAGCCTATTTATTTTTTGGGTTGATTTGGGTTCTAAATTCTCCCTGAAAAAATCATTTTATTTTATTTGGTTTCTAAATTATTCCTGAAAAAATCATTTTTTTTGTATTTTTTTTTTTCTAAAGTCTCCCTGAAAAAAAAAAAAATCAAATCAGTGGGAGATTAATATTGCCCTTTCTGCTTGTGTGCCAGTCTTGACTCCTGGGTGTGCCATCTCTCTCTCTCCAATTGTGGGCCATAGAAAGCCTATTAATTTTTTTGCTTGATTTGGGTTCCAAAATCTACCTGAAAAAATCACTAAATCAATCAGTGGGAGATAAATATTGGCCTCTGGGCTTGTGTGCCACTCCTGACTCCTGTGTGCGTCCTCTCTCACTCAGTGGGCCCTAGAAAGCCTATTTTTTGTTTTATTTGTTTTCTAAATTCTCCCTGAAAAAATCATTTTATTTTATTTGGTTTCTAAATTATTCCTGAAAAAATCATTTTTTTTGTATTTTTTTTTTCTAAAGTCTCCCTGAAAAAAAAAAAAAATCAAATCAGTGGGAGATTAATATTGCCCTTTCTGCTTGTGTGCCAGTCTTGACTCCTGGGTGTGCCATCTCTCTCTCTCCAATTGTGGGCCATAGAAAGCCTATTAATTTTTTTGCTTGATTTGGGTTCCAAAATCTACCTGAAAAAATCACTAAATCAATCAGTGGGAGATAAATATTGGCCTCTGGGCTTGTGTGCCACTCCTGACTCCTGTGTGCGTCCTCTCTCACTCAGTGGGCCATAGAAAGCCTATTTTTTTTTATTTGTTTTCTAAATTCTCCCTGAAACAATCATTTCATTTTATTTGGTTTATAAATTCTTCCTTAAAAAATCATTTTTGTTTATTATTTTTTTTTTCTAAAGTCTCCCTTTTAAAAAAAAACAAACAAATCAGTGGGAGATTAATATTTACATTTGCGCTTCAGTGACAGTCCTGCGTGTGTGGCATCTCTCTCATTTGTTGCCACCAACAACAGAGTGTGTAACATTGTGCCTGATTTTCGTTGTGGTCTCACCCACCTGTAAAGGGGTAGCTAAATCATACTGAAGTTATAGCTCACCGTGTAAGTTGTGTGACAGCAACAAATACCGTTAGTTTGGTAACGTTTTTAAAACAATGAGGAAGTCTGGTGGAAGAGGTCGTGGCCGGGGGCGTTCATTGTCAGCTGGTAATGAGGGTAGTGGTAGTGGTGGAGCATCAGGTGGTCGTGGGAAAAAAAATATTGCACCTAAGTCGGGAGCTGTGGAGCCAGGTTCGTCGTCTGGCTACACAAGGCCTCGAACGCTCCCTTTTCTGGGAGTAGGAAAACCGCTTTTAAAGCCGGAGCAGCAAGAGCAAGTTTTGGCTTATCTTGCTGACTCAGCCTCTAGCTCTTTTGCCTCCTCTCGTGAAACTGGTAAAAGTAAAAGCAGCGCGTCGTTAGTGGATGTTCACGGTCAGGGACAAGTCGCTTCCTTGTCCTCTTCAGCAAAAACAACAACAGAGAAGAATGCAGCAGGCGACACAACGGGTTACTCCATGGAGCTCTTTACACATACCGTCCCTGGCTTAGAAAGTGAAGCAGTTAACAGTCCATGCCCATTACAAGTTGAATCTGACATGGATTGCATTGATGCACAGCCACAGCCAGACTACTATGCTGGTCCTTTGACTCAGACCACAACATTGCCCTCGCAGGGTGCTGATCAAGAATCAGACCCTGATGAGACTATGTTGCCCCATCACGAACGCTATACCACCGACCGACACGGTGACACAGACGAAGTTGCACACGAGCTACAAGAAGAGGTAATAGATGACCCAGTTCTTGACCCCGATTGGCAGCCATTGGGGGAACAGGGTGCAGGCGGCAGCAGTTCTGAAGCGGAGGAGGAGGGGCCGCAGCAGGCATCAACATCGCAACAGGTTCCATCTGCCGGGCCCGTATCTTGCCCAAAACGCGTGGCAAAGTCAAAACCTGTTGGAGGACAGCGTGGCCATCCAGTTAAAGCTCAGTCTGCAATGCCTGAAAAGGTATCCGATGCTAGAAAGAGTGCAGTCTGGCATTTTTTTAAACAACATCCAATTGATCAGCGCAAAGTCATCTGTCAAAAATGTTCAACTACCTTAAGCAGAGGGCAGAATCTGAAAAGTCTCAATACAAGTTGCATGCATAGACATTTAACCACCATGCATTTGCAAGCTTGGACTAACTACCAAACGTCCCTTAAGGTTGTAGCACCCTCGGCCAATGAAGCTAGTCATCAACGCAACATCCCTTCCGGCAGTGTAGGGCCACCATTTTCTGCACCACCTGCAGTATCTGTGCAGGTTTCTTTGCCAGGCCAAAGCAGTCAGGGTCAGGGAATCACCAGTTTCGTAGTAGGAAACACTGCATCTAGGGCACCGGCGGCAACAATACCATCTCCCACCGTCTCTCAGTCTGCCATGTCCACCGGCACCCCCGCTAGTTCCACGATCTCCAGCTCTCCAGTCCAGCTCACCCTACATGAGACTATGGTTAGAAAAAGGAAGTACTTAGCCTCGCATCCGCGTACACAGGGTTTGAACGCCCACATAGCTAGACTAATCTCGTTAGAGATGATGCCCTACCGGTTAGTTGAAAGCGAAGCTTTCAAAGCCCTGATGGACTACGCTGTACCACGCTACGAGCTACCCAGTTGACACTTTTTTTCCAGAAAAGCCATCCCAGCCCTCCACCAGCATGTTAAAGAGTGCATCGTCCATGCACTCAGGCAATCTGTGAGCACAAAGGTGCACCTGACAACAGATGCATGGACCAGTAGGCATGGCCAGGGACGTTACGTGGCCATCACGGCACACTGGGTAAATGTGGTGGATGCAGGGTCCACAGGGGACAGCAAGTTTGGGACAGTTCTGCCTAGCCCACGGTCTAGGAAACAGTTGGCTGTAGCCGTTCGCACCCCCTCCTCCTCCTCCTCGTCCTCCTGCAGAAGCGAGACCTCGTCCACAGACCGCAGTCGCACAACCACTCCATCCGCAGCTGCCACTGTTGCACACCAGGTCTCCCATTATGGGGCAGCTACTGGCAAACGTCAGCAGGCTGTATTGGCTATGAAGTGTTTGGGCGACAACAGACACACTGCTGAAGTTCTGTCCGAGTTCTTGCAGAAAGAAACGCAGTCGTGGCTGGGCACTGTAGATCTTGAGGCAGGCAAGGTAGTGAGTGATAACGGAAGGAATTTCATGGCTGCCATCTCCCTTTCCCAACTGAAACACATTCCTTGCCTGGCTCACACCTTAAACCTGGTGGTGCAGTGCTTCCTGAAAAGTTATCCGGCGTTATCCGACCTGCTCCTCAAAGTGCGTGGACTATTCTCACATATCCGCCGTTCGCCCGTACACTCCAGCCGTATGCAGACCTATCAGCGTTCTTTGAACCTTCCCCAGCATCGCCTAATCATAGACGTTGCAACAAGGTGGAACTCAACACTGCACATGCTTCAGAGACTGTGTGAACAGAGGCGGGCTGTTATGTTTTTGTGGGAGGATACACATACACGGGCAGGCAGTAGGATGGCAGACATGGAGTTGTCAGGTGTGCAGTGGTCGAAGATTCAAGACATGTGTCAAGTCCTTCAGTGTTTTGAGGAATGCACACAGCTGGTTAGTGCAGACAACGCCATAATAAGCATGAGCATCCCCCTAATGCGTCTGCTGATGCAAAGTTTGACGCACATAAAAGATCAGGCGTCTGCAGCTGAGGAAGAGGAAAGCCTTGATGACAGTCAGCCATTGTCTGGCCAGGGCAGTGTACAGGACGAGGTAGCGGGCGAACAGGAGGAGGAGGACGAGGAGGATGATGGGGATGATTATATTTTTAATGAGGAAGCTTTTCCGGGGCCAGTGGAAATTGTTGGCGTGGCAGGGCCGGGTTCTGGTTTTTGGAGGGACACAAGTGACGTGGATTTGCCTGAAACTGCCCCTCAACCAAGCACAACCACAGATTTGAGAACTGGAACTTTGGGCCACATGGCGGATTATGCCTTACGTATCCTCAAAAGGGACACACGCATAACAAAAATGATGAACGATGACGATTACTGGTTGGCCTGCCTCCTTGATCCTCGCTATAAAGGCAAATTGCAAAAAATAATGCCACATGAGAACTTGGAACTAATATTAGCAACCAAACAATCAACTCTTATTGACCGTTTGCTTCTGGCATTCCCTGCACACAGCGCCCGTGATCGTTCTAACACGAGCTGCAGGGGCCAGCAGACCAGAGGTGTTAGAGGGGCAGAAATCAGAAGTGGCGTTGGCCAGAGGGGTTTTCTGACCAGGTTGTGGAGTGATTTTACTATGACCGCAGACAGGACAGGTACTGCAGCATCAATTCAAAGTGACAGGAGACAACATTTGTCCAGTATGGTTACTAACTATTTTTCATCCCTTATCGACGTTCTCCCTCAACCGTCATTCCCATTTGATTACTGGGCATCAAAATTAGACACCTGGCCAGAATTGGCAGAATATGCATTGCAGGAGCTTGCTTGCCCGGCAGCTAGTGTCCTATCAGAAAGAGTATTCAGTGCTGCAGGTTCAATACTAACAGAAAAAAGGACTCGTCTGGCTACCCAAAATGTAGATGATCTAACCTTCATTAAAATGAACCACAACTGGATTTCGAAATCTTTTGCCCCACCTTGCCCGGCTGACACCTAGCTTTCCTATGTAAAGGTCTTGCCTGTGGACTATTCTGAACGACTTTTCCAATCTCGTAATTTGCAGCACCTGATTGTCCAGCATCCGACATGTTAACACTTCCCTAAATGGCCAAAGTCCCCACACGGGGCCGTGGTATCGCCACTTGGCGCCAGCACCCGTGAGAGTACTGTTTGTCTGAAGAGGTGGGTGTGCCCGCTTTTGGTCGACGGCACTGCCACTAGGTCCCTCATAGTACAATAAAGTGTCTGGCGGTGGTGGTGCGCACCCAACGTCAGACACACCGTTGTAATATGAGGGGCCCTGGGCCTGTACCGCCGGCCACAAGACAGTCCCCCCCCAGGTCAAACAGTGCTCTACGACTTGCAAAATTTTCTCTCACAGCTCCACCAATGTTTAGTCAATGCGCTGACATCCTTCAATGCCTGGCACTGTCAATACCATTGTATTGACATTTTTCTTATGTTAGGCCTTCGAAGCCTGTCTGCGGTCACTCCTTCCACTAGGCCTCCACTGACCTGTCTACTGCTGCCCGTGTTCCCCTGGAACCAATTTTAAATTGCCTACAGCCAGCCCAATTTATTATGTTAGGGCTTCGAAGCCTGTCTGCGGTCCCTCCTTCCACTAGGCCTCCACTGACCTGTCTACTGCTGCCCGTGTTCCCCTTGAACCAATTTTAAATTGCCTACAGCCAGCCCAATTTATTATGTTAGGGCTTCGAAGCCTGTCTGCGGTCCCTCCTTCCACTAGGCCTCCACTGACCTGTCTACTGCCGCCCGTGTTCCCCTGGAACCAATTTTAAATTGCCTACAGCCAGCCCAATTTATTATGTTAGGGCTTCGTAGCCTGTCTGCGGTCCCTCCTTCCACTAGGCCTCCACTGACCTGTCTACTGCTGCCCGTGTTCCCCTGGAACCAATTTTAAATTGCCTACAGCCAGCCCAATTTATTATGTTAGGGCTTCGAAGCCTGTCTGCGGTCCCTCCTTCCACTAGGCCTCCACTGACCTGTCTACTGCTGCCCGTGTTCCCCTGGAACCAATTTTAAATTGCCTACAGCCAGCCCAATTTATTATGTTAGGGCTTCGAAGCCTGTCTGCGGTCCCTCCTTCCACTAGGCCTCCACTGACCTGTCTACTGCTGCCCGTGTTCCCCTGGAACCAATTTTAAATTGCCTACAGCCAGCCCAAATTATTATGTTAGGGCTTCGAAGCCTGTCTGCGGTCCCTCCTTCCAATAGGCCTCCACTGACCTGTCTACTGCTGCCCGTGTTCCCCTGGAACCAATTTTAAATTGCCTACAGCCAGCCCAATTTATTATGTTAGGGCTTCGAAGCCTGTCTGCGGTCCCTCCTTCCACTAGGCCTCCACTGACCTGTCTACTGCCGCCCGTGTTCCCCTGTAACCAATTTTAATTTGCCTACAGCCAGCCCAATTTATTATGTTAGGGCTTCGAAGCCTGTCTGCGGTCCCTCCTTCCACTAGGCCTCCACTGACCTGTCTACTGCTGCCCGTGTTCCCCTGGAACCAATTTAAAATTGCCTACAGCCAGCCCAATTTATTATGTTAGGGCTTCGAAGCCTGTCTGCGGTCCCTCCTTCCACTAGGCCTCCACTGACCTGTCTACTGCCGCCCGTGTTCCCCTGGAACCAATTTTAAATTGCCTACAGCCAGCCCAATTTATTATGTTAGGGCTTCGAAGCCTGTCTGCGGTCCCTCCTTCCACTAGGCCTCCACTGACCTGTCTACTGCTGCCCGTGTTCCCCTGGAACCAATTTAAAATTGCCTACAGCCAGCCCAATTTATTATGTTAGGGCTTCGAAGCCTGTCTGCGGTCCCTCCTTCCACTAGGCCTCCACTGACCTGTCTACTGCTGCCCGTGTTCCCCTGGAACCAATTTTAAATTGCCTACAGCCAGCCCAATTTATTATGTTAGGGCTTCGATGCCTGTCTGCGGTCCCTCCTTCCACTAGGCCTCCACTGACCTGTCTACTGCTGCCCGTGTTCCCCTGGAACCAATTTTAAATTGCCTACAGCCAGCCCAATTTATTATGTTAGGGCTTCGAAGCCTGTCTGCGGTCCCTCCTTCCACTAGGCCTCCACTGACTTGTCTACTGCCGCCCGTGTTCCCCTGGAACCAATTTTAAATTGCCTACAGCCAGCCCAATTTATTATGTTAGGGCTTCGAAGCCTGTCTGCGGTCCCTCCTTCCACTAGGCCTCCACTGACCTGTCTACTGCTGCCCGTGTTCCCCTGGAACCAATTTTAAATTGCCTACAGCCAGCCCAATTTATTTTGTTAGGGCTTCGAAGCCTGTCTGCGGTCCCTCCTTCCACTAGGCCTCCACTGACCTGTCTACTGCTGTCCGTGTTCCCCTGGAACCAATTGTAAATTGCCTACATCCCAATTTTTGTTATGTTAGGCCTTCGAAGCCTGTCTGCGGCCCGTTCTTTCCACTACTACTACACTGACCAGGCCACTGCTGCCCGTGTTCCCCTGGAACCAATTTTAAATTGCCTACAGCCAGCCCAATTTATTATGCTAGGCCTTCAAAGCCTGTCTGCGGTCCCTCCTTCCACTAGGCCTCCACTGACCTGTCTACTGCTGCCCGTGTACCCCTTGAACCAACATCAGAACATATAAAAATAAGTATTTTGCTTATAAAAAAGAAAATACTGGAGAGATATCAAATGCAGACATTTTAACATTAAAAACAAACACATACAACAAAAATCTGGTACAGTACTAAAAATGGCCACCAGCTACAATAACTTTCTCCTGCAAGTAGTTAACTGAAAGTTTTTTTCAATTTAAAACACAGATATGGCATCCACCGAGTGTTGTCCTGTCGCGTCTTCTTTATATTATTGCCAAGAAGATGCAAAACAATGAAAATAATAAAATCATTATTTACCAAAAAAATTGAGTAAGTCAAAACCACATTGCAAATAAACATTCATTACAAATAAAGAAGCAGGGCGCGTCCGAGGGTGAGTATATACCTAATAAGAATATAATCACCCTCGGACGCGCCCTGCTTCTTTCCGACAGCCTTCCTTCCTAAGAATCAGCCCTTCCGTGGTGTAGAGAGAGGGTGTGTTACACTCCAAGGTGTTCCCCAGGTTTCCTTGCCATTGCTTCGGTCTTCCGACTCTCGTTTAGTAGTTGTAGAAAACTACACTGCATTAGGCCTACAAAATGGGTATGGGGTGGAGAGAGATGGTGTGTTCCACTCCAAGGTGTTCTCCAGGTTGCCTTTCCTGAGCTTCTATCTTCAGGCTCTCGTTAAATTGTGGTTAAATGGAACAACTGCATTTGGCGTACTAGTTGGATTGGGGCCTACTAACAGTGTCTGCCGCTCCTTGCTGTTCTCCTGGTTTCCTGTCCTGAAATTCCGTTTTCAGGCGCTCGTTAAGTAGTTGTTAATGTTAGACTGCATTTGGCCTACTAGTTGGGTTGGGGCCTACTATCGGTGTCTGCCACTCCTTGCTGTTCTCCTCCACTGAACAAAGCTGTGCCGCCTGTTTACTACGGTTGCCAATTTTGAACTGCATTTCGACTACTTACTGATTTGGGCCTACTCTCTGTGTCAGCCTCTCATTCCAGTTGTCCTCCACTGCAATGCCCCCTGGTTATTCCTGTGTTACCAATTTTGAACTGCATTTAGCCAACTTTATTCTTTGGGCCTATATCTGTGTTTCCTCCTCATCCTGCCCATTGCCCAGCCAGTGATAGATGAGTCTGCTGGTACATTGACCCATAACGCAACATTCCCCGTGCACGCTACACAACAACATTGTGACCCTGCTGAAAGTCAGGTTGCTCTTCCCGCATACCATACCACCTTACACGGGGACAAAGAGGAAGGTGCAGATGAAAGTGCAGGTTCCTTCATCAGGTGGGGGGAGGAATACTAGTTGGCGATGTCACTGGCACAGGGCCTCTCATAGTACGCAAAAGTGTTGCTGCCGGTGGGAGGCGCCCCCGCCGTGCAAACACACCGCTGTACTTTGAGGGGCCCTGTGCCAGTGCCAATGCCAACGAGTGGGCCCCCCCTGCTTGCTCAGGTTCACAGCCCTTGCAAAGTTGAAATACTTACCTCTCCCTGCTCCACTGCCGTGACGTGGTCCAGATTTCCTGGGCCCACTAATTACTTGAACCAGCCCTACCCACCACAACTTTAGCCAAATGACCCCCAATTTCAAATGCCTTCCAATTATTATAAGGTAAATTATGCTTGACAAGCTTCATTAAGAAGAATGGATGGTTTTGACATTAAAATGGGCACTCTAGGTGTTTTCCTGGCCCCCACTCACTGCCGACTATGCTGCCCCATTGACTTGCATTGGGTTTCGTGTTTCGGTCGATCCCGACTTTACGTCATAATCGGCCGATTTCACTCGACCCGACTTTTGAGATAGTCGGGTTTCGCGAAACCCGGCTCGACTCTAAAAAGGTCAAGGTCGCTCAACTCTAGTGAGGAGCTTTGTCATGTTCCGGCCTCCCCCTAAATGAGAAACCTTCACCAAAGTGCTGCATATCCTAGGAGAATTGCACGGAGACCCAACAGACATCAAAGAATTGCGCATGCGCTTGTTTGTGTATGTGCTGCAGGGGATTCATGCTGTGATTGCTAAGCGAGATGGCATAAGGGTAGAACCCCCACCAAAACAGTCCTGAGAAACCAGCCAGTGAAAGGCTTTAGGGACACCTTGCTTAAACAAGCCTTGTGAGAGCACTTGCGAGTAAATAAGCGCATTTCCTTTTTAGAGGTGGGGGCCGAAGCACGTGCACGTGAGCAAGAGCAGACTGTGACAGTCCCGACGGGGAAGGTCTGGAGTGGAGAGGTAGCCGCTTCACTGGCAACTGAACTAATTTGGATGAGAGAACTTTGGAAGGAAATCCAGGACTTGCGGGAGGAATGGGCTAACCTAAAGAAGAAGCCTTCCATATCATTAGATTCCCTAGGAAGCCGAACTGGTCCTGGGCCCCGTCAGGAAAAGAGGCCACCCTCGCATGGAAGAGCAGCCAACCTGTTTTAACTGTGGAAGCCCTGGACATTATGCTCGAGGATGCCTGCATCTGGGGAGATCCAACTACCACTGCCCAGAGCCTGAGTAGCCAAGAAGGAGAGAAAAAAGTCCCACAAGTTTAGTTTCACTGAGTCCTCTTGTATGGGTCGAAACGGATGGTTGGGCGTCTGCTGTTTAGTTGATACCGGCTCCCAAGTAACTATCATGCCTGAGAGTTATTTCAGATGACTCTTCCCTGAAGCGATGCGGCCTGAATGGGGTCCAGTGATCAAGTTGACAACAGCCAACCAGTTGGCTATCCCCGTCACAGGGGTGGTCTGGATGCAAATCACCACGTGCAGCAAAGATGTGGGCCGGAAAGGAGTCATGCTGACTCCTGAGAACCCCAGCAATGGCCCCGCCGTGACTTTGTAAATGAACGTACTGAAAGAACTCAGGAGCATCCTGGTCGATGAGTCAGCAGATGTGTTCTTGAATCAATGGAGCCCTCGCACCCCTCAGAGAAAAGTGCTGAGAAAACAGCTGATACGAGTAGCCCAGGCCTAAGAGATATCGAGTGAGGGGAAAACCTTGGGCAAAGTAATCATTCCAGCTGCTGCCAACCTCGTCTTACCACCAGGTCAGACTGTGCTCACCTTGCCTATCCAAGCCTGTACCCCTTTTGAAGGAGTTGACGTGCAGATAGAGCCCGCTTGTATGGATCAATTACCTCCAGGGCTTCTTGTTGCATGAACGCTAGCCATTTTTCATGACGGCAGTGTACCAGTACAGTGTGTCAACCTTGGAGAAAGCGCTCTCAATCTTGCACCCAAGAGTGAGGTATCACAGGTTATGGGAATGCCAGAAGAGCTGATACCACCAGAGGCCTCTCAGTTGGCAGTAAAGCAGGGAGATCTCTGGACAGTGGCGGTATCGGTGTCCTCAGAGTCAGAATCTAATCACCTAAAGGAGGGGTGCCGAATTCTGGAGCAGATGTGGGTCGAACTCACAGAACTCTCACCACAACAGGTACAACAAGTAGAAGCGGTGTTAGAACGGTACTAGGATGTATTTGGTCAGCATGATGATGACTTTGGGTGTACCACAGCTGTCACCCATGAGATTCCAATGGGAAATGTTGCACCCATTAGGGAGCAATATTGACAGATCCCACAACAAATGTACCAGGAGGTGAAAGAAATGTTGGTGCATATGCTGCAGAGCGGAGTCATCTGAGAGAACCAAAGTCCTTGGGCCATACCCATTATCCTAGTCCAAAAAAATTGGAACCCTGCTCTTTTGTGTAGACTATCGAAGGCTGAATACTTGCACCATGTGGGATTCATACTCACTGCCGAGGATTGAGGAATCACTGTCTGCTCCAGGAAAAGCAAAGAACTTCTCATCATGAGACCTGGCCAGTGGGTATTGTCAAGTGCCCATGTCCGAGCATGACTGGGCGAAGACAGCCTTCATACTGCCTATGGGGTTGTTCAAGTTCAACCGGATGCCTGATGGAAAGATGTCTGGGAGACTTAACCTTTGAGGCAGCTCTCATGTACTTGTAGGACATTATTGTTTATGCAGCCACTTTTCAAGAACACCTGAAAAGGCTGGAACAAGTGATTAATCATGTAAAAAAGCATGGCCTGAAAGTGAAGCTTCGAAAGTGTCATCACACAGATTGAATACCTGGGACATGTCGTCTCTGCTGAAGGGGTAAGACCAACATGTGAGAAAATCACAGCAGTACAGGACTGACCCACCCTGAAGACTGTGAAGGATGTCTGGGCTTTCCTTGGACTCATTTGGTATTATCGATGGTTCGTGAAAAAACTTAACCCGCATTGCTAACCCGTTGTTAGACTGATTTCTCTGACTAAAGCACACATACTGACCTATGCAGACTTCACTCAACCCTTCATCTTCCACACCGACTGAAGTCTACATGGACTGGGAGCTGTATTGTCACGAATGCAGTATGGAAAAGAGCAGGTGATTGCCTATGCAAGTAGGTATCTCCATGACTCTGAATGTAACCAAGATAACTACAGCTCTTTCAAGCTAGAACTGCTGGCATTGGCGTGGGCCATGTCTGAGAAGTTCGCTGAGTACCTGTCGGGGTCCAAAGTCTTAGTACACACTGACAATAACCCTCTAGCTCATCTGGAAAATGCAAAGCTAGGAGCCTTGGAGTAGAGATGGGTGGCCCACATGGCCAAGTACTGGTACAAGATTGCCTATCGGAGGGGAGCCAAAAGCACCCATGCCAACACTTTATCCCGAGTGACTCATGAGCTACCTGGACCTTTCCGGGACAAAGAGCTGGAGGCTGAAGAGATCCTGAAATTTAAAATCCCTCCCGGACGTTGGTGGCCACGCAGGGGACAGATCAGGGAGACTTCCAGAGGACACACGTTAGGACGATAACATGATGACTGGGTATGGCTTCAGCAGGAAGATAGGGAACTCACTCAGATGAGACAAGGGTGGCTTTGAAGCAACTTCCCAACCAAAGAGAGAGATGCCTTGTCCTTGGGAACCTTACAGATCCTTCAACAGTGGAGAGGATTCAACTGAAAGATGGCCTGTTATATCGGAAGGTGCAATTGACATGGGAATGGGGAGTCACCTGGCTAAGGGTGATCCCAGAAAATTTGTTCTGTGAGGTGGCTACCGAAGCCCATGAGAGAGGGGCCCACTTTGGCCAAGGGAAGACATTCTGGTGGCTACAGAGACTGGTCTATCATCCTCGGCTGAAAGCAGCAGTAGACGAAGTTTGTCAACAATGCAGGAGCTGTGAGTTAGCAAAGCCTCCAGAGCAGAGGGCCCCTATGCAAACTATTGTGACCCCCCAAGAGGTGCTAATGATCGACTACTTGACAATAGGCCCAGCTCATCTTGGATACAAACACTGACTGGTGATGACCTACCACTTCACCAAATTTGCTGTGGTGACTCCAACTTGGGATCAGACTGCTGAGTCGGCGGACATTTGCATAGACTACATCCGAGTGTACGGCTGTCCAAAGAGGATTCACTCTGACCAAGGTGCCTGTTTTCAAGGATGGTTATGCAAGAACTGCATCACCTGTACCAGATCGAGAAGTCCAGAACGATACTGTACCATCCCTAAGGAAATGGGGCTTGCGAGCATTTCAATTGGACACTAATTCAAATGCTGCAGATGATGGAGGCAGACAGAAAAGTTCTGGCCTGAATTTGTGGATGAATTAATATGGGTGTGCGATACGATATGATACGATACGATATGATACACTTTATTGATCCTAAGGGAAATTATGGTATTACAGCAGAATTACAAAACAGCATTTCAAACATTACAAAATTACAAACAGCATTACATAAAGTAATTACTAGATACAGATCTTGCACATGACTAACCTCATTATGTAACAAACAAATATCCGTACTTAAACCTCTGATCATTGCCATTAGTGCACCAGCCATAGGTCATTGTCATCTTTCACCCTTAGGAAATTGCTATATATCCCCATAGGAGTAGGCACAAATGATTTCCTGAATTTCTCCTTCTTGCACCAAAGTAGGATTAGACGACTGCTGAATGTGCTCTACTGCTTCATGAACAGCTCGTATAGTGGGTGTGTATTATTGTTTATTACACACCTACACTTCATCTGAATCCTACCTTCCACTACCTCCTCAAAAGAGTCAAGATGAAGGCCAACAGCCGCGCTTGCCTTCTTGATAAGTTTGTTGAGCTTATTAGGGTCAGCTACTCGCACACTACTGCCCCAGCAAATTATAGCAAAATTGGGTGCTTTGTCTGAAGGCGAGCCAACACCCCTGACAACACTTCCCCAGCTGCCTCTTGGCTGGTGGATGGAGGTATATATATGACTACTGCAATGAAGATGGATAATTGTCTAGGTAGATAGTAAGACCTAAGGCCAACTGCTAAGAGTTCAATGTTTTGACTGCAGTGACTTTCCTTAACAGTAATATGCCACTGATTACACCATCTGTTACTAATGTATAATATCACCCCACCACCCTTCTTCTTACCACATTTAGCTTTGTCTCTATCATCCTGAACCATGTGAAACTCTGGAATCGAGACACTTGAATCAGGGACCTCCCCATTTAGCCATGTTTCTGTAAAGCACATGAGTCTGCATTCCTTGAACTCCGTCTGAGTTTTACAAAGATCTAGCAGTTCATCCATCTTATTTCTCAGTGAGCGTACATTACGCATGATAATTGAGTATCCAATGCACAGCACAACTTGATACACGCTGTACACCCTGCTGCTTGGCTGAAAAGGGCAAGAGATCACTGAGTTGGAGTTGGATCCAGAGGAGGACTACCCACGGATGGGGGTGTCAACCTGGGTCCGTGAACATCAGCACCATTTGCAGACTATGCATTGCCTTGTGCAGACCAGCTTTCGTGAGCTGGAACACCATAAGACGACTCTCCTGCGATGGACAGCTCTTAAGGCTGGGGACCATGTGTTGGTCCGAGATAAACATCCTCGAGGCAAGTTGGAGTACTGGTGGAGAAGACCCCATGTGGGGTGAAACACCAGATTGGAACCGAATATCTGGTTTATGAGATCCAATCTGAAGGGGAAGAAGGCGCTCCCACTCGAGTAGTTCATCAGAACATGCTATGTCCTTGCTTGTCACGAGACCTCAACCAACCTGAAAGAGCGCAAGTTGTTCTTGAAACACCACCTTCTGCAGCTTTTGATTGTGACGAGGACAAATTCTTTGATCCACTATCCTTTGACCCAGGAGAGGAACAGGAGCCTGAAGCTCCCAAAATGGTTGCTCCACTGAACTTGGGTGCATCCCCGTCCTTGCCCCCTCAACCTGACTCCACTACTCACCCACTCAGCCTGACTCCACTACTCAACCTGGCTTATGCAGCACTGAACGGACAATAGCTGGAATGCCACCCAACAGATACGAACAAGACCAATTTTTTGGGCCGCAAATCATCCAAGTGATGGAGGAGTGTCAACGTTTGCTACAGGAACTCTCGCTCATGGAATGGTGAGCAAAAGGAGAGGGGGATTGTTAGAAGAAGGACCACTGTTACCTGTTCTGTGCTAGGTCCAGAACTGTCAGGGCTGTCTCCTCTGTTGTCCAGAGACCAGACAAAACCTACACATCCAGGAGTAGGGGGCATTGATAAGTGGCTGCAGACATAACGTGGAAGTATTTAGTCGTGGCAGCAACAGACAGTGCACGGCAATTAGAAGTGGGTGCTCTGACCCTTGAGCCCTGTCACAGAGCAGACCCACGTCCCCATATCCCCACAGCAACAAGCAGCGTTAGCCAGGAGAGACATGCAGAACACCAATTGGTCACTCTGAGGTGAGGTGCCAAACGCTCTGGGCTTGCTTCACCTCAGAGAGACTCAGTGTGGGACCGTAAGCTGAGCCCTGATTCCCCCATATATGTCAACCGGTCTACATTAAACCCGGAGAATGTCGAGACCTATATCCTCTTGGCTGCATCAGTAGATGGACTACAGGCTCAGTGGAAGGTACTGGAAGAAAATTGCTACCACCATTCCCATAGCACTTTATCGAATCAGCATAGCGCCAGCCATTGTTGGCACCATCGCTGCTTCACAACACCCACAGCCTGAGGATCAGTGGATAGGATACGTTAACCCCAGAAGAACTGTCCCGACTGTGTTCACTGTTCTTTAACCCTACCCAAAATTTCACTATTGAACTGTTTTATTCCCTGTTTAGCCCTTTACCTCCATGCGTGGAGTATCCCACTGTTGATTAAAACCAAGTTAACCCTTGCTCTGTCTCCTGCCTCTCACTGCATCCCATGACCTGCTCACACCCTATCTAACTACCAATTCATGAAAAGACATATATGCTGACAAGGGACAACTGAACACTGTGCTGGGACAACAAAATGGACATGGTTGCTGACTGTTCAGTCTGTGCAACTGCACATTGTGGAAACGAGGCATCAGCACCTCCTTCCTGGACAGCAGAGTGGGAAGAATGAAATGCAGGGGAAAGGCCAGAGGTTTCACAGACACAGATTTTGTACCTGGGCATTCTGCCAACCTACTGGGGTGCTGTGTGTATGAGCAGTATATGGCATATGCTAACAGAGGTATTATGTTGAATTTCCTTTTATAAAGTGATGTGTGGGCAAGATTTTTTGAACTAGCAGCATATATAGAGCATATTTCAGTATTCATATTATTATTCTGTGTAAGGTTAAAACCTGGAGAATTGTGTGGAGCATATTAATGCATTCATGTACCAAAATGACCAAGTGAACAGCCAAAAATCAATATTAGATACACACTCAAAGAGACCGTAACAAGAAAAACACAATAAACAAATTATAATTATAGAATATATAGAGATTGAGAGTAGAAATTTGATCTACAGTGGGAAAAATAAGTATTTGATTCCTTGCTAATTTTGTTAGATTGCCCACTGACAAAGACATGAACAGTCTATCATTTTAAGATTAGGTTGATTTTAACCCCTTTACCCCCAAGGGTGGTTTGCATGTTATGGACCGGGCCAATTTTTACAATTCTGACCACTGTCCCTTTTTGAGGTTATAACTCTGGAACGCTTCAACGGATCCCGGAGATTCTAACATTGTTTTCTCGTGACATATTGTACTTCATGATAGTGGTAAAATTTCTTTGATATTACCTGCGTTTATTTGTGAAAAAAAACGGAAATATGGCGAAAATTTTGAAAATTTCGCAATTTTCCAACTTTGAATTTTTATGCAATTAAATCACAGAGATATGTCACACAAAATACTTAATAAGTAACATTTCCCACATGTCTACTTTACATCAGCACAATTTTGGAACCAAAATTTTTATTTGTTAGGGAGTAGTGTTGAGCGATACCGTCCGATACTTGAAAGTATCGGTATCGGATAGTATCGGCCGATACCCAAAAAATATCGGATATCGCCGATACCGATATCCGATACCAATACAAGTCAATGGGACATCAAGTATCGGAAGGTATTCTCATGGTTCCCAGGGTCTGAAGGAGAGGAAACTCTCCTTCAGGCCCTGTGATCCATAGGGATGTGTAAAATAAAGAATTAAAATAAAAAATATTGATATGCTCACCTCTCCGGCGGCCCCTGGACATCACGCTGCTAACCGGGAGGCTTCTTTGTTTAAAATGCGCGCCTTTAGGACCTGCGAATGACGTCCTGGCTTCTGATTGGTCGCGTGCCGCCCATGTGACCGGCACGCGACCAATCAGAAGCCGCGACGTCATTCGCAGGTCCTTAATTCCTAGAATTAGGAGTTTTTGTGAATGAGAATGACGTCGCAGCTTCTGATTGGTCGCGTGCTGGTCACATGGGCGGCACGCGACCAATCAGAAGCCGCGATGTCATTCTCGTCGGATCTCGGATCTCGGTATCGGAATTCCGATACCGCAAGTATCGGCCGATACCCGATACTTGCGGTATCGGAATGCTCAACACTATTAGGGAGTTATAAGGGTTAAAAGTTGACCAGCAATTTCTCGTTTTTACAACACCATTTTATTTTAGGGACCACATCTCATTTGAAGTCATTTTGAGGGGTCTATATGATAGAAAATACCCAAGTGTGACACCATTCTAAAAACTGCACCCCTCAAGGTTCTCAAAACCACATTCAAGAAGTTTATTAACCCTTCAGGTGTTTCACAGGAATTTTTGGAATGTTTAAATAAAAATTAACATTTAACTTTTTTTCACAAAAAATTTACTTCAGCTCCAATTTGTCTTATTTTACCAAGGGTTACAGGAGAAAATGGACCCCAAACCTTGTTGTACAATTTGTCCTGAGTACGCCGATACCACATAAGTGGAGGTAAACACTGTTTGGGCGCATGACAGAGCTTGGAATCGAAGGAGTGCCATTTGACTTCTCAATGCAAAATTGACTGGAATTGAGATGGGACGCCATGTTGCGTTTGAAGAGCCACTGATGTGCCTAAACATTGAAACCCCCCACAAGTGACAACATTTTGGAAAGTAGACCCCCTAATGAACTTATCTAGAGGTGTGGTGAGCACTTTGACCCACCAAGTGCTTCACAGAAGTTTATAATGCAGAACCGTAAAAATAAAAAATCATTTTTTTTTCACAAAAATTATCTTTTCGCCCCCAATTTTTTATTTTCCCAATGGTAAGAGAAGAAATTGGAACCAAAAAGTTGTTGTACAATTTGTCCTGAGTACGCTGATACCCCATTTGTGGGGGTAAACCACTGTTTGGGCACATGGGAGAGCTCAGAAGGGAAGGAGCGCCGTTTGACTTTTCAATGCAAAATTCACAGGAATTGAGATGAGACGCCATGTTGCGTTTGGAGAGCCACTGATGTGCCTAAACATTGAAACCCCCCACAATTGACACCATTTTGGAAAGTAGACCCCCTAAGGAACTTATCTAGATGTGTGGTGAGCACTTTGACCCACCAAGAGCTTCATAGAAGTTTATAATGCAGAGCCGTAAAAATAAAACAAAAATTTTTTCCCACAAAAATTATTTTTTAGTCCCCAGTTTTGTATTTTCCTGAGGGTAACAGGAGAAATTGGACCCCAAAAGTTGTTGTGCAATTTGTCCTGACTGCGCTGATACCCCATATGTGGGGGGGAACCACCGTTTGGGTGCATGGGAGGGCTTGGAAGGGAAGGAGCGCCATTTGGAATACAGACTTAGATTGAATGGTCTGCAGGCGTCACATTGCATTTGCAGAGCCCCTAATGTACATAAACAGTAGAAACCCCCCACAAGTGACCCCATATTGGAAACTAGACTCCCCAAGGAACTTATCTAGATGTGTTGTGAGAACTTTGATACCCCAAGTGTTTCACTACAGTTTCTAACGCAGAGCCGTGAAAATAAGAAAAAAAATTCCCCCCAAAATTATTTTTTAGCCCGCAGTTTTGTATTTTCTCGAGGGTAACAGGAGAAATTGGACCCCAAAAATTGTTGTCCAATTTGTCCTGAGTGTGCTGATGCCCCATATGTGGGGGGGGAACCACCGTTTGGGCGCATGGGAGGGCTCGGAAGGGAAGGAGCGCCATTTGGAATGCAGACTTAGATGGACTGGTCTGCAGGCGTCACATTGCGTTTGCAGAGCCCCTAATGTACCTAAACAGTAGAAACCCCCCATATTGGAAACTAGACCCCCCCACGAACTTATCTGGATGTGTTGTGAGAACTTTGAGCCCCCAAGTGTTTCACTACAGTTTATAATGCAGAGCCGTGAAAATAAAAAATCCTTTTTTTCCCACAAAAATTATTTTTTAGCCCCCAGTTTTGTATTTTCCCAAGGGTAACAGGAGAAATTGGACCCCAAAAGTTGTTGTCCAATTTGTCCTGAGTACGCTGATACCCCATATGTTGGGGTAAACTCCTGTTTGGACACACGGGAGAGCTCGGAAGGGAAGGAGCACTGTTTTACTTTTTCAACGCAGAATTGGCTGGAATTGAGATCGGACGCCATGTCGCATTTGGAGAGCCCCTGATGTGTCTAAACAGTGGAAACCTCCCAATTATAACTGAAACCCTAATCCAAACACACCCCTAACCCTAATCCCAACGGTAACCCTAACCACACCTCTAACCCAGACACACCCCTAACCCTTATCCCAACCCTATTCCCAACCGCAAATGTAATCCAAACCCTACCCCTACCTTTAGCCCCAACCCTAACTGTAGCCTTAACCCTAACTGTAGCCCTAACCCTAGCCCTAACCCTAGCCCTAACCCTAGCCCTAACCCTAACCCTAACCCTAGCCCTAACCCTAACCCTAGCCCTAACCCTAGCCCTAACCCTAACCCTAGCCCTAACCCTAATGGGAAAATGGAAATAAATACATTTTTTTAATTTTTTTATTTTTCTCTAACTGAAGGGGGGTTTGATTTACTTTTATAGCGGGTTTTTTTAGCGGATTTTTATGATTGGCAGCCGTCACACACTGAAAGACGCTTTTTATTGCAAAAAATATTTTTTGCGTTACCACATTTTGAGAGCTATAATTTTTCCATATTTGAGTCCACAGAGTTATGTGAGGTCTTGTTTTTTGCGGGACGAGTTAACGTTTTTATTGGTAACATTTTTGGGCACGTGACATTTTTTGATCGCTTTTTATTCTGATTTTTGTGAGGCAGAATTACCAAAAACCAGGTATTCATGAATTTCTTTTGGGGAAGGCGTTTATACCGTTCCGCGTTTGGTAAAATTGATAAAGCAGTTTTATTCTTTGGGTCAGTATGATTACAGCGATACCTCATTTATATCATTTTTTTTATGTTTTGGCGCTTTTATACGATAAAAACTATTTTATAGAAAAAATAATTATTTTTGCATCGCTTTATTCTCAGGACTATAACTTTTTTATTTTTTTGCTGATGATGCTGTATCGTGGCTCGTTTTTTGCAGGACAAGATGACGCTTTCAGCGGTACCATGGATATTTATATCCGTCTTTTTGATCGCGTGTTATTCCACTTTTTGTTCGGCGGTATGATAATAAAGCGTTGTTTTTTGTCTCGTTTTTTTTTTTTCTTACGGTGTTTACTGAAGGGGTTAAATAGTGGGACAGTTTTATAGGTCGGGTCGTTATGGACGCGGCGATACTAAATATGTGTACTTTTATTGTTTGTTTTTTTTATTTAGATAAAGAAATGTATTTATGGGAATAATATTTTTTTTCATTATTTAGGATTTTTTTTTTTTTTTTTTTTACACATTTGTAAAAATTTTTTTTAACTTTTTTACTTTGTCCCAGGGGGGGACAATACAGATCGGTGATCTGCCAGTTTGCACAGCACTCTGACAGATCACCGATCTGTCTGAGAGCAGTGCAGCGTTACCAAGTGCCTGCTCTGAGCAGGCACTTGGTAAGCCACCTCCCTCCCTGCAGGACCCGGATCCGCGGCCATTTTGGATCCGGGACTTGCTGCAGGAAGGAGGTGGGAGACCCCCGGAGCAACGCGATCACATCGCGTTGCTGCGTGGGTCTCAGGGAAGCCCGCAGGGAGCCCCCTCCCTGCGCGATGCTTCCCTGCACCGCCGGCACATCGCGATCATGTTTGATCGCGGTGTGCCGGGGGTTAATGTGCCGGGGGCGGTCCGTGACCGCTCCTGGCACATAGTACCGGATGTCAGCTGCGATAAGCAGCTGACACCCGGCCGCGATCGGCCACGCTCCCCCCGTGAGCGCGGCCGATCGCCTATGACGTACTATTCCGTCCTTGGGAAGTAAAGCCCACCCCACATGGATGGAATAGTACGTCTAATGGCAGAAAGGGGTTAACATTGAGAGATAGAATATTAAAAATAAAATCCAGACAATCACACCATCTAAATTATATAAATGTATTTGTATTTTGCAGTGAGAAATAACTATTTGATTCCTCTGGCAAACAAGACTTAATACACCAAAAACATAACACCACCTCCATGCTTGACAGTGGGGACGTTGTTCTTTGGGTATGTGGTAGCATTTCTGTTCCTCCAAACATGGCGAGTTGAGTTAATGCCAAGGAGCTCAATTTTGGTCTCATCTGACCACAGCAACTTCTCCCAATCACTCACAGAATCATCCAGGTGTTCATTGGCAAACTTCAGATGGCCCTGCACATGTGCTTTCTTGAGCAGGGGAACCTTGCGGGCACTGCAGGATTTTAAACCTTTATGGGTAATGTGTTACCAATGGTTTTCTCTGTAACTGTGGCCCCAGCTGCTTCCTCATGATCAAGGACGCCCCACAAGTTGAGATTTTGCATGGTGTCCCAGATAGATGTCAATTGACAGTCATTTTGTATTTCTTCCATTTTCTTACTATTGCACCAACAGTTGTCTCCTTCTCATCCAGCTTCTTATCTATGTTTTTGTAGCCAACTCCAGTTTTGAGCATGTCCATGATCTTGTCCCTGACATCCTTATAAGGATCTTTGGTCTTGCCCATGTTGTAGAGGTTAGAGTGTGACTGATTAATTGAGTATGTGGAACGGAGTCTTTTACAAAGGTGACTATGTGAGATAGCTGTCTTTAATGCAGGTAGTGAGCTGATTAGGAGCGTCTAAATGGTCTGAAGGAGCCGGAACTCTTAATGGTTGGTAGGGGATCAAATACTTATTTCTCACTGCAAAATGTAAATAAATGTACATAATTTAGACTGTATGATTTTCTGGATTTTATTCCTGATAGTCTATCTCTCAATGCTAAAATTAACCTACCCATAAAATTATAGACTGTTTATGTCTTTGTCAGTGGGCAAACTTACAAAATCAGCAAGGGATCAAATACTTATTTCCCCTACTGAATGAACAATGTACAAAGGTTTCCAAAAATTAACCGAAGGAGTCTGTATCATACACGCTGAAATACGTCGTGATGGGGACATCACAATACACTTTGCAGTTATTACAAGAGGTACAGTGGGGCAAAAAAGTATTTAGTCAGTCAGCAATAGTGCAAGTTCCACCACTTAAAAAGATGAGAGGCGTCTGTAATTTACATCATAGGTAGACCTCAACTATGGGAGACAAACTGAGAAAAAAAAATCCAGAAAATCACATTGTCTGTTTTTTTAGCATTTTTTTGCATATTATGGTGGAAAATAAGTATTTGGTCAGAAACAAACAATCAAGATTTCTGGCTCTCACAGACCTGTAACTTCTTCTTTAAGAGTCTCCTCTTTCCTCCACTCATTACCTGTAGTAATGGCACCTGTTTAAACTTGTTATCAGTATAAAAAGACACCTGTGCACACCCTCAAACAGTCTGACTCCAAACTCCACTATGGTGAAGACCAAAGAGCTGTCAAAGGACACCAGAAACAAAATTGTAGCCCTGCACCAGGCTGGGAAGACTGAATCTGCAATAGCCAACCAGCTTGGAGTGAAGAAATCAACAGTGGGAGCAATAATTAGAAAATGGAAGACATACAAGACCACTGATAATCTCCCTCGATCTGGGGCTCCACGCAAAATCCCACCCCGTGGGGTCAGAATGATCACAAGAACGGTGAGCAAAAATCCCAGAACCACGCGGGGGGACCTAGTGAATGAACTGCAGAGAGCTGGGACCAATGTAACAAGGCCTACCATAAGTAACACACTACGCCACCATGGACTCAGATCCTGCAGTGCAAGACGTGTTCCACTGCTTAAGCCAGTACATGTCCGGGCCCGTCTGAAGTTTGCTAGAGAGCATTTGGATGATCCAGAGGAGTTTTGGGAGAATGTCCTATGGTCTGATGAAACCAAACTGGAACTGTTTGGTAGAAACACAACTTGTCGTGTTTGGAGGAAAAAGAATACTGAGTTGCATCCATCAAACATCATACCTACTGTAAAGCATGGTGGTGGAAACATCATGCTTTGGGGCTGTTTCTCTGCAAAGGGGCCAGGACGACTGATCCGGGTACATGAAAGAATGAATGGGGCCATGTATCGTGAGATTTTGAGTGCAAACCTCCTTCCATCAGCAAGGGCATTGAAGATGAAACGTGGCTGGGTCTTTCAACATGACAATGATCCAAAGCACACCGCCAGGGCAACGAAGGAGTGGCTTCGTAAGAAGCATTTCAAGGTCCTGGAGTGGCCTAGCCAGTCTCCAGATCTCAACCCTATAGAAAACCTTTGGAGGGAGTTGAAAGTCCGTGTTGCCAAGCGAAAAGCCAAAAACATCACTGCTCTAGAGGAGATCTGCATGGAGGAATGGGCCAACATACCAACAACAGTGTGTGGCAACCTTGTGAAGACTTACAGAAAACGTTTGACCTCTGTCATTGCCAACAAAGGATATATTACAAAGTATTGAGATGAAATTTTGTTTCTGACCAAATACTTATTTTCCACCATAATATGCAAATAAAATGTTAAAAAAACAGACAATGTGATTTTCTGGATTTTTTTTTCTCAGTTTGTCTCCCATAGTTGAGGTCTACCTATGATGTAAATTACAGACGCCTCTCATCTTTTTAAGTGGTGGAACTTGCACTATTGCTGACTGACTAAATACTTTTTTGCCCCACTGTATATGCAGTAAAAACATTTTTATTGGTTTAACAAATAGCATATCATTATCTAGCAGTTGCATGACTGGCAAAAAGCCTGCAGAGATAGGCAAACGTGACTATTTACCTCTAATTTTCATGAGTCTGCTGTTGCCGTGTGTAATAAAGCTAATATCTTTTTTTAAAAATTGCCACACACTGCTAGATATATTGATATATTTGTACATAACACCTCTGTGAGGGTACTTGTCAAAAATAAAGCCAGGATTTTTTTTCATAACCATGAAGTATTCAATATGATAAAGGGTGACGTTAAGGGATGTGGTGGTGTCTACCAAGGCCGTGTGACAGATGTGAAGGTGACTGGATCTTGTTCTAGCTTCCTGTCAAAATGTGATCAGCGTGCTACACCACTGAGAAACCCAAACAAGTGCAAGGATGTTGGGGGTTGGATGGCAGAAAAAGGCTCCAGTATGATGACAAGCAGCACCACAAAGTCTGCCACACGGCCCAGTCTCAGTAGCCAAGAAGCTGGGCCTCTGAATCCTCAAACTGGTGCTCCTTCTTCCTACCATCAAGAGTCTCAGGAGACATATTATTATTATTATTATTTATATAGCACCATTAATTCCATGGTGCTGTACATGAGAAAGGGGTTACATACAGAGTTATAGATATCGTTTACAGTAAACAAGTTTATAGTAACAGACATATGACCCCAATGCTTGATACGCTGAGGAACTGTTTACGTTCTCTTGCAATTTGTTGATTTGTTGCTTATAGCAAGAAAAAATAAATATTTTAGTCAGCTCACTGTCCTCGTCTCACTCTAGGGGTCCGTCCGTCAGCCATGGTCGCGGCTCAGCAGTCGCAGTAACAAAATCCACAAAAAATATATAACCCGACGATGAAGAATCCGCTGCACCTTCAGAGGTCTTATTTGTATAAAACTTCCATTTTATTGAGAAATAGGTAAAAAAAGTAAAAAAGCACAGTTACATGCAATCAGATCAAACCAGTCGACATCTAGAGCAACATGTTTCGGCCAATAATAAGGCCTAAGTCATGGTCTCCATTTCTCAATAAAATGGATGTTTTATGCAAATAAGACCTCTGAAGGTTCAGCGGATTCTTCATCGCCGGGTCATATTTTTTTTCTTGTAATTTGTCAGGCCTCTCAAAGTGCACCATTAAAGAGAGTCATGAGGAGGTGGAGTGCAGTGATGCCCAAACATTTGAGCAACCACGCCCAGTAGAAAACCATATTGGGGAAGGTCAATTCATGTCTGAAGAGGTGGATAATCATGATGCACAGTTGCCATCAGGGCAGCCTAAAATCACAACTCAGAAGGAGGATCAGATTGAGGAATTGGAAGATGATGTGATCTACTGTATAATGAGGTCACTGATCCAACCTAGCATGGTGGCACACATAGCGAGCAAAGCAGTGCAGCAGTGCAGACAAGGATGGATCCATAGCACAAAAACAGGCAAGAAGGGGTAGTGGTTTGACCAGAGGGAGAACTCCGTCAACTATTCCACAGAGCCCCATCACTTGGTTAGATAACAGACCAAGTGTGCCTTGTTCCCCTGTATGGCAGTTTTTTCTGAAATTCCTAGAGACAAAACTGTAATTTGCAAAATCAGCCAAACCAAGCTAAGAAGAGACAAGAACACTGCCAACCTGAGTACCACCAGCATGCAAAAACACATGGCAGCAAAGCACCCCAGTAGGTGGGCATAGCGCATGGGTTCAAAATCTTTGTCTGAGGCTACCATCACACTAGCAGTATTAGGTCAGTATTTTACATCAGTATTTGTAAAACAAAACCAGGAGTGGGTGATAAATGCAGAAGTGGTGCATACGTTTCTATTATACTTTTTCTCCATTTGTTCCACTCGAGGTTTTGGCTTAGAAATACTGATGTAAAATACTGACCAAATACTGCTAGTGTGACGGCAGCCTGATGATGAAACTACTGCCCTTTCCCCTATGTAACAGCCTTCAGAATCTGCTGTCCCACAACCTGCAGTTGCACAAACACAGTAGTCAGCAATTCGTCCAGTTGTCCATTTGCAGCGTTTACTTGTGCCTTCCCCAAATGTTTAACAGAAAGCAGAAATATACACCAACCCACAGGGCAAAATGCTAAACATGAACATTGGCAGCCCTAGAAATGTTGCCATTTTGACTTGTGGGAGCTGAGTCTCTGTGACCTCTTGGCAGTGGCAGCCACACGGTACTGAATTCCCATCCGCACTATTTTTCCCGGTGTGCAGTCAACATGTTACATAAGCACATGTTACACAATATCAGCTGGCCAATACAGTTACAGGGAAGGTCTACATTTCCCTTATGCATGTAGACAAGCCGCAGAGACACCATCACGTGTTTCTCAACGCAAGCAATAAATGACCAGGTCCTTCACCGGGAAGGAACAACCACGGGAAGGGCAGCATCCAAGAAGGAAAACCACCTATGCCAAAACATGGTATCCATCCACAGACAGCTGTTTCGGGGTATTTGCCCCTCATCAGTGAGGAGTAGGAAACTGGCTATTAGGAGCAGTGCCTAGTAAAAAGACTATAAACATAAGGATGAATGACATTGGGGAGATCAAAACATCCAACACCGCGGAGACACCATCACGTGTTTGTCAATGCAGTGATCCAGAACACTGCCCTCATCCCTTATGGGAAATATGCAAATGCATGTAGAAAAGCCGCGGAGACACCATCACATGTTTATCAACGCAAGCAATAAATAGCCAGGTCTTTCACTGGGAAGGAACAACCACGGGAAGGGCAGCATCCAAGAAGGAAAACCACCTATGCCAAAACATGGCATTCATCCATAGACAGCTGTTTCGGGGTATTTGCCCTTCATCAGTGTGGAGTAGGAAACTGGCTATTAGGAGCAGTGCCTAGTAAAAGGACTATTAACAAATTATTGCTTGCGTTGAGAAACACGTGATGGTGTGTTGGACGCGGTGATTCTGCACGGTTCAATGAACACATGCGGATTCACCTGCATTCAATAGCCAGCAGCGCTTTGGACACAGTGGACATGTGCTGCATCCAAAGCACTGCCAATTACTGAATGTGTGCAAGAAAGGGGAGAAGCCAGCGCTGCCTATGGTCAGAACGCAATACATAAAGTGCAAATGCACATATTGATTTCTAACTGTATTTCAAAAATGAGACATTTAGCAAATAATTGATCAATTCTTTGAGCTACCCCACCACTTCACGGCAATCTCATAATGGGGCAGTCCTACGCTTCTTTTTTTATATTCGCTGTGCCAAAAAGGCTACCTAAATAAATTAAAAGCGAGACCACATTAAATGCAAACTGCACCTAGAGCATTTCTGAATCACTCCCATTTCTAATACAGTTAGAAATCAATATGTGCATTTGCACTTTATGTATTGCGTTCTGACCATAGGCAGCGCTGGCTTCTCCCCTTTCTTGCACTGAATGTGTGCACCTACCCTGAATGTGTGCGACTTCCATATTGTCCATCGCATGCTTTTAGCGGCCTGAACTTAAGGCTTGTAAATACAACAGAAATGTTTCTGTGTGATGGTGCGATATGTTAGCATTTTGGGCCCCACTTTCTCGAAAACCAGCCCTGCACACGCTGTAATTCGACATTTCGTAATAATAATAATAATAATAATAATAAATTATAATCATTGTATTTCCAACATATTCCACAGCACTTTGCCTTTTAGAGGGGACTTGTAGCGACAATAAAAGATTTTACAGGATAGCAGTAATCACATAAACAACAGATGCCAAGAGGAATGAGGGTCCTGCTAGCAAGCTTACAACCTATGAGGAAATAGAGGAGACATGAAAGGTGGATAGTAACAATTGATTTTATTGTTCTGACCAGCCATAATCTAATAAATCAGGTGTTCATGTAATGATGTTTGAACCCACTTACCAACCGGTATGTGTAAAAGTACAGGCACAATGGGCTATTCAATGCATAGAGCATGTGAGAACTCAATACGAGGATCCTGGTTCTGAAGAAAATTTTGAATGGGCAATGCAGGGATAGTTAGATAAATGAGTTGAGCCGGTAGGCGGTTCATATGTTGGCAAGGCTTATTGAAAAACACCAAAAAAGGACACATTCAAGAAAAAACACCAAAAAACAGGCAAAGATGCTTACCTGTCTAAATAGGCCTCAATACAAATCCACAAGCAGGGTGCAGCGGACCCAAACAAAATAGCAAGTGCACAGGTGCAATACCTAATGAAACAGCCAGCCTTCAATAAGGGTTTGGCCGTGCATGTATATTTTTTTGCAGGGTGCAGCAAGGCTTATTGAGCAGCAAAGAGCCATTTCTGAATTCATGGTTCTCAGAGTAACACTCAGCCCCCACAATATAACAACTGCTGAGTGGGTGTGGATAGATGACATATGTAAAGTGCTTTATAACTTTGAGTACTGCGCCAAGATGGTGATCACTGATGACACTATTGTCAGCGTAGCCATCCAGCTGCTCTGTCTATTTAAACGATCATTGCAGAATCTCAAAAAGGAAGCTTTGAATGCTGAGCTGGTGGCTATGGAGTAATATTTTACAGTGCTGATACCACACAGTCCAGCTTCTCACAATATTCTCAAGCCACATTGGGTGGTGAGGAGGAACTGGAGGAGGAGGTACAGGAGTTTTTGGTCTGCCTACAGAGGGGACTCCCAATCCCAGCTTCAAACCTGTCCAGAATGGATGGCCTGAAGAGGAGGAGGAGGATAAACAGTGTGAGGAGGAGAGGATGGTTAGTGTTCTTACTGGTGAGGACACTGAGCATTTGACTCTTTGTAGTCTGCCAGACATGGCAGAGTTCATGTTCAGATGACTTTCCCAAGACCATCGTGTGAAAGACATTTTTTCCAAAATGAAATATTGGCTGTGCGCCTTTTTTGACCAATGGTACAAAGCGAAATTTCCTTCATGCATGCCAGAGGGCTGATGTGGAAGACTTGCTAAAAAGATTACCTTCTGACAACACTGCTGGCAGAGGTACTGACTCTTTTCACCCACAAGGATTACAAGGGAGGGCCATGCACACCAGGTTCAACTCAGGGGGGAAGAATGTCCACCACCTGTACCATTTTCATGAGAATGGCACATCAGCAAGGGCTATCTGTAGGTGTAAATATGAAGAGGCACGAGAAGTTGACCAAGATGGTGAAGGACAACTTAAGTGACCATACTAGTGTCCTTCCTTATTCTTCAATACCCTTTAACTATTGGATGTCCAAGCTCCACATTTGACCCAACCTCTCCTTGTACATCTTGGGGGGGCTGCCATGCCCTGCCGCAAGTGTGTTGTCTAACTGGGTTTTTAGCTTAGCTGGTGCAATCATAATGGATAGGCGAACACGCCTGTTAATGGAAAATACAGACAGGCTGACCGTTCTAAAATTGTACGAGGGCTGGATTTCCTCTGACTTTGTAAGCCCTATGGATGACAGCAGCGTAATTTAATAGCAGCCCAAATGTTTTGCTTGGAAAGTTGTCTTAACATCCATCCCTTACTATCCAAACCCATTTTGTTTAGGAAATCACCTCCTCTTCTTCCTCCTGCTTCTGAAACAAGTACTTAGTGTTTATGTATGTACACCCCACGTAGCTAATGGTTTGTACTTTGTGAAAACTTGGCACATTATGCAATGGTGAAACTTGTACTCCCTATCGCTTGCCTTGCTGACACACTCCAACAGCGGAGTAATGAAAATTATTACCACTGCTAAATTGTCATATTTGATTATCTCTGCACAGATTGCGGCAGTTGCACAAGTTCTAGATAAAATTGCACTGTTTATTAACCCAATTTAAAATTAGGATTGTTTTTTAAATTGCCTTGCTGACACACTCCAACCGTAAAGAAATGAAAATTATTGCAAATGCTAAATTGTGACGTTTGATTATCTATGCAATGATAAGAACAACCAGGTGTCTGTCTTTCACTCTCCCTCCTATCAAATCTTTCCTTACTAAATCCCCACCTAACAAAAAACTAATATTCACAATCTTCACCTCTTGAAAGAGATTTTTGGAATGAATAATGCACACTATAAGCTCATATCACTCTCCATACGCTGAAACTACGATCTCCCTATGCTGTTTCCAGCTACAATCTGCACATGATGGCACTGGCAGCCTTTAAATATCCCCTATGATGCTGGAAGGTCAGCCAATCACAGTAATGCCACACCAAAGATGACACCGGTATTAGGGCTTGTTTCCACTTGCGAGATATACAGTGGGGCAAAAAAGTATTAAGTCAGTCAGCAATAGTGCAAGTTCCACCACTTAAAAAGATGAGAGGCGTCTGTAATTTACATTATAGGTAGACCTCAACTATGGGAGACAAACTGAGAAAAAAAAATCCAGAAAATCACATTGTCTGTTTTTTTATCATTTTTTTTGCATATTATGGTGGGAAATAAGTATTTGGTCAGAAACAAACAATCAAGATTTCTGGCTCTCACAGACCTGTAACTTCTTCTTTAAGAGTCTCCTCTATCCTCCACTCATTACCTGTAGTAATGGCACCTGTTTAACCCCTTTACCCCCAAGGGTGGTTTGCACGTTATGGACCGGGTCAATTTTTACAATTCTGACCACTGTCCCTTTATGAGGTTATAACTCTGGAACGCTTCAACGGATCCCGGTGATTCTGACATTGTTTTCTCGTGACATATTGTACTTCATGATAGTGGTAAAATTTCTTTGATATTACCTGCGTTTATTTGTGAAAAAAACGGAAATTTGGCGAAAATTTTGAAAATTTCGCAATTTTCCAACTTTGAATTTTTATGCAATTAAATCACAGAGATATGTCACACAAAATACTTAATAAGTAACATTTCCCACATGTCTACTTTACATCAGCACAATTTTGGAACCAAAAATTTTTTTTTGTTAGGGAGTTATAAGGGTTAAAAGTTGACCAGCAATTTCTCATTTTTACAACACCATTTTATTTTAATGACCACATCTCATTTGAAGTCATTTTGAGGGGTCTATATGATAGAAAATACCCAAGTGTGACACCATTCTAAAAACTGCACCCCTCAAGGTTCTCAAAACCACATTCAAGAAGTTTATTAACCCTTCAGGTGCTTCACAGGAATTTTTGGAATGTTTAAATAAAAATTAACATTTAACTTTTTTTCACAAAAAATTTACTTCAGCTCCAATTTGTTTTATTTTGCCAAGGGTAACAGGAGAAAATGGACCCCAAAAGTTGTTGTACAATTTGTCCTGAGTACGCTGATACCCCATATGTGGGGGTTAACCACAGTTTGTGCGCATGGCAGAGCTCGGAAGGGAAGGAGCGCCATTTGACTTTTCAATGCAAAGTTGACTGGAATTGAGATGGGACGCCATGTTGCGTTTGGAGAGCCACTGATGTGCCTAAACATTGAAACCCCCCACAAGTGACACCATTTTGGAAAGTAGACCCCCTAAGGAACTTATCTAGAGGTGTGGTGAGCACTTTGACCCACCAAGTGCTTCACAGAAGTTTATAATGCAGAACCGTAAAAATAAAAAATCATTTTTTTTTCACAAAAATTATCTTTTCGCCCCCAATTTTTTATTTTCCCAATGGTAAGAGAAGAAATTGGACCACAAAAGTTGTGGCACAATTTGTCCTGAGTACTCTGATACCCCATATGTGGGGGTAAACCATTGTTTGGGCGCATGGGAGAGCTCGGAAGGGAAGGAGCGCCGTTTGACCTTTCAATGCAAAATTGACAGGAATTGAGATTGGACGCCATGTTGCGTTTGGAGAGCCACTGATGTACCTAAACATTGAAACCCCCCACAAGTGACACCATTTTGAAAAGTAGACCCCCTAAGGAACTTATCTAGATGTGTGGTGAGCACTTTGACCCAATAAGAGCTTCACAGAAGTTTATAATGCAGAGCCGTAAAAATAAAACAAAATTTTTTTCCCACAAAAATAATTTTTTAGCCCCCAGTTTTGTATTTTCCTGAGGGTAACAGGAGAAATTGGACCCCAAAAGTTGTTGTGCAATTTGTCCTGAGTGCGCTGATACCCTATATGTGGGGGAGAACCAGCGTTTGGGCGCATGGGAGGGCTCGGAAGGGAAGGAGAGCCATTTGGAATACAGACTTAGATGGAATGGTCTGCAGGCGTCACATTGTGTTTGCAGAGCCCCTAATGTACCTAAACAGTAGAAACCCCCCACAAGTGACCCCATATTGGAAACTAGACCCCCCAAGGAACTTATTTAGATGTGTTGTGAGAACTTTGAGCCCCCAAGTATTTCACTACAGTTTATAACGCAGAGCCGTGAAAATAAAATAAAAAATTTCCCCTCAAAATTATTTTTTAGCCCCCAGTTTTGTATTTTCTCGAGGGTAAAAGGAGAAATTGGACCCCAAAAGTTGTTGTCCAATTTGTCCTGAGTGCGTTGATACCCCATATGTGGGGTGAACCAGCGTTTGGGCGCATGGGAGGGCTCGGAAGGGAAGGAGCGCCATTTGGAATGCAGACTTAAATGGAATGGTCTGCAGGCGTCACATTGCATTTGCAGAGCCCCTAATATACCTAAACAGTAGAAACCCCCACAAGTGACCCCATGTTGGAAACTAGACCCCCCCACGAACTTATCTAGATGTGTTGTGAGAACTTTGAGCCCCCAAGTGTTTCACTACAGTTTATAACGCAGAGCCGTGAAAATAAAAAATCTCTTTTTTTCCCACAAAAATTATTTTTTAGCCCCCAGTTTTGTATTTTCCCAAGGGTAACAGGAGAAATTGGACCCCAAAAGTTGTTGTCCAATTTGTCCTGAGTACGCTGATATCCCATATGTTGGGGTAAACTCCTGTTTGGGCACACGGGAGAGCTCGGAAGGGAAGGAGCACTGTTTTACTTTTTCAATGCAGAATTGGATGGAATTGAGATCGGTCGCCATGTCGCGTTTGGAGATCCCCCTGATGTGCCTAAATAGTGGAAACCCCCCAATTATAACTGAAACCCTAATCCAAACACACCCCTAACCCTAATCCCAACGGTAACCCTAACCACACCTCTAACCCAGACACACCCCTAATCCTAATCCCAATCGCAAATGTAATCCAAACCCTAACCCTAACTTTAGCCCCAACCCTAACTGTAGCCTTAACCCTAACCCTAGCCCTTACCCTAGCCCTAACCCTAGCCCCAACCCTAACCCTAGCCCTAGCCCTAACCCTAACCCTAGTCCCAACCCTAACCCTAGCCCTAACCCTAGCCCTAACCCTAGCCCTAACCCTAGCCCTAGCCCTAACCCTAGCCCTAACCCTAGCCCTAAGCCTAGCCCTAATCCTAGCCCTAACCCTAGCCCTAACCCTAGCCCTAGCCCTAGCCCTAACCCTAACCCTAGCCCTAACCCTAGCCCTAACCCTAGCCCTAGCCCTAGCCCTAACCCTAACCCTAACCCTAGCCCTAACCCTAACCCTAGCCCTAACCCTAATGGGAAAATGGAAATAAATACATTTTTTTCATTTACTTTTATAGCGGGTTTTTTAGCGGATTTTTATGATTGGCAGCCGTCACACACTGAAAGACGCTTTTTATTGCAAAAAATATTTTTTGCGTTACCACATTTTGAGAGCTATAATTTTTCCATATTTGAGTCCACAGAGTCATGTGAGGTCTTGTTTTTTGCGGGACGAGTTGACGTTTTTATTGGTAACATTTTCGGGCACGTGACATTTTTTGATCGCTTTTTATTCCGATTTTTGTGAGGCAGAATGACCAAAAACCAGCTATTCATGAATTTCTTTTGGGGGAGGCGTTTATACCGTTCCGCGTTTGGTAAAATTGATAAAGCAGTTTTAATCTTTGGTTCAGTACGATTACAGCGACACCTCATTTATATCATTTTTTTATGTTTTGGCGCTTTTATACGATAAAAACTATTTTATAGAAAAAAATAATTATTTTTGCATCGCTTTATTCTGAGGACTATAACTTTTTTATTTTTTTGCTGTTGTCGCTGTATGGTGGCTCGTTTTTTGCGGGACAAGATGACGCTTTCAGCGGTACCATGATTATTTATATCCGTCTTTTTGATCGCGTGTTATTCCACTTTATGTTTGGCGGTATGATAATAAAGCGTTGTTTTTTGCCTCGTTTTTTTTTTTTTTTTCTTACGGTGTTTACTGAAGGGGTTAACTAGTGGGCCAGTTTTATAGGTCGGGTCGTTACGGACGCGGCGATACTAAATATGTGTACTTTTATTGTTTTGTTTTTTTTATTTAGATAAAGAAATGTATTTATGGGAATAATATATATATATATTTTTTCATTATTTAGGATTTTTTTTTTTTTTTTTTTTTACACACTTGGAAATTTTTTTTTTTACTTTTTTACTTTGCCCCAGGGGGGGACAATACAGATCGGTGATCTGCCAGTTTGCACAGCACTCTGACAGATCACCGATCTGTCTGAGAGCAGTGCAGCGTTACCAAGTGCCTGCTCTGAGCAGGCACTTGGTAAGCCACCTCCCTCCCTGCAGGACCCGGATCCGCGGCCATCTTGGATCCGGGACTTACTGCAGGGAGGGAGGTAGGAGACCCCCGGAGCAATGCGATCACATCGCGTTGCTGCGGGGGTCTCAGGGAAGCCCGCAGGGAGCCCCCTCCCTGCGCGATGCTTCCCTGCACCGCCGGCACATCGCGATCATCTTTGATCGCGGTGTGCCGGGGGTTAATGTGCTGGGGGCGGTCCGTGACCGCTCCTGGCACATAGTGCCGGATGTCAGCTGCGATAAGCAGCTGACACCCGGCCGCGATCGGCGGCGCTCCCCCCGTGAGCGCGGCCGATCGCGCTGGACGTAATATTCCGTCCTTGGGAATTAAGGCCCACCCCACATGGACGGAATATTACGTCCAATGGCAGAAAGGGGTTAAACTTGTTATCAGTATAAAAAGACACCTGTGCACACCCTCAAACAGTCTGACTCCAAACTCCACTATGGTGAAGACCAAAGAGCTGTCAAAGGACACCAGAAACAAAATTGTAGCCCTGCACCAGGCTGGGAAGACTGAATCTGCAATAGCCAACCAGATTGGAGTGAAGAAATCAACAGTGGGAGCAATATTTAGAAAATGGAAGACATACAAGACCACTGATAATCTCCCTCGATCTGGGGCTCCACGCAAAATCCCACCCCGTGGGGTCAGAATGATCACAAGAACGGTGAGCAAAAATACCAGAACCACACGGGGGGACCTAGTGAATGAACTGCAGAGAGCTGGGACCAATGTAACAAGGCCTACCATAAGTAACACACTACGCCACCATGGACTCAGATCCTGCAGTGCCAGACGTGTCCCACTGCTTAAGCCAGTACATGTCCGGGCCCGTCTGAAGTTTGCTAGAGAACATTTGGATGATCCAGAGGAGTTTTGGGAGAATGTCCTATGGTCTGATGAAACCAAACTGGAACTGTTTGTTAGAAACACAACTTGTCGTGTTTGGAGGAAAAAGAATACTGAGTTGCATCCATCAAACACCATACCTACTGTAAAGCATGGTGGTGGAAACATCATGCTTTGGGGCTGTTTCTCTGCAAAGGGGCCAGGACGACTGATCCGGGTGCATGAAAGAATGAATGGGGCCATGTATCGTGAGATTTTGAGTGCAAACCTCCTTCCATCAGCCAGGGCATTGAAGATGAAACGTGGCTGGGTCTTTCAACATGACAATGATCCAAAGCACACCGCCAGGGCAACGAAGGAGTGGCTTCGTAAGAAGCATTTCAAGGTCCTGGAGTGGCCTAGCCAGTCTCCAGATCTCAACCCTACAGAAAACCTTTGGAGGGAGTTGAAAGTCCGTGTTGCCAAGCGAAAAGCCAAAAACATCACTGCTCTAGAGGAGATCTGCATGGAGGAATGGGCCAACATACCAACAACAGTGTGTGGCAACCTTGTGAAGACTTACAGAAAACGTTTGACCTCTGTCATTGCCAACAAAGGATATATTACAGAGTATTGAGATGAAATTTTGTTTCTGACCAAATACTTATTTTCCACCATAATATGCAAATAAAATGTTAAAAAAAACAGACAATGTGATTTTCTGGATTTTTTTTTCTCAGTTTGTCTCCCATAGTTGAGGTCTACCTATGATGTAAATTACAGACGCCTCTCATCTTTTTAAGTGGTGGAACTTGCACTATTGCTGACTGACTAAATACTTTTTTGCCCCACTGTACGTCCGAGTCTCGCATGTGGAAACGAAGCTCTGGCGCCGGCACTCCAGAGTGGAGCGTGCAGCTCCATGTGTTGCTATGCGGCTGCACGCTCCGCTCTGGAGTGCAGGCGCCAGAGCTTTGTTTCCACATGCGAGACTCAGACATATATCTCGCAAGTGGAAACAAGCCCTTACTGTGATTGGCAAGCCAGCCCAGCATGTTCGTTGGCTGCAAATAATGCGCCAAACATGCTGGGCCGGTTACTCAAATATACCGAGGCGAATATCTAATTACTCGCTGAGTAATGAATAGCTCGAGTACCGTACTATTCATGTAAGTAACGAATAGTGCAGAATGTATTCGCTCATCACTTATGGTAAACAATTATATATTCATCCCCCCTCTGTGAATACAGTGCCTTGAAAAAGTATTCATACCCTGTGAACTTTTCTAAATTTTTTTTACATTACACCCACAATCTTAAATATTTTTTACTTAGATTTTATGTGATATACCAGCATGACCTAGCAAGGATTTGTGAATCTTAAAGGAAATAATACATGTTTTTCTAAATAAAAAATAAAATATAAATCTTAATATTATAACGTATGATGTATTCAGTCCACTGGAGTCCCATACCACTAAGGCCGGTTTCACACGTCAGTGGCTCCGGTACGTGAGGTGACAGTTTCCTCACGTACCGGAGATACTGACTCACGTAGACACATTAAAATCAATGTGTCTCTGCACATGTCAGCGTGTTTTCACGGACCTTGTGTCCATTTGAAAAACACGGAGGCATGTCAGTGTTCGTGGGAGCGCACGTATTACACGGACCCATTAAAGTCAATGGGTCCATGTATAACATGTACTGCACATGGATGCTGTCCGTGTGCAGTCTGTGTGCCATGCAGGAGACAGCGCTACAGTAAGCGCTGTCCCTTCAGCGTGGTGCTGAAGCCGCCATTCATTTCTTCTCTTCAGCAGCGTTCACTGGAGAGAGGATATGAAAAATCTTTTTTTTTTGGTGTTTAAAATAAAGATCCCTGTCCCCAACCCCCTCCCACCCCCTGTGCGCCCCCCGCTGTTAATAAAATACTTACCCGGCTCCCTCGCTGCTTCCTCTCCTTGCCACAGCTTCTCCTGTATGAGCGGTCACATGGTGCTGCCCATTACAGTGATGAATATGCGGCTCCACCTCCCATAGGGGTTAGTGGCATAGTCCAAAAATCTGGCCTTTATGGAACAGTGACTAGAAAAAAGCCATTTTTTTAAGCAAACCATAAGAAGTCCCATTTACAGTTTGCAAAAAGCCACAGCTAGCATGAGGAAGAAGATGCTAGTAGAACCTTTTGGGCTAAATGCAAAGAGCTGTTTGGGACAGTTGACTGCTTATAACCGTAAAACACCACTTCCAAATTGTGGGAATGCTTTTCTTCAGCAAGGACAGGGAAGCTGGTCAATGTTAATGGGAGGTTGGATGGAGCTTAATTCAGGCAATCCTGGAGGAAAACCTGTTAGAGGCTTGCAAATGAAATGAGACTGGAGTATAGGTTCACATTTCAGCAGGACAACAACCCTAAACATACTGACAAAGCTACAATGGAATAGTTTAGATAAAAGCATATCCATGTGTTCCAATGGCCCAATCACAGTCCAGACCTAAATCCCATTCAGAATCTGCGGCGAAAACTTGAAAATTGCTGTTCACAGCTGTTCTCCATCCACTCTCACTGAGCTAAAGCTAGTTTGAAAGAAGAATTGGCAAAAATGTCAACCTCTAGATGTGCAAAGATGGTAGAGATTTTTTTTTAAATAAAATACATGTAAGTTTCAGTTCATCTCCCTCTGCTCTCCAATATGCCAATATCATTTTTCTGTATTTGTAAGCTGACCAGTGCTGGTTAAGTGGTGGGCAAAGGTACACTTCCCCTGACGGAGCTGCCGCTGCAGCAATACGCGTGGGGCCTGTCCTTCACACCCCCCTCTCCTTAGGGCTATCATACCCGGGCTTCCCATCTGGGAACTTTATCCTTTCGAGCCTTGTTTTGGATCATTCTCTTGTGCACACCTCTGGGTCTTTTGACTTATTCAGCAGCCGCAAGCACATGGGACTCTGGACTATGACTCTACCACTCAGTAACATCCAGGTCTTATTTTTCCTGGATCATATTGTGTGTCCTTTTGGCTATTTATCTTACAATATATATTAGTAGAGGTAGTTAATCCCCATGGGCCGTTGATATACAAATCTCTGTTAGGGCTGAATACTTATTCTACTTGGATTGATGTGTTGGTGCATATAGGGGTCTAGCATGTAACTGTATATACTATATTGTTCATGTTATTCACATTGTTGTTATGATTGTTCCAGGGCTCAGGGGTTGACTTTAACCTATGAGTGGGGGTGTGATTTCTTGCTTTTCTCATGTATTTTAAATGTTTTTATGGTAATTTGTGAGGTGATAATAAAGGATCTTTTGATACTTTACTTACATATTTGTGGTTGTGCCTACCCCATTTAGTCTATCTTTTTTCTCTTGCTCATGTACAGGTAATAATAATAATCATAATAATAATTTTATTTATATAGCGCCAACATATTCCGCAGCGCTTTACAAATTATAGAGGGGACTTGTACAGACAATAGACATTACAGCATAACAGAAATCACAGTTCAAAATAGATAACAAGAGGAATGAGGGCCCTGCTCGCAAGCTTACAAACTATGAGGAAATGGGGAGACACGAGAGGTGGATGGTAACAATTGCTATAGTTATTCGGACCAGCCATAGTGTAAGGCTCAGGTGTTCATGTAAAGCTGCATGAACCAGTTAACTGCCTAAGTATGTAGCAGTACAGACACAGAGGGCTATTAACTGCATAAAGTGTATGAGAACATGTTGCGAGGAACCGGATTATGGTTTTTTTTTTGTTTGTTTTTTGAATGGGCCACAGAGGGATAGTTAGGTTAATGCATTGATGTGGTAGGCCAATCTGAACAAATGAGTTTTTAGGGCACGCTTAAAACTGTGTGGATTAGGGATTAATCGTATTAACCTAGGTAGTGCATTCCAAAGAATCGGCGCAACACCCCTATGGGAGGTGGAGCCGCATATTCATGACTGTAATGGGCTGCCCCACGTGACCGCTCATACAGTAGAAGGTGCGGCCAGGACAGGAAGCAGCGCCAGCGAG
This sequence comes from Ranitomeya imitator, assembly GCF_032444005.1. Classification (NCBI taxonomy): domain Eukaryota; kingdom Metazoa; phylum Chordata; class Amphibia; order Anura; family Dendrobatidae; genus Ranitomeya; species Ranitomeya imitator. The sequence goes on along the minus strand of NC_091285.1, from coordinate 473,523,353 downwards.
GGAGCCGGGTGAGTATTTTAATAACAGCGGGTGGGCGCTCAGGGGGTGGGAGGGGGGTGAGGACATGGATATTTATTTTAAACACGAGAAACAAAAAAAAAGGATTATTCATATCTTCTTTACAGCAAACGCTGCTGCATAGAAGATATGAATGGCGGCTTCAGCACCAGTGGGGGGGACAGCGCTTACTGTAGCGCTGTCTCCTGCACAGCACACGGACCGCACATGGACAACGTCCGTGTGCGGTATGTGTTTTACACGGACCCATTGACTTTAATGGGTCCGTGCAATCCGTGCGCTCCCACGAACACTGACATGTCTCCGTGTTTGGCACACGGAGACACGGTCCGCAAAGAATCAATGACATCTGCACAGATGCATTGATTTCAATGTGTCTACATGTGTCAGTGGCTCCGGTACATGAGGAAACTGTCACCTCACGTACCGGAGCCACTGACGTGTGAAACCGGCCTAACCAAAGTTTTTTGTGTGTGTTTTTAGGCTCAACTCTAGCATCATAAATGCTGTATAAAATATCACTGGTGAAAAATTTGCCCACTTCAGATAGATGTGCAAGATTGCAGTATCAATATAGCAATGCAATTTTTTAACAAGCAATTTTTTTTGGGGGGGGGGATTGAGGCCTACCTCTTGCACAATAAATGATGTATAAAATGTCACCGCTGAATAAAATTGCAAATTTACAATTCCAAAAAAATTTGCACAAATCACATGGATGTATAAGACTGCAGTATCAATATAGCAATGTGATTTATTTAACAAACAAATTTTTGGTGTTTTATGGCCCCTGTAGGATGATAAATGACAAATAAAATTTCACTGCTTAAAAATATTGCAGTATGACAATGCAAGCAAAATGTGCCCACTTCAGATGGACATACAAGAATGCAGTATCAATACAGCAATGCTATTTGTGTTTTGAAGCCCAACTGTAGCGTGATAAATGCTGATCAAAATTTTGCTGTTCAAAACTTGCAGTATTACAATGCCAGCAAAATGTGCCCACTTCAGATGAACGTATAAGACTGCAGTATCAATATACCAATGCTATTTTTTTAACAAAATTTTTTGGGGGGGAGTTGAGGTCCAACTATAGCACGATAAATGCAGTATAAAATATAATTTCAGGAAAAATTTCAGCACTACAATGTCAGCAAAATGTTCTCACTTCAGATGGATGTATAAGACTGCAGTATCAATATAGTAATGCAATATATTTAACATTTTTTTGGGGGGTGTTGTTTGAGGCCCAACTCAAATGGTGTCTAAAATTTCACTGCTCCAAGAAATAGCAGTATTACAGTACCGGGCAAATTTGCCCAACCAAGATGGACGTATGAGACTGCAGTATTAATACAGCAATAGTATTGAGATCCAACCAAATCATTCTGTATGCTTTTGATACACAATCGCTGCAGGAACAATGGTGCATAATATTTCCCTGCTCACAGCAATTTGCAGGATTAAGAGCAAAAAGGATATTATTAGTTCTGAGAAGGGGTTTTGGTATGAGTTGCAAGCTGCAGCATAAAGGAAATGCAATTCACCCTATCATGTCCAACACTATTTCTTCAGCACAATCTCACCCTAAAGGTACCGTCACACTAGACGATATCGCTAGCGATCCGTGACATTGCAGCGTCCTCGCTAGCGATATCGTCCAGTGTGACAGGCAGCAGCGATAAGGCCCCTGCTGTGCTGTCGCTGGTCGGGGAACAAAGTCCAGAACTTTGTTTCGTCGCTGGACTCCCCGTAGACATCGCTGAATCGGCGTGTGTGACACCGATTCAGCGATGTCTTCGCTGGTAACCAGGGTAAACATCGGGTAACTAAGCGCAGGGCCGCGCTTAGTAACCTGATGTTTACCCTGGTTACCATCGTTAAAGTAAAAAAAACAACCGCTACATACTTACCTACCGCTGTCTGTCCTCGGCGCTCTGCTTCTCTGCTCTGGCTGTGAGCACAGCGGCCGGAAAGCAGAGCGGTGACGTCACCGCTCTGCTTTCCGGCTGCCCGGCGCTCACAGCCAGAGCAGAGAAGCAGAGCGCCGAGGACAGACAGCGGTAGGTAAGTATGTAGTGGTTGTTTTTTTTACTTTAACGATGGTAACCAGGGTAAACATCGGGTTACTAAGCGCGGCCCTGCACTTAGTTACCCGATGTTTACCCTGGTTACCGGGGACCTCGGGATCGTTGGTCGCTGGAGAGCTGTCTGTGTGACAGCTCTCCAGCGACCAAACAGCGACGCTGCAACGATCCGGATCGTTGTCGGTATCGCTGCAGCGTCGCTTAGTGTGACGGTACCTTAAGTGCTGCTAACAGCAGTATTACTATTTATTATAATTAGCCATAAAAGGGCTGTTGTTGTGCTTTAAAGAAATATAAATATGGTTGAAACCCTGGCTAATACGCAGCTACAAATTTTTCCCTCTTTCACCAGCACCTCTTCCTTCTCTGCCTGTTTAACATGGTGCAGTGTGATCAACCTAGAGTCACTGGTCTTATATAGACCTGAGGACACTATGCAGCCATTCAATCACAGTAATGCCACAACCAAGAAGGCTACAGCATTACAGTGACTGGCAAGCAATCTCCACATGTCTACAAAGTGCCAAACATGTGGGGCGGGTACTCCAGGTGTGGTTCCCTAGGTCAGTAAGTGTATGTAAATACCTAACATACATAGGTTTTTTTTATTATTTAAGTGTTGAAAAACAACTCATAAATTTGTAAAAAAAAAATTTGCTTTTACAAGACGAATGACATTCTCATTTTTCGTGATCTGTGGCTGTGTGAGGGCTTATTTTTTGTGCCCTGAGCTGACATTTTACTGATACGATTTGCATTTTTTTAATGGGGGTATTTTTAACATTTGCGATTTTTTTTTACTTTTTTTCTTTTTTTTACTTTTTACTGTATTTATAGTCCCCTTAGGAGACTTAAAACTGCAATCGTCACATTGCCTGTACTATACATACAGTGCCTTGCGAAAGTATTCGGCTCCCTGGAACTCTTCGTAAGAAGATAGGAGGCCCCGGAACGCGACGCCCATCGGACCCGGACCGCAGCGGGACCGCCACTGGGTGAGTATAATATAACCTCTTTTTCTCATCTTTCAGGACACATCAGGGGCTTATCTACACTCCCTGACAGAAGTTATGTTGCTTATCCATGTTAAGTAAATAAGAGCTTATAACCTGACATTAAATTCATCCATTGGTTGTATAAATTATTCTTTTGAAAGCTGAAACCCTCCAAAATGTTGTTTAGGTTAAGAAAATAAATTGGCATCAATGCAGAAATATTGATCAGTTAATGGACACAGATTGGTCAGATTTTGGCAAGACAAAAGTTTTGTCGCCTGGTCATATAACGCACCCAATTCCAGTTTACATCCTCACCTGTGCTCAGTAAATGATCGGTTAATTAGTGTGTATAAAAAGAAACCGAGCACCCCAGACCTTCACTTGAACTGCAACTTGAGCTCTGACAACATGCCAAAAATCAACCCTGCAACCAAAGCCTGGATTATCAAGAGGCTGAAGACCAGATCCACTGCAGAGGTGAATGGCACCTTTAATGTGTCTCAGCGTCAAGTACAAAGAATGAAAAAATGATTTGAAGAGACTGGAGATGTGTTTGACAAGCCCAGGTCCGGCACACTCCGCAAGACAACGGCTCAGGAGGAATGTTTGTTGGTTAGAAAATCCAAAGCAAGCCCCTCTTCCACTGCAGCAGAGCTCCAACTGGCCTGGTCATCTCAAGTCCCTGTGTCAACTAGAACAGTTTGTAGGATTCTGTCTCAAAATAGCCTCCATGGTTGAATCAGTGCCCAGAAGCCAGCACTAAACAAAAGGCAAATAAAAAAACGTGTGGCATTTGCAAAGTCCCAAAGCCTGCTAAACAGATGTACGCTAGAAAAGTGGCAGAAGGAGGATTTCTCTGATGAATCTTCAGGAAAATTACACCATAGCCACCGCAAATACTGCAGGAGAAACACTGGAGCCCATATGGATCCAAAATACACCCAGAAAACAGTTAAATTTGGTGGTGGAAAGATCATGGTCTGGGGTTAAATTCAGTATGGGGGTCTGCGAAACATTTGCAAGGTGGAAGGCAGTATCCATAGCCTAAAATAACAAGAAGTGTTAGCTACCTCATATATTCCGAATCATAAAAGGGGTCAAATTCTGCAGCAGGATGGTGCTCCATCTCATACATCCATCTCTACAACAAAGTTCCTCCATGCAAAAAATATCAAGGTGCTCAAGGGCTGGTCAGCCCAGTCACCAGACATGAACATCATTGAGCATGTTTGGGGTAGGATGAAAGAGGAAGGTTGGAAGACAAAACTAAAGAATCTGGTATCTTTATGTTTGAAGCATGATATGTGGGAAAAGGTTGAAAAGTTCCAGGGAACCGAATACTTTCGCAAGGCACTGTATCAGTGCTTCAGCACGCCCAAGCATTTCTGAACGGTTAGAGAGAGAGTTAGGCTATGTGCACAAGTAGCAGATTGTATGCATTTTTTCCATGTTTTTTCACCTCTAAATCACGGCGAAAATGCTGCGAAAATGCATACACAACAAAGCTCATTGAATTCAATGGGATTCAATGGGATTCCGTAATGCTGTGGTAATGCTGCATATTTTTCTGCCTCTCAGCGGTGCATGTGGCGGCTTCTGTTCCCAGGGATGCATTGCTTGAAGGACCTGGGATGACATCGCAGTCATGTGACCATCATGTCACAAAGGTCCTTCGCACAATGCATCCCTGGGAATGAAAGCCGTGCTTGACAAGTGTGACCAACCTGTCAATCAGTTTTCCAAGCGATGCTACAGATCAATTGGAAAACGTTCGCATTCTGCAAGCTAATTAAACTTGCAAAACGCTAGTGTTTCGTGGGAAAACGCATGCCAATTCTGCATGCATTATACCCGCGGCAGGGAGCTGCAAAATTGCCACAGAAATTTCTGTGGCAATTCTGCGATGTGTGCACATAGCCTAAATGTTGGAACCAGCCCACAGAGGAAGCTCTTAATGCTATGGTAAGTGACCTCCTTCCTGAAGTTAGTCAGATAGGAGTTAGAGTCTGAAGAAGTGACAAGTGTTCAGTGAACTACAGCAAAGGAGATGGAGAGATAATGAGGTAGCACTACCAGGAACTGACAGAAGAGACAGAGTGACGTTCCACCTTAAAGGGGTCCTTGGATAGGACAACAATAGTGATGAGTGAAATAATGTGTTATCTGAGCATACTCGTGTCCTAATCAAGCATTTTGGCGTGCTGGAAAAATATGCTTGATCCACCGCTGCTGCATGTCTTGCTGCTGTTCGATAGCTACAACACATGCAGGGATTGCTTGTTTGTTAGCCAATCCCTGCTGTGTTGCTGCTGTTGAACAGCCACAAAAAAAGCAGCTGCGGTGACCAGAGCATTTTTTTGAGCATGCGGAAAATACTCAACTAAGAGATGTTCATTACTAGAAGACATATCACGAGAAACCCTGAGCTTGATAAACACTGAAGGTGTGGACCTAAAGAGGACTGAGACTGTGGAACTAGTGAGGGTCCTGGGCAGTAGATCCATGACTTAGCAGGTGTAGAAAACTTAGTGAACAGGACTGTAGCAACAAGCTAGGCTGTGATGAAGTAGTACAAAACATTGTGCTACACCGGCCTTGGAGTAAACTACAGTGGAAGGAAATGATGTCTGTAAAAATGCTCCTTGCTGTGAATAAAACATGCTTAATGCCGTGCACTTGCCAGAGAGGGGCCAGAAGATTGCAGCGTCTAGTTTCACAAACTCAAGTTTGTTAGAAGTTAGAAGTACTTCACCATCTTGTTAAATGGTGCAGGTTTTTCTTTGCTGTAAGTGCAAGTGTTAATCTGTTCAGTTGAAGCTCCTAGATCTTTCTTGCATGAATTGTCTCAGCTGTTCAGTGTTTGCCACTCACCTATGCTTTATATGCTCACCACTGGCACTTAGGAATTGCTAGTATTAGTTCTTACAGCCTGGTTTTGAGTTGGAGGTGTAGTTCGTGGTTGGAGCTGCAGTTTGGAGATTTGTTTAGGACATTGTTGCATGGAGTTTTGTTTGTGTGCATATTTCATCATCTCCTAATTGGTTTATTCTTCCTTTTACCCCGTGTGTTCCACTGTGTGGTTTGGTGAGTGTAGTTTGCATGATTATTATTTCATTTAACCTTGTCCATCTTCCTTTGTTTGTCTGGCTATTGTTATCCTATACACTTTAGTTTCCTACCTCCTTGGGTGGCAAAGGGAACAGATAAGGGTTGATATAGGAGAAACATATAGTAAAGAGAAAGCTAGCTCACCTAGTACTTGAAGTCCAGCTTGCATGGGACCAGGTGGATCCATACCAGATAATATACTCAAGGAAAAAAAAGTTGTTGTCCCAGAGTCTGGCAAAATAGTTATTTCTTTATTATTTCTTTATTTTAAGTCCATGAAAAATTTACAAAAATTACAATGGTTGCATAGACAGGGCAATGGAGCAAGACACGTTTCGAACACTCAAATGCATTCTTTATCACAGCTGTGATAAACAACGCAATTAAACATTTGAAACCTCCTGATCAGAAATGAATCCTCTTGATATTGGAGAATGCTGTGAATTATAATAAAGAAAAATCCCCTATGCCCCAGCCATGAATCGCATGACAGCCACCAGCAAGGTACAGAACAGATGGAGAGCTGTAAAATCAATCTAGCAAAAAAAAAAAAAAAACAGAATAAAAATTTGCCAAAGTGATTGAGCCTTTAATAAATGAAACATAAAATCTTGGGTCTGCTAGATTTATCTTTATGGCTGCAGCTCATGTAATATATGATAGAAAATATGCAAGAGAATTTTGTATGCTACCGAACCGTAGAACCCTAAACCTAAAATCTGTTATTTTAATTCAACATAATGAAATAGTGTAAATCCACTCTTCTAAGTTACATAGAATCATTATTACAAAAAACATAAGGCTACATAGAAATTCTAAGTAACATTTATTATGTCATTTTTGTCACTTGTGATTTTATAAATTCTCATCACATCCTGAAAAATTTACTGAATTTGCCCCTGTATATTAATTTGTCAATTCGAGTGTGTTAGTGAACATAAAAGAAACAGGGACATTAGGTTCAACTTTACTGGTAACTTGAACTAATGTAAGTCAATGCATCAAATATACACTTTAGAAAATGTTCTTGTGTGGCTGCAATTGTTGCCTTGCAGCTTTTGGGTCTTTTGTGAAAATCAGACTAAGGCTATGTGCGCACATTGTGTATTTACAATACTTGCAGAAATTTCTGCAAGGTTTCAATTTCTCTATGCAGAAAAACGCAGTGGAAAATACTTGTGTTTTTTATGCGTTTTTCGTGCGTTTTTTATGCATTTTTGCATGCGTTTTTTCATGCAATTTTGTTAATCCATAGTGCTAAATAAAGATATAATATTAAAAAAAAAGAAAAAAGAATTGTGATGTAATTTCCTTGTTCAACCTCTTCTTTTTCATTCTCCATTGAAGACCATAATGTCGTTACATACCATGTTCAAATTTGTAATGTTTACACACACAAAACAAGTATAAGTGAATATATTGAGGGTTAGTACTGAATAGGTTCCAGCCAGATACCCTCATTATTAAAATGGTACATAAAGAGTCACCAGCTTATGTAGGAGCATCAAAATAATTACCCTACATATGCTGCAACAAAACAGCAACTGTCAGAAATCTGCATGAAACGCAGGTGTGTCCTAGAAGTGTGAAGATTAATTTAGAATTAAAACCAGAATTGAACCAGAAGGGAACTGAAGGTAACTGGACACAGTCACTGTAAACAATGTTTCTGTTTGTTTTCACTTTCACCCCTATAATCCTTCACTTTCTGCAAACTCCCCTAATCCCTTCTCCTAGTAAAGAACTGTTCATCTCTTCCTCAATCCTCCCTATCCATCTCACCTCCTCCTCAGAACTGTTCCTTAACATACAATCCTCTGTCTCCAAGCACAGACAGCCTCCTCATGCCCTTTTCTGCTCCCACCTGCTAACACTTTCTCTGCTCCTTCTCACTGCTGGTGATATCTCTCCAAATCCTCATCCTCCTCACCACATCCCCACAGTCAGTTCTATCTCCCATACATGCTCTATCACAAATTTCTGTAACCTCTCTAACCTTATACCCATTCGCCCAGCCCCCTCTTCCCCAGTCCCACTAACAGGAGCTCTGTGGAACACTCGCTCTGTCTGTAACAAGCTTTCCAACATCCACAATCTTTTTGTTACTACCAAACTTTCCTTCCTCGCCATCACGGAAACCTGGCTCACCCCTTCTGACACAGCCTCTCCTGCTGCACTTTCGTATGGTGGCTTCCACCTTTCTCACACACCCCGCCCCAGTAGCAAGCATGGCAGAGGAGTTGGTTTTTTCCTGTCAGATAACTGCTCCTTCGCCCCAATCTCAATGCCACCCTCTGTTAGCCGCCCTTCCTTTGAGGTGCACTCTGTGCACATCTGTGCCCCCACCAACCTCCAACTGGCTGTCATTTACCACCCCCCAGGGCCAGCCACCACCTTCTTTGACCACTTCACCACCTGGCTACTTCATTTCCTTTCTGCGGACATCCCCACTATCATCATGGGCGACTTCAACATCCCCATTGACACTTCCCTCTCAGCTGCCACTAAACTTATATCTCTCAATTCCTCCTTTGGCCTCACTCAATGGTCTTCTGTAGCCACTCACAAAGATGGTCACACATTTGACCTCATCTTCACCCGCCTCTGCTCCCTATCTAACCTCTCTAACTCACCTCTTCCTCTTTCTGACCACAATCTACTCACATTCTCTTCCCTCTCCACTCCTTGTCTACAATCCCCACCCCAAAAACTTGCACACCCTCGCAGAAATCTTAAAGACCTTGATCTACATTCACTCTCTGAATCCCTCCTCCTTCTCACAGACATATGTTCCCTACACAATGCGGATGACGCTGCCTCTCTATATAACACCACAATAGCTGCAGCTTTGGAATCTCTTGCCCCTCTCACACATACCAAAGCTCGCAAAATCAACAGACAGCCCTGGCACACCAGCCTGACCAAAGAACTGAGGCGAGCTTCCAGGGCTGCAGAGCGGAGATGGAAAAGATCCCTCTCCAATGAGCACTTTATCGCATTCAAACAGTCCCTCACTACTTTCAAGACCACACTCGCCACAGCTAAACAAACCTACTTGTCATCTCTCATATCATCCCTGTCTCACAACCCTAAACAGTTATTCAACACCTTCAACTCTCTCCTCCGTCCCCAGCACCTCCTCCCTCCCCACTCATCTCAGCTGAAGACTTTGTCTCATTTTTCAAGCAGAAGATTGAGAACATCAGAGACAGCCCCCAGAGCCCATCCCCCCAACTACCCAGCCCTCCACCTCCAAAACCAACTTCTCCACTATTACAGAAGATCGACTCTCCACTCTACTCTCAAGATTGCATCTCACCACCTGTGCACTTAACCCCATCCCTTCCCACTTCATCCCAAACTTCGCCACAGTCTTTATCCCAACCCTAACTCATCTCTTCAACCTATCACTAACAACTCATGTTTTTCCCCCAAGCTTTAAACATGCCTCAATCACACCTATCCTCAAAAAGCCCTCTCTTGACCCATCCTCTGTATCTAGCTATCTTCCTATATCACTTCTCCCCTATGCCTCAAAACTACTGGAACAACACGTCCATCTTGAACTGTCCTCCCATCTATCTTCCTGCTCCCTTTTTGACCGCTTACAATCAGGCTTCCGGTCACACCACTCCACTGAAACTGCCCTAACTAAGGTCACCAATGATCTATTAACTGCCAAGAGCAAGCGACACTACTCTATCCTCCTCCTCCTGGACCTGTCCTCTGCCTTTGACACAGTGGACCATTCCCTATTACTACAGACCCTCTCATCCCTTGGCATCACAGACTTGGCTCTATCCTGGATCTCGTCTTACCTAACTGACCGAACATTCAACATCTCCCATTCACACACCATCTCCTCACCTCGCCCCCTATCTGTCGGAGTCAAGCAAGGTTCAGTTCTAGGGCCCCTGCTCTTCTCCATTTACACTTTTGGCCTGGGACAGCTCCTAGAATCTCACGACTTTCAGTATCATCTCTATGCTGATGGCACACAGATCTACATCTCTGGACCAGATATCACAACCCTACTAATGAGAATTCCTTAATGTATATCAGATTTTTTATCCTTCTTCTCCGCTAGATTTCTAAAACTTAACATGGACAAAACAATATTAATTGTCTTTCCCCATCTCACGCAACCCCCCAACCTATCCATTGCAGTAAACAGCTGCCCACTCTCCCCAGTCCCACAAGCTTGCTGTCTCGGGGTAATCCTTGACACTGATCTCTTCTTCAAACCGTATATCCAAGCCCTTTCCACTTCCTGCCACCTTCAACTCAAAATTACTGTATTTAACGGATCCGAACAATTCTAAACCAAGAATCTGCAAAAAACCCTAGTCCATGCCCTCATCATCTCCCTCCTCGACTACTGTAACCTCCTGCTCTGTGGCCTCCCCTCGAACACTCTCGCACCCCTCCATTCTATTCTAAACTCTGCTGCCCGACTAATCTACCTGTCCCCCAGCTATTCCCTGGCCTCTCCCCTCCAGTCAATCACTTTACTGGCTCCCCATTACCCAGAGACTCCAGTACAAAAGCCTAACCATGACATACAAAGCCATCCACAACCTGTCTCCTCCATACATCTGTGACCTCGTCTCCCGGTACTTACCTGCACGCAACCTCCGATCCTCACAAGATCTCCTCTACTCCCCTCTTATCTCCTCTTCCCACAATCGCATACAAGATTTGTCTCGCGCATCACCCCTACTCTGGAACTCTCTAGCACAACATATCAGACTCTCACCTACCATCGAAACGCTATGCGTTTGGCCGACGTACCGACGCACGTTGTGAAATTTGTGCACGACGTGGGCAGCGGATGTAGTTTGTCAACGCATTCGCTGCCTATTCTGAAGTCCGGGGAGGAGGGGGCGGAGTTTCGGCTGTGCATGCATGGTAGAAAATGGCGGACGCGACGGACAAAAAAAGTACACTTGAACGTTTTTTCGTGCCGATGGTCCGCCAAAACACAATGGATCTGTTGCACGACGGACGCGACGTGTGGCCATCCATCATGATCTGTCACTAATACAAGTCTATGGGTAAAAAACGCATCCTGTGAGCACATTTGTAGGATTCGTTTTTTTCTGCTGGATCCGTTTTTTTCTCATAGAGTTCTATTAGCGCCGGATTGCGCCTGATGGCCACAAGTTTCATCCGTTTTTTGCCGGATCCGTCAAAAAAGCTGTTTCTGCCAGACGGAAAACACATATAGAGGAACGGTTTTTCTGCCCGGCGAAAAAACGCTCAGCGACGGATCCGGCGAAAAAAATATGAAACTGAGATGTGAAATGATGAATCCGGCCTCCGAATCTGTTTTTCATGCATGTTTCCATTCAAATCATGCACATTTCTGTTTATTTATTTCCAAAAACTGTATCAAAACCACGCAAAAACCGCATCAAATACTGCATCAAAACTGCACCAAAAACTGCATCAAAACTGCACCATGATGCAGTTTTTGATGCAGTTTTCGGTGCAATTTGTGATGCATGTTTTGATGCAGTTTTGGTGTGGTTTTTGATGCAGCTTTTGGTGCAGTTTTGATGCAGTTTTTGGTGCAGTTCTTGATGCAGTTTTTGGAAATAAATAAACGGAAAATGTGCATGATTTGAATGAAACATGCATGAATAAGAAAACGGATTCGGAGGCCGGATTCATCATTTCACATCTCAGTTTCATACGTTTTTCGCTGCATCCGTCTTTGTGCATTTTTTTTCGCCGAATAGAAAAACCATTCCTCTGTATGTGTTTTCCATCTGGCGGAAACAGCTTTTTTGATGGATCCAGCAAAAAATGGATGAAACGTGTGGCCATCAGGTGCAATCCGGTGCTAATACAAATTTATGAGAAAAAAACGGATCTGGCAGAAGAATATGGATCCTGCAAATGTGCTCTCAGGATGCATTTTTTCCCCATAGACTTGTATTAGTGACGGAGTGCGACGGATGGCCACACGTCGCGTCCGTCGTGCAATGGATCCGTCGTGTTTTGATGAACCGTCAGCATGAAAAAACGTTCAAGTGTACTTTTTTGTCCGTCGCGTCCGTCATTTTCTACCGCGCATGCACGGCTGAAAATCTGCCCCCTCCTCCCCGGACTTCAGAATGGGCAGCGGATGCGTCTGCTGCATCCGCTGCCCACGTCGTGCACAAATTTCACAACGTGCGTCGGTACGTCGGCTCAATGCATAGCGATGGACCCGTACTGACGCAAGTGTGAAAGAGGCCTTAATGAGCGTTTAATTTTAAAAAAAGAAAAAAAAACGGTGAGGGCTCTTGCGCAATTTTCTGTGCCAGAGGGGGAAAGCTGACGGCCGGGTGCCAATATTTGCAGCCTGCTATGAATATCAGCCCGCAACTGTCTGCGTAGCCTTTACTGGCTATTAAAATAGGGGGACCCCAAAAAAATTGATGTGCCGTCCCCCTATATTTTATAGCCAGAAAGGCTACGCAGACAGCTGTGGGCTGATATTCATAGCCTAGAAAGGGGCCATGGATATTGCCCCCCTGGCTACAAATACCAGTCTGCAGCCACCCCAGAAATGGCACATCAGTAAGATGTGCCAATTCCGGCACTTAGCCCCTCTCTTATCACTCCCGTGTAGTGGTGGGATATGGGGTAATAAGGGGTTAATGCCACCTTGTTATTGTAAGGTGATATTAAACCAGGTAAATATTGGAGAGGCATCAATAAGATGCCTATCCATTATTAATCCAATACTAGCAAATGGTTGATAAAACACACACACATTAGGAAAAAGTATTTTTAATATTCTTCATTTAACCATACTTTCCATACTTCAGCGCCTGCAAGAAACGTAAAATAATAAACCATATACTACCTGTCCACCATAGTCCAATTAGTAACGAGTGTCCCACGATGATCTATCCTATAGGACAGTGACATCGGGTGATGTCACTGCTCTATAGGACCTTCAGTGACACACTGACAGGAGACAATGGCTCCTGCAGTGCATCACTGAGAGGTTACAAGAGTTCAAAGTCTCACTTTATGGCAATTGACATGGGAAAATTTCTCACACAGCAATGCCAAAAGTGAGACTAGGTACTATTTTTTTACAGCGGCGGAGGAATACAGTGTGGAAGGATTCCTGTATGTATGTATGTATGTAGTATGTACTGTATGTAGTATGTATGTAGTATGTAGTATGTACTGTATGTAGTTTGTATGTAATATGTAGTATGTATATATGTATGTATGTAGTATGTTGTATGTATGTATGTATATAGTATGTTGTATGTATATAATATGTATGTAGTATGTATGAATGTATTGTATGTAGTATGTTTGTAGTATGCATGTAGTATGTTGTATGTATGTAGTATGTATGTTGTATGTATGTAGTATGCATGTATGTAGTATGTTGTATGTATGTATGTATATAATATGCAAATTGCCTCTTCTGAGAAAAAGAGGACTTAAACTCTATAGCGCCACCTGTTGGAAGTAGCGATCCTACAAGTCACAATCAACCCTTTAAACGAGTCGTGCAATATGACTTAGGATAAAAGCCAAATCAGTATCTCAATTCGCAGACATGGTGTTTCGGGCTGTTGGCCCTCGTCAGTGCGAAGCATGAGAACTAATTTGGCTAGGTGAGAGGCTCTGGACTAGGGTCTAAGGGGTATCGTTTCTCCTTATGGAGAGTGACATACCATCTCTGGCTTGTCAAGGTAAGGAGGCTTATTCACCGTGCAATGCTCCTCTGGGAAATATAATATGCAAATTGCCACTTCTGAGAAAAAGAGGACTTAAACTCTATAGCGCCACCTGTTGGAAGTATATAGTATGTATATAGTATGTTGTATGTATGTAGTATGTATGTTGTATGTATGTAATATGTATAAATGTATTGTATGTAGTATGTAGTATGTATGTAGTATGTATGTAGTATGTTGTATGTAGTAATTATGCAGTATTTAGTATGTATGTAGTATGTACGTATGTATGTATGTATGTAGTATGTATGTAGTATGCATGTATGCATGTATGTAGTGTGCATGTAGTTTGTATGTTGTATGTAGTATGTATGTAGTATGTATGCAGTATGCATGCAGTATGTATGCAGTATGTATGTAGTATGTATGCTGTATGTAGTATGTATGTATGTAGTATGTATGTATGTAGTATGTATGTAGTATGTAGTATTTTTTTTTTTACATTCGACACATTAGCCCGATGATGGGCCTACTACTGTCACATCATTGGCTAATGTGTCAATCACTGTCATTGTAGCAGACATAGTCCGATGGGACTTGTAGTCCCATCGGACGATGCCTGTACACAAACACAAAGACCCCCAGCAGGCCGCACAGACCCCAAAAGGCCCGTACAGACCCCCGGCAGGCCGCACAGATCCCGGCAGGCCGCACCGACCCCGAAGAGGCCCACACAGACCCTCAACAGGCTACACAGACCCCCGAGAGGCCCATACAGACCCCCAGCAGGCCGCACAGACCCCTGGCAGGCAGCACAGACCCCCGAGAGGCCCGTACAGACCCCCTGCAGGCTGCACAGACCCCCTGCAGACAACATAGACCCCTGAGAAGCCCGTACAGACCACCTGCAGGCCGCACAGACCCCCTGCAGGCCGCACAGACCCCCGAGTGGCCCGTACAGACCCTCGGCAGGCCGCACAGATCCCCGGCAGGCCACACAGACTCCCGAGAGGCCCGTACAAACCTCCGTCAGGCCGCACAGAACCTTGAAAGGCCCATACAGATCTCCGGCTGGCACGCACAGACCCCTGGCAGCCCGCACAGACCCCCAATAGGCCCGTACAGACCCCCGGCAGGCCCACACAGACCCCCCATGGTCACACACAGACAAGTAGTCTCCGCCCACGCACCACTCACACTCTTCCTCCTCCAGAACAGGATGTACAGGGAAAGGGCTTATTTTCATTCTGATATTTGTGTCCCATTGACTTGCATTGGTATCGGGTATCGGTATTGGCGATATCCGATATTTTTTGGATATCGGCCGATACAATCCGATCCCGATATTTCCGAATATCGGAAGGTATCGCTCAACACTATGTGCAATATCAATGATGTCAGCGTTAGACACTGATGCAGTGCCGGCAGTTTCTCATTCATTCACCAGTGGTTTACAGCCGGGACAGTCGCATTAGCACCACTCCCGTTTGTAAACTGTATATCCCCTAGATATGGATTACAGCATGAGATTGAACGCCATACAGGTATGATATATTGTTGGTTTATTATTTTTTCTTTATTACAGGAGACCGAGGGTGTCGCATAGATTACGTAGCAGTAACAATAAAATGGTCAAACTGTGTTTAGTGTTTTATACCATTAAAAGACTTTTTTCTAGATGTGTATTTTTTTAAACCATTAACCACTATCGGATTAGGACACCTATTGACACCTCTCCATTACTAAGTCAGCATGATGTCACCTTACAATACAAAGGTGACATTAACCCCCTATTACCCCACATGCCACAGCTACAGGGCAGTGGTAAGAGAGAGAGAGAGAGAGGCTAAGTGCCAGAATTGGCACATCTTACAGATGCGCTATTTCTGGGGTGGCTGTGAGCTGCTGTTTGTAGCCGGGGGGGGGGGGGGCAAAAACCATGGTCCCTTCCTAGGCTATGAATATCAGCCTGCAGCTGTCTGCATAGACTTTTCTGACTATTAATTATAGGGGGACCCCATGTCATTTTTTTGGGGGTCCCTTTATTTTAATAGCCAGTAAAGGCTAAATATACAGCTGCAGGCTGAGATTCATAGCCATGGGTATTGACCCCTTCCTAAGCTATAAACTTTGGCCCCCAGTCACTGTCTTTCCCTCTGTAGCGCAGAAAATTGCGTGGGACCCCACTCCATTTTTTTCCCAGAAAATATTATTTTATTAGATACATACAAGTCCCATAATTTGCACACACACTATACTAATTGTATTGGTCACACAAATCTATATGTCAAACTATTCTGCATGGATTTACTGTATGTAAACCATGTCTCCTATCCTGTCGGTTCCTGCATTGATTTTACAGAAACCAACAAATTATTTACCGGCTAATCTTCTATCTATATCTCTATGCAGTATATATATACTGCTTAAAAAAATAAAGGGAACACTAAAGTCCCACATTCTAGATACAACCCCTGGTAAAAATTATGGAATCACCGGCCTTGGAGGATGTTCATTCAGTTTTGTAGAAAAAAAGCAGATCACAAACATGGCACTAAACTAAAGTCATTTCAAATGGCAACTTTCTGGCTTTAAGAAACACTAAAAGAAATTAAGAACAAAAAATGTGGTAGTCAGTAATGGTTACTTTTTTTAACCAAGCAAAGGGGAAAAATTATGGAATCACTCAATTCTGAGGAAAAAATTATGGAATCACCCTGTAAATTTTCATACAAAAATATAAAACCTCCATCAAATTAGATCTGTTGTTAGTCTGCATCTAAAAAGGAGTGATCACACCTTGGAGAGCTGTTGCACCAAGTGGACTGACATGAATCAGGGCTCCAACATGAGAGATGTCAATTGAAACAAAGGAGAGGATTATCAAACTCTTAAAAGAGGGTAAATCCTCACGTAATGTTGCAAAAGATGTTGGTTGTTCACAGTCAGCTGTGTCTAAAATCTGGACCAAATACAAACAACATGGGAAGGTTGTTAAAGGCAAACATACTGCTAGACCAAGGAAGACATCAAATAGTCAAAACAGGAAACTTAAAGCAATATGTCTCCAAAACAGGAAATGCACAACAAAACAAATTATGAACGAATGAGTGGAAACTGGAGTCAACGTCTGTGACCGAACTGTAAGAAACAGCCTAAAGGAAATGGGATTTACATACAGAAAAGCTAAACAAAAGCCATCTTTAACACCTAAACAGAAAAAAACAAGGTTACAATCAGCTAAGGAAAAGCAGTCGTGGACTGTGGATGACTGGATGAAAGTCATATTCAGTGATGAATCACGAATCTGCATTGGGTAAGGTGATGATGCTGGAACTTTTGATTGGTGCTGTTCCAATGAGATTTATAAAAATGACTACCTGAAGAGAACATACAAATTTCCACAGTTATTGATGATATGGGGCTGCATGTCAGGTAAAGGCACTGGAGAGATGGATGTCATTAAATCTTTAATAAATGCACAAGTTTATGTTGAGATTTTTGACACTTTTCTTATCCCATCAATTGAAAGGATGTTTGGGGATGATGAAATCATTTTTCAAGATGATAATGCATCCTGCCATAGAGCGAAAATTGTGAAAACATTCCTTGAAAAAAGACACATAAGGTCAATGTCATGGCCTGCAAATAGTCCGGATCTCAATCCAATTGAAAATCTTTGGTGGAAGTTGAAGAAAATGATCCATGACAAGGCTCCAAACTGCGAAGCTGATCTGGCAACAGCAATTAGAGAAAGTTGGAGCCAGTTTGATGAAGAGTACTGTTTGACACTCATTAAGTCCATGCCTCAGAGACTGCAAGCTGTTATAAAAGCCAGAGGTGGTGCAACAAAATACTAGTGATGTTTTGGAGTGTTTTTTTGTTTGTTTGTTTTTCATGATTCCATAATTTTTTCCTCAGAATTGAGTGATTCCATAATTTTTCCCCTTTGTTTGGTTAAAAAAGTAACCATTACTGACTACCACATTTTTTGTTCTTGATTTCTTTTAGTGTTTCTTAAAGCCAGAAAGTTGCCATTTTAAATGACTTTAGTTTAGTGCCATGTCTGTGATCTGCTGATCCAGGCTGATACAGGCTGATCCAACTTCAGTGGAAATGCCTCAAGACAAGGAAATGATGCTCATTAGTGTGTGTGGCCTCCACATGCCTGTATGACCTCCCTACAATGCCTGGGCATGCTCCTGATGAGGGGGCGGATGGTCTCCTGAGGGATCTCCTCCCAGTCAGGGACTAAAGCCTGTGCCAACTCCTGGACAGTCTATGGTGCAACGTGACATTGGTTGATGGTGCAAGACATGATGTCCCAGATGTGTTAAATCAAATTCAGGTCTGGGGAATGGGCAGACCAGTCCATAGCTTCAATGCCTTCATCTTGCTGGATCTGCTGACACACTCCAGCCACATGAGGTCTGGCATTGTCCTGCATTAGGAGGAACCCAGGGCCAACCGCACCAGCATAAGGTCTCACAAGGGGTCTGAGAATCTCATCTCGGTAACTAATGGCAGTCAGGCTACCTCTGGTGAGCACATGGAGGGCTGAGGCCCTACAAAGAAATGCCACCCAACACCATTACTGACCCAATGCCAAACCGATCATGCTGAAGGATGTTGCAGGCAGCAATTCGCTCTCCACGGCATTTTCAGACTCTGTCACATCTGTCACATGTGCTCAGTATGAACCTGCTTTCATCTGTAAAGAGCACAGGGCGCCAGTGGTGAATTTGCCAGTCCTGGTGTTCTATGGCAAATGCTAAGCATCCTGCACGGTGTTGGGCCATGAGCACAACCCCTATCTGTGGACGTCGAGCACTCAGACCATCCTCATGGAGTCGGATTCTAACCGTTTGTGCAGACACATGCACATTTGTGGCCTGCTGGAGGTCGTTTTGCAGGGCTCTGGCAGTGCTTCTCCTGTTCCTCCTTGAACTCCTATGGCCCCCTCCACATCTCCTAGTGTTCTGCTCTGTCTCCTGGTAGCACCTCCAGCCTCTGGACACTACGCTGACAGACAGCAAATCTTCTTGCCACAGCTTACATTGATGTGCCATCCTGGATGAGCTGCACTACCTGAGCCACTTGTATTGGTTGTAGAGTCTATCTCATGAAACTTGAGTGTAAAAGCACAGCCAACATTCAAAAGTGACCTAAACATCAGCCAGAAAGCATTGGTACCAAGATGTGGTCTGTGGTCCCCACCTGCAGAACCACTCCTTTATGGAGTCTGTCTTGATAATTGCCAATAATTTCCATCTGTTGTCTATTCCATTTGCACAACAGCATGTGAAATTGATTGTCAAACAGTTTTGCTTCTTAAGCGGACAGTTTGATTTCACAGAAGTTTGATTTACTTGGAGTTATATTCTGCTGTTTAAGTGTTCCTTTTATTTTTTGAGCAGTACCTATTCTATGTGTATATATGTAGTCTATGTATTCTATTCTAACATGTCAGTGTGATTTTTACAGTAGCCGAATATGAATTGCTGGCTTTTCAAAGGACATCGGTGCGTAAATATTGGACAGCACTCGCATGATGCGAATGCTGTACGATTTTATCTCGCACCCATTGACTTGCATTGGACTTGCTACTCGTTACGAATACCCGAGTATTAGGACCTACTCGTTACAAGTATAGCGAATCCGAATATTTCACTACTCACTCATCCCTACTCATCAGAAATTGCACATCAAATATTTGGTTCCATTTTTTCCTGCTATCCTTTTGAAAATTAAAAAATTTGGAGCTAAAACAACATTTTTGTGAGAATTTTTTGTTATTTTCACAGCTCAACATTGAAAAATTCTGTGAAGTACCTGTGGGTTCAAGGAGTTCATCACATGTCTAAATAAATTTCTTGAGGGGTCTAGTTTACAAAATGTGGTCACTTGTGGGGGAGTTTACACTCTTTAGGCAAATCAGGGGCTCTCCAAATGCTACATGACACCCGCAGACCATTCCATCAACGTCTGTGTTCCAAAATGTCACTCCTTCCTTTCTGATTCCTTCTGTACCCCCCAAACAGTAGTTTTCCCCCACATTTGGCATATCAGTGTACTCAGGAGAAATTGTACAACATATTTGGCTGTTAATTTTCTCCTGTTATCCTTGTGAAAATTAACAATTTGAGGCTAAAAGAACTTTTTTGTGGGAAAAATTTGATTTTTTTTTATTTTCATGGTTCTACATTGTAAACTTCTGTGAAGCATCTAAAGGTGCTCACCACACATTTAGATATATTCCTTGAAGGCTATAGTTTCCAAAATGATTTCATTTGTAGGGATTTCTACTTTTTTGGCACATCAGGAGCTCTCCAAATACAACATGGCATCCTCTAATGATTCAAGCAAATTTTGCATTCAAAAAGTTACATGGCGCTTCTTCTTTTTGAGCCATGCCATGCATAAAAGCAGTAGTTTTCCTCCACATTTTGGGTATCGGCATACTCAAAAGAAATTACACAATTCTTGTGGTCCATTTTCTCCTGTTACCCCTGAGAAAATGAAAACATTTGGGCCTAAATGTACATTTTTGTGGAAAAAATATGATTTTTTTTATTTTCATGGTTCAATGTTATAAATATTTGTGAAGGACAAGGGGCTTCAAGCATTGTGGTCTGTGGTCCCCACCTGCAGAACTACTCCTTTATTGAATGTGTCTTGATAATTGCCAATAATTTCCATCTGCTGTCTATTCCTTTTGCACAACAGCATGTGAAATTGATTGTCAATAGTGTTGAGCATTCCGATACTGCAAATATCGGGTATCGGCCGATATTTGCTGTATCGGAATTCCGATACCGCGTTCCGATAATTTTGCGATATCAGATACCGAAATCGGAAAGTTCCCATAGTGTAATGATGCACTATAGTGGAGTGTAGGCGGTGCATGGGCGGAGACTGCGCGTGTGTGCGGGCGGGGTCTGTGTGGGCCTGCCAGGATCTGTGCGTGCCTGCCGGGGCTTTGTGCGGGTCTGCCGGGGCTCTGTGTGGGCTTCCGAGGCTCTGTGCGGGCTGCCGGGGCTCTGTGCAGGCCTCCTGGGGGTCTGTACAAGCCTGCCGGGGCTCTGTGCAGGCTGCCGGGGCTCTGTGAGGGCTGCCTGGGCTCTGTGCAGGCTGCTGGGGCTCTGTGCGGGCTTCCGGGATGTCTGGACGGGCCTGCCGGGGCTCTGTGCAGGCTGCCGGCACTCTGTGTGGCTGCTGGGTCTCTGTGTGGGCTGCCGGGGGTCTGTAGGGGCCTGCCGGGGCTCTGTGCGGGCTGCCGGGGCTCTGTGCGGGCTCCTGGGGCTCTGTACGGGCTGTGGGGGCTCTTTGCGGGCTGCCAGGGGTCTGTACGGGCCTGCCGGGGCTCTGTGAGGGCAACCGGGGCTCTGTGAGGGCTGCCAGGGCTCTCTGTGGGCTGCTGGGGGTCTGTACGGGCCTGCCAGGGCTCTGCGTGGGCTTCCAGGGCTCTGTGCAGGCTGCCAGGGCTCTGTGTGGGCTGCAGGGGCTCTGTGAGGGCTGCCGGAGGTCTGTACGTGTGTGCAGGCATTGTCCGATGGGACTACAAGTCCCATCAGATGATGCCTGCTACAGTGACAGTGATTGACACATTAGGCAATGATGTGACAGTAGTAGTTCCATCATACGGCTAATGTGTTGAAGGTAAAAAAAAATATGTACTACATACATACTACATACATACTATATACATACTACATACATACATACAACATACGACATACATACTAAATACTACATTCATACTACATACATACTTACAACATACTACATGCATACTACATATATACTACATACATACAACATACTACATACATACTACATACTTCATACATACTAAATACATACTACATGCATACTGCATACATACTACATACATACTACATACATACATACTACATACATACTACATACATACTACATACATATTACATACTACATACATACTACATACGTACTACATACAAAGATACTACGTACATAGTACATACATACTACATACATACTACATACTACTTACATACTACATACATACTACATACGTACTACATACATTCTACATACATACTACATACTACTTACATACTACATACATACTACATACGTACATACTACATACATACCACATACATACTACATACTACATAAATAATACTTACAATACATTCATACATTACATACAATACATACATACAGACATACAGTACATAAAAAATAGAGTACATACTCACCGTCACTTTGTTCCCCAAAGCCAATGTCATCTGTAAAAAATCTGAAAATAACAAACAACCAATATACTCCCTGTCCGCAGAAATCCACGAGTGTCCCACGACAATCTCCTGTGGAGAACAGCAGCATCAGCTGATGCGACCGCTCTCCAAGGGGCTCCAGGAATCCAACGATGGGAGGAAGGTATCCTTCCGCATTGTATTCCTCCACCGCTGTAAAAAAATGGTCCCTAGTCTCACTTTTGGCATTGCTGTGTGAGAAATTTTCCCACGCAGCAATTGCCATAAAGTGAGACTTTGAACTATAGTATCCTCAGTGATGCACTGCAGGAGCCATTGTCTCCTGTCAGTGTGTCACTGAGGGTCCTATAGAGCAGTGACATCACCCGATGTCACTGTTCTATAGGGAGATCGTCGTGGGACACTCGTTATTAATTGGACAACGGCGGACAGGTAGTATACGGTTTATTATTTTACATTTTTTGCAGGCTCTGAAGTATGGTAAGTATGGTTAAATGAAGAATATTAAAATACTTTTTTCCTAATGTGTGTGTGTTTTATTAACCCTTTATTACTATTGGATTAATAATGGATAGGCTTCTTATTGACACCTCTCCGTTATTTACCCGGCTTAATGTCACCTTACAATAGCAAGATGACATTAACCCCTTATTACCCCATATCCCACCGCTACACGGGAGTGGGAAGAGAGAGGCTAAGTGCCGGAATTGGCGAATCTTACAGATGCGCCATTTCTGGGGCGGCTGCGAAATGGTATTTGTAGCCGGGGGGGGGGACCAATATCCATGGCCCCTCTCTAGGCTATGAATATCATCCCGCAGCTGTCTGTGTAGCCTTTCTGGCTATAAAATATAGGGGGACCCCACATCATTTTTTGAGGGATCCCCCTATTTTAATAGCCAGTAAAGGCTACGCAGACAGCTGCAGGCTTATATTCATGGCAGGCTACAAATATTGGCCCCCAGTCATCGGCATTCCTTCTCTGGTGCAGAAAATTGCGCGGAGCCCACGCTGTTTTTAAGTTAAATGCTCATTAAGGCCTCTTTCACACTTGCATCAGTATGGGTCCATCGCTAGGCACTGGACCGACGTACCGACGCATCTTGTGAAATTTGTGCACGACGTGGGCAGCGGATGCAGTTTTTCAACGCATCCGCTGCCCATTCTGAAGTCCGGGGAGGAGGGGGCGGAGTTTCGGCCGCGCATGCGTGGTAGAAAATGGCAGACTCGACGGACAAAAAAACATTCTCTTGAATGTTTTTTCGTGCCGACGGTCCTCAAAACACAATGGATCTGTTGCACGATGGACGCGACGTGTGGCCATCCGTCGTGATCCGTCACTAATACAAGTATATGGGTAAAAATGCATCCTGCGAGCACATTTACAGGATCCGTTTTTTTCCAAAAATGACGGATTGCTAAAAATGCAAGTGTGAAAGTAGCCTTAGAAACATTGGCCTTTCTATTATATATCTATGAATTGGATGGGTTGAGAGGCAAAGCCCTGTAAGTTTTTGCTAACCTCCCACCAGAGCTAGATGGAAATTATGAGGCCATAAAAGAGGCCCTGATCAGGAAATGCAACCTAACACCAGAAGTGTATTGGAGAAAGTTCCAGAACCTACAATGTGGATCAACTGACAGCTATGCAGATGTTGTGAGTACCTTGAGGACCACGTTCCACCAATGGATCAGGGGACTTTCTGTTAACAGTTTTGAGAACGGATGTTATGGTCAAGGATCAATTTCTTCACATGTGCCCTACGGAAGGATTGCGGACTGCTATGTGGCTAACAGGATGCCTGAGGTGCGGAAGCAATCGGGATTCAGCTGGAGGGGAGGTAAGCCAAGCAGGGACCCTTCTCCCTCTGCTGGCCGATCACCAGTGCTGTCCAAGCCCACCTTCTATGTGGTCCTGGGGAATAGACATTCTCTAGGAGATGCACGCCAGTGCTTCTCCTGCAACAAAGTGGGACATGTTAGCGCTGTCTGCCCTGATAGGGAGAAACGCCCAACTACAATCACAAACCTGTCTGTGTCCCCACCGTTTGTCCTCTTTGTGGCTGGCTCTGATGTGAGGGCTAATGAGAACTGTCAATCTGTCACTGTTGGCAATAAAGTCACCATTGGTCTCAGGGACACTGGGGCGGAGGTGACCCTGGTGCGTCCAGCCATGATAACCCCTGCCGAGATCATACCAGGAAGGATTATGTCTATAACCGGGACTGGAGGGGTCAGCTCTGCCATGCCCATGGCCCATGTGTACCTGGACTGGGGAGCAGGGAAAGGACTAAGAGAAGTGGGAGTATCAGAGGCTATTCCCATCAATGTGTTGCTGGGCACGGACCTGGGGAGGATGGTGTCCCACTATGTTGTTCCCTTGCAAGTAAATGATACAGAGAAGGTGAAAGAAAGTGACCCAACTGAGATCCCGAGCGAGGAGGGAAAATGTCCCAATGCGCAGGACTGTAAATATGTGGCAGCTGTAACCCGGAATCAGGCTGCAGCTCAGACTCAGGCCCAGAGATTAGAGGATGAGTCTCAGACAGAACTGAGAGGACAGGAGGCCCCGGAGCCTCCTTACATGGCAGGCCCACCAAGGTCCCTGATAACAGACACTGAAGACTCAGCTTCAGACCAGAGCCTGGCAGTCACACTAGGCTAGGGCCTGCAGGCTGACAGTCAGAGCTTCCAGGAGGCCCTGCGGACAGATGTCAGTCTGGAGGAGCTCAGATGTCTTGTAGACCAACCCCCTGCTGCTTCTGGCAAAGAGAGAGTATACTGGGACCAGGGCAGACTGTATAAAGGACACTCCCCAAAGATACTACAGAATCTTTGGACCATGAAAGGTGGCTGATTGTCCCTTACCCATTTAGGGAACAATTACTGAGAATTTAATATACTACATAGTTTGTGCAAAAATACCTTGTAGAAGAAAATAACAAATTTATTATAAAATCCATTAACCACTAAATTCAGCCAATCGGCTGGACATATTAAAAGCCATATAAAATAAATGCGACTTAAATGTGGCTTTTAATATGATCAGCCGATTGGCTGAATTTTGTGGTTCACGGATTTTATAATAAATTTGTTATTTTCTTCTACAAGGTATTTTTGCGCAAACTATGTAGTATAGTAAGTTGTTTTTATTGACAATTTTGTGGTGTTGTCTGTTGTTTTGCAGCAAATACCTCTGTATAGTATTACTTTGCGCCAACCCATTCTATTTTTATTAATTACTGAGAATTGCCCATGAAATTCCTTTGGCCGGACACCTTGGAATACAAAAGACTAAAGCTCGCCTGACACATAACTTCTATTGGCCCAAGATGGGGACAGGTATTGCCAATTACTGTTGATCATGTGTAGTTTGTCAGAGAGTTGGAAAGTCCAGGAATATACAGAAAGCTCCATTGATACCACTGCCTATGATTGATAAACCTTTCCAGCAAGTGGCAATGGATATCATAGGGCCACTTGCAATCCCTAGCAGCTCTGGCAAAAAGTACATCCTCACAGTGGTTGACTATGCTACACGATACCCGGAAGCTGTGGTACTGTCCTCCATCCGAGCAGACAAAGTGGCGGATGCTTTACTGACTGTGTTCTCTTGTGTGGGTTTCCCCAGGGAAATGTTGACTGATCAGGGAACCCAGTTCATGTACGAGCTGAACGAAAGCCTCTGTGAAAGAATACAAGTACAGCATTTTGTGGCCAGCGCCTAACATCCCCAAACCAAAGGACTCTGAGAGCGTTTCAACAGAATATTAAAGCAAATGCTCAAAATGCTGGTGGAGACTGAAAGGAGAGACGGGGAGCGGTACCTCCACATCTGTTGTTTGCCTACAGAGAGGTACCCCAGGCATCTACTAGATTCTCCCCCTTTGAACTGGTTTATGGGAGGAGGGTCAGGGGGCCACTTGATTTGATTAAGGACTGTTGGGATGATGACCCCAAAACTACTGGAGTTTCAGTGGTTGAATATGTACTGCGGCTCAAAGAGAGAATGCAAAAACTGAGCAACCTGGCCCATGACAACGTGACCCAGGCCCAAATCAACCAGAAGGTCTGGTATGACCGTAATGCCAGACTGAGGGCCTACGAGGAGGGACACAAGGTTTGGGTGTTGGTCCCTATGTTACAGAATAAATTGCAGGCCGCATGGGAGGGACCATACACTGTACACAAGCGGCTAAATGATGTTAATTATGTGGTGACACTAGATGAGCATGCAAAGTGACAGAAAGTATTTCATGTGAATATGCTGAAGGCTCATCATGACAGG
This sequence comes from Ranitomeya imitator, assembly GCF_032444005.1. Lineage (NCBI taxonomy): Eukaryota > Metazoa > Chordata > Amphibia > Anura > Dendrobatidae > Ranitomeya > Ranitomeya imitator. The sequence goes on along the minus strand of NC_091285.1, from coordinate 473,496,893 downwards.
GAGACCTGTGTCTTGCCTGTCTGTAGCCTGCCTGAAGAGGGGAAGGCTGATCTGTTGCTAGATGTTAAAGTCATATAATCACTGCACTCGTACTATAGAAACTGTTTTTTTCAAGTGAACAGATTTATTGGAACAGTGCTGTGGTGGAGCGATAGGCAACAAAACATTTCGGCCAACCTGTGGCCTTGATCACAATATCGCCTTATGTGGAGCTGTCTTTAGATAGATCTATGGTGTCACGGAGGACATAAGCCAGATATAGAAAAACACAGTCCAATGGATATTTTATATTGCTGGAATCAGACATGTAGCGAAAAAGTTGCCATCGTAGTGTAGGGCTGTCTTTAAATATTGGGTATAGCTGCCAAGGTATAGGATCAGCAAAAGCAAGCCTATGATTCCTCCTTAATGCTTCACTAGCCAGAGGGGGGTATGTATGAGTTTAGATTGGTGGCAGAGATCCTAGTAGCTAGAGACAGCGTTGGTGGCCAGGTGGGAATGGCTGACACAGACCGTGTCAAAGCACAGGAGAAGTGCTAGCCCCCTACGCTCTCTATATTCTCTCTGTTGCTAGATGTGGGGGCTTGGACTCAGTACATGGAGTCCCTGGAGTCAGCAGAGTTTAACCCTGAGCTATCCCACAGTCAGAGGTCTGAGCTGATGGGGGCGCTCAGTGAGTTCACCGAAGATTTTACAGGGGAGCCTGGGAGGACATACTTAGCAGCTCACCATGTGAACACTGGTACTAATTTCCCAGTATAGCAGTCTGCATACCGTGTGTCAGCAGAGGTGAAGGCACACATGAGGGAACAGGTAGAGGAGATGCTGAACCTTAAGGTGATACAAAGATACCAGAGTGCCTGGGCCTCACCTGTGGTTCTTGACCCAAAAAGAACTGTGCTACAAGGTTCTGTGTAGACTACAGGAAATTAAATGTACTGACTACATGTGAAGTCTACCCGATGCCAAGGATAGATGAGCTGTTAGAGCAGTTAGCTAAAGCATCGTACCTCACCATCATGGACCTAAGTAGGGGATATTGGCAGGTAACCCTGCCCAGAAAAGTGGCTTATGCCACCATTGAAATGGAGTGTTTGGCAATTCTGTTGGCTCTACAGAAGCTGCAACCATACCTCTATGGGTGCAACTTCACTGTGATCACAGATCATAACTCATTGAGTTGGCTCAACAGAATAGTTGGGGACAATGAGAAATTGCTTAGATGGAGATTGATACTTCAGCAATATGATTTCACTATTCAGCATAAGAAGGGAATCGATCATGGCAATGCTGATGGCCTATCACGCCAAGGTGGAGCAGAACCAGATACGTGCTCGGGAGCTGACCTGTAAGTCAATGCCCATGCACGTTCATAAGGAGGGAGGTGTGGTGAAATATGTGTATATACTATATGTATACAGTACAGACCAAAAGTTTGGACATACCTTCTGATTTAAAGATTTTTCTGTATTTTCATGACTATGAAAAATGTAAATTCACACTGAAGGCATCAAAACTATTAATTAACACATGTGGAATTATATACTTAACAAAAACGTGTGAAACAACTGCAAATATGTCTTATATTCTAGGTTCTTCAAAGTAGCCACCTTTTGCTTGGATAACTGCTTTTCACACTCTTGGCATTCTCTTGATGAGCTTCAAGAGGAAGTCACCAAAAATGGTCTTCCAACAATCTTGAAGGAGTTCCCAGAGACGCTTAGCTTTTGTTGGCCCTTTTGCCTTCACTCTGCGGTCCAGCTCACCCAGAACTATCTTGATTGGGTTCAGGTCTGGTGATTGTGGAGGCCAGGTCATCTGGCATAGCACCCCATCATTCTCCTTCTTGGTCAAATAGCCCTTACACCACCTGGAGTCATTTTCCTGTTGAAAAATAAATGATGGTCCAACTAAACGCAAACCGGATGGAATAGCATGCCGCTGCAAGATGCTGTCGTAGCCATGCTGGTTCAGTATGCCTTCAATTTTCAATAAATCCCCCACAATGTCACTGGCAAAGCAATCCCACACCATCACAGCTCCTCCATGCTTCACAGTGGGAACCAGGCATGTTGAGTCCATCCGTTCATCTTTTCTGCATCGCACAAAGACACGGTGGTTGGAACCAAAGATCTCAAATTTGGACTCATCAGACCTAAGCACAGATTTCCACTGGTCTAATGTCCATTCCTTGTGTTCTTTAGCCCAAACAAGTCTCTTCTGCTTGTTGCCTGTCCTTTGCAGTGGTTTCCTAGCAGCTATTTTACCATGAAGGCCTGCTGCACAAAGTCTCCTCTTAACAGTTGTTGTAGAGATGTGTCTGCTGCTAGAACTCTGTGTGGCATTGACCTGGTCTCTAATCTGAGCTGCTGTTAACCTGCGATTTCTGAGACTGGTGACTCGAATAAACTTATCCTCAGAAGCAGATGTGACTCTTGGTCTTCCTTTCCTGGGGCGGTCCTCACGTGAGCCAATTTCTTTGTAGCACTTGATGGTTTTTGCAACTGCACTTGGGGACACTTTCAAAGTTTTCCCAATTTTTCGGACTGACTGACCTTCATTTCTTAAAGTAATGATGGCCACTCGTTTTTCTTTACTTAGCTGCTTTTTTTTCTTGCCATAATACAAATTCTAATAGTCTATTCAGTAGGACTATCAGCTGTGTATCCACCAGACTTCTGTTCAACACAACTGATGGTCTCCCAACCCTTTTTATAAGGCAAGAAATCCCACTTATTAAACCTGACAGGGCACACCTGTGAAGTGAAAACTATTTCCGGTGACTATCGTTGAAGCTCATCAAGAGAATGCCAAGATTGTGCAAAGCAGTCATCAAAGCAAAAGTATATAATTCCACATATGTTAATTAATAGTTTTGATGCCTTCAGTGTGAATTTACAATTTTCATAGTTATGAAAATACAGAAAAATATTTAAATGAGAAGGTGTGTCCAAACTTTTGGTCTGTACTGTAAGTGTTAGTGTGCAGTGGACTATGTATAGATTTATTGTGTCACTGGCAATAATGTAACATCGGTCCTGAAAGGCTGCAGGTCGCACCCAGGTGTTAATATGTATTTCCCTGAGACAAGTAGACTTCTGTCTCCAAATTCACAAGGGGGTACTGCTGGAATCCAAGAAGAAAGGTAACATTTGACACCTCCTAGCTCTTGGAAGAGAGATCTTAATTACGGCCCCAGTATCTCTGTGAGAACTTTTGCACAAAGGATCTCAAGAGAAAATAATAGATTCATTGGTCATGGTCCAATCAAAAAACAAGCAATAATATTAACCTGAGGGGCTAGTCTGGAAACCTGACCTCCAGACTAAAGCTATAAATTAGGACTGTATACAGAGAAACATGTTCACATGTGAGGGGTGAGGGCAGCCTGAGATGCTGATGTGTTCCACCAACTCCATTCACCCCCCCACTCAGGAAGCAGAAAGCAAACTACCGTTAGATGATTTCTGTAAGTTTTCTCCTGTTTATTTTTATACTGTTTTGCATAAGTTGCATGTCTTTTTATTGTCATATTTTTTATACCTTTTCTTGCTGTAAGCACTGAACCTTTTTGTATTAAAGTATAAAACTTTAACAAGTTGAACCTTGAATGTTCTAAAAGAATCCTTAGCCTTAAACTGTGTGATCCGTATGAGTGGTAGGTAGTATTTGTATTATTTCCGGGACTCATCGCCCGTGTATTCGGCGAGTGGTGGCAGTGTGTATGAGCGGGTGTGTGGCCTGGGTCGGTGTGTGATTTATGCTCCCATTACAGCATAGGACAGAGGTTGAATGCTGGACTGAGAGTGAGGAGATAGATTAACCTTTGCAGTCACAACCTCAAGTCACGTGCTGAGAGCGGGTACGTGACGAATTAGTGACACCATGAAGTGGGGATCCGTGACGGGCATAATAATTAAACATTTGAAAAATTTTTGCCAAATTTCCATTTTTTTCCACAAATAAACACAAATCATATTGAACAAATTTTACCACCACCATGAAGTACAATATGTTGTGAAGAAAAATTATCAGAATCAGTGGGATCTATTGAAGTGTCTCAGAATTATTAACACATAAAATGACACTGGTCAGAATTGTAAAATTTAGCCTGGTTATGATGGTGAAAACAGGCTTGTGAAGTGAAGGGGTTAAAACAAAATTCTTTTAAAAAATGGAAAGAGTGCTGCCTTAATGAGTTTTCACTTTAGGCATGGGTCAGACTAGCATATGGCATCCAATTCGAGTGCATCGGATGCGATATACTAATGACCCTGGGCTCCTGTTCTGCTTCAAGCGGGAGCCGAGTGTCATGAGTCTGTGCTCCGAGCCTCTCGCACAGAGAGGATCAGAGCACAGCTGCGGAGAAGGCAGAGAAATTAATTTCCCCATCTCCTCCCTTGCCGGGGTCAGCATATATCGCACATCACTTGGATGATATCCAAGTGATGTGCATTGTTTCAATCGCAGCCATAGGCTTATAGGTGTGTGTGAGTGAGTCGAGACTCGGCCATGTGTCGATGACAATTGCAGCATGCTGCAATTTCACTCGCACGTTGAAAATGGCCAAGAAACAAAAACGCTGATGTGAGCTGCCCCATAGATGAATACTGTTTTATCACATAGCACTCGTCCGTATTCAGTGCTAGTGTGACTCCGGTCTTAAAGAGAGTATTCTTATTATTTAGGTGGTATGGGTGGTATACAGGATCATCAACACTTTTATGTCTAGTATAGGACTATTTTTGCACAGTCATTCCCAGGTAAACATTCCAGTTTAACTGGACTTTTTTTTCATCTTTGCCCTCTTTCTACATATCATTTATTTGATTCTTGATCCTTACCCTAGAATTGGCTTTTGTAAATCGATCTCACAGTGAGTCCTAAATATTTCATTCTGTTACATTTTAGCCATTTTCAATAATATAATTAAAACTGAAGAGGCTTTACATTATATAGAGTTCCAGGACTGCTGTTGTTATAAGATGAGAATGCTGAAAATATGTATGTGCACTATTCCAAGCTAATATTCCATTTAATGGTGCCCTCTATGGTTTACGTGAATGCTATGAAAGAACAAAATGTTCCCTTAGCCTGCTGACTCTAATTTAATTTAATCAGGGCCTTCTGGATTACAGCATTGCTCCAACATTAAACTGGACCTGTCAGCTCTGTGTGCATTGTAAAGAGGCTTTAAAATCTGTAAGCTTGCTTTTGACTCAGAATTTCTCTTTTTATTCCCTTTTTAGTGATTTTTTTAAACCTTGATGTCACTCTTGATGATGAAGCTTCATAGTAAGTAAACACTAATTGAAGATAGAATTAACGATTGTCAGGCTTTACTTTGTTACAAATAATATCTTTGAAAGTACTTCAAATATTTTTTCAGTAGATTAAGAATCAAAACCTCTTTGTTTTGTCTTTTACAAGAAGTCAAATAATAAAGGTTTAATACCTGGAATTACACAGCATGCTTTATTGATAAACACAGCTGCTTTTTATGGCAAGTTGTTGAAGACAAATGTGCACTGTAACTGAAAATATATCTTATTTCAATGAGTGTTAGCACATACATTTGAGCAACACACCCAGGAGCCAACAGTGGTACTATTTGATATTTGCACCATAATAATGGCTGTCTATACAATAGCAGAAATTCATGTGTACGAGTGTACATATATGTTCAAAGTTATCTGTACAGATATAGCTCGATGAAAGGTTCGTTTGATGCTTGTCACTAGAGATGAGCGAACTTGTTCGGAAAAGGTTTGCCAAACTCAAATTTGGCGCAAACATTGCACATTTGGATTCGTGTTCAGATTCCTGAGTATTTCCCTTATAATTTTAAAAATTCGGCCAAAGTTCGGTAAATGATCGTGTTTCCACTAATGCTCCTGTTAGGACTTTGGCTAGGGATAGTGGTGCTGTATGATGAGTGGGGGGACGTGTTTAATGAGAGGAAGGGGTGGGAAGAGGTCAGAGGAGCGGCTGACTGTTATTAATTTTTTTATTTTTCATTAACTTAATGTGTGGAGATTCCGTCCAACCCATCAGGGTGCACAAACCATCCACAACATCCAGACACAAGGGCTTGTGTCACTGGCTGTGAAAGTCACATGTCCCTCTCCATATAAAAAGTGAACATTTTGTGACTGTAAGGCTTGAGTCACACACAATGTACAAATAATCTGTCCGATTTTGTCTGCCAAGAATCGCACAAATGTTCTCCGTATGGTGATCCGTATGTCATCCGTGTGCAATGCCAGGATGCGTTTTTTCTCAAAAAAGTATCAGTGTGTCATCCGTATGTCATCCGTATGGTGAGATTTTCTCACACACTTGCAAAATCAGCAAATAATGGCTGAGCCAATTTCCTGTCACCTTCCCAATGCCTGAGAATTTCACGCAAGTCATACGCATGGTCAGTGTGCTGTGCAGATTTTTCTTGCACTCATAGACTTGCATTGGTGTTTCTCGGCTGAGATACGCGGACAATCACAGCATGCTGCGATTTCACTCGCAAGTATAATACGGACGAGAAAAAAAAAGGATGATGGGAGCTGCCCCATAGATTAACATTGGTCCGAGTGCTGTGCGATTTTTTGTCACTTAGCATTCGTACGTATTACGCTGTAGTGTGACCCCGGCCTAACAGTAACAGCATAGTGAGGCTGCTGCTGCAAACAGTCAGATAGTTAGCTAGGCAGTTTATTCTCAGCTAGTTCAGATAGATAGGATCCTGTGTCTAATCGACATTCCAGCATATAAACTCATAGTGCTAATTCTGTAGTGCAGCCACAAGTGCCTGTTCAGCATATAAATCCATAGTGCTGCTGATTCTGTGGTACAGCAACCAGTCGCCACTTCAGCATGTAAATCCATAGTGCTTAACATTTTGTGGTACAGCAACCAGTTACTACTTTAGCATATAAATCCATAGTGATGCAAATTCTGTGGTGAAGCCACAAGTTGCCATTTCAGCACATAAATCTATAGTGCTGCTGATTCTGTGGTACAGCAATCAGTCGGCAATTCAGCAAATAAATCCTTTGTGCTAATTGTGTGGCCAGCTACCAGTCCACATTTGAGCATATAAATCCATTGTGCTAATTGTGTGGTCCAGCCACCAGTCCATATTTCAGCATTTAACCCCTTTCTGCCATCGGAAGGAATAGTATGTCCGATGGCGAAACCCCGGCTTTGATGCGGGCTCTGGCGGTGAGCCGCATCAAAGCCGGGACATATCAGCTGTTTTGAATAGCTGACATGTGCCTGCAATAGGCGTGGGTGCAATCGCGATCCACCCCCACCTATTAACTAGTTAAATGCCACTGTCAAACTCTGACAGCAGCATTTCACAAGCGCTTCTGGACATCCGGCCGGAAATGCATGCACCGGTGACCCCGTCATGTGATCGGGGTCATCGGTGTGTCGACATCACAACCAGAGGTCTCATTGAGACCTCTATAGTTGTTGATGCCAGATTGCTGTGAGCATCGCCTCTATGTAGCAGAGCCAATTGAGTTGTGCCAGCTTCTAGCCTTCCATAGAGGCTATTGAAGCATGGCAAAAGTTAAAAAAAAGTTTTTAAAAATATGAAAAAAATAGAAAAAATATAAATGTTCAAATCACCCCCTGTTAGGAGTCGAGTTTCCTCTGCTGCACAGGGGGAATCTCGATCCGTCTCCGCTGCGGTCTCCCATTCTCCTCCAGCCGCAGTGGAGTCTGCTCAGCAGGGACGTCGCTCCCAGTGTCTTGCTCGCTCTCACTCTGTACAGAGAGTTACTGTTGCTTCTTCAGCTCCTGCCATTAAAGTCAGTGCTGGTCAGCGGCGAGCGGACTTCCCTGGGACTAAGTCCTTGTTTGCGCACACTGAGCATGCCCAGAGCAAGATCTCCCGTTGGAGATCGAGGGTCATGTGCTCTGGCTCTGCAGCGCATTCCATTGGTCCTCTTGGCAGGCCCTGGAAGGGCAAAGTTTCTGTGGCCACTTCCTGTCCTGCAATTATATAAACTGTGCATGACCGCACGGCCATGCGCTAGTGTACAATTGAATACGTGTGTTTGTTGTGAGTGCAAGTCGTTCATTAAATACCCCTACCCTATTGTATGACTGTTCGCGTATGGAGTATGGCTGCTATCTAGCGCCCGACAAATCACTCAACGTGTCACACACGTATCAGCGTCTATTGCTGTGACCGCCAGTGCGGCGCCACGCGCCAGTAGTGCGCTTCCTGACCCACGTCTGGGTGCTTAGTGGTGCCTGCCAGCACGGCACAGTTCGCACTTCGGTGCTCTAATTATAAGAGTTGCCTAACACACCCTGTTGTTTCTGGCTAGTGATGACGGACAAACAGCAATCCCTGCGGTATATACAGCAGCTGGAGGGTAGGTTGGCGGCTCTCGAGAGCGCAACCCCAGCTGTGGATGTTACCGCAGTAGCTGTACAGGCTGCCAGCGTGGCTGCAGCATCTTTGTCCATTGCCACCCCTGTTCCGACATTTTCTCGCCTCCCGCTGCCAGAAAAATTTTCTGGTAATAGCAAATTTTGTAGGGGATTCGTGAGTCAGTGCTCTATTCATCTCGAGCTTCTGGCTGCACGTTTCCCCACAGAGCGGGCTAAGGTGGGATTTATTGTGTCTCTATTGTCGGACAGGGCGTTGGAATGGGCTACGCCGCTGTGGGAGCGTGGCGATCATGTGGTGCAGAGTGCTCCTCTGTTTTTGAGCACTTTAAAACAGGTCTTTTTAGGACCTCAAGTCACCCATGACACTGCGCTCCAACTGCTGGCATTAACTCAAGGTGAGTCCTTGGTCAGTCATTTTGCCGTCCAATTCCGCACTTTAGCATCTGAGCTGGAATGGTCGGATAAAGCTCTTATCCCCATATTTTGGAGTGGCTTGGCTGACCATGTAAAGGACGCTCTGGCCACTAGGGAGATTCCTGCCACACTGGAGGAGTTAATAACTGTCTCCACTCGAATTGACCTCCGTTTTAACGAGCGGAGGTTAGAGCGAGCCCAGTGTAGGCAAAGGTTTCAGCTGGCTCCTACTTTCGCCAAACCTCTGGAATCTCCGGTCCTGGTTCCTGAGTCACATGAGGCCAGGGAAGTGTCACAAGCGGGACCTAAGTCCCGGACCGCTTGTGCACTCAGGGTCTGTCATGTTTGCCAGCAGTCTGGACATTTAGCCACCAGATGTCCTCAGCGGTCGAGGAAACGTCAGCGTCTAGTGGTCGTAGGTGGAGGTACACTAGAGACGGCGACGTTTGCCTCGACATTGTCCTTTATGGGGACAATTACTTTAGGCTCATTCTCCCACTCGGTAGAGCTCTGCGTGGATTCTGGGGCGGAGGGCAATTTTATGTCTTCTGCCTTCGCCCAACGCCACGCAATACCTCTGGTTATGCTAGCTCAACCTGTAACGGTACGAGTGGTGAATGGGTCGACTCTGCCCTCACAGATAACTCACCAGACCATCCCTTTTACTCTGTCCATGTCGCCATCTCATCAGGAGATTATTTCTCTGCTCATCATTCCAGAGGGAATTGATGAAGTCCTGTTGGGAATACCTTGGCTACGGTACCACTCTCCTCATATCGAGTGGTCCTCAGGCAGAATTCTGGGATGGGGTGAATGTTGTGGGGGTAGGTGTCAGAGGGAGTGCGTTCAGGTAGCTACAACTGAGGTACCCGCAGATCTTTCCTCTCTCCCCAAGCAGTATTGGTCGTATGCAGACGTATTCTCCAAAAAGGCGGCGGAGACCCTTCCGCCCCATCGCCCCTATGACTGTCCTATTGACCTCTTGCCTGGTGCTGAGCCTCCCCGGGGTTGAGTCTATCCGCTATCTCTCCCGGAGACGGAGGCAATGTCACAGTACATCCAGGAAAATCTGGCAAGAGGGTTCATCAGGAAGTCAGTGTCACCTGCTGGGGCAGGGTTCTTCTTCGTGCAGAAGAAGAGTGGGGAATTGCGTCCATGCATAGACTACAGGGGTCTTAACGCCATCACCGTTAAGAATAAATACCCTTTGCCTTTGATATCTGAACTGTTTGATAGGCTTCGGGGAGCAAGGGTATTTACTAAATTAGATCTGCGGGGTGCTTACAACCTGATTCGCATCCGTGAGGGGGACGAATGGAAGACGGCTTTTAACACCAGGAATGGGCACTATGAATATCTGGTGATGCCCTTTGGGCTCTGTAATGCCACAGCCGTTTTCCAAGACTTTGTGAACGATATCTTCCGGGATATGCTTTCCACCTCGGTCGTAGTCTATCTGGATGATATTCTCATCTACTCTCCAGATATTGAGTCCCACCGGAGAGATGTTTGCAAAGTTTTCGACCTCCTACGGGCAAACTCCCTCTATGCCAAGTTGGAGAAGTGTATGTTTGAGCAGGAGTCCTCCTTACCTTTTCTAGGCTACATCATCTCAGCCCAGGGATTGGCTATGGATCCTGCCAAACTACAGGCTGTGATGGACTGGCAGGAACCCCATTCTCTTAAAGCGTTGCAGCGCTTTATGGGGTTCATCAATTATTATCGCCAGTTCATCCCGCATTTCTCAACTTTGGTAGCTCCCTTGGTTGCCCTCACCAAGAAGGGGGTGAATCCCAAATTGTGGTCTGAGGAGGTCTCCAAGGCTTTTATCTCTATAAAGTCACACTTCGCTAGCGCTCCCATTCTTCATCGCCCCGATGTTGATAAGCCATTTATCATGGAGGTGGATGCCTCTTCTGTTGGTGCTGGAGCAGTCCTCTTCCAAAAGGATGCTCAAGGTCGGAAGCATCCTTGCTTCTTTTTCTCCAAGACCTTCGCACCAGCAGAGAGGAATTATTCCATCGGGGACAGGGAGTTGCTAGCCATGAAGTTGGCTTTCTCGGAGTGGAGACATCTCTTGGAGGGAGCACGTTTTCCCTTCCAAGTCTTCACAGATCACAAAAATTTGGTGTATCTGCAGACAGCTCAGCGGTTGAATTCTCGCCAGGCCAGATGGTCCTTGTTCTTCTCCCGGTTTCATTTCACCCTCCATTTCCTTTCTGGGGAGAAGAACATTCGGGCCGACGCTCTCTCTCGCTCCGTTGTGTCATCTGCGGAGGAGGAGGAGGAGCCTCGGCTTATTGTCCCCACCGAAAGTTTGAGAACCGTGGCCCCGGTTTCGCTGGAGTCTGTGCCCCCGGGCAAGACTTTTGTTCCATCTAGTTTGCGACCGGAGGTCCTCTCTTGGGCGCACTCGTCCAGGGTGGGTGGACATTTTGGTACTAAAAGGACATCAGAGTTACTGGCGAGGACATACTGGTGGCCGCATATGGCTCGTGATGTCGCGGAGTACGTTCGGGCGTGTGTCTCTTGCGCCAGGAACAAGACTCCTCGGCAACGGCCAGCTGGTTTGCTATATCCTCTGCCCGTGGCTGACAGGCCCTGGGAGATGGTCGGGATGGACTTTGTGGTTGGCTTACCCAAGTCTCGTAATTGCACCATTATCTGGGTGATCACCGATCATTTTTCCAAAATGGTGCATTTGGTGCCTCTTCCACGGCTACCATCTGCACGGGCGTTGGCTGTCTTGTTTATCAAGCATATCTTTCGCTTACACGGTATGCCAGACAAAATTGTTAGTGACCGGGGTCCCCAGTTTGCGTCTCGATTCTGGAGGGAGCTATGTCGTCTACTCAGTATTGAGTTAAATCTCTCTTCGGCATATCATCCCGAGATGAATTGGTTGGTAGAAAGGGCCAACCAGACCTTGGTCACATATCTGCGACATTTTGTTTCTGCCAGACAGGATGACTGGGCATCCTTGCTACCGTGGGCAGAGTTTGCACTTAACAATGCCGTAGCCGACTCCACCGGTCAGACTCCATTCCTCTTAAATTACGGCCAGCATCCGCGTGTTCCTGTGCCCATGCCTGTGTCTTCCGCTGATCCCAGGGTGGCAGACTGGGCTGTGGAGGCACGGGACATTTGGGATCGCACGCAGGATGCCATTCAGGCCTCCAAGGAGAGAATGAGGTCCTCCGCCGATGTTCATCGGCGCCCCGCTCCGACTTTTGCCCCTGGCGACTTGGTGTGGCTCTCCGCTCGTAACATCAGGCTGCGAGTTGAGTCCACTAAGTTTGCTCCTCGCTACTTGGGTCCCTTCAAGGTTCTCGAACAGGTTAATCCTGTGGTCTACCGCCTGGCTCTTCCTCCACGCTTGGGTATCACCGACACCTTTCATGTGTCCCTCTTGAAACCCGTATACATGTCCTGGTTTTCCGAGTCATCTGCCGGGACATCGGGTTCGTCTACGGACGATTACGAGGTGAACGCTATTTTGGGGTGCAAGGTGGTACGCGGCAAAAAGTTTTATTTGGTGGATTGGAAGGGTTATGGTCCAGAGGACAGGTCTTGGGAGCCTGCTGAAAACATTCGGGCCCCACAGCTCATTGCTGCCTTCGAGCGTAGCGAGGCCCAGGGAGGGGGGCCCTAGGAGGGGGGGTAATGTTAGGAGTCGAGTTTCCTCTGCTGCACAGGGGGAATCTCGATCTGTCTCCGCTGCGGTCTCCCATTCTCCTCCAGCCGCAGTGGAGTCTGCTCAGCAGGGACGTCGCTCCCAGTGTCTTGCTCGCTCTCACTCTGTACAGAGAGTTACTGCTGCTTCTTCAGCTCCTGCCATTAATGTCAGTCCTGGTCAGCGGCGAGCGGACTTCCCTGGGACTAAGTCCTTGTTTGCGCACACTGAGCATGCCCAGAGCAAGATCTCCCGTTGGAGATCGAGGGTCATGTGCTCTGGCTCTGCAGCGCATTCCATTGGTCCTCTTGGCAGGCCCTGGAAGGGCAAAGTTTCTGTGGCCACTTCCTGTCCTGCAATTATATAAACTGTGCATGACCGCACGGCCATGCGCTAGTGTACAATTGAATACGTGTGTTTGTTGTGAGTGCAAGTCGTTCATTAAATACCCCTACCCTATTGTATGACTGTTCACGTATGGAGTATGGCTGCTATCTAGCGCCCGACAAATCACTCAATGTGTCACACACGTATCAGCGTCTATTGCTGTGACCGCCAGTGCGGCGCCACGCGCCAGTAGTGCGCTTCCTGACCCACGTCTGGGTGCTTAGTGGTGCCTGCCAGCACGGCACAGTTCGCACTTCGTTGCTCTAATTATAAGAGTTGCCTAACACACCCTGTTGCGGTGTTGTGTCAGCAAGTGGTCTAATCGGACTTCAATCCTAGTTGGGGTTAAGTTCGCTGACTGCTTGCTCGCCTTCTATGTGCGGTACCGCGATCCTGTGACGCAACAGGATCGCTTCCTTCACGTTGGGTGAAGTTTAACCCACACGAGTATACCTATGAGTACTGCCATATAGTCCGTCATTACTCAGCAGAAGGTTCCATCTCTGCACGGTGGACCCCGGGCTACGAACGCACCGTACACTATCAGTCTTATTATTTGGTGCGTTCCTCTAACCCTAACATTCCCCTTTTGCCCCATTCAAAATAAAACAAACAAAAAATCTAACATACACATATTTGGTATCGCTGCATTCAGAATATCCCGATCTATCAATAAAAAAAGGATTAACCTGATCGCTAAACAGCATAGTGAGAAAAAGCATTAAAAATGCCAGAATTACGTTTTTTTGGTCACCGCGATATTGCATTAAAATGCAATAATGGGCGATCAAAAGATCATATCTGCGCCAGAATGGTATCATTTAAAATGTCAGGTCAGCACTAGTGTTGAGCATTCCGATACCGCAAGTATCGGGTATCGGTCCTTCAGACCCTGGGAACCATCAGGATACTTTCAAGTCCAGGGGCCGCCGGAGAGGTGAATATATCAATATTTTTTATTTTAATTCTTTATTTTACACATTAATATGGATCCCAGGGCCTGAAGGAGAGTTTCCTCTCCTTCAGACCCTGGGAACCATCAGGATACCTTCCGATACTTGGTGTCCCATTGACTTGTATTGGTATCGGATATCGGTATCGGCGATATCCGATACTTTTCGGGTATCGGCCGATACTATCCGATACCGATACTTTCAAGTATCGGACGGTATCGCTCAACACTAGTCAGCACACAAAAAATAAGCCCTCACCCTGTTAGGGTTGGCGGAATGCACCAAATATATTTATTAGATGGGATTGGTGTGTTCGCAACCTGGGATCCACCGTGCACGAAAGAACCTGCTGCTAAGTAAATGGCGGCACTATATGTGTTGTGAATTCTGTTGTCAGGCTCCCTCCTGTGGTCATGAATGGTACTTCGGCTGGTTCTGTCCATGGACTTTCTCTGGTGCCTGTGGGTGTTTCTGAGTTTCCTTCCACAGGTGACGAGGCTAATTCGTTAGTGGGCTGCTCTATTTAACTCCACTTAGATCTTTGCCCCATGCCAGCTGTCAATGTTGTACTATGGCTCTAGTTCGCTCCTGGATCGTTCTGAGTTCCTGTTGCTCCAGCAGAAGCTAAGTTCCTCTGTGCTATTTTGCTTGTTTGCTATTTTTTCTGTCCAGCTTGCTTTTGTCAATATTTCCTTGCTTGCTGGAAGCTCTGGTACGCAGAGGGGCGCCTCCCGCACCGTGAGTCGGTGCGGAAGGTATTTTTTTCCCTGCACTCTCTGCGTGGTCTTTTGTAGGTTTTTGTGCTGACCGCAAAGTATCCTTTTCTATCCACGGTCTATGCAGTAAGTCGGGCCTCACTTTGCTAAATCTATTTAATCTCTGTGTTTGTATTTTCATCTTTACTCACAGTGATTATATGTGGGGGGCTGCCTTTTCCTTTGGGGAATTTCTCTGAGGCAAGGTAGGCTTTGTTTTTCTATCTTCAGGGCTAGCTAGTTTCTTAGGCTGTGCCGAGTTGCATAGGGAGCGTTAGGCGCAATCCACGGCTATTTCTAGTGTGTTTTGATAGGTTTAGGGATTGCGGTCAGCAGAGTTCCCACGTCCCAGAGCTCGTCCTTATTATCAGTAACAATCAGGTCCATTATTTGTCCTAACCACTGGATCATAACAGTACAGCTGGCCAAAAGTATTGATTCATCTCAATAGAGGGATAAGGGAAGCTCTGAGACCATTTTTTTTTCTTTGCAGCGTGTTCTGTCTCACTTTTCCCCTTTACCTCTGGGTGGTTCAGAACACAGGTGTAGACATGGACATTCAAGGTCTGTCCTCTTGGATGGATAATCTCACTACAAGGGTACAAAACATTCAAGATTTTGTGGTTCAGAATCCGATGTCAGAGCCTAGGATTCCATTTCCTGATTTATTTTTTGGTGATAGATCTAAGTTCTTGAATTTCAAAAATAATTGTAAATTGTTCCTAGCTTTGAAACCTCGCTCCTCAGGTGATCCTGTTCAACAGGTAAGGATCATTATTTCCTTATTACGTGGCGACCCTCAAGACTGGGCATTTTCCCTTGCGCCAGGAGACCCGGCATTGCGTGTTGTAGATGCGTTTTTCCTGGCGCTCGGATTGCTTTGTGACGAACCTAATTCAGTGGATCAGGCAGAGAAAATCTTGCTGGCTCTATGTCAGGGTCAGGATAAAGAAGAGATATATTGTCAGAAGTTTAGAAAGTGGTCTGTGCTCACTCAGTGGAATCAATGTGCCCTGGCAGCAATCTTCAGAAAGGGTCTCTCTGAAGCCCTTAAAGATGTCATGGTGGGATTTCCCATGCTTGCTGGTCTGAATGAGTCAATGTCTTTGGCTATTCAGATCGATCAGCGCTTGCGTGAGCGTAAAACTGTGCACCATTTGGCGGTACTATCTGAGCATGGGCCTGAGCCTATGCAGTGTGATAGGACTTTGACCAGAGCTGAACGGCAGGAACACAAACGTCAGAATGGGCTGTGTTTTTACTGTGGTGACTCCACTCATGTTATCTCCGATTGTCCTAAGTGCACTAAGCAGTTCGCTAAGTCTGCCACCATTGGTACGGTACAGTCTAGATTTCTTTTGTCCATTACTCTAATTTGCTCTTTGTCGTCCTATTCTGTTATGGCATTTGTGGATTCAGGCACTGCCCTGAATTTGATGGACTTGGAGTATGCTAGGCGCCGTGGTTTTTTCTTGGAGCCCTTGCAGCATCCTATTCCATTGAGAGGAATAGATGCTACGCCTTTGGCCAAGAATAAGCCTCAGTACTTGACCCAATTGACCATGTGCATGGCTCCTGCACATCAGGAGGATATCCGTTTTTTGGTGTTACATAATCTGCATGATGTGGTCGTTTTAGGGTTACCATGGCTACAGGTCCATAATCCAGTATTAGACTGGAAATCTATGTCTGTGTCCAGCTGGGGTTGCCAGGGGGTACATGGTGATGTTCCATTTTTGTCAATTTCGTCTTCTACTCCTTCTGAAGTTCCGGAGTTTTTGTCGGATTATCAGGATGTATTTGATGCGCCCAAAGCCAGTGCCCTACCTCCTCATAGGGATTGCGATTGTGCAATTAATTTGATTCCTGGTAGTAAGTTTCCTAAGGGCCGAGTGTTCAATTTATCTGTGCCAGAACACGCCGCTATGCGGAGTTATATAAAGGAATCCTTGGAGAAAGGCCATATTCGCACATCGTCATCACCGTTGGGAGCAGGGTTCTTTTTTGCGGCCAAGAAGGATGGTTCTTTGAGACCTTGTATTGATTACCACCTTCTTAATAAAATTACAGTCAAATTTCAGTAACATAGTAACATAGTAACATAGTAACATAGTTAGTAAGGCCGAAAAAAGACATTTGTCCATCCAGTTCAGCCTATATTCCATCATAATAAATCCCCAGATCTACGTCCTTCTGCAGAACCTAATTGTATGATACAATATTGTTCTGCTCCAGGAAGACATCCAGGCCTCTCTTGAACCCCTCGACTGAGTTCGCCATCACCACCTCCTCAGGCAAGCAATTCCAGATTCTCACTGCCTTAACAGTAAAGAATCCTCTTCTATGTTGGTGGAAAAACCTTCTCTCCTCCAGACGCAAAGAATGCCCCCTTGTGCCCGTCACCTTCCTTGGTATAAACAGATCCTCAGCGAGATATTTGTATTGTCCCCTTATATACTTATACATGGTTATTAGATCACCCCTCAGTCGTCTTTTTTCTAGACTAAATAATCCTAATTTCGCTAATCTATCTTTGCCGTTTGCCGTTGCTGTCCGACTTGTTTGCTCGTATTAAAGGGGCTAGTTGGTTTACCAAGATAGACCGTCGAGGGGCGTATAATCTTGTGCGTATTAAACGGGGCGATGAATGGAACACAGCATTTAATACGCCCGTGGGCCATTTTGAGTACCTGGTGATGCCATTTGGGCTTTCCAATGCTCCATCTGTATTTCAGTCTTTTATGCATGACATCGTCCGAGAGTACCTGGATAAAATCCTGATTGTGTATTTGGATGATATTTTGGTCTTTTCGGATGATTGGGAGTCTCATGTGAAGCAGGTCAGAATGGTGTTCCAGGTCATTTGTGCTAATTCCTTGTTTGTGAAGGGGTCAAAGTGTCTCTTTGGAGTTCAGAAGGTTTCATTTTTGGGGTTCATTTTTTCCCCTTCTACTGTCGAAATGGACCCTGTTAAAGTCCAGGCCATTCATGATTGGACTCAGCCGACATCTGTGAAGAGCCTGCAAAAGTTCCTGGGCTTTGCTAATTTTTATCGTCGCTTCAACGCTAATTTTTCTAGTGTTGCTAAACCGTTGACTGATTTGACCAAGAAGGGTGCTGATGTGGTCAATTGGTCTTCTGCGGCCGTGGATGCTTTTCAGGAATTGAAGCGTCATTTTTCTTCTGCCCCTGTGTTGTGCCAGCCAGATGTTTCGCTCCCGTTTCAGGTTGAGGTTGATGCCTCTGAGATTGGGGCAGGGGCTGTTTTGTCGCAAAAAAGTTCTGATGGCTCGGGAATGAAGCCATGTGCTTTCTTTTCTAGAAAGTTTTCGCCTGCTGAGCGCAATTATGATGTTGGTAATCAAGAATTGTTGGCCATGAAGTGGGCATTCGAGGAGTGGCGTCATTGGCTTGAAGGAGCCAAGCATCGCGTGGTGGTCTTGACAGATCACAAAAATTTGACTTATCTTGAGTCTGCCAAATGGTTGAATCCGAGACAGGCTCGATGGGTGTTGTTTTTCTCCCGTTTTGATTTTGTGGTTTCGCACCTTCCGGGCTCTAAGAATGTGAAGGCTGATGCCCTGTCAAGGAGTTTTGTGCCTGACTCTCCGGGTGTTTCTAAGCCGGCAGGTATTCTCAAAGAGGGGATAATTGTGTCTGCCATCTCCCCTGATTTGCGGCGGGTGCTGTAAAAATTTCAGGCTGATAGACCTGACAGTTGCCCAGCAGAGAAACTGTTTGTCCCTGATAAATGGACTAATAAAGTTATCTCTGAGCTTCATTGTTCGGTGTTGGCTGGGCATCCTGGAATCTTTGGTACCAGAGATTTGGTGGCTAGATCCTTTTGGTGGCCGTCTTTGTCACGGGATGTGCGTTCTTTTGTGCAGTCCTGTGGGACGTGTGCTCGGGCTAAGCCCTGCTGTTCTCGTGCTAGTGGGTTGCTTTTGCCCTTGCCGGTCCCGAAGAGGCCCTGGATGCATATCTCTATGGATTTTATTTCGGATCTCCCCATCTCTCAAAAGATGTCAGTCATTTGGGTGGTTTGTGATCGCTTTTCTAAGATGGTCCATTTGGTACCTTTGTCTAAATTGCCTTCCTCCTCTGATTTAGTGCTATTGTTTTTCCAGCATGTGGTTCGTTTACATGGCATCCCCGAGAACATCGTTTCGGACAGAGGTTCCCAGTTTGTTTCGAGGTTTTGGCAATCCTTTTGTGCTAGGATGGGCATTGATTTGTCTTTTTCCTCGGCTTTCCATCCTCAGACAAATGGCCAAACCGAACGAACTAATCAGACGTTGGAAACATATCTGAGATGCTTTGTTTCTGCTGATCAGGATGATTGGGTGTCCTTTTTGCCATTGGCTGAGTTTGCCCTTAATAATCGGGCCAGCTCGGCTACTTTGGTTTCGCCATTTTTCTGCAATTCTGGTTTCCATCCTCGTTTCTCTCCATCCTCGTTTCTCTTCAGGGCAGGTTGAGTCTTCGGACTGTCCTGGTGTAGATACTGTGGTGGATAGGTTGCAGCAGATTTGGACTCATGTGGTGGACAATTTGACATTGTCCCAGGAGAAGGCTCAACGTTTCGCTAACAGTCGGTGCTGTGTGGGTCCCCGACTTCGTGTTGGGGATTTAGTTTGGTTGTCGTCTCGTTATGTTCCTATGAAGGTTTCCTCTCCTAAGTTTAAGCCTCGTTTCATTGGTCCGTATAAAATTTCTGAGGTTATCAATCCTGTGTCATTTTGTTTGGCCCTTCCAGATTCTTTTGCCATCCATAATGTGTTCCATAGGTCGTTATTGCGGAGATACGTGGCGCCTGTGGTTCCATCCGTTGACCCTCCTGCTCCGGTGTTGGTTGAGGGGGAGTTGGAGTATGTGGTGGAGAAGATTTTGGATTCTCGTATTTCGAGACGGAAACTCCAGTACTTGGTCAAGTGGAAGGGTTATGGTCAGGAGGATAATTCCTGGGTTTTTGCCTCTGATGTTCATGCGGCCGATCTGGTTCGTGCCTTTCATTTGGCTCATCCTGGTCGGCCTGGGGGCTCTCGTGAGGGTTCGGTGACCCCTCCTCAAGGGGGGGGTACTGTTGTGAATTCTGTTGTCAGGCTCCGTCCTGTGGTCATGAATGGTACTTCGGCTGGTTCTGTCCATGGACTTTCTCTGGTGCCTGTGGGTGTTTCTGAGTTTCCTTCCACAGGTAACGAGGCTAATTCGTTAGTGGGCTGCTCTATTTAACTCCACTTAGATCTTTGCCCCATGCCAGCTGTCAATGTTGTACTATGGCTCTAGTTCGCTCCTGGATCGTTCTGAGTTCCTGTTGCTCCAGCAGAAGCTAAGTTCCTCTGTGCTATTTTGCTTGTTTGCTATTTTTTCTGTCCAGCTTGCTTTTGTCAATATTGCCTTGCTTGCTGGAAGCTCTGGGACGCAGAGGGGCGCCTCCCGCACCGTGAGTCGGTGCGGAAGGTATTTTTTTCCCTGCACTCTCTGCGTGGTCTTTTGTAGGTTTTTGTGCTGACCACAAAGTATCCTTTTCTATCCTCGGTCTATTCAGTAAGTCGGGCCTCACTTTGCTAAATCTATTTCATCTCTGTGTTTGTATTTTCATCTTTACTCAGTGATTATATGTGGGGGGCTGCCTTTTCCTTTGGGGAATTTCTCTGAGGCAAGGTAGGCTTTGTTTTTCTATCTTCAGGGCTAGCTAGTTTCTTAGGCTGTGCCGAGTTGCATAGGGAGCGTTAGGCGCAATCCACGGCTATTTCTAGTGTGTTTTGATAGGTTTAGGGATTGCGGTCAGCAGAGTTCCCACGTCCCAGAGCTCGTCCTTATTATCAGTAACAATGAGGCCCATTATTTCTCCTAACCACCGGATCATAACATATATGGCGGTATGAACCAGCTCTGTTAGCTTCACAGAGCAGCCGAGAAAGCAAGGCTCTGTGCCCTGTTAGACTTTCACAGAGGCACAGGCTAACTACCCAAATGAGAGCAGTTAGTGGTCATGCATGCACACAAAACTCCTCGCCGGAGGTGCCAGCATTCTATGGGCCTATTTCAGCCAGGTCCCTGAATAGACATAAACACAATCTCCTCGCCGGAGGTGCCAGCATTCTAGGGGCTTATTTCAGCCGGGTCCCTGAACACATACAAACACATGACCACACTGGCGCAAAGCACATAACTTAAGAAAATACTAGCGCATAGCTGTGCGGCCATGCGAGCCTTAAATAATTGCGGCACGTACAGGACCTTCAAAGAAGGACCAATGGAGTTGCTGCAGTACCCGAGCATGTGACCCTAGATCTCCACTGAGAGATCTTGCCCTGGGCATGCTCAGTGTGTGCAAAGCAGGACTTAGTCCTAGCACCTACAGGACCTTCCAAGAAGGACCAATGGAAGTTGCTGCAGGACCTGAGCATGTGATCCTAGACTTAGTCCCAGAAAAACCTGCTCGCTGCAGATCAGTGCATGGTACAATAGCAGAGCACGGAGAGGCAGCAGTAATCCTTTGCACAGTATCAATCTCAGTGAGATGCTGGGACCGACGTCTCCGCCGATGCAGAATGGGAGACCGCAGCAGACATGGATCGAGATTCCCCCTGTGCAGCAGAGGAAACTCGACTCCTAACACACCCAACCTCAGATGACAAAAAATGGAGACGCTACGGGTTAACGGAAAATTTCGCAATTTTTTTTAGCAAAGTTCGGAATTTTTTTTTCACCACTTCGATAAAAAAGAACCTAGACATCCTTGGTGCCTATGAACTCGTAATGACCTGGAGAATCTTATTGGCAAGTCAGTTTAAACATTTAGTTAACTTAGCAAAAAAAGCCAAACAAAAAACAAGAGTGGGATTGCACTTTGTTTGAAATTTCACCGCACTTGAAATTTTTTTCCCAATTTCTAGTACATGACATGGTAAAACCAATGGTGTCTTTCAAAATTACAACTAGTCCCACAAAAAATAAGCCATCACATGGCCATATTGATGGAAAAATAAAAAAGTTATGGCTGTGGGGAGGAAGGGAGTGAAAAACGAAAACGCAAAACCGAGAAAAGCTCCGGTCATTAAAAGGTTCAATCCTTTGTGCTAATTGTGTGGTCCAGTCCACTTTTCAGCATCTAAACCTTTTGTGTTAATTCTTTGGACCAGCCACACTGTCTCAGCGAATAAACACTGATTGTTAATTTTGTAACAGGTGAGTGACAGGTCTGGATCTACAGTTGTGAAACAGCTTCTTAAAAGAAGGGAAGGATACATCCAAAATGAGTGGGATAAAGCAAGGTCGTGGTGGAAGGGGGAAGAGGCATAGTGTTCGAGGTGTATGTGTAGCTTTACAGAAAAAGCAACAGCTCATCCCATCCAAAGTGCTCTCCAGAACTTCGAAGTGAACTGGACACCCCAGTCGAACACAATGTGGAGAGGAAGTCCATGGAAACAGAAAATGTGCTGTCTAAAGTGTTCAGCAAGTTCAGGCGCAGACGGAAGCCCAGGCAGAGGAACGAAGTGAACCATCTTCGAAAAATGATCCACCACAACCCAGATAGTGGTACAGCTAGAAGAGATAGGGAGATCCGTAATAAAGTCCATCACAATGTGTTGCCATGGAGTGGATGGAATAGAAAGTGGCAGAAGCTGCCCAGACGGCAAGCGTTTTGCAGTTTTGTTACCGGCACACAAAGGGCAGGCTGCAAAATACTCCAGGATATCTTTGCCCATGGTAGGCCACCAGTAATGATGGGAGATTAATTGCAAAGTCTTTTTCTGACCAGCATGACCACCCAATTTGGAAGAATGACCTCACCGAAGGACATGATTTCTGTTCAAGGTGGTCACCAGAGTTTTTCCTGAAGGAGGCCGGGTGAGATTGACAGAGGCTACTGGCACTAACCTGGATGGTTCAATATTATGTTGAGGTTCTTCCTCGTAGTTGGGTGGCGGGAAGGCTCTGGAAAGGGTATCGGCCTTGACATTCTTGTCAGCTGGACGGAAATGAAGAGCAAAATTAAATCGAGCAAAAAACAAGGACCACCTGGCCTGGTGGGGATTTAACCTCTGTGCAGACTGGAGATAAGCAAGATTTTTATGACCAGTGAAAATGACAACCTGATGAACTGCTTCCTTGAGAAGATGTCGCCATTCTTGCAAGGCCAACTTGATCGCCAACAATTTCCTATCTCCAACTGAATAATT
Organism: Ranitomeya imitator; assembly: GCF_032444005.1. Lineage (NCBI taxonomy): Eukaryota > Metazoa > Chordata > Amphibia > Anura > Dendrobatidae > Ranitomeya > Ranitomeya imitator. Next base: position 473,474,116 of record NC_091285.1, on the reverse strand, counting down.
TCTTTTGGAAGTGGAAAACCCTTAGAGAAAAAACCACAAGAAACCATACGACCAGTAGATGATTTCTGAGATAGTACCTCTCCAGCGCCTATGGAGTCGGCATCTACCTCGAGAAAAAATTGTTAATCAGAGTCTGGTCGATGGGGAACAGGAGCGGAAGAGCAGGCTTCTTTCAAAGAAGTAAAGGCATACTCTGCCTACGGGGTCCAACTTTTTGGATGTACACCTTTCTGCATTAAGGACAAAATACGAGCCACCCGGGTGGAAAAATGTGGAATAAATTGACGATAATAATTAGCAAATCCCAGGAACCATTGTATTGCTTTAAGACACGACCGACGAGGTCATTTGAGGATGGCGGATAGTTTCTCGGGATGCATCTTTAGACAAGTGGACGAGACTATGTAACCAAGAAAAGGATTGCTCAAAGACAAATTTTTCAAATTTAGCATACAGTCTGTTCTCCCTGAGCCTTTGTAGAACCTGGAGGACATGCTTCCAATGGGTAGTTAGATCTTCAGAGTAAATCAAGATGCCATCCAGGTAGCCAACAACACATGAATAGAAGAGATCTCTAAAAATGTCATTCACAAACTCCTGAAAGACTGCGGGTGCATTACTGAGACCAAATGGCATTACCAGGTATTCATACTGTAGTGTCCATCTCGGGTATTGAATACTGTTTTTCACCCGTCTCCTTCACATATACAAATCAAGTTGTAGGCCCCTCTGAGGTCACGTTTTAACTTAACCATGGCCCCTTGGAGATGATCAAACAGCTCTGAAATAAGTGGTACCGGGTATCTTTTTTTTACCGTGTTCTGGTTCAATCCCCTGTAATCGATGCAGGGCCGTAAGGATCTGTCCTTTTTCTTAACAACGAAAAATCCTGCCCCTGCCAGAGAAGATGATTTTCGGATAAAACCTCTAGACAGATTCTCCTGGATACATTCCGACATGGCCTGCGTCTATGCATGGGAAAGAGAATAGATTCGCCCTCAAGGCGGAGACGTTTCGGGAAGCAGATCTATGTAACAGTCATATGACCTGTGCGGAGGTAGTATCTCAGCTTCCTTTTTCCCAAAGATGTCAGAGAATGCCCAGTAAGAGGATAGCCACCCCAGTAGGGAGGCTGTTTAAACAGAAGGAGCAACTAGATGAATGGGAGAGATGCAATGATCAGAACAGTAATATCGCCAGCGCAGGACCTCCCCTGTTCCCCAATTTAGAATGGGTTCATGGATTCGGAACCAGGGTAAACCTAGAAGCAATCGATGAGACAAACCGGAAAAAACATAAAATGCGTTAAACCTACCTGGAGTTCCACTGGCACATTCTGGAACCAAACAGTCAAGGGTTTGCCATCCACGGAAGTCACTTGCAGCAGATTAGGAAGGAGCAGAACTGGAATTTAACAGCAGTCCACAACCTCTTGTTGAATAAAATTCCTAGTGGATCCAGAATCCAAGTGACAAAGTTCAGAAAATTTAACTGTGCCAAAGAACACAGAAACAGTCATTTGCAGAGATGAAGAGAGATGAACCTTACCAAGGGTGGCCTCTCCTACCGACCCTAGGCTCTGGTGTATTCAGACCTCAGTGGACAGGAGCAGATCTGATGCTCAGAACTGCCACAGTAGAAACATTTCCCTTCCATGCCTCCTGGCGCTGCTTGGCCAAGCTCACTTAATCCACTTGCATAGGCTTGGGAAGAGCGGCAGGGAATGGGAACGCCGACAGTCTCCGGGAATTAGGATCCATCTGAAAAAGTTTCTTCTCCAGCTTAGACTCCTTAATCTGCTCTTGAAGGCACAGGTCAATCAGAGTTGCCAAGGATATCAGGTCACTCAGAGTAGCAGGAGTATCCCGACCCGTCATCTCGTCTTTCATTCTCTCAGATAATCCCTCCCAGGTAGCCACCAAGGCCTCTTCAATCCAGGATAACTCTGAGGAGAGAGTGTGGAAATGTACTGCATACTGAGCCACTGTGAGGCTCTCCTGGTGCAGCCGAAGAAACAAGAAAGCTGTCGAGGAGGTAAGGCCAGGTTCATCGAAGGTCCCGTGGAAAGCTTCTAGAAAGGAATGAAGGTTATAAACCAGAGGATCCCCTCTCTCCCATAAAGAGTTTAGCCAGGTGAGAGCTTCTCCAGTGAGGTGAGACATAATGAAGCCCACCTTGGCCCATTCAGAAGCAAACATATGCCCCTGGAGTTCAAATTGCAGCGTGCATTGATTTATGATCCCCCGACACTGAGTGGGATCGCCATCAAAGCTAGAGGGAGCCGCCAAGCGAAGACCTTTACCTGCTGTACAACAGGGAACCTGGAAGCCCATGTTCGAGACAGGAGTAGATGAGGATATTTCTGAATCCACAGGAGCTGACAAGTTGCATAGATAGGTCATGATTTTGTCCTGCTGATCCTTTAGGTGAGTAATCTTGACACAACTCTGCAGCCTGAGGTGCGTGGCACCCAGTAGGTTCCATGGCCAGAGCAATCTGTAATGAATGGAAGTGGAGGTGCAGGTGTTGCAGTGCACATTCATTTATTTAAATTTTTGTGGAACCACGGGACCATGAACCAAGATAACTGCAGGGGGCATAACTAGGGTTGAGCGACTTTTGTTTTTATAGGATTGGGTCGGATTTCACGAAACCCGACTTTTTCAAAAGTCGGGTCGAGTGAAATCGGCCGATCCTATAGAAAAGTCGGGGTCGGGGTCGGCCGAAACACGAAACCCAATGCAGTGCATTGGGTTTCTAATGGTTCCCAGGGTTTGAAGGAGAGGAAACTCTCCTTCAGGCCCTGCGATCCATATTAATGTGTAAAATAAAGAATAAAAATAAAAAATATTGCTATACTCACCCTCTGACGCGCCCTGGTTGTAACCGGAGCCTTCCTTCCTAAGAATCAGCGCTTGTAGGACCTTTCGATGACGTCGCGGCTTCTGATTGGTCGCGTGAGCGGTCACATGGGCATCATGCGACCAATCAGAAGCCGTGACGTCATCGAAAGGTCCTTCAAGCGCTGATTCTTAGGAAGGAAGGCTGCGGGTTACAACCAGGGCGCGTCCAAGGGTGAGTATATACCTATTAGGAATATACTCACCCTCGGACACACCCTGGTTGTAACCCGCAGCCTTCCTTCCTAAGAATCAGCGCTTGAAGGACCTTTCGATGACGTCACGGCTTCTGATTGGTCGCGTGAGCGGTCACACGGGCGTCACGCAACCAATCAGAAGCCGTGACGTCATCGAAAGGTCCTTCAAGCGCTGATTCTTAGGAAGGAAGGCTCCCGGTTACAACCAGGGCGCGTCCGAGGGTGAGTATAGCAATATTTTTTATTTTTATTCTTTATTTTACACTTAAATCTGAATTCCAATACCAATTCCCAATATCTTAAACATATCGGGAATCGGTATCGGAATTCCGATTCCAGATTCAGAAGATCGCCAACTTCATGGCCGACCCCACACAGGGGTCGGGTCGGGTTTCATGAAACCCGACTTTGCCAAAAGTCGGCGACTTCTGAAAATGGCCGACCCATTTCGCTCAACCCTAGACATAACTATGCAAACCCCAGACACCCATAGTAAAACATACAGGGTCAGCTTGAGCTTGGTTTGAGTTGGTATACATGCAGCACATAAATGCATGTTCACATTGTCCATAAAATATACAAAACCTACAAGAAATAAAATTAGCAAAAACCCTTATGTAGCTAAATAAGTAAAAAGCAAGTGCATTTAAATAACACAGAGTTCTTAGTAGGGTTGAAGTAGCCAGGGGTGAGTACACAGGAACAGCAATATGGTTTACAGGATCAGTAGGTGAATGGAAGCTATACTAAATGCTGCCAGTTTAAAGGAAACCTGTCACCCCGAAAATCGCGGGTGAGGTAAGCCCACCGGCATCAGGGGCTTATCTACAGCATTCTGTAATGCTGTAGATAAGCCCCCGATGTTACCTGAAAGAGGAGAAAAAGACATTAGATTATACTGACCCAGGGGCGGTCCTGCTGCTGGTCCGGTCGGATGGGCGTCTCTGGTCCGCTGCGGCTCCTCCCATCTTCATTCGAAGACGTCCTCTTCTGATCTTCAGCCACGGCTCCGGCGCAGGCGTACTTTGTCTGCCCTGTTGAGGGCAGAGCAAAGTACTGCAGTGCGCAGGCGCCGGGCCTCTCTGACCTTTCCGGTGCCTGCGCACTGCACTACTTTGTTCTGCCCTCAACAGAGCAGACAAAGTACGCCTGCGCCGGAGCCGTGGCTGAAGATTAGAAGAGGATGTCTTGGAATGAAGATGGGAGGCACCGCAGCGGACCAGAGACACCCATCCGACCGGACCAGCAGCGGGACAGCCCCTGGGTGAGTATAATCTAACATCTTTTTCTCCTCTTTCAGGTAACATCGGGGGCTTATCTACAGCATTACAGAATGCTGTAGATAAGCCCCTGATGCCGGTGGGCTTACCTCACCTGCGATTTTCGGGGTGACAGGTTCCCTTTAATAATCTTGTATGAAGGAAGTACAATGTCAGGTTTAATAGGGTGCTCAATTAGGGTGGAGCCAGTCAGGAACTCAGGGGGAGACAATTACAAACAACACAGGTACTTGTATCTGGGTTATGAAGTAAATGTCCACTGAGCTGAATAGCTCAGAGGGAAGAGCTGACGCCTGGTGCACAAGAGCTGCTGGGTTAAGGTTTGAATCTTGACAGTACTCAGCTCCTTCAAGGATGGCCTCTTGACATCTCAAGTTCTGGTTTCTCTGTATGTCTTTGATGAAAAGCTTTTATAAGCCTGGGTGCATGAATGTTGCCCTCCAGCTCCCTTGAACTATCTTCTGGCCGTTACCCCTACTTTGCACCAAATATTGTAATCTTCCTCTAAATGTTCTAGAGTCCAGAATTTTATCCACAATGCACTCTTCTTGTCCATGGACTTTTACTGTTGGTGGAGGTGGCTGATAATGGGTTCTCACTAAATGGTTTTAGCAAGGATACATGGAACATAGGGTGAATTTTCAGGCCGTTAGGAAGTTTTAAACAGAAACAACTGGGTTCATTTGTGCAGAGATTTGAGTCCTATGAATTTTGGAGCCAATTTAGAAGATGGTACCTTCCTTTTCAGATTTTTTTAGAAAGCCAAAACTTTTCACCGACCTGAACGGTAGAAAGAGCTTTGCAATATTTTTCTGCTCGTTTTTGTAATCTTCTTGGGCCTCTTGCAACATCTCAGTTAGTTCCTTCTGAGCTTTCTGCAACTCCGTAAGTCTGTGTGTCACAGCAGAAACCTAAGTATTAAATGGAAGATTAGGAATAAATGCTAGATGCAAGCCAAAGTTAGCAAAAATGGACTTTTGGATGTAAAACTGTGTTTTGTTTGAAGTTATTATAGGCAAATTATGCTGTTGGTAAATGGTCCACCCAGTCATCCTGAAGGTAAGAAAAAAAATAGCACAGGTATTGTTAGAGAATTTAGTTAGTTCTTTTAGTCTGGATTGTGGGTTGACAGCACTTTACAAATTGACAGTAACTCCTAAAGCTGTACAGAAGCTTTTACAAAATCTTCATAAAATAAACAACTCTATCTGAAATTTCATTATCAGGGATTCCAAGCAGCTTAAATATCTATTTGACTACTAAAGGTACCGTCACACTTAGCGACGCTGCAGTGATACCGACAACGATCCGGATCGCTGCAGCGTCGCTGTTTGGTCGCTGGAGAGCTGTCACACAGACCGCTCTCCAGCGACCAACGATGCCGGTAACCAGGATAAACATCGGGTAACTAAGCGCAGGGCCGCGCTTAGTAACCCGATGTTTACCCTGGTTACCATCCTAAAAGTAAAAAAAAACAAACACTACATACTTACCTACAGCCGTCTGTCCTCCAGCGCTGTGCTCTGCACTCCTCCTGTACTGTCTGTGTGAGCACAGCGGCCGGAAAGCAGAGCGGTGACGTCACCGCTCTGCTTTCCGGCTGATCGGCGCTCACAGCCAGTACAGGAGGAGAGCAGAGCACAGCGCTGGAGGACAGACGGCTGTAGGTAAGTATGTAGTGTTTGGTTTTTTTACTTTTAGGATGGTAACCAGGGTAAACATCAGGTTACTAAGCGCGGCCCTGCGCTTAGTTACCCGATGTGTACCCTGGTTACCAGCGAAGACATCGCTGAATCGGTGTCACACACGCCGATTCAGTGATGTCTACGGGGAGTCCAGCGACCAAATAAAGTTCTGGACTTTCTTCCCCGACCAGCGACAGCACAGCAGGGGCCTGATCGCTGCTGCCTGTCACACTGGACGATATCGCTAGCGAGGACGCTGCAACGTCACGGATCGCTAGCGATATCGTCTAGTGTGATGGTACCTTTAGTCTCTGGTTTGGTCAATGTTAAGAATCCGTTTTCTTGGAATAAAATGGGTCATCTTTGTGAGCCGACCCACTACAACAAGGATAACAATAATCTCTTTAGATGGAGGCAGGTCCACGATAAAATCCATTTAAATTAGTCCCCCAGGCCTGGATGGAACTGTAAGAGGTTGAACAAGTCCTAGAGGAGAAAATCGTGGCATCTTGTTCCATGCACAAGTTAAACAATAGGAAACATATTTTCTCAGATCTTTCCTACAATTAGCCCACCAAACAGAATGAAACAGTAGTTCTTACGTTTTCATGACTCCAGGGTGTCCTACAAGTTTAGAATCATGGACAAGTTTGAGGAATGCAAGCAGAGCAGATCTGAGGACATATATTTGGTGGTTCTGAATCCAAAACCCCTCCTTAAAAGAAAGATCAACAGGTTTAGAAGGACTTAAAGATTTCTCCTTAGAGAACACCACAACTTTTTTAGCTTGTAATGCCACTAAAGCAGCTACACAAGATGATAATCTAGAATGTGCAGTTTTACTCCACTGCGTAGGTGGCACAGAGGAAGACAGAGTTTATGTACATGCTGCATCACTGAAAAAGTCCCCTGGACCAGAAAATACTTTATCCTGAGAATTTCTGCTGTCCTGAGCATCCCTAAATGGCATAGATAAACCAAGCAAACTGCTCTTTTTTACAGTATTCATTGAACATTCTCAGCTCTGGTTCCTAGGGCTTTCTTAGAGAATCGACCATACATCTTTCTTCAGGATCGTACATGGAAGGTTGTGGAAAGTACAGAGACTCTGTTACCTTCTGCTTGCTAAGAACCTTATCTTTTGAATTTTCTGGCTCAGGGCTAGAAATAGGGCTAAGCTGGGTGAAAGTTTGCAATAATTCTGCGTTGTGTGATTCTATTTTATCTGTGTAGCCTTGTGAGTTGTCTTCATTGATGATTCCTCTTTTTTTCATAGCTTCAACAGCATGAGAATCAGGACCATTCTGCAGTAAAGTTGGACCATGTGATTTCCGTCCTTTTCAGATGCCTCAAATGACTCCTGTCAGCTGGTGTTTTCAACAATAATGCTGTTGAAAAATCGTGGACAGGCACAGACTGGGCCAAAGACAGATTCTCATCCAAACACATTTCTGATGGTTTGAGATGGTTTTCTTGTTCATTGCTTGTTGTTTGTATAGCTTCCTTGGCACCCAAATTTGTAGCATCAGGGATATCAAAAGCAGCAAGAAGATCGTCAAAGTCTCGAGCCTTCATGTCTCCCATTACTGGAAAGGTAGCGGTATCTGGTAGTGCTAATGCATCGCTCCACTTAATGTAGATGCCACACACAAAACCCCACCCTGAGTTCTCCGATCACAGCTACAGCCATCGGTGATGAAGCCCAGTCCACAATCACATGATCCTATCAAATTGACCTGATCACTAGGCCGGGACCTGGAGAAGCTAACATGGTGAAGAAAGACTGGGCCTGTGGAAGAGGAGGGGACTGGCTAGTAAAGGGCAGGGAGACAATGCCTGATAATGGATGAGGGGACTTCAGCTGTATCACAGTGGGAGCTGGAAGCTACTGAGCATGTGTGTGCTGCACAGTTGCAGGGAACGCAGTTAGGAATAGCCTGGAGTCGGTACACAGGAGCAGCAATGTAGTTTACAATATCAGCAGGTGAAAGGAAGCTTGACTAAAGGCTGGTAGCTCAATAATCTCGCAATGAAGGAATACGCAAGGTTTAAGTATGGTGTTCAATAAGGGTGGAGACAATCAGGAACTCAGGGTGGAGACAATCAGAAATGACAAAGGTTCTTGTATCTGGGTTATGAAGTAAATATATACTAAGCTGAATAGCTCAGAGGGAAGAACTGCTGCTTGATGCACAAGAGCTGCTCGTTTTGAATCCTGACATCCACTCACCTCTGTACTGTGCAGCCATGACTCACCACTATCAGGCAGTGTTCAAATGAATATGCCTTGGAGATCGCGTTCACACAGCTCAAGATTTGTGGACAGCTATCCAGCCCGAGTTAGAGCAAAGGATGTCTCCACTGAACCTGGGGCCAGGGAAGGCTGAGTGTGAAAACGGTACAAACATTTTGGTGGCCCTGCGCCTGGCCAAACCTCACACACATGTATGGCTCACATTCTCAACCTGGTGGTACAGCAATTTCTCTGCCACTATCCTGGCATGGATGCACTACTACAGAAAGCAAGGTCGCTGTGTGCTCACTTCCAACTACTGCTCCCCGCAGGTAATGCACTTGCATTGCTACGGAGGTGTTTTGGCCTACCGAAAAACATTTGATTTGCGATGTTCTGACATGGAGGAATTACATTCTGCACATGATGCAGCAACTGTGGCAACAGCGACAAGCCCTGGTGCAATCCATCCTTTTGCATTGCTTGTGCCAACGCAGTACGGACATGGTGAAAATTACGCTTGCAGAGTAGGCGCAGATGAAAGACGTCTGCACCCTTCAGCACAATTTTCAAATGGATGATAAGATGATTAGCGCTGATGATGCTTTCATTAGCATGACTATTCTGGTCATCTACATGCTGGAGCACACTTTGAATAGTCTGAAGGAGGTGGTGGTCCCAGCGGAAGAGATGGAAACATAGGAGAATACGGAAGGGATAACAATATCTCAAATTTCTGGACTGTTGTCGCACAAGCGGGTGCCACAAGAAGGGGGCTTACAGTGATTGAGGGGGGCTCAGGGTACCAAACAAACTGTTAGTGAAGGTGCAGGTGCTGAGGATCAAATGGAGGAGGACAAGGTGATGGACACGCAACAGTCAGAACAGAAGATGAAGAGAATAATGATACGCTATTTGTTGCCCGCAGTTGATGGGGAGGGAACAGAAGAAGCAACCTTGAGTATTACCACGCCACTAATACACCATGGAATTGAACTTGAAAGCACCTGACACATGAGTGCCTTCTTGCTGCACTATCTTCAACATGATGCCAATATTCTAAGGAATAGAAATAGTGCTGGAAAAGGACACGTACATGATGGAGTATTAAAAACACGCTTGTAGATAATCTTAAGAGTGAATTTCCCCAAGACAGCAGGGAAGCACACAGCGTGCAACCAAGTTCTAGACAACCAACCCAAGGAACGTCAAGGTGTTATCGCATTAACATTAGCAGCAGCAGCAGCATTGTAAGTGTCACAAGCAATTTCTGTGTGTCATTTCACACATTCTTTAGACCAGCAGAAAAGAGTACAAGTCTAAAGGCCCCGTCACACATAGCGACGCTTGGGCGATTCCGACAACGATACGACCTGTCAGGGATCGCTCAAGCGTCGCTATGTGGTCGCTGGTGAGATGTCACACAGTGCGATCTCCCCAACGACGCAGCAGCGATGCGGCGAACTGTAGCGACCTGTAGCGACCTGTAGAACGATGCTATTTCATGATGATTCAATGGGACGTCCTGTCAGCGAGGTCGTTGGTAAGGTGTCAAACACAGCGATGTGTGCTACCCAGTGGGACCTCAACGATCAAAAAATGGCCCAGGCCATTCCGACACGACCAGCGATCTCACAGCAGGGGCCTGATCGCTGCTACGTGTCACACATAGTGAAATCGCTACTGAGATCGCTGTTGCGTCACAAAACTTGTGACTCAGCAGCGATCTCGCTAGCGATCTCGCTGTGTGTGACGGGGGCTTACACGTTGGAGAGGATGGTTTAGGAGAATCTGGAGCTTATTATTAATGTCAACAGGATGGGTCTGGACCCTTTGACATTTTGGTCTTCAAAAATGGTCCATGACTGACTGCTTGTGTGCCAATATAACGGGTTCTTTTCCAATGTTTTTATTTCAAGATTCAAGCTTGAAGGCATTGTTTGTCATTAGGTAACATATAACATATAATATTCCATATTATAATAGACATTTGACATATAATGGGTGTCTATAAGACTTTGTATTGTTTCATTAACAATTTTAAGCGTATCAAACGCTTCATATCGTTTTAAAGATATAGAAAAAGTACAGAAAAAGTACATTCCAATATTTTCGTTTTCGTAACAAAACATGACTCATTTTTATAGGCATTTTTGCCGATATGTAACATAACATACCATATAATATTTTTATATTTAATCATTCTCTATAAAGCTTTATTTTGCTTCAATATCAATTTTGGGTATTATAAACGCTTTATATCACTTTATAGATATACAGTAAAAATAAACTGAAATGTACAAAAATAAAGTAAATATAACAGGTTCTACTGTGGATCAATTGATCAGTCAACTACCTGTGCTACTATTCTTACATTTTTCTATCAATAGTAGTCTACGAAACTGATATTTGTGTCATGTGAGTGTGGCTGGAATAAAAAAAAATTGGAGGTGTTGCATGAGGTGTGAGGTCTCGCAGCTAAGAAGGTATACACTGGTCCCTTAACCACCAGGTCCTCATTCAAACTTCAATTCCAAGCTATAAATGCTGGGCCACACTCATATACCTCATGCATGAACCTTGATAGCGCAGTAAACACTGCTTCTGATCGGCGGTGAAATCATCACTACCGGTAAGACAGCCGTGATTTCCATGCTGTCAAATGACAGTGTTAGCCCGCAGCTATGATCGGAGGTTTAAAGTTTACCTACGGTCATTTGTGTCAGCTGATGGGACTACTACTCCCATCAGCCGATGCCTGATGCCGCTAATAACAGTGAGATCAGGATCGGCAGATGGGAGTATTCATCAGCCGGCGCCTGTGCTGTAAATAAATAATTAAAAAAAAAATCTATGTGGGTTCCCATGTATTTTTGGTCACCACCCAGGCAAAAATCACAGCTGGGGGTTGCAACCCTCAGCTGTAAGCTTCAGCAAGGCTGGTTATCAAGAATAGAGGGGTCCCCACGCTGTATTTTCTAATGATTTAAATGGTCCCCTTCATTTTTAACAATCAGCCTTGCTAAAGGAGACAGCTGGGGTCTGGTCTTCCTAGGCTGGTAAGGGGCCATAGATTTTGCCCACCCCAACCTAAAAATAGCAACCCCACAGACGCCAACAAAAGGCACATCTATTAGATGCACCAATTATGGTGTTTTGAGCTCAGATGTCCCTAGTCTAGTTACGCATTCTAGGCTGGACTAGGTCTGGAGCATCTCTGCACATACATGTTTTAATATCTCAGTGATGTCACAACGTCACAATGTGCACAGCGACCTTACAATACAAATTCTAGGCAAGGACTTATGGGCACTACTAGGCATGTGACGAACCTGTATAATAGCAGAGTCATCCCGGACTAGTTACGGCTGGAAGTTATGGCCTAGCTTGAAGGTGCAACTCAAAATGGCAGTATGGAGATGCTTAGAGGATTGTTGGAATGAGAATTAACAGCTGAGTTGGCAAGAGAGGTGAGCGATGAGGTATTACGGTTTTTATTAACATCTTGCAAGCCCTCTACAGAGCGAATTGCAAATAAAATCCACATTCTGGAGGATGCAGATTTTTGCAAAAACTCCATACCCAAAGCATGCTGCATTTTGAAAAACACAAACAAAAAACGGGACAAAAAAACACAAAACAGATCAATAATTGAAATACATTTGCTGAAGGAAACCAAACGTAAATATTCTTTCCTGCGATGATTTGGCATAGATCATTTACTAGTGATTTATGTACATGAAACAAGCATGATTGCTGCAACCAATCAGTGAAAACAGCAGGGACGGGCCATACTGAGCTTATTACCGCTGATCGGGAGATTGTGATGCTCATATTGCAGCATGGGACCAATAACTACAAAGGTCATATGTCAGCTGCATGTGAACTCTAGAGAGTCAGTGCAGAGTTTTTCAGAAAAAAGACTAAGTTTGTTTTGTTATTTTATAACATCCTTTATAACCTGTGTGTATTTACCTTACAAATCTGTCAAAACACTATTAATGCAAAAATTGTGTGTGAATCCAACTTAATTTTTTTTCCACTTGAAGGGATTGTCCGTTAAATAGATCATTAATATAAAGTTAGTGGAAGTCTAATACCTGGCACCGGGCTCGGACTGGCCCACAGGGTAACAGGGCAATCCCCCGGAGGGCCCCTGTGCAGATCTGGGCCCCCCAACCACCCTGTATGAGCAGCACTTGGCATAATTCACTTGATTCACTCTGTACATAAAAAACAGCATCTCATCATTCATTAATCAAACTACCCAGTTTATTATTACATAGAGATATAGGTACATTTGTGAATGGGGTAATGTAATATTTGTATGCAGGTGAAAAGTGAGCCCCCCAAAGTCAATGTTACTGGTGGGCCCTTAGCACCCCAGTCGGACACTGCCTGGCACCCACACTGATCAGCAGTTAACCCCTCTGAAAGTGGACAGATCTAATGAGTGTGCTGGCTGTAACACAGCAGCTCTATACATTGATTAGTGGCCACTGCCAAGTACTGCAGTTTATTTCCCATTCCCTTGATTTCTAGATAAATTGCAGGATTCAACAGCTACCACTAAGCAATGTACTAAGCTGTGATGTTGGGCTCTGCACATTGCTTACAAATCAGCTGATCGGTGGGCACGCTTGGTGTTGGACTCCCACTGAAGTCATATTGATGATGTGACTTATGGATAAGACATCACATGTTAGTCCAGAAACAAACTCTTTAAAAATGTCCTTGCCAGATCTGACTAATACTTCAGCATGATGCTGGGAATGCACCTGTCTGACACATTGTTTTCTCTGTCAGCTCAGTGACAACTCAGCTTTTGGATGAAAAACAGAATTAAGTCTGGTTCAAGTGACAGTCTGGTTGCTATGGTTACATTGGCTAACAGCGGTAGTTAATGCTGTTGTGTGGTAAAAAGTCCCTGGAAACCATTATAACTCAGATAACAAAGCAGTAGAAGCAGGATTTGGGCGATACATGTGCTGCTAATTTGCCCACAGGGATGTCTTTATCTTATCCTCCAGATTTGGTTTCTATTATAGCTTTACTTGGCTTACTCTCTTGTTTTTATGTCCCTCTTGTTATTCTCATTAATGGGAATGTCACACAAGAACCTGATGATGTATTTACTTTCATCTCTTATTCATGTTCCATTGTAATTTATTATATTCCAGAAGTAGTATGTATTTCTTTTTACTTATATCCTTATTAAGGTACATTTTATTTCTAATTGCTTCCTATTTCTTCAAGTAAATGAGCATTTCTTACATGCCATGAGTTATAAATGGGACTGAATTCTCTATATATGGTTATTTATTTCATTGAAGGAAAATGCACATTTTTACATACACATGTATGTATATATATATATATATGCATATATATATATATATATATATATATATATATATATACACAGTTGGACACACCTTCTCATTTAAAAATTTTCCTGTATTTTCAGGAGTATGAAAATTGTACATTCACACTGAAGGCATCAAAACTATGAATTAACACATGTGGAATTATATACTTAACTTAACAAAACAGTGTGAAACAACTGAAAAATATGTCTTACATTCTAGGTTCTTCAAAGTAGCCACCCTTTGCTTTGATGACTACTTTGCACACTCTTGGCATTCTCTTGATGATCTTCAAGAGGTAGTCACGGGGAATGGTTTTCACTTCACAGGTGTGCCCTGTCAGGTTTAATAAGTGGGATTTCTTGCCTTATAAATGGGGTTGGGACGATCAGTTGTGTTGTGCAGAAGTCTGGTGGATACACAGCTAATAGTCCTACTGAATAGACTGTTAGAATTTGTATTACGGCAAGAAAAAAGCAGCTAAGTAAAGAAAAACGAGTGGCCATCATTACTTTAAGAAATGAAGGTCAGTCAGTCCAAACAATTGGGAAAACTTTGAAAGTGTCCCCAAGTGCAGTGGCAAAAACCAACAAGCGCTACAAGGAAACTGGCTCACATGAGGACCGCCCCAGGAAAGGAAGACCAAGAGTCACCTCTGCTTCTGAGGATAAGTTTATCAGAGTCACCAGCCTCAGAAATCTTAGGTTAACAGCAGCTCAGATTAGAGACCAGGTCAATATCACACAGAGTTTTAGCAGCAGACACATCTCTACAACAACTGTTAAGAGGAGACTTTGCGTAGCAAGCCTTCATGGTAAAATAGCTGCTAGGAAACCACTCCTAAGGACAGACAACAAGCAGAAGTGACTTGTTTGGGCTAAAGAACACAAGCAATGGACATTAGACCAGTGGAAATCTGTGCTTTGGTCTGATGAGTCCAAATTTGAGATCTTTGGTTCCAACCACCGTGTCTTTGTGTGACGCAGAAAAGGTGAACGGATGGACTCTACATGCCTGGTTACCACCATGAAGCATGGAGGAGGAGGTGTGATGGTGTGGGGGTGCTTTGCTGGTGACACTGTTGGGGATTTATTCAAAATTCAAGACATACTGAACTAGCATGGCTACAACAGCATCTTGCAGCGGCATGCTATTCCATCCGGTTTGCATTTAGTTGGACAATCATTTATTTTTCAACAGGACAAGACTCCAAACACACCTCCAGGCTGTGTAAGGGCTATTTGACCAAGAAGGAGAGTGATGGGGTGCTACGCCTGATGACCTGGCCTCCACAGTTACCAGACCTGAACCCAATCGAGATGGTTTGGGGTGAGCTGGACCGCAGAGTGAAGGCAAAAGGGCCAACAAGTGCTAAGCATCTCTGGCAACTCCTTCAAGATTGTTGGAAGACCATCCCGGTGACTACCTCTTGAAGCTCATCAAGAGAATGCCAAGAGTGTGCAAAGCAGTCATCAAAGCAAAGGGTGGCTACTTTGAAGAACCTAGAATATAAGACATATTTTCAGTTGTTTCACACTTTTTTGTTAGGTATATAATTCCACCTGTGTTAATTTATAGTTTTGATGCCTTCAGTGTGAATGTACAATTTTCGTAGTCATGAAATCACAGAAAAATCTTTAAATGAGAAGGTGTGTCCAAACTTTTGGTCTGTACTGTATATATATATATATATACAGTGGGGCAAAAAAGTATTTAGTCAGTCAGCAATAGTGCAAGTTCCACCACTTAAAAAGATGAGAGGTGTCTGTAATTTACATCGTAGGTAGACCTCAACTATGGGAGACAAACTGAGAAAAAAAAATCCAGAAAATCACATTGTCTGTTTTTTTTATCATTTTTTTTGCATATTATGGTGGAAAATAAGTATTTGGTCAGAAACAAACAATCAAGATTTCTGGCTCTCACAGACCTGTAACTTCTTCTTTAAGAGTCTCCTCTTTCCTCCACTCATTACCTGTAGTAATGGCACCTGTTTAAACTTGTTATCAGTATAAAAAGACACCTGTGCACACCCTCAAACAGTCTGACTCCAAACTCCACTATGGTGAAGACCAAAGAGCTGTCAAAGGACACCAGAAACAAAATTGTAGCCCTGCACCAGGCTGGGAAGACTGAATCTGCAATAGCCAACCAGCTTGGAGTGAAGAAATCAACAGTGGGAGCAATAATTAGAAAATGGAAGACATACAAGACCACTGATAATCTCCCTCGATCTGGGGCTCCACGCAAAATCCCACCCCGTGGGGTCAGAATGATCACAAGAACGGTGAGCAAAAATCCCAGAACCATGCGGGGGGACCTAGTGAATGAACTGCAGAGAGCTGGGACCAATGTAACAAGGCCTACCATAAGTAACACACTACGCCACCATGGACTCAGATCCTGCAATGCCAGACATGTCCCACTGCTTAAGCCAGTACATGTCCGGGCCCGTCTGAAGTTTGCTAGAGAGCATTTGGATGATCCAGAGGAGTTTGGGGAGAATATCCTATGGTCTGATGAAACCAAACTGGAACTGTTTGGTAGAAACACAACTTGTCGTGTTTGGAGGAAAAAGAATACTGAGTTGCATCCATCAAACACCATACCTACTGTAAAGCATGGTGGTGGAAACATCATGCTTTGGGGCTGTTTCTCTGCAAAGGGGCCAGGACGACTGATCTGGGCACATGAAAGAATCAATGGGGCCATGTATCGTGAGATTTTGAGTGCAAACCTCCTTCCATCAGCAAGGGCATTGAAGATGAAACGTGGCTGGGTGTTTCAACATGACAATGATCCAAAGCACACCGCCAGGGCAACGAAGGAGTGGCTTCGTAAGAAGCATTTCAAGGTCCTGGAGTGGCCTAGCCAGTCTCCAGATCTCAACCCTATAGAAAACCTTTGGAGGGAGTTGAAAGTCCGTGTTGCCAAGCGAAAAGCCAAAAACATCACTGCTCTAGAGGAGATCTGCATGGAGGAATGGGCCAACATACCAACAACAGTGTGTGGCAACCTTGTGAAGACTTACAGAAAATGTTTGACCTCTGTCATTGCCAACAAAGGATATATTACAAAGTATTGAGATGAAATTTTGTTTCTGACCAAATACTTATTTTCCACCATAATATGCAAATAAAATGTTAAAAAAACAGACAATGTGATTTTCTGGATTTTTTTTTCTCAGTTTGTCTCCCATAGTTGAGGTCTACCTATGATGTAAATTACAGACGCCTCTCATCTTTTTAAGTGGTGGAACTTATACTATTGCTGACTGACTAAATACTTTTTTGCCCCACTGTATATATATATATATATATATCTTTTATTTCCCTTTGCGGCACCTTATTTTGGTCTATCACTGCCTCTTCTCTTTTGTCTTAGGGTATGTGCACACATTCAGTAATTCCAGTATATACTTCTGCACCAAAAATGAGTCTCTTTAAAGAAATATGCTATGTTGAATAAACACGGTTTTGCCACATTTTTGTTAGCTTTTTTTATGCATTTTTCAATGCATTTTTTTCACTTGCAAACACGGAAAGAATTGACCGGCTGCAGATTTGAAGCTACTTAAAACCTTAAAGGTAAAAAATAAGAAACATATGCATGAGATTTCAGAAATCGTATTCACTTTAATGGTACAGTAAAATTTTGTGGGGTTTTGTCGAGGAAAAAATGCACGAAAAAGCATAAAAAAAGCATAATCTTCAGATTATGCAGAAGAATTGGTGGCCGAAAGGGCTCGTGCACAAAACCATAATTTTTGGATGAGTGCTATCTGTTGTTTTGATGGATGGCAATTTTCCCTATGTTATTCAATGAAGCCGTGCACATGTCTGATTTTTCAAAAAAATTGCAGAAAGCACAATTTGCCTCTGATCACCCTCAGCCATTCAAGTCTGTTGGTCCGTGGAAAAACATTGGATCACACTTGGATGACATCCGAATGCGGTCCAATTTTCAAGGACATATTGAATGGAGAAACTATTTTTTTCTCATGAAAGTCGTATCACACCCAGATCACACTCTTGTCAAACTCTCATCAGAGTCTGATCAACATAATCATTGTCAGATGAAAGAAAAACAGTAGTGTGACCCTAGCCAAATATAAATAAATTAGGCATCTGTAAAAAATAAACTTTGAGAATTCTTTTAAATACCACTATATAAACTTTCTGATGTGGGTTTGTACATTTTGTTTTCAAGATTAATAGTGGTATTCTGGAAACTAAAAGTCAAATTTGCTGCTGAACACAACTTCAAGCTGCAACAATCTTATAAGATCGGAGCTTGTAGTGATGATGAAATGTGTCTCTATCAGCCCAAATATCAAGTACTGTATGAAAAACCATCTCAGTACTTATCATTTCTTGAGAGAAGATATTTCTGTTGTTGGAATGATATCAGGGATAGACATGTTGCAAGTAAAATGTCAGTAAATGGAAGCATTATTCCAAAATGTAGCTGCTGAGAGATGCTTCAAGAAATCACCAAAAATTGGACACAGGTTAAATTATAAAATACATTTTATAAGTCACATTTACTCAGGAATCACATACAGATTGTATACATAGCTTAACAAATTAGTATGTGAGTCGCTTCCTACAGTCTCAGGATAGCTCTCAGAATACCATTGCATGCGGTACTGAATTTATAGTGGCCATGCTTTTTAAATGTGAACATGTCCTTTATATATTATGTACTATTATAAATTACTGAATATTTAATACCCATTGTAATACAGCATTGAATATAACTGTCTGATAGCACTATAAATTATTTACGGGACATTCCATGAATTAATAAACCATTCAGAAGACTTAATTCAATTGTTGTACTCAGTGCATTAGTCAGTGTCCTAGTCTGAACAAAATTTGCCGTAGAGCTGTTAAATAAAAAATAATTTATGTGTGTACATTTTACAGATTATAATAATAATAATAAAAAAAATCTAGTTTACTATTGGCACAATTCATTCCATCTCTGAGTCAATTAAATATTCTGCTATGTATCAGTCTTATGTGAAGGTTTATTGAGTTGAAGCCCTGAATAATTATTATTCTTTAAACACATTACATTTACATATATTACATAAGGATTATTAGAGAAAAAGGACACTTCGCATTGATTCCTGCTACAGTAATATTTCGAAATTATTCCTTGCAACATATGGTATGCATGTGCATAAAATTTAAAACCCAAACCCACAGGTAAGAGCACAATAGCTGAAATGAGACGCCGGGGCGCGGAGTTAACAAGCAAAGGTTGACACCTT
Organism: Ranitomeya imitator; assembly: GCF_032444005.1. Classification (NCBI taxonomy): domain Eukaryota; kingdom Metazoa; phylum Chordata; class Amphibia; order Anura; family Dendrobatidae; genus Ranitomeya; species Ranitomeya imitator. Next base: position 473,455,177 of record NC_091285.1, on the reverse strand, counting down.
AGCTGTTTGACAAGAATAATGTAAAATTGCACGTTGTTTTATCAGCAAGCAAATTGAGTAAGAATTAGCTTTAGGACTTCAAAGGAAGCATGGCCCATAGCTGACACTGGCACAGTCTTGCCCTCACTCAGCCCCATAACAAAGATTGAGGAGTTACTGTAAAAGGTCCATGTCACTCTATAGCTTAACTTAATACTGACCCCTTGCAAAGGCTATAAATTGAACACAGAAGGTACCTTCAACCATTCGGCACACCCAACATCCTCAATGCTGTCATAACTTACTGAAAGAATAGTAAAGTAAGATAATAGCACGGCACTCCGTATGTAGTGAGGTGCACGAATAGGGTACCAATCCCAGTATAAAGTAAAGAAAATCCGGCACTCTCAATTTGTATGCAAAAGAAGGTTTGACAATTTTATTGATCCACTGTGACAAATAATTATGTTGACGTTTCGGCCAATATCTAGGCCTTCATCAGAACTCTAGTAAATAAACATAAAAATTCATATCAGTGTAGAACACACAACAACAGCATAAAGCAACGATAACAGTGGAAAAACATTTGACTTTGGCAAGAGGTGGGGCGGGTGAGTTGATGTTTCTATAATTTCATGCTAACAAATGCAAAGGATCTGTGTGAATAAATGCACTTGAAACTATTAAGGAGGATCCTGGGACAATAATAGTATATGAAAATACAGATCTAAATATGGCCATAGGGTGATATAGGGCCGTACAAACAAAAAGCAATACAGAAAGAGAATTTAGTAACCAAAGGGGCAATGTCAAAATGAATAATAGGAAGAATTTGAAACATGACTATAGTATACAATCACATACATTTATCTTCAGAGTATATGGATTGCTGGACAAGCAATATCACTAAAAAGGAAACAGATATACAAATGCACAGCAAATTAGTATAGGAATCCACAGTAACAAATAACATACAGGTGGCGCTGCACTATGAGATCCCAATGAACCAGTGTAAAATCCGACTCACCATGTAATGCCGCATCTAGGTGCATGAGGAGTAAGGGCACACAGCGTGCTGGAGGAATGGCGGCATGTATAGAGTGTCCGAGTGTCGGTTTATGTAGAGATACAGCTATTACCTGCTGATTTTCTGAAAGAATAGTAAGCCTAAGGCCGGAGTCGTATGAATAATCGGTCCGATTCTGTCGGTCGAAAGTCGCACCAATGATCTCCGTATGGTCATCTGTGTTTAATGTGTTTAATGTATTTGCAATGCGATGATGCGATTTCCTCCAATCTATGTATCCATATAACATCTGTATGGAATCCAAATGACATGCGTATGGCTTAACAATTCTCACTGCTGATCCCCAATGAAGTTAATGGCTCAATGGGCTGAAATTAGGAAAATGTGTGCCTATTTGTCACAATTCACACTAATGGGCTGTGTGGTGTCTGATTTTCTCTCGCACCCATAGACTTGCATTTGTGAGACTCGGCCGATATACGTGTAAAATCACAGCATGCTGCAAATTCACTTGCACGTAGAATACACAAGAGAAAAAAAAACGGTGATTTGAGCAGGGGTGGATAAAGGGTAGCCAGGGCCCTGGGCTGTTCAGACACTGTGGGCCCTTCCGGTCATGTGACGGGGTTATGTGATGGGGTCGTGACGGGGTCATGCGATGGGGTCATCATATACCTGAACCAGATTATTTCAGAAAAATGGTTGCTGTGTGAAACTATAACCTGTCAAACATCCATTGATCTAGTCAATTTACCCTTCAGTTCAGCATATAGTATACAGTGTATAGTGTCAGTGGATAGGTAACATTGACTCACCAGTGACGTCTCTAGGTGAAGTCCTTCATCTTTCATCCAGCACAGACCGCCATCAGTTCATCCAGCCAGGACTCGTCTCTGCAGGAAATAACACAGTTATCTCGAGCTCCGCTTGTAGAACACATTACTTAATTTTTCCCAACTTCTACATTACACCACATGAAGAAAAAGAGGCAACATAGTGTCACTCTACACAGTAACAGGACCGCCCCCATTTAAAACAGTGTCCTCAAAAAATAAAATAAATACATCACTGAAGTAATAATATCCCTTAATTAGGCCCTATGGTAATAATAATATCCCCCATCCTGGCCCCATGTATCTCATTCCTGGCTCCAGCCATATGTTCTCCCATCCTGCCCTCATGAGTATCCATCCTGCCCCATATGATCTCCCCATCCTGCCCCATCAGTCTCCATTGTATCCATCCTGCCCCATGATCCTGCACAATCTGTCTCCAATCCTGCCCCATGTCTTTCATTCTGCCCCGTGTCTCCAATCATTCCCCGTATCTACATTCTGCCCATGTCTCCAGTCCTGCCCCATTGTGTCCAGCATCTCTGCACCAATGTCCAGCATCTCTGCCCCCAGTGTCCAGCATCTCTGCCCCCAGTGTCCAGCATCTCTGCCCCCAGTGTGTCCAGCATCTCCTTGCCCCCAATGTGTCCAGCATCTCTGCCCCCAGTGTCCAGCATCTCTGCCCCCAATGTGTCCAGCATCTCTGCCCCCAATGTGTCCAGCATCTCTGCCCCAATGTGTCCAGCATCCTGCCCCCAATGTGTCCAGCATCCTGTCCCCTATGTGTCCAGCATCTCTGCCCCAATGTGTCCAGCATCCTGCCCCTAATGTGTCCAGCATTCTGCCCCCAATGTGTCCAGCATCGTGCCCCCAATGTGTCCAGTATCCTGCCCCAATGTGTCCAGCATCCTGCCCCCAATGTGTCCAGCATCCTGCCCCCAATGTGTCCAGCATCCTGCCCCCAATGTGTCCCGCATTCTGCCCCAATGTGTCCCGCATTCTGCCCCAATCTGTCCAGCATCTTGCCCCAATGTGTCCAGCATCCTGCCCCTAATGTGTCCAGCATCCTGCCCCCAATGTGTCCAGCATCCTGCCCCCAGTGTGTCCAGCATTTTGCACCCAAATATCCAGCATGTTGCCCCCAGTGTCTCCAGCATATTGCCCCATTGTCTCCAGCTTATTAACCCGTGTGTCCAGCATTCTGCCCCAGTGTGTCCAGCATATTGCCCCAGTGTGTCCAGCAATCTGCCCCAGTGTCTGACTCCAACATATTACCCCCAGTGTGTCCAGCAATCTGCCCCAGTGTCTCCAGCATTGTCCCCAGTGTGTCCAGTAATCTGCCCCAGTGTCTCCAATATTGCCCCAGTGTGTCGACATGCGACATGATGCATGCACCATGTGACGGCAAGCGACATGCACCATGCGATGACATGCGACATGCACCATGCGACAACATGCACCATGCAACGACATGCACCATGCGACGACATGCGACATGCACCAGGCTACATGCACCATGCGGCGACATGCACCATGCGACATGCACCATGCGACATGCACCATGCGATGACATGCTGCATGCACCATGTGACGGCATGCGACATTCACCATGCGACGACATGCGACATTCACCATGCGAAATGCACCATGCAATAACATGCTACATGCACCATGCGCCGACATGCGACATGCACCATGCGACGACATGCACCATGCGACGACATGCATTATGCTACGACATGCACCATGCTATGACATGCGACATGCACCAGGCCACATGCACCATGCGGCGACATGCACCATGCGCCTACATGCACCATGTGACATGCACCATGCGACATGCACTATGCGACGACATGCTGCATGCACCATGTGACGGCATGCGACATGCACCATGCAACAACATGCGACATTCACCATGCGAAATGCACCATGCAACGACATGCTACATGCACCATGCGCCGACATGCGACATGCACCATGCGACAACATGCACCATGCGACGACATGCACCATGCGATGACATGCACCATGCTATGACATGCACCATGCTACGACATGCGACATGCACCAGGCCACATGAACCATGCGGCGACATGCACCATGCGCCTACATGCACCACGAGACATGCACCATGCGACGACATGCACCATGCGATGACATGCACCATGCTACAACATGCGCCATGCTACGACATGTGACATGCACCAGGCCACATGCACCATGCGATGACATGCGACATGCACCATGCGACGACATTCACCATGCGGCGGCATGTGACATGCACCATGCGGCGACATGCACCATGCAACGACATGCTACATGCACCATGCGACGACATGCACCATGCGACGACATGCACCATGCGACTACATGCACCATGCGACATGCGACATTCACCATGCGACGACATGCACCATGCAACAACATGCACCATGCAACGACATGCGACATATAATACATACATACATACTACAGACGTACAGTACATATAACATAGAGTACATACTCACCATCACTTGTCACTTTGTTCCCCGAAGCCATTGTCACCTGTAAAAAATATTTAAATAATAAACAAACAATATACTCCCTGATCCGCAGATATCCAATTAAAACGAGTGTCCCACGATGATCTCCCGTGGAGAGCAGGAGCATCAGCTGATGCGACCACTCTCCAGGGGCTCCAGTAACACAATGATGGAAGGTATCCTTCCGCAATGTATTCCTCACAAGGTATTCCTACGCCCCTGTGAGAAAATAGTCCCTAGTCTCACTATTGGCATTGCTGGGTGAGACATTTTCCCACGCAGCAATTGCCATAAAGTGAGACCAGTGAACTAGAGTAACCTCAGTGATGCACTGCAGGAGCCATTGTCTCCTGTCAGTGTGTCACTGAGGGTCCTATAGAGCAGTGACATCACTCGATGTCACGTTCTATAGGGGAGATTGTCGTGGGACACTCGTTATTAATTGGACTACGGCGGAAAGGTAGTATACGGTTTATTATTTTACTTTTTTTTGCAGGCGCTGAAGTATGGTAAGTATGGTTAAATGAAGAATATTAAAATACTTTTTTCCAACTGTGTGTGTGTTTTATTAACCCTTTCTTACTATTGGATTAATAATGGATAGGCGTCTTATTGACGCCTCTCCATTATTAACCCGGCTTAATGTCACCTTACAATAGCAAGGTGATATTAACCCCTTATTACCCCATATCCCACCGATACTCAGGAGTGGGAAAAGAGGGGCTAAGTGCCGGAATTGGTGCATTTTACAGATGCGCCATTTCTGGGGCGGCTGCTGACTGGTATTTGTAGCCGGGGGGGGGGGGGAAATATCCATGGCCCGTCTCTAGGCTATGAATATCAGCCTGCAGCTGTCTGCGTAGCCTTTCTGGCTATAAAATATAGGGAGACCCCACGTTATTTTTTTGGGGGGGCTCCTCTATTTTAATAGCCAGTAAAGGCTACGCAGACAGCTGCGGGCTGGTATTCATAGTAAGCTACAGATATTGGCCCCGGCCGTCGGCTTTCCCCCTCTGGCGCAGAAAATTGCGCGGGAGCCCACGCTGTTTTTTTCCGATTTTTTTTCTTTTTAAATTCAACGTTCATTAAGGCCTCTTTCACTCTTGCGTCGGTACAGGTCCATCGCTATGCGTCGGGCCGACGTACCGACGCACGTTGTGAAATTTGTGCATGACGTGGGCAGCGGATGCAGTTTTTCAACCTATAATATACCTCCCATAGTATATATCAAAGCCCGCATATAATATAGCACAACTTGCATACTATATAGCACAGCCTGCATAATATAGCACAGCCCGCGTAGTAGTATACAGCACAGCCCGTGTAGTAGTATACAGCACAGCCCGGGTCATAGTATATACAACACAGCCCACACAGTGATAAATACACAGCACAGCCCACACAGTGATATATACACAGCACAGCCCACACAGTGGTATATACACAGCACAGCCCACACAGTGGTATATACACAGCACAGCGCACACAGTGGTATATACACAGCACAGCCCACACAGTGGTATATACACAGCCCACACAGTGGTATATACACAGCACAGCCCACACAGTGGTATATACAGCACAACCCACATCTCATCCCCCTGATAATGGCTCCACAGTCCAGTAAAAAAAACAAAAAAACACTCTCCTCACCTTTCCTCTTGCCCGCGCTGCTCCTGTCTCGGCGGCTTCAGTCTGCCTGGGACACAGCAGGTGTGCGATGATATTACGTCATCGCGCACCCACAGTTTCAGAGGCAGAGCGGGGAATGATGGGAGAGGGAGCATCAGCGGACGCTCTCTCCTCCATCATTACATTGAACTATACCGGCATCATAGACGCCGGTATAGTTGAATGCGGCGGCACTGGCGGGAGTAGGGGGGAAAGAGTGCAGCGCCCCACTACTGGCACCGGCCCTTCTGGCATTTGCCAGAAGTGCCCGATGGCCAGTCCGGCCCTGGTCACCGCCCACACACTTCCCTCCTCCTCAACTGCAGCGTTTCTTGGACCCACAAACGCAGCAAAACTGCAGATATTTGTTACATCTCAATGAAAGTGTAAGGCCGGAGTCACACTACAGTGAGATACGGCCGAGTCTCGCAGGTTAAATACAAGCTCTGGCACCGGGACTCCGGAGCGGAGGGTGCAGCTCCATGTATTGCTATGCGGCCGCACGTTCCGCTCCAGAGTGCCGGTGCCAGAGCTTGGTTTTAACCTGCGAGACTCGGCCATATCTCGCTGTAGTGTGATCCCGGCCTAAGGGTGCAGAAACGCTGCAGTTAGGCACAAAAGAAGTGACATGCTGCGGAGGAAAAAAAAACTGCGTTTCGGTGCGGCCTTTTCCTGCAGCATGTGCACAACAAGTCTGCGGCTCCCATAGACTTACATTGGTTGTACACAACACTGTGGATTTAATGCAATTCCGTACTGCAAAAAACGCTGCGGATCTGCAATCAAAACCGCAACGTGTGCACACAGTCATAGCATTTAGTGAACCTAGCAAAAAGGCAAGCAAAAAACAAGTGTGGGATTGCACTTTTTTTTTGCAATTTCATCGCACTTTGAATTTTTTTCACATTTTCTGTTACACGACATGGTAAAACCAATGATGTCGTTCAAAAGTAGAACTTGTCCCGCAAAAGATAAGCCCTCACAGCATGATAACAGGTAATATTGCTAAAATAAACACAGTAGGTGTTTTCAGTGGCACATAATAGCAAGATTTATGAAAAAAAAAAAAAAACTTTATAGTAGTGGACAACTTTTTTAAATGCATCTCAGAAGAAGAGAAGGAAGCTCTTGAGCAATTTTTTTTCTCCAGTCTGTTTTGTGTTTTCCTCCCTCTTAAAGGGAACCTGTCACCCCGAAAATCGCGGGTGAGGTAATCCCACCGGCATCAGGGGCTTATCTGCAGCATTCTGTAATGCTGTAGATAAGCCCCCGATGTTACCTGAAAAAGGAGAAAAAGACGTTAGATTATACTCACCCAGGGGCGGTCCCGCTGCTGGTCAGGTCGGATGGGCGTCTCCGGTCCGCTCCGGCGCGTCTTATCTTCTTTCCATGACGTCCTCTTCTGATCTTCAGCCACGGCTCCGGCGCAGGCGTACTTTGCTCTGCCCTCTTGAGGGCAGAGGATAGTACTGCAGTGCGCAGGCGCCGGAAAGGTCAGAGGCCCGGCGCCTGCGCACTGCAGTACTTTGTCTGCCCTCAACAGGGCAGAGCAAAGTACGCCTGCGCCGGAGCCGTGGCTGAAGATCAGAAGAGGACGTCATGGAAAGAAGATAGGAGGCGCCGGAGCGGACCGGAGACGCCCATCTGACCTGACCAGCAGCGGGACCGCCCCTGGGTGAGTATAATCTAACGTCTTTTTCTCCTTTTTCAGGTAACATCGGGGGCTTATCTACAGCATTACAGAATGCTGTAGATAAGCCCCTGATGCCGGTGGGATTACCTCACCCGCGATTTTCGGGGTGACAGGTTCCCTTTAATATCTGGGTGGCTGAGGAGCCTGGTGCAAGCATGAATGTTCAGGATTTGGCTTTTCGTGTAGACCAGATTGCTGCTAAGGTGCAAGGTATTTCTGATTATATTTTTCAGACTCCTGCTTTAGAACCAAAGATTCTTACTCCTGATTTATTTTCTGGTGACAGGTCTAAATTTTTGAGTTTCAAAAACAACTGTAAACTTTTTTTTGCCTTGAGACCTTGATCCTCTGGTGATTCCAGTCAGCAGGTAAAAATCGTTATTTCACTGCTGCGTGGCGACCCGCAGGAGTGGGCGTTTTCTCTGGAATCTGGGAATCCGGCTTTGCTTAATATTGATTCCTTTCTTCAGGCATTAGGATTATTGTATGATGAGCCTAATTCTGTGGATCAAGCTGAGAAGACCTTGTTGGCCCTGTCTCAGGGTCAAGAGGCGGCAGAATTGTATTGTCAGAAATTCAGAAAATGGTCAGTGTTGACTAAATGGAATAATGATGCTTTAGCGGCAATTTTCAGAAGTGGGCTTTCTGAATCCGTTAAAGATGTTATGGTGGCGTTTCCCACGCCTTCCGGTCTGAGTGAATCTATGTCTCTGGCCATTCAGATTGACCGACGCCTGCGGGAGCGCAGAACTGTGCGCGCTGTGGCATTATCCTCAGAGCAAATTCCTGAGCCTATGCAATGTGATAGAATTCTGTCTAGAAAGGAACGACAAGGTTTCAGACGTCAAAATGGGTTGTGTTATTATTGTGGCGATGCTTCTCATGTCATTTCTGTCTGCCCTAAGCGGACAAAGAGGATCGCAAGTTCAATTACCATCAGTACTGTACAACCTAAATTTTTGTTATCCATGTCCTTGATCTGCTCATTGTCATCATTTTCTGTCATGGCGTTTGTGGATTCAGGCGCCGCCTTGAATTTAATGGATTTTGAGTTTGCCAAGTGTTGTGGTTTTCTCTTGCAGCCTTTGCAGAACCCTATTCCTTTAAGGGGTATTGATGCTACACCCTTGGCTAAAAATAAGCCCCAGTTTTGGACACAGGTAACCATGCGCATGGCGCCAGCCCTGTTGTGAGTTCTGTTTTTGGGCTCCCTCTGGTGGTTACTGATGGTACTGGGTGATTTGTGTTCTGCTGTCTCTGGTGTCCACCTGTTCTATTAGGATTTGGGAGTTTCCTATTTAACCGGGCTTTCTTGTCATTTCCCCGCCGGCTATCAAGGTTATCAGAGTGTTTTTTTACCTCAGCTTCTGGCTTCAGTAATCTTCAGGACAAGCTAAGTTTTGATTTTCTTGTTCCACGTTTTGCTTTATTTTTGTCTTGTCCAGCTTGCATATAATTGTCTCTTTGCTGCTGGTTGCTTTAGTGGGCTGTAATTGCTCCTCATGTTCCATGAGTTGGAACATGAGTTCAAGTAATTACAGGATGGTTTTTTGAAGGGTTTTTTGCTGACCGCGCAGTTTACTTTTGTATCCTCTGCTATCTAGTTTTAGCGGGCCTCATTTTGCTGAATCTGTTTTCATACTGTGTATGTGCCTTCCTCTCATTTCACCATCATTATATGTGGGGGGCTGCTATTTCTGTGGGGTATTTCTCTGGAGGCAAGAGAGGTCTGTGTTTCTTCTAATAGGGGAAGTTAGATCTTCGGCTGGTGCGAGACGTCTAGGATCAACGTAGGCATGTTCCCCGGCTATTGTTATTTGTGTGTTCAGGTTTAGGGTCGCGGTCAGCTCAGGTTCCATCACCCTAGAGCTCGTTGGTGCTTGTCCTTTTGTGATTCCCTGCCATTGGAATCATGACAGTATAGCCGGCCAAAATGTTTGGGCTGAAGTAGGAGGAAAAGTAGTCTGAGGAAGTTTTTTTTTTTTTTCTCTCCTCTGAGGTTGCTGCCTAGCCTTAATTGCAGCCAGGCTGATTTTTTTTTTTTTCCTCCTCTTAATCCTTGAATGGCTCTGACCTTAGCTGTTTATCATGGACGTCCAGAGTTTAGCTTCCAGCTTGAATAATCTTGCTGCTAAGGTTCAAAATATACAAGATTTTGTTGTACATGCTCCTATGTCTGAACCTAGAATTCCTATTCCAGAGTTCTTTGCTGGAGATAGATCTAGTTTTCTGAATTTTAGGAACAATTGCAAGCTGTTCCTTTCTTTGAAATCTCGCTCTTCTGGAGACCCTGCTCAGCAGGTTAAGATTATTATATCTTTCCTGCGGGGTGACCCTCAAAATTGGGCATTTGCATTGGCACCAGGGGATCCTGCGTTGCTTAATGTGGATGCGTTTTTTCTGGCATTGGGTTTGCTCTATGAGGAACCTGTTTTCATACTGTGTATGTGCCTTCCTCTCATTTCACCGTCATTATATGTGGGGGGCTGCTATTTCTGTGGGGTATTTCTCTGGAGGCAAGAGAGGTCTGTGTTTCTTCTAATAGGGGAAGTTAGATCTTCGGCTGGTGCGAGACGTCTAGGATCAACGTAGGCACGTTCCCCGGCTATTGTTATTTGTGTGTTCAGGTTTAGGGTCGCGATCAGCTCAGGTTCCATCACCCTAGAGCTCGTTGGTGCTTGTCCTTTTGTGATTCCCTGCCATTGGAATCATGACACAGCCCATCAGGAAGATTGTCGATTTCTGGTGTTGCATAACTTGCATGATGTTGTCGTGCTGGGTTTTCCGTGGTTGCAGGTACATAATCCTGTGTTGGACTGGAAGTCCATGTCTGTGACTAGTTGGGGTTGTCAGGGGGTTCATAATGATGTTCCTTTGATGTCAATCTCCTCTTCTTCACCTTCTGAGATTCCAGAGTTTTTGTCTGATTTTCAGGATGTATTCGATGAGCCCAAGTCCAGTTTCCTTCCACCGGACAGGGACTGTGATTGTGCTATTGACTTGATTCCAGGCTGTAAGTTTCCTAAGGGTCGACTTTTCAACCTATCTGTGCCTGAACATACCGCCATGCGGAGCAATATTAAGGAGTCTTTGGAGAAAGGGCATATTCGGCCATCTTCTTCACCGTTGGGGGTGGGGTTCTTTTTTGTTGCTAAAAAATATGGTTCCTTGAGACCCTGTATAGATTATCGCCTCTTGAATAAAATCACGGTCAAGTTTCAATACCCTCTACCTTTGCTTTCCGATTTGTTTGCTAGGATTAAGGGAGCTAGTTGGTTTACGAAGATTGACCTTCGAGGGGCATATAATCTTGTTCGTATTAAGCAGGGTGATGAATGGAAAACTGCGTTTAACACGCCCGAAGGCCATTTTGAATACCTTGTGATGCCATTCGGACTCTCTAATGCTCCATCTGTTTTTCAGTCCTTTATGCATGATATTTTCCGGTCTTATCTTGATAAATTCTTGATTGTATATTTGGACGATATTTAGATTTTTTCCGATAATTGGGAGTCTCATGTGCAACAGGTCAGGATGGTATTTCAGATCCTTCGTGACAATGCCCTGTTTGTGAAAGGGTCTAAGTGTCTCTTTGGGGTGAGGAAAGTCTCTTTTTGGGCTTCATTTTTTCTCCCTCGTCTATAGAGATGGATCCGGTTAAGGTTCAGGCCATTCATGATTGGATTCAGCCCACATCCGTGAAGAGCCTTCAGAAATATTTGGGTTTTGCAAATTTTTATCGCCGTTTCATTGCTAATTTTTCTAGCGTGGTTAAACCCTTGACCGATTTGATGAAGAAGGGCGCTGATGTGGCGAATTGGTCCTCTGCGGCTGTTTTTGCCTTTCAGGAGCTTAAACATCGATTTACTTCTGCTCCAGTGTTGCGCCAACCGGATGTTTCTCTTCCATTTCAGGTTGAGGTTGACGCTTCTGAGATTGGGGCGGGGGCCGTTTTGTCTCAGAGGGATCCTGTTGGTTCCTTGATGAAACCGTGTGCCTTCTTTTCCCGTTAATTTTCGCCTGCTGAACGCAATTATGATGTCGGCAATCGGGAGTTGTTGGCTATCAAGTGGGCGCTTGAGGAGTGGCGACATTGGCTTGAGGGAGCTAAGCACCGTATTGTGGTCTTGACCGATCATAAGAATTTGATTTACCTGGAGCTAAGCACCGTATTGTGGTCTTGACCGATCATAAGAATTTGATTTACCTCGAGTCTGCTAGACGGCTGAATCCTAGACAGGCTCGATGGTCCTTGTTTTTTTCCCGTTTTGATTTTGTGGTCTCGTACCTTCCGGGTTCTAAGAATATTAAGGCTGATGCCCTCTCTAGGAGTTTTTTGCCTGATTCTCCTGAGATCTTGGAGCCGGTCGGTATTCTGAAAGAAGGGGTGGTCCTTTCGTCCATTTCCCCTGATTTACGACGGGCTCTTCAGGAATTTCAGGCTGACAGACCTGACCACTGTCCTGTGGGGAAATTGTTTGTTCCTGACAGATGGACTAGTAGAGTGATTTCTGAGGTTCACTGTTCCGTGTTGGCTGGTCATCCTGGCATTTTTGGTACCAGAGATTTGGTTGGTAGGTCCTTTTGGTGGCCTTCATTGTCACGTGATGTGCGTTCTTTTGTGCAGTCCTGTGGGACTTGTGCGCAGGCTAAGCCTTGTTGTTCCCATGCTAGTGGGTTGCTTTTGCCATTGCCCATCCCTGAGAGGCCCTGGATGCATATTTCAATGGATTTTATTTCTGATCTTCCGGTCTCCCAGAAGATGTCTGTGAGCTGGGTTGTTTGTGACCGGTTCTCTAAGATGGTTCATTTAGTGCCCTTGCCTAAATTGCCGTCCTCTTCAGATTTGGTTCCGTTGTTTTTTCAGCATCTGGTTCGTTTGCATGGTATTCCGGAGAATATTGTGTCCGACAGAGGTTCCCAGTTTGTTTCTAGGTTTTGGTGGGCCTTTTGTGCTAGGCTGGGCATTGATTTGTCTTTTTCTTCTGCATTTCATCCTCAGACAAATGGACAGACCGAGCGCACTAATCAGACCTTGGAGACTTATTTGAGATGCTTTGTGTCTGCTGATCAGGATGATTGGGTGGCTTTCTTGCCATTAGCCGAGTTTGCCCTTAATAATCAGGCTAGTTCTGCTATCTTGGTTTCACCTTTCTTTTGTAATTTTGGTTTTCATCCTCGTTTTTCTTCTGGGCAGGTTGAGCCTTCTGACTGTCCTGGTGTGGATTCTGTGGTGGACAGGTTGCAGCAGATTTGGGCTCATGTGGTGGACAAGTTGGTGTTGTCTCAAGAGGAGGCTCAACGTTTTGCTAATCGTCGTCGGTGTGTTGGTTCCCGGCTTCGGGTTGGGGATCTGGTCTGGTTGTCCTCCCGTCATGTTCCTATGAAGGTTTCGTCTCCTAAGTTTAAGCCTCGGTTTATTGGTCCTTATAGGATTTCTGAGGTTATTAATCCGGTGTCTTTTTGACTGGCGCTTCCAGCCTCTTTTGCTATCCATAATGTCTTCCATAGATCTTTGCTGCGGAAATATGTGGAGCCTGTTGTTCCTTCTGTTGATCCTCCGGCCCCTGTGATGGTTGATGGGGAGTTGGAATATGTTGTTGAGAAGATTTTGGATTCCCGTTTTTTGAGGCGGAAGCTTCAGTACCTGGTCAAATGGAAGGGTTATGGCCAGGAGGATAATTCTTGGGTTTTTGCCTCTGATGTCCATGCTGCTGATTTGGTCCATGCCTTTCATCTGGCTCGTCCTGATCGTCCTTGGGGCCCTGGTGAGGGTTCGGTGACCCCTCCTCAAAGGGGGGGTACTGTTGTGAATTCTGCTCTTGGGTTCCCTCCGGTGGTTGAAGGTGGGAATGCAGTTGTCTCTGAGTCACAGTCCTGGCCAGGTGTATCTAATAATTACAATTCGGACTGGGATATTTAGGTGTGCAGGATCCTTTAGCCCTTTCCAGTTGTCAATGTTCCTTGTGAAGTGATGGATCACTTTCTGGCTTCTCCTGCCTGCTGCCAAATTCAGCAAAGATAAGTGTTTGGTTCTTTGTATCTGTTGAACACTGCTGTGTGCTTGTTTCAGTTTTATTCCTGCTCTGATTGTAGGATTCACTGGAGTTGCAGATTCACGCTCCTACATCTATTAGTTAGATGTAGGAAGTTTTTGTAATTTCTGCGGTGGATGTTTTGGAAGGTTTTTTTTTACTGACCGCACAGAACTCTGTCCAATTCTGTCCTATCTAGATAGTGTGGCCTCCTGTGCTAAATTCTGTTTTCATCCTGTGTATGTTTTTTCCTCTCCGACTCACTGCCAATATTTGTGGGGGGCTGTCTATCTTTTGGGGATTTTCTCTGAGGCAAGATAGTTTTTCTCTTTCCATCTTTAGGGGTATTTAGTCCTCCGGCTGTGAAGAGGTGTCTAGGTGTGTTAGGTACACTCCACGGCTACTTCTAGTTGCGGTGTTAAGTTCAGGTTTGCGGTCAGTACAGTGGCCACCATCTCCAGTGAAAGTTCTCATGCAGCCCCAAAGTCACCGGATCATAACAGTGGGCTGCGGGAACTGAAGGCTGGTTCCCTTGTGCCAATAGGACAAGCTCCCCCTGTAGGACTGTGGGTTTTCGGTAACTATGGTGGCTCACGGCCTAGCAATTTTTTTTCCTGTGGACCTTCTGCTGCCTATCTGAGTGCCAGCACCATTAGCTGGTTCTTAGGAACACAAGCTTGAACAGCTCCCCCTGGTTCCATTACCGTCAGCTGGTTCCGGGCAGAGCCTTTGGCTTAGGTGCCTCCTTCTGGTTATCCGAGTTCCACCAATGTCAGGTGGTCCTTGGTAGTGCTTTCTGGCACGGATACCTCATGCTTAGTAACCGGGTTCCAGTAACGTCAGCTGGTCCTCAGTTGTTCCATTGGCTCTTGTACCTTCGGCTAGCCATCCGGGTTCCAGTACCATCAGCTGGTTCTCGGCAGTGTCTTTTGCTCTTGTACTTTCTGCTCCCCATCTTGGTTCCAGTACCAACAGCCGGTTCCGGGCAGAGCCTTTGGCTTAGGTGCCTCCTTCTGGTTACCCAAGTTCCACCAATGTCAGGTGGTCCTTGGTAGTGCTTTCTGGCACGGGTACCTCCTGCTTAGTAACCGGGTTCCAGTAACATCAGCTGGTCCTTGGTAGTTCCATTGGCTCTTGTACCTTTCGGCTGGCCATCCGGGTTCCAGTACCATCAGCTGGTTCTCGGCAGTGTCTTTTGCTCTTGTACCTTCTGCTCCCCATACTGTTTCCAGTACCGTCAGCTGGTTCCTGGCAGAGCCTTTGGCTTAGGTGCCTCCTTCTATGTATCCGAGTTCCACCAACGTCAGGTGGTCCTTGGTAGTGCTTTCAGGCACGGGTACCTCCTGCTTAGTAACCGGGTTCCAGTAACGTCAACTGGTCCTCGGTAGTTCCATTGGCTCTTGTACCTTTTCGCCAGCCATCCAGGTTCCAGTACCATCAGCTGGTTCTCGGCCGGGTCTTTTGCTCTTGTACCTTCTGCTCCCAATCCTGGTTCCAGTACTGTCAGATGATTCCGGGCAGAGCCTTTGGCTTAGGTGCCTCCTTCTGGGTTTCTGAGTTCCACCAACGTCAGGTGGTCCTTGATAGTGCTTTCTGGCACGGGTACCTCCTGCTTAGTAACCGGGTTCCAGTAACATCAGCTAGTCCTTGGTAGTTCCATTGGCTCATGTACCTTCGGCTAGCCATTCGGGTTCCAGTATTGTCAGCTGGTTCTCGGCAGTGTCTTTTGCTCTTGTACCTTCTGCTCCCCATCCTGGTTCCAGAACCGTCAGCTGGTTCCGGGCAGAGCCTTTGGCTTAGGTGCCTCCTTCTGGGTATCCGAGTTCCACCAACGTCTGGTGGTCCTTGGCAGTGCTTTCTGGCACGGGTACCTCCTGCTTAGTAATCGGTTCCTGTAACGTCAGCTGGTCCTCGGTAGTTCCATTGGTTCTTGTACCTTTGGCTAGCCATCCGGGTTCCAGTATTATCAGATGGTTCTCGGCAGTATCTTTTGCTCTTGTACCTTCTGCTCCCCATCCTGGTTCCAGTACCATCACCTGGTTCCGGGCAGATGCTTTGGCTTAGGTGCCTCCTTCTCGGTATCCGAGTTCCACCAATGTCAGGTGGTCCTTGGTAGTGCTTTCTGGCACGTGTACCTCCTGCTTAGTAACCGGGTTCCTGTAACGTCAGCTGGTCCTCAGTAGTTCCATTGGCTCTTGTACCTTCGGCTAGCCATCCAGGTTCCAGAACCGTCAGCTGTTTCTCGGCAGTGTCTTTTGCTTTTGTACCTTCTGCTCCCCATCCTGGTTCCAGTACTGGCAGCTAGTTCCGGGCAGAGCCTTTGGCTTAGGTGCCTTCTTCTGGGTATCTGAGTTCCACCAACGTCAGGTAGTCCTTGGTAGTGCTTTCTGGCACGGGTACCTCCTGCTTAGTAACCGGGTTTAAGTAACATCAGCTGGTTCTCGGTTGTTCCATTGGCTCATGTACCTTCGGCTAGCCATCTGGGTTCCTGTACCATCAGCTGGTTCTCGGCAGTGTCTTTTGCTCTTGTACCTTCTACTACATTTCCAAGTTCAAGACCCTAAAGATGACGACCCTGAAGACCGAGAAGCAGAAGAACAAGAAGCTGCAGAACAAAAAGCAGAAGAATATTAAGCATAAGACTAAAAATCAGAGCAAAACATATTATAAGCAGAAGAAGACTAAACAGTGTATGGGGGTCAGTCCGTTCCTCTTCATGTTGCCCCTGGAAAAAACCTGCTGCTGCAGGCCAAACTGAATGCGGACAAATCCTGTTGTAAATCTTTTGTGACAGGCAGAACAGAAGGTGTAATCTTCAAACTTTTATAGATAACAACTACAGGAAGGTCTGGCTGTTACAAATAAGAATATGATGAAGAAGAAGAAGATGAAGAAGCTGATTATGAAGAAGAAGAATAGTTGAATAAAAAGAATATGAAGCATGTAAAAAAAATAATAATAATACAAAGAAGGTGAAGAAGAAGAAGATTAATAAGGTGAAGGAGAAGTTGATGGAAAAGATGATGCTGCTGAGGATGATGAAGAAGAAAGTGTGGGAGAAGTTAAAAAGAAGGTGAACAGCATGGAAGTAGTGAAACATAAATATCTGACTAAATATAAAAAATCGTAACATAGTCAATAGCTTTGTAACTCCGAATGTCTTAAAAAAAAAATTAATTCCTGCTATTCCATTTGATTAGGCTAAACCTCTTTGCCTTTAATGTCTCCTCCACCTCCCCCAATAAATCCTACATTATTCTTAGTTGTTTTCCTTCATGTAGAATTAACCTACAAAGAAAGAAAGGGTTTATTTTAATTCTGATATTTTTGTCCCATTGACTTGCATTGGTATCGGGTATCGGTATCGGAGATATCCAATATTTTTTGAATATCAGCCGATCCAATCCGATACGATACTTCTGGATATGGGAAGGTATCGCTCAACACTACTTGTAACTAGTGTTAAGCATTCCAATACTGCACATATCGGGTATCGGACGATATTCGCTGTATTGGATTTCCGATACTGAGTTCCGATACATTTAAGATATTGGATACCGGAATTGGAAGTTCCTATAGTTCAATGATGCACAATAATGGAGTGTGGGCGGTGCATGGTCAGAGACTGCGTGTCTGTGTGTGCGGGCGGGGTCTGTGCGTGACCATAGGGTGGTCTGTGCGGGCCTGCCGGGTGTCTGTACGGGCCTGCCGGGGGTCTGTGCGGCCTGCAGGGGGTCTCTGCGGCCTGCCGGAGGTCTGTACAGGCCTCTCGGAGGTCTGTGCGGCCTTCTTGGGGTCTATGCGGCCTGCCGGGGGTCTGTGTGGCCTGCCTGGGATCTGTGCAGCCTGCTGGGAGTCTGTACGGGCCTCTCAGGGGTCTGTGCAGCTTGGCGGGGATCTTTGTGTTTGCGTGCAGGCATCGTCCAATGGGACTACAAGTCCCATCGGGCTATGCCTGCTACAATAGCAGTGATTGACACATTAGCCAATGATGGGACAGAAGTAGCCCCATCATAAGGCTAATGTGTTGAATGTAAAAAAAAACACAAACATACATACTACATACAACAAACTACATACATACGACATACATACTACATGCATACAACATACATACTACATACATACAACATATATATTACATGCATACTACATACATACTGCATACTACATACATACAACATACTACTTACATACTACATACATACTGTACATACATACATACAACATACATACAACATACATACAACATACTACATACATGCTTCATACAGTACAGACCAAAAGTTTGGACACACCTTCTCATTTAAAGATTTTTCTGTTTTTTCATGACTACGAAAATTGTACATTCACACTGAAGGCATCAAAACTATGAATTAACATATGTGGAATGATATACTTAACATAAAAGTGTGAAACAACTGAAATTATGTCTTATATTCTAGGTTCTTCAAAGTAGCCACCTTTTGCTTTGATCACTGCCGTGAACACTTTTGTCATTCTCTTGATGAGCTTCAAGTGGTAGTCACCGGGAATGGTTTTCACTTCCCAGGTGTGCCCTGTCAGGTTTAATAAGTGGGATTTCTTGCCTTATAAATGGGGTTGGGACCCTCAGTTGTGTTTTGCAGAAGTCTGGTGGATACACAGCTGATAGTCCTACTGAATAGACCGCTAGAATTTGTATTATTGCAAGAAAAAAGCAGCTAAGTAAAGAAAAATGAGTGGCCATAATTACTTTACGAAATGAAGGTCAGTCAGTCCGAAAAATTGGGAAAACTTTGAAAGTGTCCCCAAGTGCAGTGGCAAAAACCATCAAGCGCTACAAAGAAACTGGCTCACATGAGGACCGCACCAGGAAAGGAAGACCAAGAGTCATCTCTGCTTCTGAGGATAAGTTTATCAGAGTCACCAGCCTCAGAAATCACAGGTTAACAGCAGCTCAGATTAGAGACCAGGTCAATGCCACACAGAGTTCTAGCAGCAGACACATCTGTACAACAACTATTAAGAGGAGACTTTGTGCAGCAGGCCTTCATGGTAAAATAGCTGCTAGGAAACCACTGCTAAGGACAGACAACAAGCAGAAGAGACTTGTTTGGGCTAAAGAACACAAGGAATCGACATTAGACCTGTGCTTAGGTCTGATGAGTCTAAATTTGAGATCTTTGGTTCCAACCACCTTGTCTTTGTGCGACGCAGAAAAAGTGAACGGATGGAGTCTACATGCCTGATTCCTACCGTGAAGCATGGATGAGGAGGAGGTGTGATAGTGTGGGGGTGCTTTGCTGGTGACATTGTTGGGGATTTATTCAAAATTGAGTGTGCAAAGCAGTCATCAAAGCAAAAGGTGGCTACTTTGAAGAACCTAAAATATAAGACATAATTTCAGTTGATTCACACTTTTTTGCTAAGTATTTAATTCCACATGTGTTAATTCATAGTTTTGATGCCTTCAGTGTGAATGTACAATTTTCATAGTCATGAAAATACAGAAAAATCTTTAAATGAAAAGGTGTGCCCCAACTTTCGGTCTGTACTGTACATACATACAACATACATACAACATACTACAAACATAAATACAACATACTACATACATTCAACATACATACAACAGACATACTACATACATACAACATACTACATACATACTACATACAGTACATACAACATACATACATACTACATACATACATACTACATACATACTACATACATACATACATACATAGTACATACATACTACACACTACATACATAATACATGCATACTACATACATACAACATATATACTACATACATGCTACCTACATACTACAAACAATACAGTCATACTGTACATTACATACAATACATATATACTGGATATATAACATACAGTACATATAACATAGATTACATACTCACCATCACTTGCCATTTTGATCCCCGAAGCCAGTGTCATCTGTAAAAAAAGATTAAAATAACAAACAATATACTCCCTGATCTGCAGAAATCCACAAATGTCTCACGATCATCTCAGTCTCTAGGGGCTCCAGGAATACAATGACGGGAGGAAGGTATCCTTCCTCACTGTATTCCTCCGCTGCTGTAAAAAAATAGCCCCTAGTCTCACTTTTGGCATTGCTGTGTGAGAAATTTTCCCGCACAGCAATTGCCATAAAGTGAGACTCTGAACTCTAGTAACATCTCAGTGATGCACTGCAGGAGCCATTGTCTCCTGCCAGTGTGTCACTGAAGGTGACAATGGTAAGTAGTCTCAAAAGAAATTATAACTCATTTGTTTTACTCAAAAAATGGCTGAAATTAGCATAAAATGCTATTTGGTTTTTGACCGGGAACAGTACAATTGTAAAAAAATGTGGCGCAAAAACTAAACCAAAAAGGACCCTTAGAAAGAATCCCTCAAATTAGGAAAAGAGAAGTAACCACAAGTTTCAGAACCGCATAATGAATTGTTTAAAAAATATCAACGTTCAAAAACGGTCATTTTTGACCGAACAGTACTGCAGGGTTAAATGAAAAAAACACAAAAGAGAATGAAGCAAAAAGCAGAACATTGATCATTTCACACAAAACTCCAAAAATGGGTCAGACAAAAGTTTTGGCACCCTCAACCTAATACTTGGTTGCACAACCTTTAGCCAAAATAACTGCGACCAACCGCTTCCGGTAACCATAAATGAGTTTCTTTCAATGCTCTGCTGGAATTTTAGACCATTCTTCTTTGGCAAACTGCTTCAGGTCCCTGATATTTGAAGGGTGCCTTCTCCAAACTGCCATTTTTAGATCTCTCCACAGGTGTTCTATGGGATTCAGGTCTGGACTCATTGCTGGCCACCTTAGAAGTCTCCAGTGCTTTCTCTCAAACCATTTTCCAGTGCTTTTTGAAGTTTGTTTTGGGTCATTGTCCTGCTGGAAGACCCATGACCTCTGAGGGAGACCCAGCTTTCTCACACTTGGCCCTACAATATGCTGCAAAATTTGTTGGTTGTCTTCAAACTCCAGAGCTAGGGAGCAGTCTAGCAAGGATTTTTTCTTTCACTAATTGCACTTTATTTTTTGCACTGTTTTGCACTTTGTGAGTCTGTGTCTCTCACCCTGTCAATAATATTTTTTTGGTTAGCCCAAAACCATCATGGGCTATATCGGCCACTAATTCATCAAATACCCTATCATTTCCTGTTGAATAAATGGAGGCCCAATTGTGACACATTTGTTTAGGGCACCAATAGGAGAAATAGGGTGAGCCGACGTTGAGTGGGGGCGCCAATCTCGATTGTGTGTAGGGTGCCAACCTCCGCTGACAGGTAGTGGTCATTGAGGGCCCTTTTTCTAGGGTTAGACAGAGAGCACGGTTATTTGTGTTATTATGTCTGTGGTTGTTTTTATGGATTCATGTAATTAAATAAAATAGGTACTGTATATATATTTTTAGAGTATAGGTTAATTGCGTTACACTAAATTTCCCTGACATATAACCAGTATTAGTTCTAAGCTTTACTTAAGGTCCTGAACATGCTGCAGCTATATAAGCTTCGCATGACTGCACGGCCATGCGCTAGTGTACAATTGTATACGTGTGTTTGTTCTGAGTGCAAGTCGTTCATTAAATACCCCTACCCTATTGTATGACTGTTCGCGTAAGGTGTATGGCTGCTATCTAGTGCCCGACTAACCTCTCAACGTGTTACACACGAATCAGCGTCTATTGCTGTGACCGCCAGTGCGGCACCACGCGCCAGTAGTGCGCTTCCTAACCCACGTCCAGGTGCTTAGTGGTGTCTGCTAACAAGGCACCGTTCGCACTTTGGTGTTCTAACTATATCTAACTGTTACCTAACACACCCAGTTGCGGTGTTGTGCGCAAGTAGTCTGAATGGACTTCAACTCTGAGTCTTGGGATTGAGTTTGCTGACTCCTTGCTTGCACTCATTAGTGCGGTATTGCGGACCTGTGGCTTTTACAGGGTTCGGTTCCACCGCCATAGAGCGCTGCCACTTACTAGCAGCAGGTTTTCACCTGCACGGTGGACCCCAGACTGCAAACGCACCAATATTATTTCACCTTATACTTGGTGCGCTCTGCCAGTCCTAACACAGGTGCTGTTAATTACACCAATTAGAGAAGCATCACATGATTTTTCGAACAGTGCCAATACTTTTGTCCACCCCCTTTTTTATGTTTGGTGTGGATTTATATCCAATTTGGCTTTAGGACAATTCTGTTTGTGTTTTTTTCATTTAAGACAAATTAAATGAAGATAATAATACCAAATATTTAGTGTTTGCAATCATTTTCAGGAAGAAAATGAGTATTATCTGACAGAATTGCAGGGGTGTCAATACTTTGGGCCACAACTGTATGTATTGCATGTAATGTATGAATGTATTGTATGTAGTATGTATGTAGTATGTATGCATGTTGTATGTACAGTATGTTTTATGTATGTAGTATGTATTTAGTATGTATGTATGTTGTATGGATGTATGTATGTTGTATGTATGTAGTATGTTGTATGTATGCTGTATGTATGTAGTATGTATGTATGTTGTATGTACGTTGTATGTATGAGGGATGTATGTATGTAGTATGTTGTATGCATGTTGTATGTATGTATGTATGTAGTATGTATGTTGTATGTATGTATGTAGTATGTAAGTAGTATGTTGTATGCATGTGTATAGTATGTATGTATGTATGTTGCATGTATGTATGTAGTATATAGTATGTTGTATGTATGCTGTATGTATGTGGTATGTTGTATGTATGTATGTAGTATGTTTGTAGTATGTTGTATGTATGTATGCATGTAGTGTTTATGTAGTATGTTGTATGTATGTATGTAGTATGTATGTAGTATGTATGCATGTAGTATGTATGCAGTATTTTGTATGTAGTATGTATGTAGTATGTATGTAGTATGTATATAGTAAGTATGTAGTATTCATGTAGTATGTTTTTTTATTACATTCAACAGATTAGCCGGATGATGGGTCTACTACTGCCCATCATTGGCTAATATGTCAATCACTGCCATTGTAGCAGGCATATATTGTAGCAGGACGATGCCTGCACACAAACACAAAGACCCCCGGCAGGTCGCACTGACCCCCGAGAGGCCCGTACATACCCCCGTCAGGCCGTACAGACCTCTGAGAAGCCCGTGCAGACCCCCAGCAGGCCACACAGATCCCCGGCAGGCCGCACAGACCCCCGAGAGACCTGTAGAGACCCCTGGCAGGCCCGCACCGACCCCCGGCAGCCCGTACAGACCCCCGGCAGGCCCGCACAGACCCCCCATGGTCCCACACAAACATGCAGTCTTCACCCATGCACCGCCCACACTTTTCCCCCCTCCGGTACAGGATGTACAAGGAAAGAAAGGGCTTATTTTCATTCCGATATTTGTGTCCCATTGACTTGCATTGGTTTCCGATATCGGTATCGGCGATATCCGATATTTTTTGGATATCGGCCGATAGAATCCGATCCCGATATTTTTCAATATCGGAAGGTATCGCTCAACACTACTTGTTCCTGAATGACTGGGAACTAGGAATTACATTTGCAAGTTGTGAAATTACTCCCAAGCCTAACGGTCCTTCCTCTTTGTCAGACTTACCACAGTATGGCACAAATTTGTAGAGGTAGCCATTGGAACTGCACAGACACCAAATTTTGCAGCCGAATTTGATTAGCTTACCTCGCATTTACATTTTTGTAGGGTGTTTGCCATAATAGCGGACCATCATTTCATCTAAGGAAAGTTCCTGGTGGAATACACCAAATTTCAGGAATTCTTTCCCCAGTATTTCACAGAATAAACTAACTTTGTACATCTTGTCAGAATTGTCAATTTTAGAATTGTCATTTAGGTGTATATATTTTTTAATTTCCCTAAAACAGTTCTTTGACATTGCTTTGTACACCAATGGAACTCCCACATCTTGAGCTTGTTCCCAGTACATGTCCTCTTGGGGGAGAGAATGATATCCAGACAGTAACAATATGCCTAAGAAAACTTGTAATACGCTGATGGGAAAGGAGGGTTTATTTTTTTGGTTTGCATATAGCATGCTTTGGGTCAAAATAATATCCATAACATCGTGGGAAAAAAAAACTCTTTAAATACTTCAACTTCATTTTTATTTTCTTAAAGGTCACAAATGTTGCTTATTTCGGACGTATCCTGGTCCGCACTGCTTTCATATGTTGGTTGACATTTTTTCCATTTTGGAGTTGCTGCACATTGTAATATTTCTGTTGCATTTTTTTTCTTTCTCACAACTGGTTTTGAAGTTTGATTCCTTGGTAGTTTTCTGCTACTGGTACTTGACGTTCTCTGCTGAGGTGGATGGTAAATTCTCAGTTGATGCCACCTCAGGAGCCTCTTCAATTTCTGTTGAAGTGTGCAATACCTCCAAAGTTCCTGCTACATCATTCAATTCATGAGCAAGAAGCTCATTTTCCTGAAAATCTTCCTCATCAGTTGCCTCATCAGGCTTAGGGGGCACAATCACTACTTTAACATCAGTAAATTCCTCTTCTGGGTCATCTAATTCCTCAAGATAACCTAGTATTTTATCAACAGTAAGTCCTTATTTATATCGATAAGCCATGTTCTTACTGCTGATACAGCAAAAGCAAAAATTAGTTTAGTAACATTTAGAAAACTATAAATAAAAATATATCTTATTATTTCAAATATATATATATATATTTCACATTTTACTATTCACTCATGAAACAAGCTAAATAAACAATTGTGATGAATAAAAACAAAAAAATACCAACCTTATATACTGTGATGTGATTGTATACAATGTCTGACAAGCCATCAAGTTACAGGGTCTGTTCTCCTGAGTGTCTCCAGTACAGCTGAGATATCAGGTTTCACAAAGCATATATAATCAGAAAGGTACTGGGGTGTTATGAATAGGTAATTCAGAACCACAATGGACCTTGAAGTTCAGAGCACACAAAGTGACCTGACAATAACCAAAAAACATAGGACGAGCTCTGAGACGTGGAAACTCTGCTGACCGCAATCCCTAATCCTATCCAACCACACTAGAGGCAGCCGTGGATTGCGCCTAACGCTCCCTATGCAACTCGGCACAGCCTGAGAAACTAACTAGCCCTGCAGATAGAAAAATAAGCCTACCTTGCCTCAGAGAAATACCTCAAAGGAAAAGGCAGCCCCCCACATATAATGACTGGGAGTTAAGATGAAATTACAAACGCAGAGATGAAATAGATTTAGCAAAGTGAGGCCCAACTTACTGAACAGACCGAGGATAGGAAAGATTGCTTTGCGGTCAACACAAAACCCTACAAACAACCACGCAGAGGGGGCAAAAAGACCCTCCGCACCGACTAAAGGTACGGAGGTGCTCCCTCTGCGTCCCAGAGCTTCCAGCAAGCAAGAAAAACCAATATAGCAAGCTGGACAGAAAAAAACAGCAAACAAAAACAACACAAGCAAAACTTAGCTTATGCAGGATAGAAAGGCCACAGGAACGATCCAGGAGGAAGCAAGACCAATACTAGAACATTGACTGGAGGCCAGGATCAAAGCACTAGGTGGAGTTAAATAGAGCAGCACCTAACGACTTAACCTCAATACCTGAGGAAGGAAACTCAGAAGCCGCAGTACCACTCACATCCACCAACGGAAGCCCATAGACAGAATCAGCCGAAGTACCACTTGTGACCACAGGAGGGAGCTCGACCACAGAATTCACAACAGTACCCCCCTTTGAGGAGGGGTCACCGAACCCTCACCAAAGCCCCCAGGCCGACCAGGATGAGCCATATGAAAGGCACGAACAAGATCGGCAACATGGACATCAGAGGCAAAGACCCAGGATTTATCTTCCTGACCATAACCCTTCCACTTAACCAGATACTGGAGTTTCCGTCTCGAAACACGAGAATCCAAAATCTTCTCCACTATATACTCCAACTCCCCCTCCACCAAAACCGGGGCAGGAGGATCAACAGATGGAACCATAGGTGCCACGTATCTCCGCAACAATGACCTATGGAATACGTTATGGATGGAAAAAGAATCTGGAAGGGTCAAACGAAAAGACACAGGATTAAGAACCTCAGAAATCCTATACGGACCAATGAAACGAGGCTTAAACTTAGGAGAGGAAACCTCCATGGGAGTATAACAAGATGATAACCAAACCAAATCCCCAACACGAAGTCGGGGACCCACACAACGTCTGCGATTAGCGAAACGTTGAGCCTTCTCCTGGGACAAGGTCAAATTGTCCACTACATGAGTCCAAATCTGCTGCAACCTGTCCACCTGTCCACCACAGTATCCACACCAGGACAGTCCGAAGACTCAACCTGCCCTGAAGAGAAACGAGGATGGAACCCAGAATTGCAGAAAAACGGCGAAACCAAGGTAGCCGAGCTGGCCCGATTATTAAGGGCGAACTCAGCCAACGACAAAAAGGACACCCAATCATCCTGATCAGCAGAAACAAAGCATCTCAGATATGTTTCCAAGGTCTGATTGGTTCGTTCAGTCTGGCCATTTGTCTGAGGATGGAAAGCCGAGGAAAAAGACAAATCAATGCCCATCCTAGCACAAAAGGCTCGCCAAAACCTCGAAACAAACTGGGAACCTCTGTCAGAAACGATGTTCTCTGGAATGCCATGTAAACGAACCACATGCTGGAAGAACAATGGCACCAAATCAGAGGAGGAAGGTAATATAAACAAGGGTACCAAATGGATCATCTTAGAGAAGCGATCACAAACCACCCAAATGACAGACATTTTTTGAGAGACGGGGAGATCCGAAATAAAATCCATAGAGATATGTGTCCAAGGCCTCTTCGGGACCGGCAATGGCAAAAGCAACCCACTGGCACGAGAACAGCAGGGCATAGCCCGAGCACAAATCCCACAGGACTGCACAAAAGAATGCACATCCCGCGACAGAGACGGCCACCAAAAGGATCTAGCCACTAAATCTCTGGTACCAAAGATTCCAGGATGACCAGCCAACACCGAACAATGAACCTCAGAGATAACTTTATTCGTCCACCTCTCAGGGACAAACAGTTTCTCCGCTGGGCAACGATCAGGTTTATTAGCCTGAAATTTTTGCAGCACCCGCCGCAAATCAGGGGCGATGGCAGACACAATTACTCCCTCTTTGAGAATACCCGCCGGCTCAGACAAACCCGGAGAGTTGGGCACAAAACTCCTAGACAGGGCATCCGCCTTCACATTTTTAGAGCCCGGAAGGTACGAAACCACAAAGTCAAAACGGGAGAAAAACAGCGACCAACGAGCCTGTCTAGGATTCAACCATTTGGCAGACTCGAGATAAGTCAAGTTCTTGTGATCAGTCAAGACCACCACGCGATGCTTAGATCCTTCAAGCCAATGACGCCACTCCTCGAATGCCCACTTCATGGCCAGCAACTCTCGATTGCCAACATCATAATTTCGCTCAGCAGGCGAAAACTTCCTGGAAAAGAAGGCGCATGGCTTCATCACCGAGCAATCAGAACCTCTTTGTGACAAAACAGCCCTTGCTCCAATTTCAGAAGCATCAACCTCGACCTGGAACGGAAGCGAAACATCTGGTTGACACAACACAGGGGCAGAAGAAAAATGACGCTTTAACTCTTGAAAAGCTTCCACAGCAGCATAAGACCAATTGACCACATCAGCACCCTTCTTGGTCAAATCGGTTAATGGTTTAGCAATACTAGAAAAATTACAGATAAAGCGACGATAAGAACTAGCAAAGCCCAGGAACTTTTGCAGACTCTTCAGAGATGTCGGCTGAGTCCAATCATAAATGGCCTGGACCTTAACAGGGTCCATCTCGACAGTAGAAGGGGAAAAAATGAACCCCAAAAATGAAACCTTCTGAACACCAAAGAGACACTTTGATCCCTTCACAAACAAAGAATTAGCACGCAGGACCTGGAACACCATTCTGACCTGCTTCACATGAGACTCCCAATCATCCGAGAAGACCAAAATATCATCCAAGTATACAATCATGAATTTATCCAGGTACTCTCGGAAGATGTCATGCATAAAGGACTGAAATACTGATGGAGCATTGGCAAGTCCGAATGGCATAACCAGGTACTCAAAATGGCCCTCGGGCGTATTAAATGCAGTTTTCCATTCATCGCCCCGTTTAATACACACAAGATTATATGTACCACGAAGATCTATCTTGGTGAACCAACTAGCCCCCTTAATCTGAGCAAACAAATCAGATAGCAGCGGCAAGGGGTACTGAAATTTGACCGTGATTTTATTTAGAAGGCGGTAATCAATACAAGGTCTCAGCGAACCATCCTTCTTGGCCACAAAAAAGAACCCTGCTCCCAATGGCGATGACGACGGGCGAATATGACCCTTCTCCAAGGATTCTTTTACGTAACTCCGCATAGCGGCGTGCTCAGGCACAGATAAATTAAACAGCCGACCCTTAGGAAACTTACTACCAGGAATCAAATCGATAGCACAATCACAATCCCTATGCGGAGGTAGGGCATTGGACTTGGGCTCATCAAATACATCCCGGTAATCTGACAAGAACTCTGGGACCTCAGAAGGGGTGGATGACGAAATAGACAGAAATGGGACATCGCCATGTACCCCCTGACAACCCCAGCTGGACACAGACATTGATCTCCAATCCAATACTGGGTTATGGGCTTGTAGCCATGGCAACCCCAACACGACCACATCATGCAGATTATGCAACACCAGAAAGCGAATATCCTCCTGGTGCGCAGGAGCCATGCACATGGTCAGCTGGGTCCAATACTGAGGCTTATTCTTGGCCAAAGGCGTAGCATCAATTCCTCTCAATGGAATAAGACACTGCAAGGGCTCCAAGACAAACCCACAGCGCCTAGCAAACTCCAAGTCCATCAAATTCAGGGCAGCGCCTGAATCCACAAATGCCATGACAGAATAGGAAGACAAAGAGCAGATCAAAGTAACGGACAAAAGAAATTTCGACTGTACCGTACCAATGGTGGCAGACCTAGCGAACCGCTTAGTGCGCTTAGGACAATCGGAGATAGCATGAGTGGAATCACCACAGTAGAAACACAGCCCATTCTGACGTCTGTTTTCTTTCCTTTCAGCTCTGGTCAAAGTCCTATCGCACTGCATAGGCTCAGGTTTATGCTCAGATAATACCGCCAAATGGTGCACAGATTTACGCTCACGCAAGCGTCGACCGATCTGAATGGCCAAAGACATAGACTCATTCAGACCAGCAGGCATAGGAAATCCCACCATGACATCCTTAAGGACTTCAGAGAGACCCTTTCTGAAAATAGCTGCCAGCGCACATTCATTCCATTGAGTGAGCACGGACCACTTTCTAAACTTCTGACAATAAATCTCTATCTCATCCTGACCCTGACACAGAGCCAGCAAATTTTTCTCTGCCTGATCCACTGAATTAGGTTCATCGTACAGTAATCCGAGCGCCAGAAAAAACGCATCAATATTACATAATGCAGGATCTCCTGGCGCAAGGGAAAATGCCCAGTCTTGAGGGTCGCCACGTAATAAAGAAATAATGATCTTAACTTGTTGAACTGGGTCATCAGAGGAGCGAGGTTTCAAAGCCAGAAACAGTTTGCAATTATTTTTGAAACTCAGAAATTTAGCTCTATCTCCAGAAAACAAATCAGGAATAGGAATTCTTGGTTCTAACATAGAATTCTGAGCCACAAAGTCTTGAATATTTTGTACTCTTGCAGTGAGATGATCCACACATGAAGACAGACCTTTAATGTCCATCACTACACCTGTGTCCTGAACCACCCAAATGTCTAGGGGAAAAAAAAGGCAAAACACAGTGCAAAGAAAAAAAAATGGTCTCAGAACTTCTTTTTTCCCTCTATTGAGAAGCATTAGTACTTTGGGCCTCCAGTACTGTTATGAATAGGTAATTCAGAACCACAATGGACCTTGAAGTTCAGAGCACACAAAGTGACCTGACAATAACCAAAAAACATAGGACGAGCTCTGAGACGTGGAAACTCTGCTGACCGCAATCCCTAATCCTATCCAACCACACTAGAGGCAGCCGTGGATTGCGCCTAACGCTCCCTATGCAACTCGGCACAGCCTGAGAAACTAACTAGCCCTGAAGATAGAAAAATAAGCCTACCTTGCCTCAGAGAAATACCCCAAAGGAAAAGGCAGCCCCCCACATATAATGACTGGGAGTTAAGATGAAATTACAAACGCAGAGATGAAATAGATTTAGCAAAGTGAGGCCCAACTTACTGAACAGACCGAGGATAGGAAAGATTGCTTTGCGGTCAACACAAAACCCTTCAAACAACCACGCAGAGGGGGCAAAAAGACCCTCCGTACCGTTAGTCGGTGCGGAGGTGCTCCCTCTGCGTCCCAGAGCTTCCAGCAAGCAAGAAAAACCAATATAGCAAGCTGGACAGAAAAAAACAGCAAACAAAAACAACACAAGCAAAACTTAGCTTATGCAGGATAGAAAGGCCACAGGAACGATCCAGGAGGAAGCAAGACCAATACTAGAACATTGACTGGAGGCCAGGATCAAAGCACTAGGTGGAGTTAAATAGAGCAGCACCTAACGACTTAACCTCAATACCTGAGGAAGGAAACTCAGAAGCCGCAGTACCACTCACATCCACCAATGGAAGCCCATAGACAGAATCAGCCGAAGTACCACTTGTGACCACAGGAGGGAGCTCGACCACAGAATTCACAACACTGGGGAAGGGGGTGGAGGGGTGAGGGATTGCCAGACTATCTGGTAAGTAGGAAGAAATGAAATTAAAAGACCTCTGCCTGCTATATCAGTTGTAAATGATTTAGGGTTATGTATAAAAACTAGTGAATCAAAGAAAAATTTCCATGTAAAAAAACATTGAAAATAGATATTGCATTCTGCCAATGTCCCAAAAATGGGACGGCAATTTCACTTGAATATAACTCTGGCCTTGGTAAATCTACATCAATGCCATTGCATTATATACCTTCCTTCAAGTATAAACAATAGTTCTAATAACTTTATGATCACAGAACTGTGATTTTAAATAATAATTTCAGCTTATGATCTTAATTTTGAAAACAACCTCGAAATAGGTGCTTTGAAAGCTCTCTGAGTGGAAGAATATTCAATTAAAAATGACAATGACATGATTTCCTGTTTTGAAAACATTCATTTTACAAACACAACACAAAAAATTGGACCTAATTATAAAATCTTAGTTGCTAGAAGCAAAAAATTAGGCGTTCCAAAAAAAGGACATTGGTAGATAATGGGTTAATTAAAGACCAAAGAAAAAATTATTATTACAAAAATTCATCAATATATTTTTTAATAAACGTGAATTTCATGGTTAACAGTAGTGTTGAGCGATACCGTCCGATACTTGAAAGTATCGGTATCGGATAGTATCGGCCGATACCCGAAAAATATCGGATATCGCCGATACCGATATCCGATACCAATACAAGTCAATGGGACATCAAGTATCGGAATGTATCCTCATGGATCCCAGGGTCTGAAGGAGAGGAAACTCTCCTTCAGGCCCTGGGATCCATATTAAAGTGTAAAATAAAGAATTAAAATAAAAAATATTGTTATATTCACCTCTCCGGCGGCCCCTGGACATCAGCGGGAGGATCCGGCGTCCGGCACGGCTTCTTTCTTCAAAATGCGCGCCTTCAGGACCTGTGGAATGACGTCCCGGCTTCTGATTGGTCGCGTGCCGCCCATGTGACCGCCACGCGACCAATCAGAAGCCGCGACGTCATTCCTCAGGTCCTAAAAGGCGCTCATTCTAGGACTTTAGCTGAGGAATGACGTCGCGGCTTCTGATTGGTCGCGTGGCGGTCACATGGGCGGCACGCGACCAATCAGAAGCCGGGACGTCATACCACAGGTCCTGAAGGCGCGCATTTTGAAGAAAGAAGCCGTGCCGGACGCCGGATCCTCCCGCTGATGTCCAGGGGCCGCCGGAGAGGTGAATATAACAATATTTTTTATTTTAATTCTTTATTTTACACTTCCGATACCGATACCCGATATCACAAAAATATCGGATCTCGGTATCGGAATTCCGATACCGCAAGTATCGGCCGATACCCGATACTTGCGGTATCGGAATGCTCAACACTAGTTAACAGTACTAGAATGATTATATTGGAATTCTCTTTTAAGAAGCGAATTTACAAGACTATTTTTTATTGACGTGTGAATGTAAATTATAAATCATGTAAGTTTTCCTTTAAAAATGTGAAACAAGTCACCACTTATACTTTTCGAAACTGAGGAAAAAAGTGCTCTTTTCTAATAAAGTCATTCTTGATTTCTTTTGGTATATGTCACTGTTTTTCAGCTGCTAAAACTTGTATTATTATGCTCATATTTCTTTACCTATATCCTTGTGACATGAACCCGCATATAGAGCTATCAATCATGTATTCTTAGAGATGAGAGTACGGCTAAAATAGTCACATTCATTTCTAGTGTAAATTTTAGCATCATACTGTAAATCATTCCTACCTCCATCATTCATATAAAAAGATCAGCCACTAATCAGTAAAATTCACTTTATTTCTAGATTTGGGAAGCAATGGATGTATTGATGGATGGAACTGTCCACAAACCAATTTACTATTTCAATGGAGGAAAAAAAAAGATTGCTTCATTGTCAGTTCAGACAACAAGCCGAGATGATTTTTTTTTAACATAAGTTAAAGAAAACCTTATTACTTTTGCTTCATAAAATATTATTTTTAACAGTAAAGCTAAGGGTGGTTTCACACTTGCGTTTTTGTCTGCAGCGTTTTTTTTCAAAAAAACGCATGCGTTTTTTTTCCTATCTTTAACATTGAAAACGCATGCGTTTTTTTGTGTACGCGTTTGGTCGCGTTTTTTGACGCATGCGTTTTTTTACTGCATGCGTTCATTTTCTGAAATGCTACTTGTAGTATTTTTAGAAGCGTTTTTTGGACCAAAAAAAAAAGCATGCTTTTTCATGCGTTTTTTTTGGGTCAAAAAATACATTGGAGTCAATGGGGACGCATGCGTTTTTTGGTGCATGCGTTTTGTGCGGTAAAAAACGCATGCATTTTTTTATTAAAAAACCAGAAAACACACTGATATGCCACCCCCCAACATAAAGGTGATAAAGGGAACCTAACCCTACCCCTAACCCTACCCCTAACCCTACCCCTAACCCTAAGGGATCCTAACCCTAACCCTACCCCTAACCCTAACCCTACCCCTAACCCTAACCCAAAGGGATCCTAACCCTAACCCTACCCCTAACCCTAACCCTACCCCTAACCCTAACCCTAAGGGATCCTAACCCTAACCCTACCCCTAACCCTAACCCTACCCCTAACCCTAACCCTAAGGGATCCTAACCCTAACCCTACCCCTAACCCTAACCCTACCCCTAACCCTAAGGGATCCTAACCCTAACCCTAATTCTAATCCCTTTATGGTTAGGGTTAGGGGTAGGGTTAAGGTTAGGGGTAGGGTTAGGGTTAGGATCCCTTAGGGTTAGGGTTAGGGGTAGGGTTAGGGTTAGGGGTAGGGTTAGGGTTAGGATCCAATAGGGTTAGGGGCAGGGTTAGGGTTAGGGTTAGGATCCCTTAGGGTTAGGGTTAGGGGTAGGGTTAGGGGTAGGATCCCTTTAGGGTTAGGGTTATGATGCCTACCCCTACCCCTACCCCTAACCCTATCTGTTTCTGTTTATAGTGGGTTTTTTATTTTTTTTTTGATGATTGGCAGCTGTCACACATTTCTCAGCATGTATTTAAAAAACGCAAACGCATGTAAAAACGCATGTAAACGCGTCAAAACGCCGCGTTTTTTTCACCACATGCAAAAACGCATGCGTCAAAAAAACGCAGCGTTTACATGCGTTTACATGCGTTTTTTTCACCATGCGTTTTTTTGCGTTTTTTACCGCAAAAACGCACCCCAAAAAACGCCAATGTGAAACCAGCCTAAGAAAACTTTAGGAATTTAAAAATACTACATTACAGTTAATTATTTTCTGTATGTATTAGGCCGGGGTCACACTCAGCGTAGGGGATTACGGTCCATATTTTACATGCGTAATACACAGAAATGTTTCCAAAATAGTGATCCATATGTCATCCATAGGCAGGGTGTGGCAGCATATTTTACATATGTTTACCTCCGTATGTAATCCGTATGCCATCTGTAATGCGTGTTTTTTTACGCAAACTCACAAATTGGACATGTTAACGGTTTTGAGGCCTGAAAATAATTTAAATCATCAGCCTAATCCTATTTAAGGCCTCAACAACAGATGAAACCCTCCCATATGGCCATTTTGTTGCTGTGCTTGGGTACGTGTTGTGGTGTTACTTGTGCAACATGTCTGACCTCCTGCAATTCACACCAACTCAGCGGGTGTTACTTCATTGGGTCTTGTCACGTCACATTGGCCAGCCATACCCTGTGATAGTTTATCCGTGAAGGATGAGACGAAGAATGTGGGTGCATCCACTTTTGCAGCAACGCACCACTAAAGGGCATTTTCACAGGCTCTATTCAGCTCTGTGGACACATCCTGGGAAATTCTACAACTACTGTCGGATGACAATATCCACCTTTGATATGTTGTTGGAGATCGTACGTCCAGGAACACATATCAGGATACCAGGATGCGGAAATGCATATCCGCAGAGGAGCGTCTTCTCCTTACCTTCCGGTATGTAATCACCATCCTCACATACTGTATGTTGATGATATTTTTTTGGTAATGTTAGCAACTTGGCATATTTTGTTAATTATCTTACAAAATGTTTTATCAATCCTATACAAATATGTCTTAAAGGTTAAATGTTGTTATCCAGGGTAAATTTATGAAGGTACACTGTTCTCCTGCCTTTTTTTTTGTAACGTATATATTTTTTGTCTTGTGCTTTCAGATTCCTGTCAACTGGCTTATCTTATGCAGGATTACATCTAGAATTTCTCATAGGGCGGTCAACAATTTCAGTCATTGTACGTAACACATGTATGGAAATCTAGACCAAACTGCATGGACTTGTGATGCCGGAGCCGAAAATGGATGATTGGCTCAAAATAGCCCGTGATTTTTCTCAACCTTGTCAATTTCTGCACTATATTGGAGCCCTGGATGGGAAACATATCAGGGTGCGTAAGCCACTGAACTCGGGCACCCAATTCTATAATTATAAGCAGTTTTTCTCTGTAGTTCTGTTAGCTGTAGTTGACAGTAACTACAGATTTATAATTGTAGATATTGGGGCCTATGGGCGAACTGGAGACTCTAGAGTCTTCAATGCATCCATTATGGGTCGGCGGCTGCGTGAAAACCTGTTGGACCTCGCACCACCACAACAGCTCCCAGGCTCCAATGCTGAACCAGTGCCATATATACTTGTGGCAGATGAGGCCTTCCAATTGACCAGGCATGTCATGAGGCCTTATCCCCGGCGCAACCTGGATCACCGGCGCCGTGTATTTAATGTCAGACTTTCACGGGCAAGGCGACTGCTTGAGTGCGCCTTTGGCATGGCAGCAAAATGGCGTGTTCTCCAGACTACCATTCAGTTGAGTGAGGCAAATGTTAATGAAGTAATAAAAGCTTGTGTTGTTCTACACAACTTCACAAGAATTCATGAGTGCTGCTCAACTGACAGTGGTGAAGGCATGTTGCCTAATGTGGGTAGGCCTACAACACAAGTCCTTCCTCTGCGGCGTTCCCTTTCTGGCCTAAAAGTTAGGGATATATTTACCAATTATTTTGCATCAACTCATGTAGCTACTCCCTGGCAAGATAATGCTGTTTCCATGTTGTAATATTGAAATATATATTTATATATGTTTTGGCAAGTTAAAATCTTGAAAAAAAACCAAAAATAACTATGTGTGTTTCTTTGACTAATGTAGCAGATGTTCAACAACCGAGTAATTGTGTCTGATGTTTGAATGAATTGTCAAACAAACTGAAAATGATGTTGGACTCTATTTTTTATTTTGAGCCCAAGCCACTTTTTGTGGTTAAACGAAGTATTATTAGCATATGGTTTTTTATAAAAGTAATAAAAAAAATAACAAAACAAACAAAATATAACCAAGTGCTATCACAGCAGATTAAAACATAAAATTTTAAGAAAATGAAATATAAAAAAATAGCAAAATATAAAAAAAAATAAAGACTTTCTTTGGTGGAGGAGATGGTGGAAGCTCAGGGTTCTGGTCATGTGGCCTTTGTTGGGCCAATTGTACATCATCCTGTGTGTTGGATGTTTAACCATGTTCAAAATGATGCCCTTGATCATATTGGCCAGTTGAGTCTTGGCTAGAAAGATACGTGCTTTGAATCTGGCCCTCATGAGGTTTCAAAAAAGGCCTTGGCTCATAACCCCACCCAATATGGCCATGTCATCCAAAACCAGGTTGGGACCAGACTCCAGCACTGGGTCTGGACAAGTGGCCATATTGGGAAGGTTGCTGGAATGTTGGATTATTGTAATGTGCTGGCCTTGGTTGGTTTTGGGTGGGAAGGGGTAGATGTGTAGGCACACATGGATGGGGTGCTTCAAATACTTGTTAATCATGCACCTGGTAACATAGTAACATAGCAACATAGTTAGTAAGGCCGAAAAAAGACATTTGTCCATCCAGTTCAGCCTATATTCCATCATAATAAATCCCCAGATCTACGTCCTTCTACAGAACCTAATAATTGTATGATACAATATTGTTCTACTCCAGGAAGACATCCAGGCCTCTCTTGAACCCCTTGACTGAGATAGTGAGATGATGGAATGCGCAGCAGGTTACATGATGAGAGCTGCCACCTCTCAATGATCTCAAACAATTCATATGGCGAATTTGGGGTGGTGTATGAATCAATAAGTATTTCAATACACCCTCTCACACGTAGCCTTGCCCCATGTGGTATGGGATGGAGGTACCGGGCCAGGCTCCTCGCAAAGGCCTCCTCAAAATCATCCTGTGCAGCCCTGGCCAAATAATTTAGGACCCCAGTGTCCACATTCCTGCAACCTTCTTGCAGCTTTCTCCTCCTGCGGCCATGGTGGGAATTGACAGCAGGCTGTGGTGATGTCTCCAGAGGAACTGTAGGGTTGCTACTGTTTCCTGCTTCCTCCTGGTTTCCTGGATGTGGTGCTGCTGTGGGTGGTGCTGCAGTTTCTTGTCCACTTGTTGCCGGATCTTGAATTAGAACTGAAGATATTGCAGGAGGGAGGACACTGGAAGGATGTGAAGATGGACCAGCCACCTCTTCCCCTTCCCCAACCGGATCTATGATGGCCTCCGAGTCCGAGCCGGTCTCCCTCTCAGTGAGGTTAATTGTTTACTTTGACCGTAAAAAAATATATGTGTAATGTGTTTTGATGTTTTTACTTACGCTCTCAGATCCATACTGGGATC
Organism: Ranitomeya imitator; assembly: GCF_032444005.1. Classification (NCBI taxonomy): domain Eukaryota; kingdom Metazoa; phylum Chordata; class Amphibia; order Anura; family Dendrobatidae; genus Ranitomeya; species Ranitomeya imitator. Next base: position 473,417,928 of record NC_091285.1, on the reverse strand, counting down.
CAATAATAAATCATATTTCCGCTTTTTGGCAGGCACTGCGGACCCACTCCTGGCCCTCTGCTGTCTTTCTCTCCTATACTGGTCGCGTATGCTGCGCCATCGTCTCATAACATTTTCCACTGCAATGAAACATCAAAAAATAAAGGATAAGGTCATTATGCACAGTGATAACACAAGGCAACAGTGATTTTTCAGATTTTAATATGGCCTAGTAACCTGCATTTAAAAAAAAAGATCATCAATATAAATATTGTCAACACAAACAGCACAATATGATGTAATGCAAAAGAACAAGAATTTCTGGACATAAGGACAGGGTCCTCTTCCCTCTGTCACAAAATTTGGAAAGACAAACTAATGAATATTTTTAATTTGTTGACACTAGGACTCAATTTAACACCTGGAGTCACTACATGGGCACAATTCACACCTCCACCAGATGGACTCCAGATAACTTAGAACATTATTCCCACTGCCTCTCCATTTGTAACAAAATGCCTAATTTTATTACCTTGGCTTATCTATGGACTCATCACACTTCCCACCCCCTAACAAATGTCCTACTGTAGAATTCTGTAAATGTTGTGCTTGTTTCTCATTAATCTATTTGTCATCTGCCTGAAGAAGGATACACTGTGCTCTGAAAGCTTGCAAACATATTCTTTTCTGGTTAGCTAATAAAGGTATCACACCTAGAATACTTCTGTCATCATTGGGAAGAAAAGTATTCACATCGATTTCTCTGTAGCAGTATGTAATTGTAAATTTTTACAATGTAACCGACATTATCAAAAATCTGAATGTAACCCCTTTCTCATTTCCAGCACCATGTAATTCATAATGCTAGATAAATAAATGATAATAATTTTAATGTAATATACAGGTAGGAATAATAGTAGGAATAATAGGTAGGAAATCATGTAGGTAATGCATTTTCAAATATTAATTAATAGATAAACATGAGTGTACTTACTCATTTGATTCTGGACCTCACGTAGTCGCTGGTCATATTCTGGAAAATAGATCCCACAAATGCTCCCCCAAGCAGCCTCTTTCCTAGCCCTATTGGCATAATTGGCATCCCGTTGGTCCCAAATTTTGGGTCTTTCCTGGACCAGGAGCATATCAACATTTATGTTGTTTGCCATGCTGCCTGGAACTCCGTGGAGGTGAGCACCAGACTTCCGGGATCTCTGTCTGGCTTTTTCAGCTAATTAGCATGTCTGAGTTTCCTGATTGAGGGCTTGGCGCATTTCCTTGCACCTGGAGATGTCTGGCGTATTTCTCGCAAGTCACACTGTTGGTCCGTGTGTACTCCGTATTTTTCTCACCCCCCTTGACTTTCACTGGCGTATTTTTTGCGCAATACGCTGACAAACGCAGCATGCTGCGATTTTCTACGGCCGTACAATACCGTATAATAGGGATGCGTAAAATACAGCAGATAGGAGCTGGGCCATAGAGAATCATTGTACCGTGTGCAATGCATATTTTCTGCGCCTCTCGTACGTCCGTAAAACTCACTAGTGTGACCCCAGCCTTATCGTTATTATAAAATTATCTCGTCATCAATTGTGATCATTGTCCTAATGCTACTGATTTGCTTATTTGTATTAATTGGATTTAAAATGTTCTTTAAATGGGATATCTTCATTGGATAACACCCTTTTTTAGTAAAGTCCTACCACATGGGAATATAAAGCATTACATTTTTCCAACGAAGTCAATAAGAAGGCTATGAAATGACTATACATTATGTGTTGGATCCTTTAACCCCTTAGTGACCGAGCCAATTTTGACCTTAATGACCAGGCCAATTTTTTTTAGTCTAATCAGTGTCAATTTATGCAGTAATAACTCTGGAACACTTTAACAGATCAACTTATTCTGAGATTGTTATTTTCGTGACATTTTGTATTTCATAATAGTGGCAACATTTGCTCAATATAACTTGCGTTTGTGAAAATATTAGAAATTTGACAAAAGTTTAAAAAATGTTGAAACTGTTGATTCTTTTGCTTTTAAAGCAGAAAGTTATGTTACACAAAATATTTAATGAATAACACTTCCCACATGGTTACATTACATTTGCATCATTTTTTAGACTTTTTTCATTAGGAAGATAGCAGTATTAAAAGTTGATCGGCAATTTTTTATTTTTCCAACAAATTTTACAAGAACATTTTTTAGGAGTCACATCACATTTCTCCTGAGTACACCACTACCCCATATGGGGGAGAAAACCGTTTGACTTCTTAACCCCTTTATTCCCGAGCATGGTTTGCATGTTAATGACCAGGCCAATTTTTACAATTCTGACTACTGTCCCTTTATGAGGTTATAACTCTGGAACGCTTCCATGGATCCCGGTGATTCTGACACTGTTTTCTCATGACATATTGTACTTCATGATAGTGGTAAAATTTCTTTGTTATGACTTGCATTTATTTATGAAAAATATGGAATTTTGCAAAAAATGTAGAAAATTTCACAATTTTCCAACTTTGAAATTTCATGCACTTAACCCATTATCTACCAATGTCCTTTTTTTGGGACGCCTAATCTCTAGCTTCTAGCAACTAAGATTTAATAATTTTTATAATTAGGTCCAATTTTTTGTGTTGTGTTTGTAAAATGAATGTTTTCAAAATAGGAAATCATGTCATTGACATTTTTAATTGAATATTGGGACGCCCTTTTCTGAAAAATCCGTACTTGAAAAAATAATGCAAATTATGTTTCTGATTCATTGGGACCCAAATCATTAAAAATCTGTCATAAAAAAAGAATAAAATTGCTAGTTTGACAAGTAATGGGTTAAATCATACAGATATGTCACACAAAATACTTAATAATTAACATTTTCCACATGGCTACTTTGCATCAGCACAATTTAGGAACCAACATTTTTTTGTTAAGAAGTTATAAGGGTTAAAAGTTTTTTTAGGACCATATCACATTTGAAGTCACTTTGAGGGGTCTATATGATATAAAATACCCAAAAGTGACACTATTCTAAAAACTGCACCCCTCAAGGTGCTCAAAACCACACTCAAGAAGTTTATTAACCCTTCAGGTGTTTCACAGGAATTTTTGGAATATTTAAAAAAAAATGAACATTTAACTTTTTTTCACAAAAAATTACTTCAGATCCAATTTTTTTTTTCCCAAGGAAACAGGATAAATTGGACCCAAAAAGTTAATTTGCAATTTGTCCCTAGTATGCAGATATGCCATAGGTGGGTGGAACTAGTGTTTGGGTGCACGGCAGAGCACGGAAAGGAAGGAGCGTCGTTTGACTTTTCAACTCAAAATTGTCTGGAATTGAGATCGGACACATATCACATTAGGAGAGCCTCTAATGTGCCTAAACAGTGGATACCCCCCACAAGTGACACCATTTTGGAAAGTAGACCGCTAAGGAACTTAACTAGATGTGTGGTGAGCACTTTCAACCACCAAGTGCTTCACAGAAATTTGTAATATAGAGCTGTAAAAATAAAAAATTATATTTTTTTCACAAAAATGATCTTTTCCCCCAAATTTTTTATTTTCCCAAGGGTAACAAGCGAAATTGGACCCCAAAAGTTGTTGTCCTGAAAACGACAATACCCCATATGTGGGGATAAATCACTGTTTGGGCGCATGGCAGAGCTCGGAAAGGAAGGAGCACCGTTTCGGTTTTCAACGCAAAACTGGCTGTAATTGAGATTCGACGCCATGTCAGGTTTGGAGAGCCCTTGATGTGCCTAAACAGGGGAAACCCCCACAAGTGACCCCATTTTGAAAACTAGACCCCCCAAGGAACTTGTCTAGATGTGTTGACCTTCGAACCCCCAAGTGTTCCACTAAAATTTATAACGCAGAGCCGTAAAAATTAAAAAAATCCTTTCTTGGCCCCCACAAATTTTATTGTCACAAGGGTAACAGGAGAAATTGGACAGCAAAAGTTGTTGTCCAATTTGTCCTGAGTACACTGATACTCCAGATGTGGAGGTAAACTACTGTTTGGGCACATGGCATTTGGAGAGCCCCTGATGTGCCTAAACAGTGGCAACCCCTCAATTCTAACTCCAACCCTAACCCAAACACACCCCTAACCCTAATCCCAACCATAACCATAACCCTAATCACACTCCTAACTCCAACACACCCCTAACCCTAATCACAACCCTAACCATAACCCTATACACACCTGTAACCCTGACACACCCCTAACCCTAATCCCAACCATAAACGTAATCCCAACCCTAACCCTAACTTTAGCACCAACTCTAACCATAATTTTAGCCCCAACCCTAACCCTAAATTTAGCCCCAACCCTAACCCTAACTTTAGCCCCTACCCTAATCCTAACCCTAATGGTAAAATATAAATAAATGTTTTAATTTTATTATTTTCCCTAACTAAGGGGTGATAAAGGGGGTTTGATTTACTATTTATAGCGGGTTTATATAGTGGGTTTTTATGTTTGGCAACTGTCACATGCTAACAGACACTTTTTATTACAAAAAATAATTTTGCATCACCACATTTTGAGAGGTACTATTTTTACATATTTTGGCCCACAGAGTCATGTGAGGTCTTGTTTTTTGCGGGACGAGTTGACATTTTTATTGGTACAATTGTCGGGCACTTGACACTTTTTGATCGCTTTTTATTATGTTGTTTGTGAGGCAGAATGAACAAAAACAAGCAATTCATGACTTTCTTTTGGGTGGGGCGTTTATACCATTTGGCTTGTGGTAAAATTGATAAGGCAGTTTTATTCTTCAGGTCAGTACTATTACAGCGATACCTCAGTTATACTTTTTTATGTTTTGGCGCTTTTATACAATAAAAACTATTTTATATTAAAATACAAATGTTTTTGCATCGCTTTATTCTGAGAGCTATAACTTTTTTATTTTTTGCTGATGACACTGTATCGTGGCTCATTTTTGCGAGATAAGTTGATGTTTTCAGTGGTACCATGGCTATTTATATCCTTTTTTTGATCGCGTGTTATTCCACTAACAATGATAAAGCATTGTTTTTTGCCTCGTTTTTTATTTATTTTTTTATGATGTTCACTGAAGGGGTTAGCTAGTGGGACAGTTTCATAGATCTCATGGAACTAATTGGTGCTAGTCAGCTTCAAACACCCAAACCACATACAACAAAACTAGGGAAAGGATAGATTAGGAGCTTTCACCAGATAGCATACACACATTAACACACACACGATTTTAGTTTATACTAGCGCATGGCCGAGGGGCCATGCAAACCTTTTATAGCTGCGTTCTTCTGGGATCTTCCTAGTGGTCCAATCAGGGCTGCTTCAGGACCTGAGCATGTGCCCCCCCGACCTCCAATGCTAGGTTGTCCCACGGGCATGCTCAGTTGACAAAAAGCAGTAACGAGACGCTCAGTGGCCCGTATTTTATTTTAGTGATGTATTTACCTATAGTAACAAACTAAAATGCCCAAACTTGGAGCACGCAGATATATGAGACCTGTCATGGAAATACCACACTGCCAAATATGTGGCCTGTATTTTTTATTTTTTAATTAAAAATAGTGCTGAATATAACTAGATTAACAGACAGGAAAAACACTGGAATACTGGCCTAAAATGACCAAACTTGGAGCACGCAGATATATGAGGCCTGTTACGGAAATACCACACTGCCAAATATGTGGCCTGTATTTTTTTTAATGCAAAATAGTGCTGTATATAACTAGAGTAATAGACAGGAAAAACATTGGAATACCGGCCTCAAATTCCCAAACTTGGAGCACACAGATATATGAGGTCTGTCACGGAGATACCACACTGCCAAATATGTGCCCTGTATTTTTTTTTAGGTCTGCTAAAAAGTGCTGTATATAACTAAAGTAACAGACAGGAAACACTGGAATACTGGCCTAAAATGCCCAAACTTGGAGCATGCAGATATATGAGACCGGTCACGGAAATACCACTCATGAAATATGTGGCCTGTATTTTTTGTGGGGTCTACAAAATAGTACTGTATATAACTAGAGTAACAGACAGCAAAAAATTGAAATGCCCTAAAATGTCCAAATTTTTAGCACACGGATGTATGAGGTGTGTCACAGATATACCATAAGCAATAACCTTCGGCACTCAGTGAGAACAATTTATTGTTCAATATTCAAAATGAAAAAAAGAGGCAAAAACATCCACCAAATACAAAGGGAACAGCAAAACGTTGGTATGTACAGATATACTTCAGCCGCGACGTTTCCGCAACAGAATGCCTTTTTCAAGCCCAATCTGTCATAAAATACATACAAAGATAATAGATATTAAAAATCACCCAATGACAAAAGGTATTAAACAATATATGTGACAGATATAAAACGGTACTGGATAACACCGAGAGAAAATATACAACATCATTGCTGGAGATAAATAGACAGACATAACTGAAGTTACATTCCAGGTATGACACACTGGGTATGGTTATTACAATAAGGTGTACATGATTATGGCGCCACAAAGTGCGCTGGATACAAAGTATGGATTAAGTTGAATATATAATTATATATATATATATATATATATATATATATATATATATATATAATAAAGAAATTATGCACATTGGAGAGAAATCAAAATACACCTATATGTGCACATGTGGGCACAGAGAAAGGAACTCGACTGAGGACCCATGGTGTAGGATTAAGGAAAACTGAAGACACAGGGAAAAACAGGTAGGGAAAGCTAGGGATAGAATAAAAGGGAAGGGAGAACCCCTAAAGTTACGCCAAAAAGAGTGCATGCAAATGGAAACTGAGACATGTAACATAAGGCCAGTTTATCTGTATAAGGAACTTTAGCAATGTAGGAATCACCATGGCTGTAAAGCCTAGGAAAAATGTTCACATTAGTCAGGATGCCTGTATATCTGTATGATGACAGCTGGGCTAGGGAAAGTAGGAGGGGCGCCCACAAGGGAGGCAATAGGCTCAATATATAAGCTAGTAGGGTGGTGACTGGTCCTGCCTGTTGAACCAAAAATATGTACCTGTGAGATATGGGTGCCCTTGTGCGGTGGTGGATGGCTGGAAACCCTCTGCGGGTGTCACATGTGGACGCTGCATCAGGCTCCCGCTATTTAAGCTTGGGGACCGGGAGAAAATGGCGGTAATTCCAGTGTGTGTGCTGAGGTCGTGGGTGCTAGTGTGCAGCGCCCCAGGTTCCTGGTCATTGCAATAATATCATTCTCCTCTAGGGCGGAGTGATGTTACATTTGGAGGCAAAGCAGGACAACCGAATCCAGTTATCACAAACATGCATCACATTTCGCACTCCAGGCCACCAGGGGGAGCTATGCACCTACTTATTAGGGCACTCTTCTTCACACTTAGGTAAAACTGGTTGCCTGGGGAGGAAGTTAGGCAGTTGCAGGCTGAGCTTCGCTCAGGTAGTAGGTCCCTGACAGGGGTGGGAGTCTGTCAGAGGCTGAGACAGAAGGACACGGAGCTGTGCCTGCCCTAAGTGCGGCAGTTTCTAAGAAGGGACACTGAAAGAGAATTGTATTGTAGAGAGGGTGAAGAAGTCATAGCAAAGGACTGGATATCAGAGGAGTTCTGCCCTACACAGGCTGCCTCCTTCTGAGGCGCAGGATCCGGGTAGCCGGAACACCGAGGGAGCAACAGTCCTTTATGCCTTGCTCCAGAGACCGGCAGGACAGCTAATTTCATGTTACCTGCCCGCCCCCACACCCAGGAGGCAAGGTGGCACTGCTTAGAGGCTGGGGCATGATAGAGTTCCTGTAAAACGCCTCAAGCCACCGGTCATACGGGTTTGTCCTATCCATCTGGGCAACAGAGAGAGACATAACATCTACAACATCTGTGAGGACCTTATGAGAGGCTTAGCAGTAAGGTACTACAACACCATGGTGCTAGAGGAAGGCTAATGATTTCTACCTCGATAAGGGGACTCTGGATTTGCCTCCAAACTGGCCGGACTCTGTCTGCCCTGTGAATTGAAATGAAGGACAGCATCCAATCCAGGTAAAAGAAAGTTTTCTTTATTGTGCCAAATGCATTTGGTACAATAAAGAATACTTTCTTTCACCTGGATTGGGTGCTGTCCTTGCTTCCAATTTATAGTATGTACTCCTCCAGCTGGAATGGGGACAGGTGAATATCGCACGGCTCATCTTCCCGGTCTTACTCGCCCTTCTGGAGCGGTCCCTGCTTCTTCGATGGTCTCCGGTGAGCGCCAGCAGCTTGTTCCTGTGTTCAGCGGTCACATGGTACCGCTCATTAAAGTAATGAATATGCACGCTATGCCTATGGGAGTGGAGTCGCGTCAATATTCATTAATTTAATGAACGATACCACGTGACCGCGGAACACAGGAAGAGCTGCGGGCACCGGAGATCATTGGAGTAGCGGAGAAGTGCAGAGACTGGGCCGGGAGCAGGTGAGTATGATGCAATCGCTGCCACTCCTGCCACTCCCCATCCCCCGCCGACCCCCTGGGACAGTGACTTGAGTATAAACCAAGAGGGGTACTTTCTGTTAGGACTGGTGGAACGCACCAAGACAGATGGTATAGATGCGTTCGCAGTCCGGGGTCCACCGTGCAGGTGAAAACCTGCTGCTAGCAATTAGCAGACTATATGGCGGTACACTAAAGTATACACGCGTGGGTTAACCTCACCCAGCGTGAAAGAAGCAATCCTGTTAAGGCACAGGACCGCGGTACCGCACCTAAAGCGCGAGCAAGTAGTCAGCGAACTCAACCCCAACTAGGATTGAAGTCCGATTAGACCCTTGCTGGCACAACACCGCAACTGGGTGTGTAAGGAAACTGAAGAGCAATATTAAGGCACAAGAGTGCATGCAGTGCTGCACTGACGAACGCCACTAACCACCCAGGCTTGGGTAAGGAAAGCACAGAGGAAGTGCACGGCGCCGTACTGGCGGTCACAGCAACTGGACACTATAATGTGTGACTAGTGCTGTAGGATAAGTCGGGCGCTAGGTAGCAGCCATACACCTTCCGCGAACAGTCATTCAATAGGGTAGGGGTATCCAAGGACGACTTGCACTCACAACATACACACATTAGCGATTGAAAGACAATACTAGCGCATGGCCGTGCGGTCATGCGCAGTTTATATAGCAGCAGCACAGGAAGTGGCCACAGCACCTTTGCCCTTCCAAGACCTGCCAAGAGGACCAATGGAATGTGCTGCAGAGCCTGAGCACATGACCCTCGATCTCCAACGGGAGATCTTACCCTGGGCATGCTCAGTACGTGCAGACAAGGACTTAGTCCCAGAGAAGTCCGCTCGCTGCTGACCAGCACTGACTTTAATGGCAGAGACTGGAGAATCAGCAGTAACTCTCAGAACAGAGTGAGAATGAGCAAGACGCTGGGACCGACGTCTTTGCTGAGCAGACTCCACTGCGGCTGGACAAGAATGGGAGACCGCAGCGGAGGTGGCTCGAGATTCCCCCTGTGCAGAAGCGGGAACTCGACCTCTAACATTACCCCCCCTCCTAGGGCCTCGCTACGTTCGAAGGAAGCAATGAGCTGCGGAGCCCGAATGTGCTCAGCAGGCTCCCAGGACCTATCCTCAGGGCCGTAACCCTTCCAGTCCACCCAAAAAATTTTTTTGCCACGTACCACCTTGCACCCCAAGATAGCGTTCACCTCGAAATCGTCCGGAGACGAACCCGATGTCCCGGCAGATGACTCAGAAAACCGGGACATGTATACGGGCTTAAGGAGGGACACATGAAAGGTGTCGGTGATACCAAGGCGTGGAGGAAGGGCCAGACGGTAGACCACAGGATTAACCTGTTCGAGGACCTTGAAGGACCCCAAGTAGCGAGGAGCAAATTTAGTGGACTCAACTCACAGCCTGATGTTACGGGCGGAGAACCACACCAAGTCGCCAGGAGCAAAGGTCGGAGCGGGGCGCCGATGAGCATCGGCGGAGGACCTCATTCTCTCCTTAGAGGCCCGAATGGCATCCTGAGTGCGGTCCCAAATATCCCGTGCCTTCACAGCCCAGTCTGCCACCCTGGAGTCTGCGGAAGACACGGGCATAGGCACAGGTACCCGTGGATGCTGACCATAATTGAGGAGGAATGGGGTTTGTCCAGTGGAGTCGGCTACGGCGTTGTTCAGCGCAAACTCTGCCCATAATAGCAAGGATGCCCAGTCATCCTGCCTGGCTGAAACAAAATGTCGCAGGTATGTGACCAAGGTCTGGTTGGCCCTCTCTACCAACCCATTCGTCTCGGGATGATAAGCAGAAGAGAGATTCAACTCAATACTGAGAAGATGACATAGCTCTCTCCAGAACCGAGACGCAAACTGGGGACCCCGGTCACTGACAATTTTGTCAGGCATACCATGTAGGCGGAAGATGTGCTTAATGAACAACGCAGCCAAGGCCCGTGCAGAAGGTAACCGTGGTAGCGGCACCAAATGCACCATTTTCGAGAAATGATCGGTGATGACCCAAATGATGGTACAGCCACGAGACTTGGGCAAACCCACGACAAAGTCCATCCCGACCATCTCCCAGGGCCTATCTGCCACCGGCAAGGGATAGAGCAACCCAGCTGGCCTTTGACGCGGAGATTTATTTTTGGCGCAGGAGACACACGCCAGAATATAATCCCTGACATCCCGGACCATATACGGCCACCAGTACGTCCTCGCCAGTAGCTCAGATGTCCTCTTTGTCCCAAAGTGTCCACCCACTCTGGACGAATGAGCCCAAGAGAGAACCTCCGGTCGCAAATTAATGGGCACAAAAGTCTTGCCCGGAGGCACAGACTCAAGCGAAACCGGCGCTACGGTTCTCAGGCTCTCAGAAGGAACAATAAGCCGAGGCTCCTCTTCCTCCTCTTCAGTTGACATAAGGGAGCGAGAGAGAGCATCAGCACGAATATTCTTCTCCCCGGCGAGAAAATGAAGAGAAAAGTGGAACCGGGAAAAGAACAAGGACCATCTGGCTTGGCGAGAATTTAGCCGCTGGGCTGTTTGTAAGTAGACCAAATTTTTGTGGTCAGTGTAAACCTGGAAGGGAAACCGCGCACCTTCCAGAAGATGTCTCCACTCTGAAAAGGCCAACTTCATTGCTAGCAGCTCCCTATCCCCGATGGAGTAGTTTCTCTCCGCTGGTGAGAAGGTCTTAGAGAAGAAGAAGCATGGATGCTTCCGACCTTGAGCATCCTTCTGATAGAGGACTGCTCCAGCACCAACGGATGAGGCATCCACCTCCATTAGGAATGGCTTATCCACATCGGAACGATGTAAGATGGGAGCGCTAGCAAAGTGGGACTTAATAGAAGTGAAGGCCTTGGAGACCTCTTCCGACCACAATTTAGGATTCGCTCCCTTCTTGGTGAGGGCTACCAAGGGAGCTACCAGAGTTGAGAAGTGGGGAATGAACTGGCGGTAATAGTTAATGAACCCCATAAAGCGCTGCACCGCTTTAAGAGAATGGGGCTCTTGCCAGTCCATCACAGCCTGTAGTTTGGCAGGATCCATAGCCAATCCCTGGGCGGAGATGATATAGCCCAGGAACGGCAAAGACTCCTGCTCAAACATACACTTCTCCAACTTAGCGAAAAGAGAGTTTGCCCGTAGGAGGTCGAAGACTCTGCCAACATCTCTCCGGTGGGAGTCAATATCTGGAGAAAAGATGAGAATATCATCCAGATAGACTACAACTGAGGTGGAAAGCATATCCTGGAAGATGTCGTTGACAAAGTCTTGAAAAACGGCTGGGGCATTACAGAGCCCGAAGGGCATCACCAGATAATCATAGTGCCCATCTCTGGTGTTAAACGCCGTTTTCCATTCGTCCCCCTCACGGATGCGAATCAGGTTGTAAGCACCCCGCAGATCTAATTTAGTAAACACTCCAGCTCCCCGAAGCCTATCGAAGAGCTCGGATATCAAGGGCAAAGGATACTTGTTCTTAACGGTGATAGCGTTAAGACCCCTGTAGTCTATGCATGGACGTAGTTCCCCATTCTTCTTCTGCACGAAGAAGAACCCTGCCCCAGCAGGTGACACTGACTTCCTGATAAACCCTCTTGCCAGATTCTCTTGAATGTACTGAGACATGGCCTCCGTCTCCGGGAGAGATAATGGATAAACTCGACCCCGGGGAGGCTCCGCACCAGGCAAGAGATCGATAGGACAGTCATAGGGGCGATGGGGCGGAAGAGTCTCCGCCGCCTTTTTGGAGAACACATCTGCATAAGACCAATATTGCTTTGGAAGAGAGGATAGATCTGCGGGTACCTCAGTAGTAGCAACCTGAAAGCACTCTCGGTGACACCTACCCCCACATGATTCACCCCATCCCAGAATTCTGCCTGAGGACCACTCAATGTGAGGAGAGTGGTACCGTAGCCAAGGTATCCCCAACAGGACCTCATCAATACCCTCAGGAATGATGAGCAGAGAAATAATCTCCTGATGGGATGGCGACATGGACAGAGTAACAGGGATGGTCTGATGTGTTATCTGTGCGGGGAGTGTCGACCCATTCACCACTCGTACCGTTACTGGTTGAGATAGCATAACCAGGGGTATTGCGTGACGTTGGGCGAAGGCAGAAGACATAAAATTGCCCTCCGCCCCAGAATCCACGCAGAGGTCTACCGAGTGGGAGGATGAGCCAAAGGTAATTGTCCCCTTAAAGGACAATTTGGAGGCAAACGTCGCAGTGTCTAGTGCACCTCCACCTACTACCATTAGACGCTGACGTTTCCTCGACCGCTGATGACATCTGGTGGCAAGATGTCCTGACTGTTGGCATACATGGCAACCCTGGAGTGCACGAGCGGTCTGGGACTTAGATCCCGCTCGTGACACCACCTTAGGTTCCTGGACCTCAGGAGCCTGGACTGGAGATTCCAAAGGTTTGGCGAAGGTGGGAGCCAGCCGAAACCTCTGCCTACACTGGGCTCGCTCTAACCTCCGCTCGTGAAAACGGAGGTCGATGCGAGTAGATACTGTTATTAACTCTTCCAGTGTGGTGGGAATCTCCCTAGTGGCCAGAGCATCCTTAACGTGGTCAGCCAGCCCCCTCCAAAATATAGGGATAAGGGCTTTATCCGACCACTCCAGCTCAGATGCTAGAGTGCGGAAATGGACGGCAAAAAGGCTGACCAAGGACGAGCCCTGAGTCAGTGCCAACAGTTGGAGCGCCGTGTCATGGGTGACACGAGGTCCTAGAAAGACCTGTTTCAGAGTGCTCAGGAATAACGGAGCACTCTGCACCACATGATCGCCACGCTCCCACAGCGGCGTAGCCCACTGCAACGCCCTGTCCGACAATAAGGAAATTATAAAGCCCACCTTAGCCCGCTCTGTAGGGAAACGAGAGGCCAGAAGCTCGAGATGTATTGAGCACTGACTCACGAAACCCCTACAGGACTTACTGTCACCAGAAAATTTCTCTGGTAGCGGGAGGCGAGATAGCGTCGGTACAGGGGCGGCAGTGGACAAGGTAGCTGCAGCCACACTTGCAGCCTGAACAGCGACAGCAGTAACATCCACAGCTGAGGTTGAACGCTCAAGAGCCGCCAACCTTCCCTCCAGCTGCTGGATGTACCGCTGTAAACGCTGGTCGTCCGCCATTTTATTAGCCAGACCCTGGCGCTAGTATTCTGTTAGGACTGGCGGAACGCACCAAGACAGATGGTATAGATGCGTTCGCAGTCCGGGGTCCACCGTGCAGGTGAAAACCTGCTGCTAGCAATTAGCAGACTAAATGGCGGTACACTAAAGTATACACGCGTGGGTTAACCTCACCCAGCGTGAAAGAAGCAATCCTGTTAAGGCACAGGACCGCGGTACCGCACCTAAAGCGCGAGCAAGTAGTCAGCGAACTCAACCCCAACTAGGATTGAAGTCCGATTAGACCCTTTCTGGCACAACACCACAACTGGGTGTGTAAGGAAACTGAAGAGCAATATTAAGGCACAAGAGTGCATGCAGTGCCGCACTGACGAACGCCACTAACCACCCAGGCTTGAGTAAGGAAAGCACAGAGGAAGTGCACAGCGCCGTACTGGCGGTCACAGCAACTGGACGCTATAATGTGTGACTAGTGCTGTAGGATAAGTCGGGCGCTAGGTAGCAGCCATACACCTTCCGCGAACAGTCATTCAATAGGGTAGGGGTATCCAAGGACGACTTGCACTCAGAACATACACACATTAGCGATTGAAAGACAATACTAGCGCATGGCTGTGCGGTCATGCGCAGTTTATATAGCAGCAGCACAGGAAGTGGCCACAGCACCTTTGCCCTTCCAAGACCTGCCAAGAGGACCAATGGAATGTGCTGCAGAGCCTGAGCACATGACCCTCGATCTCCAATGGGAGATCTTACGCTGGGCATGCTCAGTACGTGCAGACAAGGACTTAGTCCCAGAGAAGTCCGCTCGCTGCTGACCAGCACTGACTTTAATGGCAGAGACTGGAGAAGCAGCATTAACTCTCAGAACAGAGTGAGAATGAGCAAGACGCTCGGACCGACATCTTTGCTGAGCAGACTCCACTGCGGCTGGACAAGAATGGGAGACCGCAGCGGAGGTGGCTCGAGATTCCCCCTGTGCAGAAGCGGGAACTCGACCCCTAACATTTTCAGCCAAAAAAAAATAGGCTGAATATCTCGGCTTATACTCGAGTATTTATGGTATGTCTTTTTTTAGATTGCCTTGCTAAAACACTCCAAATGCAGAGTAATGAAGATTATTATCACGTAAGATTATCTCTTCCCGGATTGCGCCAGTCGCACAACTGCTAGATAAAGATATGCTATTATTTCAGCAAATATTTTTTGGGGGGGAGTTTTTTACATCGCCTTTATGAGACACACCAACAGCAGACTCAGAGAAATTAATGGTAAAAAGTGACGTTTCCGTAGCTCAAGAGGTTTTGCGCCAGTCACACAACTGCTAGACAAATATTGTGTATTTAAGCAATAGACAAGGAATATTATTTATCAGTTAGATTTTAAAATGCTGGCGCTGAGTAATATTATTTTGCATTAAAAACATATTATATGCTACTACACAGGAATGTTATGCAGCTCCCCACAAAAAAACGGTTTTGTATATTCTGGTACTGCTTTATATTGTTTGCCTCTACAAATAGCTGATTTTTATATTTTGGTAGTGGATGATAACACCCAGGTGCCTTTCTTTAACTCTTCCTCCTAATAAATCTCTCACCAAAGTATCCTATCACCACCTAACAAACAACTAATCTTCATAATCTTCAGCTCTTAAAAGAGCTTTTCTGAATTAATAACACTCACTATAAGCTTCTGTTACTCTTCCTATGCTCCTTTCACATTGTCCCTATGCTCTTTCCAGTTGCAATATGCAAAAGATGGTGCCAGCAGCCTCTAAATATCCCCTATGATGCTGGAAGGCCAGCAAATCACAGTAATTCCACACCAAAAAATGGCACCAGCATTATTGTGATAGGCAAGCCAGCCCAGCATGTTCATTGGCTGCAAATAAAGTGCCAAACGTGCTGGGCGGGTAACTCGAATATGTCGAGGCGAATACCAAATTACTCGCTGAGTAACTAAAAGCCCGATTAGAGTATTATTCGTGCGAGTAATGAATAGCGCCGAATGTATTTGCACATCACTAATTATAACCTAGCGGCGGATAGGTAGATAATTACATTTATTAATTAAGGCATGTGATAGACCAAGATCAATACTGGCCCCAAAATGGCCACCTTGGCATTTAAACCTGGTTCTGGAAGCTCTATCAAGATCTCCCTCATCAGCCTGCATGGTCGTAGATCTACAGACTCTGTCTGTCAACCACCCAATTATTCAGATCTCAGAAGAGTTATTTTCAGACTAGATCCAGCATATCTTCCGAAAGTAGCCTCAAAATTTCATAGGAGCCAAGAAATTGTTCTCCCCTCCTCTTTTAGCAGTCCTAAAATGCAGAGGAACAGAGACTTCACACGCAAGATGTTAGACGTGTCGTGCTGCAATTTTTAGCTTTGTCAAAACAATGGAGAAAATGGAGAAAGAGTGAGTCGTTATTCGTGTCATTCCAGGGGGTTAGGAAAGGTCTCAAAGTAAAAAGAGGTACCCTGGCTAGATGGATTAGGGATGTCATTAGCTTAGCACACTTCTCTAGTAATGTACCAGTTCCAAAGAAATTGAAGGCTCATTCCACCATGGCAACCTCCTGGGCTGAGAAAGCGAAGGTGTAGATCAACGGGATATGTAAGGCAGTGACATGGTATTTCACTTCTACCTTTTATAAGCATTACCATCTTAATCTATCTTTCTCTGATGACCTGTCCTTTAGGAGAAAGGTGTTACAAGCTATGATCACCTCCCTAAGGTGCCTTGCTCTATATAAGTATTTCAGGTGGTGCTGTCTTGGAATAAGAGGAAAAATCTTAATTACTTACCGGTAATGGGATTTGACAGAGCCCATTATTGCACCCTTATATTCCCTCTCCTTTAATCACTAGTTGGCGTGAACTTTAAGTGTGGTTAAGAAAGAATGTTTATTGGTGATGGTTGTATTACTAACTGTCTGGAGGTCCTGTCATGCTCTGAAACCCAACTAATGCGGAGAAAAAGTACTGCCATTTCATTCAGTCGGTTACCTGTCCTTGATGGGCGGATGCCCTCTCTCAAGTGGTGGTGTCATGCGCTCTGTAAAATCCTGTTACAGGTAAGTAACCAAGATTTTCAGAAACATGTTTTGGGGTGTTTATCCCTCATCAGTGTAAAGCAGGAGGTCTGATTTGGTTTGATGAGAGACTCTAACAGGGGGTCTAAGTAGTAATGTTTCTCCATGTAGAATGCCAAGTTGGTGTAAGGTGACTTATAGGCCATGCTATGGCGGGAATATAAAAAACTATAATTGTTCCTTTTCTGTAATTGCACATGCACACGTCTCTGTTCATACAGCTTCCTTTCTGGTGGACTCAAGCTGTTCTTGCATTACAAGGATGGTTTCATTTAAACAGCCTCTATGGAAATTTACTTTTCCCCTGCTGTTGTTTGCTATGAAAAGTGAGAATCTTACCAAAGATGATCGTATTATAGGCCCAGTGGCTAGTCTGACCTCTTTAAATCTAATATAATATCCTTTCCTACAGTTGTTTTTTGTAAATAAGGTCGTCATGTGATTGCTTTTTTCACACATACTCTCAGCACAAATGACTGTAAGAAATCAGCCCTTTGGCAGTCAGAT
The DNA here is from genome assembly GCF_032444005.1 of Ranitomeya imitator. Taxonomy (NCBI): domain Eukaryota; kingdom Metazoa; phylum Chordata; class Amphibia; order Anura; family Dendrobatidae; genus Ranitomeya; species Ranitomeya imitator. The sequence goes on along the minus strand of NC_091285.1, from coordinate 473,400,673 downwards.
AACATTTTCAGTGAAGGTAATTCTGATGAATGCTGAGATGTTTCTCAAATAAAATATGCGCCTGGTGATTTATGATTTCATTTAATTTCAGCTGAACACATGGACTTTCCAGGTTGTTTGCGCTGTCAGCATTCTCCTGATTTACCTTCCATGTTAGAGAGGTTTTGCTGGAATAAGCAAACTTCCTTTATTTATTGAGATAAGCTGAAACTCTTGACTGAGCTTCCTCTCTTATCCCCAACAATGCGTCAGAGTAGGAGAGCTCTGCCCTTTTATTATTTCTCGAATCCCACATTATTTGTATTATGACTCCAACAGAAGTGATGCTTCCTTCACATGTCTAGAACGCTTCCTATATTTTATTTGGAAAATGTCAGAAAGGGCTCACTGAGCTGAGCAATCTTTGTTACATAGCAGAGCATCCAAAAATAAACCTGAACCATTCTGTGAGGATAAGAGTTTTGCTAGAAAAAAAAGTTTAAAACTTTTTTAGCTCAATTTTTTAAATTAAATGGGTAAGAAAAGTTTCAAGGCAAAATAATTATTGAAGAAAAATTTGGAAATGTTTGAGTATGTGGCATAATATAGCTCATCATCCCAAATGTTCTCCAAGTACCGAATGTTTCGGACTATAAGATGCACTGGACAATAAGACACACCTAGGTTTTAGAGTAAATTAGGAAAACAAATTGGAGCAAAAAATGTAGTCAATTCTGTACTTAATATCCCCTATCCTGGCACATACGGTCCCCTCATCCCCATCCTGATACACATACCCCCCTCATCCCTACACTGATATGCATGGTTCCCTCATACCTATCCTGGTATGCATTGATCCCTCATCCCTATCCTGGTATCCATGGACCCCCCATCCCTATCCTGGCAGGAATGATCGCCCACATTCCTATACTAGCATTCATGGCCCCATCCCCATTCTAGTATGCAGGACCCTCATCTCATCCAAGTATGAATGGATCCTCATCCTTATCCTGGTATGCATGGATCCCTCATCCCTATCCTGGCAGGAATGATCGCCCTCATCCCTATACTAGTATGCTCGGCCCCCTTATCCCTATCCTGGTATTCATGGCCCCATCCCTATCCTGGTATGCAGGGCCCAATCCCTATTCTGGTATGATTTCCCCCAACCCCAGTCCTGGTATGCATGGCCCCATCCTTATAACTGGCTCCCACACCTATCCTGGTATGCATGGCCATATCAGAAAACATTGGGAAAAAAAACATTACACTTACCTACCCGGCGAGGACATCATGCGCTGCTTACAATCAGAGAAAAGCTGCTGGAATACTCACCAGGACTGTGCGCGTAAAGAGCAGTGAGTATTCATTACTCTTCAGTAGCGCGCAGTGTCAGCCACCGGCTTCCTGCTGCTGCCGGCAGTCACATGTGATGCTACTTAAGAGAAATGAATATATTGTTAGGGCTAGAGGAACGCACCAAATAATATAAAGGGAGATTCGATGTGCGTTCGCAGCCCGGGGTCCACAGTGCAGAGATGGAACCTGCTGTTGAGTAATGGCGGATGAACACTTGCTCACACGTGGGATAGACGTCACCCAGTGTGAATGGAAGCGAATTCTGTTGCTTCACAGAGTCACTGGTGGATGCTGGTGGGATCCCTATGATTCACCCCCTCTATGCTGGTGATTGGACTCGCTCTGACCCTCGGTGGCTTTTGAGCCCACGCCTGAGGACGCCTTCAGTCAGATGCTGAGTCCAAGCGGGAGTTCCCACCCTACACTGACCGGTTGTCAGGACAGATGCAACTAACCACCCTAACTAGGGCTAGGAAAGTGCATTGGTTGCGCACTGCGCCGCACTGGCGGTGGCTGCTAATTGACGCAGTAATTTGTGTCTAGTGCTGGATGGCACAATTTGGCACTAGATTGCTCAATCACCCAATTACTTTCAACAACACTAGGGATGGGAATGATTAAGCACCGTATTTTTCGGACTATAAGACGCACAGGAACAAAAGATGCACCCACAAATTTGGTGAAGAAAAAGAGAAAAAAATATTTTTTTTATTATGTTAAATAGGGGTCTGTCTTATCATACCAGTGTCCGTCTTACAAATCATATGTCCCTCATCCTGGTATCTATATAACCCTCACCCTTGTGCTGGCACATGCCCCCCCTGTGCTGCTGTCAGGCATATGCCCCCCTGTGCTGCTGGCAGACACATGCCCCCCAGGTCACTATATGCCCCCTTGTGCTGCTTGCAGGCACATGTCTCCCGGGTCACTATATGCTCCCTTGTGCTGGCAGGCATATGCCCCCTGGTCACAATATGTCCCCTTGTGCTGCTGGCAGGGACATGCCCCCCCCGGTCACAATATGCCCCCCAGTGCTGCTGGCAGGTACTGGTTCCCCAGTCACTATATGCCCCCCTGTTGGCAGACACATCCCCCCCCCCCCGTGCTGCTGGCAGACACATGCCCCCCTGTGCTGCTGGCAGACATATGCTCCCCCTGTGCTGCTGGAAGACACATGCCCCCTTGTGCTGCTGGAAGACACATGCCCCCCCTGTGCTGCTGGCAGACACATGCCCCCTTGTGCTGCTGGAAGACACATGCCCCCCTGTGCTGCTGAAAGACACATGCCCCCCTGTGCTGCTGGAAGACACATGCCCCCCTGTGCTGCTGGCAGACACATGCCCCCCCTGTGCTGCTGGCAGACATATGCCCCCCCTGTGCTGCTGGAAGACACATGCTCACCCCGTGCTGCTGGCAGACACATGCCCCTCTGTGCTTCTGGAGGACACATACCCCCCTGTGCTCCTGGCAGACACATGCCCCCTGTACTGCTGGAAGACACATGCCCCCCTGTGCTGCTGGAAGACACATGTTCCTTTATGCTGATGGAAGACACATGCCCCCCTGTGTTGCTGGAAGACACATGCCCCCCTGTGCTGCTGGAAGACACATGCCCCCCTATGCTGTTGGAAGACACATGCCCCCTGTGCTTCTGCAAGACACATCCCCCCTGTGCTGCAGCCAGACACATGCCCCCCTGTGCTGCTGGAAGACACATGCCCCCCCCCCCCCCTGTGCTGCTGGAAGACACATGCCCCCCTGTGCTTCTGGAAGACAAATGCCCCTCCCTGTGCTGCCTGAAGACCCATGCCCCCCTGTGCTGCTGGCAGACACATACCCCCCCCCCTGTGCTGGAAGACACATGCCCCCCTGTGCTGCTGGAAGACACATGCACCCCTGTGCTGCTGGCAGACACATGCCCCCCTGTACTGCTGGAAGACCCATGCCCCCCCTGTGCTGCTGGAAGACACATGCCCCCTCTGTCCTGCTGGAAGACATATGCCCCCTGTGCTGCTGGAATACACATGCCCCCTGTGCTGCTGGAAGACACATGCCCCCCTGTGCTGCTGGAAGACACATGCCCCCCTGTACTGCTGGCAGACACATGCCCTCCCTGTGCTGCTGGAAGACACATGCCCCCCTGTGCTGCTAGAAGACACATGCCCCCTCTGTGCTGCTGGAAGACACATGCCCCCCTGTGCTGCTGGAAGACACATGCCCCCCTGTGCTGCTGGAAGACACATGCCCCTCCTGCTGCTGGCAGACACATGCCCCCCAGGCTGCTGGAAGAAACAGCCCCCCTGTGCTGCTGGAAGACACATGCCCCCCTGCTGCTGGGAGACACATGCCCCCCTGTGCTGCTGGAAGACACATGCCCCCCTGCTGCTGGGAGACACGTGCCCCCCCTGTGCTGCTGGAAGACCCATGCCCCCCCTGTGCTGCTGGAAGACACATGCCCCCTGTGCTGCTGGAAGACACATCCCCCCTGTGCTGCTAGAAGACACTTGCCCCCCCTTCTGCTGCTGGAAGGCACATGCCCCCTGTGCTGCTGGAAGACGCATGCCCCCCTGTGCTGCTAGAAGTCACTTGCCCCCCCTGTGCTGCTGGAAGACACATGCCCCCTGTGCTGCTGGAAGACACATGATAATATAACAAACACTTAACTCACCTTCAGATAATGGCTCTGTGCTCACAGCTCCTCGGTTGAGCCTCCTGTTTTCCAGCCATCGGATCATGGGACCTGGGAACACAGTGATGTCATCACTGTGCTGTGCCAATTACATGATCAGATGTATCATGTCAGCACAGACACAGGAAGCACAACCAAGGAGCTGTGAGCACGGAGCCATCATCAGAAGGTGAGTTAAGTGTTTGTTATTTTATCATGTGCCTGCCAGCAGCACAGGGGGAGCATATAAGATTTACGGGGCCATATCCATGATGGGAGGGGAGGAGATGCAGGCACTAGAGTTGAGCGACCTTGACCTTTTTAGAGTCGAGCCGGGTTTCGCGAAACCCGACTATCTCAAAAGTCGGGTCGAGTGAAATCGGCCGATTATGACGTAAAGTCGGGATCGACCGAAACACGAAACTCAATGCAAGTCAATGGGGCAGCATAGTCGGCAGTGAGTGGGGGCCAGGAAAACACCTAGAGTGCCCATTTTAATGTCAAAACCATCCATTCTTCTTAATGAAGCTTGTCAAGCGTAATTTACCTTATAATAATTGGAAGGCATTTGAAATTGGGGTTCATTTGGCTAAAGTTGTGGTGGGTAGGGCTGGTTCAAGTAATTAGTGGGCCCAGGAAATCTGGACCACGTCACGGCAGTGGAGCAGGGAGAGGTAAGTATTTCAACTTTGCAAGTGCTGTGAACCTGAGCAAGCAGGGGGGGCCCACTCGTTGGCATTGGCACTGGCACAGGGCCCCTCAAAGTACAGCGGTGTTTGCACGGCGGGGGCGCCTCCCACCGGCAGCAACACTTTTGCGTACTATGAGAGGCCCTTTGCCAGTGACGTCGCCAACTAGTATTCCTCCCCCCACCTGATGAAGGAACCTGCACTTTCATCTGCACCTTCCTGTTTGTCCCCGTGTAAGGTGGTATGGTATGCGGGAAGGGGGACCTGACTTTCAGCAGGGTCACAATCTTGCAGTGTAGCGTGCACGGGAAATGTTGCGTTATGGGTCAATGTACCAGCAGACTCATCTATCACTGGCTGGGCAATGGGCAGGATGAGGAGGAAACACAGATATAGGCCCAAAGAATAAAGTGGGCTAAATGCAGTTCAAAATTGGTAACACAGGACTAATCAGGGGGCATTGCAGTGGAGGACAACTGGAATGAGAGGCTGACACAGAGAGTAGGCCCAAATCAGTAAGTAGTCGAAATGCAGTTCAAAATTGGCAACAGTAGTAAACAGGCGGCACAGCTTTGTTCAGTGGAGGAGAACAGCAAGGAGTGGCAGACACCGATAGTAGGCCCCAACCCAACTAGTAGGCCAAATGCAGTCTAACATTAACAACTACTTAACGAGCGCCTGAAAACGGAATTTCAGGACAGGAAACCAGGAGAACAGCAAGGAGCGGCAGACACCGATAGTAGGCCCCAAACCAACTAGTATGCCAAATGCAGTTGTTCCGTTTAACCACAATTTAATGAGAGCCTGAAGATAGAAGTTCAGGAAAGGCAACCTGGAGAACACCTTGGAGTGGAACACACCATCTCTCTACACCCCATACCCAATTTGTAGGCCTAATGCAGCGTAGTTTCCAACAACTACTAAACGAGAGCATGATGATCGAAGCATTGGCGAGGAAACCTGGGGAACACCTTGGAGTGGAACACACCATCTCTCTACAGTGGAACACACCATCTCTCTACACCCCATACCCAATTTGTAGGCCTAATGCAGCGTAGTTTCCAACAACTACTAAACGAGAGCCGGAAGATCGAAGCTCAGGAAAGGCAACCTGGTGAACACCTGGAGTGGAACACACCATCACTCTACACCCCATACCCAATTTGTAGGCCCAATGCAGCGTAGTTTCCAACAACTACTAAACGAGAGCATGATGATCGAAGCATTGGCGAGGAAACCTGGGGAACACCTTGGAGTGGAACACACCATCTCTCTACAGTGGAACACACCATCTCTCTACACCCCATACCCAATTTGTAGGCCTAATGCAGCGTAGTTTCCAACAACTACTAAACGAGAGCCGGAAGATCGAAGCTCAGGAAAGGCAACCTGGAGAACACCTTGGAGTGGAACACACCATCTCTCTACACCCCATACCCAATTTGTAGGCCTAATGCAGCGTAGTTTCCAACAACTACTAAACGAGAGCCGGAAGATCGAAGCTCAGGAAAGGCAACCTGGGGAACACCTTGGAGTGTAACAAACCCTCTCTCTACACCACGGAAGGGCTGATTCTTAGGAAGGAAGGCTGTCGGAAAGAAGCAGGGCGCGTCCGAGGGTGATTATATTCTTATTAGGTACATACTCACCCTCGGACGCGCCCTGCTTCTTTATTTGTAATGAATGTTTATTTGCAATGTGGTTTTGACTTACTCTATTTTTTTGGTAAATAATGATTTTATTATTTTCATTGTTTTGCATCTTCTTGGCAATAATATAAAGAAGACGCGACAGGACAACACTCGGTGGATGCCATATCTGTGTTTAAAATTGAAAAAACCTTTCAGTTAACTACTTGCAGGAGAAAGTTATTGTAGCTGGTGGCCATTTTTAGTACTGTACCAGATTTTAGTTGTATGTGTTTGTTTTTAATGTTAAAATGTCTGCATTTGATATCTCTCCAGTATTTTCTTTTTTATAAGCAAAATACTTATTTTTATATTTTCTGATGTTGGTTCCAGGGGTACACGGGCAGCAGTGGTGTGGTCAGTGGAGGACTAGTGGAAGGAGTGACCGCAGACAGGCATCGAAGGCCTAAAATAATAACACATGGCTGTAGGCAATTTTAAATTGGTTCCAGGGGTACACGGGCAGCAGTGGTGTGGTCAGTGGAGGCCTAGTGGAAGGAGTGACCGCAGACAGGCATCGAAGGCCTAAAATAATAACACATGGCTGTAGGCAATTTTAAATTGGTTCCAGGGGTACACGGGCAGCAGTGGTGTGGTCAGTGGAGGCCTAGTGGAAGGAGTGACCGCAGACAGGCATCGAAGGCCTAAAATAATAACACATGGCTGTAGGCAATTTTAAATTGGTTCCAGGGGTACACGGGCAGCAGTGGTGTGGTCAGTGGAGGCCTAGTGGAAGGAGTGACCGCAGACAGGCATCGAAGGCCTAAAATAATAACACATGGCTGTAGGCAATTTTAAATTGGTTACAGGGGTACACGGGCAGCAGTGGTGTGGTCAGTGGAGGCCTAGTGGAAGGAGTGACCACAGACAGGCATCGAAGGCCTAACATAACAAAAATGTCAATACAATGGTATTGTCAGTGGCAGGCATTGAAGGATGTCAGCGCATAGACTAAACATTGGTGGAGCTGTGAGATAATTTTGCAAGTGGTAGAGCACTGTTTGAGCTGGGGTGGGGGGAAACTGTCTTATGGCCAGCGGTACAGGCCCAGGGCCCCTCATATTACAACGGTGTGTCTGACGTTGGGTGCGCACCACCACCGCCAGAGACACTTTATTGTACTAGGAGGGACCCAGTGGCAGTGCCGTCGACCAAAAGCGGGCTCACCCACCTCTTCAGACAAACTGCACTCTCACGGGTGCTGTCGCCAAGTGTCGATACCACGGCCCCGTGTGGGGAGTTTGGCCATTTAGTGAGGTGTAAACATGTCGTATGCTGGACAATCAGGTGCAGAAAATTACGAGATTGGAAAAGGCATTCAGAATAGTCCACAGGCAAGACCTTTTCATAGGAAAGCTAGGTGTCAGCCGGGCAAGGTGGGGCAAAAGATTTCGAAATCCAGTTGTGGTTCATTTTAATGAAGGTTAGATCATCTACATTTTGGGTAGCCAGACGAGTCCTTTTTTCTGTTAGTATTGAACCTGCAGCACTGAATACTCTTTCTGATAGGACACTAGCTGCCGGGCAAGCAAGCTCCTGCAATGCATATTCTGCCAATTCTGGCCAGGTGTCTAATTTTGATGCCCAGTAATCAAATGGGAATGACGGTTGAGGGAGAACATCGATAAGGGATGGAAAATAGTTTGTAACCATACTGGACAAATGTTGTCTCCTGTCACTTTGAATTGATGCTGCAGTACCTGTCCTGTCTGCGGTCATAGCAAAATCACTCCACAACCTGGTCAGAAAACCCCTCTGGCCAACGCCACTTCTGATTTCTGCCCCTCTAACTGCTCTGGTCTGCTGGCCCCTGCAGCTCGTGTGAGAACGATCACGGGCGCTGTGTGCAGGGAATGCCAGAAGCAAACGGTCAACAAGAGTTGATTGTTTGGTTGCTAATATTAGTTCCAAGTTCTCATGTGGCATTATATTTTGCAATTTGCCTTTATAGTGAGGATCAAGGAGGCAGGCCAACCAGTAATCGTCATCATTCATCATTTTAGTTATGCGTGTGTCCCTTTTGAGGATACGTAAGGCATAATCCGCCATGTGGGCCAAAGTTCCAGTTCTCAAATCTGCGGTTGTGCTTGGTTGAGGGGCAGTTTCAGGCAAATCCACGTCACTTGTGTCCCTCAAAAAACCAGAACCCGGCCTTGCCGCGCCACCAATTTCCAGTGGCCCCGGAAAAGCTTCCTCATTAAAAATATAATCATCCCCATCATCCTCCTCGTCCTCCTCCTCCTCTTCGCCCGCTACCTCGTCCTGTACACTGCCCTGGCCAGACAATGGCTGACTGTCATCAAGGCTTTCCTCTTCCTCAGCTGCAGACGCCTGATCCTTTATGTGTGTCAAGCTTTGCATCAGCAGACGCATTAGGGGGATGCTCATGCTTATTATGGCGTTGTCTGCTCTAACCAGCCGTGTGCATTCCTCAAAACACTGAAGCACTTGACACATGTCTTGAATCTTCGACCACTGCACACCTGACAACTCCATGTCTGCCATCCTACTGCCTGCCCGTGTATGTGTATCCTCCCACAAAAACATAACAGCCCGCCTCTGTTCACACAGTCTCTGAAGCATGTGCAGTGTTGAGTTCCACCTTGTTGCAACGTCTATGATTAGGCGATGCTGGGGAAGGTTCAAAGAACGCTGATAGGTCTGCATACGGCTGGAGTGTACGGGCGAACGGCGGATATGTGAGCAAAGTCCACGCACTTTGAGGAGCAGGTCGGATAACCCCGGATAACTTTTCAGGAAGCACTGCACCACCAGGTTTAAGGTGTGAGCCAGGCAAGGAATGTGTTTCAGTTGGGAAAGGGAGATGGCAGCCATGAAATTCCTTCCGTTATCACTCACTACCTTGCCTGCCTCAAGATCTACAGTGCCCAGCCACGACTGCGTTTCTTTCTGCAAGAACTCGGACAGAACTTCCGCGGTGTGTCTGTTGTCGCCCAAACACTTCATAGCCAATACAGCCTGCTGACGTTTGCCAGTAGCTGCCCCATAATGGGAGACCTGGTGTGCAACAGTGGCAGCTGCGGATGGAGTGGTTGTGCGACTGCGGTCTGTGGACGAGCTCTCGCTTCTGCAGGAGGACGAAGAGGAGGAGGAGGGGGTGCGAACGGCTACAGCCAATTGTTTCCTAGACCGTGGGCTAGGCAGAACTGTCCCAAACTTGCTGTCCCCTGTGGACCCTGCATCCACCACATTTACCCAGTGTGCCGTGATGGACACGTAACGTCCCTGGCCATGCCTACTGGTCCATGCATCTGTTGTCAGGTGCACCTTTGTGCTCACAGATTGCCTGAGTGCATGGACGATGCGCTCTTTAACATGCTGGTGGAGGGCTGGGATGTCTTTTCTGGAAAAAAAGTGTCGACTGGGTAGCTCGTAGCGTGGTACAGCGTAGTCCATCAGGGCTTTGAAAGCTTCGCTTTCAACTAACCGGTAGGGCATCATCTCTAACGAGATTAGTCTAGCTATGTGTGCGTTCAAACCCTGTGTACGCGGATGCGAGGATAAGTACTTCCTTTTTCTAACCATAGTCTCATGTAGGGTGAGCTGGACTGGAGAGCTGGAGATCGTGGAACTAGCGGGGGTGCCGGTGGACATGGCAGACTGAGAGACGGTGGGAGATGGTATTGTTGCCACCGGTGCCCTAGATGCAGTGTTTCCTACTACGAAACTGGTGATTCCCTGACCCTGACTGCTTTGGCCTGGCAAAGAAACCTGCACAGATACTGCAGGTGGTGCGGAAAATGGTGGCCCTACACTGCCGGAAGGGATGTTGCGTTGCTGACTAGCTTCATTGGCCGAGGGTGCTACAACCTTAAGGGACGTTTGGTAGTTAGTCCAGGCTTGCAAATGCATGGTGGTTAAATGTCTATGCATGCAACTTGTATTGAGATTTTTCAGATTCTGTCCTCTGCTTAAGGTAGTTGAACATTTTTGACAGATGACTTTGCGCTGATCAATTGGATGTTGTTTAAAAAATGCCAGACTGCACTCTTTCTAGCATCGGATACCTTTTCAGGCATTGCAGACTGAGCTTTAACCGGATGGCCACGCTGTCCTCCAACAGGTTTTGGCTTTGCCACGCGTTTTGGGCAAGATACGGGCCCGGCAGATAGAACCTGTTGCGATGTTGATGCCTGCTGCGGCCCCTCCGCTTCAGAACTGCTGCCGCCTGCACCCTGTTCCCCCAATGGCTGCCAATCGGGGTCAAGAACTGGGTCATCTATTACCTCTTCTTGTAGCTCGTGTGCAACTTCGTCTGTGTCACCGTGTCGGTCGGTGGTATAGCGTTCGTGATGGGGCAACATAGTCTCATCAGGGTCTGATTCTTGATCAGCACCCTGCGAGGGCAATGTTGTGGTCTGAGTCAAAGGACCAGCATAGTAGTCTGGCTGTGGCTGTGCATCAGTGCACTCCATGTCAGATTCAACTTGTAATGGGCATGGAATGTTAACTGCTTCACTTTCTAAGCCAGGGACGGTATGTGTAAAGAGCTCCATGGAGTAACCCGTTGTGTCGCCTGCTGCATTCTTCTCTGTTGTTGTTTTTGCTGAAGAGGACAAGGAAGCGACTTGTCCCTGACCGTGAACATCCACTAACGACGCGCTGCTTTGACATTTACCAGTTTCACGAGAGGAGGCAAAAGAGCTAGAGGCTGAGTCAGCAAGATAAGCCAAAACTTGCTCTTGCTGCTCCGGCTTTAAAAGCGGTTTTCCTACTCCCAGAAAAGGGAGCGTTCGAGGCCTTGTGTAGCCAGACGACGAACCTGGCTCCACAGCTCCAGACTTAGGTGCAATATTTTTTTTCCCACGACCAGCTGATGCTCCACCACTACCACTACCCTCATTACCAGCTGACAATGAACGCCCCCGGCCACGACCTCTTCCACCATACTTCCTCATTGTTTTAAAAATGTAAACAAACTAACGGTATTTGTTGCTGTCACACAAATTACACGGTGAGCTATAACTTCAGTATGATTTAGCTACCCCTTTACAGGTGAGTGAGACCACAACGAAAATCAGGCACAATGTTACACACTCTGTTGTTGGTGGCAACAAATGAGAGAGATGCCACACACGCAGGACTGTCACTGAAGCACAAATGTAAATATTAATCTCCCACTGATTTGATTTTTTTTTTTTTTTAAGGGAGACTTTAGGAAAAAAAATAATAGAATAAAATGATTTTGTCAGGAAGAATTTAGAAACCAAATAAAATAAAATGATTTTTTCAGGGAGAATTTAGAAAACAAATAAAACAAAAAAAGGCTTTCTATGGCCCACTGAGTGGGAGATGACGCACACAGGAGTCAGGAGTGGCACACAAGCCCAGAGGCCAATATTTATCTCCCACTGATTGATGTAGTGATTTTTTCAGGTAGATTTTGGAACCCAAATCATGCTAAAAAAAAATTTTGGAACCCAAATCAAGCTAAAAAAAATAATAGGCTTTCTATGGCCCACAATTGGAGAGAGAGAGAGAGATGGCACACCCAGGAGTCAAGACTGGCACACAAGCAGAAAGGGCAATATTAATCTCCCACTGATTTGTTTTTTTTTGTTTTTTTCAGGGAGACTTTAGGAAAAAAAAAATAGAATAAAATGATTTTTTCAGGAAGAATTTAGAAACCAAATAAAATAAAATGATTTTTTCAGGGAGAATTTAGAAAACAAATAAAACAAAAAAAGGCTTTCTATGGCCCACTGAGTGAGAGATGACGCACACAGGAGTCAGGAGTGGCACACAAGCCCAGAGGCCAATATTTATCTCCCACTGATTGATGTAGTGATTTTTTCAGGTAGATTTTGGAACCCAAATCAAGCTAAAAAAATAATAGGCTTTCTATGGCCCACAATTGGAGAGAGAGAGAGAGATGGCACACCCAGGAGTCAAGACTGGCACACAAGCAGAAAGGGCAATATTAATCTCCCACTGATTTGTTTTGTTTTTGTTTTTTTTCAGGGAGACTTTAGGAAAAAAAAATAATAGAATAAAATGATTTTTTCAGGAAGAATTTAGAAACCAAATAAAATAAAATGATTTTTTCAGGGAGAATTTAGAAAACAAATAAAACAAAAAAAGGCTTTCTATGGCCCACTGAGTGAGAGATGACGCACACAGGAGTCAGGAGTGGCACACAAGCCCAGAGGCCAATATTTATCTCCCACTGATTGATGTAGTGATTTTTTCAGGTAGATTTTGGAACCCAAATCAAGCTAAAAAAATAATAGGCTTTCTATGGCCCACAATTGGAGAGAGAGAGAGAGATGGCACACCCAGGAGTCAAGACTGGCACACAAGCAGAAAGGGCAATATTAATCTCCCACTGATTTGTTTTTTTTTTTTTTTTTCAGGGAGACTTTAGGAAAAAAAAATAATAGAATAAAATGATTTTTTCAGGAAGAATTTAGAAACCAAATAAAATAAAATGATTTTTTCAGGGAGCATTTAGAAAACAAATAAAACAAAAAAAGGCTTTCTATGGCCCACTGAGTGAGAGATGACGCACACAGGAGTCAGGAGTGGCACACAAGCCCAGAGGCCAATATTTATCTCCCACTGATTGATGTAGTGATTTTTTCAGGTAGATTTTGGAACCCAAATCAAGCTAAAAAAAATAATAGGCTTTCTATGGCCCACAATTGGAGAGAGAGAGAGAGATGGCACACCCAGGAGTCAAGACTGGCACACAAGCAGAAAGGGCAATATTAATCTCCCACTGATTTGTTTTTTTTTTTTTTTTTTTCAGGGAGACTTTAGGAAAAAAAAAATAGAATAAAATGATTTTTTCAGGAAGAATTTAGAAACCAAATAAAATAAAATGATTTTTTCAGGGAGAATTTAGAAAACAAATAAAACAAAAAAAGGCTTTCTATTGCCCACTGAGTGAGAGATGACGCACATAGGAGTCAGGAGTGGCACACAAGCCCAGAGGCCAATATTTATCTCCCACTGATTGATGTAGTGATTTTTCAGGTAGATTTTGGAACCCAAATCAAGCTAAAAAAATAATAGGCTTTCTATGGCCCACAATTGGAGAGAGAGAGAGAGAGAGATGGCACACCCAGGAGTCAAGACTGGCACACAAGCAGAAAGGGCAATATTAATCTCCCACTGATTTGTATTGTTTTTGTTTTTTTTTCAGGGAGACTTTAGGAAAAAAAAATAATAGAATAAAATGATTTTTTCAGGAAGAATTTAGAAACCAAATAAAATAAAATGATTTTTTCAGGGAGAATTTAGAAAACAAATAAAACAAAAAAAGGCTTTCTATGGCCCACTGAGTGAGAGATGACGCACACAGGAGTCAGGAGTGGCACAAAAGCCCAGAGGCCAATATTTATCTCAAACTGATTGATGTAGTGATTTTTTCAGGTAGATTTTGGAACCCAAATCAAGCTAAAAAAATAATAGGCTTTCTATGGCCCACAATTGGAGAGAGAGAGAGAGAGATGGCACACCCAGGAGTCAAGACTGGCACACAAGCAGAAAGGGCAATATTAATCTCCCACTGATTTGTTTTTTTTTTGTTTTTTTTTCAGGGAGACTTTAGGAAAAAAAATAATAGAATAAAATGATTTTTTCAGGAAGAATTTAGAAACCAAATAAAATAAAATGATTTTTTCAGGGAGCATTTAGAAAACAAATAAAACAAAAAAAGGCTTTCTATGGCCCACTGAGTGAGAGATGACGCACACAGGAGTCAGGAGTGGCACACAAGCACAGAGGCCAATATTTATCTCCCACTGATTGATGTAGTGATTTTTTCAGGTAGATTTTGGAACCCAAATCAAGCTAAAAAAATAATAGGCTTTCTATGGCCCACAATTGGAGAGAGAGAGAGAGATGGCACACCCAGGAGTCAAGACTGGCACACAAGCAGAAAGGGCAATATTAATCTCCCACTGATTTTTTTTTTTTTTTTTTTTTTCAGGGAGACTTTAGGAAAAAAAAATAATAGAATAAAATGATTTTTTCAGGAAGAATTTAGAAACCAAATAAAATAAAATGATTTTTTCAGGGAGAATTTAGAAAACAAATAAAACAAAAAAAGGCTTTCTATGGCCCACTGAGTGAGAGATGACGCACACAGGAGTCAGGAGTGGCACACATGCCCAGAGGCCAATATTTATCTCCCACTGATTGATGTAGTGATTTTTTCAGGTAGACTTTGGAACCCAAATCAAGCTAAAAAAATAATAGGCTTTCTATGGCCCACAATTGGAGAGAGAGAGAGATAGATGGCACACCCATGAGTCAAGACTGGCACACAAGCAGAAAGGGCAATATTAATCTCCCACTGATTTGTTTTTTTTTTTTTTTTTTTCAGGGAGACTTTAGGAAAAAAAAATAATAGAATAAAATGATTTTTTCAGGAAGAATTTAGAAACCAAATAAAATAAAATGATTTTTTCAGGGAGAATTTAGAAAACAAATAAAACAAAAAAAGGCTTTCTATGGCCCACTGAGTGAGAGATGACGCACACAGGAGTCAGGAGTGGCACACAAGCCCAGAGGCCAATATTTATCTCCCACTTTTTTTTTTTGTTCCAGGGAAAATTTATAAACCCAAGCTAAAAAAATAATAAATAGGCTTTCTATGGCCCACTATCTGAGAGACAGAGAGAGATGGCACGCTTAGGACTGGCACACAAGCCCAAAGGCCAATATTAATCTTCCTTTTTTTTTAAGGGAGAATTTATAAAACCAAAAAAAAAAAAATAAATAGGCTTTCTATGGCCCACTATTTGTGAGAGAGATGGCACGCTCAGGACTGGCACACAAGCCCAGAGGCCAATATTAATCTCCCACTTTTTTTTTTTTTTTCCAGGGAAAATTTATAAACCCAATAAAAAAAAAATAAATAAATAGGCTTTCTATGGCCCACTATCTGAGAGAGAGAGATGGCACGCTTAGGACTGGCACACAAGCCCAAAGGCCAATATTAATCTCCCACTGATTGATTTATTGATTTTTTCAGGTAGAATTTAGAACCCAAATAAAGCAAAAAAAAAAAAATGGGCTTTCTATGGCCCACTGAGTGAGTGATGACGCACACAGGAGTCAGGAGTGGCACACAAGCCCTGAGGCCAATATTTTTCTCCCACTGATTGATGTAGTGATTTTTTCAGGTACATTTTAGAACCCAAATCAAGCAAAAAAATAAATAGGCTTTCTATGGCCCACTATTTGTGAGAGAGATGGCACGCTCAGGACTGGCACACAAGCCCAGAGGCCAATATTAATCTCCCACTTTTTTTTTTTTGGTTCCAGGGAAAATTTATAAACCCAATAAAAAAAAAAAAAATAGGCTTTCTATGGCCCACTATCTGAGAGAGAGAGATGGCACGCTTAGGACTGGCACACAAGCCCAAAGGCCAATATTAATCTCCCACTGATTGATTTATTGATTTTTTCAGGTAGAATTTAGAACCCAAATAAAGCAAAAAAAAAAAAAAATGGGCTTTCTATGGCCCACTGAGTGAGTGATGATGCACACAGGAGTCAGGAGTGGCACACAAGCCCTGAGGCCAATATTTTTCTCCCACTGATTGATGTAGTGATTTTTTCAGGTAGATTTTAGAACCAAAATCAAGCAAAAAAATAAATAGGCTTTCTATGGCCCACTGAGTGAGAGATGGCACACACAGGAGTCAAGAGTGGCACACAAGCCCTGAGGCCAATATTTTTCTCCCACTGATTGATGTAGTGATTTTTTCAGGTAGATTTTATAACCCAAATCAAGCAAAAAAATAAATAGGCTTTCTATGGCCCACTGAGTGAGAGATGACACAGACAGGGATGGCACTCTAGCAGAAATGTCAATCTTAATCTCCCACAAAAAAAAAAAAAAAAAACAGGGAGTGTCCTTCAATTACTATCTCCCTGCAGTAATCTCAGCCAGGTATGGCAGGCAGCAATAAGGAGTGGACTGATGCACAAATTAAATAAAAAGTGTGGACAAACAAAAAGATAGCTGTGCAGAAAGGAAGGAACAAGAGGATTTGTGCTTTGAAAAAAGCAGTTGGTTTGCACAGCGGCGTACACACAGCAATGCAGCTATCAGGGAGCCTTCTAGGGCAGCCCAATGAGCTACAGCGCTGAGGGGGGAAAAAAAAAAAATGTAGCTTCCACTGTCCCTGCACACCGAAGGTGGTGTTGGGCAGTGGAAATCGCTACAGCACAAGCGGTTTGGTGGTTAATGGACCCTGCCTAACGCTATCCCTGCTTCTGACGAAGCGGCAGCAACCTCTCCCTAAGCTCAGATCAGCAGCAGTAACATGGCGGTCGGCGGGAACTCCCCTTTATAGCCCCTGTGACGCCGCAGACAGCAAGCCAATCACTGCAATGCCCTTCTCTAAGATGGTGGGGACCAGGACCTATGTCATCACGCTGCCCACACTCTGCGTTTACCTTCATTGGCTGAGAAATGGCGCTTTTCGCGTCATTGAAACGCGACTTTGGCGCGAAAGTCGCGTACCGCATGGCCGACCCCGCACAGGGGTCGGATCGGGTTTCATGAAACCCGACTTTGCCAAAAGTCGGCGACTTTTGAAAATGAACGACCCGTTTCGCTCAACCCTAGCAGGCACATGTAATATTCGCTGCTCCCCTGTGAATCAACTCCGGCAGCTTCAGCACCGAGGTGATGGACAGCAGGTGCAGTGAATATTACATGAGGCTAAAGAGCGGGAGCACAGGACCTCCTGCTGTCTCTGCAGCCCACAGCCAGCCCACTCCAGCCCCCTGACACCACTCCAGAGCTGCTCCCCCTCCTCTACAGCACAGCACACAGACTCGGAAGACGCACCCCCCACTTTCCCCCAAAATTTGGGGAAACAAAAATGCATTTTATAGTTAGAAAAATACAGTAGCTTTCACCAGCTTCAGTCATACCTCCACACACATGATTTCAGTTCTATATTAGCAAGCGACCATGTGAGCCTTTTATAGATGTAGCCTTCCGGGACCTTCCTAGTGGTCCAATCAGAGCCACTACAGGACCTGAGCATGTGACTTCTGACCTCCAATGAAAGGTCTTCCCATGATCAGTAGATGAAAAGCAGGACTTAGTCCCTGGAACGTCTGCTCGCCGCTGATTAATACTGGTTACAAAGGCTGAACCTGGGGCAGCAGCCGTAACCAGCGGCACAATATCAGCTTGAGACACAGGCTGGGACCGACGTCACTGCTGAGCAGAGTGCACTGCAGCAGGGGAAGAATAGGAGACCGCAGAGGACATGGTTCAAGATTCCCCCTGTGCAGCGGCGGGAACTCGACACCTAAGGCCGGTTTCACATTAGCATTTACCTGATCTGCGGCGGGCTGCGGACTTCCTGCGTGAAGCCCTGCCCTTGGCCGCACCTCTGCCGCTAGCTCCGCCTACTTCTGCATGCGGCCTGGGTACCTATCTTTAACATTAGGTACACAGGTCGTGCGGCTGTATGCGGATGCTTCCGCATGTGTCATTTTGACGATGCGGCGACCAGCGTAGGACGCAGCCTGTAGCATTTTTTTTCTCTGCATCGTCAAAATGACTCATGCAGAAGCATCCGCATACAGCCGCACGACCTGCGTATCTAATGTTAAAGATAGGTACGCAGGCCGCATGCAGAAGTAGGTGGAGCTAGCGGCGGAGGGGCAGCCGAAGGCAGGGCTTCAAAGAAGAAGTCCGCAGCCCGACGCAGATCAGGTAAACGCTAGTGTGAAACTAGCCTAACACACGGGTTCACCCCTCACTAGTGAGGCGTATTTAACAATATTTTATAACCATTTGTAAAGGTTCCCTTTTCCCCATAATGCAGTTCAGTGATAGCATTACTCCAGATTACTGTTCAAAATGGTAAAGACTAATATACAATAAAAAAATTAAACGCAAACAGTTCTTTGATGTTTTATTTTCATGATTTTGTAGATTAATTCCCAATGCTACACTTAAACTCTTCATTGCTAGCCAAATACTTCATGCAGTATCTCGTGGCAATGAATTGGGGAAATAAGGAAAATCTGCAGATTTTTTCTTTTTTGTTTACATATTCAAACAGGAGCCTTAACTCTTGGAGCATTGTTTATAAAAAAGAGAACAGAAATCTTAATCTGTTCTCATTAGTGTTGAGCATTCCGAACCTGCAATATCGGGTATCGGCCGATATTCGCAGTATCGGAGTTCCGATACTGAGTTCCGATAATTTTACAATATCGAATACCGTAATCGGAAGTTCCCATAATGCAATGAGCCAGTTTTATTTAATTCAGCCAATGAGGAATCCTAAGAAGTGTGGGCACATCCTGTTATGTATGTTAGGCTTGTTAACTAATGGCATGGCTGTGATTGGCTGCTAAAAGGATGTCATGATGCACTATAAAAGCTAACCGCTGTCATTTTGGGTTCACTCTGCTGTGAATTTACTTAGGGACAGGACGCCGCTGTTCTGACTCTGAGGGACAGTTTGAGCTAGCGATTTGCTTTATTGTGCTACTTCAGCCTACTTTAGCAACCGCTGTGTGAGAATTGAGAAGCTTTCTTTTGCCTTGCAGCACTGCTCATGGCTGTCTGCAAGGTCTGTGTGTGTGAGTGCAGCTCACGCTGTAGTTCTGTTCTGCAGCCACCTCTGGTTGTAGTCCGCTCAGCGTGCGTCACTGCCTCATACATTGTCCTTTTTTGTATTAGTGCAGCTCATTTTTCCTGATTTCTACTATTAGTGTTGTTCCATCCGTATCCAGCTAGATTGCTTGAAAACACTATATAGGAGTAGATAGAGGAGCCTTTCTGCTGGCTTGTGCCCTGCAGCCCCAGCCAAATTAGTATTAGCCTATTTTTTGGAGCCTCATCTATTGCATTGTAGGTTACCTTCCTGCATTGTAATAGCTACAAAAAGTTTGTGATACTATTGGTTTTACAGCTTTGGGCACATCCAGTGTCTTTTTGTGAAAACAAACGAAAAGTTAATAAAGTTCACCAAACACTCCACTTTAGAGTTGTGTAGGGCACATTAGCTCATATTAAAGTCTAGTCCACACTTTATAAAATTAGTGTTTCTTATACTTGTTAGCAGCTGTTCAGGAATAAGCACACTAAGCCCTTAGTACTTTTCAGCCTATCTTTATCAGTCTACCAAGATGAAGAAGGCAGGGAGTCAGGCACGTGGTCGTGGGTGTGGAGTTTCTGCAGGGAGAGGACATGGGGATTCTGTGCCTGCTGTGGGCACCAGTGACTCAGCATCCTCCATTTTTACCAGGGAACAGTCCTTTATGCGCAACTTTGTAAGAGCTAGCCGTACCCCACTGCTGCGGGGTGAACAAATTGAAGCCGTTGTCAGATGGATGGCAGCTAAAGCATTGACTTCAATTAGTTCCAGATCCTCTCAGATCCAGAGCACTGAAGAGCACCCATCTGTCTCTTCACCACCTGCCAAATTGCCCAGGCAGTTAAAGAGCCCTTAACAGGAGCCATCTCTACTTCTGTTCTCTGAATCTGTTGGCTTGCAAAGAGGGGGCCAGCCAAGCAGCAATCGAGAATCTGAAGAAGAGGTAGTATGCAATGATGCGCAACAGCTTTGTGTTAGGACTGGCGGAACGCACCAAGAAAGATGTAATAGATGCGTTCGCAGTCCGGGGTCCACCGTGCAGGTGAAAACCTGCTGCTAGTAAATGGCAGCGTAATATGGCGGTGGAAGCAAACCCGGTAAAGCCACAGGTCCGCAATACCGCACTAAAGAGTGCAAGCAAGGAGTCAGCGAACACAACCCCAAGACTCAGGATTGAAGTCCGATTAGACCACTTGCTGACACAACACCGCAACTGGGTGTGTTAGGTAACTATTATAATTAGAGCACCGAAGTGCGAACTGTGCCGTGCTGGCAGACACCACTAAGCACCCAGACGTGGGTCAGGAAGTGCACTACTGGCGCATGGCGCCGCACTGGCCGACACAGCAATAGACGCTGATACGTGTGTGACACGTTGAGTGGTTAGTCGGGCGCTAGATAGCAGCCATACTCCATACGCGAACAGTCATACAATAGGGTAGGGGTATTTAATGAACGACTTGCACTCACAACAAACACACGTATACAAATGTACACTAGCGCATGGCCGTGCGGTCATGCGAAGCTTATATAGCTGTAGTACTTTCAGGACCTTCCAATAAAGGACCAATGGGCAGCTGCCACAGAAGTTTAGCCCTTTCAGGACCTGCCAGGAGGACCAATGGGAACCACTGCAGCATCTGAGCATGTGACCCTTGATCTCCAACGGGAGATCTCACCCTGGGCATGCTCAGAAGGGAAAAAGGAGGACTTAGTCCCAAAAGCGTCCGCTCGCTGCTGCCCAGCACTGGCTTTAATGGCAAAAGCTGGAGAAGCAACAGCAAGCCTAAGCACAGAGTGAGACTGAGCCAGATGCAAGGACCAACGTCTCCGCTGAGCAGGTTTAGCTGCGGCAGGAGAAGAATGGGAGACCGCAGCAGAAGCGGCCCGAGATTCCCCCTGTGCAGAAGCGGGAACTCGACCCCTAACATCACCACCTCTAGGGCCCCCCCCCTTGGGCCTCGCTACGTTCGAAGGCAGCAATGAGCTGCGGAGCCCGAATGTGCTCAGCGGGCTCCCAGGATCTATCCTCAGGACCATAACCCCTCCAGTCCACCAAATAAAATTTTTTGCCACGAACCACCTTGTACCCCAAGATAGCATTCACCTCGTAATCGTCCGTAGACGAACCCGACGTCCCAGTAGATGACTCAGATAACGAGGACATGTACACGGGCTTAAGGAGGGACACATGAAAGGTGTCGGTGATACCTAGGCGTGGAGGAAGGGCTAGACGGTAAACCACAGGATTAACCTGTTCGAGGACCTTAAAAGGACCTAAGTAGCGAGGTGCAAACTTGGTAGACTCAACTCGCAGCCTGATGTTACGGGCGGAGAGCCACACTAAGTTGCCAGGAGCAAAGGTTGGAGCGGGGCATCGATGTGCATCGGCGGAGGACCTCATTCTCTCCTTGGAAGCCCGAATGGCATCCTGAGTGCGATCCCAAATGTCCCGTGCCTCCACAGCCCAGTCTGCCACCCTGGAATCGGCGGAAGACACGGGCATGGGCACAGGTACCCGCGGATGCTGACCATAGTTAAGGAGGAATGGGGTCTGTCCAGTGGAGTCAGCTACAGCATTGTTAAGAGCAAACTCCGCCCACGGTAGCAAAGATGCCCAGTCATCTTGCCTAGCAGAGACAAAATGTCGCAGATATGTGACCAAGGTCTGGTTGGCTCTCTCCACCAACCCATTCGTCTCGGGATGATATGCCGAAGAGAGATTTAACTCAATACTGAGAAGATGACAAAGCTCTCTCCAGAACCGAGACGCAAACTGGGGACCCCGGTCACTGACAATTTTGTCTGGCATACCGTGAAGGCGGAAGATGTGTTTAATAAACAACGCTGCCAAGGCCCGTGCAGAAGGTAGCCGAGGAAGCGGCACCAAATGCACCATTTTAGAAAAATGGTCAGTGATTACCCAAATGATGGTACAGTCACGAGACTTGGGCAAACCCACCACAAAGTCCATCCCGACCATCTCCCAGGGCCTGTCTGCCACCGGCAGAGGGTATAACAAACCAGCTGGCCGTTGACGGAGAGACTTATTTTTGGCACAAGAGACACATGCTCAAACCATATGTGGCCACCAGTACATTCTCGCCAGCAACTCAGATGTCCTCTTTGCCCCAAAGTGTCCACCCACTCTGGACGAATGTGCCCAAGAGAGAACCTCTGGTCGCAAATTGATGGGAACAAAAGTCTTGCCCGGAGGCACAGACTCAAGCGAAACCGGAGCTACGGTTCTCAGACTCTCCAAAGGGAGAATAAGCCGAGGCTCCTCCTCCTCCTCCTCAGTTGACACAAGGGAGCGAGAGAGAACGTCAGCACAAATGTTCTTCTCCCCGGCGAGATAATGTAGAGTGAAGTGGAACCGGGAGAAAAACAAGGACCATCTGGCCTGACGAGAATTCAGCCGCTGGGCTGTACGCAAATAGACCAAATTTTTGTGGTCCGTGAAGACTTGGAATGGAAACCGAGCACCCTCCAAAAGATGTCTCCACTCCGAAAAGGCCAACTTCATTGCTAGCAACTCCCTATCCCCGATGGAGTAATTTCTCTCCGCTGGTGTGAAGGTCTTTGAGAAGAAGAAGCATGGATGCTTCCGACCTTGAGCATCCTTTTGATAGAGAACTGCTCCAGCACCAACGGATGAGGCATCCACCTCCATAAGGAATGGCTTATCCACATCGGGACGATGTAAGATGGGAGCGCTAGCAAAATGGGACTTTATAGAAGTGAAGGCCTTGGAGACCTCTTCCGACCACAATTTGGGATTCGCTCCCATCTTGGTGAGGGATACCAAGGGAGCTACCAAAGTGGAGAAGTGGGGGATGAACTGGCGATAGTAATTTATGAACCCCATAAAGCGCTGCACCGCTTTAAGAGAATGGGGTTCTTGCCAGTCCATCACAGCCTGTAGTTTGGCAGGATCCATAGCCAATCCCTGGGCCGAGATGATATAGCCCAGGAAAGGTAAAGAGTGACTCCTGCTCAAACACACCCTTCTCCAACTTTGCATAAAGAGAATTCGCCCGTAAGAGTTCGAAGACTCTGCCAACATCTCTCCGGTAGGAGTCAATATCTGGAGAGAAGATGAGAATATCATCCAGATAGACTACAACCGAGGTGGAAAGCATATCCCGGAAGATATCGTTGACAAAGTCCTGAAAAACGGCTGGGGCATTACAGAGCCCGAAGGGCATCACCAGGTACTCATAGTGCCCATCCCTGGTATTGAAAGCCGTTTTCCATTCGTCCCCCTCACGGATGCGAATCAGGTTGTAGGCACCCCGCAGATCTAGTTTGGTGAATATCTTAGCTCCCCTTAGCCTGTCAAAGAGCTCCGATATCAGGGGCAACGGGTACTTATTTTTAATGGTGATAGCATTGAGACCCCTGTAATCGATGCAATGACGTAATTCCCCGTTCTTCTTCTGTACGAAGAAGAATCCCGCCTGTTGTGGATTCTGTTTTTGGGCTCCCTCTGGTGGTTACAGATTGTACTGGGTGACTTGTGTTCTCTGCGGTCTCTGGTGTCCACCTGTTCTATCAGGATATGGGAGTTTCCTATTTAACCTGGCTTTCTTGTCATTTCCTCGCCGGCGATCAATGTAATCAGTGTGTCTTGTTACCTCTGCTTTCCGCTTCAGTAATCTTCAGGACAAGCTAAGTTTTTGTTTTTCCTGTTCCACGTTTTGCTTTATTTTTGTTTTTGTCCAGCTTGCAGTTATGTGATTCCTTGTTGCTGGTTGCTCTAGTGGGCTGATATTACTCCTCATGTTCCATGAGTTGGCACATGAGTTCAGGTAATTTCAGGATGGTTTTTTGTAGGGTTTTTCGCTGACCGCGCAGTTCACTTTTGTATCCTCTGCTATCTAGTTTTAGCGGGCCTCATTTTGCTGAATCTGTTTTCATTACTACGTATGTGCTTTCCTCTCATTTCACCGTCATTACATGTGGAGGGCTGCTATTTTTGTGGGGTGTTTCTCTGGAGGCAAGAGAGGTCTTTGTTTCTTCTAATAGGGGAAGCTAGTCCTTCGGCTGGCGCGAGACGTCTAGAATCATCGTAGGCACGTTCCCCGGCTACTGCTAGTGTTGTGAATTAGGTTCAGGATCGCGGTCAGCTCAGTTTCCATCATCCTAGAGCTTGTTCTGTTTTTTGTGTGCTTGTCCTTTTGTGATCCCCTGCCATTGGGATCATGACAGTATCGCCGGCCTGAAAAGTGGTAATCATATTGGCTGAAGTAGGAGGAAAAGTAGTCTGAGGAAGTTTTTTTTTTTTTCCTTCCCTCAGAGTTTGCTGCGTCTTACCTCCTCTTAATCCTTGAATGGCTCTGACCTCAGCTGTTTATCATGGACGTCCAGAGTTTGGCTTCCAGCCTGAATAATCTTGCTGCTAAGGTTCAAAATATACAAGATTTTGTTGTACATGCTCCTATGTCTGAACCTAGAATTCCTATCCCAGAGTTTTTTTCTGGAGATAGATCTAGTTTTCTGAATTTTAGGAACAATTGCAAGTTGTTTCTTTCTTTGAAATCTCGCTCCTCTGGAGACCCTGCTCAGCAAGTCAAGATTGTAATATCTTTCCTGCGGGGTGACCCTCAGAATTGGGCATTTGCATTGGCACCAGGGGATCCTGCGTTGCTCAATGTGGATGCGTTTTTTCTGGCATTGGGTTTGCTCTATGAGGAACCTAACCTAGAGATTCAGGCTGAAAAAGCTTTATTGGCTCTCTCTCAGGGGCAAGATGAAGCAGAATTATATTGTCAGAAATTTCGGAAATGGTCGGTGCTTACTCAGTGGAATGAGTACGCCCTGGCTGCAAGATTCAGAGATGGCCTTTCTGAGGCCATTAAAGATGTTATGGTGGGGTTCCCTGCGCCTACAGGTCTGAATGAGTCTATGACTATGGCTATTCAGATTGATCGGCGTTTACGGGAGCGCAAACCTGTGCACCATTTGGCAGTGTCTTCTGAACAGGCACCTGAGACAATGCAATGTGATAGAATTCAGTCCAGAAGTGAACGGCAAAACTATAGGCGGAAAAATCGGTTGTGTTTTTATTGTGGTGATTCAGCTCATGTTATATCAGCATGCTCTAAACGCACAAAAAAGGTTGATAAGTCTGTTGCCATTAATACTTTACAGTCTAAGTTCATTCTGTCTGTGACTCTGATTTGTTCATTATCAGCCATTTCCGTCGATGCCTATGTGGATTCAGGCGCTGCCCTGAGTCTTATGGATTGGTCATTTGCCAACCGTTGTGGGTTTAGTCTGGAGCCTCTGGAAGTCCCTATTCCTTTGAAAGGAATTGACTCTACACCTTTGGCTATGAATAGACCTCAGTACTGGACACACGTGACCATGCGTATGACTCCCGTTCATCAGGAGGTGATTCGCTTCCTGGTACTGTATAATTTACATGATGTCTTAGTGCTTGGTCTGCCATGGTTAAAACTCATAACCCAGTCTTGGACTGGAAAACGATGTCTGTGTTAAGCTGGGGATGTCAGGGGGTTCATGATGATGCACCTCCGATTTCTATCGCTTCATCTACTCCTTCTGAGGTTCCTGTATTTTTGTCTGATTATCGGGATGTTTTTGAGGAGCCTAAGCTCAATTCGCTTCCTCCTCACAGGGATTGCGATTGTGCTATAGATTTGATTCCTGGCAGTAAATTTCCTAAAGGTCGTTTGTTCAATCTGTCAGTGCCAGAGCATACTGCTATGCGGGATTATGTTAAGGAGTCCTTGGAAAAGGGACATATCCGTCCATCTTCGTCTCCTTTGGGAGCAGGTTTTTTTTTCGTGGCCAAAAAAGATGGTTCCTTGAGGCTTTGTATAGATTACCGTCTTTTGAATAAGATTACGGTCAAATATCAGTATCCTTTGCCATTGTTGACTAATTTGTTCGCTCGCATTAAGGGGGCTAAATGGTTCACTAAGATTGATCTTCGGGGTGCGTATAATCTTGTGCGGATTGAGCAGGGTGATGAGTGGAAAACCGCATTTAATACGCCTGAGGGCCATTTTGAGTATTTGGTGATGCCTTTTGGACTTTCTAATGCTCCTTCTGTCTTCCAGTCCTTTATGCACGATATTTTCCGTGAATATCTGGATAAATTTATGATTGTGTATTTGGATGATGTTTTGGTTTTTTCTGATGACTGGGAGTCCCATGTTCAGCAGGTCAGGAAGGTGTTTCAGGTCCTGCGGGCCAATTCTTTGTTTGTAAAAGGTTCAAAGTGTCTCTTTGGAGTCCAGAAGATTTCTTTTTTGGTGTATATTTTTTCCCCTTCTACTATTGAGATGGATCCCGTCAAGGTTCAAGCTATTTGTGACTGGACGCAGCCTACATCTCTTAAGAGTCTACAGAAGTTCTTGGGCTTTGCTAATTTTTATCGTTGTTTCATAACTAATTTTTCTAGTGTTGTTAAGCCTTTGATGGATCTGACTAAGATGGGTGCTGATGTTGCTGATTGGTCTCCTGCGGCTGTGGAGGCCTTTCAGGAACTTAAGCGCCGGTTTTCTTCTGCTCCTGTGTTGCGTCAGCCAGATGTTTCACTTCCTTTTCAGGTTGAGGTTGATGCTTCTGAGATTGGAGCGGGGGCGGTTTTGTCACAGAGAAGCTCCGATTGCTCGGTGATGAAGCCATGTGCATTCTTTTCTAGAAAGTTTTCGCCCACTGAGCGGAATTATGATGTTGGTAATCGGGAGCTTTTGGCCATGAAGTGGGCATTTGAGGAGTGGCGTCATTGGCTTGAGGGTGCTAGACATCGTGTGGTGGTCTTGACTGATCACAAAAATCTGATTTACCTTGAGTCTGCCAAGCGTCTGAATCCTAGACAGGCTCGTTGGTCACTGTTTTTCTCCCGTTTCGATTTTGTGGTTTCATACCTGCCAGGTTCAAAGAATGTGAAGGCGGATGCTCTTTCTAGGAGTTTTGTGCCTGATTCCCCTGGAAATTCTGAGCCCACTGGTATCCTTAGGGATGGGGTGATTTTGTCGGCTGTCTTCCCAGACTTGCGACGTGCTTTGCAGGAGTTTCAGGCGGATAAATCTGATCGTTGTCCGCCTGAAATACTGTTTGTTCCGGATAATTGGACCAGTAGAGTCATCTCCGAGGTCCATTCTTCTGCGTTGGCAGGTCATCCTGGAATATTTGGTACTAGAGACTTGGTGGCCAGGTCTTTTTGGTGGCCTTCCTTGTCGAGGGATGTGCGTTCTTTTGTGCAGTCTTGTGAAGTTTGCGCTCGGGCTAAGCCTTGCTGTTCTCGGGCCAGTGGATTGTTGTCACCTTTGCCTATCCCGAAGAGGCCTTGGACGCACATTTCCATGGACTTTATTTCGGATCTCCCTGTCTCTCAAAAAATGTCCGTCATCTGGGTTGTGTGTGACCGCTTTTCTAAGATGGTTCATCTGGTACCCTTGCCTAAGTTACCTTCCTCCTCTGAGTTGGTCCCTCTGTTTTTTCAGAACGTGGTTCGTTTGCATGGGATTCCGGAGAACATTGTTTCTGACAGGGGATCCCAGTTTGTGTCTAGATTTTGGCGGACGTTCTGTGCTAAGATGGGCATTGATTTGTCCTTTTCGTCTGCATTTCATCCTCAGACGAATGGCCAGACGGAACGAACTAATCAGACCTTGGAAACTTATTTAAGGTGTTTTGTTTCTGCTGATCAAGATGACTGGGTTACCTTTTTGCCGCTTGCCGAATTTGCCCTTAATAATCGGGCTAGTTCTGCTACCTTGGTTTCTCCTTTCTTTTGTAATTCGGGGTTTCATCCTCGTTTTTCCTCTGGTCAGGTGGAGCCTTCTGATTGTCCTGGAGTGGACATGGTGGTGGATAGGTTGCGTCAGATTTGGAGTCATGTGGTGGACAATTTGAAGTTGTCCCAGGAGAGGGCTCAGCAGTTTGCTAATCGCCGTCGCCGCGTGGGTCCTCGACTTCGTGTTGGGGACTTGGTGTGGTTGTCTTCTCGTTTTGTTCCTATGAAGGTCTCTTCTCCTAAGTTCAAGCCTCGGTTCATCGGTCCCTATAGGATCTTGGAAATTCTTAACCCTGTGTCGTTTCGTTTGGATATCCCGGCATCGTTTGCTATTCATAATGTGTTCCATCGGTCGTTGTTGCGGAGGTATGAAGTACCTGTTGTTCCTTCGCTTGAGCCTCCTGCTCCGGTGCTGGTGGAGGGAGAATTGGAGTATGTTGTGGAGAAGATCTTGGATTCTCGTGTTTCCAGACGGAAACTTCAGTATTTGGTCAAGTGGAAGGGTTATGGTCAGGAGGATAATTCTTGGGTGGTTGCCTCTGATGTTCATGCTGCTGATTTGGTCCGTGCATTTCATAGGGCTCATCCTGGTCGCCCTGGTGGTTCTCGTGAGGGTTCGGTGACCCCTCCTCAAGGGGGGGTACTGTTGTGGATTCTGTTTTTGGGCTCCCTCTGGTGGTTACAGATGGTACTGGGTGACTTGTGTTCTCTGCGGTCTCTGGTGTCCACCTGTTCTATCAGGATATGGGAGTTTCCTATTTAACCTGGCTTTCTTGTCATTTCCTCGCCGGCGATCAATGTAATCAGTGTGTCTTGTTACCTCTGCTTTCCGCTTCAGTAATCTTCAGGACAAGCTAAGTTTTTGTTTTTCCTGTTCCACGTTTTGCTTTATTTTTGTTTTTGTCCAGCTTGCAGTTATGCGATTCCTTGTTGCTGGTTGCTCTAGTGGGCTGATATTACTCCTCATGTTCCATGAGTTGGCACATGAGTTCAGGTAATTTCAGGATGGTTTTTTGTAGGGTTTTTCGCTGACCGCGCAGTTCACTTTTGTATCCTCTGCTATCTAGTTTTAGCGGGCCTCATTTTGCTGAATCTGTTTTCATTACTACGTATGTGCTTTCCTCTCATTTCACCGTCATTACATGTGGAGGGCTGCTATTTCTGTGGGGTGTTTCTCTGGAGGCAAGAGAGGTCTTTGTTTCTTCTAATAGGGGAAGCTAGTCCTTCGGCTGGCGCGAGACGTCTAGAATCATCATAGGCACGTTCCCCGGCTACTGCTAGTGTTGTGAATTAGGTTCAGGATCGCGGTCAGCTCAGTTTCCATCACCCTAGAGCTTGTTCTGTTTTTTGTGAGCTTGTCCTTTTGTGATCCCCTGCCATTGGGATCATGACACCCGCCCCTGCAGGAGACACTGACTTCCTAATTAACCCTCTTGCCAAATTCTCCTGGATATATTGAGACATAGCCTCCATCTCAGGGAGAGAGAGGGGATATACCCTTCCCCGAGGAGGTTCAGCTCCAGGCAAGAGGTCAATAGGACAGTCATAGGGGCGATGAGGCGGTAGAGTCTCTGCTGCCTTTTTAGAGAATACATCTGCATAGCACCAATAGCACCTTGGAAGAGATGAAAGGTCTGCGGGTACCTCGGTAGTAGAGACCTGTACACACTCACTCACACACCTGCCCATACAAGACTTACTCCAACCCAATATTCTCCCTGAGGACCACTCAATATGTGGGGAGTGGTAACGGAGCCAGGGTATTCCCAGTAAAATCTCATCCATACCCTCGGGAAGGACTAGAAGGGAAATAATCTCCTGGTGGGAAGGGGACATGGACAACGAGAATGGAACAGTCTGGTGTGTGATTTGTTGTGGAAGTTGTTGTGAATTCTGTGGCAGAGCTCCCTCCTGTGGTCACAAGTGGTACTTCGGCTGATTCTCTCTGTGAGCTTCCGTTGGTGGAGGAAAGTGGTACTGCAGCTTCTGAGTTTCCTTTCTCAGGTGATGTGGTGAAGTCGTTAGGTGCTGCTCTATTTAACTCCACCTAGTGCTTTGATCCTGGCCTCCAGTCTATGTTCTAGTATTGGACCTGTTTCCTCCTGGATCGTTCCTGTGGCCTGCTGCTCTGCATAGCTAAGTTCTGCTTTGCTATTTTGTTTGCTGTTGAGCCTTTTGTGGTAGGATGGGCATTGACTTGTCTTTTTCCTCGGCTTTCCATCCTCAGACTAATGGCCAGACCGAACGAACCAATCAGACCTTGGAAACATATCTGAGATGCTTTGTTTCTGCTGATCAGGATGACTGGGTGTCCTTTTTGCCTTTGGCTGAGTTCGCCCTTAATAATCGGGCCAGCTCGGCTACCTTGGTTTCGCCGTTTTTCTGCAACTCTGGGTTCCATCCTCGTTTCTCTTCAGGGCAGGTTGAGTCTTCGGACTGTCCTGGTGTGGATGTTGTGGTGGACAGGTTGCAGCAGATTTGGACTCATGTGGTGGACAATTTGACCTTGTCCCAGGAGAAGGCTCAACGTTTCGCTAATCGCAGACGCTGTGTGGGTCCCCGACTTCGTGTTGGGGATTTGGTTTGGTTATCTTCTCGTCATATTCCTATGAAGGTTTCCTCTCCTAAGTTTAAACCTCGTTTCATTGGTCCGTATAGGATTTCTGAGGTTCTTAATCCTGTGTCTTTTCGTCTGACCCTTCCAGATTCTTTTTCCATACATAACGTATTCCATAGGTCATTGTTGCGGAGATACGTGGCACCTATGGTTCCATCTGTTGATCCTCCTGCCCCGGTTTTGGTGGAGGGGGAGTTGGAGTATGTTGTGGAGAAGATTTTGGATTCTCGTGTTTCAAGACGGAAACTCCAGTATCTGGTTAAGTGGAAGGGTTATGCTCAGGAAGATAATTCCTGGGTCTTTGCCTCTGATGTCCATGCTCCCGATCTTGTTCGTGCCTTTCATATGGCTCATCCTGGTCGTCCTGGGGGCTCTGGTGAGGGTTCGGTGACCCCTCCTCAAGGGGGGGGTACTGTTGTGAATTCTGTGGCAGAGCTCTCTCCTGTGGTCACAAGTGGTACTTCGGCTGATTCTCTCTGTGAGCTTCCGTTGGTGGAGGAAAGTGGTACTGCGGCTTCTGAGTTTCCTTCCTCAGGTGATGTGGTGAAGTCGTTAGGTGCTGCTCTATTTAACTCCACCTAGTGCTTTGATCCTGGCCTCCAGTCTATGTTCTAGTATTGGACCTGTTTCCTCCTGGATCGTTCCTGTGGCCTGCTGCTCTGCATAGCTAAGTTCTGCTTTGCTATTTTGTTTGCTGTTTTTTTCTGTCCAGCTTGTCTATTTGTTTTTTCCTGCTTGCTGGAAGCTCTGGGACGCAGAGGGTGTACCTCCGTGCCGTTAGTTCGGTACGGAGGGTCTTTTTGCCCCCTTTGCGTGGTTTTTGTAGGGTTTTGTGTTGACCGCAAAGTTACCTTTCCTATCCTCGCTCTGTTCAGAAAGTCGGGCCTCACTTTGCTAAATCTATTTCATCTCTACGTTTGTCTTTTCATCTTAACTCACAGTCATTATATGTGGGGGCTGCCTTTTCCTTTGGGGTATTTCTCTGAGGCAAGGTAGGCTTATTTTCCGTCTTCAGGCTAGCTAGTTTCTCAGGCTGTGCCGAGTTGCATAGGGAGCGTTAGGCGCAATCCACGGCTGCTTCTAGTGTGGTTGGAGAGGATTAGGGATTGCGGTCAGCAGAGTTCCCACGTCTCAGAGCTCGTTCAATGTTTTTGGGTTATTGTCAGGTCACTGTATGTGCTCTGACCTCTATGTCCATTGTGGTACTGAATTACCTTATCATAACAGGAAGTGTCGACCCATTCACAACTCTAACAGTTACAGGTTTGGCGAGCATAACAAGTGGTACAGCGTGGCGCAGAGCAAAGGCAGAGGACATGAAATTTCCCTCTGCTCCTGAGTCCACACAAAGCTCGACTGTTAGAGTGGATGAGTCAAACAGGATTGTCCCTTTAAAGGACAGTTTGGAGGAAAAAGCCGCTGTGTCTAGTGAA
The DNA here is from genome assembly GCF_032444005.1 of Ranitomeya imitator. Lineage (NCBI taxonomy): Eukaryota > Metazoa > Chordata > Amphibia > Anura > Dendrobatidae > Ranitomeya > Ranitomeya imitator. The sequence continues at coordinate 473,368,859 of NC_091285.1, read as the reverse complement.
CCTCCGCCTAAGGTTACTAGACGCGATCGTTTTCCCGACCGCCGTGGACATTTATTAGTGTAATGTCCTCGTTGGTGACAATTTTTACAAACCATGGATACTCGAGCGGCCTGAGACTTAGGTCCCGCTTGAGAAACCTCCATGGCCTCATGGGAGTCGGACGCCAAAGCGGAAGATTCAAGAGGTCTGGCGAAGGTGGGAGCCAGTCTAAACCTCTGCCTACACTGGGTCTGCTCTAACCTTCGTTCGTGAAAACGGAGGTCGATGCGGGTGGATAGAGAAATAAGCTCCTCCAGTGTGGCGGGTATCTCCCTGGTGGCTAAGGCGTCCTTCACGTGGTCTGCCAGTCCCCTCCAGAGCACCGGAATTAGCACTTTATCCGACCACTCTAACTCCGAGGCTAGAGTCCGGAACTGGATGGCAAACTGGCTGACCACGGACGATCCCTGAGTAATTGTCAATAACTGGAGCGCGGTATCGTGTGTAATACGGGGTCCCAAAAAGACCTGCTTCAGAGCGTCCAGAAAGAGCGGAGCACTCTGTAGCACACGGTCATCACGCTCCCAAAGTGGCGTTGCCCACTCCAACGCCCTGCCCGACAAGAGAGATAAAATAAATCCCACTTTCGCCCGTTCCGTAGGGAAACGCGCCGCCAGGAGCTCGAGATGTATGGAGCACTGGCTTACGAATCCGCAACATTGTTTACTGTCACCAGCAAACTTGTCAGGAAGCGGGAGACGGGATAAAGTCGGGGCAGAGGTGGCAGCCACAGCTGAGGTTGAACGCTCTAGAGCCGCCAACCTTCCCTCCAGCTGCTGGATGTACCGCTGTAAACGCTGATCGTCTGCCATTTACTAGCCAGACCGTGGCGCTAGTGTTCTGTTAGGACTGGTGGAACGCACCAAGAAAGATGTAATAGATGCGTTCGCAGTCCGGGGTCCACCGTGCAGGTGAAAACCTGCTGCTAGTAAATGGCAGCGTAATATGGCGGTGGAAGCGAACCCGGTAAAGCCACAGGTCCGCAATACCGCACTAAAGAGTGCAAGCAAGGAGTCAGCGAACACAACCCCAAGACTCAGGATTGAAGTCCGATTAGACCACTTGCTGACACAACACCGCAACTGGGTGTGTTAGGTAACTATTATAATTAGAGCACCGAAGTGCGAACTGTGCCGTGCTGGCAGACACCACTAAGCACCCAGACGTGGGTCAGGAAGCGCACTACTGGCGCATGGCGCCGCACTGGCAGACACAGCAATAGACGCTGATACGTGTGTGACACGTTGAGTGGTTAGTCGGGCGCTAGATAGCAGCCATACTCCATACGCGAACAGTCATACAATAGGGTAGGGGTATTTAATGAACGACTTGCACTCACAACAAACACACGTATACAAATGTACACTAGCGCATGGCCGTGCGGTCATGCGAAGCTTATATAGCTGTAGTACTTTCAGGACCTTCCAATAAAGGACCAATGGGCAGCTGCCACAGAAGTTTAGCCCTTTCAGGACCTGCCAGGAGGACCAATGGGAACCACTGCAGCATCTGAGCATGTGACCCTTGATCTCCAACGGGAGATCTCACCCTGGGCATGCTCAGAAGGGAAAAAGGAGGACTTAGTCCCAAAAGCGTCCGCTCGCTGCTGCCCAGCACTGGCTTTAATGGCAAAAGCTGGAGAAGCAACAGCAAGCCTAAGCACAGAGTGAGACTGAGCCAGATGCAAGGACCAACGTCTCCGCTGAGCAGGTTTAGCTGCGGCAGGAGAAGAATGGGAGACCGCAGCAGAAGCGGCCCGAGATTCCCCCTGTGCAGAAGCGGGAACTCGACCCGTAACATTTTGTCTCTCTGAATCTGAAGAGGCAGGTGGGCCAGTGCCTATGGTCAGCACACCTCAGTACGCATCTGATGATGAGACTCAGGTGCAACTTTCTCGTGCGTACTGTGCTGTCAAGACTACCCAGGAGAAGCAGTCATTTGAAAAGGGTAGTGTAGATGATGAGGTCCTTGACCCATCATGGCGTGAGGTACAGGAAGGTGGTGGGAGCAGCTCTGAGGAAGAGATTCCCAGAACGGCCAAAAAAGGAGGGAGACAGAGGGGGCAGACTCTATTGCCTGTAGCCTCCAGTTCGGCACCCATTAGGAGCATGTCTCTTCCAAAACCCAAAACAGGTGCTCCCAAGACTTGCAGTGCCTGGTCCTTTTTTGACACAGTTGCAGATGACATTTGCTTAGTCAAATACAAGCTGTGTAATGAGAAAGTGAAAAGAGTGAAAAGTGTCAGCAACCTCAATACAACAAATATGTGGAAACATGTGCAGACCAAGCACGTGGTGGAGTTACAAAGACACACTGAAGATCTAGGCCAACCTACAGCACCATCTACCACCTCTTCAGCTCGTGTTGTAGCCTCTTCCTCCAGCTCACACACAGCTGGTTCGGCTTCCTCACAGGATCACCATGGAAAAACCTCTGGCACTGTGGTACAGACACACAGTGTCATTCCACCCACAGCACCATGTTCCCTGTCATCCTCACACTCCCAGGCCAGTCTACAGCCATCAATAGCACAGGCATGGGAGAAAAGGCATACTCGGCAAACCACCCCCGAGCACAGGCTATGAATGCAGGCATTGCAAAACTACTGTCCCTTGAAATACTCTTATTCAGGCTGCTGGAGACTGACACCAACTTCATGGCATTGGCAGTCCCACAATACAACGTGCCCAGCTGCTTTTATTTCAGCAGGCAAGCTATCCCTGCACTGCAAAAGCATGTGGAGGGAAACATTAAATATGCGCTACTAAACGCCATCAGTAGCAAGGTCCACCTGACCACCGATGCATGGACCAGTTACTATGGACAGGGATGATATCTGTTATGATCAGGTGACCTTGGAGCAGCATGAAAACTTTCACTGGAGTAGGTGGTAACTATACTAGACCGCAAACCCTGATCTTAACACCGCAACTAGAAGTAGCCGTGGGGTGTGCCTAACAAAACCTAGACACCTCGACACAGCTGGAGGACTAAATACCCCTATTGATGGAAATAGGAATTCTACCTTGCCTCAGAGCAGAACCCCAAAGGATAGGCAGACCCCCACAAATATTGACTGTGAGTAGTAGAGGAAAAGACACATGCAGGCAGAAAACAGGATTTAGCAAATGAGGCACACACTAGCTAAATAGGAAAGGATAGGACAGGATACTAAGCGGTCAGTATTAAAAATCCTTCCAAAAATATCCACAGCAGAAAATACAAAAACTCCATCATCTAACTAAAGATGTGGAGCGTATATCTGCAACTCCAGAGAATCCAACAAGACTGAGAAAACACTGACACAGTCTAAGCTGGACAAGAAAAAACAAATGAATAGCACAGAATATAAGCACACTGCATGTGTGCCACAGAAAAAGAAACAGACACTTATCTTTGCTGAATTGGCAGCTAAGCAGGAGAAGCCAGAAAGTGATCCAACACTTCACAAGAAACATTGACAACTGGCAAGGACTAATGAATCCTGCACACCTAAATATCCCAGTCAGAACTGCAATCAGCAGGTACACCTGGCCAGGACTGCAACGCAGAGACAACTGCATTCCCACCTACAACCACTGGAGGGAACCCAAAAGCAGAATTCACAACAGTACTCCCCCCTTGAGGAGGGGTCACCGAACCCTCACAAGGGCCCCCAGGACGATCAGGATGAGCTAGATGAAAGGCACAGACCAAATCAACAGCATGGACATCAGAGGCAAAAACCCAAGAATTATCCTCCTGGCCATAACCCTTCCATTTGACAAGGTACTGAAGCCTCCGCCTCGAAAAATGAGAATCCAAAATCTTCTCAACCACATACTCCAACTCTCCATCAACCAACACAGCGGCCGGAGGATCAACAGAGGGAACAACGGGCACCACATATTTCCGCAATAAAGATCTATGAAAGACATTATGGATAGCAAAAGAGGCCGGAAGCGCCAAACGAAAAGACACCGGATTAATAATCTCAGAAATCTTATAAGGACCAATAAACCGAGGCTTAAACTTAGGGGAAGAAACCTTCATAGGAACATGACGGGAAGACAACCAGACCAGTACCCCAACCCAAAGCCGGGAACCAACACACCGATGACGGTTAGCAAAAAGTTGAGCCTCCTCCTGAGACAACACCAAATTGTCCACCACATGAGCCCAAATCTGCTGCAACCTGTCAACCACAGAATCCACACCAGGACAGTCAGAAGGCTCAACCTGCCCAGAAGAAAAACGAGGACGAAAACCAAAATTACAAAAGAAAGGCGAAACCAAAGTAGCCGAACTAGCCCGATAATTAAGGGCAAACTCGGCCAATGGCAAGAAGGCCACCCAATCATCCTGATCAGCAGACACAAAGCATCTCAAATAAGTCTCCAAAGTCTGATTAGTTCGCTCGGTCTGGCCATTTGTCTGAGGATGAAATGCAGAAGAAAAAGACAAATCAATGCCCAGCCTAGCACAAAAGGCCCGCCAAAACCTAGAAACAAACTGGGAACCTCTGTCGGACACAATATTCTCCGGAATACCATGCAAACGAACCACATGCTGAAAAAACAACGGAACCAAATCTGAAGAGGAAGGCAATTTAGGCAAAGGCACCAAATGAACCATCTTAGAGAACCGGTCACAAACAACCCAGATAACAGACATCTTCTGGGAGACCGGAAGATCAGAAATAAAATCCATTGAAATATGCGTCCAGGGCCTCTCAGGGACTGGCAATGGCAAAAGCAACCCACTAGCACGGGAACAACAAGGCTTGGCCCGCGCACAAGTCCCACAGGACTGCACAAAAAAACGCACATCACGCGACTATGAAGGCCACCAAAAGGACCTACCAAACAAGTCTCTGGTACCAAAAATGCCAGGATGACCAGCCAACATGGAACAGTGAACATCAGAAATCACTCTACTAGTCCATCTGTCAGGAACAAACAGTTTCCCCACAGGACAGCGGTCAGGTTTGTCAGCCTGAAATTCCTTAAGAACCCGTCATAAATCAGGGGAAATGGCAGAAAGGACCACCCCTTCTTTCAGAATACCGACCGGTTCTAAGACCTCAGGAGAATCAGGCAAAAAACTCCTAGAGAGGGCATCAGCCTTAATATTCTTAGAACCCGGAAGGTACGAGACCACGAAATCAAAACAGGAAAAAAACAAGGACCATCAAGCCTGTCTAGGATTCAGCCGTTTGGCAGACTCGAGGTAAATCAGATTCTTATGATCGGTCAAGACCACAATATGGTGCTTAGCTCCCTCAAGCCAATGTCGCCACTCCTCAAATGCCCACTTCATAGCCAACAACTCCCGATTGCCGACATCATAATTGCGTTCAGCAGGCGAAAATTTACCGGAAAAGAAGGCACACGGTTTCATCAAGGAACCAACAGGATCCCTCTGAGACAAAACGGCCCCCGCCCCAATCTCAGAAGCGTCAACCTCAACCTGAAACGGAAGAGAAACATCCGGTTGGCGCAACACTGGAGCAGAAGTAAATCGACGTTTAAGCTCCTGAAAGGCAAAAACAGCCGCAGAGGACCAATTCGCCACATCAGCGCCCTTCTTCATCAAATCGGTCAAGGGTTTAACCACGCTAGAAAAATTAGCAATGAAACGGCGATAAAAATTTGCAAAACCCAAATATTTCTGGAGGCTCTTCACGGATGTGGGCTGAATACAATCATGAATGGCCTGAACCTTAACCGGATCCATCTCTATAGACGAGGGAGAAAAAATAAAGCCCAAAAAGAGACTTTCCTCACCCCAAAGAGACACTTAGACCCTTTCACAAACAGGGCATTGTCACGAAGGATCTGAAATACCATCCTGACCTGTTGCACATGAGACTCCCAATCATCGGAAAAAATCAAAATATCGTCCAAATATACAATCAAGAATTTATCAAGATAAGTCTGGAAGATATCATGCATGAAGGACTGAAAAACAGATGGAGCATTAGAGAGTCCGAATGGCATCACAAGGTATTCAAAATGGCCTTCGGGTGTGTTGAACGCAGTTTTCCATTCATCACCCTGCTTAATACGAACAAGATTATATGCCCCCCGAAGGTCAATCTTCGTAAACCAACTAGCTCCCTTAATCCTAGCAAACAAATCGGTAAGCAAAGGTAAAGGGTATTGAAACTTGACCGTGATCTTCTTTAAGAGGCGATAATCAATACAGGGTCTCAAGGAACCATCTTTTTTAGCAACAAAAAAGAATCCCGCTCCCAACGGTGAAGAAGATGGTCGAATATGCCCTTTCTCCAAAGACTCCTTAATATAGCTCCGCATGGCGGTATGTTCAGGCACAGACAGGTTGAAAAGTCGACCCTTAGGAAACTTACAGCCTGGAATTAAGTCAATAGCACAATCGCAGTCCCTGTGCGGTGGAAGGAAACTGGACTTGGGCTCATCGAATACATCCTGAAAATCAGACAAAAACTCTGGAATTTCAGAAGAGGAAGAAGAGGAGATTGACATCAAAGGAACATCATTATGAACCCCCTGACAACCCCAACTAGTCACAGACATGGACTTCCAATCCAACACAGGATTATGTACCTGTAACCACGGAAAACCCAACACGATAGCATCATGCAAATTATGTAACACCAGAAATGAAATCGACAATCTTCCTGATGGGCTGGCGCCATGCGCATGGTCACCTGTGTCCAAAACTGGGGCTTATTTTTAGCCAAGGGTGTAGCATCAATGCCCCTTAAAGGAATAGGGTTCTGCAAAGGCTGAAAGATAAAACCACAACGCTTGGCAAGCTCAAAATCCGTTTAGTTCAAGGCGGCGCCTGAATCCACAAACGCAATGACAGAAAATGATGACAATGAGCAGATCAAGGACACAGATAACAAAAATTTAGGTTGTACAGTACTGATGGTAATTGAACTGGCGATCCTCTTTGTCCGCTTAGGGCAGACAGAAATGACATGTGAAGCGTCGCCACAATAATAACACAACCTATTCTGACGTCTGAAACCTTGTCGTTCCGTTCTAGACAGAATCCTATCACACTGCATAGGCTCAGGAATTTGCTCTGAGGATAACGCCACAGCGCGCACAGTTCTGCGCTCCCGCAAGCGCCGGTCAATCTGAATGGCCAGAGACATAGAATCACTCAGACCGGAAGGTGTGGGAAACCCCACCATAACATCTTTAACGGATTCAAAAAGACCCTTTCTGAAAATTGCCGCCAAAGCATCATTATTTCATTTAGTGAACACCGACCATTTTCTGAATTTCTGAAAATACAATTCTGCCGCCTCTTGACCCTGAGTCAGGGCCAACAAGGTCTTCTCAGCTTGATCCACATAATTAGGTTCATCATATAACAATCCCAAAGCCTGAAAAAAGGAGTCTACATCAAGCAAAGCCGGATTCCCAGATTCCAGGGAAAATGCCCAATCCTGCGGGTCGCCACGCAGCAGGGAGATGACAATTTTAACCTGCTGAATGGAATCACTGGAGGATCGAGGTCTCAAAGCAAAAAACAGTTTACAGTTGTTTTTAAAACTCAAAAATTTGGACCTGTCACCAAAAAACAAATCAGGAGTAGGAATCTTCGGTTCTAAAACAGGAGTCTGAACAATATAATCAGAAATACCCTGTACCCTAGCAGCAAGCTGGTCTACACGAGAAGCTAATTCCTGAACATTCATGCTAGCACAAGGCTCTTCAGCCACCCAGAGTTAAAGAGGGAGGAGAAGACAAAGTACACTGAAGAAAAAAAATGGCTCAAGACCTTTCTTCCCTTCTTCTGAGATGCATTTAACTCATTATTGGCCAGTTGTACTGTTATGATCAGGTGACCTTGGAGCAGCATGAAAACTTTCACTCTAGTAGGTGGTAACTATACTGACCACAAACCCTGATCTTAACACCGCAACTAGAAGTAGCCGTGGGGTGTGCCTAACAAAACCTAGACACCTCGACACAGCCGGAGGACTAAATACCTCTATAGATGGAAATAGGAATTCTACCTTGCCTCAGAGCAGAACCCCAAAGGATAGGCAGCCCCCCACAAATATTGACTGTGAGTAGTAGAGGAAAAGACACACGCAGGCAGAAAACAGGATTTAGCAAATGAGGCACACACTAGCTAAATAGGAAAGGATAGGACAGGATACTAAGCGGTCAGTATTAAAAATCCTTCCAAAAATATCCACAGCAGAAAATTCAAAAACTCCACCATCTAACTAAAGATGTGGAGCGTATATCTGCAACTCCAGAGAATCCAACAAGACTGAGAAAACACTGACACAGTCTAAGCTGGACAAGAGAAAAACAAATGAATAGCACAGAATATAAGCACACTGCATGTGTGCCACAGAAAAAGAAACAGACACTTATCTTTGCTGAATTGGCAGCTAAGCAGGAGAAGCCAGAAAGTGATCCAACACTTCACAAGAAACATTGACAACTGACAAGGACTAATGAATCCTGCACACCTAAATATCCCAGTCAGAACTGCAATCAGCAGATACACCTGGCCAGGACTGCAACTCAGAAACAACTGCATTCCCACCTACAACCACTGGAGGGAACCCAAAAGCAGAATTCACAACAGATATCTTTCCCTCACTGCCCATTGGGTAAATGTTGTGGAGCCGGGTACAGATCTTGAGAGTGGCACTGTACGTGTTCTGCCAACTCCAAGGATTGCAGGAATCCAGTCTGTACACATTGACTCCTCCTTATACTCCAGTTCCTCTGAATCATCGCTGCAGGAGCCGTCACAGTCCACCTCCATATGGACCCGTGAACTCTTACCTGTTACGACCAATATGAGCACAGCCGTGGCCAAATGTCAACAGGCCATATTGAAATTAATTTCTTTGGGTAATCAAAGCCACACAATGCAGGAGCTCTGGAATGCCATCAAGCAGGAGAGCGACATATGGTTTGTGCCAGCGATTTTCCAGCCACGCATGGTAGTGTGTGACAATGGCCGAAATCTGGTGGCAGCTCTAGGCCTAGGCAACCTCACTCACATCCCAAGTCTGGCACATGTGCTCAACTTGGTCATGCAGAGTTTTTTGAGGGACTATCTGGATCTTGATGCACTGCTGCACAAGGTCCGCCTAGAGTGTGCTCACTTGTGGCATTCCAGCATGGCAAGATCGCGCATTGCAGCTCCGCAGCACCGATTCCACCTTCCGGAACATCGCATCATATGTGACCTACCCACCAGGTGGAATTCAACATTACATACAGTATGTTGAAGAGGTTGTGTGAGCAGCAGGAAGCAGTAATGGAGTACCAGCTGCATCAGGCACAAACAAGTCGCACAGCGCGCCGTTCACACTTCACCACCACTGAGTGGGCCTCAATGAAAGACATTTGCCACGTTTTGCGTGCCTTCGATGATTCCACGTGGATGGCGAGTGCAGATGATGCACTAGTCAGCATGCCTATCCCCCTTATCTGCCTACTTGAAAAAACACTGCTAACACTAAGGGAGGAGGTTGTGGTAGAGGTGGAGGATGAGGAGTCACAAATGCCATCTGCTTCTGGACAATCTGCGCAACGTGGTTCCTCACAAAGGCCTAGGCAGGGACACTTTGTGGGGAGGATGAGGAGGAGTCTGCAGCACATGGTTGATTTTATGCTGCAGTGCCTGAGAAACGACCGCCGCATCACCCACATTCTCAACACGGCTGATTATTGGGTGTACACCCTCCTAGATCCTTGCTACCGGGACAACTTACAAAGCCTCATAAGACCGTTGAACCGGGAGCGTAAAATGCGGGAGTACCAAGACACACTGGTGCATTCCATAATGTTCTCCATTCCAACTGAGAGCAGGGCTGCTAGTGCTTTACAAAGCAGCTCAGTGCGTCGAGACAGTGGAGGAAGCTCTGCAAAAAGAGGGAGCAGAAGCAGCACCTCAGCACAAGGCAAGACCGGCATGGCCCAAATGTGGCAAAGTTTTGTGTCCCCACCACAAATGTCTACACCATCACAGACGGTTCCAGTCAGCAGGAGGCAACATTTCCGTCAGATGGTGACAGACTACATATCTTACCCTCTCAGTGTTCTCCCACACGGCTCTTCCCCCTTCAAGTTTTGGGTCTCTAAGCTGGATACATGGCCAGAGCTTAGCCAGTATGCATTGGAGGTGCTGGCTTGCCCTGCTGCTATTATATTATCAGAACGAGTCTTTAGTGCTGCAGGTGGTGTACTAACAGACTGTTGTATGTGACTATCCTCTGATATCGTTGACAGCCTTACTTTTCTGAAAATGAGCAAGGCCTGGATCTCACAGGAATTTGCCAGTCCTCTTCCAGTTTTATATAATGAGTTGGCAAGAGTATCCAGGTCTCCTGTTGTGTTCATGTTTCTACCACCTGAACTGTAATCCCTGGGCTTCAACACCGCCAGTTGCTGCTCAGAAGTACCATCTGCACAGTCAACACATGGTGGGTTTCAGTAACATCAGCTGATCCCCTGCTGTGTGTCTGGCAATTTCTCCTGCTCCGTACACACTCACACTACTACAGATCTTAAACTTGCTCCAATTGGGCCTCTGGCTGCACTTGTTTCTCCTGTAATCCCTGGGCTCCAACACCGTCAGTTGCTGCTCAGAAGTGCCATATGCACAGTCAACACCTGTTCCAGTGTTATTGGGGTTCAGTAACGTCAGCTGATCCCCTGCTGTGTGTCCGGCAATTTCTCCTGCTCCGTCCACACTCATAATACTACAGATATTAAACTTGCTTCAATTAGGCCTCATGCTAAACTCTGTTTCTCCTGTAATCCCTGGGCTCCAACACTGCCAGTTGCTGATCAGAAGTGCCATCTGCACTGTCAACACTTGCTCCAGTGTTATTGGGTTTCAGTAACATCAGCTGATCCCCTGCTGTGTGTCCGGCAATTTCTCCTGCTCAGTCCACATTCACACTACTACAGATTTTAAATTTGCTCCAATTAGGCCTCTGCCTCCACTCTGTTTCTAGTATTTACCCTGGGCTCCAACACCACCAGTTGCTGCTCAAAAGTGCAGTCTGCACAGTCAACACTTGCTCCTGTGTCATTGGGGTTCAGTAACATCAGCTGATTCCCTGCTGTGTGTCCGGTAATTTCTCCTGCTCTGTCCACATTTACACTACTACAGATTTTGAACTTGCTCCAATTATGCCTCTGCCTCCACTCTGTTTCTAATATTTACCCTGGGCTCCAACACCGCCAGTTGCTGCTCAGAAGTGCCATCTGCAAAGTCAACACTTGCTCCTGTGTTGTTGGGGTTCAGTAACGTCAGCTGATCCCCTGCTGTGTGTCCGTTTATTTCTCCTGCTCTGTCCACATTCACACTACTACAGATTTTAAACTTGCTCCAATTGCGCCTCTGCCTCCACTCTGTTTCTACTATTTACCCTGGGCTGCAACACCGCCAGTTGCTGCTCATGAGTGCGATCTGCACAGTCAACACTTGCTCCAGTGTTTTGGGGGTTCAGTAACGTCAGCTGATCCCCTGCTGTGTGTCCAGCAATTTCTCCTGCTCTGTCCACAATCACACTTCTACAGATTTTAAACTTGCTTCAATTACGCCTCTGCCTCCACTCTGTTTCTACTATTTACCCTGGGCTCCAACATCGCCTGCTGCTTCTCAAAGTGCCATCTGCACAGTCAACACTTGCTCCTGTGTTGTTGGGGTTCAGTAACGTCAGCTGATCCCCTGCTGTGTGTCCGGCAATTTCTCCTGCTCTGTCCTCATTCACACTACTACAGATTTTAAACTTGCTCCAATTAGGCTTCTGCCTCCACTCTGTTTCTAGTATTTACCCTGGGCTCCAACACCACCAGTAGCTGCCCAGAAGTGCCGACTGCACAGTCAACACTTGCTCCTGTGTGATTGGGGTTCAGTAACGTCAGCTGATCCCCTGCTGTGAGTCCGGCAATTTCTCCTGCTCTGTCCACATTCACACTACTACAGATTTTAAACTTGCTCCAATTATGCCTCTTCCTCCACTCTGTTTCTACTATTTAGCTTGGGCTCCAACACAGCCAGTTGCTGCTCAGAAGTGCCATCTGCACAGTCAACACTTGCTCCTGTGTTATTGGAGTTCAGTAACGTCAGCTGATCCCCTGCTTTGTGTCCGGCAATTTCTCCTGCTCTGTCCACACTCACACTACTACAGATATTAAATTCACTCGGATTTGGCCTCTGGCTACACTCTGTTTCTCCTGTAATCCCTGGGCTCCAACACAGCCAGTTGCTGCTTAGAAGTGCCATTTGCACAGTCAACACATGCTCCAGTGTTATTGGGGTTCAGTAACGTCAGCTGATCCCCTGCTGTGTGTCCGGCAATTTCTCCTGCTCCGTCCACACTCACACTACTAGAGATATTAAACTTGCTCCAATTAGGCCTCTGGCTACACTCTGTTTCTCTTGTAATCCCTGGGCTCCAACACCGCCAGCTGCTGCTCAGAAGTGCCGTCTACACAGTCAACACCTGCTCCAGGGTTTTTGGAGTTCAGTAATGTCAGCTGATCACCTGCTGTGTGTCCGGCAATTTCTCCTGCTCCGTCCACATTCACACTACTACAGGTTTTAAACTTGCTCAATTAGGCCTCTGCCTCCACTCTGTTTCTACTATTTACCCTGGGCTCCAACACCGCCAGTTGCTGCTCATAAAAGCAGTCTGCACAGTCAACACTTGTTCCTATGTTATTGGGGTTCAGTAACGTCAGCTGATCCCCTACTATGTGTCCTGCAATTTCTCCTGCTCTGTTCACATTCACACTACTACAGATCTTAAACTTGCTTCAATTACGCCTCTGCCTCCACTCTGTTTCTACTATTTACCCTGAGCTCCAACACCGCCTGTTGCTGCTCAAAAGTGCCGTCTGCACAGTCAACACTTGTTCCTGTGTTATTGGAGTTCAGTAACGTCAGTTGATTCCCTGCTGTGTGTCCGGTAATTTCTCCTGCTCTGTCCGCGTTCACCCTACTACAGATTTTAAACTTGCTCCAATTACACCTCTGCCTCCACTCTGTTTCTACTATTTACCCCGGGCTCCAACACGGCCAGTTGCTGCTCAGAAGTGCCATCTGCACAGTCAACACTTGCTCCTGTGTTGTTAGGGTTCAGTAATGTCAGCTGATCCCCTGCTGTGTGTCCGGCAATTTCTCCTGCTCTGTCCTCATTCACACTACTACAGATTTTAAACTTGCTCCAATTAGACCTCTGCCTCCACTCTGTTTCTATTATTTACCCTGGGCTCCAACACTACCAGCTGCTGCTCAGAAGTGCCGTCTGCACAGTTAACACTTGCTCCTGTGTTATTGGGGTTCAGTAACATCAGCTGATCCCCTGCTGTGTGTCCAGCAATTTCTCCTGCTCTGTCCACATTCACACTACTACAGATTTTAAACTTGCTCCAATTACGCCTCTGCCTCCACTCTGTTTCTACTATTTACCCTGGGCTTCAACACCGCTAGTTGCTGCTCAAAAGTGTCTTTGGCATGGGTACTCCCTCCTGACCAGCCTGGTTCCAGCATGCCAGCTGTTTCCGGTTAGTGTCAAAGTCACTTTGCCTCCAATACGTTGTCCTGTCGGGTTAGCCGACTCTATGATGGATGCAGTTTAGGTGCTTCCTATGTGGGCTGCAGGAACTGGCAATGAAGGCTGGTTCCGTAGTGTGAAAAGGACAAGCTCCCACTGTAGGACTGTGGGTTTTGGTAACTCCGGCCAGCTTGCGGCCTTGCGACTTTTTTTTTTTCATGTGTACCTTCTGCTGCCTATGTGAGTTCCAGTACCATTAGCTGGTTCTTTGGAAGTCAATCTTGAATATGACCCCCTGGGTTCCAGTAACGTCAGCTGGTTCCAGGCAGAGCCTTTGTCTTAGGTGCCTCCTTCTCGGTATCTGAGTTCCACCACTGTCTGCTGGTCCTTGGTAGTGCTTTCTGGCACTGGTACCTCCTGCCTAGTAACCGAGTTCCAGTACCATCAGCTTGTCCTCTGCAGTTCCATTAGCTCATGTACCTTCGGCTATCCATCCGGGTTCCAGTACCGTCAGCTGGTTCTCGGCAGTGTCTTTGGCTCTTGTACCTTCTAATACCCTTCCGGGTTCCAGTACCATCAGCTCGTTCTCGGCAGTGTCTTTGACATGGGTACTCCCTCCTGCCCAGCTTGGTTCCAGCATGCCAGCTGTTTCTGTGTAGTGTCAATGTCACTTTGCCTCCAATGCGTTGTACTGTTGGGTTGCGGTCGGGTTAGCCGACTCTATGCTGCCTGTAGTTTAGGTGCTTCCTATGTGGGTTGCGGGATCTGGCAATGAAGGCTGGTTCCATAGTACCAATATGGCAAGCTCCCCCTGTAGGACTGTGGGATCCTGTAACTCCTGCTGGCTCGCGGCCTTGCAACTGTTTTTCATGTGTACCTTCTGCTGCCTATCTGAGTTCCAGTACCATTAGCTGGTTCTTTGGAAGTCAATCTTGAATATATCCCCCTAGGTTCTAGTAATGTCAGCTGGTTCCAGGCACAGCCTTTGGCTTAGGTGCCTCCTTCTCGGTATCCGAGTTCCACCAACGTCTGCTGGTCCTTGGTAGTGCTTTCTGGCACAGGTACCTCCTGCTTAGTAACCGGGTTCCAGTACCATCAGCTGGTCCTTGGTCCATTGGTGCTTGTACCTTCGGCTACCCTTCCGGGTTCCAGTACCGTCAGCTGGTTCTCGACAGTTCCTCAGCCTTCTTGTACCTTCTGCTACATTCCTAAGTTCAAGCTTTTTGAAATGGTTTTTGGTAATCACTCTGGATCTCCTTGACGACGACCCTAAAGACGACGACCCTGAAGACCACCCCGAAAAAGACGAAGACCCCAAAAACAACGACCCTGGAGATAACGACCCTGAAGACCAGCCCAAAGAAGACGACGACCCTGAAAACGATGACCCTGGAGACGACGACCCTGAAGACCACCCCGAAGAAGATGACGACCCCGAAGACGACGAGCCTGAAGACCACCCCAAAGAAGACCAAAAGGACAAAGAACAAGAAGACAACCACCAAGATACAGAAGAACAAGACACAAAAGACCAAGAAGCTGCAGAACAAAAAGCAGAAGAACATTAAGCATAAGACTAAAAATCAGAGCAAAAGATATTATCTAAATTATAAGCAGAAGAAGACTAAGCAGTGTATGGGGGTGAGTCGTTCCTCCTCGTGGTGCCCCTGGAAAATACCTGCTGCTGCAGGCAAAACTGAACGCGGACAAATCCTGTTGTAAATCTTTTGTGACAGGCAGAACGGAAGGTGTAATCTTCAAACTTTTATAGATATCAACTACAGGAATGCCTGTCACAAATAAAAATATGATAAAGAAGAAAATGAAGAAGATGAAGAAGTAGATTATGAAGAAGAATAATAGTTGGAGGATCGAGGTCTCAAAGCAAAAAACAGTTTACAGTTGTTTTTAAAACTCAAAAATTTGGACCTGTCACCAAAAAACAAATCAGGAGTAGGAATCTTCGGTTCTAAAACAGGAGTCTGAACAATATAATCAGAAATACCCTGTACCCTAGCAGCAAGCTGGTCTACACGAGAAGCTAATTCCTGAACATTCATGCTAGCACAAGGCTCTTCAGCCACCCAGAGTTAAAGAGGGAGGAGAAGACAAAGTACACTGAAGAAAAAAAATGGCTCAAGACCTTTCTTCCCTTCTTCTGAGATGCATTTAACTCATTATTGGCCAGTTGTACTGTTATGATCAGGTGACCTTGGAGCAGCATGAAAACTTTCACTCTAGTAGGTGGTAACTATACTGACCACAAACCCTGATCTTAACACCGCAACTAGAAGTAGCCGTGGGGTGTGCCTAACAAAACCTAGACACCTCGACACAGCCGGAGGACTAAATACCCCTATAGATGGAAATAGGAATTCTACCTTGCCTCAGAGCAGAACCCCAAAGGATAGGCAGCCCCCCACAAATATTGACTGTGAGTAGTAGAGGAAAAGACACACGCAGGCAGAAAACAGGATTTAGCAAATGAGGCACACACTAGCTAAATAGGAAAGGATAGGACAGGATACTAAGCGGTCAGTATTAAAAATCCTTCCAAAAATATCCACAGCAGAAAATACAAAAACTCCACCATCTAACTAAAGATGTGGAGCGTATATCTGCAACTCCAGAGAATCCAACAAGACTGAGAAAACACTGACACAGTCTAAGCTGGACAAGAGAAAAACAAATGAATAGCACAGAATATAAGCACACTGCATGTGTGCCACAGAAAAAGAAACAGACACTTATCTTTGCTGAATTGGCAGCTAAGCAGGAGAAGCCAGAAAGTGATCCAACACTTCACAAGAAACATTGACAACTGACAAGGACTAATGAATCCTGCACACCTAAATATCCCAGTCAGAACTGCAATCAGCAGATACACCTGGCCAGGACTGCAACTCAGAAACAACTGCATTCCCACCTACAACCACTGGAGGGAACCCAAAAGCAGAATTCACAACAGATATCTTTCCCTCACTGCCCATTGGGTAAATGTTGTGGAGCCGGGTACAGATCTTGAGAGTGGCACTGTACGTGTTCTGCCAACTCCAAGGATTGCAGGAATCCAGTCTGTACACATTGACTCCTCCTTATACTCCAGTTCCTCTGAATCATCGCTGCAGGAGCCGTCACAGTCCACCTCCATATGGACCCGTGAACTCTTACCTGTTACGACCAATATGAGCACAGCCGTGGCCAAATGTCAACAGGCCATATTGAAATTAATTTCTTTGGGTAATCAAAGCCACACAATGCAGGAGCTCTGGAATGCCATCAAGCAGGAGAGCGACATATGGTTTGTGCCAGCGATTTTCCAGCCACGCATGGTAGTGTGTGACAATGGCCGAAATCTGGTGGCAGCTCTAGGCCTAGGCAACCTCACTCACATCCCAAGTCTGGCACATGTGCTCAACTTGGTCATGCAGAGTTTTTTGAGGGACTATCTGGATCTTGATGCACTGCTGCACAAGGTCCGCCTAGAGTGTGCTCACTTGTGGCATTCCAGCATGGCAAGATCGCGCATTGCAGCTCCGCAGCACCGATTCCACCTTCCGGAACATCGCATCATATGTGACCTACCCACCAGGTGGAATTCAACATTACATACAGTATGTTGAAGAGGTTGTGTGAGCAGCAGGAAGCAGTAATGGAGTACCAGCTGCATCAGGCACAAACAAGTCGCACAGCGCGCCGTTCACACTTCACCACCACTGAGTGGGCCTCAATGAAAGACATTTGCCACGTTTTGCGTGCCTTCGATGATTCCACGTGGATGGCGAGTGCAGATGATGCACTAGTCAGCATGCCTATCCCCCTTATCTGCCTACTTGAAAAAACACTGCTAACACTAAGGGAGGAGGTTGTGGTAGAGGTGGAGGATGAGGAGTCACAAATGCCATCTGCTTCTGGACAATCTGCGCAACGTGGTTCCTCACAAAGGCCTAGGCAGGGACACTTTGTGGGGAGGATGAGGAGGAGTCTGCAGCACATGGTTGATTTTATGCTGCAGTGCCTGAGAAACGACCGCCGCATCACCCACATTCTCAACACGGCTGATTATTGGGTGTACACCCTCCTAGATCCTTGCTACCGGGACAACTTACAAAGCCTCATAAGACCGTTGAACCGGGAGCGTAAAATGCGGGAGTACCAAGACACACTGGTGCATTCCATAATGTTCTCCATTCCAACTGAGAGCAGGGCTGCTAGTGCTTTACAAAGCAGCTCAGTGCGTCGAGACAGTGGAGGAAGCTCTGCAAAAAGAGGGAGCAGAAGCAGCACCTCAGCACAAGGCAAGACCGGCATGGCCCAAATGTGGCAAAGTTTTGTGTCCCCACCACAAATGTCTACACCATCACAGACGGTTCCAGTCAGCAGGAGGCAACATTTCCGTCAGATGGTGACAGACTACATATCTTACCCTCTCAGTGTTCTCCCACACGGCTCTTCCCCCTTCAAGTTTTGGGTCTCTAAGCTGGATACATGGCCAGAGCTTAGCCAGTATGCATTGGAGGTGCTGGCTTGCCCTGCTGCTATTATATTATCAGAACGAGTCTTTAGTGCTGCAGGTGGTGTACTAACAGACTGTTGTATGTGACTATCCTCTGATATCGTTGACAGCCTTACTTTTCTGAAAATGAGCAAGGCCTGGATCTCACAGGAATTTGCCAGTCCTCTTCCAGTTTTATATAATGAGTTGGCAAGAGTATCCAGGTCTCCTGTTGTGTTCATGTTTCTACCACCTGAACTGTAATCCCTGGGCTTCAACACCGCCAGTTGCTGCTCAGAAGTACCATCTGCACAGTCAACACATGGTGGGTTTCAGTAACATCAGCTGATCCCCTGCTGTGTGTCTGGCAATTTCTCCTGCTCCGTACACACTCACACTACTACAGATCTTAAACTTGCTCCAATTGGGCCTCTGGCTGCACTTGTTTCTCCTGTAATCCCTGGGCTCCAACACCGTCAGTTGCTGCTCAGAAGTGCCATATGCACAGTCAACACCTGTTCCAGTGTTATTGGGGTTCAGTAACGTCAGCTGATCCCCTGCTGTGTGTCCGGCAATTTCTCCTGCTCCGTCCACACTCATAATACTACAGATATTAAACTTGCTTCAATTAGGCCTCATGCTAAACTCTGTTTCTCCTGTAATCCCTGGGCTCCAACACTGCCAGTTGCTGATCAGAAGTGCCATCTGCACTGTCAACACTTGCTCCAGTGTTATTGGGTTTCAGTAACATCAGCTGATCCCCTGCTGTGTGTCCGGCAATTTCTCCTGCTCAGTCCACATTCACACTACTACAGATTTTAAATTTGCTCCAATTAGGCCTCTGCCTCCACTCTGTTTCTAGTATTTACCCTGGGCTCCAACACCACCAGTTGCTGCTCAAAAGTGCAGTCTGCACAGTCAACACTTGCTCCTGTGTCATTGGGGTTCAGTAACATCAGCTGATTCCCTGCTGTGTGTCCGGTAATTTCTCCTGCTCTGTCCACATTTACACTACTACAGATTTTGAACTTGCTCCAATTATGCCTCTGCCTCCACTCTGTTTCTAATATTTACCCTGGGCTCCAACACCGCCAGTTGCTGCTCAGAAGTGCCATCTGCAAAGTCAACACTTGCTCCTGTGTTGTTGGGGTTCAGTAACGTCAGCTGATCCCCTGCTGTGTGTCCGTTTATTTCTCCTGCTCTGTCCACATTCACACTACTACAGATTTTAAACTTGCTCCAATTGCGCCTCTGCCTCCACTCTGTTTCTACTATTTACCCTGGGCTGCAACACCGCCAGTTGCTGCTCATGAGTGCGATCTGCACAGTCAACACTTGCTCCAGTGTTTTGGGGGTTCAGTAACGTCAGCTGATCCCCTGCTGTGTGTCCAGCAATTTCTCCTGCTCTGTCCACAATCACACTTCTACAGATTTTAAACTTGCTTCAATTACGCCTCTGCCTCCACTCTGTTTCTACTATTTACCCTGGGCTCCAACATCGCCTGCTGCTTCTCAAAGTGCCATCTGCACAGTCAACACTTGCTCCTGTGTTGTTGGGGTTCAGTAACGTCAGCTGATCCCCTGCTGTGTGTCCGGCAATTTCTCCTGCTCTGTCCTCATTCACACTACTACAGATTTTAAACTTGCTCCAATTAGGCTTCTGCCTCCACTCTGTTTCTAGTATTTACCCTGGGCTCCAACACCACCAGTAGCTGCCCAGAAGTGCCGACTGCACAGTCAACACTTGCTCCTGTGTGATTGGGGTTCAGTAACGTCAGCTGATCCCCTGCTGTGAGTCCGGCAATTTCTCCTGCTCTGTCCACATTCACACTACTACAGATTTTAAACTTGCTCCAATTATGCCTCTTCCTCCACTCTGTTTCTACTATTTAGCTTGGGCTCCAACACAGCCAGTTGCTGCTCAGAAGTGCCATCTGCACAGTCAACACTTGCTCCTGTGTTATTGGAGTTCAGTAACGTCAGCTGATCCCCTGCTTTGTGTCCGGCAATTTCTCCTGCTCTGTCCACACTCACACTACTACAGATATTAAATTCACTCGGATTTGGCCTCTGGCTACACTCTGTTTCTCCTGTAATCCCTGGGCTCCAACACAGCCAGTTGCTGCTTAGAAGTGCCATTTGCACAGTCAACACATGCTCCAGTGTTATTGGGGTTCAGTAACGTCAGCTGATCCCCTGCTGTGTGTCCGGCAATTTCTCCTGCTCCGTCCACACTCACACTACTAGAGATATTAAACTTGCTCCAATTAGGCCTCTGGCTACACTCTGTTTCTCTTGTAATCCCTGGGCTCCAACACCACCAGCTGCTGCTCAGAAGTGCCGTCTACACAGTCAACACCTGCTCCAGGGTTTTTGGAGTTCAGTAATGTCAGCTGATCACCTGCTGTGTGTCCGGCAATTTCTCCTGCTCCGTCCACATTCACACTACTACAGGTTTTAAACTTGCTCAATTAGGCCTCTGCCTCCACTCTGTTTCTACTATTTACCCTGGGCTCCAACACCGCCAGTTGCTGCTCATAAAAGCAGTCTGCACAGTCAACACTTGTTCCTATGTTATTGGGGTTCAGTAACGTCAGCTGATCCCCTACTATGTGTCCTGCAATTTCTCCTGCTCTGTTCACATTCACACTACTACAGATCTTAAACTTGCTTCAATTACGCCTCTGCCTCCACTCTGTTTCTACTATTTACCCTGAGCTCCAACACCGCCTGTTGCTGCTCAAAAGTGCCGTCTGCACAGTCAACACTTGTTCCTGTGTTATTGGAGTTCAGTAACGTCAGTTGATTCCCTGCTGTGTGTCCGGTAATTTCTCCTGCTCTGTCCGCGTTCACCCTACTACAGATTTTAAACTTGCTCCAATTACACCTCTGCCTCCACTCTGTTTCTACTATTTACCCCGGGCTCCAACACGGCCAGTTTCTGCTCAGAAGTGCCATCTGCACAGTCAACACTTGCTCCTGTGTTGTTAGGGTTCAGTAATGTCAGCTGATCCCCTGCTGTGTGTCCGGCAATTTCTCCTGCTCTGTCCTCATTCACACTACTACAGATTTTAAACTTGCTCCAATTAGACCTCTGCCTCCACTCTGTTTCTATTATTTACCCTGGGCTCCAACACTACCAGCTGCTGCTCAGAAGTGCCGTCTGCACAGTTAACACTTGCTCCTGTGTTATTGGGGTTCAGTAACATCAGCTGATCCCCTGCTGTGTGTCCAGCAATTTCTCCTGCTCTGTCCACATTCACACTACTACAGATTTTAAACTTGCTCCAATTACGCCTCTGCCTCCACTCTGTTTCTACTATTTACCCTGGGCTTCAACACCGCTAGTTGCTGCTCAAAAGTGTCTTTGGCATGGGTACTCCCTCCTGACCAGCCTGGTTCCAGCATGCCAGCTGTTTCCGGTTAGTGTCAAAGTCACTTTGCCTCCAATACGTTGTCCTGTCGGGTTAGCCGACTCTATGATGGATGCAGTTTAGGTGCTTCCTATGTGGGCTGCAGGAACTGGCAATGAAGGCTGGTTCCGTAGTGTGAAAAGGACAAGCTCCCACTGTAGGACTGTGGGTTTTGGTAACTCCGGCCAGCTTGCGGCCTTGCGACTTTTTTTTTTTCATGTGTACCTTCTGCTGCCTATGTGAGTTCCAGTACCATTAGCTGGTTCTTTGGAAGTCAATCTTGAATATGACCCCCTGGGTTCCAGTAACGTCAGCTGGTTCCAGGCAGAGCCTTTGTCTTAGGTGCCTCCTTCTCGGTATCTGAGTTCCACCACTGTCTGCTGGTCCTTGGTAGTGCTTTCTGGCACTGGTACCTCCTGCCTAGTAACCGAGTTCCAGTACCATCAGCTTGTCCTCTGCAGTTCCATTAGCTCATGTACCTTCGGCTATCCATCCGGGTTCCAGTACCGTCAGCTGGTTCTCGGCAGTGTCTTTGGCTCTTGTACCTTCTAATACCCTTCCGGGTTCCAGTACCATCAGCTCGTTCTCGGCAGTGTCTTTGACATGGGTACTCCCTCCTGCCCAGCTTGGTTCCAGCATGCCAGCTGTTTCTGTGTAGTGTCAATGTCACTTTGCCTCCAATGCGTTGTACTGTCGGGTTGCGTTCGGGTTAGCCGACTCTATGCTGCCTGTAGTTTAGGTGCTTCCTATGTGGGTTGCGGGATCTGGCAATGAAGGCTGGTTCCATAGTACCAATATGGCAAGCTCCCCCTGTAGGACTGTGGGATCCTGTAACTCCTGCTGGCTCGCGGCCTTGCAACTGTTTTTCATGTGTACCTTCTGCTGCCTATCTGAGTTCCAGTACCATTAGCTGGTTCTTTGGAAGTCAATCTTGAATATATCCCCCTAGGTTCTAGTAATGTCAGCTGGTTCCAGGCACAGCCTTTGGCTTAGGTGCCTCCTTCTCGGTATCCGAGTTCCACCAACGTCTGCTGGTCCTTGGTAGTGCTTTCTGGCACAGGTACCTCCTGCTTAGTAACCGGGTTCCAGTACCATCAGCTGGTCCTTGGTCCATTGGTGCTTGTACCTTCGGCTACCCTTCCGGGTTCCAGTACCGTCAGCTGGTTCTCGACAGTTCCTCAGCCTTCTTGTACCTTCTGCTACATTCCTAAGTTCAAGCTTTTTGAAATGGTTTTTGGTAATCACTCTGGATCTCCTTGACGACGACCCTAAAGACGACGACCCTGAAGACCACCCCGAAAAAGACGAAGACCCCAAAAACAACGACCCTGGAGATAACGACCCTGAAGACCAGCCCAAAGAAGACGACGACCCTGAAAACGATGACCCTGGAGACGACGACCCTGAAGACCACCCCGAAGAAGATGACGACCCCGAAGACGACGAGCCTGAAGACCACCCCAAAGAAGATCAAAAGGACAAAGAACAAGAAGACAACCACCAAGATACAGAAGAACAAGACACAAAAGACCAAGAAGCTGCAGAACAAAAAGCAGAAGAACATTAAGCATAAGACTAAAAATCAGAGCAAAAGATATTATCTAAATTATAAGCAGAAGAAGACTAAGCAGTGTATGGGGGTGAGTCGTTCCTCCTCGTGGTGCCCCTGGAAAATACCTGCTGCTGCAGGCAAAACTGAACGCGGACAAATCCTGTTGTAAATCTTTTGTGACAGGCAGAACGGAAGGTGTAATCTTCAAACTTTTATAGATATCAACTACAGGAATGCCTGTCACAAATAAAAATATGATAAAGAAGAAAATGAAGAAGATGAAGAAGTAGATTATGAAGAAGAATAATAGTTGAATAAGAAGAATATGAAGAACTAGCTGAAGAACCCGGCTTTGCCTGGGCATAGTAAATATCTGTGGTTAGTTATAGCACCTCACTTCTCTTATTTTCCCATCACGCCTCTCATTTTCCCAATCACATCTTTCATTTTCCCCCTCACATCTCTCATTTTCTCCATCACACCTCTCATTTTCTCCCTCACTCCTCTCATTCCCCCCTAACACTTGTCATTTCAACCTCACATCTGTCATTTCCTGATCACTCCACTATTTTTCCTCACTCCTCTCATTTTGCACTCAAACCTTTTCATTTTCAACTCACACCTCTCATTTTCACCTCATCACCTCAGTATATACATGTTTGTCATTTCCCTTATATATAGTATACATCTGTATGTCATCTCCTGTATATAGTATATACCTGTATGTCATCTCCCCTATATATAGTATATACCTGAATGTCATCTCCTTTTATATATAGTATATATCTGTATGTCATCTCCTCCTGTATATAGTATATACCTGTGTGTCATCTCCCCTGTATATAGTATATATCTGTGTGTCATCTCCTCCTGTATATAGTATATACCTGCATGTCATCTTCTATATATAGCATATATCTGTATGTCATCTCCTCCTGTATATAGTATATACCTGTAGGTCATTTGCTCCTGTATATAGTATATACCTGTGTGTCATCTCCTCCTGTATATAGTATATACCTGTCTGTCATCTCCTCCTGTATATAGTATATACTTGTGTGTCATCTCTCCTGTATATAGTATATATCTGTGTGTCATCTCCCCTGTATATAGTATATACCTGTGTGTCATCTCCTCCTGTATTAGACCTCGTTCACACGTTACTTGCTCAGTATTTTTACCTCAGTATTTGTAAGCTAAATTGGCAGCCTGATAAATCCCCAGCCAACAGGAAGCCCTCCCCCTGGCAGTATATATTAGCTCACACTTACACATAATAGACAGGTCATGTGACTGACAGCTGCCGTATTTCCTATATGGTACATTTGTTGTAGTTTGTCTGCTTATTAATCAGATTTTTATTTTTGAAGGATAATACCAGACTTGTGTGTGTTTTAGGGCGAGCTTCGTTTGTCAAGTTGTGTGTGTTGAGTTGCGTGTGGCGACATGCATGTAGCGACTTTTGTGAGATGAGTTTTGTGTGGCAACATGCGTGTAGCAACTTTTTGTGTGTCGAGTTGCATGTGACAGGTTAGTGTAGCAAGTTGTGTGCAGCAAGTTTTGCGCATGGCAAGTTTTGCGCGTGGTGAGTTTTATGTGTGGTGCCTTTTGAGTATGTCCAAGTTTTGTGTGAGGCAACTTTTGCATGTGTTGCAACTTTTGTGCATGTGGCAATTTTTCCGCGTGTGCAAGTTTTGCGTGTGGCAAGTTTTCCATGAGGTGAGTTTTGCACTTGTGGCGAGTTTTGCAAGAACCTAGTTTTTGCATGTGGTGAGTTCTGCGTGTGGCGAGTTTTGAGCGGCGACTTTTGTGTTTCGACTTTTATGTGGCGAGGTTGGTGTATTTGTGGTGAAATGTGTGCTGAGGGTAATATGTGTTCAAGCATGTGGTAGTGTGTGGCGCATTTTGTGTGTGTGTTCATATCCCCGTGTGTGGTGAGTATCCCATGTCAGGGCCCCACCTTAGCAACTGTACGGTATATACTCTTTGGCGCCATCGCTCTCATTCTTTAAGTCCCCTTTGTTCACATCTGGCAGCTGTCAATTTGCCTCCTACACTTTTCCGTTCATTTTTCCCCATTATGTAGATAGGGGCAAAATTGTTTGGTGAATTGGAACGCGCTGGGTTAAAATTTCACCTCACAACATAGCCTATGACGCTCTCAGGGTCCAGACGTGTGACTGTGCAAAATTTTGTGGCTGTAGCTGCGACGCCTCCAACACTTTTCCTTTCACTTTTTTCCCCATTATGTAGATAGGGGCAAAATTGTTTGGTAAATTGGAACGCGCTGGGTTAAAATTTCACCTCACAACATAGCCTATGACACTCTCGGGGTCCAGACGTGTGACTGTGCAAAATTTTGTGGCTGTAGCTGCGACGGTGCAGATGCCAATCCCGGACATACATACACACACACACACATACACACACACATTCAGCTTTATATATTAGATGTAAAAAAAATAATAATAGGAAGAAGGTGAAGAAAGAGAAGATGAATAAGGTGAAAAAGAAATTGATGAAAAAGATGCTGCTGCTGAGGATGATGAAGGAGAAAGTGTGGGAGAAGTAAAAAAGAAGGTGAAGAGGCATGGAAGTAGTGAAACATAAATATCTGACAGAATATAAAAAATCTTAACATAGTCAATATCTTTGTAACTCCGAACATCTTTAAAAAAAAAATCAATGGGGGGCGTGGCCTGAATCCGGAGCAGGGAAGACGTGCTGCGGAGCTGCTGCTGCTATCAGGCCACAAAACTATTAGTTAGTGTATATTGGTGCAGTTCTTCTGGGCCAGTACAGGCACAGGAGTGCAGGGGAAAGGACCGAGAAGCTCTCAGGAGATATATGGTAACCGGAGGACAGAGGAGGCAGCATTGGAACTCCGGCCTGCAGGGGCGGGTGCCATCTTGCTGCACGCCCAGCACATCCAGTCACACGCGAGTGTGGAGAGTGCAGGGAGAGACGAGACGCCACAACTGCCACTGCACACCGGGGAGAAGGTCCGGTCGCCCGCCTGCTGGGGACCCCTCGGCGGCTATTACCTATTGTCGCCATACTTACACCACAAGGGCCGGCTGTCCAGGTGAGAGCGGGGAGTCTGGAGAGCCCTTTGTGCTGGTAGGCAAAGTGAGTGGGCGGGGGAGAGGTCTGCTGGATACCACCATGAGGGGGTGAAGCTGCTGGGTCCTTGAAGTGTGTTGTCTGCAGTTGAAGTCCTGCTGCTGTGCCCAGACAAAGGAGAAGCTCTGCTTTCATTTCCCCCCATTCCTATCCAAGCCCCCCGCCCCCCCAATCAAAAGTGTGGAATACAGCAAACAGTGAGGATCTCCTCCAGATAAACTGTTCCTAAGGCCTCGGTGTTTACGGCCTTTTTTTTTCTTTAAAGCCTGGTCTATACCCTGGCATACCCTGTAGCTTTGTACCCAGCTAATAAAATCTGTTTTTATAAGCAAAAGTTTCTGCCGCAGACGGCACACAGACATTATATCCTGCATCATATACTGAGAAGTTGGGATGAGCCCACAAGAGACTGTTCCATCTACTTTGGAGGATGCTACATGCCCCAACCTCTGCAGTAGATGTGATTTATTATGTTAATATGTTAAACAATTACCCCCAAAATTCTTTAATTGTTATAATTGTTATATTTGTTCATATGTTTACTTTTCCAGTTTTGTACACACGTGTTGCTGTTCTTCTAGCTACCCTACTGTTAAGCTATGGCAGGTAAAGACTCACAACTAGCTACTATAAAAGTAGCTTCATATAACGTTAAAGGCATGCGTTCTCCAAACAAATGGGGCCAAATCATGAGATTCCTACACTCCAAAATCTCTAGTATTATATTTATCCAGGAAACCCATTTTAAAACGGGCCGTACCCCAGACATGTCGCGGTCGCTTTTCTCTACCTGGTACCATAGCACAGGCCTATCAGCGTCTAAAGGTGTGAGTATTGCAATAAAAAAATGTCTCATTCAGCCTACAAGACACTTTATCAGACCCAGAAGGGAGGTATGTCATGGTTAAAGGGCTCTTAGCTAACACACAAGTTACCTTTTGCAATCTTTATGCCCCCAATAATAATCAAATGAATTGGATCTGCAGGGTACTGGATACTCTCAGACTGTTTAAAGAGGGCCTTTTGATAGTGGGAGGGGATCTCAATGTCTCATTTAATCCCTTGTTGGACCCCTCATCCGGCAGATCTTCAATTTCACAAAAAGCCCTGAGAAAACTCCATTTGGGTCTCCAATCCTTAAATTTGACAGACCCATGGAGAATCTTATTTCCTACATCAAGAGACTATACTTTCTTTTTGCCACCTCATAATAGCTACCATAGGATAGATTATCTACTATTCCAATCCTCACATTTACACCTAGTAAAATCAGCGCACATACAGTAGATGTTATTTCCTTGTCTGACCATGCCCCGATCTTTTTAGAAATATTCGTTAGTTCCTTGCCAAAGCCCTCTTTTATCTGGACACTAAACGAAACACTTCTGGATTCCACTTCACATTTGACCAAATTCACAACCATCCTCGACCTCTTTTTCTAAGAAAACTCCCTCTCTGGCCCTTCCATACCAATGGTTTGGGAGGCGCACAAAACTGTTTTAAGAGGAGAATTCATAGCTTTAGGATTGTACTTGAAGAAACAGAGGTTGAGGGAGGTTCTTTCTATCCTTCATCAGATAAATTCAGTTGAAAAACTTCATAAAAAATCACAACTTGACGAGGCCCAGATGAAGCTCATGGCACTCAGATCCTCTTTAAAGGACCTTTTAAATGTTCATTCTGCAAAAATCTACATGCCAACAGAGGTTTTATCTACAGGGCAATAGAAGTAGCAAACTTATGACTTCTCTTCTGAAAAAACGCAAAGACCACACCTTTATAACAAATTTGAATTCTCCCAAACGCTCTGTGGTAACTGAGTCAACTGACATCGCTAATGAATTTCAAAATTTTTACGAACGCCTTTACAATATAGATCTGCCTGACAAAATGAGGGATCCTGGTAAAGCAATAGACATCATAGACACATTCCTGTCTCCATTAAAACTCCCCTGGCTATCAAGTGGTGACTGCTCATCTCTACAAGCGCCAGTCGCTCCTGAAGAGGTGCTGGATGTTCTTTCACCCATCCCCAATGGGAAAGCCCCAGGCCCAGATGGCCTTCCGATAATTTATTATAAAAAAATAATAAAACCGTTACTACCGCATCTAGTAGCCCTCTTTAACTCCTTCCTCGCAAGGACCTCCCCTCCTCACCAAGCTCTGGAAGCTTTTATTACAATATTACCAAAAGAAGGAAAAGACCCAAGGTTTTGCGGAAGTTATAGACCAATATCCCTTCTTAATACAGACACAAAACTATGGGCGAAAATTCTAGCAAACAGACTAAGAGACATTCTCCCTAAATTAATACATTCTGACCAAGCAGGGTTTGTCTGGGGGCGAGAAGGCAAGGGCAATTCAACCAAAATACTTCAATCTATAATGTATGCTAAAAAATGAGGCATCCCCCTGGCCCTTCTGTTCACAGATGCTGAAAAAGCATTTCATAGGGTGAGCTGGAGATATATGGAACAAGTAGTACTCAAATTTGCTTTTCCCCCACAATTTATTTCAGCAATTCTCTCTCTATACTCCGCTCCCACAGCAAGGGTCAGAGTGAATGGCACTCTATCGAATAGTCTAAAGATTTGTAATGGTACCAGACAGGGGTGTCCGCTAACCCCATCTGTATTTATATTGATTATTGAGACACTAATCCAAACCATCAGGCAAAATGCACAAATAGAGGGTCTCTGAATAGGTAAATTGGAAATAAAAACATTAGCCTTTGCAGACGATCTACTATTTGTTGTCACTAACCCAATTAGAGCTTTCCCTGAAATCTTAAACATACTTAACCACTTTGGCCAACTATCTAACTTTAAAATGATCTACTTTAAGTCAAAAGCTCTCAATGTAACTCTACCAAAGGTAAAATGACTAGGTTACCTTTTAAGCTTCTCACACTCCCAAATACACGTGGAGGCCTAGGAATACCTGTCCCTTATAATAATTACAAAGCTATCGACCTTAGTAGATGGCTGAGAGTTGTATTGGATTTTGATAAAAACACATCTAACACCATTGATTCAACTTTATTAGGCATTAAAGGCATCCTGTTCTTGTGGTCATAATCAAAACCCCCTGATTCCTTAAGATTAGATGAAATCACTTTGGCCACCCTGCATATTAGACGCTCAGTTCTAAAAGATCTCCCAGCTGAAACATTCCCTTCATCTTTAACTCCCGTGTCAGCTGTCCCGTATTTAGTGGATCCAAATTTTAAAGACTCATATAATATATGGTCGACATTACCCAAAAACTCCCTAGGGGACCTCTATACTAATCACAATGTTGAGAGAGGTACCTGGCTTATAGATGCCTTGTCCAGTCCCAAAAATTTCCTCCAAGAACAACATACAGTTAGGGCCAGAAATATTTGGACAGTGACACAATTTTCGCGAGTTGGGCTCTGCTTGCCACCACATTGGATTTGAAATGAAACCTCTACAACAGAATTCAAGTGCAGATTGTAACGTTTAATTTGAAGGGTTGAACAAAAATATCTGATAGGAAATGTAGGAATTGTACACATTTCTTTACAAACACTCCACATTTTAGGAGGTCAAAATTAATTGGACAAATAACCATAACCCAAACAAAATATTTTTATTTTCAATATTTTGTTGCAAATCCTTTGGAGGCAATCACTGCCTTAAGTCTGGAACCCATGGACATCACCAAACGCTGGGTTTCCTCCTTCTTAATGCTTTGCCAGGCCTTTACAGCCGCAGCCTTCAGGTCTTGCTTGCTTGTGGGTCTTTCCGTCTTAAGTCTGGATTTGAGCAAGTGAAATGCATGCTCAATTGGGTTTAGATCTGGAGATTGACTTGGCCATTGCAGAATGTTCCACTTTTTGGCACTCATGAACTCCTGGGTAGCTTTGGCTGTATGCTTGGGGTCATTGTCCATCTGTACTATGAAGCGCCGTCCAATCAACTTTGCAGCATTTGGCTGAATCTGGGCTGAAAGTATATCCCGGTACACTTCAGAATTCATCCGGCTACTCTTGTCTGCTCTTATGTCATCAATAAACACAAGTGACCCAGTGCCATTGAAAGCCATGCATGCCCATGCCATCACGTTGCCTCCACCATGTTTTACAGAGGATGTGGTGTGCCTTGGATCATGTGCCGTTCCCTTTCTTCTCCAAACTTTTTTCTTCCCATCATTCTGGTACAGGTTGATCTTTGTCTCATCTGTCCATAGAATACTTTTCCAGAACTGAGCTGGCTTCTTGAGGTGTTTTTCTGCAAATTTAACTCTGGCCTGTCTATTTTTGGTATTGATGAATGGTTTGCATCTAGATGTGAACCCTTTGTATTTACTGTCATGGAGTTTTCTCTTTACTGTTGACTTAGAGACAGATACACCTACTTCACTGAGAGTGTTCTGGACTTCAGTTGATGTTGTGAACGGGTTCTTCTTCACCAAATTAAGTATGCGGCGATCATCCACCACTGTTGTCATCCGTGGACGCCCAGGCCTTTTTGAGTTCCCAAGCTCACCAGTCAATTCCTTTTTTCTCAGAATGTACCCAACTGTTGATTTTGCTACTCCAAGCATGTCTGCTATCTCTCTGATGGATTTTTTCTTTTTTTTCAGCCTCAGGATGTTCTGCTTCACCTCAATTGAGAGTTCCTTTGACCGCATGTTGTCTGCTCACAGCAACAGCTTCCAAATGCAAAACCACACACCTGGAATCCACCCCTGACCTTTTAACTACTTCATTGATTACAGGTTAACGAGGGAGACGCCTTCAGAGTTAATTGCAGCCCTTAGAGTCCATTGTCCAATTACTTTTGGTCCCTTGAAAAAGAGGACGCTATGCATTACAGATCTATGATTCCTAAACCCTTTCTCCGATTTGGATGTGGAAACTATCATATTGCAGCTGGGAGTGTGCACTTTCAGCACATATTATATATATAATTGTCTTTCTTAACATGTTTTTGTAAACAGCTAAAATAACAAAACTTGTGTCACTGTCCAAATATTTCTGGCCCTAACTGTATCACTCGAATCCTCTTGCAATTTAGATGAAAGTATCCAAATAAATCTTCTTGGTCATGGTTAGACCTCATGTTCAAAACATCATTCCCTAGATTCAAAACTATATCGAGACTGTATTCTTGCCTTGTTTCCCCTCCTCAAAACTTTAAACCCACCTTTATCTACTCTTGGGAGAATGAACTTAAAATCAAGTTTTCAGATTATCAGGTTTCTAAAATTCTCCATCACGCACATGGTTTTTCACATTGCATCCTCCTCCAAGAGAATGCATGCAAAATTTTAACGAGATGGCATATGACACCGGCTAAATTACACCACCTAGGATTGGCAGACTCGGATGTGTGTTGGAGACGTGGAAGCCATCAGGGAAATCACATTCACATATTTTGGGAATGCCCACTAATTTAAAACTTCTGGTCAAATGTTAATCTCATTCTCAAAAAGTTAAACCTGATACAATCGGACTTGACAGTTCAAGAAGCTTTAATTTCATGCCCATCAATCAACTTCAAACCCCATAAGCATTACCTTCTACCCCTGTTGCTTAGTGCCGCTAAACACCTAATCAATTTCCACTGGTGGAGTGCGACCCGCCCAGCAATAGAGGAATGGTTCACTAAAATAGAACACATCTCTAGATTGGAAGAGCTTTCGAGCTGGGAGGTATATACGTATCATTTGTATTTGAAAACCTGGAGGCCGTGGAAAACCTTTCAAAAGAACTATTAAGTTTTGATTCTGCTTACAATTTTCACCTGTACTTTTGGCAACCTCTTGCAATAGAAGTTTGCTTATTATCATGAACATGTGTGTACCCTTGTTACTGTTCTTATGATTATCCCTGCTTTCCCCTCACCATCATCTCCAGTCTTTCCTACCTATCCAATTCCCCTTCCCCTCTTTATCCTTAATCCTTCGTGATCATCCCCTCCCCCTTCCTTCTCACTTTGAAAGATGTTTTCTGGTTTAATCTTCTAATTCTAATGCTTTTACTGCATTATAAAGCATATACATTATAGTTGTTTTGTAAATTCTTATTTCCTAAATAAAGAATTTAAAAAAAAAAAATAATTCCTGCTATTCCATTTGATTGGGCTAAACCTCTATGCCTTTAATGTCTCCTCCACCTCCCCCAATACATTCTACATTATTTTTAGTTGTTTTCCTTCATGTACAATTAACCTACAAGGAAAGAAAGGGTTTATTTTCATTTCGATATTTGTGTCCCATTGACTTGCATTGGTTTCCGGTATCGGAATCGGCGATATCCGATATTTTTGGGGTATCAGTCCAATCCGATCCGATATTTCCAGATACCGGAAGGTATCGCTCAACACTAGTTCTCATATGAATATTTATTCATATTAACATCATGACTAAAGGTAGTCATGCACAATACATTAAGGTTGGCTGAACCCATAAACTTTAGTTTGACTCATCAGTCATCATACAGTATATTAGATGTTCGTCCAAACTTCATTCTTCCAATGCTAGGGTAAAAAGGAGGCTTTCTTGTCAATGGAGACAAACCATCACCAAAAGTGTCTGACGGTGGCTTACTCCTAAGTACTCATTCTGAATACATGCACTCTGAAAATAGAAGTGTGCAACTTTATGGGGCAGTTGACAGGAATAACAGTCTGCTGAAAGAGTGTTTAATATGCAGCTTTGTAAAGTATATGTATATGCCTATTGTTAGACTGTTAACAAGACAAAACACTCAGGAACCTTTTTGATACAGTGTCTTGTATAAGTCCCCCTGGATATTTTTAATATCAATATCAACAGAGAAGTAGAAATCATACCATAACCATACCCCAATTCTATGTATAATTAAATTCCCAAGGGACATTTAAAGCTGCTAAGAAGAAGCTTATTGGCAATGCGTACTGTTTTTCCTAGATAACACTAAACATTCCAAAACATATTGTCCTTTAAGATACAGAAGCAGCATGGAAAAAGAAAAAACAGGGTTAAGTAAATCAAAACCTATGCTTTGATGTTTTACTAATGGATTGAAGTTCTCTTTAATTCATAGTTTATGCAAATTATAAGATAACAGTAATGAAGTGTAAGATTTGAGTATGAAAGTGAATTCATTCATTGAACACTTTGAAATCCTATAAAGGAATGAGCAGACTTGATGGTTTCCAAAGGAATTATCTATTAGCTATTAATTTTTCCTTCTATCAGTGACATCTAGCCATACAGCTATGATACAATAAAAGACATCTTATCTGTATGAGAAACATTTAATTATATACAAGGAATGATTTAACAAGACTTCCAAAGCCTTTTTCCCGGTTTCAGTTACCCTGTTATGACTGAAAAGTTGTGCAATCAATATGACCTGAAACGTGAGTAACAGAAAGTTACAGTATAAATCCTTTTTCAGAATACCTACCGGTATTTGTAGAAAAAACTAAATGTTTACAGTGTTCACTAATTCAAAGAATAATATTTGAAGAGACGATATGGAACTTGCTTAATGTGCAGATTATCTTTCTACAGTCAAGATCAAAGAATATACGGTAATCGTGATGTTAATTTCACATGACCAGCTTCATATGTATTATTCATTCAGATTCCAATAAATGCTTTGAGCTGTTCCTGTGCCCAGCTGGAGGTGTTTCATCAGTAAAAGCCTACTTATAATGTTAGCATGCTCAATACAGAATTCTCCAAAGTTTCTGGCTACTGTGTACAGTAGATTTGAAAAATGTTTATAAAAGAAAAGTATATAACATTCAGAAACCCTTATTCCTCTAAGATCTGCCTACGGGTAAAAGTCGAGAAGCCCCTAATATTCATAATCATTGAAATCAACTCTACACATAATGTGTGATTAAATTACCTCTGAACAATTTCTTCTAAAATGTTACTAAGTTAGCTGTAAAAAAACACATTATTATTATTTATTGTTATAGCGCCATTTATTCCATGGCGCTTTACATATGAGGAGGGGTATACATAATAAAAACAAGTACAATAATCTTAAACAATACAAGTCATAACTGGTGCAGGAGGAGTGAGGACCCTGCCCGCGAAGGCTCACAATCTACAAGGGATGGGTGAGAATACAGTAGATGAGGATAGAGCTGGTCATGCAGCAGTTTGGTCGATCGGTGGTTACTGCAGGTTGTAGGCTTGTCGGAAGAGGTGGGTCTTCAGGTTCTTTTTGAAGGTTTCGATGGTAGGTGAGAGTCTGATGTGTTGTGGTAGAGGGTTCCAGAGTAGGGGTGATACACGAGAGAAATCTTGTACACATTCTCTAATCTACGCCACACTAGACTCTTAGCTTATAGGATGCTTACTAGAGATGAGCAAATAAGTTCAAAATTCAAATTTGAATGCGGTTGAAATTTGTTAATATTTTCAAAAAAATGGTGGATTCTGGAGAATCTAAATATTGGGTGGTTTTCGCAAATGGCAGGATGCCGTTTTGCTGGATTCTGAGGCCAGCGGAGAAGTATTGCTCTGAATTCCTATCTAACCTCTCTAACTCACCTCTTCCTTTTTCTGACCACAATTTACTTATATTCTCTTCCTTCTCCACTCCTCGTCTACAATCCCCACCTCACAAGCTTGCACACCCTCGCAGAAATCTTAAACACCTCGATTTACACTCACTCTCTGAATCCCTCCTCCCTCTCACAGACATAAGTTCCCTACACAATGCGGATGACGCTGCCGCTCTATACAACACCACAATAGCTGTAGCTTTGGAATCTCTTGCCCCTCTCACACATACCAAAGCTTGCAAAATCAACAGACAGCCCTGGCACACCAGCCTGACCAAAAAACAGAGGCGAGCTTCCAGGGCTGCTGAGCGGAGATGGAAAAGATCCCACTCCAACGAGCACTTCATCACATTCAAACAGTCCCTCAC
The DNA here is from genome assembly GCF_032444005.1 of Ranitomeya imitator. Taxonomy (NCBI): domain Eukaryota; kingdom Metazoa; phylum Chordata; class Amphibia; order Anura; family Dendrobatidae; genus Ranitomeya; species Ranitomeya imitator. Next base: position 473,333,810 of record NC_091285.1, on the reverse strand, counting down.
TACTTTCAAGACCACACTCGCCACAACAACACAAACCTACTTCACATCTCTCATATCCTCCCTGTCTTACAACCCTAAACAGTTATTCAACTCTCTCCTCCGTCCCCCAGCACCTCCTCCCTCCCCACTCATCTCAGCTGAAGACTTTGCCTCATTTTTCAAGCAGAAGATTGAAAACTTCAGAGACAGTTTTAGTTGACAACACCCAGAGCCCTTCCTCCCAACTACCCAGCCCTCCACCTCCAAAACCAACTTCTCCACCATTACAGAAGATCGATTCTCCACTCTACTCTCATCATCGCATCTCACCACCTGTGCACTTGACCCTATCCCTTCCCACTTCATCCCAAACCTCGCCACAGTCTTCATCCCAACCCTAACCCATCTCTTCAACCTGTCACTAACAACTGGTGTTTTCCCCTCAAGCTTTAAATATGCCTCAATCACACCTATCCTCAAAAAGCCCTCTCTTGACCCATCCTCTGTATCACGCTATCGCCCTATATCACTTTTCCCCCATGCCTCAAAACTACTGGAACAATACGTCCATCTTGAACTGTCCTCCAATCTATCTTCCTGCTCCCTCTTCGACCACTTACAATCAGGCTTCCGGTCACACCACTCCACTGAAACTGCCCTAACTAAGGTCACCAATGACCTATTAACTGCCAAGAGCAAGCGACACTACTCTATCCTCCTCCTCCTGGACCTGTCATCTGCCTTTCACACAGTGGACCATTCCCTGTTGCTGTGGACCCTCCCATCCCCTGGCATCACAGACTTGGCCCTATCCTGGATCTCGTCATACCTAACTGACCAGACATTCAGCCTCTCCCACTCTCACACCACCTCCTCACCTCGCCACCTATCTGTCGGAGTCCCGTAAGGATCAGTTCTAGGGCCCCTGCTCTTCTCCATTCACATCTTTGGCCTGGGACAGCTCCTTGAATCTCACAGTTTTCAGCATTATCTCTATGCTGACAACAGACAGATCTACATCTCTGGACCAGATATCACCACCCTACTAACCAGAATCCCTCAATGTCTATCCGCTATTTCATCCTTCTCTGCTAGATTTCTAAAACTTAACATGGACAAAACAGAATTCATCGTCTTTCCCCCATCTCAGGCGACTCCCCCAATGAACCTATCCATTACAGTAAACGGCTGCCCACTCTCCCCAGTCCCACAAGCTCGCTGTCTCGGAGTAATCCTTGACACTGACCTCTCCTTCAAACCGCATATCCAAGCCCTTTCCTCTTCCTGCTGCCTTCAACTCAAAAATATTTCACAGATCCGTACATTCCTCAACCAAGAATCTGCAAAAGCCCTAGTCCTCTATCCTCCTGTACCAGTTGTGACTTGTATTGTTCAAGATTATTGTACTTGTTTTTATTATGCATACCCCTCCTCACATGTAATGCGCCATAGAATAAATGGCGCTATATTAATAAATAATAATTCCATAGGTGGTCTACAGATACTAGGTGGAATTAACCTGCTCTCCATAGTGAGTTTTGCCTGGGGCTTTCGGAGAGCGTAAAGGATGCCTGGATTTCCCTGGGGGTGACCATGACTCTAGCTATTCTTAAAAATAGTTTGTGAACAACATTGGTTATACTTAAAGGTATAGACATGTAATAGTGTATGCAGGATAATACCAATGTAGAAATAGGACTCAATATGGACAAATCATCAGTTTATACAAAGAGAAAACAAGGGAAGAAAAAAGCAGCCGGACATCCCACAAAATTTTAGACCCATATTCTTAATAAATACCGACATTAAGATCTACGCTAAATGCCTAGCGACACGCCTAGTCCCTATTCTCCCATCATTAATATCATTAGATCAAAATGGCTTTATAAAAGGTACACAGGCAGCAGATAACACAAAAAGGGTGATAGGCTTGATTGATGTCATAAACAAAAGCAGGCTCCAGCGGTCCTGGTGGCTTTGAATGCTGAGAAGGCATTCGACCGGGTTAACTGGTCATTTGTCTTCTTGGTGTTGGATCAAATGGGGTTCGGGGGCGCAATACTAAATGCCATTAAAGCCATTTACTCCATACCTGTTGTGAATTCCACTCTTGGGCTCCCTCCGGTGGTTGTAAGTAGCATTTTTGTGAGTTCTGCTCTTTGGCTCCCTCCTGTGGTTTTGAGTGGTATGGCTGCTTCTTGGATTTAGCTTCAGCAGCTGTTTTCACTGATCGTTTTTCTGGCTCGGCTATATTAGTCTGGCCTTATCCCTCATTCAATGCCAGTTGTCAATTGTTCCTGCCTGGAGTCATTGCTCTTAGGACTTTCCTGACACTCTGACCAGTTCATCAAAGCTAAGTCCTTGCTTGTCCTTTTGCGGTTCTCTTGTTGTGGACTTTGTTGTTCTGCACTTTCTTTGTTTTTGTTCATTTGTCCAGCTTTTCAGTATGGATCTATTCAGTTAAGCTGGAAGCTCTGGGCAGCAGAGTTTGCCCTCCACACCTTTAGTCAGGTGTGGAGATTTTTGCATTTCTCTGCGGTGGACTTTTTCTAGTTTTTATTACTGACCGCACAGCGTTCTGTTCTGTACTATTTCTATCTAGCTAGAAGTGGCCTCCTGTGCTAAATCTTGTTTCATACTACGTATGTCATTTCCTTCTCCTCTCACAGTCATTATTTGTAGGGGGGCTAATCTATCCTTTGGGGATTTTCTCTGAGGCAAGATAGTTTTCCTGCTTCTATCTTTAGGGGTAGTTAGCTCTTAGGCTGTGACGAGATGCCTAGGGAGTGACAGGAGCATTCCACGGCTACTTCTAGTGTTGTGTTGAGCTTAGGGACTGCGGTCAGTATAGTTGCCACCTGCTCAGAGCTAGACGCATGTCGCTCCTTAATCACTAGATCATAACACATACCCTCAGCAAAAGCTTACGCTAATGGCACCTTATCAGAAGAATTTTTTATAACAAATGAAACAAGTATGCCCCCTGTCCCCCCTGGTGTTTGTGATCAATATTGAACCTTTGGCACAGGCCATCAGGCAAACTGAAAGAATAAATGGAGTACAGATTTCTGCAAGGTCACATAGCATTTTATTATATGCTGTTGACTAAAACCAGGGATTCAAGCTTGAGGAGGCTAATTTGCATATTCCAGGTGCCTTCTGGGAAAGCGAAGAGTCTCCCTAAGCTAGAAGATCGTTGGGTACAGCCGGGACCAGCTGCATGGAAAGAATCACCAAACCAGGGATTCAAGCTTGAGGAGGCTAATTTGCATATTCCAGGTGCCTTCTGGGAAAGCGAAGAGTCTCCCTAAGCTAGAAGATCGTTGGGTACAGCCGGGACCAGCTGCTTGGAAAGAATCACCAAACCAGGGATTCAAGCTTGAGGAGGCTAATTTGCATATTCCAGGTGCCTTCTGGGAAAGCGAAGAGTCTCCGTAAGCTAGAAGATCGTTGGATACAGCCGGGACCAGCTGCTTGGAAAGAATCACCAAACCAGGGATTCAAGCTTGAGGAGGCTAATTTGCATATTCCAGGTGCCTTCTGGGAAAGCGAAGAGTCTCCCTAAGCTAGAAGATCGTTGGGTACAGCCGGGACCAGCTGCTTGGAAAGAATCACCAAACCAGGGATTCAAGCTTGAGGAGGCTAATTTGCATATTCCAGGTGCCTTCTGGGAAAGCGAAGAGTCTCCCTAAGCTAGAAGATCGTTGGGTACAGCCGGGACCAGCTGCTTGGAAAGAATCACCAAACCAGGGATTCAAGCTTGAGGAGGCTAATTTGCATATTCCAGGTGCCTTCTGGGAAAGCGAAGAGTCTCCCTAAGCTAGAAGATCGTTGGGTACAGCCGGGACCAGCTGCTTGGAAAGAATCACCAAACCAGGGATTCAAGCTTGAGGAGGCTAATTTGCATATTCCAGGTGCCTTCTGGGAAAGCGAAGAGTCTCCCTAAGCTAGAAGATCGTTGGGTACAGCCGGGACCAGCTGCTTGGAAAGAATCACCAAACCAGGGATTCAAGCTTGAGGAGGCTAATTTGCATATTCCAGGTGCCTTCTGGGAAAGCGAAGAGTCTCCCTAAGCTAGAAGATCGTTGGGTACAGCCGGGACCAGCTGCTTGGAAAGAATCACCAAACCAGGGATTCAAGCTTGAGGAGGCTAATTTGCATATTCCAGGTGCCTTCTGGGAAAGCGAAGAGTCTCCCTAAGCTAGAAGATCGTTGGGTACAGCCGGGACCAGCTGCTTGGAAAGAATCACCAAACCAGGGATTCAAGCTTGAGGAGGCTAATTTGCATATTCCAGGTGCCTTCTGGGAAAGCGGAGAGTCTCCCTAAGCTAGAAGATCGTTGGGTACAGCCGGGACCAGCTGCTTGGAAAGAATCACCAAACCAGGGATTCAAGCTTGAGGAGGCTAATTTGCATATTCCAGGTGCCTTCTGGGAAAGCGAAGAGTCTCCGTAAGCTAGAAGATCGTTGGGTACAGCCGGGACCAGCTGCTTGGAAAGAATCACCAAACCAGGGATTCAAGCTTGAGGAGGCTAATTTGCATATTCCAGGTGCCTTTTGGGAAAGCGAAGAGTCTTCCTAAGCTAGAAGATCGTTGGGTACAGCCGGGACCAGCTGCTTGGAAAGAATCACCAAACCAGGGATTCAAGCTTGAGGAGGCTAATTTGCATATTCCAGGTGCCTTCTGGGAAAGCGAAGAGTCTCCCTAAGCTAGAAGATCGTTGGGTACAGCCGGGACCAGCTGCTTGGAAAGAATCACCAAACCAGGGATTCAAGCTTGAGGAGGCTAATTTGCATATTCCAGGTGCCTTCTGGGAAAGCGAAGAGTCTCCCTAAGCTAGAAGATCGTTGGGTACAGCCGGGACCAGCTGCTTGGAAAGAATCACCAAACCAGGGATTCAAGCTTGAGGAGGCTAATTTGCATATTCCAGGTGCCTTCTGGGAAAGCGAAGAGTCTCCCTAAGCTAGAAGCTAAAATTTTTGCCTGTAGGACATTATTGCAAGAGAGCTTGGCTGAGTAGATTACACAAGAAGGAAAACACACAGCAAGTCAGCAGGATCTAGGAGCAACATGGCAGATGTGACAACCTACATGGTGAGCTGCAGCATGTGCTACATGTTCACAGATCGACCAGAAGAAGAATTAAATTTCACCTGTCAGAAGTGTAGACTAGTGGCCCTTTTAGAAGAAAAGGTGCGGGGTCTGGAAGAAAGAATAGCAACTTTGAAACTCATCAAAGAGAATGAAAACTTTCTAGACAGAACAGAAGCATCTCTACTGGTCACAGAAGGTGAAAAAAGTGTCAGAGAACCTCCAAAAGCAGATGAGTGGAAGCATGTGACCAAAAGAAGCAAGAAGACCATAGAGAAATCACCAACCACACAACTGAAGAACCGATATCAAATCTTTGTAGAGGATGAAGATGGCACACCTAAGGATGAAGCATTACCAGCAAGCAAAAAAGAAAAGGGCACACAGCAACAAGTGACAGCAAAAAGTACAGCCAAGAAGCAACGAAGAGTGGTGGTGGTTTGAGACTCACTACTGAGAGGCACAGAAGCAGCCATCTGCAGACCGGACATAACTGCAAGAGAAGTATGCTGCCTTCCAGGTGCGATGATCAAGGATGTGACCGATAGGATACCAAAGCTCTTCAGCTCCAAGGACGTCCACCCATTTCTTCTGATACATGTTGGCACCAATGACACGGCAAGGAAGGACCTACCGACAATCTGCAAAGACTTTGAAGAGTTGGGGAAGAAAGTAAAGGAACTGGATGCACAGGTAGTTTTTTCTTCTATCCTTCCAGTAGACGGGCATGGCACCAGGAGATGGAACAGGATCCTTGATGCAAACAACTGGCTAAGACGATGGTGCAGACAACAAGGATTCGGATTCCTGGACCACGGTGTGAATTACTTGTACGATGGACTCCTCGCCAGAGACGGACTACACCTCAACAAACCTGGGAAACACACATTCGCCAGAAGACTCGCTACACTCATCAGGAGGGCGTTAAACTAGAAGAAGAGGGGACGGGAAGAAAAACATTAGACTTGAACAAAGAAGATCCAGGAAAACAAACTCAGAAGGGAGGTAAGAACATTTCTAAAACAATCCACAGCGAGGAGATTGGAACAAAACAAAATCCTCTAAACTGCATGCTTGCAAACGCCAGAAGCCTGACAAACAAGATGGAAGAACTAGAAGCAGAAATATCTACAGGTAACTTTGACATAGTGGGAATAACCGAGACATGGTTAGATGAAAGCTATGACTGGGCAGTTAACTTACAGGGTTACAGTCTGTTTAGAAAGGATCGTAAAAATCGGAGAGGAGGAGGGGTTTGTCTCTATGTAAAGTCTTGTCTAAAGTCCACTTTAAGGGAGGATATTAGCGAAGGAAATGAGGATGTCGAGTCCATATGGGTCGAAATTCATGGAGGGAAAAATGGTAACAAAATTCTCATTGGGGTCTGTTACAAACCCCCAAATATAACAGAAACCATGGAAAGTCTACTTCTAAAGCAGATAGATGAAGCTGCAACCCATAATGAGGTCCTGGTTATGGGGGACTTTAACTACCCGGATATTAACTGGGAAACAGAAACCTGTGAAACCCATAAAGGCAACAGGTTTCTGCTAATAACCAAGAAAAATTATCTTTCACAATTGGTGCAGAATCCAACCAGAGGAGCAGCACTTTGAGACCTAATACTATCTAATAGACCTGACAGAATAACAAATCTGCAGGTGGTCGGGCATCTAGGAAATAGCGACCACAATATTGTACAGTTTCACCTGTCTTTCACTAGGGGGACTTGTCAGGGAGTCACAAAAACACTGAACTTTAGGAAGGCAAAGTTTGACCAGCTTAGAGATGCCCTTAATCTGGTAGACTGGGACAATATCCTCAGAAATAAGAATACAGATAATAAATGGAAAATGTTTAAGAACATCCTAAATAGGCACTGTAAGCGGTTTATACCTTGTGGGAATAAAAGGACTAGAAATAGGAAAAACCCAATGTGGCTAAACAAAGAAGTAAGACAGGCAATTAACAGTAAAAAGAAAGCATTTGCACTACTAAAGCAGGATGGCACCATTGAAGCTCTAAAAAACTATAGGGAGAAAAATACTTTATCTAAAAAACTAATTAAAGCTGCCAAAAAGGAAACAGAGAAGCACATTGCTAAGGAGAGTAAAACTAATCCCAAACTGTTCTTCAACTATATCAATAGTAAAAGAATAAAAACTGAAAATGTAGGCCCCTTAAAAAATAGTGAGGAAAGAATGGTTGTAGATGACGAGGAAAAAGCTAACATATTAAACACCTTCTTCTCCACGGTATTCACGGTGGAAAATGAAATGCTAGGTGAAATCCCAAGAAACAATGAAAACCCTATATTAAGGGTCACCAATCTAAACCAAGAAGAGGTGCGAAACCGGCTAAATAAGATTAAAATAGATAAATCTCCGGGTCCGGATGGCATACACCCACGAGTACTAAGAGAACTAAGTAATGTAATAGATAAACCATTATTTCTTATTTTTAGGGACTCTATAGTGACAGGGTCTGTTCCGCAGGATTGGCGCATAGCAAATGTGGTGCCAATATTCAAAAAGGGCTCTAAAAGTGAACCTGGAAATTATAGGCCAGTAAGTCTAACCTCTATTGTTGGTAAAATATTTGAAGGGTTTCTGAGGGATGTTATTCTGGATTATCTCAATGAGAATAACTGTTTAACTCCATATCAGCATGAGTTTATGAGAAATCGCTCCTGTCAAACCAATCTAATCAGTTTTTATGAAGAGGTAAGCTATAGGCTGGACCACGGTGAGTCATTGGACGTGGTATATCTCGATTTTTCCAAAGCGTTTGATACCGTGCCGCACAAGAGGTTGGTACACAAAATGAGAATGCTTGGTCTGGGGGAAAATGTGTGTAAATGGGTTAGTAACTGGCTTAGTGATAGAAAGCAGAGGGTGGTTATAAATGGTATAGTCTCTAACTGGGTCGCTGTGACCAGTGGGGTACCGCAGGGGTCGGTATTGGGACCTGTTCTCTTCAACATATTCATTAATGATCTGGTAGAAGGTTTACACAGTAAAATATCGATATTTGCAGATGATACAAAACTATGTAAAGCAGTTAATACAAGAGAAGATAGTATTCTGCTACAGATGGATCTGGATAAGTTGGAAACTTGGGCTGAAAGGTGGCAGATGAGGTTTAACAATGATAAATGTAAGGTTATACACATGGGAAGAAGGAATCAATGTCACCATTACACACTGAATGGGAAACCACTGGGTAAATCTGACAGGGAGAAGGACTTGGGGATCCTAGTTAATGATAAACTTACCTGGAGCAGCCAATGCCAGGCAGCAGCTGCCAAGGTAAACAGGATCATGGGGTGCATTAAAAGAGGTCTGGATACACATGATGAGAGCATTATACTGCCTCTGTACAAATCCCTAGTTAGACCGCACATGGAGTACTGTGTCCAGTTTTGGGCACCGGTGCTCAGGAAGGATATAATGGAACTAGAGAGAGTACAAAGGAGGGCAACAAAATTAATAAAGGGGATGGGAGAACTACAATACCCAGATAGATTAGCGAAATTAGGATTATTTAGTCTAGAAAAAAGACGACTGAGGGGCGATCTAATAACCATGTATAAGTATATCAGGGGACAATACAAATATCTCGCTGAGGATCTGTTTATACCAAGGAAGGTGACGGGCACAAGGGGGCATTCTTTGCGTCTGGAGGAGAGAAGGTTTTTCCACCAACATAGAAGAGGATTCTTTACTGTTAGGGCAGTGAGAATCTGGAATTGCTTGCCTGAGGAGGTGGTGATGGCGATCTCATTGTTAAACCTCATCTGCCACCTTTCAGCCCAAGTTTCCAACTTATCCAGATCCATCTGTAGCAGAATACTATCTTCTCTTGTATTAACTGCTTTACATAGTTTTGTATCATCTGCAAATATCGATATTTTACTGTGTAAACCTTCTACCAGATCATTAATGAATATGTTGAAGAGAACAGGTCCCAATACTGACCCCTGCGGTACCCCACTGGTCACAGCGACCCAGTTAGAGACTATACCATTTATAACCACCCTCTGCTTTCTATCACTAAGCCAGTTACTAACCCATTTACACACATTTTTCCCAAGACCAAGCATTCTCATTTTGTGTACCAACCTCTTGTGCGGCTTGGTATCAAACGCTTTGGAAAAATCGAGATATACCACGTCCAATGACTCACCGTGGTCCAGCCTATAGCTTACCTCTTCATAAAAACTGATTAGATTGGTTTGACAGGAGCGATTTCTCATAAACCCATGCTGATATGGAGTTAAACAGTTATTCTCATTGAGATAATCCAGAATAACATCCCTCAGAAACCCTTCAAATATTTTACCAACAATAGAGGTTAGACTTACTGGCCTATAATTTCCAGGTTCACTTTTAGAGCCCTTTTTGAATATTGGCACCACATTTGCTATGCGCCAGTCCTGCGGAACAGACCCTGTGGCTATAGAGTCCCTAAAAATAAGAAATAATGGTTTATCTATTACATTACTTAGTTCTCTTACTACTCGTGGGTGTATGCCATCCGGACCCGGAGATTTATCTATTTTAATCTTATTTAGCCGGTTTCGCACCTCTTCTTGGGTTAGATTGGTGACCCTTACTATAGGGTTTTCATTGTTTCTTGGGATACCTGTATGTCATCTCCTCCTGTGTATAGTATATACCTGTGTGTCATCTCCCCTGTATATAGTATATATCTGAGTGTCATCTCCTCCTGCATATAGTATATACCTGCATGTCATCTTCTATATATAGCATATACCTGTATGTCATCTCCTCCTGTATATAGTATATACCTGTATGTCATCTCCTCCTGTATATATATGTACCTATATGTCATCTCCTCCTCTATATAGTATATACCTGTGTGTCATCTCTCCTGTATATAGTATATATCTGTGTGTCATCTCCCCTGTATATAGTATATACCTGTGTGTCATCTCCTCCTGTATTAGACCTCGTTCACACGTTATTTGCTCAGTATTTTTACCTCAGTATTTGTAAGCTAAATTGGCAGCCTGATAAATCCCCAGCCAACAGGAAGCCCTCCCCCTGGCAGTATATATTAGCTCACACATACACATAATAGACAGGTCATGTGACTGACAGCTGCCGTATTTCCTATATGGTGCAATTGTTGTAGTTTGTCTGCTTATTAATAAGATTTTTATTTTTGAAGGATAATACCAGACTTGTGTGTGTTTTTTCGGGCGAGTTTCGTTTGTCAAGTTGTGTGTGTTGAGTTGCGTGTGGCGACATGCATGTAGCGACTTTTGTGAGATGAGTTTTGTGTAGCAACATGCGTGTAGCAACTTTTTATGTGTCGAGTTACATGTGACAGGTTAGTGTAGCAAGTTGTGTGCAGCAAGTTTTGCGCATGGCGAGTTTTGCGCGTTGCGAGTATTATGTGTGGTGCCTTTTGAGTATGTGCAAGTTTTGTGTGAGGCAACTTTTGCATGTGTTGCAACTTTTGTGCATGTGGCAATTTTTCCGCGTGTGCAAGTTTTGCGTGTGGCGAGTTTTTCATGAGGAGAATTTTGCACTTGTGGCGAGTTTTGCAAGAGCCTAGTTTTTGCATGTGGCGAGTTCTGCGCGTGGCGAGTTTTGAGTGGCGACTTTTGTGTTTTGACTTTTATGTGGCGAGGTTGGTGTATTTGTGGTGAAATGTGTGCTGAGGGTAATATGTGTTCAAGCACGTGGTAGTGTGTGGCGCATTTTGTGTGTGTTCATATCCCCGTGTGTGGTGAGTATCCCATGTCGAGGCCCCACCTTAGCAACTGTACGGTATATACTCTTTGGCGCCATCGCTCTCATTCTTTAAGTCCCCCTTGTTCACATCTGGTAGCTGTCAATTTGCCTCCTACACTTTTCCTTTCATTTTTTCCCATTATGTAGATAGGGGCAAAATTGTTTGGTGAATTGGAAAGCGCGGGGTTAAAATTTCACCTCACAACATAGCCTATGACGCTCTCGGGGTCCAGACGTGTGACTGTGCAAAATTTTGTGGCTGTAGCTGCGACGCTTCCAACACTTTTCCTTTCACTTTTTCCCCATTATGTAGATAGGGGCAAAATTGTTTGGTGAATTGGAACGCGCGGGGTTAAAATTTCGCCTCACAATATAGCCTATGACGCTCTCGGGATCCAGACGTGTGACTGTGCAAAATTTTGTGGCTGTAGCTGCGACGGTGCAGATGCCAATCCCGGACATACACACATACACACACACACACACACATTCAGCTTTATATAGTAGATATATTACATATATTATGAAGGTATCCCACTGCCCCACATATATAGCATGATGGTCCCCACAGCCCCACATATATAGTATATATATATGGCCCCAGTTTCCATTATAAATATAGTATTATGGAACCAGTTGCCCATATATATAGTATAATGGCCTCAGTTCTCCCCACATATCTAGTATAATAGCCCCAGTTCTCCCCATATATACTGTATAGTATGACAGCCCCAGTTATCCCTATATATACAGTATAATAGCCCCAGTACTCCCATATATATACAGTATATAGTATGATGGCCTGTTTCGTTAAGGTTCAAGGAATTGTGATGATTCTGAATAAATAAATGCTCACACGACAATTGAATAAAACTAAAATGAATTTACTTAATAAAAGATAATAAATATAAACAGTCACTCAAAATAGCACATAATCAATAGTCATACATTGCATAAGATGGTAGGATTTCATCACTGATCGTCCAGGAAGCAAGATAGGGCCCAAGCACATGTTATATCTCTCCAGCTACCAGAGGTGTGTCCAGACCCCACGTGTGGGGAATGATGTCACCAGTCTATTGTCCACTGGCAAAGGTACATTCCCTCAATACTCAATGAAACCTGATTTACCAGCTTTTAGCAACTGGAGGAGGGGGCTTCATGTAGGACACATGGCAGAAATTAAGCAACTGGGGGATGGGCCTCTGAACGCATGTGGGGGAATTATACATATCTCTATAATTCGTATTAATTAATTGGAGTATTGAAATCATTTAAAAATATACATATACTACACATGGCCCCAGTTTTCCATATTAAAAACAATGAAGTTTATGCTCACCTCATCTTGATTCCCGCCACTGCAGCCTCCATTTTCTCTTCCGGTCCCCAGAGTGGCATGAGTCAATAATGTCATTGCGCTGCCTGTTCGAGCACACTGAAGTCTCAGGAAGCTGCGGTCTGCAGCTTATGAGTCAGACCAGGACTTCCACTAGGAATTTTGTGCCCCATACTGGCAAAATTTTTGGGTTCCCTTGAGACTCCGCCCAGGCTCCACACTAGCTCTGCCTCCACTGTCTCACCGCCCACTCTTAGAAAAACTCAACTTATCCACCACATCCTCACCAACCAGATATTAACAGTTCCCATCAAACACCAGCTCACACTCATAACCAGCAGCTTTTGTGCTGGCCAAATAAATTTTTAAGCTGACACAATGTCACGGTAGACTCTTTCGGCTGGGCCCTACTCTAAAATAATAAAAATAAATATATTTTTATATATTTTTCTTTAGGGGAATGAGTGACATACATTTACATTTTTTTTTTAAAAATACCACATACAAGGGACAAATATCGTCATACCATGACCAGACCACATATTACCACCACATTGTTGAGGCTAGCGGAACGCACCAAATAAAAAGGAATAAGGTGCGTTCACAGCCCGGGGTCCACCGTGCAGAGATGGTACCTGCTGCTAAGCAATGACGGACTATATGGCGGTACAATTAGGATACACATGGGTTAGCTTCACCCTGTGTGAAAGAAGTGAACCCTGTTGCATCACAGGGCCGCAGTACCACACGTAACAAAACTAATAATTTAATAGCACGAGAGTGCGAGCTGTGACGTACTGGTGAACGCCACTCACCACCCAGACTTGGGCTAAAGAAGCGCTCTAATGGTGCATGGCACCGTACTGGCTGTCACAGCAGTACATGCTGTTTCGTGTGTTAACGCTGTGAGTTCAGCCGGGCGCTAGATAGCAGCCATACACCTTATGCGAACAGTCATACACAAGGGATAGGTTTTTTAAGGAACGACTTGCACTCATCAACACACACACAATTACAAATGTATACTAGGGCATGGCCGTGCGGCCATGCAAACCTTTTACAGCTGCAGCATGTTTAGGCCCTTCCCAGAAGGACCAATGGGAGGCTGCCATAGCAGATGTGCACCTTCAGGACCTTCCTGGAGGACCAATGGGATCTGCTGCAGTATCTGAGCATGTCACCCTCGATCTCCAACGGGAGAACTTGCCCTGGGCATGCTCAGAAGGGGAAAAGCAGGACTTATTCCCAAAAGCGTCTGCTCGCCGCTGCCCAGCACTTGCTTCAATGGAAGAAGCAGGAAAAGCAGCAGTAACCCAATAATCTCCTGATGTGATGGACACATAGATAAAGTGAATGGAATGGTCTGATGTGTAATCTGTGAGGGTAGTGTTGACCCATTTACCACTCGTACGGTCACAGGTTTGGCGAGCATCACCAGGGGTATTGCATGATGCTGGGCGAAAGCAGATGACATGAAATTGCCTTCCGCCCCAGAGTCCAGGCAAAGCTCTACAAAAAGAGTGGATGAGCCTATGGTTATTGTCCTCTTGAAGGACAATTTAGAGGAAAATGTCTCCATATCTAGTGTACTTCCTCCAACTACCACTAGACGCCTACTTTCCCCTGACCGCTGAGAACACTTGGAGGCAAGATATCCTGACTGTCGGCAAACATGACAGACCATAGGTGCACGTGTGGACCGGGACTTAGATCCCGCACGCAACGCTTCTATGGCCTCATGTGACTCGGACGCCTGGACCGGAGATTCCTGAGGTTTGATGAAGGTGGGAGCCCGCCGAAACCTCTGCCTACATTGGGCTCGCTCCAACCTTTGCTCGTGGTCGATGCGGGTTGATATAGCTATGAGCTCCTCCAGTGTGATGGGAATCTCACTAGTGGCCAAAGCGTCCTTCACATGGTCAGCCAGCCCTCTCCAAAATACCAGGATAAGAGACTTATCCGACCATTCCAACTCAGACGCTAATGTCCGGAAGTGGACGGCAAAATGGCTGACCATGGATGAACTCTGAGTCAATGCCAGCAGTTGGAGCGCCGTATCATGGGTGACTTGAGGTCCTAAAAAGACCTGTTTTAGAGTGCTCAAAAACAGAGGAGCACTCTGCACCACATGATTGTTACGCTCCCACAGCGGCGTAGCCCACTCCAATGCCCTGTCCAACAGCAGAGAAATTATGGATCCCACCTTTGCCTGCTCTGTGGGAAAATGTGCAGCCAGGAGCTCGAGGTGTATACCGCACCGGCTCACGAAACCCCTACAGGATTTACTGTCACCAGAGTATTTCTCTGGCAGCGGGAGGTGAGAACAGGTTGGAACAGAGATGACAGTGGGTAAAGCTGCCACAGCCATGCTAGCAGCCTGAACAGCTATTGGGGTAACATCCACCGCTGAGGTTGCACGCTCGAGAGCTGCCAACCTGCCCTCTAGAAGCTGGATGTGCCCCTTCAATCGCTGTTCGTCCGACATTACTTAGCCAGACCCTGGTGCTAGTATAATGTTAGGGCTAGCGGAACGCACCAAATAATTAGAGAAAAGGAATAAGGTGCGTTTGGAGTCCGGGGCCCACCGTGCAGAGATGGTACCTGCTGCTAAGCAATGACAGACTATATGGCGGTACAATGAGGATACACATGGGTTAGATTCACCCTGTGTGAAGGAAGCGAACCCTGTTGTGTCACAGGGTCACAGTACCACACGTAACAAAACTAATAATTTAATAGCACGAGAGTGTGAGCTGTGCCGTACTGGTGGACGCCACTAACCACCCAGACTGGTGCGGCCATGCAAACCTTTTATAGCTGCAGCATGTACAGGACTTTCCCAGAAGGACCAAGGGGAGGCTGCCACAGAAGATGAGCACCTTCAGGATTTTCCTGGAGGACCAATGGGATCTGCTGCAGTATCTGAGCATGTGACCCTCGATCTCCAATGGGAGATCTTGCCCTGGGCATGCTCAGAAGGGGAAAATCAGGACTTAGTCCCAAAAGCATCTGCTCGCCACTGCCCAGCACTGGCTTCAATGGCAGAAGCAGGAAAAGCAGCAGTAACCCTTTGCACAGAGTGAGACTGAGCAAGATGCTGGGACCGACGTCTCTGCTGAGCAGGCTCCACTGCGGCTGATGCAGAATGAGAGACTGCAACAGACATGGTTCGAGATTCTCCCTGTGTAGCGGCGGTAACTCGACTCCTAACACACATAGTGACCAAATAATACCATATACAAGGAACAAATACCACCACACCATGGCCAGACCACATATTACCACCACATAGTGACTGAATAACACCACATACAAGGAATAAATACTGCCACACCATGACCAGACCACATATTACCACCACATAGTGACTGAAATCTACAATACTGATCATTAATTTAAAAAAAACAATACTAAGTTCCATTGTATACAGGAACTCTGTATCTACCATCAGTGTACAGGTAATACAGTGATCACCAGTGACATTATACACAGGCGCTCTGTATATAATGTATAGTGTACAGGCAGTACAGGGATCACCAGTGGCATAATGCACATGAGCTCTGTATAAAGAGTCAGTGTACAGGTAATACAGTGATCACCACAGCCAGTGACATTATAGACAGGAGCTCTGCATATAGTATTCAGTGTATAGCGTCAGTGTACAGGACACACAGTGACTCACCAGTGACGTCTCTAACTGAAGTCCTTCATCTTTGCTTTTCTTTTTCATCCAGCACAGACCACCATCACTTCTTCCAGCCAGGACTCATCTCTGCATAAAATAACACAGTTACCTAGAACACTGCTTCCAGAGCACATTCCCCACTTTTTCCCTTTCTTCTACACTACACATCTGAATACAGAGGTGGACCCACAATCCTTTAATATTATTTCAAAACACTCTTTTTCGGTGATTACTTTGTATCTCCGTTTATTCTGCTCTCACACACACAAATGATACACCATTTGAAAGCTAAACTTGTCCCCTTCAGCAAGAAAGTAGCCAAACCATCCACACATCCAAGATGTTATCACAAATACATTTTAAACATTAATTTTCATAAAACTGCGGTAAGTAAAAATGACCTGCAGGTGGCATCACAATACCCCAAAGCAAGATACCACAAAACTGAAACAAATCCTAACATTTGCCTTGGGGGCTTTCCAGCTTGCCGACTTCTTGCCCATTCGATTTCAGGCAGGTACATTTAAAAATATTTGTTACATATGTGGAAGTAGAATAAAAGTAAAACTTTACCTGTTTAACCCCTTAATCCCATATGACGTACTATCCCGTCAAGGTGGGGTGGGCCTTAATTCCCACCGACGGGATAGTACGTCATAGCGATCGGCCGCGCTCACGGGGGGAGCGCGGCCGATCGCGGCCGGGTGTCAGCTGCCTATCGCAGCTGACATCCGGCACTATGTGCCAGGAGCAGTCACGGACTGCTCCCGGCACATTAACCCCCGGCACACCGCGATCAAAGATGATCGCGGTGTGCCGGC
This sequence comes from Ranitomeya imitator, assembly GCF_032444005.1. Lineage (NCBI taxonomy): Eukaryota > Metazoa > Chordata > Amphibia > Anura > Dendrobatidae > Ranitomeya > Ranitomeya imitator. The sequence continues at coordinate 473,317,133 of NC_091285.1, read as the reverse complement.
GGTGCAGGGAAGCATCGCGCATGGGAGGGGGCTCCCTGCGGGCTTCCCTGAGACGATCGGTACACGGTGATGTACTCACCATGTACCGAGCGTCTTCTCCCTGCAGGCCTCGGATCCAAAATGGCCGCGGGGCTGCATCCGGGTCCTGCAGGGAGTACTTCCGGGTCAGGAGTAGGCTGCAGCTGCAGCTCTAATCCTGCCCGACTTTTTGTCAGATCACCGATCTGACAGAGTGCTGTGCACACTGTCAGATCGGTGAACTGTGATGTCACCCCCTGGGACAAAGTGAAAGAGTAGAAAAAATTTTTTCCACATGTGTAAAAAAAAAAAAAAAAATTCCTAAATAAAGAAGAAAAAAAAATATTATTCCCATAAATACATTTCTTTATCTAAAAAAAACCCAAACAATAAAAGTACACATATTTAGTATCGCCGCATCCGTAACGACCCAACCTATAAAACTGGCCCACTAGTTAACCCCTTCAGTGAACACCGTAAGAAAAAAAAAACAAACGAGCCAAAAAACAACGCTTTATTATCATACCGTCGACCAAAAAGTGGAATAACACGCGATCAAAAAAACGGATATAAATAACCATGGTACCGCTGAAAACGTCATCTTGTCCCACAAAAAACAAGTTGCCATATAGCATCATAACCAAAAAAATAAAAAAGTTATAGTCCTCAGAATAAAGCGATGCCAAAATAATTATTTTTTCTATAAAATAGCTTTTATCGTATAAAAGCGCCAAAACATAAAAAAAGATATAAATTAGATTTCGCTGTAATCGAAATGACCCGAAGAATAAAACTGCTTTATCAATTTTACCAAACGCGGAACGGTATAAATGCCTCCCCCAAAAGAAATTCATGAATAGCTGGTTTTTGGTCATTCTGCCTCACAAAAAATCGGAATAAAAAGCGATCAAAAACTGTCACGTGTCCGAAAATGTTACCAGTAAAAACGTCAACTCGTCCCGCAAAACACAAGACCTCAAATGTCTCTGTGGACCAAAATATGGAAAAATTATAGGTCTCAAAATTTGGAGACGCAAAAACGTTTTTGCTATAAAAAGCGTCTTTTAGTGTGTGACGGCTGCCAATCATAAAAATCCAATATAAAAAACGCTATAAAAGTAAATCAAGCCCCCCTTCATCACCCCCTTAGTTAGGCTAGGTTCACATTGCGTTAATGGGTTAACGCTAACGGACAGCGTTGCACGGCGAAAATGTCGCAATTAACGCCATGCAACAGGTCCGTTTGCACACCCATTGACAGCAATGTGATTTTTGGGTGTAGCGCATCGCTAGAGCGTGCCATTTTCAGCTCGCGCTAGCAAGGTGCCGTTCTTTTGTGGCGCACCTCGGACGCTGCTTGCAGCGTCCGCGGCGCACCCGAGGTCCGATCCCCGATCTTCCAGAGCGGGGACGTTAACGCGACCACTAAATGCGACACCTAAAAAGACATTGCGTTAGCGCAATCCGCTAGCGCTAAACGGATTGCCCTAACGCAATGTGAACCTAGCCTTAGGGAAAAATAATAAAATTAAAAAAAATGTATTTATTTCCATTTTCCCATTAGGGTTAGGGTTAGGGTTAGGGCTAGGGCTAGGGCTAGGGCTAGGGATAGGGCTAGGGTTAGGGCTAGGGTTAGGGCTTGGATTACATTTGCGGTTGGGATTAGGGTTGGGATTAGAATTAGGGGTGTGTCAGGGTTAGGTGTGTGGTTAGGGTTACAGTTGGGATTAGGGTTAGGGGTGCGTTTGGATTAGGGTTTCAGGTAGAATTGGGGAGTTTCCACTGTTCAGGCACATCAGGGGCTCTCCAAACGCGACATGGCGTCCGATCTCAATTCCAGCCAATTCTGCATTGAAAAAGTAAAACAGTGCTCCTTCACTTCCGAGCTCTCCCGTGCGCCCAAACAGGGGTTTACCCCAACATATGGGGTATCAGCGTACTCGAGACAAATTGGATAACAACTTTTTGGGTCCAAGTTCTCTTGATAACCTTGGGAAAATAAAAATTTGGGGGGCTAAAAATCATTTTTGTGGGAAAAAAAGGATTTTTTATTTTCACGGCTCTGCGTTGTAAACTGTAGTGAAACACTTGGGGGTTCAAAGTTTTCACAACACATCTAGATAAGTTCCTTGGCAGGCCTAGTTTCCAATATGAGGTCACTTGTGGGGTGTTTGTACTGTTTGGGTACATCAGGGGCTCTGCAAATGCACCGTGACACCTGCAGACCAATCCATCTAAATCTGCATTCCAAATGGCGCTCATTCCCTTCCGAGCTCTGCCATGCGCCCAAACAGTGTTTCCTCCCCACATATGGGGTATCAGCGTACTCAGGACAAATTGGACAACAACTTTTGGTTCCAATTTATTCTGATACCCTTGTAAAAATACAAAGCTGGGGGCTAAAAAATCATTTTTGTGAAAAAAAAATGAATTTTTATTTTCACGGCTCTGCATTATAAACTGTAGTGAAACACTTAGGGGTTCAAAGTTCTCACAACACATCTAGATAAGTTCCTTGGGAGGTCTAGTTTCTAATATGGGGTCACTTGTGGGGGGTTTGTACTGTTTGGGTACATCAGGGGCTCTGCAAATGCAACGTGACGCCTGCAGACCAATCCATCTAAATCTGCATTCCAAATGGCGCTCCTTCCCTTCCGAGCTCTGCCATGCGCCCAAACAGTGGTTCCCCCCCACATATTGGGTATCAGCGTACTCAGGACAAATTGGACAACAAATTTTGGGGTCCAATTTATTCTGCTGCCCTTTTGAAAATACAAAACTGGGGGCTAAAATATAATTTTTGCGAAAAAAAAAATTATTTTCACGGCTCTGCGTTATAAACTGTAGTGAAATACTTGGGGGTTCAAAGCTCTCAAAACACATCTAGATAAGTTCCTTAGGGGGTCTAGTTTCCAAAATGGTGTCACTTGTGGGGGGTTTTAATGTTTAGCACATCAGGGGCTCTCCAAACCAACATGGCGTTCCATCTTAATTCCAGTCAATTTTGCATTGAAAAGTCAAATGGCGCTCCTTCCCTTCCGAGCTCTGCTATGCGCCCAAAAAGTGGTTTACCCCCACATATGGGGTATCGTCGCACTCAGGACAAATTGCACAACAACTTTTGTGGTCTAATTTCTTCTCTTACCCTTGGGAAAATAAAAAATTGGGGGCGAAAAGATCATTTTTGTGAAAAAATATGATTTTTTATTTTTACGGCTCTGCATTATAAACTTCTGTGAAGCACTTGTTGGGTCAAAGTGCTCACCACACATCTAGATAAGTTCCTTAAGGGGTCTACTTTCCAAAATGGTGTCACTTGTGAGGGGTTCCAATGTTTAGGCACATCAGGGGCTCTCCAAACGCAACATGGCGTCCCATCTCAATTCCAGTCAATTTTGCATTGAAAAGTCAAATGGCGCTCCTTTCCTTCTGAGCTCTGCCATGCGTCCAAACAGTGGTTTACCCCCCATATGGGGTATCGTCACACTCAGGACAAATTGCACAACAACTTTTGTGGTCTAAGTTCTTCTCTTACCCTTGGGAAAATAAAAAATTGGGGATGAAAATATCATTTTTGTGAAAAAATATGATTTTTTATTTTTACGGCTCTGCATTATAAACTTCTGTGAAGCACTTGTTGGGTCAAAGTGCTCACCACACATCTAGATAAGTTCCTTAAGGGGTCTACTTTCCAAAATGGTGTCACTTGTGAGGGGTTCCAATGTTTAGGCACATCAGGGGCTCTCCAAACGCAACATGGCGTCCCATCTCAATTCCAGTCAATTTTGCATTGAAAAGTCAAATGGCGCTCCTTTCCTTCCGAGCTCTGCCATGCGCCCAAACAGTGGTTTACCCCCACATATGGGGTATTAGCGTACTCAGGACAGATTGTACAACAACTTTTGGCATCCATTTTATCCTGTTACCCTTGGTAAAATAAAACAAATTGGAGCTAAAATAAATTTTGTGTGAAAAAAAGTTAAATATTCATTTTTATTTAAACATTCCAAAAATTCCTGTGAAACCCCTGAAGGGATAGTAAACTTCTTGAATGTGGTTTTGAGCACCTTGAGGGGTGCAGTTTTTAGAATGGTGTCACACTTGGGTATTTTCTATCATATAGACCCCTCAAAATCACTTCAAATGAGATGTGGTCCCTAAAAAAAAAATGGTGTTGTAAAAATGAGAAATTGCTGATCAACTTTTAACCCTTATAACTCCCTAACAAAAAAAAATTTTGGTTCCAAAATTGTGCTGATGTAAGGTAGACATATGGGAAATGTTACTTATTAAGTATTTTGCGTGACATATGTATGTGATTTAAGGGCATAAAAATTTAAAGTTGGAAAATTGCTAAATTATCAAAATTTTTGCCAAATTTCCATTTTTTTCACAAATAAACGCAAGTTAAATCGAATAAATTTTACCACTACCATGAAGTACAATATGTCACGAGAAAACAGTGTCAGAATCGCCAAGATCCGTTAAAGTGTTCCAGAGTTATAACCTCATAAATAGACAGTGGTCAGAATTGTAAAAATTGGCCCGGTCATTAACGTGCAAACCACCCTCGGGGCTTAAGGGGTTAAGACTTCAGCTTTAAAACTGAAGATATATATGAATGCAGCCTAAAAGGGACTGGACAGGTTCTGAACCATCAGATTTTGCGTATAATTGGACAGTCATTGAAAAGTCTATCTTCCTTCTAAGGTTGCAACTTATTGGTGACCTGGAGTCACCTCTGTTTCCAAATAAAACACTGCAGCGCTGACATAACTCAGACTGTACATTGTTTCCCAGTGGGAGAGATTGGTGGAAACAACCTTGCAAAAATTGAAAAAAAAAATCCAACCGTAGGGAAAAAAAGGTAAAATAATCGGCAGATATTACTTGTTTTTTAAAGGGATATTCCCAATTATTATACAATGGTGTTAATACGCTCAGTTATGGGGTCAATTCTCCGTCATCATTTTTACTGTCAAAGTGGCACTGCTGTACAGGGAGCTGCTCTATTCACATACATAGGGTTGTGTTGCACTTCCCTACACTGCAGATAGATGGCAGTGCTGCTGTGGAGGGGAAAAAATGCTGCTGCCCCTGTTCTTTTGCAAGGTCCTGACAATCAGACCCCTTCTGATCAGTAAGTAAAATACCATTATGTTTAATTTTGGGGGATCTCCTTTAAGCTGGAGTCACACACAATGTACCGGGCGCAGCAGACTATAAGACGCACCCAGGTTTTAGAGGTGGAAAATAGGAAAAAAGTATATTTGAATCAAACAAATGTGGTAACATATTTAATAACATAAATAACATATTATTATATGTGGTGTTATTCTATATATAATAGTATGTTATGTTGGAAGCTGCGGGTAGAAGATGGTGCTGCGAGACCAGTGTGGTGGAAAGTACTATATGAAGATGCTGGAGGGTGAGTATAAGAATGGGGGCATAGGGATTATATTTAAGGCACCATTCCAGCACTGAAAAATAACACTGGAGTGCTGCCTTAAAAACCCATGGGAGAACTATAACTCCCAGCCTGTCCTGCAGATCCTATGACATGCTGGGAGTTATAGCTCACCACAGGAGTGTCAGAGTGCTTTATTGTGTATTGTATTGACCTTTTAAATATTTCTTAGTTGTTCAGGCTGTGAGCAACCCATGAGTGCACAGAGCTCTCGCTCTTGTTGCCTTTCCACAGCACAGGTCATAAGAGGAAGCATGCAGATTCTAGTGCGGTGTCTAAAGGACTAGTGATGACATCAGAAGATGGAGGGCTCTGTGCTGTCATGTGATGCTCCAGCCTGCCCACTTCATGACATCACACAGGTGCTTATGCCTCAGCATCCAGCACAGCCCTGGCAGGTATGCAGCGATCTTGTCTCCCCTGGCCCCCTGCTGCAGCTCTCTCCTCCACCAGACACAGCTGCTGCACGAATCCAGTGCTGGGGAAACCATGTGTGTCCCTGTTTAATTGAAGGACTATTCATTTGCTGCTCCCTGCTCACCTCTGACAGGTGGGCGGGGAAGCGGCTAATGAATATTTACTGCACTTTAATCATCGGGACCATGTGGTTTCCCAAACACTGCAGCCAGGCAGCAGGGACATTTTTCTGCCTCTTGTGAGTGGGATCATTGTGGATCCCACATGCCGCTGCCCCCTCCCGACGTTACATCCGGATCATAAGATGCACCCACACTTTCCTCCCAATTTTGGAGGAAAAAAAGTGTGTCTTATGGTCCGAAAAATAAGTTATAAAAAAACGGTCCGTTTTAAACGGACGAGAATTGCAGAAATGTTCCCTGAACAATGATCCGTATGTCATCCGTGTGCAGTGCGAAGATACGATTTTCTTGCATGTAAGCATCCATGTGACATCCGTTTGACATCCGTATGGCAAAATTTTCTCACCGGCTTGCAAAATGAACATATAATGGATCCATGGGCTCAAATATTCATGATAACATATACACTGCTCAAAAAAATAAAGGGAACACTAAAATACCACATCCTAAATATCACTGAATGAAATATTTCAGTTGCAAATCTTTATTCATTGCATAGTGGAATGTGTTGAGAACAATAAAACATAAAAATGATCAATATAAATCAAAATGAATATCCCATGGAGGTCTGGATTTGGAATGATACTCAAAATCAAAGTGGAAAATCAAATTACAGGCTGATCCAACTTCAGTGGAAATGCCTCAAGACAAGGAAATGATGTTCAGTTGTGTGTTTTGCCTTTCAGGTGCCTGTATGACCTCCCTACAAAGCCTGGGCATGCTTCTAATGCTTCACCCCGACGCGCGTTTCGCCGCCAGCAGGTAATAAATGGAAATAAATACATTTTTTAAATTATATTATTTTTTACTAACTTAAGGTACCGTCACACTGAATGATATCGCGATCCGTGACGTTGCAGCGTCCTGGCTAGCGATATCGTTCAGTTTGACAGACAGCAGCGATCAGGATCCTGCTGTGCTGTCGTTGGCCGGAGCTAGAAGGCCAGAACTTTCTTTCGTCGCTGGATCTCCCGTAGACATCGCTGAATCAGCGTGTGTGATGCCGATTCAGCAATGTCTTCGCTGGTAACCAGGGTAAACATTGAGTTACTAAGCGCAGGGCCGTCTGTCCCGGCGCTGTGCTTCTCTGCACTGGCTGTGAGCACCGGCCAGCCGGAAAGCACAGCGGTGACGTCACCGCTCTGCTTTCCGGGCCGCTGTGCTCACAGTCAGTGCAGGAAAACACAGCGCCGAGGACAGACAGCGGAAGGTAAGTATGTAGTGTTTGTTTTTTTTACTTTAACGATGGTAACCTGGGTAAACATCGGGTTACTAAGTGCGGCCCTGCGCTTAGTAACCCGATGTTTAGCCTGGTTACCGGCATCGTTGGTCGCTGGAGAGCTGTCTGTGTGACAGCTCTCCAGCGACCAAACAGCGATCCGGATCGTTGTCTGGATCGCTGCAGCGTCGCTCAGTGTGAAGGTACCTTAAGGGGGTGATAAAGGGGGGTTTGATGTACATTTATAGCTGTTTTTTTAGTGGATTTTTATGATTGGCAGCTGTCAAACACTAAAAGACCCTTTGCATTGCAAAAAATAGTTTTTGCGTCTCCACATTTTGAGAACTATAATTAATCCATATTTTGATCCACAGAGTCATGTAAGTTCTGGTTTTTTGCGGGATGAGTTGTCATTTTTATTGGTACCATTTTCGTGCATGTGACATTTTTGTGAGGCAGAATGACCAAAAACCAGATATTCATGAATTTATTTTGGGGGGGGGGGGGGGCGTCTATACCATTCCACATTTGGTAAAATTGATAAAGCAGTTTTATTCTTCCGGTCAGTTTGATTACAGCAATACCTCATTTATATCATTTTTTATGTTTTGGCGCTTTTATACATTAAAAACTATTTTATATAAAAAAATTATTATTTCACATCGCTTTAATCTGAGGACTATAACTTTTTTATTTTTTCGCTGATGATGCTGTATGGTGGCTCGTTTTTTGCGGGACAAGATGATGTTTTCAGCGTTATCTTGTTTATTTATGTCCGTGTTTTTGATCTTGTGTTATTCCACTTTTTGTTCGGCGGTATGATAATAAAGCGTTCTTTGCCTCTTTTTTGGGGCTTTCACTGAAGTGGTTAACTAGTGGGACAGTTTTATAGGTCGCGTCATTGCGGACGCCACGATACTAAATATGTGTACTTTTATGTTTTTTTTTATTTAGATAAAGAAATGTATTTATTGGAAAAAAAATGTTTTCTATATTTAGAATTGTTTTCTTTTACACATGTAAATATTATTTTTTATTACTTTTTTACATTGTCCCAGGGAGGATATGACCACATAGTGTCAGATCGCTCATCTGACACTTTGCAGTGCACTGTCAGATCAGTGATCTGACAGGCACTGCAGGGAGGCTTGCTGGTGCCTGCTCTGAGCAGGTGCTTGCAAGCCACCTCCCTGCAGGACCCGGAAGCAGCCCCGTGGCTATTTTTGATCCGGAGCCTGCAGGGAGGAGTAGGTAGGAGACCCTCAGAGCAACGCAATCACATCGTGTTGCTCTGAGGGACTCAGTGAAGCACGCAGGGAGCTCCCTCCCTGCGCGATGCTTCCCTATGCCACCAGAATGCTGTGATCATATTTGATCACAGTGTTCCGTAGGCTAATGTGCTGGGAGCAGTCCATGACCGCTCCTGGCACATGGTGCTGGATGTCAGCTGTAATAATCAGCTGACACCCAGCAGCGATCGGCCGCGCTCCCCCCGTGAGTGTGGCTGATCGCCCATGACGTACTATCCCGTCCCTGGGAATAAAGTCCAGGTCCCCTCGACGTGATAGTGCGTCCAATGGGATTAAGGGGTTAAAATGTTAATTTTGTTGTTTCTAAATGATTATGAACTTGTTTTCTTTAAATTATATGAGGTCTGCAAGCAATGCATTTTTTTCTCATTTTGACCACTTTTCATTTTCAGAAATTAAATAAAAAATGTATTGCTTGGAACTTTGTAAACATGTGGTCATTAGTTTACAGAATAAAAGGACAATTTTCATTTTACTCAAAAATATACCTATAAAGAGAAAAATCAGACAAAATGAACATTTTGCAGTGATCTCCTTATTTTTGCCAGAGCTGTACTGTATGCATATGTTTATATATTACAAAGATACATAGAAGAAAAGCCGGCAATTCAGCAGCCGTGGTAGTGTAAAATCATAGCAGGAGCCGACAGGATAGAAGAGATGGATTACATGCAGTAAATACAAATAGAATAGGTAGATATATAGATGTCAGTGACAAATACAATTAGTACAGTGTGTGTGTGTAGCTTACTGTACATGTATTTAACCCCTCTGTGACCTTAGACGTACTATCCCGTCGAGGTGCCCTGGGCTTATCTGACCCTGGATGGGATAGTACGTCATAGCGATCGGCAGCGCTCACGGGGGGAGCGCCGCCGATCGCGGCCGGGTGTCAGCTGCTTATCGCAGCTGACATCCGGCACTATGTGCCAGGAGCGGTCACGGACCGCCCCCGGCACATTAACCCCTGGCACACCGCGATCAAAGATGATCGCGATGTGCCGGCGGTGCAGGGAAGCACCGCGCAGGGAGGGGGCTCCCTGCGGGCTTCCCTGAGCCCCCCGCAGCAACGCGATGTGATCGTGTTGCTGCGAGGGTCTCCTCACCTCCCTCCCTGCTCGAGCCCCGGATCCAAGATGGCCGCGGATCCGGGTCCTGCAGGGAGGGAGGTGGCTTCACAGAGCCTGCTTAGAGCAGGCACTGTGAAGGCTGCAGCGCTGCATGTCAGATCAGTGATCTGACAGAGTGCTGTGCAAACTGTCAGATCACTGATCTGTGATGTCCCCCCCTGGGACAAAGTAAAAAAGTAAAAAAAAAATTTTCCAAATGTGTAAAAAAAATAAAAAAAAATATTCCAAAATAATGAAAAAAAAAATATATATATTATTCCCATAAATACATTTCTTCATCTAAATAATAAAAAAAAACCAATAAAAGTACACATATTTAGTATCGCCGCGTCCGTAACGACCCGACCTATAAAACTGTCCCACTAGTTAACCCCTTCAGTAAACACCGTAAGAAAAAAAAAAAAAAACGAGGCAAAAAACAACGCTTTATTATCATACCGCCGAACAAAAAGTGGAATAACACGCGATCAAAAGGACAGATATAAATAACCATGGTACCGCTGAAAGCGTCATATTGTCCCGCAAAAAAAGAGCCGCCATACAGCATCATCAGCAAAAAAATAAAAAAGTTATAGTCCTGAGAATAAAGCGATGCAAAAATAATTATTTTTTCTGTAAAATAGTTTTTATCGTATAAAAGCACCAAACCATAAAAAAATGATATAAATGAGGTATCGCTGTAATTGTACTGACCCGAAGAATAAAACTGATTTATCAATTTTACCAAACGCGGAACGGTATAAACGCCTCCCCCAATAGAAATTCATGAATAGCTGGCTTTTGGTCATTCTTCCTCACAAAAATCGGAATAAAAAGCGATAAAAAAATGTCACGTGCCCGAAAATGTTTTCAATAAAAACGTCAACTCGTCCCGCAAAAAACAAGACCTCACATGACTCTGTGGACCAAAATATGGAAAAATTATAGCTCTCAAAATGTGGTATTGCAAAAAATATTTTTTGCAATAAAAAGGGTCTTTCAGTGTGTGACGGCTGCCAATCATAAAAATCCGCTAAAAAACCCGCTATAAAAGTAAATCAAACCCCCCTTCATCACCCCCTTAGTTAGGGAAAAATAAAAAAAAATGTATTTATTTCCATTTTCCCATTAGGGCTAGGGTTAGGGCTAGGATTAGGGTTAGGGTTAGGGTTAGGGCTAGGGTTAGGGCTAGGGTTAGGGCTAGGGTTAGGGCTAGGGTTAGGGCTAGGGCTAGGGTTAGGGCTAGGGTTAGGGCTAGGGTTAGGGCTAGGGCTAGGGTTAGGGCTAGGGTTAGGGCTAGGGTTAGGGCTAGGGTTAGGGTTAGGGCTAGGGTTAGGGCTAGGGTTAGGGCTAGGGTTAGGGTTAGGGCTAGGGTTAGGGCTAGGGTTAGGGTTAGGGCTAGGGTTAGGGCTAGGGTTAGGGCTAGGGTTAGGGCTAGGGTTAGGGCTAGGGTTAGGGTTAGGGTTGGGGCTACAGTTAGGGTTGGGGCTAAAGTTAGGGTTAGGGTTTAGATTACATTTACAGTTGGGATTAGGGTTAGTGGTGTGTCAGGGTTAGAGGTGTGGTTAGGGTTACCGTTGGAATTAGGGTTAGGGGTGTGTTTAGATTAGGGTTTCAGTTATAATTGGGGGGTTTCCACTGTTTCGGCACATCAGGGGCTCTCCAAACACGACATGGCGTCCGATCTCAATTCCAGCCAATTCTGCGTTGAAAAAGTAAAACAGTGCTCCTTCCCTTCCGAGCTCTCCTGTGTGCCCAAACAGGGGTTTACCCCAACATATGGGGTATCAGCGTACTCAGGACAAATTGGACAACAACTTTTGTGGACCAATTTCTCCTGTTACCCTTGGGAAAATACAAAACTGGGGGCTAAAAAATAATTTTTGTGGGAAAACAAAAAGATTTTTTATTTTCACGGCTCTGCGTTATAAACTGTAGTGAAACATTTGGGGGTTCAAAGTTCTCACAACACATCTAGATAAGTTCATTGAGGGGTCTAGTTTCCAATATGGGGTCACTTGTGGGGGGTTTCTACTGTTTAGGTACATTAGGGGCTCTGCAAACGCAATGTGACGCCTGCAGACCAATCCATCTAAGTCTGCATTCCAAATGATGCTCCTTCCCTTCCGAGCCCTCCCATGCGCCCAAACGGTGGTTTCCCCCCACATATCGGGTATCAGCGTACTCAGGACAAATTGGACAACAACATTTAGGGTCCAATTTCTCCTGCTAACCTTGGAAAAATACAAAACTGGGGGCTAAAATATAATTTTTGTGGAAAAAAAAATATTTTTTATTTGCATGGCTCTGCGTTATAAACTGTAGTGAAATACTTGGGGGTTCAAAGCTCTCACAACACATCAAGATGAGTTCCTTAGGGGGTCTACTTTCCAAAATGGTGTCACTTGTGGGGGGTTTCTACTGTTTAGGTACATTAGGGGCTCTGCAAACGCAATGTGACGCCTGCAGACCATTCCATCTAAGTCTGCATTCCAAATGGCGCTCCTTCCCTTCCGAACCCTCCCATGCGCCCAAACGGTGGTTCCCCCCCACATATGGGGTATCAGCGTACTCAGGACAAATTGGACAACAACTTTTGGGGTCCAATTTCTCCTGTTACCCTAGGGAAAATACAAAACTGGGGGCTAAAAAATAATTTTTGTGGGAAAAAAATTTTGTTTTATTTTTATGGCTCTGCATTATAAACTTCTGTGAAGCCCTTGGTGGGTCAAAGTGCTCACCACACATCCAGATAAGTTCCTTAGGGGGTCTACTTTCCAAAATGGTTTCACTTGTGGGGGGTTTCAATGTTTAGGCACATCAGTGGCTCTCCAAACGCAACATGGCGTCCCATCTCAATTCCTGTCAATTTTGCATTGAAAAGTCAAACGGCGCTCCTTCCCTTCCGAGCTCTCCCATGCGCCCAAACAGTGGTTTACTGCCACATATGGGGTATCAGCGTACTCGGGACAAATTGGACAACAACTTTTGAGGTCCAATTTCTTCTCTTACCCTTGGAAAAATAAAAAATTGGGGGCAAAAATATAATTTTTGTGAAAAAATATGATTTTTTATTTTTACGGTTCTGCATTATAAACTTCTGTGAAGCACTTGGTGGGTCAAAGTGCTCACCACACCTCTAGATAAGTTCCTTAGGGGGTCTACTTTCCAAAATGGTGTCACTTGTGGGGGGTTTCAATGTTTAGGCACATCAGTGGCTCTCCAAACGCAACATGGCGTCCCATCTCAATTTCTGTCAATTTTGCATTGAAAAGTCAAACTGCGCTCCTTCCCTTCCGAGCTCTCCCATGCGCCCAAACAGTGGTTTACTGCCACATATGGGGTATCAGCGTACTCAGGACAAATTGGACAACAACTTTTGAGGTCCAATTTCTTCTCTTACCCTTGGAAAAATAAAAAATTGGGGGCAAAAATATAATTTTTGTGAAAAAATATGATTTTTTATTTTTACGGTTCTGCATTATAAACTTCTGTGAAGCACTTGGTGGGTCAAAGTGCTCACCACACATCCAGATAAGTTCCTTAGGGGGTCTACTTTCCAAAATGGTGTCTCTTGTGGGGGGTTTCAATGTTTAGGCACATCAGTGGCTCTCCAAACGCAACATGGCGTCCCATCTCAATTCCTGTCAATTTTGCATTGAAAAGTCAAATAGCGCTCCTTCCCTTCCGAGCTCTCCCATGCGCCCAAACAGTGGTTTACTGCCACATATGGGGTATCAGCGTACTCAGGACAAATTGGACAACAACTTTTTGGGTCCAATTTCTCCTGTTACCCTTGGTAAAATAAAACAAATTGGAGCTGAAGTAAATTTTTTGTGTAAAAAAGTTAAATGTTCATTTTTATTTAAACATTCCAAAAATTCCTATTAAACACCTGAAGGGTTAATAAACTTCTTGAATGTGGTTTTGAGCACCTTGAGGGGTGCAGTTTTTAGAATGGTGTCACACTTGGGCATTTTCTATCATATAGACCCCTCAAAATGACTTCAAATGAGACGTGGTCCCTAAAAAAAAATGGTGTTGTAAAAATGAGAAATTGCTGGTCAACTTTTAACCCTTATAACTCCCTAACAAAAAAAAAAATTGGTTCCAAAATTATGCTGATGTAAAGGAGACATGTGGGAAATGTTACTTATTAAGTATTTTGTGTGACATATCTCTGTGATTTAATTGCATAAAAATTCAAAGTTTGAAAATTGCGAAATTTTCAAAATTGTCGCCAAATTTCCGTTTTTTTCACAAATAAACGCAGGTACTATCAAAGAAATTTTACCACTATCATGAAGTACAATATGTCACGAGAAAACAATGTCAGAATCACCAGGATCCGTTGAAGCGTTTCGGAGTTATAACCTCATAAAGGGACAGTGGTCAGAATTGTAAAAATTGGCCTGGTCATTAACGTGCAAACCACCCTTGGGGGTAAAGGGGTTAATAAATAAAGATTATTTTTTTGAAAAAAATAGCCTTGGGCTCCCGTGTAATTTTCGTAACTAGCAGAGGGAAAGTCGACGGCTGGGGGCAGATGTTTATTGTCTGGGAAGAGGGTAATACCCATGTAGCTTCCCAGGCTATTAATATCAGCTGGCAACTGTATACTTAGCCTTTACTGGCTATTAAAATGGGGGACCCTAAAAAAAAGACGTAGGATCCCCCTATAATTAATAACCAGCAAAGACTGTGCAGACAGCCGCGAGCTGATATTAATAGCCTAGGAAGGGGCCATTGACACTGACCCCTCTCCCAGGCTAACAGCTCTCAGCCACCCCAGAAAAAGCACATCTCTAAGATGGTCCAATTCTGGCATTTAACCTTTGTATTGTCAGGTGCCATCAAGCCCAGAGTTAAGTAATGGAGAGGCGCTAATAAGATGTCCCCATTACTAACCCCATAGTCACATTATATAAAAACACAGACACCCAGAAAAAAGTCCTGTAATTGAAAGAATGACACAGACTCCTTTAATAATCTTAATTAAACCATACTCACAACTAGCCTAATTCCACCGAAGCCCTCGTTCTCTTGTAATAAAACTGAAATAAAAAAACAACAATAAACCATACCTGTCCGTCATTCTGTCCCACGACGTAATCCATGTCTAGGAGAGAAATGGTTTTCAACCTGGAAGGTGCCAAGATGCGACTGTCCAGGCTGAGAACCACTGATGAATGAGCTGCTGTGAGTACAGCCTCAGTGACTAGCGGTGATGTCACTGAGACTGCATTCCCAGCTGGGCTGAACTGCAGTGAGCTCGGTGAGATGTCACTGCAGTGCCCCTCTTTCCCCCTCTACACTTTTAATGTTTTTTTAATAAAATATACTTTTTTAATATGCCTTTTTAATAGATTTTGCTTTTTAATTCTACACATAATAAAAGTACCCTTATGTTTTGTTGGAATGTTTTGTTTGGAATATGATGGAATTGGGTTTATTTTGATGCTCTCTCTTTTCGATACGCTAATTTTTTAGCGGCACACAAGGGTTGTCCCTCAGATTTGAGGATTGTGGGACTACAGAAGGTCCTCTGTGGTGGCAGGGGAGGTGACATACTTTTACTAATAGCGGAATCCAGGTGTTTTTATGAGCTTCAATCAGTGGCACCTACGGGGTTTATTGAGAAGCTTCTTTTTACTGGTTTTCTGGGATGAACTAAACTTTCTGTTGTTGATATACTTACTCCTGTTTTCTGTATTCACAATAGGAGGCATATTGAACGACCTTTGGGATTCATTCCTATGCTATGCTATGGGAAGCATATGGAAATAGCACACTCATCAGGACATATGATGAGGAAAGAACATAGAGGTGAAAGTACATGGTCCTTTTGGCTAACTGTATGGATGGTATCCATGAAAGTTATGAACAACCTGGTCATCCTATTGTAAAATATATAAGTGAATGACTTAAGGGATTCCTTAAAGAAACTATTGTTCTTTATCCTCATGTATGTAGTGGGTATACACTTATCATGACATATTGGCCTATATTTTTATATGTTGACAATAAAATTTCGTGGCACTATATATATATATATATATATATATACATATATATATATATATGTATATATATATATATATATTTACTTATTTAGGGCCATATTGTTGTATGTGTACTATTTCTTTGCCTCCATTTTTCCTGATTACTTCTTGCATTCTTTTTATATTTGTTTTCTTTACCATTACTCTGGTCCATTATAACCCTCATCAGTGATAACAAATGAAAGTTTGTTGATGTCTAAGTAAATTATGCCTATACAGGATACTCAGGGATGTGTTATTCCTATGGCACTTGCTCTTCTGGTCGCTTGATTCGGCTAGTACCAGCGCTTGTGCACACTCCTCTTCCCTGCTTCTCCGTTCTCATGCATTATTGGCGCACGCGCACCATGACTCTGCATTGAGCTGCAAGTGCGTTTTTTGCTTAGGCTACGCGATATACTTCCACTCGGCAACTTATTTCCCGCCTATCTTTCATGCGATCTGCGTCTACTCTGGCACTTTCTGGCTCTACCCCTAACACAAAGTTATGTTGTTTATTTAAATTATGGACATATTTAAGCAGGGTTTACTCACCTTAGACTCACTTCCCTGACAAAGCTGTTGCGGCAGCCATACGCGTGGGGCTTTCCTCACTCCCCACTTTACTTTTGGGTCATTGTACCAACTTGACTCCATTGTTGGAGCCTATCTCTGAGCCTGCTACATGGCTGTCTTGATGCCTGTATCATTGGACACCCTGGCTTATCCGTCTACCTTAGGCCGGTTTGACACGTCAGTGGCTCCAGTACGTGAGGTGACAGTTTCCTCATGTACCGGAGCCACTGACACACGTAGACACATTCAAATTAATGCATCTGTGCAGATGTCATTGATTTTTTGTGTGCAGTCCGTGTGCCGTGCAGGAGACAGCACTACAGTAAGCGCTGTCCCCCCCACATGGTGCTGAAGCCGCGATTCATATCTTCTCTGCAGCAGCGTTTGCTGTAAAGAAGATATAAATAATCCTTTTTTTTGTTGTTTCTCATGTTTAAAATAAAGGTCCATGTCCCCACCCCCCTTCCACCCCCTGTGCACCCGCCCGCTGTTCTTAAAATACTCACCCGCCTCCCTCGCTGGCTGGTGCTTCTTCCTGTCCTGGCCGCACCTTCTACTGTATGAGCGGTCACATTTACAGTAATGAATTCATGACTGTAATCGGCGGCCCCACGTGACCGCTCATACAGTAGAAGATGCGGCCAGGACAGGAAGCAGTGCCAGCGAGGGAGGCGGGTGAAGATATGAATCGCGGCTTCAGCACCAGATGCAGGGGACAGCGCTAAACTTTAGCGCTGTCTCCTGCACAGTGCATGTGGTACCCAGTGGGCACACGGGCAGCACACATGTGCCGCACGTGTGCCACACTGATGTGCCACAGAAATGCAGGGGCACACGGACACGGATAATTCCGATACCGATTTTTCCGGTACCGGAATTATCTGGACGTGTGAGACTGCCCTTAAGCGCACTTCTCCAGTAACAGGCCTCTGTGAGCAACTACCAGGTTGTATCCATGCATATACCCTTGTGAATAATATCATGTGATCTTTTTAAGGGCCCACTATACATGGCATTTATCAAGAAAGATCTCTTTGAAATTATAGAGGCATAATAATTTATTCATTGATATAGGCAAGGTCTTTTATATGCATTTCTTTATATAGCAGGCTCTGCAATTTATATATTGTTGCTGGTATAGGCTCCCATTTCATGAAAATGTATATACATTCGATAGTGTGGATGTGGTTTTTGGTGTTTCATATATATTTTTAAATGCTTTTAGATGTATTAACTAAGGTGATAATAAAGGTTTTTGTAATTTTTTACATGTGGTTGTGCATGCTTTCATTAGTCTAGTCTTTTTCCAGTTTTTCCATGTTAGTTTTCATAGACTAGGTGTGGCACCCCCTTTTCATATAGTATTTCAATACTGACAATAGTGCATCCTTTTCCCTTTTTTTGGTGCTCTCTTTTCAATCTGACTTGGCTCCACATGTTTGGTGGCGCACAGGTTGGTGGCACGTTGATGGGGAGTCCACTCGGTCGGGGGTTTCTCCTTCATTTTTGGGGTATTGCCTCTTGTTTTTTTCTGACAGTGTATGGAGATATCTATAATATGACGCTGGGAGCGTCACTCTGTCCGAAGCCTTTATAGACTGCGCAGGCGCAAGCGCCGGCGCAGTCTGGCCCCCACAGAGTGACGCTCCCAGGAGATCGCGGTATGCGTAAGCACTGAACGCATACCGCGATCTCCACCGGAGAGTCAGGGACCGTGGACGCGCCAGGAGGTAGGGTAAGTATAGTCACCTGTCCTCCGTTCCAGCGCTGCGTGCGGCTCCGTCTCCGGCTCCTCTGCTGTGACAGAGTCCAGTCACAGGCAGAGGAGCCGGAGTGTGTGTTCAAGAAAATGGCGCCGGAAAGCGCGGACTGCGCAGGCGCCGATTCCTGCTGCCGGAATCGGCGCCTGCGCAGTCCGCGCTTTCCGGCGCCATTTTCTTGAACACACACTCTGGCTCCACTGCAGGTGTGTCTTCAAGAAAATGGCGCCGGAGAGCGCGGACTGCGCAGGCGCCGATTCCTGCTGCCGGAATCGGCGCCTGCGCAGTCCGCGCTTTCCGGCGCCATTTTCTTGAACACACACCTGCAGTGGAGCCGGACGATAGGTGAGTATGGTATTTTTTTTTTTTATATGGCAGCAGCATACGGGGGCATATAATACAATAGTGGCGCAGGATGGGAGCAGCACATGACAGAACGGGCGCAGGATGGCAGCAGCACATGACAGAACGGGCGCAGGATGGCAGCAGCGCATGACAGAACGGGCGCAGGATGGCAGCAGCACATGACAGAACGGGCGCAGGATGGCAGCAGCACATGACAGAACGGGCACAGGATGGCAGCAGCACATGACAGAACGGGCGCAGGATGGCAGCAGCGCATGACATAACGGGCGCAGGATGGCAGCAGGATGGGAGCAGCACATAACAGAACGGGCGCAGGATGGCAGCAGCGCATGACAGAACGGGCGCAGGATGGCAGCAGCACATGACAGAACGGGCGCAGGATGGCAGCAGCACATGACAGAACGGGCGCAGGATGGCAGCAGCGCATGACATAACGGGCGCAGGATGGCAGCAGGATGGGAGCAGCACATGACAGAACGGGCGCAGGATGGCAGCAGCGCATGACAGAACGGGGGCGCAGGATGGGAGCAGCACATGACAGAACGGGCGCAGGATGGCAGCAGCACATGACAGAACGGGCGCAGGATGGCAGCAGCACATGACAGAACGGGCGCAGGATGGCAGCAGCACATGATAGAACGGGCGCAGGATGGCAGCAGCACATGACAGAACGGGCGCAGGATGGCAGCTGCGCATGACATAACGGGCGCAGGATGGCAGCAGGATGGGAGCAGCACATGACAGAACGGGCGCAGGATGGCAGCAGCGCATGACAGAACGGGGGCGCAGGATGGGAGCAGCACATGACAGAACGGGCGCAGGATGGGAGCAGCACATGACAGAACGGGCGCAGGATGGCAGCAGCGCATGACAGAATGGGCGCAGGATGGCAGCAGCACATGACAGAACGGGCGCAGGATGGCAGCAGCACATGACAGAACGGGCGCAGGATGGGAGCAGCACATGACAGCGGGCGCAGGATGGCAGCAGCGCATGACATAATGGGTGCAGGATGGCAGCAGGATGGGAGCAGCACATGACAGAACGGGCGCAGGATGGCAGCAGCGCATGACAGAACGGGGGCGCAGGATGGGAGCAGCACATGACAGAACGGGTGCAGGATGGCAGCAGCACATGACAGAACGGGCGCAGGATGGCAGCAGCGCATGACATAACGGGCGCAGGATGGTAGCAGGATGGGAGCAGCACATGACAGAACGGGCGCAGGATGGCAGCAGCGCATGACAGAACGGGGGCGCAGGATGGGAGCAGCACATGACAAAACGGGCGCAGGATGGCAGCAGCACATGATGGAGACCATATACCAATATAAATGCTCGCCACCCGGGCGTAGAACGGGTTCAATAGATAGTATATATATATATATATATATATGTATATCTTCCTCTACTTTTTATTTCTTCAATTTCTTTCTGTTGTTTCATTTCTAAAGAGGAAATAGCAAAGAGTATTTTAGAAAAACAATTCTTAATTATCAAATTAGTAAGATTGTGTATTCCTACATTGCGTGTTTTTTAACTATGAACTCTGACATGTCATGTGACTATTGGTGCCATTTTTTTGAATTTTGAATGTATTTAAGAACTGCCAAACATGTATCTACATTGTATATGTCATCCTGATGAAAGAGCCGTGGTGCTCCGAAACGCATTGAATAAAGCCACTTTTTCATTGAATTACTTAATTGGACTTCTAATTTTATAAGCGGCACAAAGAAGAATCTACCTCTATATCCCATTTTTTTTATCTTTGGTTGGTCATGAGGAGACCAGTGGATCTGAAGCAGCTTACGTTTTTATGAGCCTGTGTTAGAGCTCAATCTGGTGGGTAAATTTGAATAGAATGTATCTCCTTATACCCAGATAAGACCCTTTTGCGCTTTTTATTTCCTTCTAGCTTTTTACTCATATGGGGTATCGTCAAACTCAGGAGAAATTGCACAGCACATTTTGGTGTCCATTTTCCCTGTTACCTTTGTAAAAATAAAAGTAGCTCAAGTAATTTTTTTGGGAAAAAAAGTTAAATTGTGACGCTAGTCACGTTTCACGACAAAGACGTGAGTCAGAGTTGTCAATGAGTCCAAGGTCAGAAGCCAGGAGGGTACGTCATAAGCAGAAGAAAGAGACAAAAGTGTGGTCATGTAATGTTCCGGGATCAGAGTACCGGGAGGATAACGGATCAGGGCTGAAGGGGTTAAACAGGCGAGTAGTCAGAACAAAGTCCAAGGTCAGGCAACAGATCAAACATATAAAATTCAAGGCACAGAAAGCACAGCACAAACCTCACAAGATGAATGTACATCTGGCAGTGGTCTGGGAGAAGCTGCTCACTTAAGTAGGCATGGCATTTTCCTGGGATAGTGAACACCTGGAGACTGCCAACACCTCCCAGACACAGATTGGCTAGTCGAGCTGTCTATAAACACACTAACAGCTCAGCACGCCTCTGAACTAGATTGGATGGCCATCCTGCCAATCAAAGTGCTGACAGCTTCAGCATGCCCCTGCACTGGATTGCATGGCCAATCTGTCAGTAACTGCATCCCAGACACCCTGAGGGGTGGAACCGTGATATAAATGTTCATTTTTTTCCACATTTCAAAAATTCCGGTGGAGCACCTCCTAATGGGTTCATAAACTTCTTGAATGTGGTTTTAAACTCCGTGAGGGGTGCAGTTTTTTTTTAGAATGGTGTCACTTTGGGTATCTTCTATCACATAGACCCCTCAAAGTGTGATGTAGTCCCTAAAAAATGGTGGTGTAAAAATTAGAAATCGTTGGCCAACTTTTAACTCTTATAACTTCCTAACAAAAAACGAATTTGGTTCCAAAATTGTGCTGATGTAAAACAGATATGAGGAAATGTAACTTACTAAGTATTTTTTGTGACATGCAGTGGGTACGGAAAGTATTCAGACCCCTTTAAGGATCCATTTAAGGATTATGGAGGCCACTGTGCTCTTAGGAACTTTGAGTACCGCAGAAATTCTTTTGTAACCTTGGCCAGATCTGTGCCTTGCCACAATTCTGTCTCTGAGCTCCTTGGCCAGTTCCTTTGACCTCATGATTCTCATTTGGTCTGACATGCACTGTGAGCTGTGAGGTCTTATATAGACAGGTGTGTGCCTTTCCAAATCAAGTCCTATCAGTTTAATTAAACACAGCTGGACTCCAATGAAGAAGTGGAACCATCTCAAGGAGGATCACAAGGAAATGGACAGCATGTGACTTAAATATGAGTGTTTGAGCAAAGAGTCTGAATATCTATGTCCATGTGCTATTTCACTTTTTATTTTTTATTAAATTTGCAAACATTTCTATATTTCTTTTTTTCAGTAAAGATGAGGTGCAGAGTGTACATTAATGTGAAAAAATGAACTTTTTTGAATTTGCCAAATGGCTGCAAAGAAACAAAGAGTGAAAAATTAAAGGGGTATGAATACTTTCCGTACCCACTGTATCTCTGTGACTTAAGGGCAAGGAAAGGGAAATGAGATTTATATGAAAACCCTAAAGTAAGTAGTCAGCGTACAGTGCAAGACAAATGTGAACCCAAATGTTATGTAAAATGTTCCCAATAAAAGCTTCAACTCAATCCACAAAAAGTTAGCCCTGACTCAGGTCTGTCATCTGTTAACAGAAATATAGGGGGCTTACACGGTATTGGTAGCACAAAGGCTCTGGAAAAGAAAAATGGCTCCTCACCCACCTAAAGAAATTCAGCAAATTCTCCGCTTCCAAATCCAAATGCCCCCTTCCTTCTGAGCCTCACAGTGTACTTAAACCACATATCGCATCCACGTTTGGCATTTCTGAAGCTATGAGAGCCGGCCTAACTTACGGGTGCATGCCTCCAGAAGCACGGGCTGGGCATAACCTACTGGTAACTGCAACGTACTGGTTACTACAGCATACTGGTCACAACAACGGCAGTTTGCAATTTTCACTCAGCAACATTCATTGCTGCTTGTTTCTGGAAAATAGCCATGAAGTCAAAATCATCACTACATCTGTAGATAAATTTCCCAAGGGGTATAGTTTCCCAAATGGGGATTCTGCTCTTCTAGAAATTAGGGGTTCTGTATATGGAGCATACAAACTCTTCTGGGAAAATAGTGCTCCATTCCTCAGAGTCACAAATAAACGCAAGTCATATCAAAGAAATGTTACCACTATCGTGAAGTACAATATGTCACAAAAAAACTTTCTCAGAATCACCGGGCTCCTTTGAAGCATTCAAGGGTTATTACCTCATGAAGGGACAGTGGTCAGAATTGTAAAAATTGGCCTGGTCATTAATGTGCAAACCACCCTCGGGGGTAAAAGGGTTAATGAGAATCTGACAGCTAAGATATGCTGCCAAGTCCATGGCAACATCAGGTACCAAACACTGGCTGCATGATTTCAGGCACTTCACTGTTTCAGAGATAAACATACTTTAAAAGCTGACAGAGACCGGACCAAACTGCCTGGGTGATCAGAATAGAAGAGGTCCGGCACGGCAGATTCACACACACTTCCTGCTATTGACTGACAGCTCTCTCTCTATACACGCATGCAGGTTGAGACCTGTCACTCAAGTAAAGCGTTTGAGGAGAATCGCCGGGAACTTGAATTTTGAATTAATCCCCCTGTGATAAGCAGCTCACTATTATTGGCCATTATATATAGAGAGCCTGATGTGGGTGGGGGTAGCTTTCTCAGCTCTGCTGCATTCTACATCTGAAAGTTATGTTTTTGTCAGAAACATGGCTAGTAGTAAACTTATTGATACATCATTGGAATTAGGATCTCTTTTCCCACATTATGCTGCTCTCAGATAACATAGAAAAAAACCTGCTGTCAGATTCCATTTAAAGCATGTTTGACAAATGCTGCCTGTGAGTCAGGCAGCATGTATTAGCTGCCAGGTTTCCTTCAAACATTCCTACAACTAACAGTCATGCAAACAATAAATTCAATCAGACTTTAAAACGTAATTGTTAAGGAGTAGGACATGAAATAAATGACAATTTTTTACAGGCTTGGATTGTTTTTGCTCAAGACTCTTTTAATCAATTAACTAACAAGCGATTTATGAAGTAAATATGTTCTGTCTTGTAAATAAAAATTTTCTAATTTATTTTATTTTAAAAGTTAAATTACATAAATGTTTTCTTTGGTAATGAAATTCTAGTATTTATGCATTTATTTATTTTTTCGACATTCGGATTGTAATTTATTCTGTCTTCAACACATTATCTTTGCTTTTGGCCAATTTTCATCCTCTCTGAATTAATTTTTCAGATTGTCAACATTTTTAGTCCTCAGATGTACTAACTGAACAGTTGTAAACACAAGTTCTTGCAAACTATATGAATTGCTAATGCTTAATATAGAAGGACATTTGTGACTTGAGTAAAGAAAAAAGGAAAATTATATAAACCCCTTAAAGACAATCTGTCAGCAGTCTTTTGCTATTTAATCTGACAGCAACATGAGGTACTGATAGAGACATTCATTACAGTAATGTGCCATTTGATTTACTAAATGCAACAGTTATTATAGAATCAGCTTTCTCTGTTGCAGATTTAGCAGAGTTTAGGATGCTGAGCCCTGGCTAACCCCGGACACCTCACTAATTAGCAGCTTTCTGTGTACAATGTACAGTACATTGGCAGAAATATGCTAATCAGTCCTGGGGACTTGTTTGGGATTGAAGGCAAGAGGGTAGCTTATCCTGTAGTGAAAATTTCCTGTTGATAAAATACTGATTATATTGGAAGAGCAAAACTCAGCCAAGTAAGTGTCCCATCACTTAGATCATGCACTCGTATCATACACCAAGGTGTTGTTAGATTAAATAGAAAAAACCTGGTGACAAAGTTCCTTTAATGATACCAGCTGACATGCCTTTTTACACTAATAATAAATGGGTTTAATTCTATAGTGCCACCTTTTTAGAGCAACAATGTTGAATTATAATAGACTGCACCACAAGCAGAGCTAAAATCTGTAATCCCAAACCTTTAAGATCTTAACATTTGCTGAAGCAGTTGCGGCACCCCAGGAGTTCAGATACCACAGTGGTACTGCCTTCCTCTCAGGGAGGGTGATGCCATGCCTGGAAATGAGGAGGATCCCTTTGACAGGTAACCTGTACATGCAACGTGTTCTGACTCCAGGCAAGGAAGGGGAGCTCTAGAGCCATTTTCAGGGGAGCTTCCCTAGATATATATATATTTTCTGGCTTGGAGGAGGAGTTAGTCAGTTCAGTCTGGAGTTGGTGTGAGACAGAGAAGGAGGAAGGAGCACAGGAGCAGTAAGGACCTGGAAGGGAGCTGCGACTGGGCTCCTTCTATGCTGAAGCGCAGGAAGCGGACATGGGGAGTCCGAGGCTGTGTGGGACTTTATGCCCCACAGCAGAAACCAGAGGGTAGAAGATTGAAAGTAACTTGCCCACATCTACACCTTGAGGTACAGCAACATACGGAGCCCAGAGTCACCATGAATAGAGACCCCTATATAATTGCTCGCATTGCCTACCATGAACGTACTGTGTCAGGACAGAGAGTAAGAGAGGACCTTGAAAGAAGCCATAGGCAGCAAGAGACTGTTATACAGGGCATAATGGAAGGCTCCCAATCTGACCTGGCAAAGGGAATTCAACTCGTTTCCAGGCTGCCTAGACTCCACCGTCACCTGTAGCTGGTACCATGGACTGTGGCTGTAAAACCACAAATAAAACAGGTAAAGAGACTGCAACTTTGTGTCCTCTGATTACTTCTGTCACCATAATATCTTTGCTGAATACACCGGGAGCCCTGGGGACCCAGCTTCACCTGTGGAAAGCTGTACCATCCTTGCTACAGTGCCATCACTTCTTACACTATGGCTGGCCCGAACAACGAAAGCAATTGTTACCATCCACCTTTCGTGTCTTCCCTTTTCCTCATAGATTGTAAGCTTGCAAGCAGGGCCCTCATTCCTCTTGATATCTGTTTTGATCTGTGTTTATTGTCTGTATAAATCCCATCTATAATGTGAAGTGCTGCGGAATATATTGGCGCTATATAAAATTATTATTATTATTATTATTATTAACCCTCTCCCAATTGTTTTGAGATGTATTGCTACTAGGGATGAATGAGCATGATCAGTGATACTCAGACATCACGCACTTTTCTGGGTGCTCGGATGTGCTTTGCACTCAACAAGCATTGTCTAGTGCTCAGATGTAATTCTTGAACCACCATTTTGCAAGTTTGGTACCTGTTACACAGCCAATAAACATATGGTGATTGCCAGCCAGTCATTGTTATGCTGCAGCCATCTTGATAGTGGCATTATTGTGATTGGCTGGCCGTATTACCTCATCAGAGGTTATGAAAAAAGAAGCCCTGCCACGCTTGGCACACTGACACCATTGCACAGCTCAGGGACAGTTCATATTGGAGGGAGAGTAAATCCAGGGCTGTGTGTGTACAGTTGAACAAATCAGAGTCTTCTAGCATAGATACAGGTGTTTATCCTGAACCATCATACAAGCCTATGCGGCATCAATAGTAAAAAAATGTAATGTTAAAAATAATAAAAAAACAAAAAAACCTGCTATACTTACCCTCCGTAGTAGTCCGCCGAGCCGCTCGCGCCTGCCGCCATCTTCCGTTCCCAGCGATGCATTACAAAATTACCCAGAAGACTTATCGGTCTCGCAGCCGCGCGCTCATCACCTGCGCCAGAGCCTCACTGGATTCGATCCCGGCGGGTGAGTATATAACTATTTTTATTTTAATTATTTTTTAACAGGGATATGGTGCCCACACTGCTGTATACTACGTGGGCTGTGTTAGATACCGCGTGGCTCTGTGCTGTATAATACATAGGCAGTGTTATATACTATGTGGGCTGTGTGATATACTCCGTGGGCTGTGCTAGAAATTACATAGCCACTGTTATATACTGTGTGGGCACTGTTATATACTACGTCACTGGGCAATATGCTACATGACTGGGCAATATACTTCGTGGCTCTGTGATGTATACTATGTGGCTCTGTGCGGTATACTATGTGGCTCTGTGCTGTATACTACGTAGCTGGGCAATATACTA
The DNA here is from genome assembly GCF_032444005.1 of Ranitomeya imitator. Lineage (NCBI taxonomy): Eukaryota > Metazoa > Chordata > Amphibia > Anura > Dendrobatidae > Ranitomeya > Ranitomeya imitator. The sequence goes on along the minus strand of NC_091285.1, from coordinate 473,290,554 downwards.
TCTGGCTGGGCAATATACTACGTGGCTCTGTGCTGTATACTACGTGGCTCTGTGCTGTATACTACGTTGCTGGGCAATATACTATGTGACTGGGCAATATACTACGTGACTGGGCAATATACTACGTGACTGGGCAATATACTATGTGGCTGGGCAATATACTATACTACGTGGCTGGCCAATATACTATGTAGCTGGGCAATATACTATGTGTCTGTGCTGTATACTAGGTGGCTCTGTGCTATATACTATGTCGCTGTGCAATATACTATGGAGCTGGGTAATATACTACGTGACTAGGCAATATACTATGTGGCTGGGCAATATACTACGTGACTGGGCAATATACTACGTGACTGGGCAATACACTACGTGGCTGGGCAATATACTACGTGGCTGGGCAATATACTACATAGCTGGCCAATATACTACGTGACTGGGCAATATACTACGTAGCTGGGCAATATACTGCGTGGCTGGGAAATATACTACGTAGCTGGGCAATATACTACGTGGCTGGGCAATATACTATGTGGCTGGGCAATATACTACATCACTGGGCAATATACTACGTGATTGGGCAATATACTACGTGGCTGGGCAATATACTACGTAGCTGGGCAATATACTACATGGCTGGGCAGTATACTATGTGACTGGGCAATATACTACATCACTGGGCAATATACTACGTGATTGGGCAATATACTACGTGGCTGGGCAATATACTACGTAGCTGGGCAATATACTACGTGGCTGGGCAAAATACTATGTGACTGGGCAATATACTACATCACTGGGCAATATACTACGTGATTGGGCAATATACTACGTGGCTGGGCAATATACTACGTAGCTGGGCAATATACTATGTGGCTGGGCAATATACTACGTGGCTGGGCAATATACTACGTAGCTGGGCAATATAATACGTGGGCTGTGCAATATACTACGTGGACATGCATATTCTAGAATACCCGATGTGTTAGAATCGGGCCACCATCTAGTTTTAAATAAACCTCTTTAAAAGGATAACCAAAACTTAAAAGTATTCTAAAAGTGATAAAACATGTGCAAAGGTAATTTTTTCCTTGGATTTTCCCACTACTCCAGCTCTCATGTACTAACCAGTCGTTGTTCACTTTCGTAGAGCAGTGATTTGCTATATATCCATATGATGGCGATAGGCAATTATTGGCTGATATCGTGATGCTAACATGTACAGAAAGAGACCCCTGAATCAAGTGATTGACAGTAGAGAAACATAGATGTGCTTAAAGCACCGCTCCAGTGTTTTTTTTACATTTTAGCACTAGAGTTGTGCTACTAAACTAAGTTTTCTGACCCTTCAGCTCTTCCTGGCACCACTTCGATCCCACACCGCCATCTTGTAACTGCTACTTCTAACTGACCGGAAATCAGAAGTAGCTAAAACACACTCTCAATTTAAGTCGTTGAGAGCTTCATTCAGGCCTCATTCTGCCTCTCAAAGACTTACATTGAGTTGCGACTACCGGATTGCTCCATCAAATGCTGAAGCAATCAGGCAGGTCATAAACTTCTGGAGGTCGACTAGAGTGGCGCCAATAAAACATGAAAATAGTGGCTGGTAAGTATCATACTAGAGGCAGAGAACTTACATTAATTGCACAATTCCAGCACATCAAGAAAAAAAGTGGCTGGAGTGGTCTTTTAACATCACCACTGTAGGACAAATAGTCAAGAACTAGAGGGGACCACTAGCACAATAGTAATAAGGAACTTATAAGGAGAGTAAAATATTTTTTTCTATTTTATCACACATTTGTGACACAAACTTAAAGTATAAAATATGTAACTTTAAATTAATAATAGATTAATACCGTATAGAAATGCAGGCAATTGTTACCAGCGAATATAGGGGATTTTATTCTAAATATTGTTCTAACACGTAATATATAGTAGTGTGATTTTCCATTCACTGCATATAAGCTAATGTAGTCAAATCTATGTATTGTTTATTCATAATAAAATGTCAGCCTGCTTCATGTGTCACGATAAAATGTCAAACTCATGCATGCTGTCAAATAAAATGTCCATCTTACCTCCAGAGTCTGCTATGACCAGATTCATGATGAATTCCTAATCTCAGGAGGTAGAGTTGAATAATAAAGATTAGTGGCGTCTAACATAAATTTTGAAGAATGATACATGTGTCCAATAGAACAATGTTCGTCATTCGGGACTGCTTTGTGCATAGCATAATTAGCATGATTAAATGATAGTTGTATAAATGCAGCATGAAAAGAGCAAAGATTAGGAATGTAATGGTCTAATATCCATCACACCGCATTTAGAAGATTTTTATATCACTGTATAATAGATCTGCACTTTGGATACTTGCTCTTATCAATTTTCATAATTTTGGCTGTCAACCAACAATCATGAAAGTTGTGGTTAAACATTACATTTTGGACTACTTGTACATTACTGGCTTTTTCAAAGGACAGATCTTCTTGGTAATAGCAATTCAAAACAAACTATGATTAATGTAACTGGAAAAAGAGAATATGTTCACCTTCTCATTTACTTTGACATCTTCACTTTGCATTCTACCTTAAAGAAGCACTGTTAATACACACACTCTTTCCTTGTTTCCATTGCCACTTTGGTCCTCTTCTCCGTGACTTCTATTCCAACTTGCTGGTTCAAACTGTGGGTTATGTGTGAATCAGAAATCCTACTTACATTGTAAGACTATGAAGCCGCATTCTGATTTTCTAGTCTTACATCGTAAATGCTAATTCCAGGTCACACACTCTGTGAGCCAGGAAGTCAGAAGTCAGAATAGAAGTCACATGAATGAGAAAAATAAGGAAGGATACTGGAAACTGGGAATGCTAGCTATCGGCAAGTATATTAAGGCTATGTGCACACTTTGCAGATTCCACTGCGGATTTTTCCGCAGCGGAATTGCAAAATCCGCAGTGAAAACCCATCGCGGTTTTTACTGCGGATTTATCGCGGTTTTTACTGCGTTTTCTTCTGCGGATTTTCAACTGCAGTTTTCTATTGGAGCAGCTGAAAATCCGCAGAAAAGAAGTGACATGCTGCGGAATGTAATCCGCAGCGTTTCCGCGCGGATTTTTCTGCAGCATGTGCACAGCGTTTTTTGTTTCCCATAGGTTTACATTGAAATGTAAACTCATGGGAAACTGCTGCGGATCCGCAGCGGTCAAATCCGCTGCGGATCCGCAGCAAAATCCGCAAAGTGTGAATATAGCCTAAATCACTAACAAACAATTGGGAGTGCTTGAAACTTGTATAAAAGAAATCTCGCAGATTTAATACAGTCAAAAACTTTATTTTAACTATTTCCTAAAATACAGTTCTGGCAAAAATTAAGAGACCACTGCAACATTTTCAGTTTGTCTGATTTTTCTCTTTATAGGTATATTTTTGAGTAAAATATAAAGTGTTCTTTTACTCTATAAACTACTAACAACATGTCTCCAAAGTTCCAAGCAATACATTTTCTATTTATTTTCTGAAAATGAGAAATGGTCAAAATAACAAAAAAATACATTGCCTACAGATCTAAAAAAAAAAAAAAAAAAAGTTCATAATCATTTAGAAACAACGATTATAATGTTCTAACTCACGAAGAGTTCAGAAATCAATATTTTGTGGAATATGTTAGGCGCCAGGATTCTCCTACTGCATGATGTGGATCCCAAGCCTTATCTCCCTCTGCGGTCTCCCATTCTTCTTCAACTGCAGTGGAGCCCGCTCAGCAGAGACATCGGTCTCAGCATCTTGCTCAGACTCATGCTGTTCTTCTAGTTGCTGCTGGCTCTCCAGTTACTGCTATAGTAACTAGCAATAGGCGGCAGCAAGCAGACATTCCTGGATATAAATCCAGAAATAACTCCACTGAACTTGCTCGTGAGGCGACCTCTCATTGGTGGTCGGTTGTCAGCTGCTCAGGTCCTGTGCCAGCTCCAAATTGGCCCGTGAGCAAGGTCCTGTCTGATTGGCACAACCTATAAAAGGATCTTTGGCGAGCCCGTCGGTGCGCTAAGATCATTTGTGTTACATGTGTGTCTGGAACACTACGATAGTGTGGACTAGTTTGCATGCGCTCAGGGTAGGTGAATAGCCTTTAGAATTCCTGCTTCTCTGGAGAGGAGTTTGTGCGTGTGCACAGGGTGGGCGTACAGCCCTTAGAATTCCGGTACCTCCAGAGAGGAGTTCATGTGTGTGCATACGCTTTGTCTATGTCCACTACCTATTCCCTTGCCCCGAGAGGGTAGCGCTCACTTGTGAAGTAACGGGATTTGACATAGCGCCTTTTCCACTAGCATGGCATCTAGCTGTGTCATACCATTTCTACCCTTCTGTGAAGCTAACAGAGCAGGGTAATTACTTTCTGATCACACCGGGTGACATTTAACTCCATGTGCTTTCTAGATCGCTTGTTGCACGCTTCCGCTATTGTACACTAGCTGGGGTTTTACATCTCCGCACGATGGACCCAGGGTTGCGATCGCCCTTCATTTGTATTTATATTTAGTGCAATCTGCCAACCCTAACAGGAATAACTATGATTTTTAATCACAGCTTTCATGCTTCTTGGCATGCATTCCACCAGTCTTTCACACTGCTTTTGGGTGACCTTATGCCACTCCTGGTACAAAAATGAATGCAGTTCTTCTTTGTTTGATGGCTTGTGACTATCCATCTTCCTCTTGATTACATTCCAGATGTTTTCATTGGGGTTCAGGCCTGGAGATTGGGCTGGCCATGACAGGGATTTGATGTGGTGGTCCTTTATCCACACCTTGATTGACCTAGCTTTGCGGAATGGTGCATTGTCCTGCTGGAAAAAAACAGTCCTCACAGTTGGGCAACATTGCCTGAGCAGAAGGAATCAACTGTTTTTCCAGGATAACATTGTATGCAGCTTGATTCATATGTCCTTCACAAAGAACAAACTGCCCAATTCCAGCCATGCTGAAGCATCCCCAGATCATCACAATCCTCCACCAAATTTCACAGTGGGAGCAAGACATTGTGGCTCTCCAGATCTCCATCTTACCATTAGATGACCAGGTGTTGGGCAAAGCTGAAAATAGAATAGAAATGTGAAACCTTCTCACCCATCAGTGTTACCTGATCACCATTACAAAGGATACATAGGACAAGATAAAGATCATGTATTCAAAATGGATAACACAGACAAACAAAATGGATTTGTTCTCTCACACTGTCAGAACCAGGCAAACACGGACATCCACGAGTTTGCTCACATCTACTCATCTGAAGAGGTGGTGATGGCAAACTTAGTGGATGGGTTCAAGAGAGGCCTGGATCTCTTCCTGGAGTGTAACAATATTATATATTACGGCTATTAGGTTCTTTAGAAGGACATACTGTAGATCTGGGGATTTATTCTGAATATAGGCTGAACTGGATGGACAAATGTCTTTTTTCAGCCTTGGTAACTATGTTGCTATGTTATTATTATTATTTATTTATATAGCACCATTAATTCCATGGTGCTGTACATGAGAAAGGGTATACATACAAAGTTATAGATATTGTTTACAGTAAACAAGTTTACAGTGATAGACTGGTACAGAGGGGAGAGGACCCTGTCCTTGCAGACTTACATTCTATGGGAAAGTGGGGAAGAGGCAGAAGGTAGGGGCAGGGCGGCGGCTCTAGCGATAGAGAGGCGGCGGCTCTGGCGATAGACAGGCGGCGGCTCTGGCGATAGAGAGGCGGCGGCTCTGGCGATGGAGAGGCGACGGCTCTGGCAATGGAGAGGTGGCAGAATGGTTATTGCAGGCTGTAGGCTTTCTTGAAGAGATGGGTTTTCAGGTTCCGTCTGAAGGATCTGAGGGTGGTGGATAGTCGGACGTGTTGAGGCATGGAATTCCAGAGGATGGGGGATATTGGGGAGAAATCTTGGAGGCGGTTGTGTGAGGAACGAATAAGTGTGGAGGAGAGTAGGAGGTCTTGGGAGGAACGGAGATTACCATATAGAATGCTCTCAGTGGGAGAACAAAAATAGGAATCTTGTGGGTGTGATACCTTTTAATGGCTAACAAAATATAGTGAATGATGTTACAAAGAAAGCTTTTGAGACTGCATACGTCTCTTAATCAGGCAGATAAATATTTGAAGAAACCCAATTATATACAGCATAGAGCAGTATAGAACACTCTATACTGTATATAATTGGGTTTCTTCAAATATTTTGTTATACTTGCCTGATGAAGAGACGTAAGCAGTCTCAAAAGCTTGCTTTGCAACATCATTCACTATATTTTGTTAGCCATTAAAAGGTATCACACCCACAAGATTCCTATTTTGGTTTTCCCACTGAGAGCACTCTAGATCTTTTTTTATACATGCTAACACGGTACCAAATCACTTTTTTTTTCGTTTAACTATGTTCCTATGTTACTCATAGATTCCAAAGATTTAGACAAATAATTGTAAAAACAAAAATTACCCCAATACTTAACCTTGTCACTCTTCCAATTAATGAAAATATTGTGTTTCACTAACCAGGGAATACCCAACAAAATTTTAGATGGTAATAAAGGAAAGCTCATGAAAGACAGATTCTGCATGTAACACTTCCACTCTCATTCACACATTCTCAACCTTAGAAGCAACATGACTTTGGGTAGAAACAAAATTATCAATTGCTGATATTTGATACTTGAATAGGATGACTGAGAGTTGACACTGTGTGCCCACTCTCGATAGCAAAATCACTATCAATAAGGTGGAACTTGAGTCAACAAATGCAGAGGTACCTATATTTCCAGATTTGGTTACCAAAGATTCTTGTAAAAAATAACCAGTAGTATGTATGAGAGATAACTTCAAACTGTTAGGACTAGTATCCTTACAGTCTAATGTTTTTTCCATATCCTCTTTACCTTTAAGAAATTCATAGTTGAATTTGAAACATTGAATCATTCATAATATGACCTGCTTGACCACAGTATAAACAGAAATGAGTAGGTGTTTCACATACCACTCCCTCTTTAGACTATATGCAGGCCCCATTTGCATGGGTTCACCTGCCTCAATAGTATGAGAGGGAGTAAACACAGAAACAGTCTCAAATGTGTCCTTATCCCTAAGATGTTGGTCCAGATCTATCACCAGAAAGATAGCCTCATCCAGGAACAACAGAGAGTAATTATAAACAATCATATTACTGTAACACCCCAGGTAACCAGTTGTTACAGTTATGTTGCCTTCCTTTCGGAGATGGCGATATCATGTTTGGAGGCAAGGAGGATTCTCTTTACCAGGTAATGCACCCACATTCAACACATTCCGAATCCAGGCCAGAAGGGGGAGCTCTGAACCCAGATTCAGGGGAGCTTCCCCAGCTTTAAGTGTTCTGGTCTGCAGGAGGAGTTAGCCAGTTGATCCAGGGAGACCAAAGAGAGAAGTCTGGAAATGAGAGCAGACAGCGGAGCTGTGCAGCCAGGACTGAGATGCAGCTCCATGGAAAGGAAGTGAACCAGAGGGGTTGAAAGTGGTGGCGTTATTGAGGAAAGGAGCACAGTGGAGAAGGAAAAGGGCTCAGAGGGGAATTGTGACTGGGCACCCTCAGAGCCGAAGTGCATAAACCGGGCACTGGGAGCTCGAAGTTGTGGCATACTCTAGGACACACAGTAGAACGAGAGGGCATAAAACTGTATGTGATTTTCCCACACCACACCTGAAAGTGAAGCAGCACCTGAAGAGCCCGTGTCAATATAGAGACCCTATTAAATGGCTCAAGTTGCCAACCATACAGGTAACTGTCCCAGAACAGGAGAGAGAGGACTTTGCCAGCAGCTACAGGCAGCAGGGACCTCGCACACTAGTGCAAGTAGGGAGGCTTATGGACTACACCTCGGAGAATGATTCACTATAGCCTCCAGGCTGGCCTGGCCATAACGTCACTGTCACGCCCTACAGACGTGTCTATCGGGTGGACCCACTGGACCGCAAATACAGTAGTTACTGATACCAGGAAGGGAGAACCAGACCAGGAAAGCAGGTTCAAACGCTTTATTGTACTGAAATACAAATACTAGGGGAGACACCCCAAAGGAAGGCCACAGGGCCACAACACCAGGGTGCCTCTAAGGTGTCCAAGGCTTGGAGTGACCCCTATACAGGGATTTCCCCTAGACCACCAATAGAGGGTCCGATGAGGCAGACACCTGTGTCAAACAGACCTAGGAGGTAGGAAAAAATGAATAAACAAAACAGGGCAGAATGTGGAACTTGGAAGCAGGAAGAAGACTGCAGGGAACCACACAGGATACTGGACTCAGGATGCTGTGGAGACCAGACTCGATCCTAGGGAAAAAAGGAACACAGAGTAAGACAGGCAAATTGGACTGGTAAGCCTAGCAGGATAAGACCTGGAGCAGCAACTTCAGGATAATAGAAGTTGCCCAGGCGGCGTCCAGGAGTGACTGAGATCCTTTATCCCTCCAGCCTCCAGGTGATAGGCCGGGAGGAGGGGCAGTGAGTAGGAACGGGCTGGCTCTTTAATAAGCCTGAGAGCTCGCCTGCCCTCCCCCTATGCACTCCCTAGGAGAGGGAGAGGAAGGAGGAAGTGCAGCGGACATGGGAGCAAGGACCTGGGCAGCATGTCGGCAGAGACAGACCCTGAAGCGCCGGTGGACGACCGGAGCGCCGGTGGACGACCGGAGCATGACCCTGCTGGCTCAGGACAGGAGCGGAGGGGGTAAGAACAGGCGGAGAAGAGAAAGTAGGCGCCCCGGGCTGCGAGGTGGTGACAGTCACCTGTTCCTGGTACCCTGGACTCTGGACTGCTACTGTCAGTAAACCAGGTAAAGACTTTACAACTTTGTGTTCTCCACTTATTTGCCAGCATACACCATCCTTGTCCATACACCTTGGGAGCCCTGGGGACCCCACTTCACTTGTGGGAAGCATCACCATCTTACTGCAACAACATCACCCCAGAGGAACCCTTTAAGCAGCATCGGTCCCTTCTGACCGAGAACCACAGGTGATGTCACAAACACAAACTTTAATATAAAACCCTTTAAAAGACCTTTCCCTTTAATTGGGCACCCAGGGCCACGGACTGGGTCACAACCACCGTGACATCTCCTTTAAGTGCGACTGTCCCAGGACAGGAGAGAGAGGACTTTGCCAGCAGCTACAGGCAGCAGGGACCTCACACACTAGTGCAAGTAGGGAGGCTTATGGACTACACCTGGGAGAAGGATTCACTATAGCCTCCTGGCTGGCTGGGCCATAACATCACTTGTTCCTGGTACCCTGGACTGTGGAGTGCTACTGTCAGTAAACCAGGTAAAGACTTTACAACTTTTTGTTCTCCACTTATTTGCCAGCATAAACCATCCTTGCCCATACACCTTGGGAGCCCTGGGGACCCCACTTCACTTGTGGGAAGCATCACCATCTTACTGCAACATCACCTCAGAGGACCCCTTTAAGCAGCATCGGTCCCCTCTGACCGAGAACCACAGGTGGTGTCACAAACACAAACTTTAATACAAAACCCTTTAAAAGACCTTTCCCTTTAATTGGGCACCCAGGGCCACGGACTGGGTCACAGCCACCGTGACATCTCCTTTAAGTGCGACTGGACCCGGTACCGCATACTCCATTGCCCGGGCAGGCGATTCATCAAAAACTTACTTTGGTGCCAGTCAAAACAGTCTGGCAATTTTCCCTTAGGCTCAGATGATTGACTGGGGTGGCATAGAACCTGTGGAGTGGTGGAAAATGCAAGCTGTTGTTGCTGCTTAATGTTTGCCACTTCCAAAGACAAAATCCACAATTGTGTCTATGATGATTTCTGTGCACACAACAAAATGAAGTGGGCTGGTGATAACATTATGACTGCCAAAGCACATTTATACGGGCAATTTACAAACCAGGAAGACAATTTCCTGAACCCGACAGATCCCTGTTCAGACAAGAAAAACACTCTTCATTGACCCTGGTCTGTCCTTGTCAGACTGCGGAGATTGGCCCCATAAGATAATGTAATGTCTCCCCATAAGACGGCGGCTTACCCTGAAAATCCTTAACAGCTCATATGATCACTAGAGTAACAGATTCCTAAAGAATACAGTTATCACACACAAAACAACTGCAATCAGCACAAACAAGCGCAAAGTGAATGAATCCAACAAAGTCTATCATGAGCGGGAAACACCAGTAGGGGAAGGTATTTAAAGATCTGCCCGAGAGGAGATAGGACAGACAGAGTAAATGAAAAACACCTATTACCCCAAACCAACAGACACCAAGATAACAGAAATAAATCACCCAAAGGAAAGGTTTATCTGTTGTGTCTCAGGGGAAAGAGTTGTCGACCACAGAAAACAGAATCAAGGGTTCAAATCCAGAAGCATGATAATATGTATAAGTTTGTATGTTTATATTTTGTATGCACTATGCAATATTTTAACCCCTTAGTGACAGAGCCAATTTGGTACTTAATGACCAGGCCAATTTTTGCAGTTCTGACCACTGTCAATTTATGAGGTAATAACTCTGGAACGCTTCAACGGATCCGGCTGATTCTGAGATTGTTTTTTCGTGACATATTGTACTTCATGTTAGTGGTAACATTTCTTCGATATTACTTGCGATTATTTATGAAAAAAAACGGAAATATGGCGAAAATTTTTAACATTTTGCAATTTTCAAACTTTGTATTTTTATGCCCTTAAATCAGAGAGATATGTCACGAAAAATAGTTAATAAATAACATTTCCCACATGTCTACTTTACATCAGCACAATTTTGGAAACAAAATTTTTTTTTGTTAGGGAGTTATAAGGGTTAAAAGTTGACCAGCAATTTCTCATTTTTACAACACGATTTTTTTTAGGGACCACATCACATTTGAAGTCATTTTGAGGGGTCTATATGATAGAAAATAATGAAGTGTGACACCATTCTAAAAACTACACCCCTCAAGGTTCTCAAAACCACATTCAAGAAGTTTATTAACCCTTTACGTGCTTCACAGGAACTGAAACAATGTGGAAGGAAAAAATGAACATTTAACTTTTTTTTGCAAACATCTTAATTCAGAACCATTTTTTTTATTTTCACAAGTGTAAAAACAGAAATGTAACCATAAATTTTGTTATGCAATTTCTCCTGAATACGCCAATACCCCATATGTGGGGGTAAACCACTTTTTGGGCGCACCGCAGAACTTAGACGTGAAGGAGCGCCGTTTGACTTTTTCAATGCAGAATTGGCTGGAATTGAGATCGGACGCCATGTCACGTTTAGAGAGCCCCTGATGTGCCTAAACAGTGGAAACTCCCCACAAGTGACACCATTTTGGAAACTAGACCCCTTAAGGAACTTATCTAGATGTGTGGTGAGCACTTTGAACCCCCAAGTGCTTCACAGAAGTTTATAACGTAGAGCCGTGAAAATAAAAAATCGCTTTTGTTTACACAAAAATGATTTTTTCGCCCACAAATTCTTATTTTCACAAGGGTAACAGGAGAAATTAGACCACAAAAGTTGTGCGATTTCTCCTGAATACGTCGATACCCCATATGTGAGGGTAAACCACTGTTTGGGCGCACAGCAGAGCTTGGAAGTGAAGGAGCGCCGTTTTACTTTTTCAATGTAGAATTGGCTGGAATTGAGATTGGACGCCATGTCGCGTTTGGAGAGCCTCTGATGTGCCTAAACAGTGGAAACCCCCCACAAGTGACCCCATTTTGGAAACTAGAACCCTTAAGGAACATATCTAGATGTGTGGTGAGCACTTTGAACCCCCATGTGCTTCACAGAAGTTTATAATGTAGAGCCGTGAAAAAAAAAGTGCCGTTTTACTTTTTCAATGTAGAATTGGCTGGAATTGAGATTGGACGCCATGTCGCGTTTGGAGAGCACCAGATGTGCCTAAACAGTGGAAACCCCCCATAAGTGACACCATTTTGGAAACTAGACCCCTTAAGGAACTTAACTAGATGTGTGGCGAGCACTTTGAACCCCCATGTGCTTCACAGAAGTTTATAACGTAGAGCTGTGAAAAAAAAAATTGCATTTTTTCTACAAAAATGATATTTTTGCCCACAAATTTTTATTTTCACAAGGGTAACAGGAGAAATTAGACCACAAAAGTTGTTGTGCAATTTCTCCTGAGTACGTCGATACCCAATATGTGGGGGTAAACCACTGTTTGGGCGCACCGCAGAGCTTGGAAGAGAAAGAGTGCCGTTTTACTTTTTCAATGTAGAATTGGCTGGAATTGAGATCGGACGCCATGTCGCGTTTGGAGAGCCCCTGATGTGCCTAAACAGTAGAAATCCCCCACAAGTGACCCCATTTTGGAAACTAGACCCCCCATGGAACTTATCTAGATGTGTGGTGAGAACCTTGAATACCCAAGTGCTTCACAGAAGTTTATAATGCAGAGCCGTGAAAATAAAAAATATTTTTTTTTTCCACAGAAAAGATTTTTTAGCCCCCAAGTTTTTATTTTCACAAGGGTAACAAGAGAAATTGGACCCCACACGTTGTTGTACAATTTGTCCTGAGTATGCTGGTACCCCATATGTGGGGGTAAACCACTGTTTGGGCGCACGGCAGAGCTCGGAAGGAAGGAGTACCGTTTTGGAATGCAGACTTTGATAGAATGGTCTGCGGGTATTATGTTGCGTTTGCAGAGCCCCTGATGTACCTAACCAGTAGAAACCCTCCACAAGTGACCCCATTTTGGAAACTAGATCCCCCAAGGAACTTATCTAGATGTGTGGTGAGAACTTTGAATGCCCAAGTGCTTCACAGAAGTTTAGAATGCAGAGTCGTGAAAATAAAAAATATTTTTTTTTCCACAAAAAAGATATTGTAGCCCCCAAGTTTTTATTTTCACAAGGGTAACAGGAGAAATTGGACTGCAATAGTTGTTGTCCAATTTATCCCAAGTACGCTGATGTGCCATATGTGGGGGTAAACCACTGTTTGGCGCACGGCAGAGCTCGGAAGGGAAGGAGCGCCTTTTTGGAATGCAGACTTTGATAGAATGGTCTGTGGGCATTATGTTGCGATTGCAGAGCCCCTGATGTACCTAAACTGTAGTAACCCCCCACAAGTGACCCCATTTTGGAAACTAGACCCCCCAAGGAACTTATCTAGATGTGTGGTGAGAACTTTGAATGCCCAAGTGCTTCACAGAAGTTTAGAATGCAGAGTCGTGAAAGAAAAAAATATATTTTTTTTCACTAAAAAGATATTGTAGCCCCCAAGTTTTTATTTTCACAAGGGTAACAAGAGAAATTGGACCCCAGAAGTTGTTGTCCAATTTATCCCGAGTACGCTGATGCCCCATATGTGGGGGTAACCCACTGTTTGGGCGCACGGCAGAGCTCAGAAGGGAGGGAGCACCATTTGACTTTTTGAGCGCAAAATTGGCTGTCGTGTTTGGAGACCCCCTGATGTACCTAAACAGTGGAAACCCCCCAATTCTAGCTCCAACCCTAACCCCAACACACCCCTAACCCTAATCCCAACCTGATCCATAATCCTAATCACTAACCCTAACGATAATCACAACCCTTACCCCAAAACAACCCTAATGTCAACCCTAACCATAACCTTAATCAAAACCCTAAATCCAACACACCCCTAATCCTAATCTCAACCCTAACCTCAAACCTAACCCTAATCCCAATACACCCCTAATCACAACCCTAACCTTAACCCTAATCCCAAACCTAACTCTAATCCCAAGCGTAACCCTAATGCCAACCCTAACCCTAATACCAACCCTAATCCAAACCCTAACCCTAATCCCAGCTCTAACCCTAACTTTAGCCCCAACCCTAGCCCTAACTTTAGCCCCAACCCTAACCCTTGCCCTAAGGCTACTTTCACACTTGCGTCGTTTGGCATTCCGTCGCAATCCGTCGTTTTGGACAAGAAACGGATCCTGCAAATGTGCCCGCAGGATGCGTTTTTTGCCCATAGACTTGTATTGCCAACGGATCGTGACGGATGGCCACACGTCGCGTCCGTCGTGCACTGGACCAGTTGTGTTTTGGCGGACCGTCGGCACAAAAAAAGTTCAATGAAACATTTTTTTGTACGTCGCATCCGCCATTTCTGACCGCGCATGCGTGGCCGTAACTCCGCCCCCTCCTCCCCAGGACATAGATTGGGCAGCGGATGCGTTGAAAAACTACAGCTGCTGCCCACGTTGTGCACAATTTTCACAACGTGCGTCGGTATGTCGGGCCGACGCATTGCGACGGCCCCGTACCGACGTAAGTGTGAAAGAAGCCTAACCCTAAATTTAGCCCCAACCCTAACCCTAAATTTAGCCCCAACCCTAACCCTAAATTTAGCCCCAACCCTAGCCCTAACCCTAACCCTAGCCCTAGCCCTAACCCTAGCCCTAACCCTAACCCTAACCCTAACCCTAACCCTACCCCTAACCCTAACCCTACCCCTACCCCTAACCCTACCCCTACCCCTAACCCTACCCCTAACCCTACCCCTAACCCTAACTCTACCCCTAACCCTACCCCTAACCCTACCCCTAACCCTAACCCTACCCCTAACCCTAACCCTACCCCTAACCCTACCCCTAACCCTACCCCTAACCCTAACCCTACCCCTAACTCTACCCCTAACCCTAACCCTACCCCTAACCCTACCCCTAACCCTACCCCTAACCCTACCCCTATGGAGGAGGAGAAGATTAGGACCCAGAAGTCATACAGTAGCTGGGTAACAGAACAAGGGTTGGGGAAAAGTGTCAAGGAGCCTAGTCCTGATCTGGTAAGTATGCCTGTTTGGCTGATATATCAAATGGAAACCAAGGACTGGGATCACTACAGCAGGACATTGCTCCTAGCAAGCAGGAAAATGACTTTGTAGGAAGGAGAGAAATAGGAGTACAGCAAAAGCCAGATAGATGATGTTGGAAGGGGACTTTATAATTAGGCAGACAGAAAGGGTCATCTGCTGCCGAGACTTTGAATGTCAGTGTGTTGTCTACCAGGTGTTCAGGTTGTGAATTGGATAGACAGATTGCTGGGTGGGACTGGGAGACCCCAGAGGTCATGTTACACATTGGTACCAATGACAAAGTGAAAGGTCCTTAAAAATGATTACAGGGAACTAGGAAAGAATCTGAAGTCCAGGACCTCCAAGTTGATGCTTTCAGAAATACTGCTGATGCCCCAAGAGTTACAAGAAAGTCACCAGGAGCTTAGGGAGATAAATAAGTGGCTTAGAAATTGGTGCAGGAAGCAATGGCTTTGGTTCACGGAGAACTGTGACAACTTCTCTGTCAACTACAGGCTCTACAGAAGGGACGTACTGCACCTCAAAATGGTCAGATTGATGGAGGGAAGGTAATTGTGCAAATAAGGGGATAAATAGAGTAGACAGAGAGAGTGAGACACTAGGTGTCACTGAAGATTTTGGGGGCTGGGACATAAAAAGAAAGTAAAGGTGCCGTCATATTAAGTGACGCTGCAACGATATGGACAACGAGCCGATCGCTGCAGCGTCGCTGTTTAGGTCGCTAGGAGACGTCAAACAACGGCAACAGCAGAACGATGCAGGAGCGATCCAGTGATGTACTTATCGTTCTCGCTGGTTGTTCGCTCCATGAAAAAATATAGCAGGCATTGTTGCTTTTGCTGTCAAACACGACGATACACGCCGACCTGGCGACGAAATAAAGTTCTGGACTTCTAGCTCCGACCAGCGATGTCACAGCAGGATCCTGATCGCTGCTGCGTGTCAAACACAACGAGATTGCTATCCAGGACGCTGCAACGTCACGGATCGTTGTCGTTCTCGTTGGAAAGTTGCTCAGTGTGAAGGTACCTTAAGGCTGAGTAAGAGTAACAATTGTGCTAATAGAATCAAATGTCTGCTGGCAAATGGAAGAAGTCTTGCAAACAAAATTAATGAATTGGAGACTTTTATGTCCGCCACAGATAGCCATGACTGAGTAGTGGGTTACAACTTACACTACATTCAGAAAGGAGAGGGAAGACAAAAGAGGTGGAGGGATGTATATTTTTGCTAACTTCAACTTAACACCTGTTTTCAATGATGACATTGGGGAGAGCTTCAACAATGTAGAGTCAGTATGGGTAAATTTACATGGGGATGGCAATAATGGAAAGCTGCTAATTAAAGTTTACTCCAAATGTCCTAATACAGCTGAACAGGTAGAGGATGAAATGCCATAACAAATTAAAAATTCAGCAAACAATAATAGGGTCTTTAGTTTGTGAGATTTTAACTATCCAGACAATCAATTGGACATAGATTATTCTGATTGCACTAAATGCTACAACTTCTTATCCACAGTTCAAGATAATTACCTTGGTATTTGGTAGATAAACCTACCAGGGGAAAAAATCTGCTGGATCTGGTTCTGTTAAATAGACCAGATACAATTTCAGATTCACAGGTTTCGGAACGATTTGGGCAGCAGCAAGCATAATATGATACATTTCAATATAATAGTCAATAAAACATTTCCAAGGGAAAATGGAACTTTAGGAAGGCTGGTTTCAACAAACTGAGGGAAGAGCTTAATCATGTAGACTGGAAACATGTCATGGTAACTGTTAGGCACCGGTGTTTTTCAACTGCACAGGATAGATCCCAAGCCTTGTCTGGTGCTGTGGTCTCTCATTCAGGTTTGGCCGCTGGGATGACTGCTCAGCACAAACTCCGGTCCTAGCGCCTTGCCCATGCTTGTACTAAATATGTAGCTACTGCTGGCTCTTCAGCTAATCCTATGGAGACTACTGTATACATGTGCAGTGTTGTGCTCTGGAGCCTAAGTCCAGATTTCACCCTAGTGAGCATATCCATGGTGTGGCGCCTTCTCATTGGAGCTCGGACATGAGCTGCTCTTGTGATGTGGCAGCTTTAGATTGGTCCACAAGCAAGGTCCTGTCTGACTGGACTTGAGCTTAAGTTATAAAAGGCTCTCAATGGCACACACCGGTGCCCTGGTATCAACTTATGTTCATGTGTGTATGAACTTTGCAACTGTGTGGTCTGTATCTACATGTGCTCGGGGTTAGCTGTAAGCCATTAGAATTCCAGCACCTCCCGAGAGGAGTTGTTTTGAGTGCAGTTGCTGACTGTATGACCACTGTATGCTACCTGCTCCGTTAGTGAGCTTCGGTCCACTGGGAGGTTAGCAGGGATTGTATCTAGTGTCATTTCTATTTTGTTTCTGTGTGCGAGTGAAACAACTCTATAGCAGAGCATCTATTTCATTATTGTGCGTGAGTGACTTGGCTTTAGTGCAGAGCATTTATTCTGTTTTTGTGTATGAGTGACACAGCTTCTCTTGCAGTTCACAGAGGGATGCTTAACTCTATGAGTGCAAGCAATCACTTGCTGCGTATTCAGCCATTGTTCATATTGTTGCAGCTTAACATCTCTGCACGGTGGACCCTGGGTTGCAATTGCACTTTATCATCATATTTATTTAGTGAAGTCCTCCAACCCTAACAGTAATTGAGGATACCAAACATAAATGGGACATGTTTATGGATATACTAGTAGAATCCTGTAGAAAACTTATACCCTCTGGCAATAAAATGTCCAAAAATAAAAAGAAACCATTACAGATAAATAAGACAGTATAACGTTTAATAAGACAAAAAACAAATGACACTCAAAATCTTGAAGGTCGAGAATACAGAAATAGCAATTCAGGAGTGTAAAACATCTCAATAGGAAATGCAAACAAGAAACCAAGCTAGCAAAGGTAGCTACTGAAACACAAATCGGCAGAAACATTCAAATAAATCCCAAAAACTTTTAAGAAATACCGCAATGCCATAAAGAAAAAAATCGATGGTCTTGGCCCTTTAAAATATGATAAAAAGATAATTATAGAGGGCAAAATGCTAAGATATTATACAGACACTTTGATCTGTGTTCACCAATGAATTGACAGTCACAGGGATCATTCAACAAGACAAAACTCAATGTTCACCACCTGATATAACTAATTTAACATGAGAACAAGTCTGAACAAATCAAACATTGACAAATGCCCCAGGCTAGATTGCATTCATGCATGGATATTGATTAAATTGAACTCAGTATTTGAGAGACATTTCATCTTTTTAGAATCTCTTGTAACAGGGCTGGTGCTACAAGATTAGAAGATATTTCACGAGGTGCTGATATTTAAGAAAGGTAAGAAGGTGGATCCAGGCTGCTACCGTCCGGTAAGTCTGATATCAGTAGAGTGCAAAGTTTTTGAGGGCATTATAAGAGATGACTTGCAGAAATATATTGCAGAGAATAAAATAATAACTGACAACCAGCAAGGATTCATGAAATATAAGTTATATTCAAGCAACATGTTGGGTTTCTTTGATTTATCTGGACTTTCCATTTGATACTGTACAACATAACAGCCTTATGCTGAAACTACAGAAGCAGGGACCAAGCGAAACCATATGCAGATGGGAAAGGAATTGGCTAAAAGACAGAAAACAAAGTCATCATAAATAGAGATGAGTCAGAACTACAATGCTCGGATGCTCATTACTCGATCCAAGCAATTCCTGATCCTCATTTTAAACTAACGAGTAAAATGGGAGTCAATAGAGAATCCGGGCATTTTTCTGGCAGGGCCTAAAAGCAGGGTCATCTATACACCCTTGAAGACCACAACTGGACAGCCTAATTAAAATATTAAGAAAGTGTACACCTGTAGCAGGCCAATTTTGGTTTTTATTTGAAACCAACAACATTTCACACATAGCAGGATCTATATATAACAATAGTAATTTTTTTGGCCAAAAAGCATTTTGTGAATTCTACTAGGCCATGTTTTTTTTTAAAAATGTTAATCTACTATAGTTTTACACAAAGCACGTTAAACTTTAACTGTATGAATTATTGAATCTATGCAAAGTTTTGGAAGGTTGATTGTATAGTATAGTATTGATAGTTGATTGTATAGTATAGTAAATACTAGTGAAATGTAACAAGAACTGCTTACAATGTATGGATGAATTTTTGAATCCACAAAAAAGACTTGGAATTTTTTTTAGAGTTTAATATACCAGAGAAATGCAACAACAACTGCGTTACAATGATTGGATGAATCATTGACTTCTTAAACATTTTATCATAGTATTTTGGGATTTTTATATAACACCAACATGTAATAGAAAGCACATAATACTTTATGGATCATTAATTGAATCGCTAAAAAAGTTTTCAACGTTTTTGTTTTTTTATAAAACAACAAAATTTAACAGAAAGCACATAAAGCTGTATGGATGAGTAATTTAATCCAGACAAAGTTCTCATAGCTTTTTTTTGTAATATACTGTATACCATCAAAATGTACCCAAGAATACCATAAGGATGAGCAATATAATAACAAAAAAAGACAACTTGTTGTAAGGGTTATATACCACCGAGATGCACCCCAAAAAATTGGAACTATTTTTTGGACGGTTAGATACCTTGGAAATCTACCCAAGAACATGTAATAATCTACGGGTGAGTAATAAAAAACCAATACATTTTGAACATTTTTTTTGCAGGGTTATGTACCACTGAAATCTACCCAACAGCATGTTAAACTCTATGGATGAGCAATATAATACTGATACATTTTTGAACAATTTTTGAAAGGTTAGATACTACTGAAATGTACACAGGAAAATGTAATATACTATGGGTTATGTACCACTAAAATCTACCCAACAGCATGTTAAACTCTATGGATGAGTAATACAATATCAAAACATTTTTGATCATTTTTTTTGAAAGTTATATACCCCCAAAATGTACCCAAGAACAGGTAATACTGTATGAATGGGCAATAAAATACAGATAAGTTTTTGAATAATTTTTGTGAGGGTTCTATACCACCGAAATTTACCCAAGAATACATAATACTGTGTGGATGATTTTTGGGTCGGTTAAATACCACGGAAATGTACCCAATAACAGATAATAATCTATGGGTGAGCAATATAACACCAATACATTTTTCAACACTTTTTTTGGAGCGATATATATGCAACCCAAAAGTACCCCAAAACACATAATACTTTATGGATGAGTAATTGAATCCAGATACATTTTTTACCTTTTTTTTGGACGATTAGATATCACAGAAATTTACCCCAAACCACAGAGTAGTGTACAGCTGAGAAATTTAACCCAGAAAAATTTTGTAATGCCTTTTTGGAGTGCTAAATGTTAGGGTTGGCGGAACGCACCAAATATATTGTTTATTAAATGGAATTGGTGCGTTCGCAACCCGGGATCCACCGTGCAGGAAAGTACCTGCTGCTAAATAATGGCGGCTCTATATGGCGGTATATACCAACTCTGTTAGCTTCACAGAGTAACCGCGAGAGGCAGGCTCTGTGCCCTGTTAGACTTTCACAGAGGCACAGGCCAACTACTCAGATGTGAGCAGTGAGTGGTCATGCATGCATACACAATCTCCTCGCCGGAGGAGCCAGCATTCTAGGGGCTTATTTCAGCCGGGTCCCTGAACACACTTATACACAATCTCCTCGCCGGAGGTGCCAGCATTCTAGGGGCTTATTTCAGCCGGGTCCCTGAACACATACAAATGCATAACCACATTGGCGCAAAGCATATGACAAAAGACAATACTAGCGCATGGCCGTGCGGTCATGCGCAGTTTATATATAGTTACAGCACAGGAAGCTGCTACCAAAGTTTTGCCCTTTCAGGACCTTCCTGGAGGACCAATGGGATGCGCCGCAGTACCTGAACATGTGACCGAACATGTGACCCTCGACCTCCAATGGGAGACCTTGCCCTGGGCATGCTCAGTGTGTGTAAATAAGGACTTAGTCCCAGAGAGGCCTGCTCGCCGCAGATCAGTGCAGGGTACCATAGGAATGCCAGAAAAGGCAGTAGTGACCCTATGCACCGAATCAGCCTCAGCGAGACGCTGGGAGCAACGTCTCCACTGAGCAGACCCCACTGTGGCCGATGCTGAATTGGAGACCGCAGCAGACACGGATCGAGATTCCCCCTGTGCAGCAGAGGTAACTCGACTCTTAACATTACCCCCCCTCCTAGAGCCCCCCCTCCTTGAGCCTCACTACGCTCAAAGGCTGCAATAAGCAGCGGAGCCCGAATGTGCTCCACAGGCTCCCAGGTTCTATCCTCTGGGCCGTGACCCTTCCAGTCCACCAGATAAAATTTCTTGCCACGTACCACCTTGCACCCCACAATAGCATTCACCTCAAACTCATCCGTGGATGAACCCGATGTCCCAGCAGATGACTCAGAAAACCGGGACAAATGAACAAGCTTTAAGAGGGAAACGTGAAAAGTATCGGTGATACCAAGGCGTGGAGGAATAGCCAAATGGTAGACCAGAGGGTTGACCTGTTCCAGAACCTTAAAAAGGCCAATGTAGCGAGGAGCAAACTTAGTGGACTCAACTCGCAGCCTGATGTTACGGGCGGAGAGCCACACTAAGTCGCCAGGAGCAAAGACCGGAGCGGGGCGCCGGTGTGTATCAGCCGAAACCCTCATTCTCTCCTTGGAGGCCCGGATGGCATCCTGTGTGCGGTCCCAGATGTCACGTGCCTCCACCGCCCAGTCTGCTACCCTAGAATCGGTGGATGACACGGGCATGGGCACAGGGACACGCAGATGCTGGCCGAAATTAAGGAGAAAATGAGTTTGACCAGTGGAATCGGCTACGGCGTTGTTCAAGGCAAATTCCGCCCAAGGTAGCAAAGATGCCCAGTCATCCTGCCTAGCAGAGACGAAATGTCGCAAATATGTCACCAGAGTCTGGTTAGTTCTCTCCACCAACCCATTCGTCTCGGGATGGTATGCAGAGGAGAGGTTTAACTCTATGCTGAGTAAACGGCAGAGCTCTCTCCAAAACCGAGACGCGAACTGGGGACCCCGATCGCTGACAATCTTATCAGGCATACCATGCAATCGGAAAACGTGTTTAATGAACAACACCGCCAAGGCCCGTGCTGAGGGTAACCGAGAAAGTGGCACCAGATGCTCCATCTTAGAGAAATGGTCGGTGACAACCCAAATAATGGAGCAGCCACGCGACTTGGGTAGGCCCACCACAAAGTCCATCCCGACCATCTCCCAGGGCCTGTCTGCCACTGGTAGAGGGTAAAGAAACCCAGCAGGCCGTTGCCGAGGAGACCGATTCTGGGCGCAAGAAATGCACACCTGAATATTGTCCCTGACATCTCGGGCCATATGCGGCCACCAGTATGTTCTCGCCAAAAGCTCAGATGTTCTCTTGGTCCCAAAATGCCCACCCACTCTGGAGGAGTGAGCCCAAGAGAGAACCTCCGGTCGCAAGTTAGCTGGTACGAAAGTCTTGCCCGGGGGCACAGACTCAAGCAAAACCGGAGCTACAGTTCTCAGGCTCTCAGAAGGGACAATAAGCCGAGGCTCCTCCTCCGATGACACTACGGAGCGGGAGAGAGCGTCAGCACGAACGTTCTTCTCCCCGGAGAGGAAATGGAGAGTAAAATGGAACCGGGAGAAGAACAGGGACCATCTAGCCTGGCGAGAATTCAGCCGCTGGGCCGTTTGTAGATATACCAAGTTCTTGTGGTCAGTGAAGACTTGGAAGGGAAAGCGAGCTCCCTCCAAGAGATGTCTCCACTCTGAAAAAGCCAACTTCATGGCTAGCAACTTCCTGTCCCCGATGGAATAATTCCTCTCCGCTGGTGTGAAGGTCTTGTAGAAGAAGAAGAAGCAAGGATGCTTCCGACCTTGAGCATCCTTTTGGAAAAGGACTGCTCCAGCACCAATGGATGAGGCATCCACCTCCAAGATAAATGGTTTATCAACATCGGGGCGATGTAGGATGGGAGCGCTAGCGAAGTGTGACTTGATCGAGAGAAAGGCTTTGGAGACCTCCTCTGACCACAACTTGGGATTTGCTCCCTTTTTGGTGAGGGCAACCAAGGGAGCTACCAAAGTTGAGAAGTGTGGAATGAACTGGCGATAGTAATTAATGAACCTCATAAAGCGCTGCACCGCTTTAAGAGAATGGGGTTCCTGCCAGTCCATTACAGCCTGTAGCTTGGCAGGATCCATAGCCAAACCCTGGGCAGAGATGATGTAACCAAGGAAAGGCAAGGACTCCTGCTCAAACACACACTTCTCCAACTTGGCGTAGAGGGAGTTTGCCCGTAAGAGGTCGAAGACTTTGCGAACATCTCTCCGATGGGAGTCAATATCTGGAGAGAAGATGAGAATATCATCCAGATAGACTACGACCGAGGTGGTGAGCATATCCCGGAAGATGTCGTTCACAAAGTCTTGGAAAACGGCTGGGGCATTACAGAGCCCAAAGAGCATCACCAGATATTCATAGTGCCCATCCCTGGTGTTAAAAGCCGTCTTCCATTCATCCCCCTCACGGATGCGAATCAGGTTGTAAGCACCCCGCAGATCTAACTTCGTAAATACCCTCGCTCCCCGTAGCCTCTCAAACAGCTCAGATATCAGGGGTAATGGATACCTGTTCTTAACGGTGATGGCGTTAAGACCCTACAGGGGTCTATGCATGGACGTAAGTCTCCAGTCTTCTTCTGTACGAAGAAGAACCCAGCCCCTGCCGGTAACACTGACTTCCTAATGAATCCTCTTGCCAGATTTTCTTGGATGTACTGAGACATTGCCTCCGTCTCCAGGAGAGATAACGGATAGACTCGACCCCGGGGAGGCTCAGCACCAGGCAAGAGGTCAATAGGACAGTCATAGGGGCAGTGAGGCGGAAGGGTCTCCGCAGCTCTTTTGGAGAACACGTCTGCATAGGGCCAATAGTGCTTGGGGAGAGAGGAAAGATCTGCGGGTACCGGTGTATTAGCAACCTGAACGCACTCCCTCAGACATCTACCCTCGCAGGATTTACTCCATCCCAAAATTCTCCCAGAGGACCACTCAATATGAGGAGAATGGTAGTGAAGCCATGGCGTCCCCAACAGGACCTCATCAATTCCCTCAGGAATGACTAATAGGGAGATTATCTCCTGATGTGATGGAGACACAGAAAGCGTGAAAGGAATGGTTTGGTGGGTAATCTGTGAGGGTAGTGTTGACCCATTTACCACTCGAACGGTTACAGGCTTGGCGAGCATCACCAAGGGTATTGCGTGACGCTGGGCAAAAGAGGAAGACATAAAATTACCCTCTGACCCAGAATCCACACATAGCTCGACCGTAAGAGTGGATGGGCCTATGGTAATTGTCCCCTTGAAGGACAACTTTGAGGCAAACGTCGCCGTGTCTAGTGTACCTCCTCCAGCTGCCACTAGACGCTGACGTTCCCCCGACCGCTGAGGACCCTTGGAGGCAAGATGTCCTGACTGCCGGCAAACATGACGGACCTTATGTGCACGGGCGGACTGAGACTTGGATCCCGCTCGTGTCACCCCTAAGGCCTCATGTGACTCGGACGCCTGGACTGGAGATTCCAAAGGTTTGGCGAAGGTGGGAGCCAGCCGAAACCTCTGCCTACACTGGGCTCGCTCCAACCTTCGCTCATGAAGACGAAGGTCTATGCGAGTAGATATGGCTATGAGCTCCTCCATTGTGGCGGGAATCTCCCTAGTGGCCAAAGCGTCCTTCACATGGTCAGCCAGCCCCCTCCAAAATACGGGAATGAGAGTTTTATCTGGCCATTCCAACTCAGACGCTAATGTCCGGAAGAGAACAGCAAAATGGCTGACCATGGTTGAACCCTGAGTCAAAGCCAGCAGTTGGAGCGCTGTATCATGGGTGACTTGAGGTCCTAAAAAGACCTGTTTCAGAGAGTCCAGAAACCGAGGAACACTCCGCACCACATGATCGTTGCGCTCCCACAGCGGCGTAGCCCACTCCAACGCTCTGTCCGACAAGAGGGAGATTATGAATCCCACCTTTGCCCGCTCAGTAGGGACACGTGCAGCCAGGAGCTCGAGGTGTATACCACATTGGCTCACGAAACCCCTACAGGACTTACTGTCCCCAGAGTATCTCTCAGGCAAAGGAAGGTGAGATAGGGTCAGAACAGAGGTGGCAGTGGGTAAAGCTGCTGCAGCCACGCTAGCAGCCTGAACAGCTATTGCGGTAACATCCACCGCCGAGGTTGCACGCTCAAGAGACGCCAACCGACCCTCCAGCAGCTGGATGTACCCCTGCAATCGCTGTTCATCCGCCATTGCTTAGCCAGATCCTGGCGCTAGTATACTGTTAGGGTTGGCGGAACGCACAAAATATATTGTTTATTAAATGGAATTGGTGCGTTCGTGTTAGGGTTGGCGGAACGCACCAAATATATAATTTATTAAATGGAATTGGTGCGTTCGCAACCCGGGATCCACCGTGCAGGAAAGCACCTGCTGCTAAATAATGGCGGCTCTATATGGCGGTATATACAAACTCTGTTTAGCTTCACAGAGTAACCGCGAGAGGAAAGCTCTGTGCCCTGTTAGACTTTCACAGAGGCACAGGCCAACTACCCAGATGTGAGCAGTGAGTGGTCATGCATGCATACAAAACTCCTCGCCGGAGATGCCAGCATTCTAGGGGCTTATTTCAGCCGGGTCCCTGAACACACTTAAACACAATCTCCTCGCCGGAGGTGCCAGCATTCTAGGGGCTTATTTCAGCCGGGTCCCTGAACACATTCAAACACATGACCACATTGGTGCAAAGCATATAGCATAAGACGATACTAGCGCATGGCCGTGCGGTCATGCGCAGTTTATATAGTTGCAGCACAGGAAGCTGCTACTGAAGTTTTTGCCCTTTCAGGACCTTCCAGAAGGACCAATGGAAAGTGCTGCAGTACCTGAGCATGTTTTGCCCTTTCAGGACCTTCCAGAAGGACCAATGGAATGTACTGCAGCACCTGAGCATGTGACCGAACATGTGGCCCTCGACCTCCAATGGGAGACCCTGCCCTGGGCATGCTTAGTGTGAGTAAACAAGGACTTAGTCCCAGAGAGGCTCGCTCGCCGCAGATCAGTGCAGGGTACCATAGGAAAGCCAGAAAAGGCAGTAGTGACCCTATGCACCGAATCAGCCCCCAGCGAGACGCTGGGAGCGACGTCTCCGCTGAGCAGAGCCCACTGCGGCCAATACCGAATGGGAGACCGCAGCAGACACGGATCGAGATTCCCCCTGTGCAGCAGAGGAAACTCGACTCCTAACAGTTCGCAACCCGGGATCCACCGTGCAGGAAAGTACCTGCTGCTAAATAATGGCGGCTCTATATGGCGGTATATACCAACTCTGTTAGCTTCACAGAGTAACCGCGAGAGGCAGGCTCTGTGCCCTGTTAGACTTTCACAGAGGCACAGGCCAACTACTCAGATGTGAGCAGTGAGTGGTCATGCATGCATACACAATCTCCTCACCGGAGGAGCCAGCATTCTAGGGGCTTATTTCAGCCGGGTCCCTGAACACATACAAACGCATGACCACATTGGCGCAAAGCATATGACAAAAGATGATACTAGCGCATGGCCGTGCGGTCATGCGCAGTTTATATAGTTACAGCACAGGAAGCTGCTACCAAAGTTTTGCCCTTTCAGGACCTTCCTGGAGGACCAATGGGATGCGCCGCAGTACCTGAACATGTGACCGAACATGTGACCCTCGACCTCCAATGGGAGACCTTGCCCTGGGCATGCTCAGTGTGTGTAAATAAGGACTTAGTCCCAGAGAGGTCTGCTCGCCGCAGATCAGTGCAGGGTACCATAGGAATGCCAGAAAAGGCAGTAGTGACCCTATGCACCGAATCAGCCTCAGCGAGACGCTGGGAGTGACGTCTCCGCTGAGCAGACCCCACTGCGGCCGATGCTGAATGGGAGACCGCAGCAGACACGGATCGAGATTCCCTCTGTGCAGCAGAGGAAACTCGACTCCTAACAGCTAAATATCACAGAAATGTACCCCAGATCACGGACTACTGTATGGGTGCAAAATGTAACCGAGCAACTTTTTTAACACTTGTGAGTGTTATATATCACAGAAAGATACCCCAGAGAACAGAATAGTGTATGGATGAGAAATTTTACTCAGCCAAATTTTTTAAAGCTTGTTTGGAGTTTTATGCACCACCGTAATGTAACCAAGAAAATAAAAAAAAAACATGGAATACTGCTTGGATGAGACATGTAACCCAGCAACATTTTTTAACTCTTTTTTTGGAGTGATAGATATCAGGTTAGTGTACCCCAGTAAATGGAATAGGGTATGGATGAGAAATTTAACTCGACAAAAATTTTAAATGCTCTTTTTAGTGCTATGTATCATAAAAATGTACCCCAGATCACAGAAAACTGTAAGGCTGAGAAATATAACCCACCAAAATTTTTGAACGCATTTTCAGAGTGTTAGATATCACATTAATGTACCCCAGACCACAGAATATTTTATGGGTGTGAGATTGAAACCAGCTAAATTGTTTTACTTTTTTTGCGGTATGTAACACAAAAAAGCACCCCACAGCATGAAATACTGTATGGCTGAAAATTTTGAAATGCTTTTTCCGGAGTGTTATATATCACAAACATGTATCCTAGACCAAGGAATACTGTATGGCTGAGAAATGTAATCCAGCAACATTTTTAAACCCTTTTTTGAGTTTTAGATATCACATTAATTTAATCCGTACCACAGAATGCTATATGGGTGAGTAATTGAGCACAGAAAAAAAAGTAAACTCTTTTTTGCAGTGTTAGATATCATATAAATATACTCCAGACCACGGAATACTGTTGAAATTTAACCCAACAACATTTTTCAATACTTTTTTCGGAGTGTTGTATATCACAAAAATGGACCCTAGAATATTCAATACTGTATTGCTAAGAAATTTAACCCAGCAAAAATTTTGATTCCTTTTTGGCAGTGATAGATATAAATAAAAAATTTACCCAGCAATCAAGCATGTGCCTCTTAATAAATCTAGTGCCTCTGACTTCTGCACACCCTCTCATCCAGATGATCTCTCAATAAAATGTGCACCTACACAGTCTGATATTGTCAGTGGTAAGGGGACACTGTTATATTGTTGTTGAACATAAAATATAGAGATAGTTCATTAAATTAATGTCGCATTTACACATCTTTGTGTCAAGCTCCGAGTACAAACTGTGATTCACGGACCGGCCATGGGTATCCTGACCCGGACTTTACAGCCGCATATAAACATATATGCTGCATTTACACATCTCTGTGTCAAGCTCTGTGTACAGATCGTGATTCATGATCTGTTCACAGATCTCCTGACCTGAACTTGACAGCCTCATAGGTATATATGAGGCTGTAAAGATCAAGTCAGGAGACCCATAGCATGTCCTTTAATCACATCTATCCTGGGAGCTTGACACAAAGATGTATGAATGCAACTTTAAATGAATAAATTGTCACTATTCTTCTTGACTAGCAACAGTTTGACAGTGTCCCCTTAACCCTAACAATATCAGACTGAGTAACAGCACATCCTATTGATAGCGACACAATTGGATAATAGGCAATATTTAGTATTTACTAAAAATAAACATGTCAGAAGAGCTTTGTTATGTACTATATTCTGCCTGTGAATTTGTCTGATCAATGCTGTATTCTTTAGCACAGTCTGCAGTGTGATAATAGTCTTCAGAGCATCTGTGTTGAACTGTTGTCTATCCACTATAAGGTCAAAGTGGTGTAGCTTATATTTTTAAAATGGTTGTCCAACCAATGTAAGGTCTCATTCAGACGTCAATGATTTTCAAATACACAAGAAATGGTGCCTTTGTAACCAGTGTTTTGAATCCTTGTGTTCTCAGTGTTTGGTCAGTGTCATCATATCCATGCGCTGTACATGTTTCTCTCGGACTTATATTGGTACCTTTTATCTGTGGTGCTGATAAAAACAGACATGTCTCTATTATTTTTGCATGGACACATCATCCACGGAAAAACACAGACATGTTAAAAGAACCATAGATTATCATTGGTAAATCACAGATAGAACATGTACATGAAACATGGACCTCTGAGTGAGGCCCAAAGGAGTAGTGTTACAGGTAAAGCAAAAGTCAGCACATCCTGTTGCTGTTTTTATGATATGGGCGAGGACAATTATTGTATGTGTGAAAAGCAAGAAGTGGTCGTCACTCCATGTTCCGGTGTGTGTTCGAGGAGGAAGTTCTTTGCCTTTCCACTTATTGTGTGATTGTATGTGACCTGAAAAATTTTGTGTGCAGGGCTGTTTTTTCAGTCCCAGTCTGGCCTTGAGAAGAAGGAAATTTTCAATAAACAAAAGTGCAGATTATTGGACTACTCCATCTGATTCTAGTATGTTTGACGACAGTCAAAGGTTTACCATCTCTCAACAACATGCTAACAATAAAAATAAAGGTATTCCTCTGAACCTTTGGGAAAGTTAATCCAGATGGGAAAAAAATAAGAAGAAACAGAAAAAATTGTCAAAAATGTAAACAAGTAACATGGTAACGTTAAACGTGTCCAATTATTATTATTATTATTATTATTATTATTTATGTATATAGCACCATTAATTCCATGGTGCTGTACATGAGAAGGGGTTACATCAAAATACAAATATCACTTACAGTAAACAAAACTAACAATGACAGACTGGTACAGAGGGAAGAGGACCCTGCCCCTGTGGCCTTACATTCTACAGGATTATCTGATAGTTCTAATATTATGTATCTTGTCTTATACACAGACTGAAGCTAGCTAAGGGACTGAACTTCAGTATGTGCTCTAACATATGCTACTGGCACTTCCAATTTGAACCTTGTAAAACTCAGACCTCTAGACTGGTTAAAAAACAGAGCAATGATGCATTGAAACAGGCTGACTAAAGGAAGAACATTTTGATGAACAGAAACAATTATATACAAGAGCCTAAAAGGCAATTAGAAGAGAACTAGTTATGTCCCTAATTCTATTAACCTGCAGGTATAGGTTTAATCTGCATGTTATTTGTCATCTAATGATGTTGGGTTGCCTAACTGAAAGAATGACCATTGAGAGGAAATGCACTTCATGATGAACTGTAGAGCGAGCTGTGAATCAAAGTGTTGGGCTTATTTACTGCCACTGCTCGCTGTGTACTGAGCAGTAACTGGAGAACTCCACACATGCCTTCATAACTGAAAACTATTGGCTCTAAATAAACAAAGTTAGTATCCTGCAGGGGTAAATGCTTTCAGTAAGGTGATTGCACAACATTGGAAAGCTGTTCACCTGCAAGTCAACCTTATATCTCCAGTTTAATAGCATTTTTGGACAGGTTCCCTTTAAATTATTCTATAGCAAATTAAAAAAAAGAAAGGATTAAAAATAGCTTCTACACATTTCTACAACAAAGTTTTGAAAGAAGAGCAATTTCTCAAAAAACTGCTGAATAATTGATTCCATTGTGCCCACAACATCTGTGCTGGTATTTTATCCCCAAGGTCCACAAGAATTCCTTCCTCCCATTGGCTAAACCATAGCCAGGATAGACTCTCTGACTCAGAGTTTATCTAAAGATATGCCATCATGTGTCAAAGATCCTGATCATTTCTGGTGCTTGTTGAGAGACATTACCTGGCAGCTAAATGTTCATTTTGCCTTCATAGATGTGAAGAGCTTGCATGCGAATATCTCACAAAACAGAGGTATCAAGTTGCCCAACATACATTATCTAATGCAAATAAGTAAAACATATTGAATTTATTTGTGATATATACTTACACGTAATGCATGTAAGTTTGATGATCAACATTTTCACAAAAATATAAGTACTGCGATGGGTAGCTCCATTACATGCAGTTATGCTAAACTCTTTCTGGTTGTTTTTGAAAATACAAACATTTTAAATTAAAGCAATTAGTTTATCACATACATTTCATTTTTTTGGCTCATTTTGTGGACATTTTTGTAATATAGTCAAGAACTCTGAAATTCAATTCAACGTGTTTATTGAACATGCAAAAAAAAAAACCTTGAATGATATCAACAATTGTTTTACCATAATAGTTGGATGTGTGAATTCAGAATGTACATGTCATAGTTGCTATAAATGATATCTACTGTCAATTATGAAAAATCCACCTCCACAAATTATCTGTTGTATTTTCAAAGTGTTCATATACCGCATGTCAAGACTAGAGATTGATCTCATGTAGTCAATTCGCGGGTTTTTAGTTCATCAAAAGCAGAGATGAAGGTTTTTTTTTATGAAGCTACAGAGATAAAGGAAAACAAAATCCAATGTTATTAATTACCCTGAAAAAGATCTTACAATGTGAGCAACATTAGATCCAATATGCCTCAACATCGATAGGAGCAGAGCAGGACCTGAACACTGCGGTGATACCTCTATTTTTGGTGTTTCAAAATAAAAAAAACCACGTTTGTCTCACAATATTCTGAAGATATCGTGCTTCATGACAATGGTAAATCTTTTTCTATACAACTTGTTTGTGAAAATTGTGAATTTTCAAACTTTTAATTCTTATGCCCTTAAATCAGAGAATTATGTCATACAACATAGTTAATAAATAGCATTTCTCACATGTCTACTTTACATGAGGACAATTTTTGAAACATGATTTCTTTTTTTTTAGGAAGTTCTGAGTTAAAATTCATCCAGCGATTTCTCACTACTACAACAAAATTTACAAAACCATTTTTTTAGGAACCACCTCCCATTTGAAGTGACTCTGGAGGATTTATATGACAGATAATACCCAAAAGTGTCACCATTTTAAAAACTACACCTCCCCCAAGGTGCTCAAAACCACTTTCAAGAAGTTTATTAACCCTTCCAGTGCTTCACAGGAACTAAAACAATGTGGAAGGAAAAAATTAACATTTAACTTTTTTCACCAACATTTTAATTTAGCTCCAAATTTGTTATTTTCACAAGGGTAACAGGAGAAATTGGACTCCAAAATTTGGTGTGCAATTTCTCCTGAGAATGCTGATACCCCATATGTGGAGGAAATCCACTGTTTGGGCACATGGCTGGGTTCGGGAGGGAAGGAGCACCGTTTGACTTTTGAAGCGCAGAAATGGCGTTTGGATAGTCCCTGATGTAACTAAACAGTGGAAAACCCTCACAAGTTACCCCATTTTAGAAAGCAGAGCCCTTAGGGAATTTATCTAGATGTGTCATGAGAACCTGGAACCCCC
Source organism: Ranitomeya imitator (assembly GCF_032444005.1). Lineage (NCBI taxonomy): Eukaryota > Metazoa > Chordata > Amphibia > Anura > Dendrobatidae > Ranitomeya > Ranitomeya imitator. The sequence goes on along the minus strand of NC_091285.1, from coordinate 473,258,316 downwards.
AGGTGCTTTACAGAAGTTTATAACGTAGAGCTGTGAAAATATAAAAAAATCACATTTTACCCAACAAAAATGTACTTTTAGCACCAAATTTTTTATTTTCACAAGGGTAACAGGAGAAAATGGACCAAAAAAATTGTTGTGCAATTTCTTCTGAGTACACCGATACCCCTTATGTGGAGTAAAAACACTGCAGGGCTTGGAAAGGAAGGAGGTACGCTTTGAAACACAGACTTTGATGGAAAGGCCTGCGGGCATCATGTCACATTTGGAGAGCCTCTGATGTGCCTAGACAGTGAAAATCCCCATGAAGTGACCCCATTTTGGAAACTACACCCATCAAGGATTTTTTCCAGGGGTAAAGTGAGCATTTTGAACCCACAAGAACTACACCAAATTTGATAACATTAGATAGTCATATTGCAAGTTTTCTTTTCATGAAAATGTTGTATTAGCTCCAAATTTGTAATTTTCACAATGGGTAATAGAAGAAAATGGACCTAATACTTTGTTGTGCAATTTGTCCCGAATGCGACTATACTCCATATATGGTCATAAACTTCTACTTGGACACATGGCAGGGCTAGGAAAGGAAAGAGCGCTGTTTGCCTGGGATAGATTGTGAATGCTATGTTGCATTTGAAGAGCCAATGACTTGTGAAAATACACACAAGTGACTCCATTTTAGAAACTAGACCTATCAAGGTATTTATATAGGGGTGTACTGAGTATTTTGAACCCATAGGTGCCTCATACAATTGGTAAAGATGTAATTTTTGCATCTGCTGCAAATTTGTCAGGTACACAAGGGTTAATAGGTGAGAATAGACTGCACAATTTCTTGCACAATTTCTCCCTAATGCGATGCTACCCCATATGCTATACAAAATATATATACGGCACTCTTGTTGTTGGTATGGATGGTGCACAAGTAAGGTTTCCAATGCCTTCTCAAGTGATGCAGGTCATATCCACAAGTGCGAACTTACTGTGGTTTCTCCTTCAAAGCATTCTGTTCTGATGAAGGTCTGAATGAAGACCGAAAACATTTAACAAAACCTTGAATGCAATATTAAAAATAATTTTATTTCATCATATCTTAAATTGAGTGCCAAGTTGTTTATTTTGCTGCCCTATATGTTGTCAGAAATTACTATTAGACCACACTTAATGGCTGAGAAGGAAGTAGCACTATTTGGCTTTTGGAGCACAGATTTTCCTTGAATAGTTTGCTGGTGACATTTGCAGAGCCCTGAAGGTACCAGAACAACAGAAAACCCCCAAATGTGAACCCATAGAAGCTGCACCTCTCAGTGAATTAATCTATGGCTGCAATGCCCATTTTGTAACATCCACGCCATGCTTTATCCTGGAGAATTGCAAATCTGCCAGTCTAGTACCCATACATTGTGTCCCCATACAATGTAGCGCCCCCATACATTGTGCCCATCTTGTGCTTCTGGCAATACACACCCATACATGAAGTGCTTCCTCTCCATTACAATAATGCCAAACATGTGGCCTCTTACTGTGATTTAGGCACAGTGGGGCTCAGTAGAGAGACATTTGAATTTGGGAACGCAGAATTCACTGGATTTTATTTGAGGGAGTTGGAGCCATGTCGCTTTTCCAGAGTCTTTGTTCTACCAGTAACGTAGGAACCGTCTATAGTTCCACTGACAGATGATGGACCTGAGAGGGGGCTGGTTTTGTGCTTGATAAATTAAGGTTTTTATTGGTAATATTTTGGGGTACATAATATTATTCAATCGCTTCCAGAATAAGGCTGGATCACATTCTTGTGTTCTACTCGGAGCCATTACATGGGGGTTTCCGTGTAAATCCCATAAAAATGTGATTCAGATGAAACCCCGAGAGAACAACCCACGAAAAGGCAGATGGAGACACTTTGTACTCCCTTTGGTGTCTGCTCCAGTGGTCTCCATCTTTTTAGGCGTGCACAGATCTGAGATCGCCCACACTTGTACTCTAAAAAGATGGCAAAAATGATGGGACACTGCTGGAACACAGACCAGTCCAAAGTGACTCCATTTGCCTCATAAGTGATTGGTTCCGTCTGGGGTTTTGCATGAATTGCAGTTTTGGGGAACTTACACAGAAACCCAGACGTAAGCGCTCAGCACAGGATAAATGTGAGCTGAGCCTTATTTTGATTTTTGGGAGGTAGAGTGAACAAATAGACAGCAGTAAAAGAATAGTTCTTATTTTTATTTTTGCACTCTTTATTGTGTGGTATAAATGATGGGGTCGATTTATTCTTTGAGTCAGTGCGATTACAGCAATACCAGATTTATATAGTTTTTTAAGGCTTTGCTGATATCACACAATAAAAATGCTATTTTATAAAAAGTGTTTTTTGGCGACATATTCTGAGAGCTGTAACTTCTTTCTTTTTTGGCGAACAGAGCTGTACAATGGCTTAATTTTTGCGAGATGAGTTGCAGATTTTTTTTGTACCAGTTTTATGGATACATAATATTTTTTGATCGCTTTTTATTCAAAATTTTCAGACATAGAATCAACAAATACCAGCAATTCAGCTATTGTTTTTATTTACATTTTTTGCACCGTTCACTGTACGGTGAAAGTAATGAGACCGATTTGCTCATTGGTTCGGTAGCAATGCCAGATTTATATAGTTTTTTTTCATGATTTTTATGATTTGCTATTTTTACACACTTAAAACAATATTTCAGCAAAATGAATTTGTTTTTCCATTGTCCTATTCTGAAAGCTGTACATTTTTTATTTTTTTTGCCGAATGAGCCATATCAGCACTTGTTTTTTGTGTTTTGATTTACACGATTTTATTTACATATGACTTTTTGATAAATTTTTATTCACTTTTTGTGAGTCACAATGATGATAAAGTGCCATTTTTTGCATATTTATTCATATTTTTTTACGCCGTTCACCAAACGGAATAATGTGGCAGTTTTATAGAGTGGGTCGTTACTGACTCAACAATACCAATTATGTGTACGTTTATATGTTTATTATTGTTTTATCAGAAATGCTGCATTTTGAGTATATTTTTACGCTTTTACACATTTTATTGTACTTTTTTCAACTTTTTTCCACTTTTTCACTGTGGGACATGTATAATTTTTACTTTGATCACTGGTCTCATAGACTGCTGTTCTCATGTACAGCAGTGCATGAGAGCATTCTGTGTCTCACTGACACACCCTGTGAGACCCAGCTTATTGCGTATCTCACAGGCTACCATACCCTGGGGTCATCACATAACTTCAAGGCACCATGGTAAATATCGAGGCCCACAATTCTCATTGCAGGGGTTTGATGGTTTCTAAGGGGATAAGGGGTTCTTGTGACCCCACCTTGTAACATCAGCATTTAAGGGGTTAATTGGCCTCAATCGTTTGCATAACCAGTCGGGTCCGATACCGCAGGGTGTCAGCTGTCATGAACAGCTGACGCCCGCTAGAATCGCCGCTGCTCCGTGGCGCTATTCTCTTATTCCTCAGTGCTGTTAAAAAGCGGCACTTACTGACTGCTGTTAAAAGGCGTATTGGCGGTTGTTAAGGGGTTAAGACTAGAGGCATTGTGTCTACCAAAGTGAAATAAAAATGGATCTTTCATACATTTAAACTATATTTCTGTTTTTGCTCAGGAAATGTTGTTCAATTAAAAGGAAGTTTTCAGTTTGTTTAATGAAGTGCAAAGTTTATGGCAGGTACCAGACCCGAAAAGGATTGATGTTTCCATATTGTTGGTACCTAATGTCAGCTAAGCCAATACTGAATGATGATACAACATACAGACTGCCTGAATAGCTTTAGGATGCAGGAAAATGAAGGTTAAGCAAATTATCTCAGGACAGTTGACTAATGCTCTTCAAATTAGCTTTTTGTCCTGCTCAACAGCACTCACATAACTCAATTATATTGAATTATAATCCATTACAATATAACAAATTTTGCTTTTGCAAGACACAAATGTAGCACAAATGCATTTCCATTTTTACAAAGCACCCTATTTCCTAAAGAAGTTTTGACATTCATAGCATTGATTTAGCAGAATTTGCCCCCTGGGATTTTAGAATATTTTACATATGGTAGTTTGATGGTCCATATTAATCTAGCTAAAGCCCAAGGGGCTAAACTAGACAGTTTTGAGCAAATTCTACATAAAATATAGGCATAAGTAGTGCAGTAGCTCAATGTTTTTAAATACCTTTCCACACCATCAAGTTCATGTATCCCAAAGGGTCAAAGCAGGAGTTGCACATATGTTCATGTTTACCCATAAAAAGTCAACCATAAGTTATCAGAATAGTTATTTGTCATGTAAAATTATTGAGATTATATTGCAAAAAGAGAACAAGTTTACAAAAGACTTGGATTTTTATTTAATCTGGTAAAATGAGGAAATATTTTGCATTCAGAGTATTAATATGTGCTAATTAATGAGAAGAAATAAGTCAAAAGTTAAAGGGAGCTTGTAAAAAAATTACTTTTCAAACCAAGCACAGCATATTCTCGAAAGATATGAATCTTGCACCTGGAGCAAATATTCATTTGAACTGAGGTTTTTCAAGATTCTATTGTTTATTCCATAGGTTTGAAGAGATATACAGTGGGGCAAAAAAGTATTTAGTCAGTCAACAATAGTGCAAGTTCCACCACTTAAAAAGATGAGAGGCGTCTGTAATTTACATCATAGGTAGACCTCAACTATGGGAGACAAACTGAGAAAAAAAAAAATCCAGAAAATCACATTGTCTGTTTTTTTATCTTTTTTTTGCATATTATGGTGGAAAATAAGTATTTGGTCAGAAACAAACAATCAAGATTTCTGGCTCTCACAGACCTGTAACTTCTTCTTTAAGAGTCTCCTCTTTCCTCCACTCATTACCTGTAGTAATGGCACCTGTTTAAACTTGTTATCAGTATAAAAAGACACCTGTGCACACCCTCAAACAGTCTGACTCCAAACTCCACTATGGTGAAGACCAAAGAGCTGTCAAAGGACACCAGAAACAAAATTGTAGCCCTGCACCAGGCTGGGAAGACTGAATCTGCAATAGCCAACCAGCTTGGAGTGAAGAAATCAACAGTGGGAGCAATAATTAGAAAATGGAAGACATACAAGACCACTGATAATCTCCCTCGATCTGGGGCTCCACGCAAAATCCCACCCCGTGGGGTCAGAATGATCACAAGAATGGTGAGCAAAAATCCCAGAACCACGCGGGGGGACCTAGTGAATGAACTGCAGAGAGCTGGGACAAATGTAACAAGGCCTACCATAAGTAACACACTACGCCACCATGGACTCAGATCCTGCAGTGCCAGACGTGTCCCACTGCTTAAGCCAGTACATGTCCGGGCCCATCTGAAGTTTGCTAGAGAGCATTTGGATGATCCAGAGGAGTTTTGGGAGAATGTCCTATGGTCTGATGAAACCAAACTGGAACTGTTTGGTAGAAACACAACTTGTCGTGTTTGGAGGAAAAAGAATACTGAGTTGCATCCATCAAACACCATACCTACTGTAAAGCATGGTGGTGGAAACATCATGCTTTGGGGCTGTTTCTCTGCAAAGGGGCCAGGACGACTGATCCAGGTACATGAAAGAATGAATGGGGCCATGTATCGTGAGATTTTGAGTGCAAACCTCCTTCCATCAGCAAGGGCATTGAAGATGAAACGTGGATGGGCCTTTCAACATGACAATGATCCAAAGCACACCGCCAGGGCAACGAAGGAGAGGCTTCGTAAGAAGCATATCAAGGTCCTGGAGTGGCCTAGCCAGTCTCCAGATCTCAACCCTATAGAAAACCTTTGGAGGGAGTTGAAAGTCCGTGTTGCCAAGCGAAAAGCCAAAACATCACTGCTCTAGAGGAGATCTGCATGGAGGAATGGGCCAACATACCAACAACAGTGTGTGGCAACCTTGTGAAGACTTACAGAAAACGTTTGACCTCTGTCATTGCCAACAAAGGATATATTACAAAGTATTGAGATGAAATTTTGTTTCTGACCAAATACTTATTTTCCACCATAATATGCAAATAAAATGATAAAAAAACAGACAATGTGATTTTCTGGATTTTTTTTCTCAGTTTGTCTCCCATAGTTGAGGTCTACCTATGATGTAAATTACAGACGCCTCTCATCTTTTTAAGTGGTGGAACTTGCACTATTGCTGACTGACTAAATACTTTTTTGCCCCACTGTAAATAACAAACTCAATGAGATCAACCTACGCAGGTAGGTTGATCTGATCGGCTGCAATGTTGACATCATGACTACATCTATGTAACTGCACATACAAAAAAAGTGACATATTAACATATTATATGTTGTTCCTTCAGTAGAATTATGCATGCAATGGATAAAACCACTAAAGAGCTTCAGTCTGGCATCAGTGTTCCTTGAGAACATGCAACTCACTTACTTATAGCCAAACTGATGGTTCTGTGCTTTAAAAAAAATTAAGTCAAACAAATGAAATAAGTAGGAGAGATAAAAAAAAACGTTGTTGAGACAATTGGCCACATTTCCAATTTTTTTTGTAAAGGAGTAGTCTTCTCAAAGGACAAGGTATACAGAATTCTTGGTGAAATGTAATCATAAAATATTTAAACTCCATGACAACTGTCTATATACGTAGTACTGTACAGTACTGTACAGTTTACATCTACAGTGGCATGTAAAAGTTTGGGCACCACTGGTCAAAATTACAGTTATTGTAAATAGTTAAGAAAGTTCAAGATGAAATTATCTCTAAAAAGTCTAAAGTTAAAGATGACACATTTCCTTTGTATTTTAGGCAAAAAAATACTTTTATTTCCATGTTTTATGTTTTAAAAATTACAAAAAGGAAAATGGGCTGATGCAAAGGATTGGGCCCCAGTGGAGATTTTTGTGCTCAGATAACTTTGACCAAGCTTTCAAACTTTAATTAGCCTGTTAGGGTCATGGCATGTTCACAATCATCTTTAAGAAAGGTCAGGCGATGCAAATTTCCGAGCTTTATTTAAAAAAACAGCCTCCTCTAACCTTGGGCCAAAAAACAGCAGCCATGGGTTCTCCTTAGCTGCTGCCTAGCACTCCGAAAAGGAAAATGGTGGAGGCCCACAGAGCAGAAGATAGCTATAAGAAGATAGCAATCCATTTTCAAGTTGCCTTTTCCTCATTTCAAAATGTAATGAAGAAAATGAAGAAATGTCAGTTATCAGGAACAGTGAAGATCAAGATAAGGTGTAGAAGACCAAGCAAAATTTAAGTGAGAGCTGCCCATAGGATTGCTAGAAAAGCAAATGAGAACCCCCGCTTGACTGCAAAAGACTTTCACTAAGATTTAGCAGACTCTAGAGTTGTGGTACATTGTTCTACTGTTCAGAGACACCTGCAAAAATATGGCCTTCATAAAAGAGTGATCAGAAGATACCTCTTCTACATCCTTACCATGGCAAGTTTATTTTAACTTTTTTCACTTCAGCAAGCGGAAGATCTCTACAAAAAATCTTCTTCTGTCACAGAGTCACAATATAATAGTCAGTTACTACAAATTAACCAATTAATAATGTTATAGAGAATTGTAGATTTCATGTAAATATTTAAATGAGATATAAAACTTGGGTGACATTTTAGGATATTTTGTATTTTACTTTGTTAATATCTGCCAATCCCATTCAAAGGTACAGCTCTTTGTGTCCATTGCATAACAAATGGGTACAGTAACCAAGCGCATTTGAAACAAGCACAATGCCCATCTGTAACCTAGATTAGACAAGTGCACACTGAGTTTTTTCACATCTTACAATGGTCCTAGTGGAAAATGACTTATGCGTATATTGGCAGGCACGGTACTGATTAACGAACTTGCCTCTGACTGTGGAGCCCTATGGGAAAGCTAGTAGGAAACATTGTGCAGTGCCCAATTCCCCCCTCCCACTGCTCCCCCAAGTGATGTACTAATTAGGACGCTCGACTGACCAACGGCAATAAAGGGGAAGGGGCATCTGGCCACACCTACATGGGTTAAATGCAGACTCTCGATGTGGTTCTCACGCCCCCCGGAGCATCTTCTCATCATCGGTGGGGTGGCGCAATCAGGCACCCGTTCTCATGCGGTTTCTTCATCCTGTGCCCCTGGGTGTGTGGCGGGGCCGCGGGGCGTGCGCCGTGGGTCTTGGTCATTGTCTCTGCTCCCTTGCCGCAGCCCCGGATGGCCTGGGCCCGGACTCCTGCGGCTTCCGCTTATGCCACAGTGAGGTCCCAACATGCCCCTCCCACTTCTGCCCCGAGTGGCTGGAGGCCGGGATCAGCCAGTCCCGAGCCGTATCTGCCTCCACATCAGTGGTGCTTTCCTCCTCCCGCCCCCGGGCTCAGGCCAGCACGTGCAGGGCCAAGGCCCCAGCTATCACCATCCACTTTCCAGATTGTCTTAAGCTGGCCCAGCCTACCTCCCCTCAGGACTAATGCCACAGCTGCCTCATCGTCCTTGCGTTTGCGAGCTCCTGGGGTGCAGGCCTGGATTCACCGGGCCCAGGGCACCATAGACCCTGCCCACTTCCAGCGTGTCCCTGTGAGGCTCCGCCCACATTCTCACATCACTTTCTGTGCCTGTCCAGCTCTGTTCCTCCTGCAGGCATAACCGCACTGCCTGCAGGGGGGATGGGGGACAGGGCAGAGGACGCTGTGTACAGCTGCAGAGCATGCTGATCGGTCCTACCTGACCGAGAAGCGCGCTCTGCAGTTTCAGTCATCATGTTAGAATGTGAATGCACCAAGCACCACTAACTTTATGAGCCCCATCACAGTCCACACCATCCTTTCTGCAGGCGCAGCCACGCTGCCTGCATGGGGGATGCTGAGACAGGACTTAGGTCCCACAATGCTGCTGAGCATGTTGATCATTCTATACAATCGATCTGCACCTCTCTGCGGCAGCAACAAGCCATTAATACACTCACACTGACATACAAAGCCATCCACAACCTGTCTCCTCCATACATCTGTGACATGGTCTCCCGGTACCTACCTACACGCGACCTCCGATCCTCCCAAGACCTCCTTCTCTACTCCCCTCTCATCTCTTCTTCCCATAACCGCATCCAAGACTTCTCCCGTGCTTCCCCCATACTCTGGAACTCTCTACCCCAACACATCAGACTCTCGCCTAACATAGAAACCTTCAAAAAGAACCTGAAGACCCACCTCTTCCGACAAGCCTACAGCCTGCAGTGATCCTCAACCTACTGAACAGCCGCGCAACCTGCCCTACCCTCTCCTAGTGTATCCTCACCCACCCCCTGCAGACTGTGAGCCCTCGCGGGCAGGGTCCTCCCTCCTTATGTACTCGTGTGCCTTGTTATCTGCTCATGTTTAATGTATTTGTCTATATTTGCCCCGTATTCACATGTAAAGCGCCATGGAATAAATGGCGCTATAAAAATGTATAATAATAATGTATAATAATAATTAATAGTATGCCTAATATTATTTCACCGATCACTAATGTACTACTAACACGTCTAACGCCCCCGCCCAAACAGAAGCAAATAAAGTACTTTAACCCCTTCCCTCCCATACATGGCCCATAATATTGATTATGGCAGCATAGCGCCACGTCTCATATTAGACAGCACACCACTACCGGCAATGGTCCTTAATACACTTAATGAACCCCTATCGCCCACGATACAGAAAACGGTAATGCAATAACATTCCCCTTGCTAACTAGGACAGCCTTACCAGTTATGGTAGCATGGTACCACGGTCCTAGTGGAAAACCACTTATGTGCTTATGTGCATATTGTGCTGTCCAAGTGACATCAGTTGCACACATAGACCACACACAGACCGATAATACTTCTATCTGAAAGTACTCTAACTGAAACAATTGCAATGTAAGTAGCTCCCAAAAAAGTAATTTATAACATATGCTAAGGAGAATGAGTGTCTACTTACTTTCATTTTGCCTGGAAGGTGTATATCAGCTGTTGTACGCAGGCAGAGAATAAATTAAGAGATTACTGTACTTGCCCATAATTATCTCCACTCGGCCACAATTGTTTTGAAAAATATACAAGATTTAACTAAACACTATCAGCTCATAGCTGATGTAATTGATATGGTTGTGCCTAAAGAAATAACCTTTGTGATATACTGTAATTATTTATCATGTAAAAATATCATACTTTCCTTAAATGATGTAAGCATGACAATTGTAACAAAAAGGCTGCAATGTCTAAACCTGAAAGTCATTGCCTCACTAAGCACTATGTAGCAGACATGAACTGTCTGTGCATTACCAAAATGATCATTCACTGTCATTCTAAATCTCATTGACATTTTGCATGGTACACTAGTACATGGCACTGCCACAATCACAGCCTGTCCATTACATTTTAAGGCAGCTGATAAGATACACTATAGAAAGAGAAAGTTCCTATTATATTCTATTGCCCCATGGATATGGCCTTAACACAGCAAATCCCATAAAAATAAAAACAACTGAAGTTCTAATGTTTGGAAACGTTTTACTTCCATTAAAGCAGGGACTGGCTAGGCTGAAGGACAGAGGAGCATTGGCCTCCCAGGATTTCTTCACAGCAGGTGTCTAGGGCTGCCTTCTGCTTTAGCAACTGTTGCATGGCACAGCGCCTATAAATATAGCGGCCTAGTTGCATCACAACGTACCAGACACACCCACCCAGCACACTATGTGTGGCTGCATCCTATCATGCAAGTGCAGCTGGTTGAAGGGGATTCCTGACTGTTCTGCTCTGCCATTCAGGACCTGGGCAGAGCTTAGTGCTGACTCTGTCCCCTCGCTCATCTTCCAGCGTTGCCTTTCAGGGCTTCCTGCTAGATGCAGAGGGCAGCTCCTGGCTGGTGAATTAATAGTAAGCTGAATGTGTAGAATGCAGGACCACATTATAGTATGCTTTACTCTGCACTGTGGTGGTCTGGGTGTGGGGCTTATAAAATGAGGCGATACCACCAAGTATATTATGAAATCTGGGGTCTGCTATAGTGTATATTAAGAGGATTTTGAACCATGTATATTATGAGGGGCTGGTTGTCAGCTTCTATGTATATAAGTGGTATCTAATCTTTGTTAGCTTGAGAGCCACATTCATCTTTGAGAGATGGTCGCTAACCACATCAAGAACACCCTGAATAGTAATGATCATCAGAGCCAGAATAATGATAACCAAGCTTTCTGTGGGAAGATTTGGCTATGTTCCCATATCTACAGTAGAGACCAAAAGTTTGGACACACCTTTTCATTTAAAGATTTTTCCGTATTTTCATGACTATGAAACGTGTAAATTCACACTGAAGGCATCAAAACTATGAATTAACACATGTGGAATTATATACTTAACAAAAAAGTGTGAAACAACTGAAAATATGTCTTATATTCTAGGTTCTTCAAAGTAGCCACCTTTTGATTTGATGACTGTTTTGCACACTCTTGGCATTCTCTTGATGAGCTTCAAGAGGTAGTCACCGGGAATGGTTTTCACTTTCACAGGTGTGCCCTGTCAGGTTTAATAAGTGGGATTTTTTGCCTTATAAATGGGGTTGGGACCATCAGTTGTGTTGTGCAGAAGTCTGGTGGATACACAGCTGATTGTCCTTCTGAATAGACTGTTAGAATTTGTATTATGGCAAGAAAAAAGCAGCTAAGTAAAGAAAAACGAGTGGCCATCATTACTTTAAGAAATGAAGGTCAGTCAGTCCAAAAAATTGGGAAAACTTTGAAAGTGTCCCCAAGTGCAGTTGCAAAAACCATCAAGTGCTACAAAGTACCTGGCTCACATGAGGATCGTCCCAGGAAAGGAAGACCAAGAGTCACCTCAGCTTCTGAGGATAAGTTTATCCGAGTCACCAGCCTCAGAAATCACAGGTTAACAGCAGCTCAGATTAGAAACCAAGTCAATGCCACACAGAGTTCTAGCAGCAGACACATCTCTACAACAACTGTTAAGAGGAGACTTTGTGCAGCAGGCCTTCATGGTAAAATAGCTTCCAAGAAACCACTGCTAAGGACAGGCAACAAGCAGAAGAGACTTGTTTGGGCTAAAGAACACAAGGAATGGACATTGGACCAGTGGAAATCTGTGCTTTGGTCTGATGAATCCAAATTTGAGATCTTTGGTTCCAACCACCGTGTCTTTGTGCGACACAGAGAAGGTGAACGGATGGACTCTACATGCCTGGTTCCCACCGTGAAGCATGAAGGAGGAGGTGTGATGGTGTGGGAGTGCTTTGCTGGTGACATTGTTGGGGATTTATTCAAAATTGAAGGCATGCTGAACCAGCATGGCTACCACAGCATCTTGCAGCGGCATGCTATTCCATCCGGTTTGCGTTTAGTTGGACCATCATTTATTTTTCAACAGGACAATGACCCCAAACACATCTCCAGGCTGTGTAAGGGCTATTTGACCAAGAAGGAGAGTGATGGGGTGCTATGCCAGATAACCTGATGGTTTACGGTGAGATGGACTGCAGAGTGAAGGCAAAAGGGCTAACAAGTGCTAAGCATCTCTGGGAACTCCTTCAAGATTGTTGGAAGACCATTTCCGGTGACTACCTCTTGAACCTCATTAAGAGAATGCCAATAGTGTGCAAAGCAGTCATCAAAGCAAAAGGTGGCTACTTTGAAAAACCTAGAATATAAGACATATTTTCAGTTGTTTCACACTTTTTTGATAAGTATATAATTCCACATGTGTTAATTCATAGTTTTGATGCTTTCAGTGTGAATTTACCAATTTTCATTGTCGTGAAAAATACGGAAAAATCTTTAAATGAGAAGGTGTGTCCAAACTTTTGGTCTGTGCTGTATGTAACCAGCTTGGTTCTGTTCTTATAAGCCCAGTTCTGCTCCCATGTCTGTGTAATTAGTTTGGTTCTGTTCCCATATCTATGTAGTAAGCTCAGTTTTGTTCCATTTTCTTTGTAGCAAGCTCAGTTCTGCTCTTGTACTCTTGTATCCATGTAGTAAAACTGGTTCCTTTCCAATATATTTGTATGCGCTTCTTACAGGATAGGAAATAGTAGAATACATAACAGCATGTAAATACACACCCTGCATCCACCCAGCTTAATCACACCCCTCAGCAATTCTTTGTTTCAGTGAGCTTGCATGAGATTTACTACACCCTATGAAATTTTGGCAAGCCTGAGGCTATTAACCCCTTCATTACTCTAATATTTCCATAAATACATTCCATCAAATCTTTTATGGGAATTTCCACATTTCTGAGAATTGCTTTGTTTTTTTCTTTCAGTTCTTTCCCCATGTAAAAATAATACAAGACCTTCTGCCACAAAGATCTGTGCATAGATGTAATATTGTAAATACATCAGAGCTTCAGATGTGTGATTATAGCACTCCTTCCTGAAAAGCAATTTGTAATCCACTGACCTATCTGCATCCAACCCACTTTTGGGACAACTTTTAAAATATGGGTGGAAGGGTGGTAGATGAAGGCTAAAGGAGTTGTTCAATTCTATATTTATAGTTACATATGTCCCATTGTAATCTGAAAATAATAAAATTCACATTCTCTCCTATGGGACCCCACACTGTTCTTCCTCATCACTAACCGTGTTTACCATCTGTGACCAGGGAATATCCTATGACCACTGCAGACAATCTGCCACCACTGACAGGCTGCAGAGCTGATGGTCCTTCTGAATAGGAAGAGTGAGCTAGAAGACTTTCTCTTCCAGGTCAGTTGGAATGGTACTAATGTAACCTATCATATCATATGACATTTTGCACTGGAAACAGAAGTGAGGAAAATGGCAGGATATTTCCTCCAGCATAAGAGAACAGAAGTACAGTAGTTGAGTATTTTTTTTATTTTAAGACCACTATGGACCCATTTATAAAATAAAAGTTAGTAGTGAAAAGCCCTTTAAATTGCAAGGGACTAATTTTAAATTTTTGTAACTAGATATTGACATTTAATATGTAATGAAGAACACAATATCAATATAAAAAGCATCTACACCTTTGTAACTTTTATGTAACTTTGCAAATAGTTTTCATGAAAAGTGTTCTACTGTTTTGTGTTTACAATACTAACATACACCTATATGTTTCCATTGATACACTTCTGTATAAACAAATCGTGTGTACTGATCTCTCCTTCAAACCACATATCCAAGCCCTTCCTGCCGCCTTCAACTCAAAAATATTTCACAGATCCGTACATTCCTAACCAAGAATCTGCAAGAACCCTAGTCCATGCCCTCATCATCTCCCGCCTCGACTACTGTAACCTCCTGCTCTGTGGCCTCCCCTCTAACACTCTTGCACCCCTCCAATCTATTCTAAACTCTGCTGCCCGACTAATCCACCTGTCCCCCCGCTATTCCCCAGCCTCTCCCCTCTGTCAATCCCTTCACTGGCTCCCCATTACCCAGAGACTCCAGTACAAAACCCTAACCATGACATACAAAGCCATCCACAACCTGTCTCCTCCATACATCTGTGACTTCGTCTCCCGGTACTTACCTGCACGCAACGTCCGACCCTCACAAGTTCTCCTTCTATACTCCCCTCTTATCTCCTCTTCCCACAATCGCATACAAGATTTCTCTCGCGTATCACCCCTACTCTGGAACCCTCTACCCCAACATATCAGACTCTCACCTACCATTGAAACCTTCAAAAAGAACCTGAAGACCCACCTCTTCCAACAAGCCTACAACCTGCAGTAACCACAGATCGACCAAACCACTGCACGACCAGCTCTATCCTCACTTACTGTATTCTCACCCATCCCTTGTAGATTGTGAGCCTTCGCGGGCAGGGTCCTCTCTCCTCCTGTACCGGTTGTGACTTGTATTGTTTAAGATTATTGTATTGTTTTTATTATGTATACCCCTCCTCACATGTAAAGCACCATGGAATAAATGGTGTTATAATAATAAATAATAATAATAATAGTGTGAACCTATAGTTATAGTCCTTTTTTTTTTCATTTTCAACTTCTTGCTAACTTTCTACAAAATTGACCCTATTCACAATTGCATTTCTGCCTCCTTTTGGACTAGTTTTGCTGTGTTAAACCTGTTTTTGATTTTTGACAAATTCTTCTTTAAATTTTGTTTTGGGAATAGTTTTTGCTTTCTAGATGTTTGTGGCTGATGTTTCAATTGTAATTTTTGAAAGAGTCTTAAAATCTTTGCAAAAATGTACTTCAGTCCCGCTGAAATGTTTGCACAAACTTTTCTAAAATTTAACATGTTATGTTACTTTTTACTTTAAAAAGAAGCAAAGCAATGGGTTAAAGATAATAAGTCAAATAACATCGTCAATCTGCACATAGCGGGTTAATCTGCAGGTTAATAATGTTAGAAAGTTGCCTTGCAATATTACTAAAAGTGAAGCACCAGGGGGAAAATGAACTTTAACCCCTTCCCGACCTGTGACACAGCGTATGCATCATGAAAGTCAGTGCCAATCCGACCTGTGACGCATATGCTGTGTCACAGAATGATCGCGTCCCTGCAGATCGGGTGAAAGGGTTAACTCCCATTTCACCCGGCTACGATCGCTCTGATTGGCTGTTGAAAGTGAAACTGCCAATCAGAGCGATTTGAAATATTTCACCTAAAAAACTGGTGAAATATTACAATCCAGCCATGGCCGATGCTGCAATATCATCGGCCATGGCTGGAAATACTAATGTGCACCCACCCCACCCCACCGATCGCCCCCCCAGCCCTCCGATCTGTGCAGCGCTCCCCCATCCTCCTGTCCGCTCCCCCCGTGCTCCAATCACACCCCCCGTGCTCCAATGAAACCCCCCCGTGCTCCGATCCCCCCCCGCACAGCGATCCCCCCCGTGCTCCGATCCACCCCCCTGCACAGCGATCCCCCACCCCGTGCTCCAATCCACCCGCACGCACACCGATCCTCATCCATGCTCCGACGCCCCCCCCCGTGCTCCGACGCCTCCCCCCCGTGCTCCGACGCCCCCCCGTGCCCTGATCTCCCCCCCCTTATACTTACCGAGCCTGCCGGTGTCCGTCTTCTTTCCCGGGCGCCACCATCTTCCAAAATGGCGGGCGCATGTGTAGTGCGCCCGCCGAATCTGCCGGCCGGCAGATTCGTTCCAGAGTGAATTTTGATCACTGAGATATAACCTATGTCATTGATCAAAATAAAAAAAATAGAAAATGACCCCCCCCTTTGTCACCCCCATAGGTAGGGACAATAAAAAAAAATAATAATTTTTTTTTTCCACTAAGGTTGGGGTAAGAACTAGGGTTAGGGTTAGGGTTAGGGGTAGGGTTAGGGGTAGGGTTAGGGTTAGGGTTAGGGGTAGGGTTAGGGGTAGGGTTAGGGTTAGGGGTAGGGTTAGGGGTAGGGTTAGGGTTAGGGGTAGGGTTAGGGGTAGGGGTAGGGTTAGGGTTAGGGGTAGGGTTAGGGGTAAGGTTAGGGGTAGGGGTAGGGGTAGGGTTAGGGTTCGGGATGTGCACATGTATTCTGGTCCTCTGCGGATTTTTCCGCAGAGGATTTGATAAATCCGCAGTGCTAAAGCGCTGTGGATTTACCGCGGTTTTTCTGCGCATTTCACTGCGGTTTTACAACTGCGATTTTCTATTGGAGCAGTTGTAAAACCGCTGCGGAATCCGCAGAAAGAAGCGACATGCTGCGGAATGTAAACCGCTGCGTTTCCGTGCAGTTTTTCCGCAGCATGTGTACAGCGATTTTTGTTTCCCATAGGTTTACATTGAACTGTAAACTCATGGGAAACTGCTGCGGATCCGCAGCGTTTTCCGCAGCGTGTGCACATACCTTAAGAATTAGGCTATGTGCACACGGTGCGGATTTGGCTGCGGATTCGCAGCAGTGTTCCATCAGGTTTACAGTACCATGTAAACATATGGAAAACCTAATCCGCTGTGCCCATGGTGCGGAAAATACCGCGCGGAAACGCTGTGTTGTATTTTCCGCAGCATGTCAATTCTTTGTGCGGATTCCGCAGCGTTTTACACCTGTTCCTCAATAGGAATCCACAGGTGAAATCCGCATAAAAAACACTGGAAATCCGCGGTAAATCCGCAGGTAAAACGCAGTGCCTTTTACCCGTGGATTTTTCAAAAATGGTGCTGAAAAATCTCATACGAATCCGCAACGTTGGCACATAGCCTTAGGGTTAGGGTTGGGTTGGAATTAGGGTTGTGGTTAGGGGTGTGTTGGGGTTAGGGTTGTGATTAGGGTTATGGCTACAGTTGGGATAAGGTTTAGGGGTGTGTTGGAGTTAGAATTGAGGGGTTTCCACTGTTTAGGCACATCAGGGGGTCTCCAAACGCAACATAGCGCCACCATTGATTCCAGCCAATCTTGTATTCAAAAAGTCAAATGGTGCTCCCTCACTTCCGAGCCCCGACGTGTGCCCAAACAGTGGTTTACCCCCACATATTGGGTACCAGCATACTCAGGACAAACTGCGCAACAATTACTGGGGTCGAATTTCTCCTGTTACCCTTGAGAAAATAAAAAATTGCTTGCTGAAACATCATTTTTGAGGAAAGAAAAATGATTTTTTATTTTCACGGCTCTGCGTTGTAAACGTCTGTGAAGCACTTGGGGGTTCAAAGTGCTCAGCACATATCTAGATAAGTTCCTTGGGGGGTCTAGTTTCCAAAATGGGGTCACTTGTGGGGGGTTTCTACTGTTTAGGCACACCAGGGGCTCTGCAAACGCAACGTGACGTCCGCAGACCATTCCATCAAAGTCTGCATTTCAAAAGTCACTACTTCCCTTCTGAGCCCCGACGTGTGCCCAAACAGTGGTTTACCCCCACACAAGGGGTATCAGCTTACTCAGGAGAAACTGGACAACAACTTTTGTGGTCCAATTTCCCCTGTAACCCTTGGGAAAATAAAAAATTCTGGGCTAAAAAATTATTTTTGAGGAAAGAAAACGTATTTATTATTTTCACGGCTCTGCGTTATAAGCTTCTGTAAAGCACTTGGGGGTTCAAAGTGCTCACCACATATCTAGATAAGTTCCTTTGGGGGTCTAGTTTCCAAAATGGGGTCACTTGTGGGGGGTTTCTACTGTTTAGGCACACCAGGGGCTCTGCAAACGCAACGTGACGTCCGCAGACCATTCCATCAAAGTCTGCATTTCAAAAGTCACTACTTCCCTTCTGAGCCCCGACGTGTGCCCAAACAGTGGTTTACCCCCACACAAGGGGTATCAGCTTACTCAGGAGAAACTGGACAACAACTTTTGTGGTCCAATTTCCCCTGTAACCCTTGGGAAAATAAAAAATTCTGGGCTAAAAAATTATTTTTGAGGAAAGA
This sequence comes from Ranitomeya imitator, assembly GCF_032444005.1. NCBI lineage: Eukaryota > Metazoa > Chordata > Amphibia > Anura > Dendrobatidae > Ranitomeya > Ranitomeya imitator. Next base: position 473,239,972 of record NC_091285.1, on the reverse strand, counting down.
AAACGTATTTATTATTTTCACGGCTCTGCGTTATAAACTTCTGTGAAGCACTTGGGGGTTGAAAGTGCTCACCACATATCTAGATAATTTCATTTCGGGGTCTAGTTTCCGAAATGGGGTGACTTGTGGGGGGTTTCTACTGTTTAGTCACATCAGGGGCTCTGCAAACGCAACCTGACGCCCGTAGAGCATTCCATCAAAGTCTGTATTTCAAAACGTCACTACTTCATTTCCGAGCCCCGGCAAGTGCCCAAATAGTAGTTTACCCCCACATATGGGGTATCACCGTACTCAGGAGAAACTGGACAACAAATGTTGGGGTCAAATTTCTCCTGTTACCCTTGGGAAAATTAAAAAATTCTGGGCTAAAAAATTATTTTTGAGGAAAGAAAACGTATTTATTATTTTCACTGCTCTGTGTTATGAACTTCTGTGAAGCACTTGGGGGTTCAAAGTGCTCACCTCACATCTAGATAAGTTCCTTTCGGGGTCTAGTTTCCAAAATGGGGTCACTTGTGGGGGGTTTCTACTGTTTAGCCACATCAGGGGCTCTGCAAATGCAACGTGACGCCAGCAGAGCCTTCCATCAAAGTCTGCATTTCAAAACGTCACTACTTCACTTCCGAGCCCCAGCATGTACCTAAACAGTGGTTTACCCCCACATATGGGGTATCAGCATACTCAGGAGAAACTGGACAACAACTTTTGGGGTCAAATTTCTCCTGTTACCCTTGGGAAAATAAAAAATTGTGGGCTAAAAAATCATTTTTGAGAAAATAATTTTTTTATTTTATTTTCATGGCTCTGCGTTATAAACTTCTGTGAAGCACTTGAGGGTTCAAAGTGCTCACCACACATCTAGATTAGTTCCTTTGGGGGTCTAGTTTCCAAAATGGGGTCATTTGTGGGGGATCTCCAATGTTTAGGCACACAGGGGCTCTCCAAACGCAACATGGTGTCCGCTAATGATTGGAGCTAATTTTCCATTTAAAAAGCCAAATGGCGTGCCTTCCCTTCTGAGCCCTGCCGTGCGACAAGCAGTGGTTTACCCCCACATATGGGGTATCTGCGTACTCAGGACAAACTGGACAACAACATTTGTGGTCCAATTTCTCCTATTACCATTGGCAAAATAGGAAATTCCAGGCTAAAAAATCATTTTTGAGAAAAGAAAAATTATTTTTTATTTTCATGGCTCTGCATTATAAACTTCTGTGAAGCACCTGGGGGTTTAAAGTGCTCAGTAAGCATCTAGATAAGTTCCTTGGGGGGTCTAGTTTCCAAAATGGGGTCACTTGTGGGGGAGCTCCATTGCATAGGCACACAGGGGCGCTCCAAATGCGACATGGTGTCCGCTAACAATTGGAGCTAATTTTCCATTCAAAAAGTCAAAAGGCGCGCCTTCCCTTCCGAGCCCTGCCTTGTGCCCAAACAGTGGTTTACCCCCACATATGAGGTATCGGCGTACTCGGGAGAAATTGCTCAACAAATTTTAGGATCCATTTTATCCTATAGCCCATGTGAAAATGAAAAAATTGAGGCGAAAAGAAATTTTTTGTGAAAAAAAAGTACTTTTTCATTTTTACGGATCAATTTGTGAAGCACCTGAGGGTTTAAAGTGCTCACTAGGCATCTATATAAGTTCCTTGGGGGGTCCAGTTTCCAAAATGGGGTCACTTGTGGGGGAGCTCCAATGTTTAAGCACACAGGGTCTCTCCAAACGCGACATGGTGTCCGCTAACGATGGAGATAATTTTTCATTCAAAAAGTCAAATGGCGCTCCTTCCCTTCCGAGCCTTACCATGTGCCCAAACAGTGGTTTACCCCCACATGTGAGGTATCGGTGTACTCAGGAGAAATTGACAAACAAATTTTAGAATCCATTTTATCCTGTTGTCCATGTGAAAATGAAAAAATTGAGGCTAAAATAATTTTTTTGTGAAAAAAAAGTACTTTTTCATTTTTACGGATCAATTTGTGAAGCACCTGGGGGTTTAAAGTGCTCACTATGCATCTAGATAAGTTCCTTGGGGCGTCTAGTTTCCAAAATGGGGTCACTTGTGGGGGAGCTCCAATTTTTAGGCACACGGGGGCTCTTCAAACGTGACATGGTGTCGGCTAAAGAGTGGAGCCAATTTTTCATTCAAAAAGTCAAATGGCACTCCTTCCCTTCCAAGCCCTGCCGTGCGCCCAAACAGTGGTTTACCCCCACATATGAGGTATCAGCGTACTCAGGACAAATTGGACAACAACTTTCGTGGTTCAGTTTCTCTTTTTACCATTCGGAAAATAAAAAAATTGTTGCTGAAAGATCATTTTTGTGACTAAAAAGTTAAATGTTCATTTTTTCCTTTCATGTTGCTTCTGCTGCTGTGAAGCACCTGAAGGGTTAATAAACTTCTGGAATGTGGTTTTGTGCACCTTGAGGGGTGCAGTTTTTAGAATGGTGTCACTTTTGGGTATTTTCAGCCATATAGACCCCTCAAACTGACTTCAAATGTGAGGTGGTCCCTAAAAAAAATGGTTTTGTAAATTTTGTTGTAAAAATGAGAAATCGCTGGTCAAATTTTAACCCTTATAACTTCCTAGCAAAAAAAAAATTTTGTTTCCACAATTGTGCTGATGTAACGTAGACGTGTGGGAAATGTTATTTATTAACTATTTTGTGTCACATAACTCTCTGGTTTAACAGAATAAAAATTAAAAATGTGAACATTGCGAAATTTTCAAAATTTTCGCCAAATTTCCGTTTTTATCACAAATAAACACAGAATTTATTGACCTAAATTTACCACTAACATGAAGCCCAATATGTCACGAAAAAACAATCTCAGAACCGCTAGGATCCGTTGAAGCGTTCCCGAGTTATTACCTCATAAAGGGACACTGGTCAGAATTGCAAAAAACGGCAAGGTCTTTAAGGTCAAAATAGGCTGGGTCATGAAGGGGTTAAGTCTCCCAGGAGCCACCGGTTTTCAGTTATACAGGTGTGCCGATGCAGCTACAATCACTGATCACTATGCTGTGAGCTGCAAGCACACCCCGACACTTTATCTGCCAGCCATCTCTGCAGTGCATCAGTGCAGAGTCGGCTAACAGCCAAAGTGCTGGGGTGTGCTTGTCGTTGCTGCTCACTGTGTTCTTCATATTGATAGCAACATGTAAATTAACCCTATATTTGCAGATTTGATGCGTTATCTGACCTGACATATTCCCTATAAATAAAGAGCATTTTTGATTTTCAAGAGCCATATGCACAATTTTAAAGAATTTGGCTTATAAACTATCAATTAATACCACAAGGGAAAAAAATTAAAGTCACTTGAAAACGTCAATGATGAATGGGGCCCAATATCTGTATATTCCTTGTTTTCAGAATCTAGCAAATCAGCCATTGAACTCTGTGGAAAGTATACAAAAAATATATTCCACGCTATTCAGTTATATTATAACTAAGGTAACAATGGAGTTTGTACATGAGCAGGGTATTAATATTGACTCATAATTTTCACCCTGCAGAGTAAATTCTTTTTTAAATGAGCCATCAATCCAATAGCTCAATAAGCGACTGACAAAAGAAAGGCCAAATTTATCACTCATCAATCATGATTTACCATTTTCTCTAACTAAAAAATATAGCTACTGTCATATTTCAGACTATGTCTCTGTTATAGCCTCGTATATAAGTGAAATCCCTGTGTCCCGCTAATCATTTATTATGGAAGTATGTGTTCTGCAAGATAGTGCTGCTCATCATTGCAATCTTTAAATGAACACCTTGACATTTTCTATTTATTTCTGACATGCATGAAAATGGTTGGGGACCAGAGTAGAACAATGACTTTAAGGTGCAGATACTTCGGAGTATATTCCAACAATGACAATTATTATGAAAGGAAAGTAATGATTAGTGTTGAGCGATACCGTCCGATACTTGAAAGTATCGGTATCGGATAGTATCGGCCGATACCCGAAAAGTATCGGATATCGCCGATACCGATATCCGATACCAATACAAGTCAATGGGACACCAAGTATCGGAAGGTATCCTCATGGTTCCCAGGGTCTGAAGGAGAGGAAACTCCCCTTCAGGCCCTGGGATCCATATTAATGTGTAAAATAAAGAATTAAAATAAAAAATATTGATATGCTCACCTCTCCGGCGGCCCCTGGACATCACGCTGGTAACCGGCCGGCTTCTTTGTTTAAAATGAGCGCCTTTAGGACCTGCGAATGACGTCGCGGATTCTGATTGGTCGCGTGCCGCTCATGTGACCGCCACGCGACCAATCAGAAGCCACGACGTCATTCGCAGGTCCTCAATTCCTAGAAGTAGGAGTTTGGTGAATGAGAATGACGTTGCGGCTTCTGATTGGTCGCGTGGCGGTCACATGGGCGGCACGCGACCAATCAGAATCCGCGACGTCATTCGCAGGTCCTAAAGGCGCTCATTTTAAACAAAGAAGCCGGCCGGTTACCAGCGTGATGTCCAGGGGCCGCCGGAGAGGTGAGCATATCAATATTTTTATTTTAATTCTTTATTTTACACATCCCTATGGATCCGATACCGATACCCGATACCACAAAAGTATCGGATCTCGGTATCGGAATTCCGATACCGCAAGTATCGGCCGATACCCGATACTTGCGGTATCGGAATGCTCAACACTAGTAATGATTGTATTTTTCTATTAATTTTTTCATTGTAATTCATTATGAAAACAAATCTGCCCTTCTTTAGGAAATGTTGACATGTGCCATGGAAAGAGAAATAGTAAAAGGCTGTATTTTGCTTAGTTTAAGAAAACATAATAATATTCTTTATTTATATAGTGACGACATATTCCGCAGTGCTTTACAGTTCATACACAACAGTCATAAATAACAGCATTAACAATAATACAATAATTAAAGCAAAATAAGAGTACCTTGCTCATGAAGGCTTACTATCTGCAATAAGGTGGGGGGAGACACAAAGTACAAGTGCGTATTTTCAATGATAGTCCAGCCATCGTGAGGGAGAGGGGGATAGATAAAGGCTGCATTAGCTGGCCTCTAGCCAGTATTTGTGGTGCGGTTGGGTGCGGTGGAGTTTGATGGAGGGTTATTCTCAGATAGTGAATGATCTACACACACTTACACATAAATTGACTTTGATTAGGGAACGTGATAGGAACAGATGTGTTTTGAGGGAGCGCCTAAAACTGTGCACGTTGTGGATAGTCGTAATAACTTGGGGTAGAGCATTCCAGAGGATTGGCACAGTGCGGGAGAAGTCTTCGAGCCGGGAGTTGGAGGTACAGAATAGTGCAGAGGTTAGTCTAAAGTTGTTTGCAGAGCATATTGAGAGGGTAGGCCGATAAATAGAGATGAGGGAGGAGACGTAGGCAGGTGCCGCACTGTGGAGAGCTTTGTCGGTGAGAACAAGCAGTTTGAATTGGATCCTATAATGAATGGTCAGCCAGTGCAGTGACTAGCAAAGAACGGTTGCATCTGAGTACCGATTAGCCAGATGGACAACCCTGCCTGCTGTGTTAAGAATGGACTGGAGAGGGGACAGTCGAGTGAGGGGAAGGCCAATTAATAGAGCATTACAGTAGTCCAGGCGGGAGTGGATCAGAGCGACATTGAGGGTTTTTATTGTTTCCATGGTGAGAAAGGGGAGGATTCTAGAAATGTTTTTTAGGCGTAAGCGGCAAGAGCTGGCAAGAGATTGTATATGGTTGAAGGAAAGATTGTTGTCAAACATAACACCCAGGCAGCGCACCCACTGCCGAGGAGTTATTATGGTGCCACCCACAGAGAGGGACATGTCAGATTTAGGGAGGTTAGTAGATGGCGGGAGCAGAAGAACTTCAATTTTGGAAAGGTTGAGTTTCAGATAGAGAGCGGACATGATGTTGGATGCTGCGGACAGTCACTGGTGTTGTGTAGTACAGTGGGGGGTAAAGTCACGGAATGACATGTATAGTTGTGTATCATCATCATACATATGGTACTGAAAGCCAAATCTACTGATGACCTGTCCAATTGGGGCTATGTAGAAAGAAAAGAGAAGGGGGCCAAGGACGGAGCCCTGAAGGACTCCAACAGTGAGAGGAATAGGAGGTGAAGTGAGAGCCAGCAAACAATACACTGAAGTAGCTGTCAAAAAGGTAGGAATAGAAACAGGAGAGAACACTATCCATTTATGCCTATTAACTGGAGCATAGAGAGTAGGAGATGGTAGTCAACAGTGTCGAAAGCTGCAGAGAGGTTGAGAAGAACATTTTGCTGTCAGAAGGTCATTGGTCACTTTAGATGAGTGCAGTTTCTGTCGAATGTATGGGGTGGCAGTCAGATTGGGAAGGCTCTAGTAGTGAGTGAGTGGAGAGGTAATGGTAAGGTGGGAGTAAGCCAGGCATTCCAAGAGTTGAGAGATGAAAGGGAGATTGGAGACTGGTCTGCAGTTATTTGTGCAGGATGGATTGAGAGAGGGTTTTTTTTAATAATGGAGTAATGATAGAGTGTTTGAAGGAGTAGGGGAAAATGCCAGCGTAGAGGGAGAGATTAAAGATTGTAGTTAGGTGAGTAGTGATGACTGGAGAGAGAGACTGGAGAGGATGTGAGGGAATGGGGTTCGGTAGTACATGTAGTAGGACGCCGAGAAGAAGAGAGGAGCCTGGAAACTTCATCTTCTGTGATGGGATCAAATGTGGCGAGTGAGCCAAGCAATGTGCAAGCAGTGCAATATCACTATAGTCCTACAATTGAATTGACATTTCTGAAAATGTTAGAAGATGCTTGTAACCCTCCCCCGCCCAGAGCTGGATCTTGTGGTCCTGGACAAAACTAAAGATGCGGTCCCAAGTGCTGAAATATTGTACTATCAATTTAGTTAGTTCAGATGCACACTACAGAAAAAATACAGACCACCAACAAACCCTATAAATATATACAGACCTGAGACTAGATCTCCTAAATATAGAATGCCAGGCCTAATCCTCTAAAAAACATAGAACCCAGATTGGACTCACATAAGAAATACAATCCTCAGACTAAACTCCATTTACCCCTGCATCTGTAGCTAATTTTCATTTCCAAGTTTGCATTTTCCACTTTCCTTCTTCCAAGAGCTATACTTTTATTGTGTTTCTGATGACATAGGCATTTAACCCTGCTGTTCTGTTTAGATTTCACATACACTTGTACTGTTCCCGGTCATTTTTGACCGTCCTTATAAAATAATCATTTTTAGCTAATCTAAGTGGTTTTTTTAAACAGTTTTTGCACTATTATATTGCTTGTGAAGATGGTTGTTCAAATACCAGAAAAAAAAATAAATACAAAGCTTGTTTTATATTTTTTTTATATCCAAAAGGGAACATGGTATTTTTTCGATTTTTGTAAAAATTGATTATTTTTGCAGATAAAAAAAAAATCTTGATCTAAATGTTAACTATAAGTAATAATATCAAACATTATGTAGATATACTTTTTTCAAAGGCAAAAAAAAAAAAAGAAAGCTTTTTTCTCTATAAAATGGCAAAAAACGTTGTTTTTTATACACTTATACTGTTCCCGGTCATTTTTGACCGGACCTAACAAAGTTGTGATTTGTACCTAATTCAAGTGTTATTTGATTACCTGTTGCATTGTTTTACTGTATGTGAACATGGTTTTCAATAATCAGATGAAAAATTAAATCAAAAACTTTTATTTTTTGAATCAAATAAATTAACATTTTTTACAATATTTGCTTCATATTGCACATAAAAACTTTTCTTTATTCTAAACTATATACAAACTTTTAAAAAAAAAAAAGGTTTTTTGTCAAAAACAAATGATAAATGCGATCAATGTATTACTTGCATTGATCACATGTATAATTTACATGACGCTTGCACAAGTATTTTGCACATTTGCAACACATAATATTAGATTTATGGTTACTGGACGTTGGACAGAATGAGCATCTTTTTCGCTTGCAGCTGGTTGCGATGGTGGAAGCCGTTTCAGTATCAGTGGTGGTCGAAGCTGTTGGCTCGCCGTCTCCACCATGCTCTCGAATTTGTCGGGCCACTTTTTCTGCACTCTCATTTCTTGGATTTCGTGGCCGTGTTTTTACATATGGATTAGTGAGAGACTTCCCCAATTCCTCAATAAAAAGCCGTCGTTTGTGTAATTTTTTTTCTTGCCATTTGGGGTTTATTTCCCGCCACAATACAAAGGCATTATAGGCAGATACATCGATCAGGTTGTAAAAGAGAATCATAGGACACCTATTTGTTTTTCTTTTACATGTATACGTGCCTACAAGCTGGTCTAATGTGTCAACAGCACCTTTAGTGGCGTTATAGTGAAGAATCATGTCTGGCTTTCTGTCATCTCTCTCACTTATTTTTGCATCATGGTGCATGGTGCTCATGAGGATAACTTGTTTATTTTTTTTGGGAACGTACGACACTACCGTAGTGTCCTTTGTAAAATAAAACATTGAACTGTGTATGTCTCTCTTATTGAGGATACCCTGTGGAAGTTCAGGTTTATTTTTTCGTACAGTACCCAGCATAGTTATATTGTTTTTTTGTAACATCTGCCCCAATTGGTAGGATGTGAAGAAATTGTCACAGGTAACGTTTCTCCCTTTGAGTCCATGGGTCAAGTCCAAAACTACCCTCATGCCTTGGTTTTTTTCAGGTCTTTCTAGAGGGTTTTTCCAATATATACTTGAACATTTGCAGCATATGATGTTTTACTGTCACACAGAGTCCAGATTTTTATACCGTATTTTGCTGGTTTACTTGGAATGTATTGCCTGAATGGGCACCTGCCTCTAAATGACACCAGCTGCTCATCAACAGTGACATTTTCTACGGTATTATAACATTTTGGGAGTATCTCGACCCATTTACTCCACAAATCCCTAATTGGGGCAAGTTTATCTGTGCTTCTTCTTTCAGATCTATCCGTTTTGTCATCAAACCGTAGAACTCTGGAAATTTCGTGGAATCTTTCTAAAGACATGGTGGCCCTAAATATATGGCGCCCCGTTTCCGAATTCCACAAACTTTTAGTGGACTCTCCATATGATTTGTATACTCCAGCTAATAGAAGTAACCCGATGTAAGCATTCATAGCCGTCACATCGAAGTTCTTCCATTTATCGCCATAAACCTTTTTTCCCTCAATGTTTGTCATTTGGATAAGTATATTTTGCATGGCTATATTTATGAATAATAGGAATGCCGATTGAATGTCATCAATTCTAGCAATTGCATATCTAGTGGGACCTGGAGTATCTGTGATGACATTTGATGAAGACCTTCTACCAGTCGGAGCAGGAGGCTGCAATTTCCAAACGACATCTTTGTTTTTTGAATTGACTTCTTGCGTCAGACCGGTTGTCGGGGTTTCCACATCAGATTCACCCTCAGAATCCGAGTTCTCGGCAATATCTTCATCCTCACTAATGTTGTCCTCCTCTTCGGAGACATTTTCAGGTGGGACATCCTCGTCTGTATCGGAGTCGTTTATAAACTCCTCCAATTCAGCTTGGGTGAAGTGTCTTCTTCTCATGCTGTAAGGCATCACTGTTGAATGAAAAAATAAAATATATCCATAAACAATGAATGAAAAAAAAAATCAAAACAATTTCGCAACAATACACACAATAACGTCCCGTCACACATTGAGATATGCCCTGTGATTATGGTGCTGGAGCGTCGCAAACAAAAATGAGGCATGCACTCATTCTATCACAGCAGTGAGAATATGTACTCATAAGCAGACATTGAGTCTACACAACCCTAATGCTAACCCCCTATCATCCATTCTATCACAGCAGTGAGAATATGTACTCATAAGCAGACATTGAGTCTACACAACCCTAATGCTAACCCCCTATCATCCATTTTATCACAGCAGTGAGAATATTGAATAATTTTAGAATAAAAGAATAATTTATCTGTAACATACCTGTAAAAATGGGACTTCAGAGCTCTGACGTCTGAACCTCTGCTCACTCTGTGTTGTCTCCAGCTGAACTGAAACTCTACACTGCTATGTTATCTGTCTACAGATAAGATCAGAGCAGACACCACCCTGCAGCAGGAAAAAGCTCACAGTACAACACTTTAGGTGAATTCTGCTTAGGACAGCATTGCACAGTGTAATACTGTACAACCAGCAAACACATGGCAAATCAGAAAATCATGATTTACAATATGAAATGTTGACAACTGAATGGAACTAGATCTATATGAACAGCAGGGTAAATAAAAACCAGTGAAATAAATTGCGCATAGCTATACTGGAAGCGAATCCGTCGGCTGTATCGTAACTTGAAAATGTTGGTATGTGTAAATCTTTTCTGACCAAAAGTAGTCAGATACATTGATAAATAGTAGTAGATGCAATATATAGTTCAAAATGAGGTGATAGCACCTTTATTTTTGTCAAAAATTGTCTGGAGAGCTGAATAAAGGCCTATCGGTCATTTTTGACCGAACAGTACAAGTGTAAAAAAAATTGTACCAAATAAAGTAAACAAAAAATTAAAAAAAAAAAAAATTCCCACAGAGAGTACCCCCCTAATGACGAAAAGTCAGGGAGCCTCAAGTCTCAGAATCACACGCTGAATTTTTATAACATTATAGAATTTCAAAAACGGTCATTTTTGACCTAACAGAACAGCAGGTTTAAGGACTTGCTTTTGCTGGATGAATTTGTAGTTTTTAAAGTCTCCTACCATTTTACCATACAAGGTACTGAAAAACATGGAAAACCTCCAAAAGGGATGACATGGTGAAAAATGCAATTATGCCATTGTTTTATTATTATTTTTTTTTAACAATGAACATTGAGTGTTAAAAATATGATTACTGTCACTTCCTATGACTACGGAATCATACAGAATTGTATGATCATTGTACTGTTACTGTTACACTGCTATGCAATCAGGTTTACATTTCAGAAATTTGCCCTGTCTCTCTCCATTTAGCCGAGCACTTGTATTAGTAGCCCCTCCCTTCTTTCCCAGTTAGTGTTTGTCAACCAACTTTTTAGATTCATCTCTGTACATTTCTGGTTCAGAATTATCTTTTTACCTGCTGTAACTGTTGAAGCTACTGCTGTTACTCTTGTGCACAATACAAGAATTCAGAATGAGAATAAACTTCTTATGGAATGTTATTATTATTATTATTATTATTTATTGTTATAGAGCCATTTATTCCATGGCGCTTTATATGTGAGGAGGGGTATACATAATAAAAACAAGTACAATAATCTTAAACAATACAAGTCATAACTGGTACAGGAGGAGAGAGGACCCTGCCAGCGAAGGCTCACAATCTACAAGGGATGGGTGAGAATACAGTAGGCGAGGATAGAGCTGGTCATGCAGCGGTTTGGTCGATCGGTGGTTACTGCAGGTTGTAGGCTTGTCGGAAGAGGTGAGTCTTCAGGCTCTTTTTGAAGGTTTCGATGGTAGGCAAGAGTCTGATGTGTTGTGGTAGAGGGTTCCAGAGTAGGGGTGATACGCGAGAGAAATCTTGTATACGATTGTGGCATGTTCATACATGCCTCTGCAGTTGAGTTGAAGCTATCTGATGAAGTTCTTTGTTTGAGTACCGCTGCAATACATAACATTTCTTTCAATAACCTGCTCCTCTCTATACCTAATCTAAACAACAGTCTTATGAGAGTGCTAATTCTCATCAGACACGATGTTGTAGTAATGCAGTAGTGAAGGATGAAATTACCTGTCTTCGGCAACAGCCCGTCACCTGTTGTGGCAATCTATGGATTGAGATGGACAGGCCAGGAAGGTGAAAATGAGTACATATCTGATGCTTGTCAATTTGTGGAGAAGAACTTCTTCTAGAGTGGCATGTAAAAGTTTGGGCACCCTTGGTCAAAATTACTGTTATTATGAACATTTTAAAAATTACATAAAGGACAATGGGCTGATGCAAAAGTTTGGGCACCCTTGGGGATTTTTGTGCTCAGATAACTTTGACCGTGTTTTCAGACCTTAATTAGCCTGTTAGGGTTGTGGCTTGTACACTATCATTGTTAGGAAAGACCAGGTGATGCAAATTTCCAAGCTTTCTAAAAAATCCGTCTACTCTAACCTTGCGCGAAAAATCAGCAGCCATGGGTTCTTCTAAGCAGCAGCCTAGCACTTTAAAAATGAAAATGTTGGATGCTCACAAAGAAGGACAAGGCCATAAGAAGATAGCATAGCATTTTCAAATTGTCCTTTCCTCAGTTTGAAAAGTAATGATGAAATGGCAGTTAACAGAAACAGTGGAGGTCAAGATAAGGTCTGGAAGACCAAGCAAAATTTCAGTGAGAGCTGTTCATAGGATTGGTCGAGAGGCAAAACCACTGATTGACTGCAAAAACCTTAGAGAAGATTTAGCATACTCTGGAGTTGTGGTACATTGTTGCACTTTTCAGAGACACCTGCACAAATATGGTCTTCATGGAAGAGTCATCAGAAGATCATTTCTCCTATGTACTCACCTGTTGTGAATTCTGTGGTCGAGCTCCCTCCTGTGGTCATGAGTGGTACTTTGGCTGGTTCTGTCTATGAGCTTCCTCTGGTGGATGTGAGTGGGGCTGCGGCTTCTGAGTTTCCTTCCTCAGGTGACGAGGTTAAGTCGTTAGGTGCTGCTCTATTTAACTCCACCTAGTTCTTTGTTCCTTGCCTCCAGTCAATGTTCCAGTATTGGTCTTGCTCTCTCCTGGATCGTCTTGTGGCCTGTCTGCCCTGCATAAGCTAAGTTCTGCTTGTGTTACTTTTGTTTGCTATTTTTTCTGTCCAGCTTGCTTTATTGGTTTGTCTTGCTTGCTGGAAGCTCGGGGACGCAGAGGGAGCACCTCCGTACCGTTAGTCGGTGCGGAGGGTCTTTTTGCGCCCTCTGCGTGGTTGTTTGTAGGTTTTTGTGCTGACCGCAAAGTTATCTTTCCTATCTTCGGTCTATTCAGTAAGTCGGGCCTCACTTTGCTAAAATCTATTTCATCTCTGTGTTTGTATTTTCATCTTTACTCACAGTCATTATATATGGGGGGCTGCCTTTTCCTTTGGGGAATTTCTCTGAGGCAAGGTAGGCTTATTTTTCTATCTTCAGGGCTGGCTAGTTTCTCAGGCTGTGCCCGAGGCGCCTAGGTCTGGTCAGGAGCGCTCCACGGCTACCTCTAGTGTGGTGTGATAGGATTAGGGATTGCGGTCAGCAGAGTTCCCACGTCTCAGAGCTCGTCCTATGTTATTAGTAACTATCAGGTCACTTTGTGTGCTCTTAACCACCAGGTCCATTGTGTTTCTGAACCACCAGTTCATAACAGTACTGGAGGCCCAAAGTACTAATGCTTCTCAATAGAGGGAAAAGAGAAGTTCTGAGACCATTTTTTTTTCTCTGCACTGTGTTTTGTCTTTCTTTTCCCCTAGACATTTGGGTGGTTCAGGACACAGGTGTAGTGATGGACATTAAAGGTCTGTTTTCTTGTGTGGATCATCTCACTGCAAGAGTACAAAATATTCAAGACATTGTGGTTCAGAAATCTATGTTAGAACCTAGAATTCCTATTCCATTCCTGACTTATTTTCTGGAGATAGAGCTAAGTTTCTGAATTTCAAAAACAATTGTAAACTGTTTCTGGCTTTGAAACCCCACTCCTCTGGTGACCCAGTTCAACAAAGACTGGGCATTTTCCCTTGCGCCAAGAGATCCTGCATTATGCGATATTGATGCGTTTTTTCTGGCGCTCGGATTGCTGTATGATGAACCTAATTCAGTGGATCAGGCAGAGAAAAATTTGCTGGCTCTGTCAGGGTCAGGATGAGGTAGAGATATATTGTCAGAAGTTTAGGAAGTGGTCTGTGCTTACTCAATGGAATGAATGTGCGCTGGCAGCAATTTTCAGAAAGGGTCTCTCTGAAGCCCTTAAGGATGTCATGGTGGGATTTCCTATGCCTGCTGGTCTGAATGAGTCTATGTCTTTGGCCATTCAGATCGATCGACGCTTACGTGAGCGTAAAAATGTGCACCATTTGGCGGTATTATCTGAGCATAAACCTGAGCCTATGCAATGTGATAGGACTTTGACCAGAGCTGAACGGCAAGAACACAGACGTCGGAATGGGCTGTGTTTTTATTGTGGTGATTCCACTCATGCTATCTCCGATTGTCCTAAGCGCACTAAGCGGTTCGCTAGGTCTGCCACCATTGGTACGGTACAGTCGAAATTTCTTTTGTCCGTTACTTTGATCTGCTCTTTGTCATCCTATTCTGTCATGGAATTTGTGGATTCAGGCGCTGCCCTGAATTTGATGGACTTGGACTTTGATAGGCGCTGTGGGTTTTTCTTGGAGCCCTTGCAGTATCCTATTCCATTGAGAGGAATTGATGCTATGCCTTTGGCCAAGAATAAGCCTCAGTACTGGACCCAACTGACCATGTGCATGGCTCCTGCGCATCAGGAGGATATTCGCTTTTTGGTGTTGCATAATCTGCATGATGTGGTCGTGTTGGGGTTGCCATGGCTACAAGTCCATAACCCACTATTGGATTGGAAATCTATGTCTGTGTCCAGCTGGGGTTGTCAGGGGGTAAATGGTGATGTTCCAGTTCTGTCTATTTCATCATCCACCCCTTCTGAGGTCCCAGAGTTCTTGTCGGATTACCGGGATGTATTTGATGAGCCCAAGTCCAGTGCCCTACCTCCGCATAGGGATTGCGATTGTGCTATCGATTTGATTCCTGGTAGTAAGTTTCCTAAGGGTCGACTGTTTAATTTGTCTGTGCCTGAGCACGCCGCTATGCGGAGTTACGTAAAGGAATCCTTGGAGAAGAGTCATATTCGCCCGTCGTCGTCGCCATTGGGAGCAGGGTTCTTTTTTGTGGCCAAGAAGGATGGTTCGTTGAGACCTTGTATTGATTACCGCCTTCTAAATAAAATCACAGTCAAATTTCAGTACCCCTTGCTGCTGCTGTCTGATTTGTTTGCTCGGATTAAGGGGGCTAGTTGGTTCAACAAGATAGATCTTCGTGGTGCGTATAATCTTGTGCGTATTAAACAGGGCGATGAATGGAAAACAGCATTTAATACGCCCGAGGGCCATTTTGAGTACCTGGTTATGCCATTCGGGCTTTCCAATGCTCCATCAGTATTTCAGTCCTTTATGCATGACATCTTCCGAGAGTACCTGGATAAACTCCTGATTGTATACTTGGATGAAATTTTGGTCTTCTCGGATGATTGGGAGTCTCACGTGAAGCAGGTTAGAATGGTGTTCCAGGTCCTGCGTGCGAATTCTTTGTTTGTGAAGGGGTCAAAGTGTCTCTTTGGTGTTCAGAAGGTTTCATTTTTGGGTTTCATTTTTTCCCCTTCTACTATCGAGATGGACCCTGTTAAAGTTAAGGCCATTTATGATTGGACTCAGCCGACATCTCTGAAGAGTCTGCAAAAGTTCCTAGGCTTTGCTAATTTTTATCGTCGCTTCATCAATAATTTTTCTAGTATTGCTAAACCGTTGACTGATTTAACCAAGAAGGGTGCTGATGTGGTCAATTGGTCTTCTGCTGCTGTAGAAGCTTTTCAGGAGTTGAAGCGTCGTTTTTCTTCTGCCCCTGTGTTGTGCCAGCCAGATGTTTCGCTCCCGTTCCAGGTCGAGGTTGATGCTTCTGAGATTGGAGCAGGGGCTGTTTTGTCGCAAAGAAGTTCTGATGGTTCGGTGATGAAACCATGTGCCTTCTTTTCCAGGAAGTTTTCGCCTGCTGAGCGTAATTATGATGTTGGCAATCGAGAGTTGTTGGCCATGAAGTGGGCATTCGAGGAGTGGCGTCATTGGCTTGAAGGAGCTAAGCATCGCGTGGTGGTCTTGACTGATCACAAGAACTTGACTTATCTTGAGTCTGCCAAACGATTGAATCCTATACAGGCTCGTTGGTCGCTGTTTTTCTCCCATTTTGACTTTGTGGTTTCGTACCTTCCGGGCTCTAAGAATGTGAAGGCGGATGCCCTGTCTAGAAGTTTTGTGCCCGACTCTCTGGGTTTGCCTGAGCCGGAGGGTATTCTCAAAGAGGGGGTAATTTTGTCTGCCATCTCGCCTGATTTGCGGCGGGTGCTGCAAAAATTTCAGGCTAATAGACCTGACCGTTGCCCAGCGGAGAAACTGTTTGTCCCTGATAAATGGACGAGTAGAGTTACCTCTGAGGTTCATTGTTCGGTGTTGGCTGGTCATCCTGGAATCTTTGGTACCAGAGATTTGGTGGCTAGATCCTTTTGGTGGCCGTCTCTGTCGCAGGATGTGCGTTCGTTTGTGCAGTCCTGTGGGATTTGTGCTCGGGCTAAGCCCTGCAGTTCTCGTGCCAGTGGGTTGCTTTTGCCCTTGCCAGTCCCGAAGAGGCCCTGGACACAAATCTCTATGGATTTTATTTCGGATCTCCCTGTCTCTCAAAAGATGTCGGTCATTTGGGTGGTTTGTGATCGCTTCTCTAAGATGGTCCATTTAGTACCCTTGTCTAAATTGCCTTCCTCCTCTGATTTGGTGCCATTGTTTTTCCAGCATGTGGTTCGTTTACATGGCATTCCGGAGAACATCGTTTCTGACAGAGGTTCCCAGTTTGTTTCGAGGTTTTGGCGAGCCTTTTGTGCTAGGATGGGCATTGATTTGTCTTTTTCCTCGGCTTTCCATCCTCAGACAAATGGCCAAACTGAACGAACCAATCAGACCTTGGAAACATATCTGAGATGTTTTGTTTCTGCTGATCAGGATGATTGGGTGTCCTTTTTGCCTTTGGCTGAGTTCGCCCTTAATAATCAGGCCAGCTCGGCTACTTTGGTTTCGCCGTTTTTCTGCAATTCTGGTTTCCATCCTCGTTTCTCTTCAGGGCAGGTTGAGTCTTCGGACTGTCCTGGTGTGGATACTGTGGTGGATAGGTTGCAGCAGATTTGGACTCATGTAGTGGACAATTTGACATTGTCCCAGGAGAAGGCTCAACGTTTCGCTAACCGTAGGCGCTGTGTGGGTCCCCGACTTCGTGTTGGGGATTTGGTTTGGTTGTCGTCTCGTTATATTCCTATGAAAGTTTCCTCTCCTAAGTTTAAGCCCCGTTTCATTGGTCCGTATAGGATTTCTGAGGTTCTTAATCCTGTGTCTTTTCGTTTGACCCTTCCAGCTTCTTTTTCCATCCATAATGTATTCCATAGGTCATTGTTGCGGAGATATGTGTCACCTGTGGTTTCATCCGTTGATCCTCCTGCCCCGGTATTGGTTGAGGGGGAGTTGGAGTATATAGTGGAGAAGATTTTCGATTCTCGTATTTCGAAACGGAAACTCCAGTACCTGGTTAAGTGGAAGGGTTATGGTCAGGAAGATAATTCCTGGGTCTTTGCCTCTGATGTTCATGCTGCCGATCTGGTTCGTGCCTTTCATTTGGCTCATACTGGTCGGCCTGGGGGCTCTGGTGAGGGTTCGGTGACCCCTCCTGTTGTGAATTCTGTGGTCGAGCTCCCTCCTGTGGTCATCAGTGATACTTTGGCTGGTTCTGTCTATGAGCTTCCTCTGGTGGATGTGAGTGGGGCTGCTGCTTCTGAGTTTCCTTCCTCAGGTGACGAGGTTAAGTCGTTAGGTGCTGCTCTATTTAACTCCACCTAGTTCTTTGTTCCTTGCCTCCAGTCAATGTTCCAGTATTGGTCTTGCCCTGTCTGCCCTGCATAAGCTAAGTTCTGCTTGTGTTACTTTTGTTTGCTATTTTTTCTGTCCAGCTTGCTTTATTGGTTTGTCTTGCTTGCTGGAAGCTCTGGGACGCAAAGGGAGCACCTCCGTACCGTTAGTCGGTGCGGAGGGTCTTTTTGCGCCCTCTGCATGGTTGTTTGTAGGTTTTTGTGCTGACCGCAAAGTTATCTTTCCTATCCTCTGTCTATTCAGTATGTCGGGCCTCACTTTGCTAAAATCTATTTCATCTCTGTGTTTGTATTTTCATCTTTACTCACAGTCATTATATGTGGGGGGCTGCCTTTTCCTTTGGGGAATTTCTCTGAGGCAAGGTAGGCTTATTTTTCTATCTTCAGGGCTGGCTAGTTTCTCAGGCTGTGCCCGAGGCGCCTAGGTCTGGTCAGGAGCGCTCCACGGCTACCTCTAGTGTGGTGTGATAGGATTAGGGATTGCAGTCAGCAGAGTTCCCATGTCTCAGAGCTCGTCCTATGTTATTAGTAACTATCAGGTCACTTTGTGTGCTCTTAACCACCAGGTCCATTGTGTTTCTGAACCACCAGTTCATAACACTCACCATAAAATGTAGCATCATAAGAATGCAAAATAACATCTAAACAGGCATGATGCATTTTGGAAACAAGTCCTGTGGACTCATAAAATATAACTATTTGACTACAATGTATGTGTGGAGATTAAAGGGCAGAGAATTTCAGGAAAAGAATATCTCTCCAACCATTAAGCATGGGGGTGGATCAATCATGTTTTGGGGTTGTGTTGCAGCCAATCACACTGAGAAAATTTTACTTGTTGGGGGAGGAATGGATTACAAGAAATTTCAACAAATTCTTGATGCAAACATAACATAATCTGTAAAAAGTTGAAAAGAGGTTGAAAAGTAAAAAAAAACAAACACTAGATACTTACCTACCGCTGTCTGTCCTCCAGCGCTGTGCTCTGCACTCCTCCTGTACTGTCTGTGAGCCGGAAAGCAGAGCGGTGACGTCACCGCTCTGCTTTCCGGCTCACAGACAGTACAGGAGGAGAGCAGAGAAGCAGAGCGCAGCGCTGGAGGACAGACAGCGGTAGGTAAGTATCTAGTGTTTGTTTTTTTTTACTTTTAGCATGGTAACCAGGGTAAACATCGGGTTACTAAGCGCGGCCCTGCGCTTAGTTACCCGATGTTTACCCTGGTTACCGGCATCGTTGGTCGCTGGAGAGCGGTCTGTGTGACAGCTCTCCAGCGACCAAACAGCGACGCTGCAGCGATCCGGATCGTTGTCGGTATCGCTGCAGCGTCGCTTAATGTGAAGGGGCCTTAAGAGCTTAAGGGACCTCCATCTGGGTTCTGATAATCCTCCCATGCAACTTAGTTTGCTGTGAGTCATTAGATAAGACACATTCACACTCCAAGTGTCAGCCTGCAACAAACCCATCACCAAACAAGAAGTCTTATCTGTTGTGAACAGCATCTGTTTTTTATGTGATTTCTGTTATTCTGTAATGTCTTTTACTGTTTTTACAAGTCCCCGCTAAAATGTAAAAAGGCTGCGGAATATGTTGGCGCTATAGAAATAAAATTATTATTTTTATTATTAATATTTTTACAGGTCGAATTATAGCATGTGGGCAGGTCACAAATTAGTCAGTGACAAGTCAAATTAAAGTGCTGCTGCAGCAAAGCTAGTCCACCAAAAGCCTGAGATGACTTTTGAAAATGTGCGCTGACACGTCATACCTTGGCAAGTAGGTCAGGCAAGTCAAGGTATGTTTTTAAAAAATGCTGTACAGCCAAGTTCAGCACTTGGGCCATGCATGGAGTGTGTTTTCAAGCTTGCCAAGCTTTAAAGCCACCAAGTTACAGTCATTATCGCACACAACCAGACCTGGTTGGAGGTTCAGTGGGACGATCCACTGATCGGTCTGCTATTTTATCACCTTGAACAGCTCGGCTGCATTGCGAGCTTTATCACCTAAACAGACGAGGTTCAGCAGAGCATGCTGCCACTTTGCCAAGGCAGTGCTGCAGACTTACCAGCTGGGGAGTGATGGGGAGGCTACTTTCAGTGAGGAGGAGAGACAGGAAATTTAATATGAGGAGACTGAAACCCTGATGGAAGTTGGGACCGCTATTCTTGGTGTGGGTAAGAAGTGTGATGTTTCAGACTCCACCAGGTTCAGTTTTTGTGCTATAGGGGAAATGTAGTGTCCACAAGCACTTGTCCATGTGTCTGTGGTAAAATAGACCTTTCCTGTGACTGCGTTGGGCAGAGCATGGCTGATATTGTGTAATACGTGCTTATGTAATGTGTTGATGGCATATCCGGAAAAATAGTGTTGGATGGTAGTCGAGTACCGTGGGTCCACAAACGCCAAGAGAAGTCATTGCTAGGACCTTGTATACGAGAAATGCCTTAATGTGGCTACAAGGTACACATAAATTGGTCAATTGATGCCCTAAACTTTCTAAATTTTTCATATTTCTAGTGCAGTAATGCAATTCAATTTTCATGTTTCATGTTTGCAGGTTTTGGTGCTACAGTGTGCTGCCTTATTTATTTGAAGAGATGGTGGAAAGACTCAGTTCCCACAAGTCAAAATGGCAACATTTCCAGGGCTACCAATCTGGCTATGTGGGTGTTTAACGTTTTGGCCTGTGGGTGGGTCAATATTTCTGTTTTCTGTTAAATGTCTTGGGTAGGGACAGGTGAACATTGTGCTGAAACAACGAACTGGAGGTGGTTGTTTACTGCTTTGTCTGTGCAACTGCAGGTTGGGGACAGGTGCCATCAGCCCCTGCTTCATGGACAGCAGATTGGAAAGGCCGTAACACAGGGGAAGGGGCAGTTGTTTCACCACCAGACAAAGATTTTGTACCCAGGCGTTCCGCCCACCTACTGGGGTGCTTGAATGTCATGTGCTTTGAATGCTTGTGGTGCTCAGGATGGCCGTGTTCTTGTCTCTTCATAGCTTGCTTTGGCAGATTATGCAAATTACAGTTGTTTTGTCTGAAGAAATTTCAGAAAAAAACTGCCATACAGGATACAGGGGAACAATGCAACCTTGGCCTGTTATCTAGCTGAGGGCAGGAAGCTCTGTGGAACAGTTAACCAAGTTCTCCCTCTGGTCAAACCACTACCTCTTCTTGCCTGTTTTTGTGCTACGGACCAATTCCTGTCTTCACTGCTGTGCTTGCTAGGTGTGCCACCCTGCCAGGTTGGATAAGTGGCCTCATCGTCGACCATGTCATCTTCCAATTCTTCAATCTGATACCTCTCAGCTTCAATTTAGGCACACCTGATGGCAACTGTGCCTCATGAGTATCCTGGCCTTGGGTGCTCAAAGGTTTGGGCATCACTGCACTCCACCTCCTCATGACCCTCTTTAAAGGGAACCTGTCACCTGAATTTGGCGGGACCGGTTTTCGGTCATATGGGCGGAGTTTTCGGGTGTTTGTTTCACCCTTTCCTTACCCGCTGGCTGCATGCTGGCTGCAATATTGGATTGAAGTCCATTCTCTGTCCTCCATAGTACACGCATGCGCAAGGCAATCAGCATGCAGCCAGTGGGTAAGGAAAGGGTGAATCAAACACCGGAAAACTCCACCCATATGACCAAAAACCGGTCCCGCCAAATTCAGGTGACAGTTTCCCTTTAATGGTGCACATTGAGAGACCTGACAAGTTACAAGGGAATAACCAGCGTTGAGGTCATATGTATCCTGGGACTATTGATGGTGGGAGGAGGTAGGACCAGGTTGAGGATTCAGAGGCATTAATATGCTGCACACAGTTCTTCAGGTTTCCGTCTTACACAGAGTAATAATATGAGTAATGAAACATACTCTATATATCAGCTGCTAGTTCTAAATTCTTATCCACATATCCCGGGAACGCCTGGGTACAAAATATGTGTCTGATGGTAAAGCCACTCGCCCTTCCCCTGTGTTACGTCATTCCCACTCTGTTGTCCGGGAAGGAGGCACTGAGGCCTCCTCTCCACAACCTGCAGACGCAACAGTCAGCAACCATGTTTAGTTCAGCAATCATGTCCAGTTCATTGTACCAGTGCAGCGTTCAGTTGTCCCTTGTCAGCAAATATGTATGTTCATGAATTGTTAGATAGGGCATATATATTCATTAGCACTTTACATTGTCTGCTGCTGGACAAACACAATTGCTGACTTTTCCAGGATCCTAAATTATACTTTTGTCTCTTTATTAAACTGTCGATTCCCAAACATTTTCTATCTTTGAGTCCTTACAAAAAAATGGTGGTGGAGTATTGGCCAGTTTCAGTACATTTTAAGCATGTCTAAAAGACTAGGTTAATACGCTCCACAGACTTATTCAGGCTGCAGTCTTCCACATAATGGAACATGGTAATTGCCATGCTAAGGACTTTATCTGAGCTCTGTAGCACTGCCTGTCACCTGAGTAATACACTCCACAGACTTCGACACTCTCTGGGACATATCCTGTAATTACTCCATTGTTGCACAAAACAATGTAAAAGATACATTTTGCCTGGTTGAGTAGTTTCCAGAAGTGCTTGGTCTTGTGCAGGTTGGTCAGTGGAACTCCTGTCTTTTTGCCTTGACGCGGCTGCTTCCAAGTAAAATGAGGCTTCTACATGTTCCTGACATGGGCTTCAGGCCTGACAGACTGATAAAAATACAGGCCCTTGATTGCATACACTGCATTCAGAATTTATTTCTAATGCTTTTGGTGTCTGGTTGAATCCAATTTCTTGACATTGATCATACAATTCCCCCAACTCATGTATTATATTCACCTTACATCGGCTTCACCCGCTATGACAGGGGTGTGGAGCTTACAAAACGCAAGTTTCACAGAACCTGGTGAAAATTAAAAGTGAGGGCCGCATAATGACATGGTGGTGGTGGCGGGCCAAACCCAAAATTCAAGTGGGCATATTTTAAATGGCATTGTAAAGTGATGAGGAATATGTATTCCAATATCTTGCTAACTATTTGGCATCAGGGAGGGATCTCCCAAATGTAGGAGTGAGAGCTCTCCCAAATGTATGATACAAGGTCACCTGAGGGCCCTTACCGAACTCAGACTTCACGGCACCTGCTGGCACTCTGCAAATTGTAAGCGAGGGCCACATAATGACATGGCGGTAGACATGGTGGTGGTGGAGGGCAAAACCCAAAATTCAAAAGGGCATGTTTGAAAAGGTATTGGAAAGGGATGGGGAATATGTATTTCACTATCTTGATAACTATTGGGATCTCTCAAATGTAGGAGTGAGAGCCCTCATAAATGTTAAAGGAAAAAACAAAGCCAAAATGCTACATGTGAACATATGCTACAGATTGTCTCTTCAGAGAGGAAGAGGGGAGGTATAATTTTTTTTGGGGGGGAGGATTTTTATTTAGCATTATATACATGTAATTATAAAGAGAAAAATGCTTCTTAGCATTTTTTCCTTTGAAAAAAATGTAGGTTTGGTTTGGTTGGTCTTTTTAAAAATCCTTCAATTGGCACAATAGTCTGACAACATTATTCCCAGATATCATATATGAGTTAGTAAAGCATGCAGGTAACTTCTCCATGCTGTTCCCATTTAGTTTTACCTCCTTCCCATCCATTTCAGCTTTTTTCCCATGCCCCCAGACCTGTTTGTTGGGTCCAGTAGAAAAATATTCGGCTTTCCTATTGACTTGCATTATATTTGTTATTTGATACGAATACACGGATATTAGAAATTATTTGTGCCAATTTTCCCGAATCCAAATATTTCACTATTTGATCATCACTACTTATTATTTTTTTGTCTTTTATTTTCTTTCTTTGGTCTGCTGTTATTCAGGTGTCTCTTATTTCCTTATTTGGTTCTGTCCTATCACATCTTTGGAGGGGCTATTTATACTCACCTTATATATGCCTTCTTTCTGGCTATACTTCAAGATATATGAGTGTTTGGAGATTCAGCTGCTCAGCTAGATATAATCTTGTCTGGTTAATCTCTTTTGCTTCCTGTTACGTTTCGCTTCTGGAAAGTTTCCATGTTTCCAAATTTTTTTTGTTTTTGCCAATTTTCCACTGTCTTTCCCGTGTGAATGTGTAAACACGTTCATAGCACTGTGCCTCATTCTCTAATTTATATGTATTTCATTCTATCATTATTATTGCTTTATTCTTTCACATTGTCTATAGCGAGGGTGCACTTAAGAACATTACGGGTAAGTCAACATTGAATGGGGTTGCTAATTCGTAATCTTAGGGTGCTAACTTCCATGGTCAGGCAGGGACAAATCAGAGTCAGATCAGAGTCTTTCCTAGTCCGAACAGGCACCTGTGGTGTGTAAGTTTTGCAAGTCTCCTGGTTTGTACATTACCCATTTGAGTGAATAGGATCAGTCATAACACTGAGGTCTCATTGCTTTGGGCACATCTCAAGATGATCATCTGTTGGACAGGCTGTTGGTCATCTGATTTACATCTCTCAGCGCTTCGTAAGAGAAAGCATCACATAAAGTAGAACTCTGCTGATGGACACAGCTTATGGTGGGGAGCATACCTCCATATACTACCAGCTGTGTTAGAACTTCAAACGTTCACCATTTGGATTGTGAAGCGCTATGCACAGCTTCCCTGCATGGTGTCCCCTTCTCCCTCCATACAGGGACTCAGGCATACTAACCCCCTGGCCCTCCGTGCGATCCCTGGTGTGTATCCTGCTTACTGATCAGTGTGCATGCTGCAGTTTCTGGCACTGCACCTAGTACTTGGATGAATACATTCCCTTGCTCTTAAAGGGGCAGCACAAATATAGTAAATTCCCTCAGCTTGTAGCTGAGAAGCATGTAGTATAATGTGAGCACCTGTAAGATGGCTCCCAGCCAATTGCTGGAAGTCATCCTGTATAAAAGACTTCATCTCCCTTAGGGAGTCATTAAGAAATTTGTAGAGTTATTAGGTAGTTGATGTTCCACCAGTGCAGTTGTGAGGTCCCATGGTCCTGATGCGGCCTGTGTAATGAACCCGAATCCCTGGTCCCAGTGTGGGCATTGTCCTGTACCTGAAATCCAGGTCCTGGTGTGGCCAGAGTCATGAACCTCATTTCCTGGTCCCGGTCGGTGAGGCCAGTGCCTGAACATTGTCCCCTGGTCCTGAAGTGGTGGGTTTTGAATCCAAAGTTCCCTGGTCCTGGTGTGGATAGTCCTGTTTCTGAAGTCCCCTGGTCCCAGTGCGGCTAGTGCCTGAACATTGTCCCCATTCCATGTCATTTCCTGATCAGTATCCTAGACCGGTGTGTCTGAAAACTCTAATCAGTGTCAGTGAACCTGATCCCTGTGGTCAGCAGCTACAGTACAGGTTCTTGTCTAGGAGTGGTACCTGGTGGCTTCTGGCAGCCCAGTCTTCACCATCAGGAGCTCCAGTCAACACCTGGTAGCCACTTAGCTATGCCCCTATCTGGGCAGGCCCAGCCCTATGGCGCAGTGGGTCCACACACCCACATGTCCTACCATTGGGCATAACAGATTGTTTAGGTTGGTGGAAGTGTTTGAAATTGGCTTCCCCAATCCAAAGATGGGTTTATAACTGCAACTTGCCACTGTTTTCCCTATTGCTGAGGACTACAGGTCACCAATCAAAATGTAGACGTTACAATTTTTTGTAGCTGTATTGTTACATGTTTGTGTGTTTCTTTTATATATTTCATGTTCCTAAAAGGATGATGGACATTGTTGAAGGAAATCCTGTCTAGTTTGTATTATCATGAAATCTAATGATTTTGTACTGGGAGTGGCATGTCCCACGACTGGGAAATCATACAGTATTGTAATTTCATTGTATTGTTCCTGTTACACTGCTATAAAATCGTATTATCATTGTATTGTTCCTGTTACACTGCTATAAAATCAGGTTTGCCTTTTAGAAGTTTGTCCTGCAGCACAGCTCTGATGTAAGTAACCCCTCCCTTCTTCCCCAGTTATTGTTTGTCAACCATCTTTCTTGGTTCATCTCGGTACATCTCACTTCAAAATTGTCTTTCTACCTATTACAGCTGTTGCAGCTACTGCTGTTACTGTTGTGCATAATACAAAAATTCACCATGAGAATAAACTTCTTCCAGAATCTTCGTACATGCCTCTGAAATTGAGTTGCAGCTATCTGACAAAGTTCTTCATGTAAGTATTGGTTCAATACAGACATACATAGAAACGGTAAATGGTAAAAAAGTATTCAGATTCAGGTTTGGGTCACCATATTACAATATCCATAACTAAAAATAAGAACATTTATTTGGTGCAATTTAATTCACCTACATTTTTTAATAAAAATCAAATTCTCCAAAATATAGATTTTTTGCAATTTGTTCAGTGTGAATTTAGTAAAATAGCAGCCAGACGAACTCCATTTTGATAAACTATGGATGGCCAGCAAAATTTAAAAAAGAAATTAAAAAATTACAACTCACCTCCCTCTCACTTCCTGTCATCCAGTCCTCCCTGCCTCTTTCTTACCCCTCCGAACACTGATTAGGCTTTGGGCAATACATATTGCAACGTCGTAATGACACGGCACCCAGAGTTGTTACAGGTGTAGTTTTACGGATGTCACGGGCAAAGCAAATGTGTGTGTCAGGAGAAGGCAAAATGAAGAGGCGCAGATGACCAGGCAGTGGGAATGATGAGCTGTGAAGTATTTTGTTTACTATATTCTACATTTATTATCTTCTATGCAGATTCAATAATCTCTATTAGTAACCTTTCTATTTTTATGTTGATGGAGCCATGTGAGAGCTTTTTTATCGTGTGACAAGTTGATGATATTATTGATGACAATTTTGGGTGCAAATGGCATTTGATTCGCTTTTTTACTGCTATTTTAAGGAGACATGGTTACCAAAAAGAAACAATTCTGACACTTTGACTTTGCATTTACCATGCGGTTTAATTAATTTATTTATGTCAACCCATTTGTACTTTGTGATTATTTGCTCCTTTTAAATGCCACTATAAGAGGTTGACAGCAGCATCAAATGGTTAACAGCAGCAAATAAAACACAACTCAAAACACTGCGGTTAGAGACAAATGGAAGATATGAAACATAGCCAGCACTTACCACACGTGGAGCTCCTTCTGCAAACAGCGACACAAATTCACTGATGTACATGTACATCATTTTGCTATAAGAGGTTTAGAAGTGCAGACCCCAGACACGACATGCCCAATAATTTTTGATCCCAGACCAGACTTCCTAAATAAATACTGACCTCTTACTAGCATCGCAAAAAAAACAACATTCAGACCCCATAGAGCAAATACAGACCGTAGACCCCTTACCCCAGACCAAAGACCCCTTACCCCAGACCAAAGAATCTTACACTTTGTTGGGCATTTCCAAGGTTAAGGAAGGCCTGATATTGTAAAGTTGGATCCTCTTGACTGAGCTGTGTCTTGAACCTCAGAACACTAGCGGTAAACATGCAATGTTCTCTTCTTTTCATATTCCTCTCTTCACCCTGACTATACTGCTTCAATGATGGCTAGTGGCAGCGTTTTGATGTGTATTGTGGAGAAGATTGCAGGCAAAAAAGCAGGAGAGGTCATTATCGTTAAAAACAGATTTCCTTTTACTTAAGGGGTTTGTCAACTACTTGGACAACCCTTTGACAATCTGAGTGTTTGCACCTTTTAAAATGAAAATACTTCTACGCATCTCCTCTGCCAGCACTGTTCCATCAGTGTTGGCACTCACTCTTCTGGTGCTCACATAACGTTGTTATGTCATGCGAGACCTGCGCCCAATCAGTGTTGGTTTCACTCTCTCTGCATTCGGATAAATGGAACATCAGCAGGAAGTTAGCGCTACTGCTCTCTGACCTCTTCTTGATGTTCAATTTGTCCTAAGGCAGGGACAGTGAGGCCCGGAACTCCAAGATGTTGCTGTCATGTGTGAGTAACTGTATTTATCTTTATATGAGTTGAAGTAGATGGACTTAAAGTCTTCCTTCAATCTTAAAAACTATGTTACTATGTATGTTATGT
This sequence comes from Ranitomeya imitator, assembly GCF_032444005.1. NCBI lineage: Eukaryota > Metazoa > Chordata > Amphibia > Anura > Dendrobatidae > Ranitomeya > Ranitomeya imitator. The sequence continues at coordinate 473,212,240 of NC_091285.1, read as the reverse complement.
TTCCATTTAAACATTGTTAGGTGTAGCAGTGTTGTTCAGGCACACTATGTAAGAAAATAATGAATGATTGTTCATTTAGTGACAGGTGACTGACAGATGTGGGCTTAAGGTTGTGAAACAGCAGGTTATAATAATAGGGGAAGGCTATATGAGGTATAGGCTTGGTGTTCGACGTGTACGTGGGTTAGGTGTTAATGTTAATGAAAGTTCAACTGAACGCCGTTTGATCCTATAAAAAAACACTGGCAACATCTGTTACTGGATGGCCAACTCGACTACCTCTCTTTGGCAGCCCCACAGCGATACACCTTGTAGATGAGTCTCAGAAAGAGCATGTGCTACAGTGGATGACAAGCACAGTATCAAGTGGCCCCTCCTCCTCTTCCTCCACCTTAGCATCACAAACAGTACAATCCTTAGAGGTGGCACCCCAATCACTTTTGTTTCCTCAATGTCAAACATTTTCAAACGCCCAACTAACCGTGGGGAACCACAGATGGGCCATTTTGCAGAGCTGTTCACTCATTCTGTTCCAGGGGCATCAGTTCTGCTCTGAAAAATCACAGAACCCAGAGGAGAAAAGCATCTGCACAAATGACCGAAATGTTTTCACGCTGGATCAGGGGCCGGCTGGAGTAGGGTCCAAGCTGAATTCAGACCCTCGTCACCAGATATGGAGGGTGGAGGTGATCCTGATGATACTCAGATACCAGAGGCGCAAGCAGACTATACTGTGGTGTCAGGACAAGAAGAGGAGGAGGGCAACTATCAGGGTAAAGAGAGTGAGAACTGACAGGTTGACAATGAGGTTGTAGGTTCCACTTGGTGTGAGCCCAGAGGTACACAGCTGAGTACCTCAGCAGAGGAGGTGGAGTAGGAGAAAGATGAGGAAGTTACATTGTGTCTTTCCACACAGACACAAAGTGAATCAACCATGACAAGCACTGCATCCTCAGCCCCAACTCTGGCTGTGATTAGCACTGGTTGTGAGTTTGCAGTTCACAGTAATGGCAAGGGTTGCCCAGCCTGAGCCTTTCTTGAGACCGCAAAGGATGACCCAACAAACGTTATATGTCAAATTTGCAAAGAAAAACTCAGTAGAGGCAAAAATTGCAATAATTTGACAAGTACATGCATGAACCGACACATGCATGATCAACATGTCTTAATGTACGAATCTCACTGCACTAAAATGTGGACTAGCGGGACTCGCCAACCACTAGCTCTTCCATTAACCCCATCTGCTGCTTCTTCATCCGTCACCATGCGAAGTCTTCTCACACAAGTCTCCGGCCATAGAAACACCACTAGTTTACCAGTTTACCCTGTACAGTTGGGGTGAGTGGGAACCTGTCAGCTGTTAAGGAAGTGGACATGACAGCTGCTTTTGTGCCGCCTAGCACAACACATCATTCACAATCCAACATAACATCTCTGCCTCCACTTCACTCACAGTCCAGCAGTTTTTCCTGTTCTCTGTACTCTACCCTCTCTTAGCACAGCAGCCAGCCCTCGGTTCCACAGCTGTGGTCACATAAAAGAATGTTTCTTCCTACACAAAGCAAAGCTAAGAGTTTGAACTCAACCATCTGGCAGGGGTGTTACATCTCACTCACTGGGCACTGTGTTACTCTAGTGACTGTGGGGGTAGGCGGTTAATAGGCTTCTCCACAAGTCTTTGAATCCCCAAGGCTTGCAGGACAAACCTCTGTATCTAACACTTCCTCCACTGCTTCTGGCTCCTCCTCCTCCTCTAGGGCCACCAAACTCTCCCTTAAACCGACACACGTATCAACAGTGCAGATAGAATCCCACCACCTCCATACTGTGCAGGCAAGGCTCACCACAATCAGGTATTGTTCAAATTAATATACCTTGGGGATCACAGCCACACAGCACGAGAGTTGTGGATAGCTATCCAGGCTGAGATAGAGCAATGGCTGTGTCCACTGAACCTGGAACCAGGGAAGGCCACGTGCGATAATGGTGCAAACCTTGGTGGCGGCCCTACACCATGGTTTCCTCACACGTGCCTTGTATGGCTCACATCCTCAGTCTGGAGGTGCAGTAATTTCTTCACCATTATCCAGGCCTGGATGCGCCGCTGTGTGCTCACTTCTGACGATCGCACCCCACAGGTCGTTAACTTGCATCACTAAAGAGTAGTGATAAGCGAGTACTAAAATGCTTGGGTGCTCGTTGCTCGGGTCAAGCAAATTGGAATACTCGGGTACTCGACCCGAACAATGAGCCCAATGTAAGTCTATGGAAAACCCGAGTATTTTTACCGACATCTCCCCGGCGGTCCTTTTAACCCCTTCATGACCCAGCCTATTTTGACCTTAAAGACCTTGCCGTTTTTTGCAATTCTGACCAGTGTCCCTTTATGAGGTAATAACTCAGGAACGCTTCAACGGATCCTAGCGGTTCTGAGATTGTTTTTTCGTGACATATTGGGCTTCATGTTAGTTGTAAATTTAGGTCAATAAATTCTGCGTTTATTTGTGATAAAAACGGAAATTTGGCGAAAATTTTGAAAATTTCGCAATTTTCACATTTTGAATTTTTATTCTGTTAAACCAGAGAGATATGTGACACAAAATAGTTAATAAATAACATTTCCCACATGTTTACTTTACATCAGCACAATTTTGGAAACAAAATTTTTTTTTGTTAGGAAGTTATAAGGGTTAAAATTTGACCAGCGATTTGTCATTTTTACAACGAAATTTACAAAACCATTTTTTTTAGGGACCACCTCACATTTGAAGTCAGTTTGAGGGGTCTATATGGCTGAAAATACCCAAAAGTGACACCATTCTAAAAACTGCACCCCTCAAGGTACTCAAAACCACATTCAAGAAGTTTATTAACCCTTCAGGTGCTTCACAGCAGCAGAAGCAACATGGAGGGAAAAAATGAACATTTAACTTTTTAGTCACAAAAATTATCTTTTAGCAACAATTTTTTTATTTTCCCAATGGTAAAAGGAGAAACTGAACCACGAAAGTTGTTGTCCAATTTGTCCTGAGTACGCTGATACCTCATATGTGGGGGTAAACCACTGTTTGGGCGCACGGCAGGGCTTGGAAGGGAAGGAGCGCCATTTGACTTTTTGAATAAAAAATTGGCTCCACTCTTTAGCGGACACCATGCCACGTTTGGAGAGCCCCCGTGTGCCTAAAAATTGGAGCTCCCCCACAAGTGACCCCATTTTGGAAACTAGACGCCCCAAGGAACTTATCTAGATGCATAGTGAGCACTTTGAACCCCCAGGTGCTTCACAAATTGATCCGTAAATATGAAAAAGTACTTTTTTTTCACAAAAAAATTCTTTTTGCCTCAATTTTTTCATTTTCACATGGGCAACAGGATAAAATGGATCTTAAAATGTGTTGGGCAATTTCTCCTGAGTACACCAATACCTCACATGTGGGGGTAAACCACTGTTTGGGCACATGGTAAGGCTCGGAAGAGAAGGAGCGCCATTTGACTTTTTGAATGAAAAATTATTTCCATCGTTAGCGGACACCATGTCGCGTTTGGATAGCTCCTGTGTGCCTAAACATTGGCGCTCCCCCACAAGTGACCCCATTTTGGAAACTAGACCCCCCAAGGAACTTATTTAGATGCCTAGTGAGCACTTTAAACCCTCAGGTGCTTCACAAATTGATCTGTAAAAATGAAAAAGTACTTTTTTTTCACAAAAAAATTCTTTTCGCCTCAATTTTTTCATTTTCACATGGGCAGTAGGATAAAGTGGATCATAAAATTTGTTGGGCAATTTCTCCCGAGTACGTCGATACCTCATATGTGGGGGTAAACCACTGTTTGGGCACTCGGCAGGGCTCGGAAGGGAAGGCGCGCCATTTGACTTTTTGAATGGAAAATTAGCTCCAATTGTTAGCGGACACCATGTCGCGTTTGGAGAGCCCCTGTGTGCCTAAACATTGGAGCTCCCCCACAAGTGACCCCATTTTGGAAACTAGACCCCCCAAGGAACATATCTAGATGCATATTGAGCACTTTAAACCCCCAGGTGCTTCACAGAAGTTTATAACGCAGAGCCATGAAAATAAAAAATAATTTTTCTTTCCTCAAAAATGATATTTTAGCCTGGAATTTCCTATTTTGCCAAGGATAATAGGAGAAATTGGACCCCAAATATTGTTGTCCAGTTTGTCCTGAGTACGCAGATACCCCATATGTGGGGGTAAACCACTGCTTGGGCGCACGGCAGGGCTCGGAAGGGATGGCACGCCATTTGGCTTTTTAAATGGAAAATTAGCTCCAATCATTAGCGGACACCATGTCACGTTTGGAGAGCCCCTGTGTGCCTAAACATTGGAGATCCCCCAGAAATGACACCATTTTGGAAACTAGACCCCCAAAGGAACTAATCTAGATGTGTGGTGAGGACTTTGAACCCCCAAGTGCTTCACAGAAGTTTATAACGCAGAGCCATGAAAATAAAAAAAAAAAATTATTTTCTCAAAAATGATCTTTTAGCCTGCAATTTTTTATTTTCCCAAGGGTAACAGGAGAAATTTGACCCCAAAAGTTGTTGTCCAGTTTCTCCTGAGTACGCTGATACCCCATATGTGGGGGTAAATCACTGTTTGGGCACATGCCGGGGCTCGGAAGTGAAGTAGTGACGTTTTGAAATGCAGACTTTGATGGAATGCTCTGTGGGCGTCACGTTGCGTTTGCAGAGCCCCTGATGTGGCTTAACAGTAGAAACCCCCCACAGGTGACCCCATTTTGGAAACTAGACCCCCAAAAGAACTTATCTAGATGTGTGGTGAGCACTTTGAACCCCCAAGTGCTTCATAGAAGTTTATAATGCAGAGCCGTGAAAATAATAAATACGTTTTCTTTCCTCAAAAATAATTATTTAGCCCAGAATTTTTTATTTTCCCAAGGGTTACAGAAGAAATTGGACCCCAAAAGTTGTTGTCCAGTTTCTCCTGAGTACGCTGATACCCCATATGTAGGGGTAAACCACTGTTTGGGCACATGCCGAGGCTCGGAAGTGAAGTAGTGACGTTTTGAAATGCAGACTTTGATGGAATGCTCTGCGGGCGTCACGTTGCGTTTGCAGAGCCCCTGATGTGCCTAAACAGTAGAAACCCCCCACAAGTGACCCCATTTTGGAAACTAGACCCCGAAAGGAACTTATCTAGATGTGTGGTGAGCACTTTAAACCCCCAAGTGCTTCATAGAAGTTTATAATGCAGAGCCGTGAAAATAATAAATACGTTTTCTTTCCTCAAAAATAATTATTTAGCCCAGAATTTTTTATTTTCCCAAGGGTTACAGGAGAAATTGGACCCCAAAAGTTGTTTTCCAGTTTCTCCTGAGTACGCTGATACCCCATGAGTGGGGGTAAACCACTGTTTGGGCACACGTCGGGGCTCAGAAGGGAAGTATTGACTTTTGAAATGCAGACTTTGATGGAATGGTCTGCGGGTGTCACGTTGCGTTTGCAGAGCCCCTGGTGTGCCTAAACAGTAGAAACCCCCACAAGTGACCCCATTTTAGAAACTAGACCCCCCAAGGAACTTATCTAGATATGTGGTGAGCACTTTGAACCCCCAAGTGCTTCACAGACGTTTACAACGCAGAGCCGTGAAAATAAAAAATCATTTTTCTTTCCTCAAAAATTATGTTTTAGCAAGCATTTTTTTATTTTCACAAGGGTAACGGGAGAAATTGGACCCCAGTAATTGTTGCGCAGTTTGTCCTGAGTATGCTGGTACCCCATATGTGGGGGTAAACCACTGTTTGGGCACACGTCGGGGCTCGGAAGTGAGGGAGCACCATTTGACTGTATTGGCTGGAATCAATGGTGGCGCCATGTTGCGTTTGGAGACCCCTGATGTGCCTAAACAGTGGTAACCCCTCAATTCTAACTCCAACACTAACCCCAACACACCCCTAACCCTAATCCCAACTGTAGCCATAACCCTAATCACAACCCTAACCACAACCCTAATTCCAACCCTAACCCTAAGGCTATGTGCCCACGTTGCGGATTCGTGTGAGATATTTCCGCACCATTTTTGAAAAATCCGCGGGTAAAAGGCACTGCGTTTTATCTGCGGATTTTCCGTGGATTTCCAGTGTTTTTTGTGCCGTTTTTCACCTGCGGATTCCTATTGAGGAACAGGTGTAAAACGCTGCGGAATCCGCACAAAGAATTGACATGCTGCGGAAAATACAACGCAGCATTTCCGCGCGGTATTTTCCGCACCATGGGCACAGCGGATTTGGTTTTTCATATGTTTACATGGTACTGTAAACCTGATGGAACACTGCTGCGAATCCGCAGCAGCCAATCCGCAGCCAAATCCGCACAGTGTGCACATAGCCTAATTCTAAAGGTATGTGCACACACTGCGGAAAACGCTGCGGATCCGCAGCAGTTTCTCATGAGTTTACAGCTCAATGTAAACCTACGGGAAACAAAAATTGCTGTACACATGCTGCGGAAAAACTGCACGGAAACGCAGCGGTTTACATTCCGCAGCATGTCACTTCTTTCTGCGGATTCCGCAGCGGTTTTACAACTGCTCCAATAGAAAATCGCAGTTGTAAAACCGCAGTGAAATGCGCAGAAAAAAACGCGGTAAATCCGCCATAAATCCGCAGCGGTTTAGCACTGCGGATTTATCAAATCCGCAGCGGAAAAATCCGCAGAGGACCAGAATACGTGTGCACATACCGAAACCCTAACCCTAGCCCTAACCCTAACCCTACCCCTAGCCCTAACCCTAGCCCTAACCCTACCCCTAACCCTAACCCTAACCCTACCCCTACCCCTAACCCTACCCCTAACCCTACCCCTACCCCTAACCCTACCCCTAACCCTAACCCTACCCCTAACCCTAACCCTAACCCTATTCTAACATTAGTGGAAAAAAAAAAATTTCTTTATTTTTTTTATTGTCCCTACCTATGGGGGTGACAAAGGGGGGGGGGTCATTTATCATTTTTTTTATTTTGATCACTGAGATATAATCTATCTCAGTGATCAAAATGCACTGTGGAACGAATCTGCCGGCCGGCAGATTCGGCGGGCGCACTGCGCATGCGCCCGCCATTTTGGAAGATGGCGGCGCCCAGGGAGAAGACGGACGGGACCCCGGCTGGATCGGTAAGTATGATGGGGTAGGGGGGGACCACGGGCGGGGGATCGGAGCACGGGGGGGAATCGGAGCGCGGGAGGGGTGGAACGGAGCACGGGGGGGTGGAACGGAGCACGGGGGGGCTGGAATGGAGCACGGGGGGGTGGAACGGAGCATGGGGGGGCTGGATCGGAGTGCAGGGGGGGTGATTGGAGCACGGGGGGGTGATTGGAGCACGGGGGGAGCGGACAAGAGCACGGGGGGGAGCGGAGCACTGGACGGAGGGGAGCCGGAGCAGTGTACCGGCCAGATCGGGGGGCTGGGGGGGCGATCGGTGGGGTGGGGTGGGGGCACATTAGTATTTCCAGCCATGGCCGATGATATTGCAGCATCGGCCATGGCTGGATTGTAATATTTCACCAGTTATAATAGGTGAAATATTACAAATCGCTCTGATTGGCAGTTTCACTTTCAACAGCCAATCAGAGCGATCGTAGCCACGAGGGGGTGAAGCCACCCCCCCTGGGCTAAACTACCACTCCCCCTTTCCCTGCAGATCGGGTGAAATGGGAGTTAACCCTTTCACCCGATCTGCAGGGACGCGATCTTTCCATGACGCCACATAGGCGTCATGGGTCGGATTGGCACCGACTTTCATGACGCCTACGTGGCGTCATGGGTCGGGAAGGGGTTAAGGTCTAAAAACATCTGAAAATGATGGAAAAACTGCTCAAGTGACAAGGGAACATCATGAGGATCGCCCTTGGAAGCATTTCTGACTCCAAGGTCACAGCTGTAAGCAATGTTGTCAGAGTTTCATGCCATTTTTACAGGTGCGCCAAAAAACATACAAAAACAAAACCAAAATGGATTTTGCTGGGAAATATCTTAAGGTACATCCTTTACAGGGTAATAACATGTATATAAGGCAAAATAATTAACTTCAGACCAAAATGTTCCTCCATCACTTGGGCTATGTTCACAAATGTTTTGGATGCAGTTTTCAACTTTAACATTGCTTTCAAACAATACAAATGCATTCACTGGGGAATGTCATTGTAACATTTAACAACGCTGGCTGGCCATGTGATGTGTGTGACACATAAGGAGACACATCTTGTTTCATTTATGAAGGAGGGACTCTTAAAGTCACAAAGCCTATTTTTAGAGGGGCGTCAGGCAGCATTAATATTCTTAAAGGGCCATTATTGAACAGTGGGTCTCCTATGCTGTTATTGCCTGTGCAGCGAATGACTGGGCTGCCCAAAATTACAATGCACCCAATACCCCTTTCACGAGAGGTACAGGAGGGCTTCCTGAAAAAATGTTGCATTGAATGCAAGGCCTGCCCTGTTATCAAGTCATATGCACCCCAATAAGCCTTTGAACCCAGGTACTGGATGGCCACAGGAAAACCCACTTCACATTATTCAGTTGGTCCTGCCATACTGCTTTCTTATGTATTAACTGCAAGGCCTGCCTACTAACAAGTCATATGCACCCCAATAAGCCTTTGAACCCAGGTACTGGATGGCCACAGGAAAACCCACTTCACATTATTCAGTTGGTCCTGCCATACTGTTTTCTTATGTATTAACTGCAAGGCCTGCACTGCTACCAAGTAATATGCACTGCAATAAGCCTTTGAACCCAGGTACTGGATGGCCACACGAAAACCCACCTCGCATTATTCAGTTGGTACTGCAAGGGCCGCCTTGACCCAAATTTGCCCGCACCCCAATCCCCCTTGGAAGAAACATGGAGGAGGGCCTCAAAAAAAATAGTCCCATTACAAAGGAGTGGGTCTCCTAGACTTGTAATGCCCATACACTAAGCGTATGGGCTGACAAACATTTCCCCATGGGGGATACATTTTTAAAAAATATTTCGTGGGGATCACAGATACCCTTGCCTAAAAAATTGACTGTCTTTAGCAGCACGGAACACGTGAACCCTGGTGATCTAGTGGTGGAAAATGATGAGAGGTGGAGGAAGGCCTCATTAAAAACTAGGCCCAATTTAAAGGACAGGGTCTCCTAGACTTGTAATGCCCATACACGAAGTGTATGAGCTGACAAACATTTCCCCATGGAGGACACAGTTTTAAAAATATTTAATGGGGATCATAGACACCCTTGCCACAAAATTGACTGTCTGTAGCAGCACGGAATACGTGAACCCTGGTGATCTAGTGGTGGAAAATTATGAGAAGTGGAGGAAGGCCTCATTAAAAACTAGGCCCAATGTAAAAGAGTGGGTCTCCTAGACTTGTAATGCCCATACACTAAGTCTATGGTCTGACAAGCATTTCCCCATGGGGGATACATTTTTAAAAAATATTTCATGGGGATCACAGACACCCTTGCCAAAAAATTGACTGTAGCAACACAGAACACGTGAACCCTGGTGATCTAGTGGTGGAAAATGATGAGAGGTGGAGGAAGGCCTCATTAAAAACTAGGCCCAAAGTAAAGGAGCGTGTCTCCTAGACTTGTAATGCCCATACACGAAGTGCATAAGAGGACAAATATTTCCCCATGGGGGTTACAGTTTTAAAAAAATATTTATGGGTATCATAGACACCCTTGCCCAAAAACTGAATGGCTGTAGCAGCATACAACATGTTCACCATGGTGATCTAGTGGTGGAAAATGAGGAAACATTGAAGAAAGCCTCATTAAATACTAAGCCCAATGTAAAGGAGCGTGTCTCCAAGACTTGTAATGCCCATATACAAAGTGCATGGGCCAACAGACATTTCCCCATGGAGTTACAGTTTTAAAAAAATATTTATGGGTATCATAGACACCCTTGAGCAAAAATTGAATGACTGTAGCAGCATACAACATGTTCACCATGGTGATCTAGTGGTGGAGAATGAGGAAAAATTGATGAAGGCCTCATTTACCCCTTTACCCCCAAGGGTGGTTTGCACGTTTATGACCAGGCCAATTTTTACGATTCTGACCACTGTTCCTTTATGAGGTTATAACTCTGGAACACTTCAACGGATCCTGGTGATTCTGACATTGTTTTCTCATGACATATTGTACTTCATGATAGGGGTAAAATATCTTTGATATTACCTGCGTTTATTTGTGAAAAAAATGGAAATTTGGCGAAAATGTTGATAATTTTGCAATTTTCCAACTTTGAATTTTTATGCAATTAAATCACAGAGATATGTCACACAAAATACTTAATAAGTAACATTTCCCACATGTCTACTTTACATCAGCACAATTTTGGAACCAAAATTTGTTTATCTTAGGGAGTTATGTTGTGAATTCAGCTTTTGAGCTCCCTCTGTGGTTGTAGAGGGTAATGCAGTTGTGCCTGGACTGCAGGAGTGGACAGGTGTGTCTACTGATTGCAAGACTGACTGGGGTATATAGCTTTGCTGGATCCTTTAGTCAGTGCCAGTTGTCCATTGTTCTTGAAGGATTCACTTCCCTGCTGGTCTCTCCAGTTTGCTGTGTTTTTCTACAAAGATAAGTCCTGGCTTTGTTTTTGCTGTCCACCTGCAGTGGACCTTATAGTTCTGTGCATTTTCATGTTTTTGTCTTGTCCAGCTTGGTCTGTGAAGGATTTTTTTGCAGCCTAGCTATTTCTCTGGAGATGCAGATATACCCCCCATGTCTTTAGTCAGATGTGGTGATCCGTATTTTCTGCGGTGGATATTTTCCTAGTGTTTTTATACTGACCGCATAGTACTCTGTTCTATTCTTTCTTTTTAGCTAGTATGGCCTCCTATGCTAAAATCTGATTTCATATCTGCGTATGTTATTTCCCTCTCCTCTCACAGTCAATATTTGTGGGGGGCTATCTATCCTTTGGGGATTTTCTCTGAAGCAAGATAGGTTTCCTGTTTCTGTCTTTAGGGGTAGTTAGATCTTAGGCTGTGCCGATGGGTCTAGGGAGTGTTAGGTACCCCCCACGGCTATTTCTAGTTGCGCTGCTAGGTTCAGGGTTTGCGGTCAGTACAGGGACCACCTTCTCCAGAGTACGTCTCATGCTGCTCCAAGGCCACCAGATCATAACAGTACAACTGGCCAACAATGAGTTAATTGCATCTCAGAAGAAGGGTGGAAAGATTTTGAGCCATTTTTTTTCCTTAGCCTGTTTGGTCTGTTCCTCCCTCTTTACCTCTGGATGGCTACGGAGTCTAGTATTAACATCAATGTTCAGGAGTTAGTTTCTCGGGTGGATCAGCTTGCTGCTAGGGTACAGGGTATTTCAGATTTCATTGTTCAGACTCCTGCCTTAGAACCTAAGATTCCCACTCCTGATTTATTCTTTGGTGACAGATCCAAATTTTTGAGTTTCAAAAATAACTGTAAACTGTTTTTTGCATTAAGACACCGGTCTTCTGGTGATCCTATTCAGCAGGTTAAAATCATCATATCTCTGCTGCATGGTGACCCACAGGATTGGGCATTTTTCCTGGAATCTGGCAATCCTGCTTTGCTTAATGTTGATTCGTTCTTTCAGGCATTGGGGTTGTTGTATGATGAGCCTAATTCTGTGGATCAGGCTGAGAAAATCTTGTTAGCCCTGTGTCAAGGTCAAGAAGCGGCAGAATTGTATTGCCAGAAATTTAGAAAATGGTCTGTACTGACTAAATGGAATGAGGATGCCTTGGCGGCAATTTTCAGAAAGGGTCTTTCTGAATCCGTTAAAGATGTTGTGGTGGGGTTCCCCACACCTGCTGGTTTGAGTGATTCTATGTCTCTGGCCATTCAGATTGATCGGCGCTTGCGCGAGCGCAGAATTGTGCACACTGTGGCATTGTCCTCTGAGCGGAGCCCTGAGCCTATGCAGTGTGATAGGATTTTGTCTAGAGCTGAACGTCAAATATTCAGGTGTCAGAATAGGTTAAGTTTTTACTGCGGCGATTCTGCTCATGTTATTTCTGATTGCCCTAGGCGTACTAAGAGAATCGCTAGTTCTGTTGCCATCAGTACTATACAACCTAAATTTCTGTTATCTGTGACCTTGATCTGCTCATTATCATCATTTTCTGTTATGGCATTTGTGGATTCAGGCGCCGCTCTGAACTTAATGGACTTAGAATTTGCCAGACGTTGTGGTTTTCCCTTGCAGCCTTTGCAGAACCCTATTCCTTTGAGGGGCATTGATGCTACACCGTTGGCTAAAATTAAACCTCAGTTTTGGACACAGCTGACCATGCGCATGGCGCCAGCCCATCAGGAAGATTGTCGTTTTCTGGTGTTGCATAATTTGCATGATGATATTGTGCTGGGTTTTCCATGGTTGCAGCTACATAATCCGGTGTTAGATTGGAATTCCATGTTTGTGACTAGTTGGGGTTGTCAGGGGGTTCATGATCAGGTTCCTTTGATGTCAATCTCCTCTTCCCCCTCTTCTGAAGTTCCTGAGTTTTTGTCTGACTTCCAGGATGTATTCGATGAGCCCAAATCCAGTTCCCTTCCACCGCATAGGGACTGTGATTGTGCTATTGATTTGATTCCAGGTTGTAAGTTCCCTAAGGGCCGACTTTTCAACCTGTCTGTGCCTGAACATACCGCCATGCGGAGCTATGTTAAGGAGTATTTGGAGAAAGGGCATATTCGGCCATCTTCTTCACCGTTGGGAGCAGGGTTCTTTTTTGTTGCCAAGAAGGATGGCTCCTTGAGACCCTGTATTGATTATCGCCTCTTGAATAAAATCACGGTTAAATTTCAATACCCCTTGCCTTTGCTTACTGATTTGTTTGCTAGGATTAAGGGGTCTAGCTGGTTTACTAAGATTGACCTTCGAGGGGCATATAAACTTATTCGTATCAAGCAGGGTGATGAATGGAAAACTGCATTTAATACGCCCGAAGGCCATTTTGAATACCTTGTGATGCCATTCGGACTCTCTAATGCCCCATCTGTGTTCCAATCCTTCATGCATGATATCTTTCGGAGTTATCTTGATAAATTCATGGTTGTATATTTGGATGATATTTTGATTTTTTCCAATGATTGGGAGTCTCATGTGAAACAGGTCAGGATGGTATTTCAGATCCTCCGTAATAATGCTTTGTTTGTGAAGGGGTCAAAGTGCCTCTTTGGAGTGCAGAAGGTTTCTTTTTTGGGTTTCATTTTTTCTCCCTCATCTATAGAAATGGATCCGGTTAAGGTTCAGGCCATTCATGATTGGATTCAGCCCACATCTTTGAAGAGCCTTCAGAAATTCTTGGGCTTTGCTAATTTTTATCGTCGTTTCATTGCCAACTTCTCCAGTGTGGTTAAACCTCTAATCGATTTGACCAAGAAAGGCGCTGATGTGACGAATTGGTCCTCCGCAGCTGTTTCTGCCTTTCAGGAGCTTAAACGCCAATTTACTTCTGCCCCTGTGTTGCATCAGCCAGATGTTTCTCTTCCATTACAGGTTGAGGTTGACGCGTCTGAGATTGGGGCAGGGGCCGTTTTGTCTCAGAGGAATTCTGATGGTTCCTTGATGAAACCGTGTGCCTTCTTTTCTCGGAATTTTTCGCCTGCGGAACGCAATTATGATGTCGGCAATCGGGAGTTGTTGGCTATAAAGTGGGCATTTGAGGAGTGGCGACATTGGCTTGAGGGGGCCAAGCACCGCATTGTGGTCCTGACCGATCATAAGAATCTGATTTACCTCGAGTCTGCCAAACGGCTGAATCCTAGACAGGCTCGATGATCCCTGTTTTTCTCCCATTTTGATTTTGTGGTCTCGTACATTCCTGGTACTAAGAATGTTAAGGCGGATGCCCTCTCTAGGAGTTTTTTTCCTGATTCCCCTGGGGTTCTTTCTGCCATCTCCCCTGATTTGCGACGGGTTCTTCAGGAATTTCAGGCTGATAAGCCTGAACGCTGTCCTGTGGGGAAACTGTTTGTTCCTGATAGATGGACTAGTAAAGTGATTTCTGAGGTTCATTGTTCTGTGTTGGCTGGCCATCCTGGGATTTTTGGTACCAGAGATTTGGTTGGTAGGTCCTTTTGGTGGCCTTCTTTGTCACGGGATGTGCGTTCTTTTGTGCAGTCCTGTGGGATTTGTGCGCGGGCTAAGCCTTGCTGTTCCCGCGCTAGTGGGTTGCTTTTGCCATTGCCGGTCCCTGATAGACCTTGGACGCATATTTCTATGGATTTTATTTCCGATCTTCCTGTTTCCCAAAGAATGTCGGTTATCTGGGTTGTCTGTGACCGATTTTCTAAGACGGTTAATTTGGTGCCTTTGCCTAAATTACCTTCTTCTTCTGATTTGGTTCCGTTGTTTTTTCAGCATGTGGTACGTTTGCATGGTATTCCGGAGAATATTGTGTCCGACGGAGGTTCCCAGTTTGTTTCTAGGTTTTGGTGGGGCTTTTGTGCCAGGTTGGGCATTGATTTGTCTTTTTACTCTGCATTTCATCCTCAGACAAATGGCCAGACTGAGCGAACTAATCAGACCTTGGAGACCTATTTGAGATGCTTTGTGTCTGCTGATCAGGATGATTGGGTGGCTTTTTTGCCATTGGCCGAGTTTGCCCTTAATAATCGGGCTAGTTCGGCTACTTTGGTTTCGCCTTTTTTTTGTAATTTTGGTTTTCATCCTCGTTTTTCTTCTGGGCAGGTTGAGCCTTCTGACCTTCCTGGTGTGGATTCTGTGGTCGACAGGTTGCAGCAGATTTGGGCTTATGTGGTGGACGGTTTGGTGCTGTCTCAGGAGGAGGCTCAGAGTTTTGCTAGCCGTCGTCGGTGTGTTGGTTCCCAGCTTCGGGTTGGTGATCTGGTTTGGTTATCTTCCCGTCATGTTCCTATGAAGGTTTCTTCCCCTAAGTTTAAGCCTCGATTTATTGGTCCTTATAGGATTTCTGAGATTATTAATCCGGTGTCCTTTCGCCTGATGCTTCCGGCCTCTTTTGCTATTCATAATGTCTTCCATAGATCTTTGTTGCGGAAATATGTGGAGCCCATTGTTCCCTCTGTTGATCCTCCGGCCCCTGTATTGGTCGATGGGGAGTTGGAATATGTTGTTGAGAAGATTTTGGATTCCCGTTTTTCAAGGCGGAAGCTTCAGTGCTTTGTCAAGTGGAAGGGTTATGGCCAGGAGGATAATTCTTGGGTTTCTGCCTCTGATGTCCATGCCGTTGATTTGGTTCGTGCCTTTCATCGGGCTCATCCTGATCGGCCTGGGGGCTCTGGTGAGGGTTCGGTGACCCCTCCTCAAGGGGGGGGGTACTGTTGTGAATTCAGCTTTTGGGCTCCCTCCGGTGGTTGTAGAGGGTAATGCAGTTGTGCCTGGACTGCAGGAGTAGACAGGTGTGTCTACTGATTGCAAGACTGACTGGGGTATGTAGCTTTGCTGGATCCTTTAGTCAGTGCCAGTTGTCCATTGTTCTTGAAGGATTCACTTCCCTGCTGGTCTCTCCAGTTTGCTGTGTTTTTCTACAAAGATAAGTCCTGGCTTTGTTTTTGCTGTCCACCTGCAGTGGACCTTATAGTTCTGTGCATTTTCATGTTTTTGTCTTGTCCAGCTTGGTCTGTGAAGGATTTTTTTGCAGCCTAGCTATTTCTCTGGAGATGCAGATATACCCCCCATGTCTTTAGTCAGATGTGGTGATCCGTATTTTCTGTGGTGGATATTTTTCTAGTGTTTTTATACTGACCGCATAGTACTCTGTTCTATTCTTTCTTTTTAGCTAGTATGGCCTCCTATGCTAAAATCTGATTTCATATCTGCGTATGTTATTTCCTTCTCCTCTCACAGTCAATATTTGTGGGATGCTATCTATCCTTTGGGGATTTTCTCTGAGGCAAGATAGGTTTCCTGTTTCTGTCTTTAGGGGTAGTTAGATCTTAGGCTGTGCCGAGAGGTCTAGGGAGTGTTAGGTACCCCCCACGGCTATTTCTAGTTGCGCTGCTAGGTTCAGGGTTTGCGGTCAGTACAGGGACCACCTTCTCCAGAGTACGTCTCATGCTGCTCCAAGGCCACCAGATCATAACAGAGTTATAAGGGTTAAAATTTGACCAGCAATTTCTCATTTTTACAACACCATTTTTTTTAGGGACCACATCTCATTTGAAGTTATTTTGAGGTGTCTATATGATAGAAAATAATAGAAAATAACCAAGTGTGACCATTCTAAAAACTGCAACCATCACAGTGCTCAAAACCACATTCAAGAAGTTTATTTACCCTTCAGGTGCTTCACAGGAATTTTTGGAATGTTTAAAAAAAATTAACATTTCACTTTTTTTCACAAAAAATTTATTCAGCTTCAATTTGTTTTATTTTACCAAGGGTAACAGGAGAAAATGGAAGTTGTACAATTTGTTCCGAGTACGCCGATACCCTATATGTGGGGATAAAGCACTCTTTGGGCGCGTGGCAGAGCTTGGAAGCGAAGGAGTGCCATTTGACTTTTCAATGCAACGCATGTTGCGTTTAGAGAGCCCCTGATGTGCCTAAACATTGAAACCCCCCACATTGACACCATTTTAGAAAGTAGACCCCCAAAGGAACTTATTTAGATGTGTGGTGAGCACTTTGACCTATTAAGTGATTCACAGAAGTTTATAATGCAGAGCCGTAAAAATAAAAAATCATATTTTTTCACAAAAATGATATTTTGTCCCCCAATTTTTTATTTACCCAAGGGTAAGAGAAGAAATTGGACCCCAACAGTTGTTGTACAATTTGTTCTGAGTACGCTGATACCCCGTATATGGGGGTAAACTACTGTTTGAGTGCATGGGAGAGCTCGGAAGGGAAGGAGCGCTGTTTGACTTTTCAATGCAAAATTGACAGGAATTGAGATGGGACGCCATGTTGCGTTTGGGGGGCCACTGATGTGCCTAAACAATGAAAACCCCCACAAGTAACACCATTTTGGAAAGTAGACCCCCTAAGGAACTTATCTAGTTGTGTGGTGAGCTCTTTGACCCATTAAGTAATTCACAGAAGTTTATAATGCAGAGCCGTAAAAATAAAAAATCATATTTTTTCACAAAAATTATCTTTTCGCCCCCAATTTTTTATTTAACCAAGGGTAAGAGAAGAAATTGGACCCCAACAGTTGTTGTACAATTTGTCCTGAATACGCTGATACCCCATATATGGGGCTAAACCACTGTTTGAGCGCATGGAAGAGCTCGGAAGGGAACGAGCGCCGTTTGAGTTTTCAATGCAAAATTGACAAGAATTGAGATGGGGTGCCATGTTGCGTTTGAGGGGCCACTGATGTGCCTAAACAATGAAAACCACCACAAGCGACACCATTTTGGAAAGTAGACCCCCTAAGGAACGTATCTAGTTGTGTGGTGAGCACTATAACCCACCAAGTGCTTCACAGAAGTTTATAATGCAGAGCCGTAAAAAAAAATCATATTTTTTCACAAAAATGATCTTTTCGCCCCCAATTTTTTATTTTCCCAAGGGTAAGAGAAGAAATTAGACCCCAAACATTGTTGTACAATTTTTCCTGAGTACACTGATACCCCATATGTGGGGGTAAACCACTGTTTGGGCGCATGGCAGAGCTCGGAAGGGAAGGAGCGCCTTTTGACTTTTCAATGCAAAATTGACAGGAATTGAGATGGGATGCCATGTTGCGTTAAGAGAGCCACTGATGTGCCTAAACATTGAAACCCCCCACAAGTGACATTATTTTGGAAAGTAGACCCCCTAAGGAACTTATCTAGATGTGTTGTGAGAGCTTTGAACCCCCAAGTGTTTCACTACAGTTTATAATGCAGAGCCGTGAAAATAAAAATTCTTTTTTTTCCCACAAAAATTATTTTTTAGCCCCCAGTTTTGTATTTTCCCAAGGGTAACAGGAGAAATTGGACCCAAAAGTTGTTGTCCAATTCGTCCTGAGTACACTGATACCCCAAATCTGGGGGGAACCACCGTTTGGGCACATGGGAGAGCTCGGAAGGGAAGGAGCACCATTTGGAATGCAGACTTAGATGGAATGGTCTGCAGGCGTCATATTGCATTTGCAGAGCCCCTAATGTACTTAAAGAGTAAAAAAAAACCACAAGTGACCCCATATTGGAAGCCAGACCCACCAAGGAACTTATCTAGATGTGTTGAGAACTTTGAACCCCCAAGTGTTTTACTACAGTTTATAACGCAGAGCCGTGAAAATAAAAAATCTTTTTTTTCCACCAAAATTAGATTTAACCCCCAGTTTTGTATTTTTCCAAGGGTAACAGTTGAAATTGGACCCAAACAGTTGTTTTCCAATGTGTCCTGAGTATGCTGATACCCCATATGTGGGGAAGAACCACCGTTTGAGCGCATGACAGAGTTCGGAAGGGAAGGAGTGTCATTTGGAATGCAGAATTAGATGGATTGGTCTGCAGGTGTCACATTGCGTTTGCAGAGCCCCTAATGTACATAAACAGTAGAAACCCTCCACAAGTGACCCCATGTTGGAAACTAGACCCCCCAAGGAACTTATCTAGTTGTGTTGTGAGAATTTTGAACCCCCAAGTGTTTCACTACAGTTTATAATGCAGAGCCGTGAAAATAAAAAATATTTTTTTTTCCACAAAAATTATATTTTCCCAAGGGTAACAGGAGAAATTGGACCACAAAAGTTGTTGTCCATTGTGTCCTGAGTAGGCTGATACCCCATATGTTGGGGTAAACCCCTGTTTGGGCGCACGGGAGAGCTCAGAAGGGAAGGAGCACTGTTTTACTTTTTCAATGCAGAATTGGCTGGAATTGAGATCGGACGCCATGTCGTGTTTGAAAAGCCCCTGATGTGCCTAAACAGTGGAAACCCCCCAATTATAACTGAAACCCTAATCCAAACACACCCCTAACCCTAATCCCAACAGTAACCCTAACCACACCCCTAACCCTGACACACCCATAACCCTAATCCCAACCCTATTCCCAACCGTAAATGTACTCCAAACGCTATCCCTAACTTTAGCCCCCACCCTAAACCTAACTTGAGCCCCAACCCTAACTGTAGCCTTAACCCTCGCCCCAACCCTAACCCTAGCCCATTTTGTGGGTGACTGCCCTGTGATCTGCTATCACCAGCAGTTACTGTTGTTCACTCTCCCATCAGTCTCTCCTATCCAGATGACATGATTCTCTCACTCCCTCCACAACACCTGGCCACTCACTGCAGCTCCTTATCTTATATTAGGAAGGGATGAATCACAACACCTCCAGACCAGCTGACAGCTTCTGTCCCCATAATGCTAATGGGGCACCGTTCTTCCTTGATGTCTCTGCTATTCTGCCTTCTGCCTGTGATTTTCTCCTACATTTTACTACTGTCAGCCCTCAATCTAGGATCTGTTCTGTTGGAAGCAGTACTGCTTATGCTTAGTTAGCAGATCTGAGGGCTCTATGAATATGGCAGCAGAACACTCCCACTGCTGTGAATTGTGCAGCCCACAGAGCCGTGCCCAGTTCACATCAGTGACTGCTCCATTACAATAGATAGGGTCAGCGGCGGTCTGTTATCTCCTATGACCATGGGGTGCCGTATTATGACACTGATAGTGTCGTGCTGCTTCTGTGAAAACAAGATGTCAGCCTCCAGTGCCTTCTTTTAACTCCTATAGCACACGAAATATGTTTCAAATGCAATCAAATCTTGGTTATAACAGTATGTTATGCTACATTACATTGATTTATTAATTATCTACAAACGTGGTACCTTCCCTTTAAGTGCATTTATCACTGCTTTGATTTTATATATTCGTCCTTACCCCCGAGTGCGGATCAGACCTGGAACTATGCAATCATTTCTATTTGGAGTAGAATCTATGATACAGATATGATCATAGCCTTCCAGCAAGATTGGAAAAATATTTACAAAGCTGACAAGAAAACATTAACTATAAACCTATTTCTGATTCAGAACACTTATTTCAGACAACCTGACTGCAATTAGATCTTGAAGTTCAGGATATAAATATTACCATTGATTGGTTTTGGCATTTTCTGCCTGATTACTCCTTTTACCTATGAAACTTGGTGTTCATAATGAGTCATAAGTACAGTTGGACATTTACCAACATTAATTAGACTAAAAAGGTTAGGAAGATATCAACATTAAATATAGTGGTTTATTATTAGGAGATCATGGAAAATTATGATGTAGATTTTAAGTTCTGCAAAAACAGAAGTAATTAAATTTGACAAACTGAGTTAAGAAAGGTTGATCAGCATTCCCTGGAGTGTTGTATCTGTAGACTAAGCTCTGAAATCTGCAGTTACCCTTTTAATCTCAAGAAATCAAACTTGACACTGTAAAATCTACCATCATATCCAGGAGCAATTACTATGATTTATATATAACTGTGTTGACACATTTGCTAACTTCCAGAAGTTAAATCTGGTTTGTGCTTTTTTTAATTTATGCTCATTAAAAAGTTCTAGATAACCCTTTTGTTTAATAATTTCAGCTGATCACTGAGGCAAACATGGATTTTTAACATAGTGTTAATTTAAACAATAATAACAGATTGACTGTAATACACAGCACATTGGCAGCAATTTAAAAGTTTTTCAGTATTTCTTTTAAATTTTTAAGATTGTTTACTTCATTTTGTTATCATTAATTTTAGCCCGGATATCTGTTTTTTATCCAGTGAAAAACACAAATGTAATAATAAGTAGCTACTGAATAGCAAACATTGATTCCGAATAAAAATAAAATTGCAATTACAGATAAATTACTGTATAGATTTTTCCCTTGGCTAAAATGAAGGTAAATGTTGCATTGCATAGAGCCACTGAGACAGCACGGGTACTATTTTCTATTTAATTACTTTATCAGTTATAATCACTTAGAGTCATAACAGCTAGACTAAAATATTAGAATATACAGTGTATGTAAAATGATCTATTACTAGTAACTATTTTTTATCCTGCCTTACTGTGCTGACAGGCAGATGTAGCCAAACTTTACGATGCAAATAACACAACTTCTTTATAACTTTTCTTAGAAAGTTATCTCATGTACAATAAATGGATTAAGATAAATTGACATTGCAAAAGTCACTGATTAATGTCAAGTTATGTGCCAGACTATACTTTTCAGTGCTGTGTTATCCCAATGCTGGATAATCTGCCTTCTGGTAAGGGTATGGGCACACTTTAAGTATTTGTGGCAAATATTTCTGCACCAAGTATGACTTTTTGTCAAACTATTTTTGCATTTTTTCCTTGCGTTTTCCATGTGATTTTATTTGAGGTTTTTCTCCATGCATTGGGATAGGTGAAAAAATGCAGCAAAAACACTGAAAGAATTGACATGCTCAAAATTGAAATTGCTTCAAATATGTAACGAAAAAATTAGCAATGTATGTAAGAGACTTCAAGAATCTCATTACTTTACAGATACTAAGAAATGTTTCAGTATTTAGGCAAAACTGCAAAAAAAATGCAACAAACACACAGCAAATACATAATCTGTGCACATACCCTAACCGTGGTTACATCTGTGAATAATAACAGAGATCAGACAAAAGAGAAGTCAGTTTTAAGGTGCATTTAGACAAGCCGAGACTTGGTGAATGATTATTTGAGTATCAACCTGTGTGAAGGATCATATGTCAGGCTGGATCATTTATACTGGCATAATCATATTGAGTTTCAACACCCTATTTGTTACTAAGAAACTCACTACCCTTTCCCTTATGTGAGCAAATGCATGCTCATCTCAACCAAACTTGCACAGTAGGGGAAATAAGTATTTGATGCCTTGCTGATATTGTGAGTTTGACCACTGACAAAGACATGAACAGTCTATAATTTTAAGGGTAGGTTAATTTTAACATTGAGAGATAGAATATCAAAAATAAAATCCAGAAAATCACATTGTATAAATTATATACATTTATTTGCATTTTGCAGTGAAAAATAAGTATTTAATCCCTCTGGCAAACAAGTCTCAATTCTCGGTGGTAAGCACAGCAGTCAGACGTTTTTTATAGTTGATGATGAGGTTTGCGCACGCCAGGAGAAATTCTGGTCCACTCCTCTTTGCAAATCATTTCTAAATCATTAAGATTTTGAGGCTGTCACTTGGCAACTCGGAGCTTCAACTCCCTCCATAAGTTTTCTAAGATATTAAGGTCTGGATATTGGCTAGGCCACTCCATAACTTTAAGTGCTTCTTTGTGAGCCACTCCTTTGTTGCCTTTGGGTCATTGTCTTGCTGGAAGACCCAGCCACAATCCATTTTTAATGTCCTGGCTGAGGGGAAGGAGGTTGTCACTCCATCCATTCTCCCATTGATGCGGTGAAGTAGTCCTGTGCCCTTAGAAGAGAAACACCCGCAAAACATAATGTTTCCACCTCCATGCTTGATAGTGGGAACGGTGTTCTTTGGGTCATAGGCAGCATTTCTCTTCCTCCAAACACGGCGAGTTGAGTTAAAGACAAAGACCTCAATTTTGGTCTCACCTGACCACAGCACCTTCTCCCAATCACTCACAGAATCCTCCAGGTGTTCTTTGACAAACTTCAGATGAGCATGCTCATGTGCCTTCTTGAGCAGAGGGACCTTGCTGGCACTGCAGGATTTTAAACCTTTACAGCATATTGTGTTACCAATGGTTTTCTTAATGACTGCGGTCCCAGCTGCTTTGAGATAATTAACAAGTTTCCCTTGTGTAGTTTTAGGCATATCTCTCACCTTCTCATAATCAAGGATATCCCACGTGGTGAGATTTTGCATGGTGCCCCAGATCGATGTCGATTGACAGTCTTTTGTATTTATTCCATTTCCTTACTTTTGCACCAACAGTTGTCTCATTCTCCCCCGCATCATACTTATGGTTTTGTTGCTCACACAACTTTGTGTAGGTCTATGATCTTGTCCCTGACATCGCTAGAAAGCTCTTTGATCTTGCCCATGTTGTAGAGGTTAGAATCTGACTGATTAATTGAGTCTGTGGATAGGAGTCTTTTATAATGGTGACTATGTAAGACAGCTGTCTTTAGTGCAGATAACGAGTTCATTAGAAGCGTTTAACTGGTCTGTAGAAGCCATAGCTCATCGGTAGGGATCAAATACTTATTTCTCACTGTAAAATGCACATAAATTTATATAATTTATACAATGTGATTTTCTGGATTTTGTTTTTGATATTCTATCTCTTAATGTTAAAATTAACCTACCCTTAAAATTATAGACTGATCATGTCTTTGTCAGTGGGCAAACTTACAAAATCAGCAAGGGATTAAATACTTATTTTCCCCACTGTATGTATATGTTTTATGGGCTGACCTGATGAGGTGCATTCTCTAAGCCCTAGGTCAGAGTGTGCAGAATGGACCAGATGTGATGATGCAATGGACTGAACTTAACAGACAGCACATGCATCAGTGACTTCAGTAAAGCTGGAAATGCAGGTTGGCATGTGGATAAGCAGAGCTGGCATCACTAGATACAACAGGGTCAAATGACGAGAAAGCACAGAAACAGCAGGGATGTGTAGGCAATTTGAAATCTTGTTGCAGGAGTAGAGTAACACACAGAAGCAGAGGAGCTGTAAGTCCAGAGTAAGTGCAGCCTCCGTGATAGCTGAAAGTTAGCTATCAGTTATCAGCAGTGGCGTAACTTGAAACTCATGGGCCCCGATGCGAAAGCTCCAATGGGGCCCCCAAATATTTTAAATCTTTAATAGCAATAGTCTTTTCTATAGGCCAAATGGACTTTTAGGGTCCCCTAGGCTCCAGGGCTCGGGTGCTTTTGCAACCCCTGCAGCTGTTGTTACACCCCTGGTTATCAGGTACCTTGGCACAGTAAATTTAATGGTGGGAACAGCTCCCACATTAGCAAATATAGATTTGTTATTAGCAAACTCCATTTGCCAGAGCTGAATGTGTGAAGAGACCTAGGAATGCATGGCTGAGCTTGTAATAGAAGCTTTTTCCAGGATATTAGTCTGGAGCAGCAGAACAAATAATCAGATATCGGGTTTAAAGCAGAACCAAATGGGAAATGTGGTTTAACTACAGGAAAACACATGATTACAGAGTGCAATATAACCTCAATACTCAAGCAGCAAGCAGGCACCTGAGCTGGTTTTAAAGGGAATCTATCAACCGGTTTTTGCTATGTAATCTGAGGACAGCATGAGCGATGATAGATTTCAGGGATGTGTCACTTATTTGGCTGTGTGCTGTTGTTTTAATATGATGAATGTTTTAACACCAGGAGGTTACCATTGCCTGGACAACTGCTTGCGTGAGCTCTGGTCTGACCACCCGCCTCCTCTGATAAACAGCGTCAATAGACAGTGTACACAGAAAGCTGTGGTGTGGGCGGGGTTAGCTTTCTAAGCTCTGCTACATGCTATATCTAAAAATGTTGTGCCACAACTACTGTACCCAGTAACCAAAGTGATACATCGCTGGAATTGTTTTTTTTTTCCCTACATTATGCTGCTCGCAAGTGAGTTAATAACTTGGTGACAGATTTCCTTGGCCTTGGATAATGACATGATAGATGCATGGCAAGTTACATTAGTATCAGTGCAGAGACTAGCACTATCAGATCTGGCCATAGAGGAAGGAAGCAAAGCCCAGTGCTGATGTTCGGACAGGTGAGTAACAGTATAGCTTTTGGCCATACAGCTGTTCTGGCGATGGTTAACAAAGTTACAAGAAAAATGTTGCTAAACGCATCGACACTGTATGTAAAATTTACTTCATTCAATTAAAGAAAATAATAGAAACTGAAATAACCATAGAGTCAAGCAATTCATTGAGGTCATTATTTATACCTTGCTAAACAGAAGGTTTATTAAAATTGTTATGTGACAGCAAATCCATTTTAAGATTTGTGATAAATAAAAGTTAAGAGCCATATGTGGCTAGCTTTGTGAATGCTTGTTAGCAGGCGACTACCCTCAATGCTTTGTAGTTCATTCTTTTACTCTGTAAGAAACAGTTTGATGGGAACATTAAATTTAATTTGTGCAGAAAACAAGAAAACCAAGTAATCTGTTAGGGGAAAATCCATAGACATTTTAAGACGATTATAAGCCTCCAGGTAGAAAACAGTTGCTTTTTAAACTTTTTAGGTCATGGTAAGTGCCCTATGTGATAAAAGAAACAGTTTGATATATTTTATAGAACGCTCTGCATTCATAATTACAACTGCTACATTTGTAAAATAGCCATGATTTATTTGTGTGCTTCAATTGACATTCAAGGTAAAATTTCACAATGATGTGTTCTTGCTTATAACATTTAGTAAAAATGAACAAAACAAATGAATTAAACAATACAAGGAAACCAGGGATCCAAGCTTCAGGAGGCTAATTTGCATATTCCAGGTGCCTTCTGGGAGAAGCGAAGTCTCCCTAAGCTAGAAGATCGTTGGGTACAGCCGGGACCAGCTGCTTCGAAAGCATCACCAAACCGCGCGCCGTACGGCGCGCGAATTTTTGCCTGTAGGACATTATTGCAAGAGAGCTTGGCTGAGTAGATTACACAAGAAGGAAAACACACAGCAAGTCAGCAGGATCTAGGAGCAACATGGCAGATGTGACAACCTACATGGTGAGCTGCAGCATGTGCTACATGTTCACAGATCGACCAGAAGAAGAATCCAATTTCACCTGTCAGAAGTGTAGACTAGTGGCCCTTTTAGAAGAAAAGGTACGGGGTCTGGAAGAAAGAATAGCAACTTTGAAACTCATCAAAGAGAATGAAGACTTTCTAGACAGAACAGAAGCATCTCTACTGGTCACAGAAGGTGCAAAAAGTGTCAGAGAACCTCCAAAAGCAGATGAGTGGAAGCATGTGACCAAAAGAAGCAAGAAGACCATGGAGAAATCACCAACCACACAACTGAAGAACCGATATCAAATCTTTGTAGAGGATGAAGATGGCACACCTAAGAATGAAGCAATACCAGCAAGCAAAAAAGAAAAGGGCACACAGCAACAAGTGACAGCAAAAAGTACAGCCAAGAAGCAACGAAGAGTGGTGGTGGTGGGAGACTCACTACTGAGAGGCACAGAAGCAGCCATCTGCAGACCGGACATAACTGCAAGAGAAGTATGCTGCCTTCCAGGTGCGATGATCAAGGATGTGACCGATAGGATACCAAAGCTCTTCAGCTCCAAGGACGTCCACCCATTTCTTCTGATACATGTTGGCACCAATGACACGGCAAGGAAGGACCTACCGACAATCTGCAAGGACTTTGAAGAGTTGGGGAAGAAAGTAAAGGAACTGGATGCACAGGTAGTTTTTTCTTCTATCCTTCCAGTAGACGGGCATGGCACCAGGAGATGGAACAGGATCCTTGATGCAAACAACTGGCTAAGACGATGGTGCAGACAACAAGGATTTGGATTCCTGGACCACGGTGTGAATTACTGGTATGATGGACTCCTCGCCAGAGACGGACTACACCTCAACAAACCTGGGAAACACACATTCGCCAGAAGACTCGCTACACTCATCAGGAGGGCGTTAAACTAGAAGAAGAGGGGACGGGAAGAAAAACATTAGACTCGAACAAAGACAACCCAGGAAAACATACTCAGAAGGGAGGTAAGAACATTTCTAAAACAATCCACAGTGAGGAGATTGGAACAAAACAAAATCCTCTAAACTGCATGCTCGCAAACGCCAGAAGCCTGACAAACAAGATGGAAGAACTAGAAGCAGAAATATCTACAGGTAACTTTGACATAGTGGGAATAACCGAGACATGGTTAGATGAAAGCTATGACTGGGCAGTTAACTTACAGGGTTACAGTCTGTTTAGAAAGGATCGTAAAAATCGGAGAGGAGGAGGGGTTTGTCTCTATGTAAAGTCTTGTCTAAAGTCCACTTTAAGGGAGGATATTAGCGAAGGGAATGAGGATGTCGAGTCCATATGGGTTGAAATTCATGGAGGGAAAAATGGTAACAAAATTCTCATTGGGGTCTGTTACAAACCCCCAAATATAACAGAAACCATGGAAAGTCTACTTCTAAAGCAGATAGATGAAGCTGCAACCCATAATGAGGTCCTGGTTATGGGGGACTTTAACTACCCGGATATTAACTGGGAAACAGAAACCTGTGAAACCCATAAAGGCAACAGGTTTCTGCTAATAACCAAGAAAAATTATCTTTCACAATTGGTGCAGAATCCAACCAGAGGAGCAGCACTTTTAGACCTAATACTATCTAATAGACCTGACAGAATAACAAATCTGCAGGTGGTTGGGCATTTAGGAAATAGCGACCACAATATTGTGCAGTTTCACCTGTCTTTCACTAGGGGGACTTGTCAGGGAGTCACAAAAACATTGAACTTTAGGAAGGCAAAGTTTGAACAGCTTAGAGATGCCCTTAATCTGGTAGACTGGGACAATATCCTCAGAAATGAGAATACAGATAATAAATGGGAAATGTTTAAGAACATCCTAAATAGGCAGTGTAAGCGGTTTATACCTTGTGGGAATAAAAGGACTAGAAATAGGAAAAACCCAATGTGGCTAAACAAAGAAGTAAGACAGGCAATTAACAGTAAAAAGAAAGCATTTGCACTACTAAAGCAGGATGGCACCATTGAAGCTCTAAAAATCTATAGGGAGAAAAATACTTTATCTAAAAAACTAATTAAAGCTGCCAAAAAGGAAACAGAGAAGCACATTGCTAAGGAGAGTAAAACTAATCCCAAACTGTTCTTCAACTATATCAATAGTAAAAGAATAAAAACTGAAAATGTAGGCCCCTTAAAAAATAGTGAGGAAAGAATGGTTGTAGATGACGAGGAAAAAGCTAACATATTAAACACCTTCTTCTCCACGGTATTCACAGTGGAAAATGAAATGCTAGGTGAAATCCCAAGAAACAATGAAAACCCTATATTAAGGGTCACCAATCTAACCCAAGAAGAGGTGCGAAACCGGCTAAATAAGATTAAAATAGATAAATCTCCGGGTCCGGATGGCATACACCCACGAGTACTAAGAGAACTAAGTAATGTAATAGATAAACCATTATTTCTTATTTTTAGTGACTCTATAGCGACAGGGTCTGTTCCGCAGGACTGGCGCATAGCAAATGTGGTGCCAATATTCAAAAAGGGCTCTAAAAGTGAACCTGGAAATTATAGGCCAGTAAGTCTAACCTCTATTGTTGGTAAAATATTTGAAGGGTTTCTGAGGGATGTTATTCTGGATTATCTCAATGAGAATAACTGTTTAACTCCATATCAGCATGGGTTTATGAGAAATCGTTCCTGTCAAACCAATCTAATCAGTTTTTATGAAGAGGTAAGCTATAGGCTGGACCACGGTGAGTCATTGGACGTGGTATATCTCGATTTTTCCAAAGCGTTTGATACCGTGCCGCACAAGAGGTTGGTACACAAAATGAGAATGCTTGGTCTGGGGGAAAATGTGTGTAAATGGGTTAGTAACTGGCTTAGTGATAGAAAGCAGAGAGTGGTTATAAATGGTATAGTCTCTAACTGGGTCGCTGTGACCAGTGGGGTACCGCAGGGGTCAGTATTGGGACCTGTTCTCTTCAACATATTCATTAATGATCTGGTAGAAGGTTTACACAGTAAAATATCGATATTTGCAGATGATACAAAACTATGTAAAGCAGTTAATACAAGAGAAGATAGTATTCTGCTACAGATGGATCTGGATAAGTTGGAAACTTGGGCTGAAAGGTGACAGATGAGGTTTAACAATGATAAATGTAAGGTTATACACATGGGAAGAGGGAATCAATATCACCATTACACACTGAACGGGAAACCACTGGGTAAATCTGACAGGGAGAAGGACTTGGGGATCCTAGTTAATGATAAACTTACCTGGAGCAGCCAGTGCCAGGCAGCAGCTGCCAAGGCAAACAGGATCATGGGGTGCATTAAAAGAGGTCTGGATACACATGATGAGAGCATTATACTGCCTCTGTACAAATCCCTAGTTAGACCGCACATGGAGTACTGTGTCCAGTTTTGGGCAGCGGTGCTCAGGAAGGATATAATGGAACTAGAGAGAGTACAAAGGAGGGCAACAAAATTAATAAAGGGGATGGGAGAACTACAATACCCAGATAGATTAGCGAAATTAGGATTATTTAGTCTAGAAAAAAGACGACTGAGGGGCGATCTAATAACCATGTATAAGTATATAAGGGGACAATACAAATATCTCGCTGAGGATCTGTTTATACCAAGGAAGGTGACGGGCACAAGGGGGCATTCTTTGCGTCTGGAGGAGAGAAGGTTTTTCCACCAACATAGAAGAGGATTCTTTACTGTTAGGGCAGTGAGAATCTGGAATTGCTTGCCTGAGGAGGTGGTGATGGCAAACTCAGTCGAGGGGTTCAAGAGAGGCCTGGATGTCTTCCTGGAGCAGAACAAGATTGTATCATACAATTATTAGGTTCTGTAGAAGGACGTAGATCTGGGTATTTATTATAATGGAATATAGGCTGAACTGGATGGACAAATGTCTTTTTTCGGCCTTACTAACTATGTTACTATGTTACTATGTTACTATGTAAGTACACTCCCACCTTGAAAAATGTGATTTTTTTTTTTTGCATTTGATAGTCAAAGCAAAGAAGTTGATAATGGGTTGTAATAACAAATTATTTATTGCACCTGTCTCCCATTTATATTGAAATTGATTTTCAATACATGTACAAAAGAATCATTTGCCTTTTTCTAAATATGTGGTTTGTTATTTCAAGCTATAAAAATAACCATCCTCTGATCACAATTTCATCCGCAACTAGATACATTTGCTTTTTCAACATAAGTGTTGTTTAACAAAGCATACATATTATTATTATTTATTGTTATAGCGCCATTTATTCCATGGCACTTTAATGTAAGGAGGGGTATACATAATAAAAACAAGTACAATAATCTTAAACAATACAAGTCACATCTGGTACAGGAGGAGAGAGGACCCTGCCCACGAAGGCTCACAATCTACAAGGGATGGGTGAGGATACAGTAGGTGAGGGTAGAGCTGGTCAAGCAGCGGTTTGGTCGATCGGTGGTTACTGCAGGTTATAGGCTTCCGGAAGAGGTGGGTCTTCAGGTTCTTTTTGAAGGTTTTGATGGTAATATACATGGTATATATATGGTACATATAACATAACTCTGTGTAAGTAGCAGACATAAATGTCGCTAAAGGCCTCATTCCATCCCCTTACTGAAAATTGACTGTTGCTAATCAATAGACATTAGCTATTGGTTAACCCATTAGTGACAGAGCCAATTTGGTACTTAATGACCAAGCCAATTTTTACAATTCTGACCATTGTCACTTTATGCGGTTATAGCGCTGGAACGCTTCAACGGATCCCACTGATTCTGAGAATGTTTTTTCATGACATTTTTGTACTTCATGTTTTTGGTAAAAATTTTTTGATATGACTTGCGTTTATTTATGAAAAAAATGGAAATTTGGCCCAAATTTTGAAAATTTTGCAATTTTCAAACTTTTCATTTTTTGTGCCCTTAAATCAGAAAGTCATATTGCACAACATAGTTAATGAATAACATTTCCTACATGTCTACTTTACATCAGCACAACTTTGGAAAAATAAATATTTTTGTTAGGACGCTAGAAGGGTTAATAATTGACAAGTGATTTCTCATTTTTCCAACTAAATTTACAAAACCATTTTTTAGTGACCACCTCACATTCGAAGTGAGTTTAAGGGGGTCAATATGACAGAAAATACCCCAAAATGACACCATTCTAAAAACTGCACCCCTCAAGGTGCACAAAACCACACTCAAGTTCATTAACTAGGATTGCTTGATCCGATCAAGTAAAATCGGGATTATACCGATTTTCACAATGATCAGAATTCTGAAACCCGATTCCAATCTTTGAATGTGATCGGAAATCGGAAGTGTGTATTTCTTTTTTTTGCACAATGCTTTTGATTGACACATAAACCACCCAATGAAGAGCCTGTGAAGTGTGGGCACATCCTGAAACACTAGTAGGCATTTTAACTACTGGCATGACTGTGATTGGCTGTGATCAGACACTATAAAAGGCTGGCACTGCCAATTTGTGTTTACTCTACTGTGAATTCAGTTAGGGAGAGGTTGTCTCTGTCATTAGAGAGAGAGAGAGAAAATATTGCGTCTCTATTAGCGTTTTTGTTCTATCTATTTTAACACCTCCTGTGTTAAAGTACCTTCACTGACTGTGCTTCACTACCGTGTGCTTTTTTTCTTAAGACCTGCACAGAGTTCTGTGGAGCCAGCAGCGTCACTCTGCAGCATACACTGGTCTGCTTACTGCATTCTCTGCAGATTGCAGCATCTGTCTTTTTGCTGTTTCAGCACACCATCCACCAATCTTTTATTTTGTTCAGACTGCAGCCGTTGAGAATTGGATAGATAGATAGAGGGAACAAAAGTTATTTAGTTGGGTGATCCTATACCTCTTAGTGAGGACTGTGGAGGGGAGAGGTCTGGGAATTGGTAAATATTCTTACCTAGTATTAGCAGAATATTTGTAGCTTCCACCTTTGCACCGTAGATTATGCCCCCACGGTGCAACTGCTACAAAAAATTCCAAATACTACCACCTGCATTTTGTGTGTCATTGCACTCTAATTGGAATCACCACAATACTTCTAATTAGTATCGGTTTACACCTGTGTGCAGCAGTTGAGATGTAATCACACTATCATATTTTTGTTGTGGGATATGAAGAATCTTTGCCTGCTGTGGGCACAAGTGACTCAGCCACTAGCTATTCCCGGGAACAGTCCTTCATGCGCAGCTTTTTTGGAGGTCGTGGTATCCCATTGCTGGGGGAGGAACAAATTGAAACCGTTGTTGGATGGATGGCAGCTGCGGCATCGACTTCAATTTGTTCCTCATCCTCCCAGATACAGAGCAAAGAGTCCGCTCATGTCAGTGTAGATCACCCCTCTGTTTCTTCACCACCACCTGCCAAATAACCCAGGCAGTTAGAGGGACAAGTACAGGAGCCATCTTTACTTCTGTTTGAAGAATCTGTTTGCTGTGGATCAGGGGACCAGTCAGGCAGTATTCGACAACAGGAAGAAGAGCTTTTAAGCAGTGATGCCCAACTTTTATACAAACGACCTGGGAGGAGCAATCGTCTGAGGTGTTGGAAGAGGGTCCAACAGATGATGAGGTCCTTAATCCATCATGGTGTGAGGGACAGCAAAATGGTGGTAACAGCTCAGAGGAAGAGATTCCCACAACAGTATAGCAGCAGAGGGCCAAAAAAGAGAGTAGAGTGAGGGGCGAGAGTTGGTTGCCTGTAGCCTCCACTTCGGCACCTGGATGGTCAGGACCCACACAAAAACTACTGCAAGGGGTGCTCCAAAGAGATGTGGTGCCTGGGCCTTTTTTGACCAAGTTGCCGATGACATTACAACAGTTAGATGCAATCTGTGTCATCTAACTCTGAAGCGAGGGAAAAATGTCCACAACCTCAATACCACCAATATGTTGAGGCATTTGAGGAACAAGCAAGTTGCGGAGTGAACAAGTCACATAAAAAATCTTGCCCAACCTGCAGCTCCATGTGCCACCTCTTCCGCTAACGTTGTAGATTGTTCCTCCCAGAAGAGAGGGAACGTCCTCCTGCAGTAGTGTACAGACAGCCATCATCACTGTCACACCGCCACCAGCCAATCCCGGTTATCCTCACAGTCCCAGTCTAGTCTGCAGCCATTCGTCCCACAGTTATGGGCTCAAAGAAAGAAATTCCCGGCAAGCCACCCCCGAGCACAGGCCCTCAATGCTAGCATTTCAAAACTGCTGGCCCTTGAAATGCTATCATTCAGGCTGGTGGACACGGATGCCTTTCGCAACCTCATGGCATTGGCAGTCCTACAATACTGTATTCCTAGCCGCCACTATTTTAGTCGAAAAGCCGTCCCTGCCCTGCAACAGCACATGGAGAAAAAAATTAAGCATGTGCTACTTAACGCCATCAGCAGCAAGGTCCACCTGACCACCGATTCGTGGACCAGTAAGAACGGTCAGGGATGCTACATTTTCCTCACTGCCCATTGGGTAAATGTGGTGGAGCCGGGTACAGAAGTGGATAGTGGCACTGCGCAGATCCTGTCAATGCCAAGGATTGCAGGACTTTCATCCATTTGCATTGCCTCTTCCTCCTACTTCACTTCCTCAGATTCCTCCGCACAGCAGTTGGCACCATCTGCATCCACAAGGATTGGTGAACCGTCCACTGCTACAACCAAGTTGAGAACTGCCGTGGCCAAATGTCAACACTGCAGGCCATGTTGAAATTAATTAGTTTGGGGGATACAAGCCACACAGCAGAGCAGCTGTGGAATGCCATCAAGCAGCAGAGCGACTAGTGGTTTGGGCCACTCAACCTCCAGCCAGGTATGGTGGTGTGTGATAATCGGCGAAACCTGGTGGCAGCTGTGGGTCTAGCCAATCTGACTCACATCCCGTGCCTGGCACATGTGTTAAATTTGGTTGTGCAGAGTTTTCTTAAAAGCTATCCGGATCTTGAAGATCTTCTGCACAAGGGCCGTGGTGAGTGCGCTCACTTGCGCCATTCAAGTGTACACAATGCGCGCATTGCAGCTCTGCAGAGAAGATTTAACCTGCCTGAACACCGCTTCATATGTGATGTCCGCACTAGGTGGAATTCCACGTTGCATATGCTGGAGAGGTTGTGTGAGGAGCAGCAGCAGGCAGAAATGGAATTCAAGCTGCATCAGGCGCAAATGAGTCGCACAGCTCGCAGGCCACACTTCACATGTGCCGAGTGGCCTTACATGAAGGACATCTGCTGTGTTTTGCGGCCCTTTCATGATTCCACTCTCATGTCAAGCGCAGATGATGTCATAGTCAGCATCACTGTACCCCTCATATGCCTCCTTGAAAAAGCTATGCTAGGGATCAGGGATGCAGTTTTGGATGAGGAGGAGGAGGAACAAATGCTGACAATGCCTTCTGCATCGGGACAGTCTACCCACAGCTCTATGGATGGGTTGTTAACCAGGCAACACGGCAACTCACAAAAGTCCAGACAGGGGACACTTTTTGATGAAGAGGAGGAGGAAGAATTGGAGGAGGAAGTAGTATGGCCAGAGAGGGTGGTAGTACACCACACACTGGTAGTCATTATTTACAGCGAGGATGGGGGGATGCAGAGGAGTCAGAGAGCACGCCTCAAGCAGGGGATAGTGGGGCATGGCCAGTCGACAGTCTGCAACACATGAGTGATTTCATGCTGCAGTGCCTTTGAAATGACAGCCGTATCGCTCGCATTCTCAACACTGATGATTACTGGGTGGCTAGCCTCCTGGATCCTCGCTACCAGGACAACCTACAAACCCTGATAAAACTGTTGAACCGGGATAGTAAAATGCAAGAGTTCCAAGACACACTGGTACATTTGATGATGTCCTCATTTCCACCTGAGAGGACTACTTCGAGTGTTTCACATGGCAGCTCAGTGCCTCCAGGACGGGGAGGAAGCTGTCCACAGAGCAGGAGCAGCACCTCTGCAGAAGGCAAGTTCAGTCGTGCCAAAATGCGGCAAAGTTTTATGTGCCCGCAAACACATCATGCACCATCCCATATGGTTCCATTCAGCAGGACGCAGCATTACCGTCAGATGGTGGCAGACTACATGTCCAGCCATGTTAGTGTGTCCCAGGTTGGTTCTGCCCCCTTTAAGTTTTTGGTCTCCAAGCTTGATATATGGCCACAGCTTAGCCAGTATGCCTTGGAGGTGCTGGCCTGCCCAGCTGCCAGTGTTTTTTTGGAGCGTGTCTATAGCGCCGCTGGTGGAGTCCTAACAGACCAACACATGCTCTCATCCACGTTGACCGCCTAACTTTTATAAAGATGAACCAGGCCTTGATCTCACCAGACTTTGCAAGCCCTGTGCCAAATGAGACTGAATAAACACGTCTGGCAACAGTCCCCAGGTCCACACTTGGCCCTCTGGAACCACTAGATTGATCAGCCCACATGGGCTTCAGCACCGTCAGCTGTTGCTTAGAAGTGTCAGTAGCACAGTGAACATTCGCTGCCGTGTTGTCGGGGTTCAGCAACGCAAGCTGGACTCTGGCTGTGCCACTGGCAATTCAAATTCTGCTGTCCACCTACAATGAATCCTGTACCACTGGGACTCAGCACCACCTGCTGTTGCCCTGCACTGTTTTCTCTGTTAGCTGGTTCTCAAGAGTGCCGGCTGGACAGTTGCCTCCTAGCTTGGCTCCGGGTTCCAGTAATTTAAACTGGTAATCGGGGAGATGCACAACTTGATCTGCTTCTGCTCCGTGCCCCAGTAGAGTTAGCTGGGTCTCCAGAGTACAGGTAGTCCAGGCGGCTCCTGCTGTGGCTCCGGGTTCCAGTAACAGAAGCTGTCCTTTATTTTGGGGGTTAGTCCAATACGAATTCCAGAACCGCCAGATGCTTCTCGATAGTGCCAATGGCACTTATACCTTCAGCTTAGTAACAGGGTTCCAGCAGTACCAGATGGTTCTCGCTAGTGGCAATGGCACTTACACCTTCTGCTTAGTAACAGGGTTCCAGCAGCACCAGATGGTTCTCGCTAGTGCCAATGACACTTATGCCTTCGGCTTAGTAACAGGGTTCCAGCAGCACCAGATGGTTCTCACTAGTGGCAATGGCACTTATACCTTCTGCTTAGTAACAGGGTTCCAGCAGCACCAGATGGTTCTCACTAGTGCCAATGGCACTTATGCCTTCGGCTTAGTAACAGGGTTCCAGCAGCACCAGATGGTTCTCACTAGTGGCAATGGCACTTATACCTTCTGCTTAGTAACAGGGTTCCAGCAGCATCAGATGGTTCTCGCTAGTGCCAATGGCACTTATACCTTCTGCTTAGTAACAGGGTTTCAGCAGCATCAGATGGTTCTCGCTAGTGGCAATGGCACTTACACCTTCGGCTTAGTAACAGGGTTTCAGCAGCACCAGATGGTTCTCGCTAGTGGCAATGTCACTTATACCTTCTGCTTAGTAACAGGGTTCCAGCAGTACCAGATTGTTCTCGCTAGTGCCAATGGCACTTATATCTTCTGCTTAATAACAGGGTTCCAGCAGCACCAGATGGTTTTCGCTAGTGCCAATAGCACTTATGCCTTCTGCTTAATAACAGAGCCCCAGCACCACCAGCTGGTTCTCGATAATGTCTTTGCCACAGGTTCCTTCTACTGTGCATCCGGGTTCCATTAACCTCAGCTGGTCCACGAATGTGCTTTCGGACACTGGTACTTCTTGCTGTTCCTCCGTGCACCTGAACTACATGCTTCAAAAATTACAATTATAAATACAAGTACCAAAAAAGAAGAACAAGAAGAACTAGAAGAAGAAGAACCAGACGAAGAACAACCGGAAGAAGAATAACCGGAACCAGAGGAAGAAGAACAACCCGGAAGAAGGAGAACCAGAACCAGAGGAAGAAGAACCAGAGGAAGAAGAAGATGAAGCAAAGGTTTAGGAAATGGAAGAACCAAAAGCACCAGCACCATGAGCACCAGAACCAGAAGAACCAGATACCATATGACCAGGAAAAAAAAGAATAAGCAGAATAAGAATAAGCAGAATGATAAAATGCAGAAGAAGATAAAAATAAGTCTAAGAAGAATAAGATGAAACAGTGTATGGGGGGAGTCCATTCCTCCTCATGGTACCCCTGGAGACTCCCTGCTGCTGCGGGGCAAGCTGAATGCGGACCCCTCCCGGTGAGAGTCCCCTGAGACAGGCCTCCCGGAAGGTGTATTTTTCAAATGTCGCTAAACCATGCAAAGTTCTTATATTTAAACCTACTCCGACACAACAGTGGAATAGGGCAAGCAAAATTATTATTATTTTTTTTTTAACAATAAACACATTTTCTTAAAAAAGCTATCAGAATGAGCTATTAAAAAAGAAGGATGAAAGGTAAGAAAAAAATGGAAATTAATTAATTAATAGTGGGTAGAACTCGGTACCATTTATTGTACCCAGGGCAAGAAACAGCAAACATGACATCAATGCTGCTGCCACAGAATGATGTGCAGACAAAAATGTAGGCAGGACTCTTGCTACAGCGCACTCTATTTTGGATTGTGTTGTCTTCAACATTTTTGTTGACTGTGAAGACTGGGTATTAGCTGAAGACTAGAGCCTTCCAGCATCTTGTCGTGTGCGACGTGGGTCAGAAAGATGTTGGCGTGATTTCGGGTCATCAGTATCTACAGTGAATTTTGTGGTTTTCCCCGCTAGTTCCAGTGTATGGCCTCCCTGCATTTCAGGCGTAGATTGCAGAGAAAGCGACAGACAATCATTTAAGAACCGTTTTTGCCCTTGATCTTAGAGAAAAAAGAGCAAAGTAGGCACCTCGGCCTGGGAGATCCACAGGTGTGATAATGGTATCTACAATGCCGTGCCTACCATTGAAGAATAAAATGAAATGAATGAAGAAAAAGTAAATTCCAAAGAGTTTGCCAAGCTTTACGTTATTATTTTGACCCGTAGACCAAATGTGCCCCATTATAACTGCTATTCATACTAAAAGCAGTACTTGTGCCCATTATTATTTGATTTCTCTGGCTCTGCTGCCTCCGATTACCAATTCTACATGTTATTTTGGCATTTTTAGTCATTTAGAAAACACCGCAATGTAAAATAGGTGTTTTAGGAATTCCGATTTTTTATCCCCATTGACTTCAATGAGGATTGGAAATCGGAATTCCCGATTGCCGATTTTCAAGTGTGATCGGACCGATCCTTTCCAATCTGATTTTTAGGGTGATCGATCAACCCTATTATTAACCCTTCAGGTGCTTTGCAAGAACTAAAGCAATGTGGAAGGTAAAAATTAACATTTTACTTTTTTCACACAAAACTATCTTTGGAGCTAAACTTTTTTATATTTACAAGGGTATCAGGAGAAAGTGGAACACAAAATGTGTTGTGTAATTTCTTCTGAGTATGATGATGTCTGGGAAAGCCATTGTTTGGGTCCATGGCAGGGCTCAGAAGGAAGGGAGCACCATTTGACATTTTGAACGCAAAATTGGCTGGAATCGATGGCAGGCACCATGTCATGTTTGGAGACCCCTGATATACCTAAACAGTGGAAAACCCCCAATTTTAACTCCAGCCCTCTACACAGCCTTAACCCTAACACAGCCCTAACCCTAATCGCAACTTTAACCATAACCTTAACCGCAACTCTAACCCTAACACCACCCTAACCCCCACCACACGACCCTAATCCCAACACAACCCTAACCTTACCTCGAGCCCCAACCCTAGCCCTAACCCAACTCTAGCCCAAACCTAACCCTAGCCCAACCCTAGCCCTAGCTCAACCTTAACCCTAGCTCTAGCCTCAACCCTAATCCTAGCCCCAACCCTAACCCTAGCCCAACCCTAACCCTAGCTATAGCCCCAACCATGACCCTAATCCTAGCCCAAACCTAACACTAGCTATAACCCCAACTATAACCCCTACCCTAACCTTAACTTTAACCCCAACCCTAACAATAGCCCCAACCTTAACTCTAATGGAAAAATAGAAATACTTTTTTTGTTTTATTATTTTTACCTTACTAAGGGGGTGATAAAGGGGGGTGATTTACTATTTTTTTCATTTTGATCACTGTGATAGACCCTATCACAGTGATCAAAATTAACTAATCAAAAATGATGCAGGAGGTCCAGTGACTCCGGAAGTACCGAGGGAACAATTTTCAGCCATAGAGGCGGGGTTTTCAGGTGTTTGATTCACCCTTTCCTTACCCGCTGGCTGCATGCTGGCTGCAATATTGGATTGAAGTTCATTCTCTGTCCTCCATAGTACACGCCTGCGCAAGGCAAGATTGCACCTTGTGCAGGCATGTACTACGGAGGACAGAGAATGAACTTCAATCTAATATTGCAGCCAGCATGCAGCCAGCGGGTAAGGAAAGGGTGAATCAAATACCTGAAAACCCCGCCTCTATTGCTGAAAATTGTTCCCTCCAAATTCAGGTGACAGAGTCCCTTTAAACTCATTACTTAACCCTGTAATATCTAACTTGTCTTCATATAGTAAGTTTTCATGTTATCTTTGTGAATGAATAATACACATTTGTTTTCACAGATAACTCATTACTACATTGGAATAGGAATTTATGAGATCAATCAAGATGGAAAGGTTGTTGTTCCATTATTATAGACAAAACTGCACAGTGTTATTGGCTTACTCAATTTCCTAAGCAGTAATGTATTTAATTCAATTTGTATTAAATTCATCATTCTAATCTATTATATTTAGTTTCATTTTAGCACATACATTTACAAGAGTGCTCCACATGTACTATCAATGCCTTGTATGTACAGTGAAGACTAATGCACTATATTACAAGGTTTTCTCTCCATTTTTCACTTCAGAAAAGATGATTTTAGTAGAAGCTGCAAAATGTCTTTCTGTCAGTCTGTGAGCCCTCAGAGAAACTCATGAGGAATGGAAGCAATGTCAGCAATCTACAGTACATTGTTTATTCACCTTGAATATGATCAAGGAGATTTGCTATACGAAGTATAGAGCACTTGGTAGGTGCAAAAGGGGAATAAACTTGCAATACATTTTTAAGCATAATTAAATATTAACAGGGAAAAGCAAACTGCTTAATTTGGCAAACAAAGTAACTGGAACTTTTCCACATTTAATATCGTCCTGGTCATCCAGCCATATTACTTTCTTTGGACACCATCTGCACATTTCACTGCAAGATAATCCCGGGAGCAAAGAAGCAAGTGTGCTGATTAAGTTTGACAGTTGAGCTTATTTGGACATCTCTGGGTAAAGTGTGAGTCAAAAATGCAAACAAAATGTCCCTTTTTTTGTCAAGAAAAAAATGTCATTAGGATATCCATGTGTAAATATTATCTTGACGTAATGCGTTACTATTATCTTAAATTAATTTGCTCCTGTTATTAGTTGTTGAATCCTATAATGTACTTATTTAGTAGAGATTTTTTTTAATATACTGTGTGCACAATTATTAAGCAAGTGAGTATTTTTACCATATCATTTTTATGCAGATTGCCCAACTTCAAGCTGTATAAGCTTGAATGCTATTGGATGAATCAGATCATGGGAGGTGTATTTATGTAATGAGGGAGGATGAGGCCTAAGGATACAACATCCTTTATGAAGGTGTGCAGCATTATTAGGCAACTTGTTTTCCTCTAGAAAAATGGGTCAAAAAAGTATTTAACTGGCTGATATTGGGGCGTTATCACAGAACTGCATTATCCATGGAGGACATTAAAGCATGGCAAAAGTAAAAAAAAGTTTAAAAAAATATGAAAAAAAAATAAAAGGATTAACCTGATCGCTAAACGGCCTAGCAAGAAAAAAATTAAAAATGCCAGAATTACGTTTTTTTGGTCCCCACAACATTGCATTAGAATGAAATAATGGTTGATCAAAAGATCAAAAGAATGTATCTGCACCAAAATAGTATCATTAAAAATACGTCAGCTCGGCACACAAAAAATAAGCCCTCACATGACCCGAGATCCCGAAAAATGGAGACACTACGTGTATCGGAAAATTGCGCAACTCTATTTTATTTTTTAGCAAAGTTTAGAATTTTTTTAACCACTTAGATAAAAAGTAACCTAAACATGTTTGGTGTCTATGAACTTGTAATGACCTGGAGAATCATAATAGCAGTTTTAGCATTTAGTGAACCTAGCATAAAAGCCAAACAAAAAACAAATGTTGGATTGCACTGTTTTCTGCAATTTCATCGCCCTTGGATTTTTTTCCCCCATTTTCTAGTACAAATCAATGGTGTTGTTCAAAACAACAACTTGTCCCACAAAAAATAAGCCCTCACATGTCCATATTGATGGAAAAATAAAAAAGTTATGGCTCTGGGAAGGAGGGGAGCGAAAAATGAAAAAGCAAAACCGAAGAAAGCTCCGGGGGTTAAGGGGTAAAGCTTCAACTCAATCCACACAAAAAAAGTAAGGTCCCACTCAGGTTTGTCATCTATTAATGGAAATATAGGGGGCTTCCACATTCCAAAACAAGTAGTACAAAGGGTGTGGAAAAGCAAAATGGCTCCTTGCCCCACAAAATAAATTTAACAAATTCTGTGCTTCCAAATACCCCCCTCCGTTCTTAGCATACATTATGCCTAAACTGCAGTTAGCATTCACAAGTTTGGCATTTCTGTAACAATGAGAGTCCACCATGCACGGACACTAAAATATACTGGTCACTACCACATAGTGGTCACTACAATAGCAGTATTCAATTTTCACTCAGCAACATCCACTGCTGCCTGTTTTTTGGAAAACACCCATGGAGTTAAAATTGTCACTAATTACATCTGTACATAAATTCTGAAAGGAATATAATTTCCGAAATGGGATCATTTGAGAGGGGATACTTCTCTTTTAGCACTTAGGAGCTCTGTATATGTATATGGAGTCTGCACAC
This sequence comes from Ranitomeya imitator, assembly GCF_032444005.1. Taxonomy (NCBI): domain Eukaryota; kingdom Metazoa; phylum Chordata; class Amphibia; order Anura; family Dendrobatidae; genus Ranitomeya; species Ranitomeya imitator. The sequence continues at coordinate 473,170,680 of NC_091285.1, read as the reverse complement.
TATTCTAGGAAAATCTGCTGTCCAGGAGACAAATAGCGCTCCGTCCCTCATTAGTCTCATCATATTGCTAAGCAGTACTGTACAGTCACATATGGGGTATTTCTACATTCAGCAGAAATTGTGGGACAAATTTTGGTGTCATTTTTACCCATTTTCCAGCGTGAAAATGTGAAATCTGGGGCTAAAACAACATTTTCATGGTAAATATTTTTTTCTTCACTGCGCAATGGCATAAAATTTTGTGACCCGTCTGTTAATATGATCACTACACCACTAAAAGAATTCCTTTTGTGTAGTTTGTAAAATGGGGCTCTTATGTGGAGTTCTTCTGGTCTGGCACCTCAGTGGTTCTAACTAGGGTTGAGCGACCTTGACCTTTTTGGAGTCGAGCCGTGTTTCGCGAAACCCGACTATCTTAGAAGTCGAGTCGAGTGGAATCGGCCGATTATCGCAAAAAGTCGGGTATCGCCCGAAACACGAAACCCAATGCAAGTCAATGGGGGAGCATAGTCGGCAGTGAGTGGAGGCCAGGAAAACATCTACACTGCCCATTTTAATGGCAAAAACATCCATTCTTGTTACTGAAGCTTGTCAATCGTAATTTACCTTATAATAATTGGAAGGCATTTGAAATTGGGGGTCATTTGGCTAAAGTTGTGGGGGGTAGGGCTGGTTCAAGTAATTAGTGGGCCCAGGAAATCTGGAACACGTCACGGCAGTGGAGCAGGGAGAGCTAAGTATTTAAACTTTGCAAGTGCTGTGATCCTGAGCAAGCAGGGGGGGCCCACTCGTTGGCATTGGCACTGGCACAGGGCCCCTCAAAGTACAGCGGTGTGTTTGCACGTCGGGGGCGCCTCCCACCGGCAGCAACACTTTTGCGTACTATGAGAGGCCCTGTGCCAGTGACGTCGCCAACTAGTATTCCTCCCCCCACCTGATGAAGGAACCTGCACTTTCATCTGCACCTTCCTCTTTGTCCCCGTGTAAGGTGGTATGGTATGTGGGAAGAGGAACCTGACTTTCAGCAGGGTCACAATCTTGCTGTGTAGTGTGCACGGGGAATGTTGCGTTATGGGTCAATGTACCAGCAGACTCATCTATCACTTGCTGGGCAATGGGCAGGATGAGGAGGAAACACAGATATAGGCCCAAATAATAAAGTGGGCTAAATGCAGTTCAAAATTGGTAACACAGGACTAACCAGGGGGCATTGCAGTGGAGGACAACTGGAATGAGAGGCTGACACAGAGAGTAGGTCCAAATCAGTAAGTAGTCGAAATGCAGTTCAAAATTGGCAACCATAGTAAACAGGCGGCACAGCTTTGTTCAGTGGAGGAGAACAGCAAGGAGTGGCAGACACCGATAGTAGGCCCCAACCCAACTAGTAGGCCAAATGCAGTCTAACATTAACAACTACTTAACGAGAGCCTGAAAATGGAATTTCAGGACAGGATACCAGGAGAACAGCAAGGAGCGGCAGACACTGTTAGTAGGCCCCAAACCAACTAGTACGCCAAATGCAGTTGTTCCATTTAACCACTATTTAACAAGAGCCTGAAGATAGAAGCTCAGGAAAGGCAACCTGGAGAACACCTTGGAGTGGAACACACCGTCTCTACACCCCATACCCAATTTGTAGGCCTAATGCAGTGTAGTTTCCAACAACTACTAAACGAGAGCATTAAGATCGAAGCAATGGCGAGGAAGCCTGGGGAACACCTTGGAGTGGAACACACCATCTCTCTACACCCCATACCCAATTTGTAGGCCTAATGCACTGTAGTTTTCTACAACTACTAAACGAGAGTCGGAAGACCGAAGCAATGTGAACGAAACCTGGGGAACACCTTGGAGTGTAACACACCATCTCTCTACACCCCATACCCAATTTGTAGGCCTAATGCAGTGTAGTTTCCAACAACTACTAAACGAGAGCATGAAGATCGAAGCAATGGAGAGGAAACCTGGGGAACACCTTGGTGTGCAACACACCATCTCTCTACACCCCATACCCATTTTGTAGGCCTAATGCAGCGTAGTTTCCAACAACTACTAAACGAGAGCATGAAGATCGAAGCAATGGAGAGGAAACCTGGGGAACACCTTGGAGTGGAATACACCATCTCTCTACACCCCATACCCATTTTGTAGGCCTAATGCAGTGTAGTTTCCAACAACTACTAAACGAGAGCATGAAGATCGAAGCAATGGAGAGGAAACCTTGGGAACACCTTGGAGTGGAACACACCATCTCTCTACACCCCATACCCATTTTGTAGACCTAATGCAGTGTAGTTTCCAACAACTACTAAACGAGAGCATGAAGATCGAAGCAATGGAGAGGAAACCTGGGGAACACCTTGGAGTGCAACACACCATCTCTCTACACCCCATACCCAATTTGTAGGCCTAATGCAGCGTAGTTTCCAACAACTACTAAACGAGAGCATGAAGATCGAAGCAATGGAGAGGAAACCTGGGGAACACCTTGGAGTGGAACACACCATCTCTCTACACCCCATACCCATTTTGTAGACCTAATGCAGTGTAGTTTCCAACAACTACTAAACGAGAGCCTGAAAATAGAAACTCAGGAAAGGCAACCTGGAGAACACCTTGGAGTGGAACACACCATCTCTCTACACCCCATACCCAATTTGTAGGCCTAATGCAGTGTAGTTTTCTACAACTACTAAACGAGAGTCGGAAGACCGAAGCAATGTGGACGAAACCTGGGGAACACCTTGGAGTGTAACACACCATCTCTCTACACCCCATACCCAATTTGTAGGCCTAATGCAGCGTAGTTTCCAACAACTACTAAACGAGAGCATGAAGATCGAAGCAATGGAGAGGAAACCTGGGGAACACCTTGGAGTGCAACACACCATCTCTCTACACCCCATACCCAATTCGTAGGCCTAATGCAGCGTAGTTTCCAACAACTACTAAACGAGAGCATGAAGATCGAAGCAATGGAGAGGAAACCTGGGGAACACCTTGGAGTGGAACACACCATCTCTCTACACCCCATACCCAATTTGTAGGCCTAATGCAGTGTAGTTTTCTACAACTACTAAACGAGAGTCGGAAGACCGAAGCAATGTGGACGAAACCTGGGGCACACCTTGGGGCGGCAGACACCGTTAGTAGGCCCTACCAAAGTTGTACCCCCAATGCAGTTTTAAAATTCCTAGAGACTGAAAACAAGACTATTGACGCTCAGCTTTTTTCAAAGGAACACAGCTGAATTGAGTGGCGCAGACAGGCACAGGTAGTAGGCCTTAAACCAAAAAGGTGGCTCACTGCAGCTTAAAAAAGTTACAGGGGTACACAGGCAGCATTGCTCTGGGCAGTGGAGGACAATTTCAGTAGTGGACCGCAGACAGACTTTGTACGCCTACTATTAAAATAAGGATGCTCTATGCAATTAAAAATAGGTTCCAGGGGTCCAAGGGCAGCAGTGGTCTGGTCAGTGGACGAGTATCGGAAGGAAGGACCGCAGACAGGCGTAGTAGGCCTAACATAACAAAATTAGGCTGTAGACACTTTAAAATTGGTTCCAGGGGTACACGGGCAGCAGTGGTGTGGTCAGCGGAGGAAAATTTGAATTAGGGACTGCAGACAGACTTTGTAGGCTGTCCCCTGTGGACCATGCATCCAACACATTAACCCAGTGCGCCGTAATGGACACGTAACTTTTTGTGGACATGCCTACTGGTCCATGCGTCTCTTGTCAGGTGCACCTTTCTACTGTTTGATTGCCTGAGTGCTATGACAATGCAGAATTTTTCATGCTGCTGGAGGGCTGGGATGGCTTTTCTCGCAAAAGAAATGTCGACTGGGTAGCTTGAACCGTGGTACAGCGTAGTTCATCTGGGCTTTCTAAATATAAAAGAAAGAAAAAAAGGAGGCTCCATGCACTTTCAGCTGGGTTCCAGGGGTACAGGGCCAGCATTGGTCTGGTCAGTGGAGAACTATTGGAAGGAAGGACCGCAGACAGGCTTCGAAGGCCTAACATAAAAAAATTGGGCTGTAGGCACTTTATAATTGGTTCCAGGGAAACACGGGCAGCAGTGGCCTGGTCAGTGTAGTAGTAGTAGAAAGAACGGACCGCAGACAGGCTTCGAAGGACTAACATAAAAAAATTGGGCTGGCTGTAGGCAATTTTAAATTGGTTCCAGGGGAACACAGGCAGCAGTGGTCTGGTCAGTGGAGGCCTAGTGGAAGGAGTGACCGCAGACAGGCATCGAAGGCCTAACATAATAACAGATGGCTGCAGGAAATTGTAAATTGGTTCCAGGGGAACACGGGCAGCAGTGGCCTGGTCAGTGTAGTAGTAGTAGAAAGAACGGACCGCAGACAGGCTTCGAAGGCCTAACATAAAAAAATTGGGTTGGCTGTAGGCAATTTTAAATTGGTTCCAGAGGTACACGGGCAGCAGTGGTGTGGTCAGTGGAGGCCTAGTGGAAGGAGTAACCGCAGACAGGCATCGAAGGCCTAACATAATAACAGATGGCTGTAGGCAATTTTAAATTGGTTCCAGGGGAACACGGGCAGCAGTGGCCTGGTCAGTGTAGTAGTAGTAGAAAGAACGGACCGCAGACAGGCTTCGAAGGCCTAACATAAAAAAATTGGGCTGGCTGTAGGCAATTTTAAATTGGTTCCAGGGGAACACGGGCAGCAGTGGTCTGGTCAGTGGAGGCCTATTGGAAGGAGTGACCGCAGACAGGCATCGAAGGCCTAACATAATAACAGATGGCTGTAGGCAATTTTAAATTGGTTCCAGGGGAACACGGGCAGCAGTGGCCTGGTCAGTGTAGTAGTAGTAGAAAGAACGGACCGCAGACAGGCTTTGAAGGCCTAACATAAAAAAATTGGGCTGGCTGTAGGCAATTTTAAATTGGTTCCAGGGGAACACGGGCAGCAGTGGCCTGGTCAGTGTAGTAGTAGTAGAAAGAACGGACGGCAGACAGGCTTCGAAGGCCTAACATAAAAAAATTGGGCTGGCTGTAGGCAATTTTAAATTGGTTCCAGGGGAACACGTGCAGCAGTGGCCTGGTCAGTGTAGTAGTAGTAGAAAGAATGGACCGCAGACAGGCTTCGAAGGCCTAACATAAAAAAATTGGGCTGGCTGTAGGCAATTTTAAATTGGTTCCAGGGGAACACGGGCAGCAGTGGTCTGGTCAGTGGAGGCCTAGTGGAAGGAGTGACCGCAGACAGGCATCGAAGGCCTAACATAATAACAGATGGCTGTAGGCAATTTTAAATTGGTTCCAGGGGAACACGGGCAGCAGTGGCCTGGTCAGTGTAGTAGTAGTAGAAAGAATGGACCGCAGACAGGCTTCGAAGGCCTAACATAAAAAAATTGGGCTGGCTGTAGGCAATTTTAAATTGGTTCCAGGGGAACACGGGCAGCAGTGGTCTGGTCAGTGGAGGCCTAGTGGAAGGAGTGAACGCAGACAGGCATCGAAGGCCTAACATAATAACAGATGGCTGTAGGCAATTTTAAATTGGTTCCAGGGGAACACGGGCAGCAGTGGCCTGGTCAGTGTAGTAGTAGTAGTAGAAAGAACGGACCGCAGACAGGCTTCGAAGGCCTAACATAAAAAAATTGGGCTGGCTGTAGGCAATTTTAAATTGGTTCCAAGGGAACACGGGCAGCAGTGGTCTGGTCAGTGGAGGCCTAGTGGAAGGAGTGACCGCAGACAGGCATCGAAGGCCTAACATAATAACAGATGGCTGTAGGCAATTTTAAATTGGTTCCAGGGGAACACGGGCAGCAGTGGCCTGGTCAGTGGTGTAGTAGTAGAAAGAACAGACCGCAGACAGGCTTTGAAGGCCTAACATAAAAAAATTGGGTTGGCTGTAGGCAATTTTAAATTGGTTCCAGGGGAACACGGGCAGCAGTGGCCTGGTCAGTGTAGTAGTAGTTGAAAGAACGGACCGCAGACAGGCTTCGAAGGCCTAACATAAAAAAATTGGGCTGGCTGTAGGCAATTTTAAATTGGTTCCAGGGGTACACGGGCAGCAGTGGTGTGGTCAGTGGAGGCCTAGTGGAAGGAGTGACCGCAGACAGGCATCGAAGGCCTAACATAATAACAGATGGCTGTAGGCAATTTTAAATTGGTTCCAGGGGAACACGTGCAGCAGTGGCCTGGTCAGTGTAGTAGTAGTAGAATGAACGGACCGCAGACAGGCTTCGAAGGCCTAACATAAAAAAATTGGGTTGGCTGTAGGCAATTTTAAATTGGTTCCAGGGGAACACGGGCAGCAGTGGTCTGGTCAGTGGAGGCCTAGTGGAAGGAGTGACCGCAGACAGGCATCGAAGGCCTAACATAATAACAGATGGCTGGAGGCAATTTTAAATTGGTTCCAGGGGAACACGGGCAGCAGTGGCCTGGTCAGTGTAGTAGTAGTAGAAAGAACGGACCGCAGACAGGCTTCGAAGGCCTAACATAAAAAAATTGGGCTGGCTGTAGGCAATTTTAAATTGATTCCAGGGGTACACGGGCAGCAGTGGTGTGGTCAGTGGAGGCCTATTGGAAGGAGTGACCACAGACAGGCATCAAAGGCCTAACATAATAACATATGGCTGTAGGCAATTTTAAATTGGTTCCAGGTGAACACGGCCAGCAGTGGCCTGGTCAGCGGAGGATGATTGTAATGAGTGTCTGCCAGTTAGTAGTCCAAAACAATACATAAATGTGAATATCTCACATTAAAATCCAGCGAAAACACTAAAGGCTGCAATCTTTAGGTACATGGGTGGGATCCTCTGCGTTGTTTCTGACCTACTAATTTGGCGCAAAGTTTTTACTTTGGTAAATACAGGACACTGCCCCTGACTATGTTAAGTACCATTATACATGTCAACACAATGGTATTGTCAGTGGCAGGAATGGAAGGATGTCAGCGCATAGTCTAAACATTGGTGGAAGTGTGAGAGATAATTGTGGAAGTGGCAGAGCAATGTTTGACCTGGGGGTGGGTGAACTCTTTTGTGGACGGCGGTACAGGCCCAGGGCCCCTCATGTTACAACAGTGTGTCTGACGTTGGGTGCGCACCACCACCGCCAGAGACAGTTTATTGTACTATGAGGGACCCATTGGCAGAGCTGTCGACCAAAAGCGGGCACACCCACCTCTTCAGACAAACAGCACTCTCACGGGTGCTTGCGCCAAGTCGCGATACCATGGCCCCGTGTGGGGAGTTTGGCCATTTAGGGAGGTGTAAACATGTCATATGCTGGACAATCAGCTGCTGCAAATTAAGACATTTGAAAAGTCATTCACAGTAGTCCACAGGCAAGAGCTTTTCATAGGAAAGCTAGGTGTCGCCCGGGCAAGGTGGGGCAAAAGAATTCGAAATCCAGTTGTGGTTCATTTTAATGAATGTTAGATCATCAACATTTTGTGTAGCCAGACGAGTCCTTTTTTCGGTTAATATTGAACCTGCAGCACTGAATACTCTTTCTGATAGGACACTAGCTGCCGGGCAAGCAAGCTCCTGCAATGCATATTCAGCCAATTCTGGCCAGGTGTCTAATTTTGATGCCCAGTAATCAAATGGGAATGACGGTTGAGGGAGAACATCGATAAGGGATGAAAAATAGTTTGTAACCATACTGGACAAATGTTGTCTCCTGTCACTTTCAATTGATGCAGCAGTACCTATCCTGTCTGCGGTCATAGCAAAATCACTCCACAACCTGGTCAGAAAACCCCTCTGTCCAACGCCACTTCTGATGTGTGCACCCCTAGCACTCCTGGTCTGCTGCCCCCTGGAGCTCGTGTGAGAACGATCACGGGCGCTGTGTGCTGGAAATGCCTGAAGCAAACGGTCAACAAGAGTTGATTGTTTTGTTGCTAATATTAGTTCCAAGTTCTCATGTGGCATAATATTTTGCAATTTGCCTTTATAGCGAGGATCAAGGAGGCAGGCCAACCAGTAATCGTCATCGTTCATCATTTTAGTAATGCGTGTGTCCCTTTTGAGGATACGCAAGGCATAATCCGCCATGTGGGCCAAAGTTCCAGTTGTCAAATCTGCGGTTGTGCTTGGTTGAGGTGCAGTTGCAGGCAAATCTATGTCACTTGTGTCCCTGAAAAAACCAGAACCCGTCCTTGCCACGCCACCAATTTCCAGTGCCCCCGGGAAAGCTTCATCATTAAAAATATAATCATCCCCCTCATCCTCCTCGTCCTCCTCCTCCTCTTCGCCCGCTACCTCGTCCTGTACACTGCCCTGACCAGACAATGGCTGACTGTCATCAAGGCTTTCCTCTTCCTCTGGTGCAGACGCCTGATCCTTTATGTGCATCAAACTTTGCATCAGCAGACGCATTAGGGGGATGCTCATGCTTATTATGGCATTGTCTGCACTAACCAGCCGTGTGCATTCCTCAAAACACTGAAGGACTTGACACATGTCTTGTATCTTCGACCACTGCACACCCGACAACTCCATGTCTGCCATCCTACTGCCTGCCCGTGTATGTGTATCCTCCCACAAAAACATAACAGCCCGCCTCTGTTCGCACAGTCTCTGAAGCATGTGCAGTGTTGAGTTCCACCTTGTTGCAACGTCTATGATTAGGCGATGCTGGGGAAGGTTCAAAGACCGCTGATAGGTCTGCATACGGCTGTAGTGTACAGGCGAACGGCGGATATGTGAGCAATGTCCACGCACTTTGAGGAGCAGGTCGGAGAAACCAGGATAAGTTTTCAATAAGCACTGCACCACCAGGTTTAAGGTGTGAGCCAGGCAAGGAATGTGTTTCAGTTGGGAAAGGGAGATGGCAGCCATGAAATTCCTCCCATTATCACTCACTACCTTGCCTGCCTCAAGATCTACTGTGCCCAGCCACGACTGCGTTTCTTCCTGCAAGAACTCGGACAGAACTTCCGCGGTGTGTCTGTTGTCGCCCAAACACTTCATAGCCAATACAGCCTGCTGACGCTTGCCAGTAGCTGCCCCATAATGGGACAACTGGTGTGCAACAGTGACAGCTGACGATGTAGTGGTTTGGCGACTGCGGTCTGTGGAAGAGCTCTCGCTTCTGCAGGAGGACGAGGAGGAGGAGGAGGGGGTGCGAACGCCTACAGCCAACTGTTTCCTAGACCGTGAGCTAGGCACAACTATCCCGAAATTGATGTCCCCTGTGGACCCTGCATCCACCACATTCACCCAGTGTGCCGTGATGGACACGTAACGTCCCTGGCCATGCCTACTGGTCCATGCATCTGTAGTCAGGTGCACCTTTGTACTCACAGATTGCCTGAGTGCATGGACGATGCGCTGTTTAACATGCTGGTGCAGGGCTGGGATGGCTTTTCTGGAAAAAAAAGTGTTGACTGGGTAGCTCGTAGCGTGGTTCAGCGTACTCCATCAGGGCTTTGAAAGCTTCGCTTTCAACTAACCGGTAGGGCATCATCTCTAACGAGATTAGTCTAGCTATGTGGGCGTTCAAACACTGTGTACGCGGATGCGAGGATAAGTACTTCCTTTTTCTAACCAGAGTCTCATGTAGGGTGAGCTGGACTGGAGAGCTGGAGATCGTGGAACTAGCGGGTGTGCCGGTGGCCATGGCAGACTGAGAGACTGTTGGAGATGGTATTGTTTCCGCCGGTGCCCTAGATGCAGTATTTCCTCCTACAAAACTGGTGATTCCCTGACCCTGACTGCTTTGGGCTGGCAAAGAAACCTGCACAGATACTGCCGGTGGTGCGGAAAATGGTGGCCTTACAGTGACGGAAGGGATGTTGCGTTGCTGACTAGCTTCATTGGCCGAGGGTGCTACAACCTTAAGGGATGTTTGGTAGTTAGTCTAGGCTTGCAAATGCATGGTGGTTAAATGTCTATGCATGCAACTTGTATTGAGACTTTTCAGATTCTGACCTCTGCTTAAGCTATTTGAACATTTTTGACAGATGACTTTGCGCTGATCAATTGGATGTTGTTTAAAAAAATGCCAGACTGCACTCTTCCTAGCATCGGATCCCTTTTCAGGAATTGCAGACTGAGCTTTAACCGGATGGACACGCTGTCCTCCAACAGTTTTTTGCTTTGCCACGCGTTTTGGGCCAGATACGGGCCCAGCAGATGGAACCTGTTGCGATGTTGATGCCTGCTGCGGCCCCTCCTCCTCTGCTTCAGAACTACTGCCGCCTGCACCCTGTTCCCCCAATGGCTGCCAATCGGGGTCAACAACAGGGTCATCTATTACCTCCTCTTCTACCTCGTGTGCAACTTCGTCTGTGTCACCGTGTCGGTCGGTGGTATAGCGTTCGTGATGGGGCAACATAGTCTCATCAGGGTCTGATTGTGGATCAGTACCCTGAGAGGGCAATGTTGTGGTCTGAGTCAAATGACCAGCATAGTAGTCTGGCTGTGGCTGTGCATCAGTGCACTCCATGTCAGAATCTACTTGTAATGGGCATGGCCTGTTAACTGTTCCACTTTCTAAGCCAGGGACGGTATGTGTAAAGAGCTCCATGGAGTAACCCGTTGTGTCGCCTGCTGCATCCTTCTCTCTTGTTGTTGTTTTTGCTGAAGAGGACAAGGAAGCAACTTGTCCCTGACCGTGAACATCCACAAACGACGCGCTGCTTTTACATTTACCAGTTTCAGAAGAGGAGGCAAAAGAGCTAGAGGCTGAGTCTGCAAGGTAAGCCAAAACTTGCTGTTGCTGCTCCGGCTTTAAAAGCGGTTTTCCTACTCCCAGAAAAGAGAGCGTTCGAGGCCTTGTGTAGCCAGACGACGAACCTGGCTCCACAGCTCCAGACTTAGTGGAATAATTTTTTTCCCACGACCACCTGATGCTCCACTACCACTACCATCATTACCAGCTGACAATGAACGCCCACGGCCACGACCTCTTGCACCAGACTTCCTCATTGTTTTAAAAACTTAACCAAAGTAACTTTATTTGTTGCTGTCAAACAACTTACACGGTGAGCTATAACTTCAGTTTGATTTCAATATCCCTTTACAGGTTGGTGAGACCACAAGGAAAATCAGGCACAATGTTACACACTCTGTTTTCTGTGGCACCAAATCACAGAGATGCCACACACGCAGGACTGTCACTCAAGCACAAATGTCAATATAAATCTCCCACTGTTTTTTTTTTTTTTTTTTTTCAGGGAGACTTTATAAACAAAATAAAATAAAATGATTTTTTCAATGACAATTTAGAAACCAAATAAAAAAAAATAAAAAAAAGGCTTTCTATGCCCCACTGAGTGAGAGATGGCACACACAGGAGTCAGGAGTGGCCCACAAGCCCAGAGGCCAATATTTTTCGCCCACTGATTGATGTTGTGATTTTTTTAGGTAGATTTTAGAACCCAAATCAAGCAAAAAAATAAATAGGCTTTCTATGGCCCACTGACTGAGAGATGGCACACACAGGAGTCAGGAGTGGCCCACAAGCCCAGAGGCCAATATTTTTCTCCCACTGATTGATGTAGTGATTTTTTCAGGTAGATTTTGGAACCCAAATCAAGCCAAAAAATTAATAGGCTTTCTATGGCCCACAATTTGAGAGAGAGAGAGAGAGAGAGAGATGGCACACCCAGGAGTCAAGACTGGCACACAAGCAGAAAGGGCAATATTAATCTCCCACCTATTTTTTTTTTTTTTTCAGGGAGACTTTATAAACAAAATAAAATAAAATGATTTTTTCAGGAATAATTTAGAAACCAAATAAAATAAAATGATTTTTTCAATGACAATTTAGAAACCAAAAAAAAAAAAAAAAAAAAGGCTTTCTATGCCCCACTGAGTGAGAGATGGCACACACAGGAGTCAGGAGTGGCCCACAAGCCCAGAGGCCAATATTTTTCTCCCACTGATTGATGTTGTGATTTTTTCAGGTAGATTTTGGAACCCAAATCAAGCCAAAAAAATAATAGGCTTTCTATGGCCCACAATTTGAGAGAGAGAGAGAGAGAGAGAGAGAGAGATGGCACACCCAGGAGTCAAGACTGGCACACAAGCAGAAAGGGCAATATTAATCTCCCACCTATTTTTTTTTTTCAGGGAGACTTTATAAACAAAATAAAATAAAATGATTTTTTCAGGAATAATTTAGAAACCAAATAAAATAAAATGATTTTTTCAAAGACAATTTAGAAACCAAATAAAAAAAAAATAAAAAAAAGGCTTTCTATGCCCCACTGAGTGAGAGATGGCACACACAGGAGTCAGGAGTGGCCCACAAGCACAGAGGCCAATATTTTTCTCCCACTGATTGATGTTGTGATTTTTTCAGGTAGATTTTAGAACCCAAATCAAGCAAAAAAATAAATAGGCTTTCTATGGCCCACTGACTGAGAGATGGCACACACAGGAGTCAGGAGTGGCCCACAAGCCCAGAGGCCAATATTTTTCTCCCACTGATTGATGTTGTGATTTTTTCAGGTAGATTTTGGAACCCAAATCAAGCCAAAAAATTAATAGGCTTTCTATGGCCCACAATTTGAGAGAGAGAGAGAGAGAGATATGGCACACCCAGGAGTCAAAACTGGCACACAAGCAGAAAGGGCAATATTAATCTCCCACCTATTTTTTTTTTTTCAGGGAGAATTTATAAACAAAATAAAATAAAATGATTTTTTCAGGAATATTTTAGAAACCAAATAAATAAAATGATTTTTTCAATGACAATTTAGAAACCAGATAAAAAAAAATAAAAAAAGGCTTTCTATGCCCCACTGAGTGAGAGATGGCACACACAGGAGTCAGGAGTGGCACACAAGCCCTGAGGCCAATATTTTTCTCCCACTGATTGATGTAGTGATTTTTTCAGGTAGATTTTAGAACCCAAATCAAGCAAAAAATAAATAGGCTTTCTATGGCCCACTGACTGAGAGATGGCACACACAGGAGTCAGGAGTGGCACACAAGCCCTGAGGCCAATATTTTTCTCCCACTGATTGATGTAGTGATTTTTACAGGTAGATTTTAGAACCCAAATCAAGCAAAAAAATAAATAGGCTTTCTATGGCCCACTGACTGAGAGATGGCACACACAGGAGTCAGGAGTGGCACACAAGCCCTGAGGCCAGTATTTTTCTCCCACTGATTGATGTAGTGATTTTTACAGGTAGATTTTAGAACCCAAATCAAGCAAAAAAATAAATAGGCTTTCTATGGCCCACTGACTGAGAGATGGCACACACAGGAGTCAGGAGTGGCCCACAAGCCCAGAGGCCAATATTTTTCTCCCACTGATTGTTAGGTCTCGAGTTCCCGCTTCTGCACAGGGTGAATCTCGAGCCATCTCCGCTGCGGTCTCCCATTCTTATCCAGCCGCAGTGGAGTCTGCTCAGCAGGGACGTCGGTCCCAGCGTCTTGCACAGTCTCACTCCTTCTCTTTCCTGTCAGTCTCACTCTGTACAGAGAGTTACTGCTGCTTCTTCAGCTTCTGCCATTAAAGCCAGTGCTGGTCAGCAGCGAGCAGACTTCTCTGGGACTAAGTCCTTGTCTGCACACACTGAGCATGCCCAGGGCAAGATCTCCCGTTGGAGATCGAGGGTCATGTGCTCAGGCCCTGCAGCACATTCCATTGGTCCTCTTGGCAGGTCTTGGAAGGGCAAAGTTTCTGTGGCCACTTCCTGTGCTGCAACTATATAAACTGCGCATGACCGCACGGCCATGCGCTAGAGTACATTTGCATATGTGTGTTTGTTGTGAGTGCAAGTCGTCCTTGGATACCCCTTCCCTATTGAATGTCTGTTCGCGGAAGGTGTATGGTTGCTATCTAGCGCCCGACTTATCCTACAGCACGAATCACACATTACAGCGTCCAGTTGCTGTGACCGCCAGTACGGCGCCGTGCACTTCCTCTGTGCTTTCCTTACCCAAGCCTGGGTGGTTAGTGGCGTTCGTCAGTGTGGCACCGCATGCACTCTTGTGCTCTAAATATTGTTATTCAGCTTCCTTACACACCCAGTTGCGGTGTTGTGCCAGCAAGGGTCTAATCGGACTTCAATCCTAGTTGGGGTTGAGTTCGCTGACTACTTGCTCGCACTCTATGTGCGGTACCGCGATCCTGTGACGCAACAGGATCGCTTCCTTCACGCTGGGTGAAGTTTAACCCACGTGTGTATACTTATGAGTACTGCCATATAGTCCGTCATTACTTGGCAGCAGGTTCCATCTCTGCACGGTGGACCCCGGGCTGCGAACGCACCATACTTTATCTGTCTTTGTATATGGTGCGTTCCGCTAGCCCTAACATTACACTAGCGCCAGGGTCTGGCTAGTAATGAAGGACAAACAGCAATCCTTGCGGTATATCCAGTAGCTGGAGGGTAGGTTGGCGGCTCTTGAGAGCGCAACCTCAGCTGTGGATGTTACCGCAGTTGCTGTACAGGCTGCTAGCGTGGCTGCAGCAACCCTGTCCATTGCCACCCCTGCTCCGACATTTTCTCGCCTCCCGCTGCCAGAAAAATTTTCTGGTGATAGCAAATTTTGTAGGGAATTTGTGAGTCAGTGCTCTATTCACCTCGAGCTCCTGGCTGCACGTTTTCCCACAGAGCGGGCTAAGGTGGGATTTATAGTGTCTCTCTTGTCGGACAGGGCGTTGGAATGGGCTACGCCGCTGTGGGAGCGTGGCGATCATGTGGTGCAGAGTGCTCCGCTGTTTCTGAGCACTCTGAAACAGGTCTTTTTAGGACCTCAACTCACCCATGATAGTGCGCTCCAACTGCTGGCATTAACTCAGGGTGAGTCCTTGGTCAGTCAGTTTGCCGTCCAATTCCGCACTTTAGCTTCTGAGCTGGATTGGTCGGATAAAGCTCTCATCCCCATATTTTGGAGGGGCCTGGCTGACCACGTTAAGGACGCTCTGGCCACTAGGGAGATTCCTGCCACACTGGAGGAGTTAATAACTGTCTCCACTCGAATTGACCTCCGTTTTAACGAGCGGAGGTTAGAGCGAGCCCAGTGTAGGCAGAGGTTTCGGCTGGCTCCTACCTTCGCCAAACCTCTGGAATCTCCGGTCCTGGTTCCTGAGTCACATGAGGCCAGGGAAGTGTCACAAGCGGGATGTAAGTCCCGGACCGCTTGTGCACTCAAGGTCTGTCATGTTTGCCAGCAGTCAGGACATCTAGCCACCAGATGTCCTCAGCGGTCGAGGAAACGTCAGCGTCTAGTGGTAGTAGGTGGAGGTACACTAGACACGGCGACGTTTGCCTCTAAATTGTCCTTTAAGGGGACAATTACTATAGGCTCATTCTCCCACTCGGTAGAGCTCTGCGTGGATTCTGGGGCGGAGGGCAATTTTATGTCTTCTGCCTTCGCCCAACGTCACGCAATACCCCTGGTTATGCTAGCTCAACCAGTAACGGTACGAGTGGTGAATGGGTCGACACTGCCCTCACAGATTACACACCAGACCATCCCTTTTACTCTGTCCATGTCGCCATCTCATCAGGAGATTATATCTCTGCTCGTCATTCCTGAGGGAATTGATGAGGTCCTGTTGGGAATACCTTGGCTACGGTACCACTCTCCTCATATTGAGTGGTCCTCTGGCAGAATCCTGGGATGGGGCAAATCTTGTGGGGGTAGGTGTCAGAGGGAGTGCGTTCAGGTTGCTACTACAGAGGTACCCGCAGATCTTTCCTCTCTCCTCAAGCAGTATTGGTCTTATGCAGACGTGTTCTCCAAAAAGGCGGCGGAGATCCTTCCGCCCCATCGCCCCTATGACTGTCCTATTGATCTCTTGCCTGGTGCTGAGCCTCCCCGGGGTCGAGTCTATCCGTTATCTCTCCCGGAGACGGAGGCAATGTCACAGTACATCCAGGAGAATCTGGCAAGAGGATTCATTAGGAAGTCAGTGTCACCTGCTGGGGCAGGGTTCTTCTTCATGCAGAAGAAGAATGGGGAATTGCGTCCATGCATAGACTACAGGGGTCTTAATGCCATCACCATTAAAAATAAGTATCCTTTGCCCTTGATATCTGAGCTCTTCGATAGGCTTCGGGGAGCAAGGGTATTTACTAAACTAGATCTGCGGGGTGCTTACAACCTGATTCGCATCCGTGAGGGGGACGAATGGAAGATGGCTTTTAACACCAGGGATGGGCACTATGAATATCTGGTGATGCCCTTCGGGCTCTGTAATGCCCCAGCCGTTTTCCAAGACTTTGTGAACGATATCTTCCGGGATATGCTTTCCACCTCGGTCGTAGTCTATCTGGATGATATTCTCATCTACTCTCCAGATATTGACTCCCACCGGAGAGATGTTTGCAAAGTCTTCGACCTCCTACGGGCAAACTCCCTCTATGCCAAGTTGGAGAAGTGTATGTTTGAGCAGGAGTCCTTACCTTTCCTAGGCTACATCATCTCTGCCCAGGGATTGGCTATGGATCCTGCCAAACTACAGGCTGTGATGGACTGGCAGGAACCCCATTCTCTTAAAGCGGTGCAGCGCTTTATGGGGTTCATTAATTATTATCGCCAGTTCATTCCGCACTTCTCAACTTTGGTAGCTCCCTTGGTTGCCCTCACCAAGAAGGGGGCGAATCACAAATTGTGGTCTGAGGAGGTCTCCAAGGCCTTTAACTCTATAAAGTCACACTTCGCTAGCGCTCCCATCCTACATCGCTCCGATGTTGATAAGCCATTTATCATGGAGGTGGATGCCTCTTCTGTTGGTGCTGGAGCAGTCCTCTTCCAAAAGGATGCTCAAGGTCGGAAGCATCCTTGCTTCTTTTTCTCCAAGACCTTCTCACCAGCAGAGAGGAATTATTCCATCGGGGACAGGGAGTTGCTAGCCATGAAGTTGGCTTTCTCGGAGTGGAGACATCTCTTGGAGGGAGCACGTTTTCCCTTCCAAGTCTTCACAGACCATAAAAATTTGGTGTACCTGCAGACAGCCCAGCGGTTGAATTCTCGCCAGGCCAGATGGTCCTTATTCTTCTCCCGGTTTCATTTCACCCTCCATTTTCTTTCTGGGGAGAAGAACATTCGGGCCGACGCTCTCTCTCGCTCCGTTGTGCCATCTGCGGAGGAGGAGGAGGAGCCTCGGCTTATTGTCCCCACCGAGAGCTTGAGAACTGTAGCTCCGGTTTCGCTAGAGTCTGTGCCTCCGGGCAAGACTTTTGTACCATCCAGTTTGCGACCGGAGGTTCTCTCTTGGGCACACTCGTCCAGGGTGGGTGGACATTTTGGTACCAAAAGGACATCTGAGTTACTGGCGAGGACATACTGGTGGCCGCATATGGCTCGTGATGTCACAGAGTATGTTCGGGCGGGTGTCTCTTGCGCCAAGAACAAGACTCCTCGGCAACGGCCAGCTGGTTTGCTTTATCCTCTGCCGGTGGCGGACAGGCCCTGGGAGATGGTCGGGATGGACTTTGTGGTGGGCTTACCCAAGTCTCGTAACTGCACCATTATCTGGGTGATCACCGACCATTTTTCCAAAATGGTGCACTTGGTGCCTCTTCCACGGCTACCTTCTGCACGGGCGTTGGCTGTCTTGTTCGTCAAGCATATCTTTCGCCTACACGGTATGCCAGACAAAATTGTTAGTGACCGGGATCCCCAGTTTGCGTCTCGATTCTGGAGAGAGCTTTGTCGTCTGCTCAGTATTGAGTTGAATCTCTCTTTGGCATATCATCCCGAGACGAATGGGTTGGTAGAGAGGGCCAACCAGACCTTGGTCACATATTTACGACATTTTGTTTCTGCCAGGCAGGATGACTGGGCATCCTTGCTACCGTGGGCAGAGTTTGCACTTAACAATGCCGTAGCCGACTCCACCGGTCAGACTCCATTCCTCCTAAATTACGGCCAGCATCCGCGTGTTCCTGTGCCCATGCCTGTGTCTTCTGCTGACTCCAGGGTGGCAGACTGGGCTGTGGAGGCACGGGACATTTGGGACCGCACGCAGGATGCCATTCGGGCCTCCAAGGAGAGAATGAGGTCCTCCGCCGATGTTCATCGGCGCCCCGCTCCGACCTTTGCTCCTGGCGACTTGGTGTGGCTCTCCGCCCGTAACATCAGGCTGTGAGTTGAGTCCACTAAGTTTGCTCCTCGCTACTTGGGTCCCTTCAAGGTTCTCGAACAGGTTAACCCTGTGGTCTACCGTCTGGCCCTTCCTTCACGCTTGGGTATCACCGACACCTTTCATGTGTCCCTCTTGAAACCCGTATACATGTCCCGGTTTTCCGAGTCATCTGCCGGGACATCGGGTTCGTCTACGGACGATTACGAGGTGAACGCTATTTTGGGGTGCAAGGTGGTACGCGGCAAAAAGTTCTATCTGGTGGATTGGAAGGGTTATGGCCCAGAGGACAGGTCATGGGAGCCTGCTGAAAACATTCGGGCCCCACAGCTCATTTCTGCCTTCGAGCGTAGCGAGGCCCAAGGAGGGGGGGGAATGTTAGGTCTCGAGTTCCCGCTTCTGCACAGGGGGAATCTCGAGCCATCTCCGCTGCGGTCTCCCATTCTTATCCAGCCGCAGTGGAGTCTGCTCAGCAGGGACGTCAGTCCCAGCGTCTTGCTCAGTCTCACTCTGTACAGAGAGTTACTGCTCCTTCTTCAGCTTCTGCCATTAAAGCCAGTGCTGGTCAGCAGCGAGCAGACTTCTCTGGGACTAAGTCCTTGTCTGCACACACTGAGCATGCCCAGGGCAAGATCTCCCGTTGGAGATCGAGGGTCATGTGCTCAGGCCCTGCAGCACATTCCATTGGTCCTCTTGGCAGGTCTTGGAAGGGCAAAGTTTCTGTGGCCACTTCCTGTGCTGCAACTATATAAACTGCGCATGACCGCACGGCCATGCGCTAGAGTACATTTGCATATGTGTGTTTGTTGTGAGTGCAAGTCGTCCTTGGATACCCCTTCCCTATTGAATGTCTGTTCGCGGAAGGTGTATGGTTGCTATCTAGCGCCCGACTTATCCTACAGCACGAATCACACATTACAGCGTCCAGTTGCTGTGACCGCCAGTACGGCGCCGTGCACTTCCTCTGTGCTTTCCTTACCCAAGCCTGGGTGGTTAGTGGCGTTCGTCAGTGCGGCACCGCATGCACTCTTGTGCTCTAAATATTATTATTCAGCTTCCTTACACACCCAGTTGCGGTGTTGTGCCAGCAAGGGTCTAATCGGACTTCAATCCTAGTTGGGGTTGAGTTCGCTGACTACTTGCTCACGCTCTATGTGCGGTACCGCGATCCTGTGACGCAACAGGATCGCTTCCTTCACGCTGGGTGAAGTTTAACCCACGTGTGTATACTTATGAGTACCGCCATATAGTCCGTCATTACCTGGCAGCAGGTTCCATCTCTGCACGGTGGTCCCCAGGCTGCGAACGCACCATACTCTATCTGTCTTTTTATTTGGTGCGTTCCACTAGCCCTAACACTGATTGATGTTGTGATTTTTTCAGGTAGATTTTGGAACCCAAATCAAGCAAAAAAATAAATAGGCTTTCTATGGCCCACTGACTGAGAGATGGCACACACAGGAGTCAGGAGTGGCACACAAGCCCTGAGGCCAATATTTTTCTCCCACTGATTGATGTAGTGATTTTTTCAGGTAGATTTTAGAACCCAAATCAAGCAAAAAAAAAAAATAGGCTTTCTATGGCCCACTGACTGAGAGATGGCACACACAGGAGTCAGGAGTGGCACACAAGCCCTGAGGCCAATATTTTTCTCCCACTGATTGATGTAGTGATTTTCTCAGGTAGATTTTAGAACCCAAATCAAGCAAAAAAATAAATAGGCTTTCTATGGCCCACTGACTGAGAGATGGCACACACAGGAGTCAGGAGTGGCACACAAGCCCTGAGGCCAATATTTTTCCTCCACTGATTGATGTAGTGATTTTTTTCAGGTAGATTTTAGAACCCAAATCAAGCAAAAAAATAAATAGGCTTTCTATGGCCCACTGACTGAGAGATGGCACACACAGGAGTCAGGAGTGGCACACAAGCCCTGAGGCCAATATTTTTCCTCCACTGATTGATGTAGTGATTTTTTTTCAGGTAGATTTTAGAACCCAAATCAAGCAAAAAAATAAATAGGCTTTCTATGGCCCACTGACTGAGAGATGGCACACACAGGAGTCAGGAGTGGCACACAAGCCCTGAGGCCAATATTTTTCTCCCACTGATTGATGTAGTGATTTTTTAAGGTAGATTTTAGAACCCAAATCAAGCAAAAAAATAAACAGGCTTTCTATGGCCCACTGACTGAGAGATGGCACACACAGGAGTCAGGAGTGGCACACAAGCCCTGAGGCCAATATTTTTCTCCCACTGATTGATGTAGTGATTTTTTTCAGGTAGATTTTAGAACCCAAATCAAGCAAAAAAATAAATAGGCTTTCTATGGCCCACTGACTGAGAGATGGCACACACAGGAGTCAGGAGTGGCACACAAGCCCTGAGGCCAATATTTTTCCTCCACTGATTGATGTAGTGATTTTTTTCAGGTAGATTTTAGAACCCAAATCAAGCAAAAAAATAAATAGGCTTTCTATGGCCCACTGACTGAGAGATGGCACACACAGGAGTCAGGAGTGGCACACAAGCCCTGAGGCCAATATTTTTCTCCCACTGATTGATGTAGTGATTTTTTCAGGTAGATTTTAGAACCCAAATCAAGCAAAAAAATAAACAGGCTTTCTATGGCCCACTGACTGAGAGATGGCACACACAGGAGTCAGGAGTGGCACACAAGCCCTGAGGCCAATATTTTTCTCCCACTGATTGATGTAGTGATTTTTTCAGGTAGATTTTAGAACCCAAATCAAGCAAAAAAATAAATAGGCTTTCTATGGCCCACTGACTGAGAGATGGCACACACAGGAGTCAGGAGTGGCACACAAGCCCTGAGGCCAATATTTTTCTCCCACTGATTGATGTAGTGATTTTTGCAGGTAGATTTTAGAACCCAAATCAAGCAAAAAAATCAATAGGCTTTCTATGGCCCACTGACTGAGAGATGGCACACACAGGAGTCAGGAGTGGCACACAAGCCCTGAGGCCAATATTTTTCTCCCACAGATTGATGTAGTGATTTTTTCAGGTAGATTTTAGAACCCAAATCAAGCAAAAAAATAAATAGGCTTTCTATGGCCCACTGACTGAGAGATGGCACACACAGGGATGGCACTCTAGCAGAAATGCCAATCTTAATCTCCCACAAAAAGAAAAAAAAAACAGGGACTGTCCTGCAATTACTATCTCCCTGCAGTAATCTCAGCCAGGTATGGCAGGCAGCAATAAGGAGTGGACTGATGCACAAATTAAATAAAAAGTGTGGACAAACAAAAAAGATAGCTGTGCAGAAAGGAAGGAACAAGAGGATTTGTGCTTTGAAAAAAGCAGTTGGTTTGCACAGCGGCGTACACACAGCAATGCAGCTGTCAGGGAGCCTTCTAAGGCAGCCCAATGAGCTACAGCGCTGAGAAAAAAAAAAAAAATGTAGCTTCCACTGTCCCTGCACACCGAAGGTGGTGTTGGACAGTGGAAATCGCTACAGCACAAGCGGTTTGGTGGTTAATGGACCCTGCCTAACGCTATCCCTGCTTCTGACGAAGCGGCAGCAAACTCTCCCTAAGCTCAGATCAGCAGCAGTAAGATGGCGGTCGGCGGGAATGCCTCTTTATAGCCCCTGTGACGCCGCAGACAGCAAGCCAATCACTGCAATGCCCTTCTCTAAGATGGTGGGGACCAGGACCTATGTCATCACGCTGCCCACACTCTGCGTTCACCTTCATTGGCTGAGAAATGGCGCTTTTCGCGTCATTGAAACGCGACTTTGGCGCGAAAGTCGCGTACCGCATGGCCGACAACGCACAGGGGTCGGATCGGGTTTCATGAAACTCGACTTCGCAAAAAGTCGGCGACTTTTGAAAATGTTCGACCCGTTTCGCTCAACCCTAGTTCTAACAATGTGTCATGACTCATGGCACCCTCAACCCAGTCCAGCAAAATATTATTTCCAGTATGGCACTTCATCCCTTCTGAGCTTTGCACTGTGCCTCAAAAGGAGTCTGTAACCACATGTGGGGTGTTGGCATACTCAGGAGAATATGCAGAACAAATTTTGAGGTAAATTTTTTACGATTCTTGTGAAAATGAAAGAATTTGGTGCTAAAGCAAAATTTTTGTGAAAAAAATATTTTTTTTTTCATTTTCAGACATTAACGTAAAATTTTGTGAAGCACCAGAGAGTTCAAGGGACTCATTACACATCTAGATAAATTCCTTGAGGTGTCAAGTTTTCAAAATGGGCTCATTTGTGAGGGTTTACAGCTGTTTAGGCACATCATGGGCTATCTAAACATGAAGTTGGGTATTGGCGTACTCAGGAGAAATTGCACAACATATTATATGGTGCAATTTCTCTTGTTACCCTTATGAAAATGCTAAATTTGGGGCTAAAAACATTTTTGTGGAAAAATTAGATTTTTTAAATTTTCATTTCTCAACATTATAAATTTCTGTGAAACACCTGGGGGGATTCAACATGCTCAACACACATCTAGGTAAGTTCCCTGAGGGGTCTAGTTTCCAAAATAGTGTCACTTTGTTCAGGGATTCCACCATTTAGGCTGCCGTCACACTAGCAGTATTTGGTCAGTATTTTACATCAGTATTTGTAAGCAAAAACCAGTAGTGGGCGATAAATGCAGAAGTGGTGCATATGTTTCTATTATTCTTTCTCTCTAATTGTTCCACTCCTGGTTTTAGCTTACAAATACTGATGTAAAATACTGACCAAATACTGCTAGTGTGATGGCAGCCTTAGGCACATCAGGGGTGGCATCCGCTAATTGTTACAGTAAATTTGACTTTGGAGCCATGCTGTGCACCCAAACAGTGGTTTTTCCTCAGATATGCTCAGTAGAAATCACGCAACAAATTTGGGGGTCCATTTTCTTCGGTTACCATTGTGAAAATAAAAAAATTGGGTCTAAAATACTATTTTTGTGAAAAAAGTTAAATATTATTGTTTTTTTCCTTCCACATTCCATTAATTCCTGTAAAGAACTTGAATGGTTAATAAACTTCTTGAATGTGGGTTTGAGCCCATTAAGGAGTGTAGTTCTTAGAATTATGGCCCTTTTGGGTATTTTCTGTCATATCGACCCCTCAAAGTCGCTTCAAATATAATGTGGTCCCTAAAAATAACAATTTTGTAAATTATATCGGAAAAATTAGAAATTGCTCAACGTTTAATGTTTCTAACTTAATAACAAAAATAATTGTGTTTCAAAAATTGTGCTGATGTAAAATAGACATGTGGGAAATGTTATTCATTAAATATGTTGTGTGACATAACACTCTGCTTTAAGGGCATACAAATAAAAAATTCTTAACCCCTTATTGACAGAGCCAATTTGCTGCTTAATGACCAAGCCAATTTTTACAATTCTGACCACTGTCATTTTATGTGGTTATAGCTCTGGAATGCTTCAACAGATCCCACTGATTCTGAGATTTTTTTTGATGACAAATAGTAATTCATGTTAGCCATAACATTTCTTTGATATGGCTTGCATTTATTTTTGAAAATAAGTGGAAATATGGCGACAATTTAGAAAAATTTGCAATTTTCAAATTTTGAATTTTTATGCCCTTAAATCAGAGAGTGATGTCACTCAAAATACTTAATAAATAACATTTTCCACATGTCTACTTTTTATCCGCACAATTTTGGAAACTATTTTTTTTATTATTAGGAAGTTATAAGGGTTAAAAGTTGACCTGCGATTTCTCATTTTTTCAACAAAAATTACAAAACCATTTTTTTAAGGGACTTTGAGAGTGTAAGTGACAGAAAATACCCAAAAGTGACACCTTTCTGAAAACTGCAACCCTCAGTATACTCAAAACCACATTCAAGAAGTTCATTACCCTTTGTTAGGTGCCGAGTTCTCACCGCTGCACAGGGGGGATCTCAAACCATGTCCACTACGGTCTCCCATTCTCCTCCAGCCACAGTGAAACCTGCTCAGTAGAGATGTCAATCCCAGAATCTGGCTCAAGCTGATACTGTGCACTTGGGTACTGCTACCTTCTCAGGCTCTGGCTTTGTAGCCAGCACTGTTCAGCAGCAAGCAGGTGCTTCAGGGACTAAGTCCTGCTTTTCCCACACTGAGCATGCCCATGGGACGACATTCCATTGGAGGTCAGGGGTCACATTCTCATGTCCTGTTGCGGCTCTAACTCCTATTGGACCATCAGGAAGTTCTCAGAGCCCTACTGCTATAAAAGGTTTGCATGGCCAAACGTGTGTGTGTGTGGATGAATGCCTGTCGATGGATGAAAGCTCTGAATCATTCCCATCCCTAGTGTTGTTGACTGCTTGCGAATGATATAGCTACCTAGCGCCCAACAGTGCTGTCCTGCACAATTGCACAAGTTACTAATCCAGTTAGCAGCAACTGCCAGAGTGGCGCCATGCGCAGATAGTGCGCTTTCCTAGCCCAAGTTAGGGTGGTTAGTGGCATCTGCCAGAGTGGCACTGCATGCACTCCTGTGTGGAAAATGTTTACTTTAGTTTCCCTGACACCACATTAGCGGTGTCGAGCGCAAGAGATCTAGAGTGATTCTTACCCCGAGTCTTGGGGCAGAGTTCTGTTTCGCCTTGCTTGCGCTCTCTGTGCGGTATCGCACCCCTCTGATGCACAAGGTTTGCTTCCTTCATACCGGGTGAAGCTAACCCATGTGTCTACTCACATTATACCGCCATATAGTCCATCATTACCAAGCAGCAGGTGTCTTGGATGTCTTTGACCCCGGACTGCGAACGCACCTTATATCATCTACAATTATTATTTGGTGCGTTCCGCCAGTCCTCACTCCCTTTATGTGCTTCACAGGAACTGAAGCAATGTGGAAGGAAAAAATTAACATTTAACCTTTTTTATAAACATTTTACTTCAAAACCAATTTTTTTATTTTCACAAGTGTAGAAAGAGAAAATGAACTATTAAAGTTGTTCAATTTCTCCTGAATATGCTGTTGCCCCATATATGGGGTAAACCTTTCTTTGGGCGCATGGCAGAGATCGGAAAAGAAGGAGGGCCATTTGACTTTTCAATGCAGAATTGGCTAGAATTGAGATCAGATGCCATGTTGCATTTGGAGAGCCCCTGATAAGCCTAAACAGTGAAAATCCCCACAAGTGACAAAATTTTGGAAACTAGACCCCCCAAGAAACTTATTGAGTTGTGTGGTGACCACTTTGAACCCCCAAGTGCTTCACAGAAGTTTATAACAAAGAGCCGTGAAAATAAAAAAATCATATTTTTTCCACAAAAGTTATATTTTCACCCCAAAATTGTTATTTTCCCTAGGGTAACAGGAGACATTAGACCCCCAATGTTGTTGTGAAATATGTCCTGAGTATGCTGATACCCCATATGTGGGGGTAAGCTACTGTTTGGGTGCATGGCAGGGCTCAGAAAAGAGGGAGCACCGTTTGAATTTTGAACACAAAATTGTCTGGAATCAATGGTGGTGCCATGTCACGTTTGGAGACCCTCTGATGTACCTAAAAAGTGGAACTCCCAATTCTAACTCCAATCCTAACCCCAACACACCCCTAACCCTATTCTCAACCCTAACCATAACCCTAACCGAAGGCCTAACCTTACCACACCCCTAACCATAATCCCAACCCCTATCCATAACCCTAACCACAACCCTAACCCCAACACACCCCTTACCCTAATCCCAACCCTAACCACAACTCTAACCCCAACACACCTCTAACCCTAATCCAAACCCTAACCCTAACCGCTAGCGTAACCTTAACACACCCCTAACCCTAATCCCAACTCTAACCGTAATCCCAACACTAGCTCTAACGCTAACGCTAACCCTAACCCTTTTGTTAACCCTAATGCTAACTGTAACCCTAATGATAACCCTAAAACTTACCCTAGCCTTAACCCTAACCCTAACTTTAGCCCAACTTACTTTAGCCCAACTCTAACCGTCATTGAAAAATAAAGATATATTTTTTATTTTATTTTTTTTCCCTAAGGGTGGATAAAGGGGATTTTATTTACTGTTTTTTTTAATTATGATCACTGTGATATATTCTATCACAGTGTTCATAATTAATCTATAGGAAAAATTTTCAATTGTTGCCGGCCGGCTGGCAGATCTCGGCGGGCATACTGCGCATGCGCTTGCCATTTTCTCCTGGAAGAAGATGCCGGCAGCCCGGGAACTTCACGGGGGGATGCTGAAGGATCCAGGGACAACGGAGGTATCAGTGGGATCTGGGGACCCTATTTCTCTCTCCTCTGATGTGGGATCACATCAGAGGAGCGAGAAATTTAATGGAAAATCAAACTTTTTTTTTGCTGTCGCCGTTATACCATTAATAACAGCGATTGCAACACCAGGGTCTGTAAAATCCGATGCAAATCATGTTCTCTGGGGTCTCAGCTATCCCCGGTCGCCGAGACCCTGGAGAAGTTCTGACGCTGGGGGGCACTATACACTTAAACCTCAGCTCCGTTAAAAATTGGCGTTGTGTTTTAAGTACCCTTAACTGCCACCGTTGAAAGGCATATCGGCGGTCGTTAAGGGGTTAAACAGGAGAATAACAATGAAGGAAAACAGTACACCTCCTCTCTGGACAGTGTTTGGGAGGCTGTGGTTGGTTCTGCCTAAAAAGTTGATTGTCAACATCTTAAGAAACTCCAGACTCCATGGATGGAAGACTTATGGCTGTTATTGAATAGAAGAGTGGCAATATTTGTCACTGATATTTTTTAAAATTTCAGAAATGTATTTTGAGTTGTTTGGTCATAATTCTTACTTTAACAGATATAAATATACAAATAAGATTAGAAAATGTACATTTTTCATTTAGTTGCATAATAATTAGGCACACTAATAGTTGTGGCTACAAGTACACAATGTGACCATGGTTTGGGTCACATGGTCTGTGTTCAGAGTGTATGGACCTGAATGTTCAGAGTGTTAGGTCCTGGATAGCCTGTCTTTGAAGATCCTGGGAGTAGGATCAGATTCCTGGAAAACACATGGTGAGGCTATGGACCTGAAGGTCTGTGTGTTGGAAGGTCCATGGAGGGGGACTTCCTGAATAGCACATGGAGAGGCCGTATGTGCAGAGTCAGTGATGGCACTGCATTGGGGAAGCTACTATTCCTTCTGTGGTTCTGGACTGTTGGGAGTGCTCTGGTCACAAGTACTGTGATCCCAGTAAGGCAGCTTTCCACAGGGGAGAGGACTGACAGGAGTCAGTGTGTGGAGCAGGAGCTCCTGTAAGGTAACTCCAGATAAAGGGAGTTATGGGCAGACAAGTATCTGCCAGTGGACCAGACTGTTAGTGCATATGATGTTCTACAGATGGTTATGAACTGTGCGATCACCCATGGTAACTGAACGGAGTGAGCTCCGGCGTGTGTAGTGCCTGCAACCTAATGTTGTGCTATGAAGTATTGGAGTCAAAGCTGTATAATTATGAAGTCCTATGGATTTTGTGAGGTCTGTGATGTGTAACATGGCCTACAGTGGTTTATGAGTCTAAATAAACTGGAAAAGACTGTTTCTGTGAGAAAATGTTCCTGTGTGCTTTAATCCCGTTACCAAGCGATTGTCCCCCAATGCACTCAGGGAGTGCTGTTACAGAAGGCTTTGCACATGGAAACACGGGAAGCAATGGAATGAAACTGAAAGGGAGAAGATACAGATTAGATATTGTTAAAAAACCTGTTTGACAGAAAGGTTGATCAATGAGTGGAACAGGCTGCCACGAGAGGTGGTGAGTTTTCTTACAATGGAAGTCTTCTAACAGAGGCTGGACAATCATGTGTTTGAGATTACATAAAAACAACTGGCACATCCAAACTACTGTGAATAGGTGCATACCAGGAGCAGCTACCTCCATACACAATATACAAAAAAAGGTTGCACTCTATCGTGCCAAAGCATGTCTAATATGGAATACATGAAATATGAATAGCAAAATGGCTTTTGAACATTAGGAAAATATTTGAGAGACGCTTTGCACAGAATTTGATCAAATAGTGTGAGCCCATCAACCCTCCTCCAGGAGGTCTCATTAAAACTGATGGTTCCCTGACCTCCCTGTCCAAATGTGAACACTTACCGAAGGCCAATGTCTGTATGCCTGGGTGAATGTGGACACCTCTGTCAGCAAGGCCTACATATGGGTTGGCCGGAACCAAGTGTGACTAGATGTAATTAAAAACCACATGGTGATAAGAGGAGTTCTCAGTCTGTAAGCTAAGATAGAAATTACAGAAAAACATCTATTCACACATCTATTCACACTTGGTTCCGGCCAACCCATATGTAGGCCTTGCTGACAGAGGTGTCCACATTCACCCAGGCATACAGACATTGGCCTTCGGTAAGTGTTCACATTTGGACAGGGAGGTTAGGGACCCATCAGTTTTAATGAGACCACCTTGACGATGGTTGATGGGCTCACACTATTTGATCTAATTCTGTGCAAAGCGTCTCTCAAATATTTTCCTAATGTTCAAAAGCAATTTTGCTATTCATATTTCATGTATTCCATATTAGACATGCTTTGGCATGATAGAGTGCAACCTTTTTTTGTTAATTGTGTATGGAGGTAGCTGCTCCTGGTATGCACCTATTCACACTAGTTTGGATGTGCCAGTCATTTTTCTGGCATTTCTATCTTAGCTTACTGACTGAACACTCCTCCCATCACCATGTGGTTTTTAATTACATCTATTCACACTTGGTTCCTGCCAACCCATATGTAGGCTTTGCTGACAGAGGTGTCCACATTCACCCAGGTATACAGACATTGGCCTTCGGTAAGTGTTCACATTTGGACAGGGAGGTCAGGGACCCATCAGTTTTAATGAGACCACCTTGACGATGGTTGATGGGCTCACACTATTTGATCAAATTCTGTGCAAAGCATCTCTCAAATATTTTCCTAACGTTCAAAAGCCATTTTGCTATTCATATTTCATGTATTCCATGTGTTTGAGTTGGTTTGATTAATCCTGCACTGCATTGAGCAGGGGGCTGGACACCTTGACTTTTGAGGTCTCTTCTAAATTTAACATTCTATGAATCTATGTTTGTCTCTGATCGTGGAGTTCAGTTCGCTTCAAAATTCTGGAGAGCTCTTTGCAAGTTGCAGAATATACAGCTGAATTTTTCCTCCACGTACCATTCTCAGACCAATGGGTAAGTGGAACAGGCAAATTGGATTCTGAGGAACTATCTTCAACACTTCATCTCTGCCTGTCAGGATGACTGGGTACAAATACTCCTATGAGTTGAGTTTCCCTCCAACTATCACGTGGGGAGTCTTTCAGAGCATTTCCATTCTTAGTTATTTATTTCCAGCATTATCAAGTGCCTTTGCTTATGTCAGCTTTCTCCAATGTACCAGTGGCTGGTTTTTCTAATGGAAATGTCCTTCAGATCTGGGAGCAAACCCAGGCCTCCCTCCTTAAAGGGAACCTATCAGCAATATTGTGCTGAGTAATCTACAGACAGTGTCAGGTTGGTGCCTTTATACTGATTAAAATGATACATTTGTTGATTAAATCCATCTTGTGGTTGTTGTTTAATCTTTATTTTCAGTTTTCAGTTAATGAGATTCACATGCTTCAGTGTGGGGCCTGTGAGGTTGGGGTCTTTATGTGGTGCGCTGCTTACGAATTTGCCAGCATATCTTCCCTCAGTGACCTGCCCCCCATTTTACATACTGAATATAATATGTATTGAAAAAAACAAAACACATTCAGTAGGCAGGCACCGGCGCAGCAGCATGATTGCATGTATTATATGCATTTAATAATTTTATTTGCTGATATAAATTTATTCTGGAAAAAAAATCTCTCTATAAATGGAGGAAGCCGTGCCTGCGCAGTAGGATCCATCGGCGATCCCATAAATTTTATTGTGCAGGCACCGCTGGTGCCATCTTGCTAGAGAAAAAAATATGTCCACCAAGATGGTGCCAGCGGCGCCTGCACAGTAGCACCTGTCAGCGATCCGATTGATGTTACTACACAGGCACTGCCGGCGCCATTTTGGTGGAGACTCTGAGGAGCTGGCCACTTACTAAAGACTATTGGACCTATAACTGTAGAGTGGAGTTATCCACTCTATGGGAGGTAGACTTTTCCAGCACGGAGTCCAATTGCATCAATATTGTTGTTTTTCATTAGAGTTTATTGCTGTGTTTTATTAGTTATTAGCTTGCTCATCAGTTTAGCCTTAGGAATCAATGTTTCCATTGAGTGACTGCAAGCCGGGGAGGATGTGCTAGATGGATTTTATATATACCTTAGGCCACACAGGAGATTGCTAAAGGTAAATGTAAAGCAATCCTATCAATCTATTCTGTATCTCAAGATCCCAGTCCATTGTGCTGCCTGCAGCTAGGCCAATTGTGTGGATAAGACTAGTAGGCTCAGGTCTAACCATCACATGCAGTCCTAAGTGATGGGGCTTACGGAATATGCTTCATTCTTTGAGCTAAAAGCAAATGTTTAACCCCTTCCCGACCCATGACGCCACGTAGGCGTCATGAAAGTCGGTGCCATTCCGACCCATGACGCCTATGCGGCGTCATGGAAAGATCGCGTCCCTGCAGATCGGGTGAAAGGGTTAACTCCCATTTCACCCGATCTGCAGGGACAGGGGGAGTGGTAGTTTAGCCCAGGGGGGGTGGCTTCACCCCCTCGTGGCTACGATCGCTCTGATTGGCTGTTGAAAGTGAAACTGCCAATCAGAGCGATTTGTAATATTTCACCCATTATAACGGGTGAAATATTACAATCCAGCCATGGCCGATGCTGAAATATCATCGGCCATGGCTGGAAATACTAGTGTGCCCCCACCCCACCCCTCCGATCGCCCCCCCACCCCCCCGATCTGGCCGGTACACTGCTCCGGCTCCCCTCCGTCCTGTGCTCCGCTCCCCCCCGTGCTCGTGTCCGCTCCCCCCGTGCTCCAATCACCCCCCCGTGCTCCAATCACCCCCCCTGCACTCCGATCCACCCCCCCGTGCTCCGTTCCACCCCCCCGTGCTCCATTCCAGCCCCCCCGTGCTCCGTTCCACGCCCCCCGCGCTCCGTTCCACCCCTCCCACGCTCCGATTCCCCCCCCCGTGCTCCGATCCCCCCCCCGTGGTCCCCCCCCACCCTATCATACTTACCGATCCAGCCGTGGTCCCGTCCGTCTTCTCCCGGGCGCCGCCATCTTCCAAAATGGCGGGCGCATGCGCAGTGCGCCCGCCGAATCTGCCGGCCGGCAGATTCGTTCCAAAGTGCATTTTGATCACTGAGATATAATCTATCTCAGTGATCAAAATAAAAAAAATAATAAATGACCCCCCCCCTTTGTCACCCCCATAGGTAGGGACAATAAAAAAAATAAAGAATTTTTTTTTTTTCCACTAATGTTAGAATAGGGTTAGGGTTAGGGTTAGGGGTAGGGTTAGGGTTAGGGTTAGGGTTAGGGGTAGGGGTAGGGCTAGGGTTAGGGGTAGGGTTAGGGGTAGGGTTAGGGGTAGGGGTAGGGTTAGGGCTAGGGTTAGGGTTAGGAATGTGCACACGTATTCTGGTCCTCTGCGGATTTTTCCGCTGCGGATTTGATAAATCCGCAGTGCTAAACCGCTGCGAATTTATGGCGGATTTACCGCGTTTTTTTCTGCGCATTTCACTGCGGTTTTACAATTGCGATTTTCTATTGGAGCAGTTGTAAAACCGCTGCGGAATCCGCACAAAGAAGTGACATGCTGCGGAATGTAAACCGCTGCGTTTCCGTGCAGTTTTTCCGCAGCATGTGCACAGCGATTTTTGTTTCCCATAGGTTTACATTGAAATGTACACTCATGGGAAACTGCTGCGGATCCGCAGCGTTTTCCGCAGCGTGTGCACATACCTTTAGAATTAGGCCATGTGCACACGGTGCGGATTTGGCTGCGGATTCGCAGCAGTGTTCCATCAGGTTTACAGTACCATGTAAACATATGAAAAACCAAATCCGCTGTGCCCATGGTGCGGAAAATACCGCGCGGAAACGCTGCATTGTATTTTCCGCAGCATGTCAATTCTTTGTGCGGATTCCGCAGCGTTTTACACCTGTTCCTCAATAGGAATCCGCAGGTGAAATCCGCACAAAAAACACTGGAAATCCGCGGAAAATCCGCAGGTAAAACACAGTGCCTTTTACCCGCAGATTTTTCAAAAATGGTGCGGAAATATCTCACACGAATCCGCAACGTGGGCACATAGCCTTAGGGTTAGGGTTGGAATTAGGGTTGTGGTTAGGGTTAGGGGTGTGTTGGGGTTAGTGTTGTGGTTAGGGGTGTGTTGGGGTTAGGGTTGTGATTAGGGTTATGGCTACAGTTGGGATTAGGGTTAGGGGTGTGGGGGGGTTAGTGTTGGAGTTAGAATTGAGGGGTTTCCACTGTTTAGGCACATCAGGGGTCTCCAAACGCAACATGGCGCCACCATTGATTCCAGCCAATCTCGTATTCAAAAAGTCAAATGGTGCTCCCTCACTTCCGAGCCCTGACGTGTGCCCAAACAGTGGTTTACCCCCACATATGGGGTACCAGCATACTCAGGACAAACTGCGCAACAATTACTAGGGTCCAATTTCTCCTGTTACCCTTGTGAATCTAAAAAAATGCTTGCTAAAACATAATTTTTGAGGAAAGAAAAATGATTTTTTATTTTCACGGCTCTGCGTTGTAAACGTCTGTGAAGCACTTGGGGGTTCAAAGTGCTCACCACATATCTAGATAAGTTCCTTGGGGGGTCTAGTTTCTAAAATGGGGTCACTTGTGGGGGGTTTCTACTGTTTAGGCACACCAGGGGCTCTGCAAACGCAACGTGACACCCGCAGACCATTCCATCAAAGTCTGCATTTCAAAAGTCACTACTTCCCTTCTGAGCCCCGACGTGTGCCCAAACAGTGGTTTACCCCCACATATGGGGTATCAGCGTACTCAGGAGAAACTGGACAACAACTTTTGGGGTCCAATTTCTCCTGTAACCCTTGGGAAAATAAAAAATTCTGGGCTAAATAATTATTTTTGAGGAAAGAAAACGTATTTATTATTTTCACGGCTCTGCATTATAAACTTCTATGAAGCACTTGGGGGTTCAAAGTGCTCACCACACATCTAGATAAGTTCCTTTCAGGGTCTAGTTTCCAAAATGGGGTCACTTGTGGGGGGTTTCTACTGTTTAGGCACATCAGGGGCTCTGCAAACGCAACGTGACGCCCGCAGAGCATTCCATCAAAGTCTGCATTTCAAAACGTCACTACTTCAATTCCGAGCCCCGGCATGTGCCCAAACAGTGATTTACCAACACATATGGGGTATCACCGTACTCAGGAGAAACTGGACAACAAATATTGGGGTCAAATTTCTCCTGTTACCCTTGGGAAAATTAAAAAATTCTGGGCTAAATAATTATTTTTGAGGAAAGAAAACGTATTTATTATTTTCACGGCTCTGCATTATAAACTTCTATGAAGCACTTGGGGGTTCAAAGTGCTCACCACACATCTAGATAAGTTCCTTTGGGGGTCTAGTTTCCAAAATGGGGTCACTTGTGGGGGGTTTCTACTGTTAAGCCACATCAGGGGCTCTGCAAATGCAACGTGACGCCCACAGAGCATTCCATCAAAGTCTGCATTTCAAAACGTCACTACTTCACTTCCGAGCCCCGGCATGTGCCCAAACAGTGATTTACCCCCACATATGGGGTATCAGCGTACTCAGGAGAAACTGGACAACAACTTTTGGGGTCAAATTTCTCCTGTTACCCTTGGGAAAATAAAAAATTGCAGGCTAAAAGATCATTTTTGAGAAAATAATTTTTTTTTTTATTTTCATGGCTCTGCGTTATAAACTTCTGTGAAGCACTTGGGGGTTCAAAGTCCTCACCACACATCTAGATTAGTTCCTTTGGGGGTCTAGTTTCTAAAATGGTGTCATTTCTGGGGGATCTCCAATGTTTAGGCACACAGGGGCTCTCCAAACGTGACATGGTGTCCGCTAATGATTGGAGCTAATTTTCCATTTAAAAAGCCAAATGGCGTGCCATCCCTTCCGAGCCCTGCCGTGCGCCCAAACAGTGGTTTACCCCCACATATGGGGTATCAGCGTACTCAGGACAAACTGGACAACAATATTTGGGGTCCAATTTCTCCTATTATCCTTGGCAAAATAGGAAATTCCAGGCTAAAAAATCATTTTTGAGGAAAGAAAAATTATTTTTTATTTTCATGGCTCTGCGTTATAAACTTCTGTGAAGCACCTGGGGGTTTAAAGTGCTCAATATGCATCTAGATAAGTTCCTTGGGGGGTCTAGTTTCCAAAATGGGGTCACTTGTGGGGGAGCTCCAATGTTTAGGCACACAGGGGCTCTCCAAACGTGACATGGTGTCCGCTAACAATTGGAGCTAATTTTCCATTCAAAAAGTCAAATGGCGCGCCTTCTCTTCCGAGCCCTGCCGAGTGCCCAAACAGTGGTTTACCCCCACATATGAGGTATCGGCGTACTCGGGAGAAATTGCCCAACAAATTTTATGATCCATTTTATCCTACTGCCCATGTGAAAATGAAAAAATTGAGGCGAAAAGAATTTTTTTGTGAAAAAAAATTACTTTTTCATTTTTACAGATCAATTTGTGAAGCACCTGAGGGTTTAAAGTGCTCACTAGGCATCCAAATTAGTTCCTTGGGGGGTCTAGTTTCCAAAATGGGGTCACTTGTGGGGGAGCGCCAATGTTTAGGCACACAGGAGCTATCCAAACGCGACATGGTGTCCGCTAACGATGGAAATAATTTTTCATTCAAAAAGTCAAATGGCGCTCCTTCCCTTCCGAGCCTTACCATGTGCCCAAACAGTGGTTTACCTCCACATGTGAGGTATTGGTGTACTCAGGAGAAATTGCCCAACACATTTTAGGATCCATTTTATCCTGTTGCCCATGTGAAAATGAAAAAATTGAGGCTAAAAGAATTTTTTTGCGAAAAAAAAGTACTTTTTCATTTTTACGGATCAATTTGTGAAGCACCTGGGGGTTCAAAGTGCTCACTATGCATCTAGATAAGTTCCTTGGGGCGTCTAGTTTCCAAAATGGGGTCACTTGTGGGGGAGCTCCAATTTTTAGGCACACGGGGGCTCTCCAAACGTGACATGGTGTCCGCTAAAGAGTGGAGCCAATTTTTGATTCAAAAAGTCAAATGGCGCTCCTTCCCTTCCAAGCCCTGCCGTGCGCCAAAACAGTGGTTTACCCCCACATATGAGGTATCAGCGTACTCAGGACAAATTGGACAACAACTTTCGTGGTTCAGTTTCTCCTTTTACCATTGGGAAAATAAAAAAATTGTTGCTAAAAGATAATTTTTGTGACTAAAAAGTTAAATGTTCATTTTTTCCTTCCATGTTGCTTCTGCTTCTGTGAAGCACCTGAAGGGTTAATAAACTTCTGGAATGTGGTTTTGAGTACCTTGAGGGGTGCAGTTTTTAGAATGGTGTCACTTTTGGGTATTTTCAGCCATATAGACCCCTCAAACTGACTTCAAATGTGAGGTGGTCCCTAAAAAAATGGTTTTGTAAATTTCGTTGTAAAAATGACAAATCGCTGGTCGAATTTTAACCCTTATAACTTCCTAACAAAAAAAAATTTTGTTTCCAAAATTGTGCTGATGTAAAGTAAACATGTGGGAAATGTTATTTATTAACTATTTTGTGTCACATATCTCTCTGGTTTAACAGAATAAAAATTCAAAATGTGAAAATTGCGAAATTTTCAAAATTTTCGCCAAATTTCCGTGTTTATCACAAATAAATGCAGAATTTATTGACCTAAATTTACCACTAACATGAAGCCCAATATGTCACGAAAAAACAATCTCAGAACCGCTAGGATCCGTTGAAGCGTTCCTGAGTTATTACCTCATAAAGGGACACTGGTCAGAATTGCAAAAAACGGCAAGGTCTTTAAGGTCAAAATAGGCTGGGTCTTGAAGGGGTTAAGGGAGAGGGAGAAAAAAATGAAACATATTTAGTCAGGAAGTTGTTGGCGTGATTTTGAAGGGAGAGGATCCAAGCTGAGATAGATGGTTTGTCAACAGAGTTTTCAGAGATCAGTTGGATCTTGGCTGGATCTCTGTCAGTTGAGGGATCCGTCATCTGAATTTCACAAATTTTCTTAACCCATTACTTGCCAAATTAGCAATTTTCACTTTTTTTTTTTTTAATGACAGATTTTTAATGATTTGGGTCCTAATGAATCAGAAACATAATTTGCTAAATTTTTACAAGTACGGATTTTTCAGAAAAGGACGGCCCAATATTCAATTAAAAATTACAATGACATGTTTTCCTTTTTTGAAAACATTCATTTTAAAAACACAACACAAAAAATTGGACCTAATTATAAAAATTCTAAAATCATAGTTTCTAGAAGCTAAAGATGAGGCGTCCCAAAAAAAGGACATTGGTAGATAATGGGTTAAGGATTGTTGGTCCTGGATACCTGGACGTTGGTTGTATTGTTTGTCATCTGTAGGAGCTTGGACTGTGACTACAGACTTAACTGATGGGAGATACGAAATATGTGGGCCAACCAAAAGTTAGGAGAAAGTGAGTGTTGCCTGGTGTTAGGGCTGGCGGAACGCACCGAGTAAATATGGAGATAATATTGGTGCATTCGCAGCCCGGGGTCCACCGTGCAGGAGTGGAACCTGCTGCTAGTAAATGGTGGCACTATATGCTGGTATTATGCCTGAACAGACACGGGTTCCATCACCCAGACTATATAGGAGCGAACTCTGTTGCTTCACTGAGTCGCCGGGATAAAAGATAATGCTGTGCCATGTTAACCTCACAGAGGGTCACAGCTCTGTAATGAAGCAGGGAGCATATAGTGGTCACTAGGGTTGAGCGAAACGGGTCGTTCATTTTCAAAAGTCGCCGACTTTTGGCAAAGTCGGGTTTCATGAAACCCGACCCGACCCCTGTGCGGGGTCGGCCATGCGGTACGCGACTTTCGCGCCAAAGTCACGTTTCAATGACGCGAAAAGTGCCATTTCTCAGCCAATGAAGGTGAACGCAGAGTGTGGGCAGCGTGATGACATAGGTCCTGGTCCCCACCATCTTAGGCTACGTTCACATTAGCGTCATGCGACGCAGCGTCGCCGACGCACGACAACGCATGCGTCATGCGCCCCTATCTTTATCATTGGGGACGCATGCGTTGCGTTGTCGTGCGTTTTCAGTAAAACGCACAACGCATGCGTCGTTTCACCGCACCTGGGTGGCGTCGGAGACGCTACAAGTAGCATTTTTGTAGCGTCCAAAAAACGCGCGCATCGCACTTGCGTCACACTTGCGTCGTCAATGCGTTACAATTTCCCATTGAAACCTATTGACAACGAACTTGCGTCGCGGGTGTGCGTCGTGCGTGCGTTGTGCGACACATGCGTCGTTAGATAAAATGAAACAAAAAAGTGTCTAGACAGTGTCTAGACAGTAGGGTTGAGCGAAACGGGTCGAACATTTTCAAAAGTCGCCGACTTTTGACAAAGTCGGGTTTCATGAAACCCGATCCGACCCCTGTGCGGGGTCGGCTATGCGGTACGCGACTTTCGCGCCAAAGTCGCATTTCAATGACGCGAAAAGCGCCATTTCTCAGCCAATGAAGGTAAACGCAGAGTGTGGGCAGCGTGATGACATAGGTCCTGGTCCCCACCATCTTAGAGAAGGGCATTGCAGTGATTGGCTTGCTGTCCGCGGCGTCACAGGGGCTATAAAGGGGCGTTCCCGCCGACCGCCATGTTACTGCTGCTGATCTGAGCCTAGGGAGAGGTTGCTGCGGCTTCGTCAGAAGCAGGGATAGCGTTAGGCAGGGTCCATTAACCACCAAACCGCTTGTGCTGTAGTGATTTCCACTGCCCAACACCACCTTCGGTGTGCAGGGACAGTGGAAGCTACATTTTTTTTTTTTTCCCCTCAGCGCTGTAGCTCATTGGGCTGCCCTAGAAGGCTCCCTGATAGCTGCATTGCTGTGTGTACGCCGCTGTGCAAACCAACTGCTTTTTTCAAAGCACAAATCCTCTTGTTCCTTCCTTTCTGCACAGCTATCTTGTTTGTTTGTCCACACTTTTTATTTAATTTGTGCATCAGTCCACTCCTTATTGCTGCCTGCCATACCTGGCTGAGATTACTGCAGGGAGATAGTAATTGAAGGACAGTTCCTTTTTTTTTTTTTTTTTGTGGGAGATTAAGATTGGCATTTCTGCTAGAGTGCCATCCCTGTCTGTGTCATCTCTCACTCAGTGGGCCATAGAAAGCCTATTTATTTTTTTGCTTGATTTGGGTTCTAAAATCTACCTGAAAAAATCACTACATCAATCAGTGGGAGAAAAATATTGGCCTCAGGGCTTGTGTGCCACTCCTTACTCCTGTGTGTGCCATCTCTCAGTGGGCCATAGAAAGCCTATTTATTTTTTTGCTTGATTTGGGTTCCAAAATCTACCTGAAAAAATCAATAAATCAATCAGTGGGAGATTAATATTGGCCTTTGGGCTTGTGTGCCAGTCCTAAGCGTGCCATCTCTCTCTCTCAGATAGTGGGCCATAGAAAGCCTATTTATTATTTTTTTTATTGGGTTTATAAATTTTCCCTGGAAAAAAAAAAAAAGTGGGAGATTAATATTGGCCTCTGGGCTTGTGTGCCACTCCTGACTCCTGTGTGCGTCCTCTCTCACTCAGTGGGCCCTAGAAAGCCTATTTTTTGTTTTATTTGTTTTCTAAATTCTCCCTGAAAAAATCATTTTATTTTATTTGGTTTCTAAATTATTCCTGAAAAAAATCTTTTTTTTTTTTTTTTTCTAAACTCTCCCTGAAAAAAAAAAAAAAAAACAAATCAGTGGGAGATTAATATTGCCCTTTCTGCTTGTGTGCCAGTCTTGACTCCTGGGTGTGCCATCTCTCTCTCTCCAATTGTGGGCCATAGAAAGCCTATTAATTTTTTTGCTTGATTTGGGTTCCAAAATCTACCTGAAAAAATCACTTAATCAATCAGTGGGAGATAAATATTGGCCTCTGGGCTTGTGTGCCACTCCTGACTCCTGTGTGCATCCTCTCTCACTCAGTGGGCCCTAGAAAGCCTATTTTTTGTTTTATTTGTTTTCTAAATTCTCCCTGAAAAAATCATTTTATTTTATTTGGTTTATAAATTCTTCCTTAAAAAATCATTTTTTTTTTTTTTTCTAAAGTCTCCTTTTTAAAAAAAAAACACAAATCAGTGGGAGATTAATATTTACATTTGCGCTTCAGTGACAGTCCTGCGTGTGTGGCATCTCTCTCATTTGTTGCCACCAACAACAGAGTGTGTAACATTGTGCCTGATTTTCCTTGTGGTCTCACCCACCTGTAAAGGGGTAGCTAAATCATACTGAAGTTATAGCTCACCGTGTAAGTTGTGTGACTGCAACAAATACCGTTAGTTTGGTAACGTTTTTAAAACAATGAGGAAGTCTGGTGGAAGAGGTCGTGGCCGGGGGCGTTCATTGTCAGCTGGTAATGAGGGTAGTGGTAGTGGTGGAGCATCAGGTGGTCGTGGGAAAAAAAAATATTGCACCTAAGTCTGGAGCTGTGGAGCCAGGTTCGTCGTCTGGCTACACAAGGCCTCGAACGCTCCCTTTTCTGGGAGTAGGAAAACCGCTTTTAAAGCCGGAGCAGCAAGAGCAAGTTTTGGCTTATCTTGCTGACTCAGCCTCTAGCTCTTTTGCCTCCTCTCGTGAAACTGGTAAAAGTAAAAGCAGCGCATCGTTAGTGGATGTTCACGGTCAGGGACAAGTCGCTTCCTTGTCCTCTTCAGCAAAAACAACAACAGAAGAATGCAGCAGGCGACACAACGGGTTACTCCATGGAGCTCTTTACACATACCGTCCCTGGCTTAGAAAGTGAAGCAGTTAACAGTCCATGCCCATTACAAGTTGAATCTGACATGGAGTGCACTGATGCACAGCCACAGCCAGACTACTATGCTGGTCCTTTGACTCAGACCACAACATTGCCCTCGCAGGGTGCTGATCAAGAATCAGACCCTGATGAGACTATGTTGCCCCATCACGAACGCTATACTACCGACCGACAAGGTGACACAGACGAAGTTGCACACGAGCTACAAGAAGAGGTAATAGATGACCCAGTTCTTGACCCCGATTGGCAGCCATTGGGGGAACAGGGTGCAGGCGGCAGCAGTTCTGAAGCGGAGGAGGAGGGGCCGCAGCAGGCATCAACATCGCAACAGGTTCCATCTGCCGGGCCCGTATCTTGCCCAAAACGCGTGGCAAAGTCAAAACCTGTTGGAGGACAGCGTGGCCATCCGGTTAAAGCTCAGTCTGCAATGCCTGAAAAGGTATCCGATGCTAGAAAGAGTGCAGTCTGGCATTTTTTTAAACAACATCCAATTGATCAGCGCAAAGTCATCTGTCAAAAATGTTCAACTACCTTAAGCAGAGGGCAGAATCTGAAAAGTCTCAATACAAGTTGCATGCATAGACATTTAACCACCATGCATTTGCAAGCTTGGACTAACTACCAAACGTCCCTTAAGGTTGTAGCACCCTCGGCCAATGAAGCTAGTCATCAACGCATCATCCCTTCCGGCAGTGTAGGGCCACCATTTTCTGCACCACCTGCAGTATCTGTGCAGGTTTCTTTGCCAGGCCAAAGAAGTCAGGGTCAGGGAATCACCAGTTTCGTAGTAGGAAACACTGCATCTAGGGCACCAGCGGCAACAATACCATCTCCCACCGTCTCTCAGTCTGCCATGTCCACCGGCACCCCCGCTAGTTCCACGATCTCCAGATCTCCAGTCCAGCTCACCCTACATGAGACTATGGTTAGAAAAAGGAAGTACTTAGCCTCGCATCCGCGTACACAGGGTTTTAACGCCCACATAGCTAGACTAATCTCGTTAGAGATGATGCCCTACCGGTTAGTTGAAAGCGAAGCTTTCAAAGCCCTGATGGACTACGCTGTACCACGCTACGAGCTACCCAGTCGACACTTTTTTTCCAGAAAAGCCATCCCAGCCCTCCACCAGCATGTTAAAGAGCGCATCGTCCATGCACTCAGGCAATCTGTGAGCACAAAGGTGCACCTGACAACAGATGCATCTACCAGTAGGCATGGCCAGGGACGTTACGTGTCCATCACGGCACACTGGGTAAATGTGGTGGATGCAGGGTCCACAGGGGACAGCAAGTTTGGGACAGTTCTGCCTAGCCCACGGTCTAGGAAACAGTTGGCTGTAGCCATTCGCACCCCCTCCTCCTCCTCCTCGTCCTCCTGCAGAAGCGAGACCTCGTCCACAGACCGCAGTCGCACAACCACTCCATCCGCAGCTGCCACTGTTGCACACCAGGTCTCCCATTATGGGGCAGCTACTGGCAAACGTCAGCAGGCTGTATTGGCTATGAAGTGTTTGGGCGACAACAGACACACCGCTGAAGTTCTGTCCGAGTTCTTGCAGAAAGAAACGCAGTCGTGGCTGGGCACTGTAGATCTTGAGGCAGGCAAGGTAGTGAGTGATAACGGAAGGAATTTCATGGCTGCCATCTTCATTTCCCAACTGAAACACATTCCTTGCCTGGCTCACACCTTAAACCTGGTGGTGCAGTGCTTCCTGAAAAGTTATCCGGGGTTATCCGACCTGCTCCTCAAAGTGCGTGGACTTTGCTCACATATCCGCCGCTCGCCCGTACACTCCAGCCGTATGCAGACCTATCAGCGTTCTTTGAACCTTCCCCAGCATCGCCTAATCATAGACGTTGCAACAAGGTGGAACTCAACACTGCACATGCTTCAGAGACTGTGTGAACAGAGGCGGGCTGTTATGTTTTTGTGGGAGGATACACATACACGGGCAGGCAGTAGGATGGCAGACATGGAGTTGTCAGGTGTGCAGTGGTCGAAGATTCAAGACATGTGTCAAGTCCTTCAGTGTTTTGAGGAATGCACACGGCTGGTTAGTGCAGACAACGCCATAATAAGCATGAGCATCCCCCTAATGTGTCTGCTGATGCAAAGTTTGACGCACATAAAGGATCAGGCGTCTGCAGCTGAGGAAGAGGAAAGCCTTGATGACAGTCAGCCATTGTCTGGCCAGGGCAGTGTACAGGACGAGGTAGCGGGCGAAGAGGAGGAGGAGGACGAGGAGGATGAGGGGGATGATTATATTTTTAATGAGGAAGCTTTTCTGGGGCCAGTGGAAATTGTTGGCGCGGCAAGGCCGGGTTCTGGTTTTTGGAGGGACACAAGTGACGTGGATTTGCCTGAAACTGCCCCTCAACCAAGCACAACCACAGATTTGAGAACTGGAACTTTGGCCCACATGGCGGATTATGCCTTACGTATCCTCAAAAGGGACACACGCATAACAAAAATGATGAACGATGACGATTACTGATTGGCCTGCCTCCTTGATCCTCGCTATAAAGGCAAATTGCAAAATATAATGCCACATGAGAACTTGGAACTAATATTAGCAACCAAACAATCAACTCTTGTTGACCGTTTGCTTCTGGCATTCCCTGCACACAGCGCCCGTGATCGTTCTAACACGAGCTGCAGGGGCCAGCAGACCAGAGGTGTTAGAGGGGCAGAAATCAGAAGTGTCGTTGGCCAGAGGGGTTTTCTGACCAGGTTGTGGAGTGATTTTGCTATGACCGCAGACAGGACAGGTACTGCAGCATCAATTCAAAGTGACAGGAGACAACATTTGTCCAGTATGGTTACTAACTATTTTTCATCCCTTATCGACGTTCTCCCTCAACCTTCATTCCCATTTGATTACTGGGCATCAAAATTAGACACCTGGCCAGAATTGGCAAAATATGCATTGCAGGAGCTTGCTTGCCCGGCAGCTAGTGTCCTATCAGAAAGAGTATTCAGTGC
Organism: Ranitomeya imitator; assembly: GCF_032444005.1. Taxonomy (NCBI): domain Eukaryota; kingdom Metazoa; phylum Chordata; class Amphibia; order Anura; family Dendrobatidae; genus Ranitomeya; species Ranitomeya imitator. The sequence continues at coordinate 473,127,696 of NC_091285.1, read as the reverse complement.
TGCAGGTTCAATACTAACAGAAAAAAGGACTCGTCTGGCTACCCAAAATGTAGATGATCTAACCTTCATTAAAATGAACCACAACTGGATTTCGAAATCTTTTGCCCACCTTGCCCGGCTGACACCTAGCTTTCCTATGTAAAGGTCTTGCCTGTGGACTATTCTGAATGACTTTTCCAATCTCGTAATTTGCAGCACCTGATTGTCCAGCATCCGACATGTTAACACCTCCCTAAATGGCCAAAGTCCCCACACGGGGCCGTGGTATCACCACTTGGCGCCAGCACCCGTGAGAGTACTGTTTGTCTGAAGAGGTGGGTGTGCCCGCTTTTGGTCGACGGCACTGCCACTGGGTCCCTCCTAGTACAATAAAGTGTCTCTGGCGGTGGTGGTGCGCACCCAACGTCAGACACACCGTTGTAATATGAGGGGCCCTGGGCCTGTACCGCCGGCCACAAGACAGTCCCCCCCCCAGGTCAAACAGTGCTCTACCACTTGCAAAATTTTCTCTCACAGCTCCACCAATGTTTAGTCTATGCGCTGACATCCTTCAATGCCTGGCACTGTCAATACCATTGTATTGACATTTTTCTTATGTTAGGCCTTCGAAGCCTGTCTGCGGTCACTCCTTCCACTAGGCCTCCACTGACCTGTCTACTGCTGCCCGGGTTCCCCTGGAACCAATTTTAAATTGCCTACAGCCAGCCCAAATTATTATGTTAGGGCTTCGAAGCCTGTCTGCGGTCCCTCCTTCCACTAGGCCTCCACTGACCTGTCTACTGCTGCCCGGGTTCCCCTGGAACCAATTTTAAATTGCCTACAGCCAGCCCAATTTATTATGTTAGGGCTTCGAAGCCTGTCTGCGGTCCCTCCTTCCACTAGGCCTCCACTGACCTGTCTACTGCTGCCCGGGTTCCCCTGGAACCAATTTTAAATTGCCTACAGCCAGCCCAATTTATTATGTTAGGGCTTCGAAGCCTGTCTGCGGTCCCTCCTTCCACTAGGCCTCCACTGACCTGTCTACTGCTGCCCGGGTTCCCCTGGAACCAATTTTAAATTGCCTACAGCCCGCCCAATTTATTATGTTAGGGCTTCGAAGCCTGTCTGCGGTCCCTCCTTCCACTAGGCCTCCCCTGACCTGTCTACTGCCGCCCGTGTTCCCCTGGAACCAATTGTAAATTGCCTACAGCCAGCCCAATTTATTATGTTAGGGCTTCGAAGCCTGTCTGCGGTCCCTCCTTCCACTAGGCCTCCACTGACCTGTCTACTGCTGCCCGTGTTCCCCTGGAACCAATTGTAAATTGCCTACATCCCAATTTTTGTTATGTTAGGCCTTCGAAGCCTGTCTGCGGCCCGTTTTTCCACTACTACTACACTGACCAGGCCACTGCTGCCCGTGTTCCCCTGGAACCAATTTTAAATTGCCTACAGCCAGCCCAATTTATTATGTTAGGGCTTCGAAGCCTGTCTGCGGTCCCTCCTTCCACTAGGCCTCCACTGACCTGTCTACTGCCGCTCGTGTTCCCCTGGAACCAATTGTAAATTGCCTACAGCCAGGCCAATTTATTATGTTAGGGCTTCGAAGCCTGTCTGCGGTCCCTCCTTCCACTAGGCCTCCACTGACCTGTCTACTGCTGCCCGGGTTCCCCTGGAACCAATTTTAAATTGCCTACAGCCAGCCCAATTTATTATGTTAGGGCTTCGAAGCCTGTCTGCGGTCCCTCCTTCCACTAGTCCTCCACTGACCTGTTTACTGCTGCCCGGGTTCCCCTGGAACCAATTTTAAATTGCCTACAGCCAGCCCAATTTATTATGTTAGGGCTTCGAAGCCTGTCTGCGGTCCCTCCTTCCACTAGGCCTCCACTGACCTGTCTACTGCTGCCCGTGTTCCCCTGGAACCAATTTTAAATTGCCTACAGCCAGCCCAATTTATTATGTTAGGGCTTCGAAGCCTGTCTGCGGTCCCTCCTTCCACTAGGCCTTCACTGACCTGTCTACTGCCGCCCGTGTGCCCCTGGAACCAATTTTAAATTGCCTACAGCCAGCCCAATTTATTATGTTAGGGCTTCGAAGCCTGTCTGCGGTCCCTCCATCCACTAGGCCTCCACTGACCTGTCTACTGCTGCCCGTGTACCCCTTGAACCAACATCAGAAAATATAAAAATAAGTATTTTGCTTATAAAAAAGAAAATACTGGAGAGATATCAAATGCAGACATTTTAACATTAAAAACAAACACATACAACAAAAATCTGGTACAGTACTAAAAATGGCCACCAGCTACAATAACTTTCTCCTGCAAGTAGTTAACTGAAAGTTTTTTTCAATTTAAAACACAGATATGGCATCCACCGAGTGTTGTCCTGTCGCGTCTTCTTTATATTATTGCCAAGAAGATGCAAAACAATGAAAATAATAAAATCATTATTTACCAAAAAAATAGAGTAAGTCAAAACCACATTGCAAATAAACATTCATTACAAATAAAGAAGCAGGGCGCGTCCGAGGGTGAGTATATACCTAATAAGAATATAATCACCCTCGGACGCGCCCTGCTTCTTTCCGACAGCCTTCCTTCCTAAGAATCAGCCCTTCCGTGGTGTAGAGAGAGGGCTTGTTACACTCCAAGGTGTTCCCCAGGTTGCCTTTCCTGAGCTTCGATCTTCATGCTCTCGTTTAGTAGTTGTTGGAAACTACACTGCATTAGGCCTACAAATTGGGTATGGGGTGTAGAGAGATGGTGTGTTCCACTCCAAGGTGTTCCCCAGGTTTCCTCGCCAATGCTTCGATCTTCATGCTCTCGTTTAGTAGTTGTTGGAAACTAACCTGCATTAGGCCTACAAATTGGATATGGGGTGTACAGAGATGGTGTGTTCCACTCCAAGGTGTTCTCCAGGTTGCCTTTCCTGAGCTTCGATCTTCCAGCTCTCGTTTAGTAGTTGTTGGAAACTACGCTGCATTAGGCCTACAAATTGGGTATGGGGTGTAGAGAGATGGTGTGTTCCACTCCAAGGTGTTCCCCATGTTTCCTCGCCAATGCTTCGATCTTCATGCTCTCGTTTAGTAGTTGTTGGAAACTACGCTGCATTAGGCCTACAAATTGGGTATGGGGTGTAGAGAGATGGTGTGTTCCACTCCAAGGTGTTCTCCAGGTTGCCTTTCCTGAGCTTCGATCTTCCGGCTCTCGTTTAGTAGTTGTTGGAAACTACGCTGCATTAGGCCTACAAATTGGGTATGGGGTGTAGAGAGATGGTGTGTTCCACTCCAAGGTGTTCCCCAGGTTTCCTCGCCAATGCTTCGATCTTCATGCTCTCGTTTGGGCAGCACGGTGGCACAGTGGTTAGCACTACAGCCTTTCAGCGCTGGAGTCCTGGGTTCTAATCCCACCCAGGACAACATCTGCAAAGAGTTTGTATGTTCTCTCCGTGTTTGCGTGGGTTTCCTCCGGGCACTCCGGTTTCCTCCCACATTCGAAAGACATACTGATAGGAATTCTAGATTGTGAGCCCAATCGGGGACAGTGATGATAATGTGTGCAAAAACTGTAAAGCGCTGCGGAATATGTTAGCGCTATATAAAAATAAAGATTATTATTATTATTAGTAGTTGTTGGAAACTATGCTGCATTAGGCCTACAAATTGGGTATGGGGTGTAGAGAGATGGTGTGTTCCACTCCAAGGTGTTCTCCAGGTTGCCTTTCCTGAGCTTCGATCTTCCGGCTCTCGTTTAGTAGTTGTTGGAAACTACGCTGCATTAGGCCTACAAATTGGGTATGGGGTGTAGAGAGATGGTGTGTTCCACTCCAAGGTGTTCTCCAGGTTGCCTTTCCTGAGCTTCGATCTTCCGGCTCTCGTTTAGTAGTTCTTGGAAACTACACTGCATTAGGCCTACAAATTGGGTATGGGGTGTAGAGAGATGGTGTGTTCCACTCCAAGGTGTTCTCCAGGTTGCCTTTCCTGAGCTTCGATCTTCCGGCTCTCGTTTAGTAGTTCTTGGAAACTACACTGCATTAGGCCTACAAATTGGGTATGGGGTGTAGAGAAATGGTGTGTTCCACTCCAAGGTGTTCTCCAGGTTGCCTTTCCTGAACTTCTATCTTCAGGCTCTCATTAAATTGTGGTTAAACGGAACAACTGCATTTGGCGTACTGGTTGGTTTGGGGCCTACTATCGGTGTCTGCCACTCCTTGCTGTTCTCCTGGTTTCCTGTCCTGAAATTCTGTTTTCAGGCGCTCGTTAAGTAGTTGTTAATGTTAGACTGCATTTGGCCTACTAGTTGGGTTGGGGCCTACTATCGGTGTCTGCCACTCCTTGCTGTTCTCCTCCACTGAACAAAGCTGTGCCGCCTGTTTACTACGGTTGCCAATTTTGAACTGCATTTCGACTACTTACTGATTTGGGCCTACTCTCTGTGTCAGCCTCTCATTCCAGTTGTCCTCCACTGCAATGCCCCCTGGTTAGTCCTGTGTTACCAATTTTGAACTGCATTTAGCCAACTTTATTCTTTGGGCCTATATCTGTGTTTCCTCCTCATCCTGCCCATTGCCCAGCCAGTGATAGATGAGTCTGCTGGTACATTGACCCATAACGCAACATTCCCCATGCACGCTACACAACAACATTGTGACCCTGCTGAAAGTCAGGTTGCTCTTCCCGCATACCATACCACCTTACACGGGGACAAAGAGGAAGGTGCAGATGAAAGTGCAGGTTCCTTCATCAGGTGGGGGGAGGAATACTAGTTGGCGACGTCACTGGCACAGGGCCTCTCATAGTACGCAAAAGTGTTGCTGCCGGTGGGAGGCGCCCCCGCCGTGCAAACACACCGCTGTACTTTGAGGGGCCCTGTGCCAGTGCCAATGCCAACGAGTGGGCCCCCCCTGCTTGCTCAGGTTCACAGCACTTGCAAAGTTGAAATACTTACCTCTCCCTGCTCCACTGCCGTGACGTGGTCCAGATTTCCTGGGCCCACTAATTACTTGAACCAGCCCTACCCACCACAACTTTAGCCAAATGACCCCCAATTTCAAATGCCTTCCAATTATTATAAGGTAAATTACGCTTGACAAGCTTCATTAAGAAGAATGGATGGTTTTGACATTAAAATGGGCACTCTAGGTGTTTTCCTGGCCCCCACTCACTGCCGACTATGCTGCCCCATTGACTTGCATTGGGTTTCGTGTTTCGGTCGATCCCGACTTTACGTCATAATCGGCCGATTTCACTCGACCCGACTTTTGAGATAGTCGGGTTTCGCGAAACCCGGCTCGACTCTAAAAAGGTCAAGGTCGCTCAACTCTACTAGACAGTGCAAACAGTGAGAAAAACATCCCCCATATATAAAGAAAATGTTGGATTGTTTGTCACTTCTGCTGCAGCATCTTGAGGCAAGACACCAGAGGCACATCTGCAGAACATCTAGAGGCATCACACCAGAACACCAGACGACTTCTACTATTCATCCGCTGTCCAGAGATGTAAGTATAGAATGATTCTGTGCATTTTCTCCATGTTTTTTTAAATTATTTTTGCAAGTTGTGTTTTATATTCTGCACTGTGGTTAAAGATATTGTTGTATTTTTAGTCTGGTTGTGATGTATGGCGTTGTATAGAATGGCGTTTCATTGTCTGCGGCCTTGATTATTGTTCTTTCCAGGATAGATTTTTCTTTTCCATTTATTGGTTTGGTGGTGTTTTTTGTATTCAGTTGTGATGTTTTATTCTTGCGTTATATGATGGCGTTTAATAGTCTCCGGCCCTGTCGGTTTTATTGTAAATTATGGTAGTATAGAATGATTCTGCGCCCTTTTATTACATTTATTAATTTTTTATTGCAAGTTGTGTATTATGTTCAGCACTGTGGTTGTGTAAAGACATCGTTGTATGTTTATGGTTGTGATGTATGGTTTTGTATGGCCCTTTTATTGTCTCCGCCCTGTCGGTTTTATTGTAAAGTATGGTGTGTTATTAATGTTTCTGCCCTTAATTTTTGGGGGTTGTTAATTTTTTACTTTAAAAAAACTATTGTGTTTTTTGTGTTGCTCCGTGCATACTGTACTTTTTAAAAAAAAAAAAAACTTTTGGGATTACTACATTGGGTCTGTTGTAGATTAGTTTTCTTATCTTTAGGCTTTTGTACTCTGGCATTGGGTTGTCTCTGCCATTGTTTCTTTAATTTAATCAATGTGGCAGTGTTGTTTGCTCAGCATTAGTTCAGTTGGAGTGCAATGTTCTTTGTGGTTTAAATGACTTTTTTTTTTTTTTATTTATTGCTGGATTGTGCATAGGAGCATAGTATCAATGTTATTTTGTTCTTTATTTCAGAATTGCATTAGTCATGGCCAGCGGCAGCGACTCGAGCAACACCCCACCGCTGAGGAGTCCGTTGAGTACATGATCTACTATTGCTTACTATATTCGCTGTCATTTGTAGTTGGTTCACTCAACTTTTTGGTAAACTATTTTGCAGGCTTCTTCAAGTGAGGAGGAGAACCAGGAGGAAGAGAGGGAGCAGCAGCAGGGACGACGGGGCCAAGCTGTGGTTGCAGGACGGAGAGTAAGTATTTATTTCAAACCTATTCATTTTTTTGTTTAATTTTTATGTTTTTGCGGGTATGGGGGGTGGTGGGAGGTTGTGGTGTTGTGTGTAGTAGGTGGCGGTGGAGGAGGTAGGGACAATTTTTTTTTATCTTTCAAACATTAATATTTTCCATTTTTTCTAGGTTTCACAACGGGCCCTGGATGAACCACTGGACATTGACATGATGGTGGCATCCATTGAAGCACGGGGCCCGTTGTGGGACAGCCGTGACCCCCAGCACGCGGACCAGGGCATATTGCGGCATCTGTGGATAGAGGTGGCACAATCGCTGTGGGATGGCTTCGACAGCGCTTCACCCAAGGCCAAAGCTAGTTTCCGTAAGTATTTACAAAATGCTGCTGTGACCCATCATGCCAGGATTACACAACCGTCTGTGATGTCTTCTATTGGGATTGCACACGGTTGCGTAATCGTTTTCAATATATTATCTAAAACCTTTTTTATTTTTTCAATTTATACACAGTTAAACAATTGAAGACCAGATGGCGCTCCATGAAGGACCGCTTCAGGAGGGGCTTGAAAAAGGAGGGACAGACTCGTAGTGGTGCTGCCGCTTCAAGGACCTCGGTGTACAAGTACAACCGTATACTGCAGTTCTTGCGACCGGTCCTTGAAAGCAGAGAGTAAGTATAGTACCTATGCACACACCTAGTTTTTACAACATGCATATTCACATACTACATTCCAGCCACGTAGCTTGGCAAGTACCAAGTATAGAAAGGAAGAAAAAAAGGCAAGTTCACCGAGGTGTGAAAAGTAAAAAATACATACTTTTATCCTCTTCAATCATAAGCAGAGGATGAAACATCAGCACAATACAATAGACACTATCTACGCGTTTCAGGTGACAGGGAACATCAGACCTGAAACGCGTAGATAGTGTTTTTATTGTATTGTGCAGATGTTTCATCCTCTGCTTCTGATTGAAGTGAATAAAGTATTTTGTTTTTACTTTTCACGCCTCGTTGACCTAGAATTTTTTATTCATTTCTGGTCTTCTCACACTTGACACAGCGGCTCCGTGCTCCGAGCCTTCTGGGATTACTACAATGTTGAGCTTGACTTACTAGCAATTTCACTGAAATCTGAAGTATACAGAACACAGAAAAATAGTAGATTGGCCATGCCCAGCCAATATTTAATAGTGTAGTAGTATAGTGGCTATCCAGGTGTATCCCCGATTTTTTATACACAAAAAAGTAAAATATAATAGATACGGCATACATTCCACTGCAAAGCAGGTTATGTTCCCATGGTTGCTCATCTTGCAGGACCTGTGATGACGTCTCGGTCACATGACCGTGACGTCATGGCAGTTCCAACGTAAGCATAATTGTCTGGCGTTGCAAACCACAACCATGGGTGACTATTGTGAATTAAATAAATACCTTTTTTTTTAATATTGATGGTGCATATGCAGTGTCAATATTAAAAATAGGTTAATATTAATGGCGGCAATGGATACCTGGCGGTAAAGTTAATTAATGACGCATGTGAAATGTGATATTTAGTATACTAATGGTTTCCTTATGTTTTCACAGAACACACAGCAGCACCCGCGAGACTGTCCGACCCTCTGGAGCGGTCCTTTGTGAAGCGCCATCTGAACAGTCGCAGCCATCCCACAGCGAGAGCAGGTCTGCACCACCACAATCTGGCGAACCGGCAGCCGGTCCATCAGATGTTCCCCTGGCCGAGGACTCTGTCGCTCCTTCCTTTGGGTCTTCCCGACAGCATCAGCGGGCCTCGGACAGGGCGCCCATGCCCGAATTTTTACATCTGAGCACCGTATTTCAGAATGGTTTCAAGGCGCTGTGCGATAAAATGTGCAATATCGAACGGCGTCTTGAAAACATCGAAACGGATCTCTCGAGGCCGGCCAAACATTTTTTTACTGCCATTCACAACGGCATGGTTGAACATCTTACGCCGGAACTCCAGATTTCGGTCATGCAGGGCTGCAACAATGTATATGTCAGTGCTCTGCAGCAGGCTCGGGTCATGCAGTCAGCGACAAATATGCCCGCAGTACCATCGCTGGCTGCCATGACTCCGACTCCTGCTGCAGAGCACCACCACAGAGCTCCGCGTGCCGAGGGCCACCGCCACCGCCACCACAGAACAGAGCCCCAAAGTTCAGAGCCTGACAGGCCTTCAAGGGGACACAGACGGGAAGCCGACCCACACCCAGAGGGAGAGAGGAGGAAAAAGAAGAAGAAGACGACGACAAGTACTACGACCTTGGCTATGGCTGCTCCCAAAAGTACCACCAGAAAACACCACGGGTCGACCCGGAGCACACCAAGTACCCAGGCTGGGTCTACACGGAGTACACCCAGTACCCAGCCTGGGTCTACAAGGAGTACACCTACACAGCCTGGGTCTACCCGGAGCCGGAGTAGCCAGCCAAGGACACTGGTCGTCCCTCCTCCTCCCTCACCTCCTGCTTTGCTAGTCTCGCCACCATCCACTAGCTGGATTGATGTCGGCATCCCGTCTAGTGTCATAGAGTATGCTGCTTCCTCCCCCTCGTCCTCCTCCTTGGTCTCAACACCCCCGAAAAGTGTGGGATATCAATCCCCTTTAATTGCGGATGTTGGTACCCCCTAATAACATTTCCCAATTTTTTTTTTTTTACCCTAAATAAATGTTATTTTTTTTAAAAAAAATTAGTTTTTATTGTCTCAAATAAAGTTTGCACCAAATCACACCTTGCGCCGTATACACAAATCTTGTCTTTGTAACACCTGATGTGCAATGTCTGACAATATTTATCAATTTGTTTTTTTCATTGTTTTATAGGGCTGTCGCTCATTGTACTCAGATGTTACAAACACAAACAGCATTGCTCAATATGTCAAGTTTACAATGTACCATCACACAACGATTTCAGTATAGATAAAGTTGGTTTTTGTGTGTAACCAACGTTATCTTTTCTGAAATCGTAAAACGATTGAGCCCCTGCTGTGAGTTTTTTGGTGTCAGTGAATGATTTGGAATTTTTTTGGGGTAACTGATCACACGCTGTCATTGTTGGATCGGCGAGTTTAGACCGATCCAGCGATGTCTTTGTTTTAAACAAGGGAATATTGGGTTACTAGCGCACTGTTTTAAACACTCAAATAAAAAGTGAACAATACCCCACAAATATAAAAAGGTGTCTACCACGTCCCTCGCCGTCATCTTTCCGCACTGACACTGTGATTCCCGCCCGTAACGCTGAGCACACCGTTGACTTAATAATAAACGCTGTGCTGTGCTTTAGGGCTGGCACAGTACGGGAAGTTGACGGCGATGGACGTTTCACACACCGGAGTGTAAGGGTTTTTTGTATTTTTTAAAATTACATTTACAATGGTAAACATCGTGAGTGTGGCAAAGCGCTTCATAACATTACCCAGATTACACGGGACTTGCTCTTTTTTGGTCGCTGGAGAGCTGTCTGTGTGACAGCTCTCCAGCAACCACGCGACAACTAAACAAAGATCTCGGTCCAGTCGTATCACTGGTCGGTATCGTTGGATAATAGTTTTATTAATGTACCTTAAGATTATTGGTCAGGTGAGGTGGAAGCAATGTTCACAGTGTCGCCACTATTTGACTCTGGACGTATTCTAGCATCCTGAGTACAATAGTGTTCACTCTGTAGAGTTTTGCAAACATGATCGTCTCCCTCCTTGTCAAGCCTGGTTCCATATGCAAATAGTCTGCAGGATTAAAAATGGTTGACAAGGTGGGAGCCGATTATGTTATACGTCAAAACTATGGAACACACAAATTTTGTGGGACACACATTTCTTTCAATAAAATTGGATTTTACAATTCTATTACTATGGAAAAACGTATGGGAGATTTGTTTTTTGAAAACGGAAAGGCACAAGAACTTTATTTCAAAACACAACGCATTATACAATCAGGGGACATTTTAACAATAACCATACATAGTATGGTTAAATGACATGGACTCCACAGTGTTTACATGACATCATAATAACACGAAGAATTAAACCATTTGATCTTGCCATGAAACACGGCCAACATCAGAAACAAAGTATGCAGCAAATTGGTCCCTCATGTGAGCAATCTCCACAGTTGTCCGCAGAGGATGAGCTTGATAATCAGGCAATGGATTTGGTATGGGTTCATCGAGTTCCACGTTGACTCTCTCTTTATCAATAATAAAATTGTGGAGAACCACACACGCCTTCACCACCTCATCCACTGTCTCAATTTTCAAATTTATAGCGGATCCTAAGATATGCCATTTGGAGACCAGGATGCCAAAGGCGCACTCCACAGTTCTTCTGGCCCTGGACAGTCTATAATTAAATATTGTTTTGGTGCGGTCCAACCCACGACTTGAGTACGGTTTAAGTAGGTTGCCACTCATTTGAAAAGCCTCATCACCAACAACAACAAATGGCAGGGCCGAGCCGTCGGTGTTGGGAAGAGGTCGTGGATGGGGGAAATTAAAATTGTTATTGTACAATCTTCGGCCCATATCAGACTCCTTAAATGTCCGTGAATCATTTGCACGACCAAACGCTCCAATGTCCACAGCGAGAAACCTGCAGTCCGCACCTGCAATTGCCATCAGCACGGTGGAAAAGTATTTTTTATAATTAAAAAAAAGAGATCCACTTCTTGAAGGCTTGGTAATCCTAATGTGCTTCCCATCCACGGCTCCAATACAGTTAGGGAAAGAACACACTTGTTCGAATTTTTGGGCGTTGGCATGCCATATTTCTCTTGTAGGTATGGGTAAAAATTCCTCCCGGAGGTTGTCCCACAATGCGCGGCATGTGTCGGCAATAATACCCGACAGTGTTGAGACTCCAATCCGAAACTGGAAATGCAGTGATCTCAATGTCTCTCCGGTAGCCAGGAAACTGACAAGAAGAAAAATAAATAAATATAATTAATAAAATTGTTATGAAAGAATTTTTCATTTTTAATAACAATCCCCCACCCCACAAAACAAAAACACGTTACTTTAAAAAATGGCAAGAACATATAAATCCTTCACATTCCATTACGTACTGTAGAGTCACCAGCAGACGTTCCTCAGGGGAAATCGATTTACGGAGCTGCGTGTCCTGCCTGGAAATGGTTCCTTCCACCAGACGCAGCAGATATCGGAAGCTGTCTTTTGACATCCTGGTGTATTCAAAGTATTTGTCCTGGTTCTCATTTAATTCGCCAAACAGACAATGGTAGTCTCCACGACTCTCTCGGACTTCCACTATAGGGTGTAGCCAAAAACGCCGACGACTCCTTCTCCGTAGTTTGTCTCTTTTCCTCTGTTCATGATAGGCAATAGCATAAGCAATAGCAAGGGCTAATTCCAGCTCAAAATTGAGGTAGATACTCTCCATGGGACGATCCATCTTGATGCTCTATGGTTGGAAATAATCTATGCCGGGGTATATATACCACTATTACATTAATACCCACCCCCATCTACCCATTGGTGGCATTATCGATTGTCTAGACACTAGACCCACCCTCTTCTATTCATTGGTGGTGTTATCTAGTGTCTAGACACTAAATTGTGTGTAAAGATCTAATCAGTGTTTGACAACGCATGCGTCGTAAAACGCTGCGTTTTTTGTAAAAACGCAACAAAAACGCACCAAAAACGCTGCGTTTTACGACGCATCCGTCCGACGCTTGCGTCAAAAAAGGTGCGTTTTTGCGTGCGTTTCCGATGCGTCGTGCGTTGCATCGGCGACGCTGCGTCGCATGACGCTAATGTGAACGTAGCCTTAGAGAAGGGCATTGCAGTGATTGGCTTGCTGTCTGCGGCGTCACAGGGGCTATAAAGGGGCGTTCCCGACAACCGCCATGTTACTGCTGCTGATCTGAGCTTAGGGAGAGGTTGCTGCCGCTTCGTCAGAAGCAGGGATAGCGTTAGGCAGGGTCCATTAACCCCCAAACCGCTTGTGCTGTAGCGATTTCCACTGTCCAACACCACCTTCGGTGTGCAGGGATAGTGGAAGCTACATTTTTTTTTTTTTATTTCTCAGCGCTGTAGCTCATTGGGCTGCCCTAGAAGGCTCCCTGATAGCTGCATTGCTGTGTGTACGCCGCTGTGCAAACCAACTGCTTTTTTCAAAGCACAAATCCTCTTGTTTCTTCCTTTCTGCACAGCTATCTTTTTTGTTTGTCCACACTTTTTATTTAATTTGTGCATCAGTCCACTCCTTATTGCTGCCTGCCATACCTGGCTGAGATTACTGCAGGGAGATAGTAATTGTAGGACAGTCCCTGTTTTTTTTTTTTTTTTGTGGGAGATTAAGATTGGCATTTCTGCTAGAGTGCCATCCCTGTGTGTGCCATCTCTCACTCAGTGGGCCATAGAAAGCCTATTTATTTTTTTGGTTGATTTGGGTTCTAAATTCTACCTGAAAAAATCACTAAATCAATCAGTGGGAGATAAATATTGGCCTCTGGGCTTGTGTGCCACTCCTGACTCCTGTGTGTGCCATCTCTCACTCAGTGGGCCATAGAAAGCCTATTTATTTTTTTGGTTGATTTGGGTTCTAAATTCTACCTGAAAAAATCACTACATCAATCAGTGGGAGATAAATATTGGCCTCTGGGCTTGTGTGCCACTCCTGACTCCTGTGTGTGCCATCTCTCACTCAGTGGGCCATAGAAAGCCTATTTATTTTTTTGGTTGATTTGGGTTCTAAATTCTACCTGAAAAAATCAATAAATCAATCAGTGGGAGAAAAATATTGGCCTCTGGGCTTGTGTGCCACTCCTGACTCCTGTGTGTGCCATCTCTCACTCAGTGGGCCATAGAAAGCCTATTTATTTTTTTGGTTGATTTGGGTTCTAAATTCTACCTGAAAAAACCACTAAATCAATCAGTGGGAGATAAATATTGGCCTCTGGGCTTGTGTGCCACTCCTGACTCCTGTGTGTGCCATCTCTCACTCAGTGGGCCATAGAAAGCCTATTTATTTTTTTGGTTGATTTGAGTTCTAAATTCTACCTGAAAAAATCACTAAATCAATCAGTGGGAGATAAATATTGGCCTCTGGGCTTGTGTGCCACTCCTGACTCCTGTGTGTGCCATCTCTCACTCAGTGGGCCATAGAAAGCCTATTTATTTTTTTGGTTGATTTGCGTTCTAAATTCTACATGAAAAAATCAATAAATCAATCAGTGGGAGATAAATATTGGCTTCTGGGCTTGTGTGCCACTCCTGACTCCTGTGTGTGCCATCTCTCACTCAGTGGGCCATAGAAAGTTTATTTTTTTTTATTTGGTTTCTAAATTCTCCCTGAAAAAATCATTTTATTTTATCTGGTTTCTAAATTCTTCCTGAAAAAATCATTTTATTTTATTTTGTTTCTAAAGTCTCCCTGAAAAAAAAAAATGGGAGATTAATATTGACATTTGTGCTTGAGTGACAGTCCTGCGTGTGTGGCATCTCTGTGATTTGGTGCCACAGAAAACAGAGTGTGTAACATTGTGCCTGATTTTCCTTGCGGTCTCACCAACCTGTAAAGGGATATCAAAATCATACTGAAGTTATAGCTCACCGTGTAAGTTTTTTGACAGCAACAAATAAAGTTACTTTGGTTAAGTTTTTAAAACAATGAGGAAGTCTGGTGCAAGAGGTCGTGACCGTGGGCGTTCATTGTCAGCTGGTAATGATGGTAGTGGTAGTGGAGTATCAGGTGGTTGTGGGAAAAAAAATATTCCACCTAAGTCTGGAGCTGTGGAGCCAGGTTCGTCGTCTGGCTACACAAGGCCTCGAACGCTCTCTTTTCTGGGAGTAGGAAAACCGCTTTTAAAGCCGGAGCAGCAACAGCAAGTTTTGGCTTACCTTGCTGACTCAGCCTCTAGCTCTTTTGCCTCCTCTTCTGAAACTGGTAAATGTAAAAGCAGCGCGTCGTTTGTGGATGTTCACGGTCAGGGACAAGTCGCTTCCTTGTCCTCTTCAGCAAAAACAACAACAAGTGAGAAGGATGCAGCAGGCGACACAACGGGTTACTCCATGGAGCTCTTTACACATACCGTCCCTGGCTTAGAAAGTGAAACAGTTAACAGGCCATGCCCATTACAAGTAGATTCTGACATGGAGTGCACTGATGCACAGCCACAGCCAGACTACTATGCTGGTCCTTTGACTCAGACCACAACATTGCCCTCTCAGGGTACTGATCCACAATCAGACCCTGATGAGACTATGTTGCCCCGTCACGAACGCTATACCACCGACCGACACGGTGACACAGACGAAGTTGCACACGAGCTAGAAGAGGAGGTTATAGATGACCCAGTTGTTGACCCCGATTGGCAGCCATTGGGGGAACAGGGTGCAGGCGGCAGTAGTTCTGAAGCGGAGGTGGAGGAGGGGGCGCAGCAGGCATCAACATCGCAACAGGTTCCATCTGCCGGGCCCGTATCTGGCCCAAAACGCGTGGCAAAGCCAAAACCTGTTGGAGGACAGCGTGGCCATTCGGTTAAAGCTCAGTCTGCAATTCCTGAAGAGGGATCCGATGCTAGGAAGAGTGCAGTCTGGCATTTTTTTTAAACAACATCCAATTGATCAGCGCAAAGTCATCTGTCAAAAATGTTCAACTAGCTTAAGCAGAGGTCAGAATCTGAAAAGTCTCAATACAAGTTGCATGCATAGACATTTAACCACCATGCATTTGCAAGCCTGGACTAACTACCAAACGTCCCTTAAGGTTGTAGCACCCTCGGCCAATGAAGCTAGTCAGCAACGCAACATCCCTTCCGTCACTGTAAGGCCACCATTTTCCGCACCACCGGCAGTATCTGTGCAGGTTTCTTTGCCAGCCCAAAGCAGTCAGGGTCAGGGAATCACCAGTTTTGTAGGAGGAAATACTGCATCTAGGGCACTGGCGGAAACAATACCGTCTCCAACCGTCTCTCAGTCTGCCATGTCCACCGGCACACCCGCTAGTTCCACGATCTCCAGCTCTCCAGTCCAGCTCACCCTACATGAGACTCTGGTTAGAAAAAGGAAGTACTTATCCTCGCATCTGCGTACACAGGGTTTTAACGCCCACATAGCTAGACTAATCTCGTTAGAGATGATGCCCTACTGGTTAGTTGAAAGCGAAGCTTTCAAAGCCCTGATGGAGTACGCTGAACCACGCTACGAGCTACCCAGTCGACACTTTTTTTCCAGAAAAGCCATCCCAGCCCTGCACCAGCATGTTAAACAGCGCATCGTCCATGCACTCAGGCAATCTGTGAGTACACAGGTGCACCTGACTACAGATGCATGGACCAGTAGGCATGGCCAGGGACGTTACGTGTCCATCACGGCACACTGGGTGAATGTGGTGGATGCAGGGTCCACAGGGGACATCAATTTCGGGACAGTTGTGCCTAGCCCACGGTCTAGGAAACAGTTGGCTGTAGGCGTTCGCACCCGCTCCTCCTCCTCCTCGTCCTCCTGCAGAAGCGACAGCTCTTCCACAGACCGCAGTCGCCCAACCACTCCATCGGCAGCTGACACTGTTGCACACTAGTTGTCCCATTATGGGCCAGCTACTGGCAAGCGTCAGCAGGCTGTATTGGCTATGAAGTGTTTGGGCGACAACAGACACACCGCGGAAGTTCTGTTCGAGTTCTTGCAGCAAGAAACGCAGTCATGGCTGGGCACAGTAGATCTTGAGGCAGGCAAGGTAGTGAGTGATAACGGAAGGAATTTCATGGCTGCCATCTCCCTTTCCCAACTGAAACACATTCCTTGCCTGGCTCACACCTTAAACCTGGTGGTGCAGTGCTTATTGAAAACTTATCCTGGGTTCTCCGACCTGCTCCTCAAAGTGCGTGGACTTTGCTCACATATCCGCCGTTCGCCTGTACACTCCAGCCGTATGCAGACCTATCAGCGGTCTTTGAACCTTCCCCTGCATCGCCTAATCATAGACGTTGCAACAAGGTGGAACTCAACACTGCACATGCTTCAGAGACTGGGCGAACAGAGGCGGGCTGTTATGTTTTTGTGGGAGGATACACATACACGGGCAGGCAGTAGGATGGCAGACATGGAGTTGTCAGGTGTGCAGTGGTCGAAGATACAAGACATGTGTCAAGTCCTTCAGTGTTTTTAGGAATGCACACGGCTGGTTAGTGCAGATAACGCCATAATAAGCATGAGCATCCCCCTAATGTGTCTGCTGATGCAAAGTTTGACGCACATAAAGGATCAGGCGTCTGCACCAGAGGAAGAGGAAAGCCTTGATGACAGTCAGCCATTGTCTGGTCAGGGCAGTGTACAGGACGAGTTAGCGGGCGAAGAGGAGGTGGAGGACGAGGGGGATGATGGGGATGAGTATATTTTTAATGAGGAAGCTTTCCCGGGGGCACTGGAAATTGGTTGCGTGGCAAGGCCGGGTTCTGGTTTTTTGAGGGACACAAGTGACGTAGATTTGCCTGAAACTGCCCCTCAACCAATCACAACCGCAGATTTGACAACTGGAACTTTGGCCCACATGGCGGATTATGCCTTACGTATCCTCAAAAGGGACACACGCATTACTAAAATGATGAACGATGACGATTACTGGTTGGCCTGCCTCCTTGATCCTCGCTATAAAGGCAAATTGCAAAATATTATGCCACATGAGAACTTGGAACTAATATTAGCAACCAAACAATCAACTCTTGTTGACCGTTTGCTTCAGGCATTCCCAGCACACAGCGCCCGTGATCGTTCTCACACAAGCTCCAGGGGGCAGCAGACCAGGAGTGTTAGGGGTGCACACATCAGAAGTGGCGTTGGACAGAGGGGTTTTCTGACCAGGTTGTGGAGTGATTTTGCTATGACCGCAGACAGGACAGGTACTGCTGCATCAATTGAAAGTGACAGGAGACAACATTTGTCCAGTATGGTTACAAACTATTTTTCATCCTTTATCGATGTTCTCCCTCAACCGTCATTCCCATTTGATTACTGGGCATCAAAATTAGACACCTGGCCAGAATTGGCAAAATATGCATTGCAGGAGCTTGCTTGCCCGGCAGCTAGTGTCCTATCAGAAAGAGTATTCAGTGCTGCAGGTTCAATATTAACCGAAAAAAGGACTCGTCTGGCTACCCAAAATGTTGATGATCTAACATTCATTAAAATGAACCACAACTGGATTTCGAATTCTTTTGCCCCACCTTGCCCGGCCGACACCTAGTTTTCCTATGAAAAGCTCTTGCCTGTGGACTACTGTGAATTACTTTTCTAATGTCTTAATTTGCTGCAGCTGATTGTCCAGCATACGACATGTTTACACCTCCCTAAATGGCCAAACTCCCCACACGGGGCCGTGGTATCGCGACTTGGCGCAAGCACCCGTGAGAGTGCTGTTTGTCTGAAGAGGTGGGTGTGCCCGCTTTTGGTCGACAGCACTGCCACTGGGTCCCTCATAGTACAATAAAGTGTCTCTGGTGGTGGTGGTGCGCACCCAACGTCAGACACACTGTTGTAACATGAGGGGCCCTGGGCCTGTACCGCCGGCCACAAGAGAGTTCACCCACCCCCAGGTCAAACATTGCTCTACCACGTCCACAGTTATCTCTCACACTTCCACCAATGTTTAATCTATGCGCTGACATCCTTCCATTTCTGCCACTGACAATACCATTGTGTTGACATGTATGATGGTACTTAACAGTCAGGGGCAGTGTCCTCTATTTACCACAGTAAATACTTTGCGCTAAATTAGTAGGTCTGAAACTACGCAGAGGATCCCACACCTGTACCTAATGATTGCACCCTTTAGTGTTTTCGTTTTGTTTTAATGCGAGACATTCACATTTATTTATTGTTTTGGACTACTAACTGGCAGACACTCATTACAATCGGCCCCCGCTGACCAGACCACTGCTGCCCGTGTACCCCTGGAACCAATTTTAAATTGCCTACAGCCAGCCCAATTTATTATGTTAGGCCTTCGAAGCCTGTCTGCGGTCCCTCCTTCCACTAGGCCTCCACTGACCAGACCACTGCTGCCCGTGTACCCCTGGAACCAATTTTAAATTGCCTACAGCCAGCCCAATTTATTATGTTAGGCCTTCGAAGCCTGTCTGCGGTCCCTCCTTCCACTAGGCCTCCACTGACCTGTCTACTGCTGCCCGTGTACCCCTGGAACCAATTATAAAGTGCCTACAGCCTGTCCAATTTTATTATGTTAGGCCTTCGAAGCCTGTCTGCGGTCTCTCCTTCCACTAGGCCTCCACTGACCTGTCTACTGCTGCCCGTGTACCCCTGGAACCAATTATAAAGTGCCTACAGCCTGTCTAATTTTATTATGTGAGGCCTTCGAAGCCTGTCTGCGGGCCCTCCTTCCACTAGGCCTCCACTGACCTGTCTACTGCTGCCCGTGTACCCCTGGAACCAATTATAAAGTGCCTACAGCCTGTCCAATTTTATTATGTTAGGCCTTCGAAGCCTGTCTGCGGTCCCTCCTTCCACTAGGCCTTAACTGACCAGACCACTGCTGCCCGTGTACCCCTGGAACCAATTATAAAGTGCCTACAGCCTGTCCAATTTTATTATGTTAGGCCTTCGAAGCCTGTCTGCGGTCCCTCCTTCCACTAGGCCTCCACTGACCAGACCACTGCTGCCCGTGTACCCCTGGAACCAATTTTAAATTGCCTACAGCCATCCCAATTTATTATGCTATACCTTCGAAGCCTGTCTGCGGTCCCTCCTTCCACTAGGCTTCCACTGACCTGTCTACTGCTGCCTGTGTACCCCTGGAACCAATTATAAAGTGCCTACAGCCTGTCCAATTTTAATATGTTAGGCCTTCGAAGCCTGTCTGCGGCCCGTTCTTTCTACTACTCCTACACTGACCAGACCATTGCTGCCTGTGTTCCCCTGGAACCTATTTAAAAGTGCCTACAGCCCAATATTTTTTTATGTTAGGCCTTCGAAGCCTGTCTGCGGCCCGTTCTTTCTACTACTCCTACACTGACCAGACCATTGCTGCCTGTGTACCCCTGGAGCCTATTTAAAAGTGCCTACAGCCCAATATTTTTTTATGTTAGGCCTTCGAAGCCTGTCTGCGGCCCGTTCTTTCTACTACTACTACACTGACCAGTCTACTGCAGCCCGTGTACCCCTGGGACCAA
This sequence comes from Ranitomeya imitator, assembly GCF_032444005.1. Classification (NCBI taxonomy): domain Eukaryota; kingdom Metazoa; phylum Chordata; class Amphibia; order Anura; family Dendrobatidae; genus Ranitomeya; species Ranitomeya imitator. The sequence goes on along the minus strand of NC_091285.1, from coordinate 473,107,970 downwards.
TGTTAAAGTGCCTACAGCCCAATATTTTTTTATGTTAGGCCTTCGAAGCCTGTCTGCGGCCCGTTCTTTCTACTACTCCTACACTGACCAGACCACTGCTGCCCGAGTAGCCCTGGAACCTATTTAAAAGTGCCTACAGCCCAATATTTTTTTATGTTAGGCCTTCGAAGCCTGTCTGCGGCCCATTCTTTCTACTACTACTACACTGACCAGTCTACTGCAGCCCGTGTACCCCTGGGACCAATGTTAAAGTGCCTACAGCCCAATATTTTTTTATGTTAGGCCTTCGAAGCCTGTCTGCGGCCCGTTCTTTCTACTACTCCTACACTGACCAGACCACTGCTGCCCGAGTAGCCCTGGAACCTATTTAAAAGTGCCTACAGCCCAATATTTTTTTATGTTAGGCCTTCGAAGCCTGTCTGCGGCCCGTTCTTTCTACTACTCCTACACTGACCAGACCACTGCTGCCTGTGTACCCCTGGAACCTATTTAAAAGTGCCTACAGCCCAATATTTTTTTTATGTTAGGCCTTCGAAGCCTGTCTGCGGCCTGTTCTTTCTACTACTACTACACTGACCAGTCTACTGCTGCCCGTGTACCCCTGGAACCAATGTTAAAGTGCCTACAGCCCAATATTTTTTTATGTTAGGCCTTCGAAGCCTGTCTGCGGCCCGTTCTTTCTACTACTCCTACACTGACCAGACCACTACTGCCTGTGTACCCCTGGAACCTATTTAAAAGTGCCTACAGCCCAATATTTTTTTATGTTAGGCCTTCGAAGCCTGTCTGCGGCCCGTTCTTTCTGCTACTACTACACTGACCAGTCTACTGCTGCCCGTGTACCCCTGGAACCAATGTTAAAGTGCCTACAGCCCAATATTTTTTTATGTTAGGCCTTCGAAGCCTGTCTGCGGCCCGTTCTTTCTACTACTACTACACTGACCAGTCTACTGCTGCCCGTGTACCCCTGGAACCAATGTTAAAGTGCCTACAGCCCAATATTTTTTTATGTTAGGCCTTCGAAGCCTGTCTGCGGCCCGTTCTTTCTACTACTCCTACACTGACCAGACCACTGCTGCCTGTGTACCCCTGGAACCTATTTAAAAGTGCCTACAGCCCAATATTTTTTTATGTTAGGCCTTCGAAGCCTGTCTGCGGCCCGTTCTTTCTACTACTACTACACTGACCAGTCTACTGCTGCCCGTGTACCCCTGGAACCAATGTTAAAGTGCCTACAGCCCAATATTTTTTTATGTTAGGCCTTCTAAGCCTGTCTGCGGGCCGTTCTTTCTACTACTCCTACACTGACCAGACCACTGCTGCCTGTGTACCCCTGGAACCTATTTAAAAGTGCCTACAGCCCAATATTTTTTATGTTAGGCCTTCGAAGCCTGTCTGCGGCCCGTTCTTTCTACTACTACTACACTGACCAGTCTACTGCTGCCCGTGTACCCCTGGAACCAATGTTAAAGTGCCTACAGCCCAATATTTTTTTATGTTAGGCCTTCGAAGCCTGTCTGCGGCCCGTTCTTTCTGCTACTACTACACTGACCAGTCTACTGCTGCCCGTGTACCCCTGGAACCAATGTTAAAGTGCCTACAGTCCAATATTTTTTTATGTTAGGCCTTCGAAGCCTGTCTGCGGCCCGTTCTTTCTACTACTCCTACACTGACCAGACCACTGCTGCCTGTGTACCCCTGGAACCTATTTAAAAGTGCCTACAGCCCAATATTTTTTTATGTTAGGCCTTCGAAGCCTGTCTGCGGCCCGTTCTTTCTACTACTACTACACTGACCAGTCTACTGCTGCCCGTGTACCCCTGGAACCAATGTTAAAGTGCCTACAGCCCAATATTTTTTTATGTTAGGCCTTCGAAGCCTGTCTGCGGCCCGTTCTTTCTACTACTCCTACACTGACCAGACCACTGCTGCCTGTGTACCCCTGGAACCTATTTAAAAGTGCCTACAGCCCAATATTTTTTTATGTTAGGCCTTCGAAGCCTGTCTGCGGCCCGTTCTTTCTACTACTACTACACTGACCAGTCTACTGCTGCCCGTGTACCCCTGGAACCAATGTTAAAGTGCCTACAGCCCAATATTTTTTTATGTTAGGCCTTCTAAGCCTGTCTGCGGCCCGTTCTTTCTACTACTCCTACACTGACCAGACCACTGCTGCCTGTGTACCCCTGGAACCTATTTAAAAGTGCCTACAGCCCAATATTTTTTTATGTTAGGCCTTCGAAGCCTGTCTGCGGCCCGTTCTTTCTACTACTACTACACTGACCAGTCTACTGCTGCCCGTGTACCCCTGGAACCAATGTTAAAGTGCCTACAGCCCAATATTTTTTTATGTTAGGCCTTCGAAGCCTGTCTGCGGCCCGTTCTTTCTACTACTCCTACACTGACCAGACCACTGCTGCCCGTGTACCCCTGGAACCAATGTTAAAGTGCCTACAGCCCAATATCTTTTTATGTTAGGCCTTCGAAGCCTGTCTGCGGCCCGTTCTTTCTACTACTCCTCCACTGACCAGACCACTGCTGCCCGTTTATCCCTGGAACCTATTTTTAATTGCATAGAGCATCCTTTTTTTAATAGTAGGCGTACAAAGTCTGTCTGCGGTCCACTATTGAAATTGTCCTCCACTGCCCAGAGCAATGCTGCCTGTGTACCCCTGTAACCTTTTTTATGCTGCAGTGAGCCACATTTTTGGTTTAAGGCCTACTACCTGTGTCTGTCTGCGCCACTCAATACAGCTGTGTTCCTTTGAAAAAAGCTGAGCGTCAATAGTCTTGTTTTCAGCCTCTAGGAATTTTAAAACTGCATTGGGGCTACAACTTTGGTAGGGCCTACTAACGGTGTCTGCCGCCCCAAGGTGTGCCCCAGGTTTCGTCCACATTGCTTCGATCTTCCTACTCTCGTTTAGTAGTTGTTGCAAACTACACTGCATTAGGCCTACAAATTTGGTATGGGGTGTAGAGAGACGGTGTGTTACACTCCAAGGTGTTCCCCAGGTTTCGTCCACATTGCTTCGATCTTCCTACTCTCGTTTAGTAGTTGGTGAAAACTACACTACATTAGGCCTACAAATTGGGTATGGGGTGTAGAGACGGTGTGTTCCACTCCAAGGTGTACCCCAGGTTTCCTCTCCATTGCTTCAATCTTAATGCTCTCGTTTAGTAGTTGTTGGAAACTACACTGCATTAGGCCTACAAATTGGGTATGGGGTGTGGAGACGGTGTCTTCCACTCCAAGTTGTTCTCCAGGTTGCCATTCCTGAGCTTCTATCTTCAGGCTCTTCTAATATATAATTGCCTAGAATACTACTTCCTGCAATTTGTGCCAACTTCCGTGGCTTTGTCCGGAGCTAATGTCCGGAGCTAATGTCCGGAGCTAATGTCCGGAGATAAGTGACGTCAACAGTGTCCAGTGTCTGATTGGTTGCCGCCTGCTGCGAGCGACCAATCAGAAACGTGCCGTACTGTGACACACTCCGCCCGCCATTTTGGTGTGATTTTTGAATTTTTACCTCACAGCAAGTTTCTACTGCGTGGAGGCGGGCCCAGTGACGTTGCTCTTCAAGCTCCTGCCAAATTTCGTCAAAAAAATGATAATACCATTTACCAAAACTATATATATTTAGTTGTGAAGTGGTTCAGTGACATTTTCACACCAATTTTGAACTTTTGTTTGGTGTTTTCTCCATATACTGCCTATTATTCACTGACTGTTATACTGAGAGACTGCCGTTTATTAACCTCTTCTTTGCCACATTGGGTATATTGCTCTATTATTTGCCACATAAGGACATTGTCCATTATTGCCCAGCAATTTCTCTGCAATATAAACTGCCTATTTATTAATATCTGCATTCCTGCAAAGAACTATTGCCTATTATTAACTGGCTATTTTCCTACTACCTGACACTGCCCACAACACGCAAAGTTGTCGTCTGATGTCTTTCATCCCTCCCCTCATAAGCATGTTCATGGATCCTGTGTAACTGTACCTTAAATAACAAGAATTGTCAAAAGCTGGTGAGTGCAGCCATTTTTTGTTCTTTCTTACTATTATTTATTAATTGTATTATTCTTACATTTGAATAAATAAAGTATGTATGGATTCTAGACTTCCGATTCTTTAGAATCGGGCTGCCATCTAGTGTTAAATAATGGTTAAATGGAACAACTGCATTTGGCGTACAAGTTGGTTTGGGGCCTACTAACAGTGTCTGCCGCTCCTTGCTGTTCTCCTGGTTTCCTGTCCTGAAATTCCATTTTCAGGCTCTCGTTAAGTAGTTGTTAATGTTAGACTGCATTTGGCCTACTAGTTGGGTTGGAGCCTACTATCGGTGTCTGCCACTCCTCGCTGTTCTCCTCCACTGAACAAAGCTGTGCCGCCTGTTTACTACGGTTGCCAATTTTGAACTGCATTTCGACTACTTACTGATTTGGGCCTACTCTCTGTGTCAGCCTCTCATTCCAGTTGTCCTCCACTGCAATGCCCCCTGGTTAGTCCTGTGTTACCAATTTTGAACTGCATTTAGCCAACTTTATTCTTTGGGCCTATATCTGTGTTTCCTCCTCATCCTGCCCATTGCCCAGCCAGTGATAGATGAGTCTGCTGGTACATTGACCCATAACGCAACATTCCCCGTGCACGCTACACAACAAGATTGTGACCCTGGTGAAAGTCAGGTTCCTCTTCCCGCATACCATACCACCTTACACGGGGACAAAGAGGAAGGTGCAGATGAAAGTGCAGGTTCCTTCATCAGGTGGGGGGAGGAATACTAGTTGGCGACGTCACTGGCACAGGGCCTCTCATAGTACGCAAAAGTGTTGCTGCCGGTGGGAGGCGCCCCCGCCGTGCAAACACACCGCTGTACTTTGAGGGGCCCTGTGCCAGTGCCAATGCCAACGAGGGGGCCCCCCTGCTTGCTCAGGATCACAGCACTTGCAAAGTTGAAATACTTACCTCTCCCTGCTCCACTGCCGTGACGTGGTCCAGATTTCCTGGGCCCACTAATTACTTGAACCAGCCCTACCCCCCACAACTTTAGCCAAATGACCCCCAATTTCAAATGCCTTCCAATTATTATAAGGTAAATTACGATTGACAAGCTTCTGTAACAAGAATGGATGTTTTTGCCATTAAAATGGGCAGTGTAGGTGTTTTCCTGGCCTCCACTCACTGCCGACTATGCTCCCCCATTGACTTGCATTGGGTTTCGTGTTTCGGTCGATACCCGACTTTTCGCGATAATCGGCCGATTCCACTCGACTCGACTTCTAAGATAGTCGGGTTTCGCGAAACACGGCTCGACTCTAAAAAGGTCAAGGTCGCTCAACCCTAGTGGTCACACAGTCAGCAACTGCACTCAGACAACTCCTCTCTGGAGGTGCCGGAATTCTAGTGGCTATATGCCAGCCTTGAATTCATACACACAAACTCCTCTCCGGAGGTGCTGGAATTCTAGTGGCTATACAGCCGACCCTGAGCACATGCTGACAGCGACCACAAAAGTAGCTAAGCTCACACACACATGAACTTAAGTTGATACTAGCGCATGTTAAGTGTCAAGTTTCTGCCTCTGCACAGGGGGAATCTCGAACCATCTCTGCTGCAGTCTCCCATTCTTCTCCAGCCACAGTGGAGCCTGCTCGGTGGAGACGTCAGTCCCAGTGTCTGGCTCAGCCTGATACTGTGTGGATGGTTACTGCTGCATTTCCAGGCTCAGCCATTGTAGCCAGTACTGGTCAGCGGCGAGCAGATGTCTCTGGGACTAAGTCCTGCTTTTCCCCTTCTGAGCATCCCCGGGGTAAGACCTCTCATTGGAGGCCAGTGGTCACATGCTCAGGTACTGTGACAGCTCCTATTGGTCCTCTAGGAAGGTCCTGAAGTTGCTGCAGCTATAAAAGGTTTGCATGGCCGCACGGCCATGTGCTAGTATCAGCTTATGTTATGAGCTTTAGCTACTCAGTGGTCTTGTCTGCTTGTGGTCAGGGTCCGGCTGAAATAAGTCACTAGAATACCGGTACCTCTGGTGAGGAGTTTGTATTGTGAATTCAGGGCTGGCGTAAAGCCATTAGAATTCCGGCTCCACCAGAGAGGAGGTGTTTGTGTGCTTGCTACTCCCTGACCACTGATTGCTTTTGCTCTGTTAGGCAGCTGTGTTCCCCTGTGACGCTAACAGGGCACAGCGTTTTCCCTTCTGTGCAACTCAGTGAAGTAACAGAGTTCGCTTCTACAGCCATATTGTGCCACCATTTGCTAGCAGCAGGTTGGTCTCCTGCACGGTGGACCCCGAGCTGCAAACGCACCAATAATAATGTCTAAAAATACTTGGTGTGTTCCGCCAACCCTAACAGCGCGTGGCCATGCGAATCTTTTATAGAGGAAGCTCTCCAGGACCTTTCTGGTGGTCCAATAGGAACTGCTTCAGGACCTGCGCATGTGACCCCTGACCTCCAATGAGTGGTCGTCCCTTGGGCATGCCCAGTAGAGGAAAAGCAGGACTTAGTCCCAGGAGCAAGGTTACAGTGCTGTTTACAATGGCTGAATCTGAAAGATCAGCAGTAACCAAGCGCATAGTATCTGCCTGAGCCAGACACTGGGACTGATGTCTCCGCTGAGCAGGCTCCACTGCGGCCGGAGAAGAATGGGAGACCACAATGGAGGTGGTTTGAGATTCCCCCTGTGCAGTGGCAGGAACTTGACACCTAACACCTGGTACTGTGGTTGTGGGACTAACGGCAGCGGGAAGGGGGATATTATACACTAGGGACAATGTATTTTATCCATCTGCCTGGATTTGTTGTAAAACCATGGACGAATGGAATAAAAAAAAGTTGCAGTATTAAACTGCCTAGGTGACTTTTTGAACCCGCACACACTCATATCTTTACAGAGACAACAATTTTTTTCCCCTTGCAAGATGGCGCAGGTGCCTTCTGCGCAGTACCATCTATCGTTTTGTCGATAGATACAACTGCACAAGTTTGTCCGGCACCATTTCGAGAGAGAATTTTTTTTCTCTAAACAATTTTGTATCAGCAAATATATACAGTGCCTTGCGAAAATATTCAGCTCCCTGGAACTTTTCAACCTTTTCCCACACATCATGCTTCAAACTTAAAGATACCAAATGTAAATTTTTGGTGAAGAATCAACAACTTGAACACAATTGTGAAAGTGAACGAAATATATTGGTCATTTTAAATTTTTGTGGAAATTCAAAAGCTGAAAAATTATTCGGCCCCTTTAACATAATACTTTGTTGCGCCACCTTTTGCTGCGATTACAGCTGCAAGTCACTTGGGGACGTCTCTATCAGTTTTGGACATCGAGAGACTGAAATTCTTGCCTGTTCTTCCTTGGCAAACAGCTCGATCTCAGTGAGGTTTGATGGAGATCGTTTGTGAACAGCAGTGTTCAGCTCTTTCCACAGATTCTCGATTGGATTGAGGTCTGGACTTTGACTTGTCAATTCTAACATCTGGATACGTTTATTTGTTAACCATTCCATGTTAGATTTTGCTTTATGTTTGGGATCAGTCTTGTTGGAAGACAAATGTCTATCCCAGTCTCAAGTCTTGTGCAGACTCAAACAGGTTTTTTTCAAGAATGGTCCTGTATTTGGCTCCATCAATCTTCCCATCAATTTTAAATATCTTCCCTGTCCCTGCTGAAGAAAAGCTGGCACAAACCATGATGCTGCCACCACCATCTTTGACAATGGGGATGGTGTGTTCAGGGTGATGAGCTGTGTTGCCTTTACGCCAAACATATCGTTTAGCATTGTTGCCAAAAAGTTCTATTTTGGTTTCATCTGACTAGAGCACCTTCTTCCACATGTTTGGTGTTTCTCCCAGGTGGCTTATTGCAAACTTTAAACAACACTTTTTATGGATATCTTTTAGAAATGGCTTTCTTCTTGCCACTCTTCCATAAAGGCATGATTTCTGCAGTGTATGACTGATTGTTGTCCTATGGAAAGACTGTCCCACCTCAGCTGTAGATCTCTGCAGTTCATCCAGAGTGATCATGGGCCTCTTGGCTGTAGATGCATTTATACGGAGACTTGATTACACACAGGTGGATTATATTTATTGTCATTAGGCATTTAGGACAACATTGGATCATTCAGAGATCCACAATGAACTTCTGAATTGAGTTTGCTGCACTGAAAGTAAAGTGGCCAAATAATATTGCACGCCTCACTTTTCAGTTTTTGATTTTCCACAAAAATTTAAAATAACCAATAAATTTTGTTCAACTTCTCAACTGTGCTCCACTGCTCAACTGGTGATTCTTCACCAAAAAATTACATTTGGTATCTTTATGTTTGAAGCCTGATATGTGGGAAAAGGTTGAAAAGTTCCAGGGAGACGAATACTTTCGCAAGGCACTGTATAATAAATACATATTATACATGCAATCATGCTGCAGCGCAGGTGCCTCCACTGACGCCTGCCTTCTGAATGTGATTTTTTTTAAATACATATTATATTCAGTATGTATAATAAGGGGCAGTTCCCTGAGGGATCAGTGATCTGTCATAAGACATCAGTATGAAAAGCTAAGCAAAGGACAATAATCTCAGTAACTAAAAACTTAAAATAAAGATTAAACAACAACCACAAGATGGATTTCGTCAACCAAGGTATCATTTTAATCAACATAACGGTGCCGACCTGACACTGTCTGTAGGTTAAAGTACACAATCCTGCTGACAGGTTCCCTTTAAGACTTTGTCCAGGATGTAATCCCATGCAAACAAGAAGAGGGGTTCTCTGCCCCATTACTAACCTGAAGATGAAATTTGGCTGTCCTCAGTCACCTGAAGGTGACTTCCATGTCTCTCTCCTTAAACGGGTGGTCCAAAACTGCTTATCCAAGGTCTCTGCTTTCACTGCTCTTATCTTTTATAATCTCTGTAATAGTCCCACCTGATGGTTTCTTTTAGACTATGTGATATGATAGCTGTAAGGCAGTATGGGGAAGTCAGAGTATCAATTGCTGGCTCTCTGGCTTTTGCAATCTTAGCCCATGGACACACATTGACATGTGTTAAGGAAGGCGGATCTCACTAAATATAAATTATAATGAAATACGATCGCAATCCGGGGTCCACCTTGCAGAGATGGAAAACTGCAGCTAATGTGAACACTGGTGGAGCACACGATAGCTGGCTCCCACTGAGTTTAAAATCACTCAGTGTATAGAACACAAGACTGTGTCACTCGCACACAGTAAAAGAAAAGGTGCTCTGCAGTAGAGCTGTGTCATTCACACACAGTAAGGCTACGTTCACATTTGCGTTGTGCGCCGCTGCATCGGTGACGCAACGCACAACGCAAACAAAAACGCAACAAAACGCACGCAAAAACGCTGCGTTTTGCTACGCATGCGTCATTTTTTGCTGAAATTTGGACGCAAGAAAAATGCAACTTGTTGCGTTTTCTTGGCCCGACGCTTGTGGCAAAAAAAACACATGCGTCGCACAATGCATCACAAAAAGACACATGCGTCCCCCATGTTAAATATAGGGGTGCATGACGCATGCGTCGCCGCTGCGTCGCCCGACGCAAACCCGACGCAAACATGCATAACGCTAATGTGAACGTAGCCTAACAGAGCAGGTATGGCCCTAAACACGAACCCTGTTAACCTCACAGGAGAACACATCTCTCACCAGGGCAAGGGAACAGGTAGTGGACACAAACACAGAATGTGCACACACACGACCTCTTCTCCGGAGGTGCCAGAATTCTAAAGGCTATATGGCTGCCCTGAGCACACGCAGGCAAGTCCACACTACCAATATGTTCCACACATACATATGGCAAACATGATCTTAGTGCTCCGATGCATGCTCCAGGAAACTTTTTATACATTCCTGTTCAAGTCCAATCAGACAGGACCTTGCTCGTGGACCAATCCGGAACTGCCACGTTACTCGAGCGGCTGACGACCGACCACCAATGAGAAGTTACCACCTCACGAGCATGCTCAGTAGGGTGATTACTGGACTTAGCCTCTAAAATGCCTATTGCTAGTTACAATAGCTTTGGCTGGAGAGCCACCAGTAACCAAGCAAACAGCATGAGTCTGGGCAAGACGCTGAGACCAACGTCTTTGCTGAGCAGCTCCCACTGCGGTCAAAGCAGAATAGGAGACTGTAAAGGCAGAAAAGGCTTGGGATCTACCCCGTGCAGTGGAGGGTGATCTCCGAGTATTTGTAAGTGCTCAGAGATTTCGTTTTCATTGCGCCAGCTGCATGATTTACAGCTGACAGACAGCTTGAAAACATGTGAGGATTCCATAGCAACCAGGCAGCCCCCACATGTACTCAGGCTGGCTAGCAGCCATAAATCATGCAGCTGCTTCAACAAAAACTAAATCTCCAAGCACTAACAAATACTCGGAGACCACCCGAGCATGCTACGGGAAAACCTGAGCAACGAGTACACTCGCTTATCACTAGTCATGTTTCAGGTTTCAATAGAAAAACATTTAAGGTGTCAGCGATATTCAGACATGGAGGAAGGCTGAGATGATATATCAAAGGGTTCACCTGTTCCAGAACCTTGAAGGACCTAGGTGGCAGGGAGCAAATTTTATTGGACTCTACACACAGCCTGATGTTATAAGCAGAGAGCTAAATTGCCAGGGGCAAAAACCTGAGCTGGACCACGATGCGCATCAGTGGAGACCCTCATCCTCTCCTTAGAAGCCTTAATGGCATCTTGTGTGCGATCCCAGCTGTCATGCGCCTCCACTGCCCAATCCACCACCCTAGGATCGGAGGGCGATATGGGCATGGGCACAGGTACACACAGATGCTGACCGTAATTTAGGAGGAACAGCATCTGCTCAATGGAGTCAGAGACTGAGTTATTTAAGGCAATCTCTGCCCAGGGCAGCAAAGATGTCCAGTCGTCTTGCCTGGCAGAAACAAAATGCCATAGTTACATGATGAGAATCTGGCTGGCCCTCTCCACCAGCCTATTAGTCTCAGAATGGTATGCCGAAGAGAGATTAAGCTCTATATTAAGCAGCCAACAAAGCTCCCTCCAGAACCAAGATATGAATTAGGGACCCCAATTGCTGACAATCTTGTCAGGCATCCCATGAAGGCGGAAAATGTGTTTTACGAACAGTACCGCCAAGGCCTGTGCCAAAGGCACACGTGGAAGAGGGACCAAATGTACCATTTTGGAGAAATAGTCGATGACCACCCAAATAACTCTATTGTTACAAGATTTGGGCAAACCTACAATAAAATCCATCCCTGCCATCTCCCAAGACCTATCTGCCACCGGCAAAGGATGTAACAAGCCTGCGGGTCTCTGCCGGGAGCAGCTATTCCTGGCACATGAAACGCAAGCTTAAACGTAATCCCTTACATCCTGCACCATCAATAAGTTCTCGCTAACAGCTCAGTGGTACACGTGATACAGAAATGCTCTCCTACCTTGGAGGAGTGAGCCCAAGATAGGACCTCCGTGGGCATCCTATGATTTGCCCGGGGGCACCTGCTCTAGAGACATCGGAACCACCGTTCGAAGACTCTCTGATGGGACAATAAGCTGTGAGTCACCCCCTTCCTCCGAAGAGACATCAGAATGGGAAAGGGCATCGGCACGTACATTCTTCTCCCCAGAGAGAAATTGAAGCGTGCAGTAAAAGCGGGAGAAAAATAAGGACTAGCTGGCCTGGCAAGAATTCATCCTCTGGGCCATCTGCAAATAAAGCAGATTCTTGTGATCGGTAAACACCTGAAAGGGGTGCCAGGCTCCCTCTAGGAGATGCCTTCACTCAGAGAAGGCTAACTTCATGGCCAGTAACTCCCTATCCCCGATGGAATAGTTTCTCTCTGCCGGTGTGAAGGTCTTAGAGAAATATTTAGAATTGAGAGTCCTCAGTGGTTGATACCTTTTAATGGCTAACTGAAAAGATGGTCTAAGGTCTTAGAGAAGAAGAAACAAGGGTGTTTCTGACCTTGAGCATCCTTCTGATATAGGACTGCTCTTGCACTGATGGAAGAGGCATCCACCTCCAATATGAAGGGTTTATCCACATCAGGCCTATGTAGCACAGGAGCCCTAGCGAAGTGGGACTTCACTGAAGTAAATGCCTTGGAGACCTCCTCAGACCACTGCTTGGGGTTAGCTCCCTTCTTGGTAAGGACTACCAGTGAAGCTTCTAGGGTAGACAAGTGTGGGATGACTGACAATAAGTTGATAAACCCCACAAAGCGCTGCACTGCTTTAACCCCTTAATCCCATATGACATACTATCCCGTCAAGGTGACCTGGGACTTAATTCCCAGTGACAGGATAGTACGTCATACGCGATCGGCTACGCTCATGGCGGGAACGCGGCCTATCGCGGCCGGGCGTCAGCTGACTATCACAGCTGAGATCAGGCACTATGTGCCAGGAGTGGTCACGGACCGCCCCGGCACATTAACCCCTGACACACCGCGATCAAACATGATCGCGGTGTACCGGCGGTATAGGGAATTATCGCGCAGAGAGGGGGCTCCCTCCGGGCTTCCCTGAGACGATCGGTACAAGGCGAAGTGCTCATCTTGTACCTCCCTGCAGGCCCCGGATCCAAAATGGCCACTGGGCTACTTCCAGGTCTTGCAGAGAGTACTTCCAGGTCCAGAGCAGGCTCCTGTAAGCCTGCATCAGGGCACGCCAGATCTCTGATCTGACACAGTGCTCTGCAAAGTGTCAGATCAGCGATCTGTCACTATACAGTGTTAGGTCTCGAGTTCCCGCTTCTGCACAGGGGGAATCTCGAGCCATCTCCGCTGCGGTCTCCCATTCTTATCCGGCCGCAGTGGAGTCTGCTCAGCAGGGACGTCGGTCCCAGAGTCTTGCTCAGTCTCACTCTGTACAGAGAGTTACTGCTGCTTCTTCAGCTTCTGCCATTAAAGCCAGTGCTGGTCAGCAGCGAGCGGACTTCTCTGGGACTAAGTCCTTGTCTGCACACACTGAGCATGCCCAGGGCAAGATCTCCCGTTGGAGATCGAGGGTCATGTGCTCAGGCTCTGCAGCACATTCCATTGGTCCTCTTGGCAGGTCTTGGAAGGGCAAAGTTTCTGTGGCCACTTCCTGTGCTGCAACTATATAAACTGCGCATGACCGCACGGCCATGCGCTAGTGTACAATTGTTAATGTGTGTATTTTGTGAGTGCAAGTCGTCCTTGGATACCCCTACCCTATTGAATGTCTGTTCGCGGAAGGTGTATGGTTGCTATCTAGCGCCCGACTTATCCTACAGCACGAATCACACATTACAGCGTCCAGTTGCTGTGACCGCCAGTACGGCGCCGTGCACTTCCTCTGTGCTTTCCTTACCCAAGCCTGGGTGATTAGTGGCGTTCGTCAGTGCGGCACCGCATGCACTCTTGTGCCTTAATATTGTTATATAGTTTCCTTACACACCCAGTTGCGGTGTTGTGCCAGCAAGGGTCTAATCGGACTTCAATCCTAGTTGGGGTTGAGTTCGCTGACTACTTGCTCGCGCTCTATGTGCGGTACCGCAGTCCTGTTACGCAACAGGATCGCTTCCTTCACGCTGGGTGAAGTTTAACCCACGTGTGTATACTTATGAGTACCGCCATATAGTCCGTCATTACTTGGCAGCAGGTTCCATCTCTGCACGGTGGACCCCGGGCTGCGAACGCACCTTACTCTATCGGTCTTATTATTTGGTGCGTTCCGCTAGCCCTAACATTACACTAGCGCCAGGGTCTGGCTAGTAATGACGGACAAACAGCAATCCTTGCGGTATATCCAGCAGCTGGAGGGTAGGTTGGCGGCTCTTGAGAGCGCAACCTCAGCTGTGGATGTTACCGCAGTTGCTGTACAGGCTGCTAGCGTGGCTGCAGCAACCCTGTCCATTGCCACCCCTGCTCCGACATTTTCTCACCTCCCGCTGCCAGAAAAATTTTCTGGTGATAGCAAATTTTGTAGGGGATTTGTGAGTCAGTGCTCTATTCACCTCGAACTCCTGGCTGCACGTTTTCCCACAGAGCGGGCTAAGGTGGGATTTATAGTGTCTCTCTTGTCGGACAGGGCGTTGGAATGGGCTACACCGCTGTGGGAGCGTGGTGATCATGTGGTGCAGAGTGCTCCACTGTTTCTGAGCACTGTGAAACAGGTCTTTTTAGGACCTCAAGTCACCCATGATACTGCGCTCCAACTGCTGGCATTAACTCAGGGTGAGTCCTTGGTCAGTCATTTTGCCGTCCAATTCCGCACTTTAGCTTCTGAGCTGGATTGGTCGGATAAAGCTCTTATCCCCATATTTTGGAGGGGCCTGGCTGACCACGTTAAGGACGCTCTGGCCACTAGGGAGGTTCCTGCCACACTGGAGGAGTTAATAACTGTCTCCACTCGAATTGACCTCCGTTTTAACGAGCGGAGGTTAGAGCGAGCCCAGTGTAGGCAGAGGTTTCGGCTGGCTCCTACCTTCGCCAAACCTCTGGAATCTCCGGTTCTGGTTCCTGAGTCACATGAGGCCAGGGAAGTGTCACAAGCGGGATCTAAGTCCCGGACCGCTTGTGCACTCAAGGTCTGTCATGTTTGCCAGCAGTCAGGACATCTAGCCACCAGATATTCTCAGCGGTCGAGGAAATGTCAGCGTCTAGTGGTAGTAGGTGGAGGTACACTAGACACGGCGACGTTTGCCTCTAAATTGTCCTTTAAGGGGACAATTACTATAGGCTCATTCTCCCACTCAGTAGAGCTCTGTGTGGATTCTGGGGCGGAGGGCAATTTTATGTCTTCTGCCTTCGCCCAACGTCACGCAATTCCCCTGGTTATGCTAGCTCAACCAGTAACGGTACGAGTGGTGAATGGGTCGAAACTGCCCTCACAGATAACACACCAGACCATCCCTTTTACTCTGTCCATGTCGCCATCTCATCAGGAGATTATATCTTTGCTCGTCATTCCTGAGGGAATTGATGAGGTCCTGTTGGGAATACCTTGGCTACGGTACCACTCTCCTCATATCGAGTGGTCCTCTGGCAGAATCCTGGGATGGGGCGAATCTTGTGGGGGTAGGTGTCAGAGGGAGTGCATTCAGGTTGCTACTACTGAGGTACCCGCAGATCTTTCCTCTCTCCCCAAGCAGTATTGGTCTTATGCAGACGTGTTCTCCAAAAAGGCGGCGGAGATCCTTCCGCCCCATCGCCCCTATGACTGTCCTATTGATCTCTTGCCTGGTGCTGAGCCTCCCCGGGGTCGAGTCTATCCGCTATCTCTCCCGGAGACGGAGGCAATGTCACAGTACATCCAGGAAAATCTGGCAAGAGGATTCATTAGGAATTCAGTGTCACCTGCTGGGGCAGGGTTCTTCTTCGTGCAGAAGAAGAATGGGGAATTGCGTCCATGCATAGACTACAGGGGTCTTAATGCCATCACCGTTAAAAATAAGTATCCTTTGCCCTTGATATCTGAGCTCTTCGATAGGCTTCGGGGAGCAAGGGTATTTACTAAACTAGATCTGCGGGGTGCTTACAACCTGATTCGCATCCGTGAGGGGGACGAATGGAAGACGGCTTTTAACACCAGGGATGGGCACTATGAATATCTGGTGATGCCCTTTGGGCTCTGTAATGCCCCAGCCGTTTTCCAAGACTTTGTGAACGATATCTTCCGGGATATGCTTTCCACCTCGGTCGTAGTCTATCTGGATGATATTCTCATCTACTCTCCAGATATTGACTCCCACCAGAGAGATGTTTGCAAAGTCTTCGACCTCCTACGGGCAAACTCCCTCTATGCCAAGTTGGAGAAGTGTATGTTTGAGCAGGAGTCTTTACCTTTCCTGGGCTACATCATCTCTGCCCAGGGATTGGCTATGGATCCTGCCAAACTACAGGCTGTGATGGACTGGCAGGAACCCCATTCTCTTAAAGCGGTGCAGCGCTTTATGGGGTTCATTAATTATTATCGCCAGTTCATTCCGCACTTCTCAACTTTGGTAGCTCCCTTGGTTGCCCTCACCAAGAAGGGGGCGAATCCCAAATTGTGGTCTGAGGAGGTCTCCAAGGCCTTTAACTCTATAAAGTCACACTTCGCTAGCGCTCCCATCCTACATCGCTCCGATGTTGATAAGCCATTTATCATGGAGGTGGATGCCTCTTCTGTTGGTGCTGGAGCAGTCCTCTTCCAAAAGGATGCTCAAGGTCGGAAGCATCCTTGCTTCTTTTTCTCCAAGACCTTCTCACCAGCAGAGAGGAATTATTCCATCGGGGACAGGGAGTTGCTAGCCATGAAGTTGGCTTTCTCGGAGTGGAGACATCTCTTGGAGGGAGCACGTTTTCCCTTCCAAGTCTTCACAGACCATAAAAATTTGGTGTACCTGCAGACAGCCCAGCGGTTGAATTCTCGCCAGGCCAGATGGTCCTTATTCTTCTCCCGGTTTCATTTCACCCTCCATTTTCTTTCTGGGGAGAAGAACATTCGGGCCGACGCTATCTCTCGCTCCGTTGTGTCATCTGCGGAGGAGGAGCCTCGGCTTATTGTCCCCACCGAGAGCTTGAGAACTGTGGCCCCAGTTTCGCTAGAGTCTGTGCCCCCGGGCAAGACTTTTGTTCCATCCAGTTTGCGACTGGAGGTTCTCTCTTGGGCACACTCGTCCAGGGTGGGTGGACATTTTGGTACCAAAAGGACATCTGAGTTACTGGCGAGGACATACTGGTGGCCGCATATGGCTCGTGATGTCGCAGAGTATGTTCGGGCGGGTGTCTCTTGCGCCAAGAACAAGACTCCTCGGCAACGGCCAGCTGGTTTGCTTTATCCTCTGCCGGTGGCGGACAGGCCCTGGGAGATGGTCGGGATGGACTTTGTGGTGGGCTTACCCAAGTCTCGTAACTGCACCATTATCTGGGTGATCACCGACCATTTTTCCAAAATGGTGCACTTGGTGCCTCTTCCACGGCTACCTTCTGCACGGGCGTTGGCTGTCTTGTTCGTCAAGCATATCTTTCGCCTACACGGTATGCCAGACAAAATTGTTAGTGACCGGGGTCCCCAGTTTGCGTCTCGATTCTGGAGAGAGATTTGTCGTCTACTCAGTATTGAGTTGAATCTCTCTTCGGCATATCATCCCGAGACGAATGGGTTGGTAGAGAGGGCCAACCAGACCTTGGTCACATATTTACGACATTTTGTTTCTGCCAGGCAGGATGACTGGGCATCCTTGCTACCGTGGGCAGAGTTTGCACTTAACAATGCCGTAGCCGACTCCACCGGTCAGACTCCATTCCTCCTAAATTACGGCCAGCATCCGCGTGTTCCTGTGCCCATGCCTGTGTCTTCTGCTGACTCCAGGGTGGCAGACTGGGCTGTGGAGGCACGGGACATTTGGGACCGCACGCAGGATGCCATTCGGGCCTCCAAGGAGAGAATGAGGTCCTCCGCCGATGTTCATCGGCGCCCCGCTCCGACTTTTGCTCCTGGCGACTTGGTGTGGCTCTCCGCCCGTAACATCAGGCTGCGAGTTGAGTCCACTAAGTTTGCTCCTCGCTACTTGGGTCCCTTCAAGGTTCTCGAACGGGTTAATCCTGTGGTCTACCGTTTGGCTCTTCCTCCACGCTTGGGTATCACCGACACCTTTCATGTGTCCCTCTTGAAACCCGTATACATGTCCCGGTTTTCCGAGTCATCTGCCGGGACATCGGGTTCGTCTACGGACGATTACGAGGTGAACGCTATTTTGGGGTGCAAGGTGGTACGCGGCAAAAAGTTCTATCTGGTGGATTGGAAGGGTTATGGCCCAGAGGACAGGTCATGGGAGCCTGCTGAAAACATTCGGTCCCCACAGCTCATTGCTGCCTTGGAGCGTAGCGAGGCCCAAGGACGGGGGGGGCCCTAGGTTAGGTCTCGAGTTCCCGCTTCTGCACAGGGGGAATCTCGAGCCATCTCCGCTGCGGTCTCCCATTCTTATCCGGCCGCAGTGGAGTCTGCTCAGCAGGGACGTCGGTCCCAGCGTCTTGCTCAGTCTCACTCTGTACAGAGAGTTACTGCTACTTCTTCAGCTTCTGCCATTAAAGCCAGTGCTGGTCAGCAGCGAGCGGACTTCTCTGGGACTAAGTCCTTGTCTGCACACACTGAGCATGCCCAGGGCAAGATCTCCCGTTGGAGATCGAGGGTCATGTGCTCAGGCTCTGCAGCACATTCCATTGGTCCTCTTGGCAGGTCTTGGAAGGGCAAAGTTTCTGTGGCCACTTCCTGTGCTGCAACTATATAAACTGCGCATGACCGCACGGCCATGCGCTAGTGTACAATTGTTAATGTGTGTATGTTGTGAGTGCAAGTCGTCCTTGGATACCCCTACCCTATTGAATGTCTGTCGCGGAAGGTGTATGGTTGCTATCTAGCGCCCGACTTATCCTACAGCACGAATCACACATTACAGCGTCCAGTTGCTGTGACCGCCAGTACGGCGCCGTGCACTTCCTCTGTGCTTTCCTTACCCAAGCCTGGGTGATTAGTGGCGTTCGTCAGTGCGGCACCGCATGCACTCTTGTGCCTTAATATTGTTATATAGTTTCCTTACACACCCAGTTGCGGTGTTGTGCCAGCAAGGGTCTAATCGGACTTCAATCCTAGTTGGGGTTGAGTTCGCTGACTACTTGCTCGCGCTCTATGTGCGGTACCGCAGTCCTGTTACGCAACAGGATCGCTTCCTTCACGCTGGGTGAAGTTTAACCCACGTGTGTATACTTATGAGTACCGCCATATAGTCCGTCATTACTTGGCAGCAGGTTCCATCTCTGCATGGTGGACCCCGGGCTGCGAACGCACCTTACTCTATCTGTCTTATTATTTGGTGCGTTCCGCTAGCCCTAACATACAGTGATGTCCCCCCTGGGACAAAGTAAAAAAAAAATTGTTTTAGATGTGTAAAAAAAAAAATTCCTAAATTAAAAAAATATATATACAGTGCCTACAAGTAGTATTCAACCCCTGCAGATTTAGCAGGTTTACACATTTGCAATTAACTTGGCATTGTGACATTTGGACTGTAGATCAGCCTGGAAGTGTGAAATGCACTGCAGCAAAAAAGAATGTTATTTCTTTGTTTATTTTTTTTTTAAATTGTGAAAAGTCTTTTCAGAGGGTCATTTATTATTCAACCCCTCAACCCACCAGAATTCTGTTTGGTTCCCCTAAAGTATTAAGAAGTAGTTCAGGCACAAAGAACAATGAGCTTCACATGTTTGGATTAATTATCTCTTTTTCCAGCCTTTTCTGACTATTTAAGACCCTCCCCAAACTTGTGAACAGCACTCATACATGGTCAACATGGGAAAGACAAAGGAGCATTCCAAGGCCATCAGAGACAAGATCGTGGAGGGTCACAAGGCTGGCAAGGGGTACAAAACCCTTTCCAAGGAGTTGGGCCTATCTGTCTCCACTGTTGGGAGCATCATCCGGAAGTGGAAGGCTTATGGAACTACTGTTAGCCTTCCACGGCCTGGACAGCCTTTGAAAGTTTCCTCCCGTGCCGAGGCCAGGCTTGTCCGAAGAGTCAAGGCTAACCCAAGGACAACAAGGAAGGAGCTCCAGGAAGATCTCATGGCAGTGGGGACATTGGTTTCAGTCAATACCATAAGTAACGTACTCCACCGCAATGGTTTCCGTTCCAGACGAGCCCGTAAGGTACCTTTACTTTCAAAGCGTCATGTCAAGGCTCGTCTACAGTTTGCTCATGATCACTTGGAGGACTCTGAGACTGACTGGTTCAAGGTTCTCTGGTCTGATGAGACCAAGATCGAGATCTTTGGTGCCAACCACACACGTGACGTTTGGAGACTGGATGGCACTGCATATGACCCCAAGAATACCATCCCTACAGTCAAGCATGGTGGTGGCAGCATCATGCTGTGGGGCTGTTTCTCAGCCAAGGGGCCTTGCCATCTGGTCCGCATCCATGGGAAGATGGATAGCACGGCCTACCTGGAGATTTTGGCCAAGAACCTCCGCTCCTCCATCAAGGATCTTAAGATGGGTCGTTATTAGTGTTGAGCATTCCGATACCGCAAGTATCGGGTATCGGCCGATATTTGCGGTATCGGAATTCCGATACCGAATTCCGATACTTCCCGCGTATCGGATACCGGAATCGGAAGTTCCCAGAATTCAAACAGAACGCAGCAGCCAATGAGGAATGATTGGAAGTGTGGGCACATCCTGTTTAGCATGGTGGGCATGTAAGTACTGGCAAGGCTGTGATTGGCTGCTGAAATGATGTCACTCTGCACTATAAAAAACGCTGCCGCCATTTTGCGCTCACTCTGCTGTGATTTCAGTTAGGGACAGGACGCTGTGTTCTAACTGAGGGCCAGTTGAGCTAGCTAATTGCTTTATTTTCCTTTCCAAAGGCTAATTTAGCAAAACGCTGTGTGTTCTTCACTGTTCACCTTGCTCTTGCCTTGCAGCGCTGTTTTAACAGCGTTCTGCAAGGTCTCTGTGTGTGTGTGTGCAGCTCACTCTGTAGTCTGTGTGCAGCCATATACCCGGTTGTATTCAGCTCAGGGGGGGTTCACACTGCCTCACACAGTTGTCCTTTTTTGCTCATAGTGCAGCCTGCTGCACATTTTTTCTCAAATTTCCTATTAGTGTTTTTCCACCCGTCTCCAGCTAAATTGTGGAAAAACACTACATAGGATAACCTAGAGGGGGGTTTTTGGGCTTTGCAGCGCCGTTTACGGCTGTCTGCACGGTCTCCGTGTGAGCCCAGCTCGCCCTGTAGTCTGTGTGCAGCCATAGCCGGTTGGATTCAGCTCAGGGTTCGTTACTGGCTCATACCTTGAGAAAAATTTTCCTTTTTTTCAAATAGTGCAGCCTGTTTAAAAATTAAAAAAAAAATTCCCTATTAGTGTTTTTCCACCCGTCTCCAGCTAAATAGTGGAAAAAACACTACATAGGATAACCTAGAGGGGGTTTATTGGGCCTTGCAGCGCCGTTTACGGCTGTCTTCACGGTCTCTGTGTGAGCGCAGCTCGCCCTGTAGTCTGTGTGCAGCTATAGCCGGTTGGATTCAGCTCAGGGTGCGTTACTGCCTCATACCTTGAAAAACAATTTCCTTTTTTTCAAATAGTGCAGCCTGTTTAAAATTTAAAAAAAAAAATTCCTATTAGTGTCTTTCCACCCTTCTCCAGCTAAATAGTGGAAAAACACTACATAGGATAACCTAGAGGAGGGTTTTTTGGCCTTGCAGCACCGTTTACGGCTGTCTGCACAGTCTCTGTGTGAGCGCAGCTCGCCCTGTAGTCTGTGTGCAGCCATAGCCGGTTGGATTCAGCTCAGGGTGCGTTACTGCCTCATACCTTGAAAAACAATTTCCTTTTTTTCAAATAGTGCAGCCTGTTTAAAATTTAAAAAAAAAAAATCCTATTAGTGTCTTTCCACCCGTCTCCAGCTAAATAGTGGAAAAACACTACATAGGATAACCTAGAGGAGGGTTTTTTGGCCTTGCAGCGCCGTTTACGGCTGTCTGCACGGTCTCCGTGTGATTTAAACTAGCTCTGTAGCCCGATCTGCACAAAAAAAAAAGTAAAGTTCACCAAACACAACTTAACACTTGTGTAGGCCACATTTGAAAAATAATAAAGTTTAGTCCACACTTTACAACATTAGTGTTTCTTACACCTGTTAGAAGGAGCATTTCAGGAATAAGCACGCTAAGGCCTTAGTACTTTTCTGCTTATCTTTATCTGTCAACCAAGATGAAGAGGGCAGGGAGTAAGGCACGTGGGCGTGGGCGCAGAGCAGGGAGAGGACGTGGTGATTCTGTGCCTGCTGCGGGCGCCGGTGACTCGTCGTCACTCAGTTTCAGCAGTGAACAGTCCTTCATGCGCAGCTTTGTCGGAGAGCGCCGTGCACCGCTGCTGCGTGAAGACCAAATTGAAGCCGTTGTCGGGTGGATGGCAGCTAACGCCTCGGCATCGACTTCAGTTAGTGCCACATCCTCTCAGGCACAGAGCACTGGAGAGCAGCCATCTGTCTCTTCACCACCTGCCAAATTGGCCAGGCAGTCAGAGAGCCCAGGACAGGAGCCGTCTCTACTTCTGTTCTCTGAATCTCTTGGCTTGGAAACAGGGGGCCAGCCAAGCAGCATTGGAGAAATGGAAGAAGAGGCAGTGTGCAGTGATGCCCAACAGCTTTTTCTCTCTGACTCTGAAGAGGCAGGTGGGCCAGTGCCTCCGGTGACCACAGCGCAGTACGCATCTGATGATGAAACTCAGGTGCCGCTTTCTGATGCATACTGTGCTGCCGAGACTACCCAGGAGGAGCAGTTGGTGGCAGAGGGTAGTGGAGATGATGAGGTCCTTGACCCATCGTGGCGTGAGGAACAGGAAGGTGGTGGGAGCAGCTCTGAGGAAGAGCTTCCCCTTACGGGCCAAAGAGGGAGAGGGAGGGGGAAGACTGCGGAGCCTGTAGCCTCCACTTTGGCACCCGTTAGGAGCCTGTCTCTTTCCAAAGCCAAAAAGGGCGCTCCCAAGACTTGCAGTGCCTGGTCCTTTTTTGACACAGTTGCAGATGACATTTGTTTTGTCAAATGCAAGCTGTGTCATCAGAAAGTAAAAAGAGGTAAAAGTGTCAGCAACCTCAATACCACAAATATGTGGAAACATGTGCGGACCAGGCACGCGGTGGAGTTACAGAAACACAGTGAAGACGTAGGCCAACCAACAGCGGCAGCTACCACCTCTTCATCTCGTGTTGCTTCTTCCTCCACTGTTGTCCAGAGACCTAGTGTAATTCCACCCACAGCACCACCTTCCCAGTCATCCTCACACTCCCAGTCTACTCTACAGCCATCGGTAGTACAGGCATGGGAGAAAAGGCGGGCATTCTCGGCCAACCACCCCCGAGCACAGGCTCTGAATGCAGGCATTGCCAAACTGTTGGAAATGCTCTCGTTCAGGCTGGTGGAGACTGACAGCTTCCGTGACTTGATGGCATTGGCAGTCCCACAGTACAAGGTGCCCAGCCGCTTTTACTTCAGCAGGCAGGCTGTCCCTGCCCTGCACAGGCATGTTGAGGCAAACATAAAACATGCGCTACTGAACGCCGTCAGTAGCAAGGTCCACCTCACCACCGATGCGTGGACCAGTCAGCATGGACAGGGGCGATATGTTTCCCTCACTGCCCATTGGGTTAATGTTGTTGAGCCAGGTACAGATCGTGCGAGTGGCGCAGGACGTGTCCTGCCCACTCCAAGGATTGCAGGAATCCAGTCTGTACGCATCGACTCCTCCTCTTACACCAGTTCCTCAGATTCCTCTCTGCAGGATCCGTCACAGTCCACCTCCACATGGACCCGTGAACGTTTACCTATGACCGACATGAGCACAGCCGTGGCCAAACGTCAGCAGGCCATCTTGAAACTAGTTTCATTGGGGCATCGAAGCCACACAGCGCAGGAGCTCTGGAATGCCATCAAGCAGGAGAGCGATGTGTGGTTACTGCCAGCGAATCTCCAGCCAGGCATGGTAGTGTGTGACAATGGCCGAAATCTGGTGGCAGCTTTGGCCCTTGGCAACCTCACTCACATCCCATGTCTGGCACATGTGCTCAATTTGGTTGTGCAGAGTTTTCTGAGGGACTATCCGGATCTTGATGCCCTGCTGCACAAGGTCCGCCTAGAGTGTGCTCACTTGCGGCGTTCCAGCTTGGCCAGATCCCGCATTGCTGCTCTGCAGCGCCGATTCCGCCTTCCGGAACACCGCATCATATGTGACCTACCTACCCGGTGGAATTCCACGTTACATATGTTGGAGCGGTTGTGTGAGCAGCAGCAAGCAGTTATGGAGTACCAGCTGCATCAGGCGCAAAGAAGTCGCAGTCAGCGCCGATCAGACTTCACAACCACAGAGTGGGCCACTATGAAGGACGTCTGCCAGGTTTTGCGTCCTTTTGATTATTCCACGCGGATGGCAAGTGCAGATGATGCACTAGTCAGCATGACTGTCCCCCTTATCTGCCTGCTTCAGCAAACTTTGCAAGGGTTAAGGGATGATGTTGTGGAAGAGGTGGAGGATGAGGAGTCACCTTTTCCATCAGCTTCTGGAGAGTCAGCGCCACGTGGTTCCTCACAAAGGGGTACGCAGGGGCCAATTTGTGAGGAGGATGAGGAGGAGTCAATGGAGGAGGAAGAGCTCCGTCCAGAGGAGGGAGCGACACAATTGTCCAGTGGTCAGTGTGTACAGCGAGGGTGGGGTGATGACGAGCGGGCAGAGATCATGTCTCAAGCAGGGGACAGCGTTTCTGGGCCAGTTGGCACTCTGCAGCACATGGTGGATTTCATGCTGCAGTGCCTGAGAAACGACCGCCGCATCGACCACATTCTCAACATGCCTGATTATTGGGTGTTCACCCTCCTCGATCCTCGCTACCGGGACAACGTCCAAAACCTCATCCCTGCGTTGACCCGGGAGCGTAAATTGCGGGAGTACCATGACACACTGGTGAATTCCATCATCTTCTCCTGTCCAACTGAGAGGAGTGCTGCTAGTGCTTTACAAAGCAGCTCAGTGCGTCGAGGCAGTGGGGGAGGCTCTGCCCAAAGAGGGAGCAGAAGCAGTGCCTCTGCCCAAGGCAAGCCCAGTATGGCACAACTCTGGCACACTTTTGTGTGCCCGCCCCAAATGTCTACACCATCACCGGCGGCTCCAGTCAGCAGGAGGCAACGGTTCCGTCAGATGGTGACAGACTACATGGCTTGCCCTCTTACTGTACTCCCAGACGGCTCTTCCCCGTTCAAGTTTTGGGTCTCTAAGCTGGATACATGGCCAGAGCTAAGCCAGTATGCATTGGAGGTGCTGGCTTGCCCTGCGGCTAGTGTCTTATCGGAACGTGTCTTTAGTGCCGCAGGTGGTGTACTAACAGACCGTCGCATGCGACTATCCTCCGATAACGTTGACCGGCTTACTTTCCTGAAAATGAACCAGGCCTGGATCTCGCAGGAATTTGCCACTCCTCTGCCTGATTAAGTAATTGGGTGTCATCCAGGTCTCCTGCTGTGTTCATCTTTCTACCACCTGAACTGCTATTCCTGGGCTCCAACACCGCCAGTTGCGGCTCAGAAGTGCAGGCTGCACAGTAAAAACATACGACCCAGTGTTATTGGGTTTCAGTAACGTCAGCTGATCCCCAGCTGTGTAGCCGGCAATGTGTCCTGCGACCGCCACGCTGGCACAACAACCTAAATGTAAGGGAACCTGTCCCCCCCCCCCCGTCGTTTGTTACTGAAAGAGCCATCTTGTGCAGCAGTAATGCTGCACAAGGAAAAGGTAGCTCTTTTTTTTTAGCTCCTTGCACACGCAGAACTTAACACTTATAAAATGTGTTCACTGATACCGTTATACTGTCCCGGAGCTGGGACTTTCCTTCGCAATGTGACGCAGCACAGCCGTCATTCCTACCCCCTTGGTGCCATGCGCTGCCTCCTCAGCGTTGTTTTAAGCTGTCACGGAGCCTGCGCTGTTCTGTTATCCCTTGGGCATGCCCTATTTGCGCTGCCTGTCTTCTGACATAATTTGGTGTCAGGCTGGCTGCGCCTGTGCGGCCGCGCTGCC
This sequence comes from Ranitomeya imitator, assembly GCF_032444005.1. NCBI lineage: Eukaryota > Metazoa > Chordata > Amphibia > Anura > Dendrobatidae > Ranitomeya > Ranitomeya imitator. The sequence continues at coordinate 473,082,351 of NC_091285.1, read as the reverse complement.
CGAGATCCCGCCTCGCTGTGTCTTCTGATTGAGTCACACTGCGGGCCTGGGATCCATGGCCATGTGCAGTGCATATCTTCCCCTCGGGCTCTCGCTCATTTCCCTCCGCCTTCTTTAGACTGTGCGCCGTCAGCTGATCCCTAATAGCATGCCACGGCCGTGACACCGCACAGTCTGAAGAAGAGGGAAGGAGGGGAGTGAGAGTCGAGGATATGCACTGTGCATGTCCATGGTTCCAAGGCCCGCAGTGGGATTACGTTGGACGAGACTGCGAGGTGGGATCTGGAGCAGCGTGGACGCACAGGCAGTAACAGCCTGACACCAAATTATGTCAGAAGACAGGCAGCGCTAATTGGGCATGGCCAAGGGCTAACAGAACAGCGCAGGCTCCGTGACAGCTTAAAACAACGCTGAGGAGGCAGCGCACGGCACCAAGGGGATAGGAATGTCAGCTGTGCTGTGTCCCATTACGAAGGAAATTCGCACCTCCGGGACGGTTTAACGGTATAAGGGGACACATTTTTAGTGTTTACTTCGGTGTTTGCAAGGAGCATAATTAAAAGAACCACCTTTTCCTTTTGCATCGTTAGTGCTGCACAAGATGGCTCTTTCAGCTACAAACGTCTTGGGGGGGGTTAAAGGTTCCCTTTCAACTTGCTCCAATCAGGCTTCGGCCTACACTCTGTTCCTCTGCTCCTCCTGCTGTCCCTGGGCTCTAACACTGCCAGTTGGTGCCTGGAAGTGCTGTGTGCACAGTCAACAGTCGCTCCTCTGTTATTGGGGTTCAGTAACGTCAGCTGATCCCCAGCTGTGTGTGCGGCAATACCTCCAATCTGCTCCTCCTGCTGTCCCTGGGCTCTAACACCGCCAGTTGGTGCCTGGAAGTGCTGTGTGCACAGTCAACAGTCGCTCCTCTGTTATTGGGGTTCAGTAACGTCAGCTGATCCCCAGCTGTGTGTGCGGCAATACTTCCAATCTGCTCCTCCTGCTGTCCCTGGGCTCTAACACCGCCAGTTGGTGCCTGGAAGTGCTGTGTGCACAGTCAACAGTCGCTCCTCTGTTTTTGGGGTTCAGTAACGTCAGCTGATCCCCAGCTGTGTATCCGGCAACGTGTCATGCGACCGCCACGCTGGCACAACTAAAATGTAAGGGGACCTGTCCCCCCCCCCCCCCCTAGGCGTTTGTTACTGAAAGAGCCACCATGTGCAGCACTAATACTGCACAAGGGAAAGGTCGCTCTTGAAATTATGCTCCTTGCAAACGCTGAAATACACACTCATGTAATGTGTCCCCTCACACCGTCCAACCGTCCCGGAGGTGGGACTTTCCTTTGTAATGTGACACAGCACAGCCGTCATTGCTACCCCCTTGGCACCGTGCGCTGCCTCCTTAGCGTTGTTTGATTCCGTCATGGACCCTGCGCTGTTATGTTATCCCCTGGCCATGCACAGTTTGCGCTACCCGTCCTCTGACATCATTTGTTGTCGTCCTGGCTGCGTCTGTGCGTCCACGCTGCCCGAAATCACACCTCGCAGTGTCGTCTAATGTGATCCCACAGTGGACCTGGTATCCATGGCCATGCGCAGTGCATATACTAGCCTCTCACTCCCCTTCTTCACGCTTCTTCAGACTAGGCGGCGTCAGCTGATCCCTAATAGCATGCCACGGCCGTGACGCCGCACAGTCTGAAGAAGCAGGAAGGAGGTGAGTGAGAGGCGATGATATGCACTGCGCATGCCCATGGATCCCTGGCCCGCAGTGGGACTACATTAGATGACACTGCAAGGTTGGATCTAGGGCAGCTTGGACGCACAGGCACTGCCAGCCTGACACCTACATGATGTCAGAAGACGGGCACCGCTAACTGTGCATGGCCAAGGGATAACATTACAGCGCGGGCTCCGTGACAGAACCAAACAACGTTGAGGAGGTGGCGCCCGGCACCAAGGGGGTTGGAATGACGGCTGTGCTGTGTCACATTACAAAGGAAAGTCCCACTTCCGGGATGGTTTGACGGTGTGAGGGGACACATTATATGAGTGTGTACTTTAGCGTTTGCAAGGAGCATAATTTTCGGAGCCACCATTTTCCATGTGCAGTATTACTGCTGTACAAGATGGCTCTTTCAGCAACAAATGCCTGGGGGGGGGGGGTTAAAGGTTCCCTTTCAACTTGCTCCACTGCAGGCTTCGGCCTACACTCTGCTCCTCTTTGATTCCCTGGGTTTCAACACTGTCAGTTGCCACCTGGAAGTGTTGTCTACACAGAAAAAACACTAGGTGATGTGTCAGTGGGGTTCAGCACCGCCAGCTGTTCCCCTGCTGTGTAGTCGGCAACGTGTCCAGCACAAGCCACGCTGGCACAACAGAAGAAAAGCTGCCACCAGTGCAGGCTTCGGCCTACACTCTGCTCCTCTCCTCCTCCTGCTGACCCTGGGCTCAAACACCGCTAATTTTTGCCCGGAAGTGCTAGCTGCACAGAGAAAAACACCAGCCAATGTGTTAGTGGGGTTCAGCACCGCCAGCTGTTCCCCTGCTGTGTAGCCGGCAACGTGACCTGCAAACGCCACGCAAGCACATGAACTGAAATTAAAGGGAACCTGGCCCAACCCCCCCAGGTGTTTCTATGTATAACAGCCACCTAGTACAGCAGTACTGCTGCATTTGTACAAGGTGGCTGACTTTTTCTCCTTGCCCACGTGGAACTCAACACGTACAAAATGCGTCTCATTGAGACCATTCCACTGTCCCTGAGGTGTGACTTTCCTTTCTAATGATACGCAGCACCCCCCCCTTGGTAGCGTTTCCCGTCTTTTGTCATCATGGTTAGCTGGCTGCGCCTGTGCATCCGCCCTGCTAGAAACAACGCCCCTCGTTGTCATATTTGTTTTGTCAGCGAGGGTGTGGTTTATGGGCACGAGCAGTGCATATGTTCGCCTGTCTTAACTCATCTCCTTCCGCCTTCTTCAGACTGTGCGGCCTCCTGGCCGTGGTAGGCGATAAGGGATCAGCTGAGGCCGCCCAGTCTGAAGCAGGTGTAAGGACATGTGTGAGCGGCAAACCTATTTACTGCACAAGGCCACGAATCCCAGCCACGCAGTGTGATTTTTTGAAAACACACTGTGGGTCTGGGATTCATGTCCATCGCTAACCGCAACGGCCGACATGAAATGAGGTCAGAAGACAGGAAGCGCTCACAGCGCATGGCCAAGGGATCACAATAGCGCAGACTCCTGTACAGCAAATAACAACGCTCAGGAATCTGCGCCCAGTACCTAGGTGCAAATTTTGACACCTGTGCTGCGTCTCCTTAAAAAGACAAGTCACGCCTCCACAACTGTTTGACAGTATAATGGGCTAAATAGTGTACGTGTTTTATTCAGCGTGTGCAAGGAGCAAACTAAATAGAGCAACCTTTTACTTGTGCAGCATTAATGCTGCACAAGGTGTGGCTCTTGTACCTTGCAACACCTGAGGGGGGGTTAAAGGTAACCTTTGAAATTGGTTCAACTAGGCTTCGGCCTACACTCTGCTCCTCTCCTCCTCCTGCTGACCCTGGGCTCTAACACCGCCAGTTTTTGCCCGGACATGCGATCTGCACAGAGAAAAACACCAGTCAATGTGTCAGTGGGGTTCAGCAACGCCAGCTGTTCCCCTGCTGTGTAGCTTGCATCGTGTCCAGCACAAGCCACGCTGGCACAACCGACCAAAAGCTGCCAACAGTGCAGGCTTCGGCCTACACATTGCTCCTCTCCTCCTCCTGCTGACCCTGGGCTCTAACACCGCCAGTTTTTGCCCGGACATGCGAGCTGCACAGAGAAAAACACCAGTCAATGTGTCAGTGGGGTTCAGCAACGCCAGCTGTTCCCCTGCTGTGTAGCTTGCATCGTGTCCAGCACAAGCCACGCTGGCACAACCGACCAAAAGCTGCCACCAGTGCAGGCTTCGGCCTACACATTGCTCCTCTCCTCCTCCTGCTGACCCTGGGCTCTAACACCGCCAGTTTTTGCCCGGACATGCGAGCTGCACAGTGAAAAACACCAGTCAATGTGTCAGTGGAGTTCAGCAACGCCAGCTGTTCCCCTGCTGTGTAGCTTGCAACGTGACCTGCAAACGCCACGCAGGCACATGAACTGAAATTGAAGGGAGCCTGCCCCCCACCCCCAGGTGTTTCTATGTATAACAGCCACCTTGTACAGCAGTACTGCTGCATTTGTACAAGGTGGCTGACTTTTTCTCCTTGCCCACGTGGAACTCAACACGTACAAAATGTGTCTCATTGAGACCATTCCACTGTCCCTGAGGTGTGACTTTCCTTTCTAATGATACGCAGCACCACCCTTGTTAGCGCTGCCCGTCTTTTGACATCATTGGTTAGCTGGCTGCGCCTGTGCGTCTGCCCTGCTCGAAACAACGCCCCTCGGTGTCTTATTTTTTTGGACAGCGAGGGTGTGATTGATGGGCATGTGCAGTGCATATGTTTGCCTGTGTTCACTCATCTCCTTCCGCCTTCTTCAGACTGGGTGTCCTCATGGCCGCGGCAGGCGATAAGGGATCAGATGAGGTCGCCCAGTCTGAAGCTGGTGTAAGGACATGTGTGAGTGTCAAACATATTTACTGCACAAGGCCACGAATCCCAGCCACGCAGTGTGATTTTTTGAAAACACACTGTGGGTCTGGGATTCATGTCCATCGCTCACCGCAACGGCCAACATGAAATGAGGTCAGAAGACAGGAAGCGCTCACAGCGCATGACCAAGGGATCACAATAGCGCAGACTCCTGTACAGCAAATAACAACGCTCAGGAATCTGCGCCCAGCAGCTAGGTGTAAATTTTGACACCTGTGCTACATCTCCTTAAAAAGACAAGTTACGCCTCCACTACTGTTTGACAGTATAGTGGGCTAAATAGTGTACGTGTTTTATTCAGCGTGTGCAAGTAGCAATTTAAATAGAGCAACCTTTTACTTGTGCAGCATTAATGCTGCACAAGGTGTGGCTCTTGTACCTTGCAACACCTGAGGGGGGGTTAAAGGTAACCTTTGAAATTGGTTCAACTAGGCTTCGGCCTACACTCTGCTCCTCTCCTGCTGACCCTGGGCTCAAACACCGCTAGTTTTTGCCCGGAACTGCTAGCTGCACAGAGAAAAACACCAGCCAATGTGTTAGTGGGGTTCAGCACCGCCAGCTGTTCCCCTGCTGTGTAGCCGACATCGTGTCCAGCACAAGCCACGCTGGCACAACCGAACAAAAGCTGCCACCAGTGCAGGCTTCGGCCTACACTCTGCTCCTCTCCTCCTCCTGCTGACCCTGGGCTCAAACACCGCCAGTTTCTGCCCGGACATGCTAGCTGCACAGAGAAAAACACCCACCATTGTGTCAGTGGGGTTCAGCACCGCCAGCTGTTCCCCCGCTGTGTAGCCGGCATCGTGTCCAGCACAAGCCACGCTGGCACAACTGACCAAAAGCTGCCACCAGTGCAGGCTTCGGCCTACACTCTGCTCCTCTCCTCCTCCTGCTGACCCTGGGCTCAAACACCTCCAGTTTCTGCCCGGAAGTGCTAGCTGCACAGAGAAAAACACCAGCCAATGTGTCAGTGGGGTTCAGCACCGCCAGCTGTTCCCCTGCTGTGTAGCCGGCAACGTGACCTGCAAACGCCACGCAGGCACATGAACTGAAATTAAAGGGAACCTGGCCCCACCCCCCCAGGTGTTTCTATGTATAACAGCCACCTTGTACAGCAGTACTGCTGCATTTGTACAAGGTGGCTGACTTTTTCTCCTTGCCCACGTGGAACTCAACACGTACAAAATGTGTCTCATTAGAGACCATTCCACTGTCCCTGAGGTGTGACTTTCCTTTCTAATGACACGCAGCACCCCCATTGTTAGCGCTGCTCGTCTTCTGACATCATTGGTTGGCTGGCTGTGCCTGTGCGTCCGCCCTGCCCGACACAACGCCCCTCGTTGTCTCATATATTTTGACTGCGAGGGTGTGATTGATGGGCACGAGCAGTGCATATGTTCCCCTGTCTTCACTCCCCTCCTTCCGCCTTCTTCTGACTGTGCGGCCTCATGGCCGCGGCATGCGATAAGGGATCAGCTGAGGCCGCCCAGTCTGAAGCAGGTGTAAGGACATGTGTGAGCGGCGGACATATTTACTGCACAAGGCCACGAATCCCAGCACCGCAGTGTGACTTTAGGAAAAGGCACTGTGGGTCTGGGATTTATGGCCATCGTTAACCGCACCGGCCAACATGAAATGAGGTCATGAGACGGCCTGCACTAACAGGGTATTGCCAGGGGATAACACAAGAGCGCAGTTTCCTGTACTGCAAATAACAACGGTAAGGAATCTGCGCCCAGCACCTAGGTGTAAATTTGTACACCTGTGCTGCGTCTCCTTAAAAAGACAAGTCACGCCTCCACTACTGTTTGACAGTATAATGGGCTAAATAGTGTACGTGTTTTATTCAGCGTGTGCAAGGAGCAAAATTAAGAGAGCAACCTTTGACTTGTGCATCATTAATGCAGTTCAAGGTGTGGCTCTTGTACCTTGCAACACCTGAGGGGGGGTTAAAGGTTACCTTTGAAATTGGTTCAACTAGGCTTCAGCCTACACTCTGCTCCTCTCCTCCTCCTGCTGACCCTGGGCTATAACACCGCCAGTTGTAGCCTGGAAGTGCTAGCTGCACAGAGAAAAACACCAGCCAATGTGTTAGTGGGGTTCAGCACCGCCAGCTGTTCCCCTGCTGTGTAGCCGACATCGTGTCCAGCACAAGCTACGCTGGCACAACCGAGGCTTCGGCCTACACTCTGCTCCTCTCCTCCTCCTGCTGACCCTGGGCTCAAACATCGCCAGTTTCTGCCCGGACATGCTAGCTGCACAGAGAAAAACACCCACCATTGTGTCAGTGGGGTTCAGCACCGCCAGCTGTTCCCCCGCTGTGTAGCCGGCATCGTGTCCAGCACAAGCCACGCTGGCACAACTGACCAAAAGCTGCCACCAGTGCAGGCTTCGGCCTACACTCTGCTCCTCTCCTTCTCCTGCTGACCCTGGGCTCAAACACCTCCAGTTTCTGCCCGGAAGTGCTAGCTGCACAGAGAAAAACACCAGCCAATGTGTCAGTGGGGTTCAGCACCGCCAGCTGTTCCCCTGCTGTGTAGCCGGCAACGTGACCTGCAAACGCCACGCAGGCACATGAACTGAAATTAAAGGGAACCTGGCCCCACCCCCCCAGGTGTTTCTATGAATAACAGCCACCTAGTACAGCATTACTGCTGCATTTGTACAAGGTGGCTGACTTTTTCTCCTTGCCCACGTGGAACTGAACACGTACAAAATGTGTCTCATTAGAGACCATTCCACTGTCCCTGAGGTGTGACTTTCCTTTCTAATGATACGCTGCCCGTCTTCTGACATCATTGGTTGGCTGCCTGTGCCTGTGCGTCCGCCCTGCCTGAAACAATGCTCCTCGTTGTCTTACTTATTTTGACTGCGAGGGTGTGATTGATGGGCACGAGCAGTGCATATCTTCGCCTGTCTTAACTCATCTCCTTCCGCCTTCTTCAGACTGTGCAGCCTCATGGCCGCGGCATGCGAGAAGGGATCAGCAGAGGCCGCCCAGTCTGAAGCAGGTGTAAGGACGTGTGTGAGCGGCCAAAATATTTATTGCTCAAGGCCACGAATCCCAGCACCGCAGTGTGACTTTATGAAAAGGCACTGTGGGTCTGGGATTTATGGCCATCGTTAACCGCACCGGCCAACATGAAATGAGGTCATAAGACGGGCAGCTCTAACAGGGCATTGCCAAGGGATAACACAAGAGCGCAGACTCCTGTACAGCAAATAACAACGCTCAGGAAGCTGCGCCAAGCACCAAGGCGTTATTTGGGACACCTGTGCTGCGTCTCCTTAAAAAGCCAAGTCACGCATCCACTACAGTTTGACTGTAGAATGGGCTAAATTGTGTACGTCTTTCATTCAGCGTGTGCAAGTAGACAAATTAATAGAGCAACCTTTCACTTGTGCAGCATTAACCCTTGTCAGGCTGCATAATTTTACAACCTTAACAGGCTGCATAGGTACAATTGTACCTTCACATATACCTCCACTGTGGGAAGACTTTACTTGGTTTCAGAAACTAAAGTTCATTCAGCTACAAATGTTATGCTGATATCTATTGTTCAGTGTTGTTACTGGTCACTTATGTTGCTGTCAATTAAGTTAATTCAAACTGGGAGTGGCTTCTACTTGTCTTCCTGCCTCCCTCCTCTCATTAGCCATTTTGCTGTTCATCTCATTGCTGTGAGCACACATTTCTAGGCTTGTGAAGTCTTCAATTTCTTGGAAACGAAGGTAGGAAAGTCTCACAGCATCTAACAGCCAGTTATACCTTTATTCTCATTATGTGGGGACAGAACAGTCAAATTGTCTTTCAGCCTGGACTTGGCTTACATATATTTTGTATGAAACTTATCACTATAGGTATAATTTTTATACGAAAAATGGATAATAATTTGTATCTACATATTGTTTTACGATGTTTTATTTATATTCAGCACAAAATACGAAGCCAAAATTCATCTAGCAAGTCATCATGAGTGATAGTAATGCTGGATCTAGTTTCCGCCATAATCCAAGAAAACGTGTTTGCAGGTTAGTATAATTTTGTGAAAAGCCAATAATGTAGTATTTCGGAAAATTATTTATTTTACATTTTTTCATATTTACAGATTTACGTCTGACGAAATAATGCGAATGCTAGAAGAATCTGATTCTGAGCATGAGGATGAACCATATGTTCCATCTGATGATGAAAACTATGTACCACAAGTGGATGTTACTGAAGAAGATTCAGACATTGAACAAGAAATGGTCATAGAGCATGAAAATGAATACGAATCAGACGAAAGTGTTGAGGATGATTCTGTGCCTCAAAGTGCAGGCGACATTTGGACTGCTAAGGATGAAACTCAATGGTGCAGTAATCCACTGCCAAATGCACAAACAAAATCTCGTAATGTCCTACGACAAAGAGGTGGCCCTGCAGCAATCAGCAACCTATATACAGCAAAAGAGCTATTCAAGTCCATCATGACTCCCGAGATGTGTGACATCATATTACGGGAAACGAATCGAAAGGCCAAGAGAGTTTGTGATGCTTACAACAACGAACTGGTACAACGTTTTCCTGATTCTTCCAAACGGCCACCACAAAAAACATTCAAGCAATTTACTGAAACTGAACTTCATGCATTTTTGGGCATACTGATTGCTGCTGGTGTGCACAGAGCCAACAAAGAGAATCTGGAGGAAATGTGGAATGTTGCCGCTCTGCCTCTTATACGTGCAGCCATGTCTCGTGACCGCTTCAAGATGATACTCAGATTTATCAGGTTTGACAACGAAAATACACGTGCAGAACGTGTGCAAACAGATAAAGCTGCACCAATACGGGACATCTGGACAATGCTGAACAGTAATCTGGAGAGAGCCTACAAGCCATATCATTGTATCACCGTCGACGAGCAATTATTTCCATTTAGAGGTCATACTAAATTTACCCAGTATATACCTTCAAAACCAGCTAAATATGGCATAAAGATTTTCTGGGCTTGTGACTCATCAAATGCCTACCCTTTACAAGGTCAGCTCTACACTGGGAAACCAACTGATGGTCCTCGACAAGTAAACATTGGAGAACGAACAGTATTGGACCTAGTGAGCTCGTATAAAGGCTCTGGAAGAAATGTCACCACCGATAACTTCTTTACAACCATGGAACTAGCTAAGGTATTGAACTCCTGGAACATGACACTAGTTGGTACAGTGAGAAAAAACAAAAGGTTCCTACCTAACAACATGCAGCCTGCCAAAGAAAGGCCTGTATACTCGACAAATTTTGCCTACAATCATGATGCAACAGTCTGTTCATATGTACCAAAGAAGAACAAATCAGTCGTGCTTCTATCATCTATGCACATGACGGGAGAAGTTGAAGAGACACTAGCAGCCAAGCCAGAGATAATAAAATACTACAACATAACAAAAGGTGGCGTTGATGTTATGGATAAAATGTTGGGAGAGTACACTGTGAAACGACGAACATCACGTTGGACTTTGGCATTTTTCTACAATATGATTGATGTCAGTGGGTTAGCATCCTACATCATCTACAGAGAACACAATCCAAGCTTCAGGGCAAAGGATCAACGAAGAAAGTTCCTGAAAGATCTCGCAAATCAGCTGTGTATGATTGCAATTGAAGATCGTAGTACAAACAAAATGATAATGAGAAACCATTTTCTTCGAGGTGCAGTAGAAATGGTGCTTGGACGATGCATTGTGGTAGCATCGCAGCCAGCAGCTGGCCCCAAAATACCTCATGGTAGTCGTGGACCCTCCCCTGTTGTTGGTAGTTGCTATGTCTGCAGAGACCTGAGGCGAAAACAACGCAAGACTAGAAAGTCTTGTGTGGTTTGTGTGAAACCCATTTGCGATGAACACTCTGTAGCAAAGCCAACATGCATTACTTGCAAAGAAAATCAATAAAAAAAAGTTTCTTACATTTTCTTTTATAATGTAAATGAACAGTTTTTTACTTGTTTATAATAGTTAAATAGCATTATCATTAAAAAAAAATTTATGCTTTTTCCCTTGCATTATCTTCATTCAAAATATATGAGGTACATTTGTACCTATGCAGCTTGTTATGGATGCAAAAAGATCTCGACCCCTTATCTCGGAAGCGGGTGGAGATATTTTATTGAAATTTGGCCAATATATTCTGGACCAAAAATGTAGAGATGTCACGAAATTTCAGCCCTCTACGTCTTTTCAAAAAAAAGTTATTGCAATTTTAAAACGGAATAGTTACAATTGTACCTATTCAGCCGGATAAGGGTTAATACTGCACAAGGTGTGTCTCTTGTAGTTTGTAACACCTGAGGGGGGGTTAAAGGTTTCCTTTGAAATTGGTTCAACTAGGCTTCGGCCTACACTCTGCTCCTCTCCAGCTCCTCCTGCTTCCCCATGGGCTCTAACATCGCAAGTTTTTGCCCGCAAGTGCTAGCTGCACAGAGAAAAACACCCGCCATTGTGTTAGTGGGGTTCAGCAACGCCAGCTGTTCCCACACTGTGTAGCCGGCAAAGTGTCCTGCAAACGCAACGCTGACACAAAGCTGCCTCCAGTGCAGGCTTCGGCCTCCACTCTGCTCCCCCTGCTTACCCTTTGCTCCAGCACCGCTAGTTGGGGCTCTAGGAAGACAATCTTTAATAGGCAACGCATCTGGGTTCCAGCACCGCCAGCTGGTTCTCGGCAGTGTTTTTGTCACTGGTACTCCCTCGTGCCAAACCTGGTTCCAGCACCGTCAGCTGTTTCCGGGTAGTGTCAAGCTCACTGAGACGCCTATGCTTGCCCCGTCGTGTTGCGGTCGGGTTAGCCAACTCCAGGGTGCCTCCAGTTTAGGAGCTTCCTATGTGGGCTGCGTGAACTGGTAGTCAAGGCTGGTTCTGTAGTGCCAGTAGGCCCAGCTCCCCCTGTAGGACTGTTGGCGTTCGGTAACTGCGGCTGCCTCGCGGCCTAGCTGTTCTCTCCTCTCCTGTGGGCCTTGGGGTCCACCACCTGGTTCCAGCACCGTCAGCTGGTTCCGGGCCGAGCCTTTGGCTTAGGTGCCTCCTCCTGGGTATTCGAGTTCCGCCAACGTCAGGCGGTCCTTGGTAGTGCTTTTAAGCGCGGGCACCTACAGCTTAGTAACCGGGTTCCAGCACCGCCAGCTGGTCCTCGGTCGTGCCATTGGCTCTTGCACACTGGGGCAACGCATCTGGGTTCCAGCCCCGCCAGCTGGTTCTCGGCAGTGTTCTTGACACAGGTACTCCCTCGTGCCAAGCCTGGTTTCAGCACCGTCAGCTGTTTCCGGGTTGTGTCAACCTCACTGAGACGCCTATGCTTGCCCCGTCGTGGTGCGGTCGGGTTAGCCAACTCCAGGGTGCCTCCAGTTTAGGAGCTTCCTATGTGGGCTGCGTGAACTGGTAGTCAAGGCTGGTTCTGTAGTGCCAGTAGGCCCAGCTCCCCCTGTAGGACTGTTGGGGTTCGGTAACTGCGGCTGCCTCGCGGCCTAGCTGTTCTCTCCTCTCCTGTGGGCCTTGGGGTCCACCACCTGGTTCCAGCACCGTCAGCTGGTTCCAGGCCGAGCCTTTGGCTTAGGTGCCTCCTCCTGGGTATCCGAGTTCCGCCAACGTCAGGCGGTCCTTGGTAGTGCTTTTAAGCGCGGGCACCTACAGCTTAGTAACCGGGTTCCAGCACCGTCAGCTGGTCCTCGGTCGTGCCATTGGCTCTTGCACACTGGGGCAACGCATCTGGGTTCCAGCACCGCCAGCTAGTTCTCGGCAGTGTTTTTGTCACAGGTACTCCCTCGTGGCAAACCTGGTTTCAGCACCGTCAGCTGTTTCCGGGATGGGTCAAACTCGCTGAGACGCCTATGCTTGCCCCGTCGTGTTGCGGTCGGGTTAGCCAACTCCAGGGTGCCTCCAGTGTAGGAGCTTCCTATGTGGGCTGCGTGAACTGGTAGTCAAGGCTGGTTCTGTAGTGCCAGTAGGCCCAGCTCCCCCTGTAGGACTGTTGGGGTTCGGTAACTGCGGCTGCCTCGCGGCCTAGCTGTTCTCTCCTCTCCTGTGGGCCTTGGGGTCCACCACCTGGTTCCAGCACCGTCAGCTGGTTCCAGGCCGAGCCTTTGGCTTAGGTGCCTCCTCCTGGGTATCCGAGTTCCGCCAACGTCAGGCGGTCCTTGGTATTGCTTTTAAGCGTGGGCACCTACAGCTTAGTAACCGGGTTCCAGCACCGCCAGCTGGTCCTCAGTCGTGCCATTGGCTCTTGCACACTGGGGCAACGCATCTGGGTTCCAGCCCCGCCAGCTGGTTCTCGGCAGTGTTCTTGACACAGGTACTCCCTCGTGCCAAGCCTGGTTTCAGCACCGTCAGCTGTTTCCGGGTTGTGTCAAGCTCACTGAGACGCCTATGCTTGCCTCGTCGTGGTGCGGTCGGGTTAGCCAACTCCAGGGTGCCTCCAGTGTAGGAGCTTCCTATGTGGGCTGCGTGAACTGGTAGTCAAGGCTGGTTCTGTAATGCCAGTAGGCCCAGCTCCCCCTGTAGGACTGTTGGGGTTCGGTAACTGTGGCTGCCTCGCGGCCTAGCTGTTCTCTCCTCTCCTGTGGGCCTTGGGGTCCACCACCTGGTTCCAGCACCGTCAGCTGGTTCCAGGCCGAGCCTTTGGCTTAGGTGCCTCCTCCTGGGTATCCGAGTTCCGCCAACGTCAGGCGGTCCTTGGTAGTGCTTTTAAGCGCGGGCACCTACAGCTTAGTAACCGGGTTCCAGCACCGTCAGCTGGTCCTCGGTCGTGCCATTGGCTCTTGCACACTGGGGCAACGCATCTGGGTTCCAGCACCGCCAGCTGGTTCTCGGCAGTGTTTTTGTCACAGGTACTCCCTCGTGCCAAACCTGGTTTCAGCACCATCAGCTGTTTCCGGGTAGTGTCAAACTCGCTGAGACGCCTATGCTTGCCCCATCGTGGTGCGGTCGGGTTAGCCAACTCCAGGGTGCCTCCAGTTTAGGAGCTTCCTATGTGGGCTGCGTGAACTGGTAGTCAAGGCTGGTTCTGTAGTGCCAGTAGGCCCAGCTCCCCCTGTAGGACTGTTGGGGTTCGGTAACTGCGGCTGCCTCGCGGCCTAGCTGTTCTCTCCTCTCCTGTGGGCCTTGGGGTCCACCACCTGGTTCCAGCACCGTCAGCTGGTTCCAGGCCGAGCCTTTGGCTTAGGTGCCTCCTCCTGGGTATCCGAGTTCCGCCAACGTCAGGCGGTCCTTGGTAGTGCTTTTAAGCGCGGGCACCTACAGCTTAGTAACCGGGTTCCAGCACCGCCAGCTGGTCCTCGGTCGTGCCATTGGCTCTTGCACACTGGGGCAACGCATCTGGGTTCCAGCCCCGCCAGCTGGTTCTCGGCAGTGTTCTTGACACAGGTACTCCCTCGTGCCAAGCCTGGTTTCAGCACCGTCAGCTGTTTCCGGGTTGTGTCAAGCTCACTGAGACGCCTATGCTTGCCCCGTCGTGGTGCGGTCGGGTTAGCCAACTCCAGGGTGCCTCCAGTTTAGGAGCTTCCTATGTGGGCTGCGTGAACTGGTAGTCAAGGCTGGTTCTGTAGTGCCAGTAGGCCCAGCTCCCCCTGTAGGACTGTTGGGGTTCGGTAACTGCGGCTGCCTCGCGGCCTAGCTGTTCTCTCCTCTCCTGTGGGCCTTGGGGTCCACCACCTGGTTCCAGCACCGTCAGCTGGTTCCAGGCCGAGCCTTTGGCTTACGTGCCTCCTCCTGGGTATCCGAGTTCCGCCAACGTCAGGCGGTCCTTGGTAGTGCTTTTAAGCGCGGGCACCTACAGCTTAGTAACCGGGTTCCAGCACCGTCAGCTGGTCCTCGGTCGTGCCATTGGCTCTTGCACACTGGGGCAACGCATCTGGGTTCCAGCACCGCCAGCTGGTTCTCGGCAGTGTTTTTGTCACAGGTACTCCCTCGTGCCAAACCTGGTTTCAGCACCGTCAGCTGTTTCCGGGTTGTGTCAAACTCGCTGAGACGCCTATGCTTGCCCCGTCGTGGTGCGGTCGGGTTAGCCAACTCCAGGGTGCCTCCAGTTTAGGAGCTTCCTATGTGGGCTGCGTGAACTGGTAGTCAAGGCTGGTTCTGTAGTGCCAGTAGGCCCAGCTCCCCCTGTAGGACTGTTGGGGATCGGTAACTGCGGCTGCCTCGCGGCCTAGCTGTTCTCTCCTCTCCTGTGGGCCTTGGGGTCCACCACCTGGTTCCAGCACCGTCAGCTGGTTCCAGGCCGAGCCTTTGGCTTAGGTGCCTCCTCCTGGGTATCCAAGTTCCGCCAACGTCAGGCGGTCCTTGGTAGTGCTTTTAAGCGCGGGCACCTACAGCTTAGTAACCGGGTTCCAGCACCGCCAGCTGGTCCTCGGTCGTGCCATTGGCTCTTGCACACTGGAGCAACGCATCTGGGTTCCAGCACCGCCAGCTGGTTCTCGGCAGTGTTCTTGACACAGGTACTCCCTCGTGCCAAGCCTGGTTTCAGCATCGTCAGCTGTTTCCGGGTTGTGTCAAACTCGCTGAGACGCCTATGCTTGCCCCGTCGTGGTGCGGTCGGGTTAGCCAACTCCAGGGTGCCTCCAGTTTAGGAGCTTCCTATGTGGGCTGCGTGAACTGGTAGTCAAGGCTGGTTCTGTAGTGCCAGTAGGCCCAGCTCCCCCTGTAGGACTGTTGGGGTTCGGTAACTGCGGCTGCCTCGCGGCCTAGCTGTTCTCTCCTCTCCTGTGGGCCTTGGGGTCCACCACCTGGTTCCAGCACCGTCAGCTGGTTCCGGGCCGAGCCTTTGGCTTAGGTGCCTACTCCTGGGTATCCGAGTTCCGCCAACGTCAGGCGGTCCTTGGTAGTGCTTTTAAGCGCGGGCACCTACAGCTTAGTAACCGGGTTCCAGCACCCCCAGCTGGTCCTCGGTCGTGCCATTGGCTCTTGCACACTGGGGCAACGCATCTGGGTTCCAGCCCCGCCAGCTGGTTCTCGGCAGTGTTCTTGACACAGGTACTCCCTCGTGCCAAGCCTGGTTTCAGCGCCGTCAGCTGTTTCCGGGTTGTGTCAAGCTCACTGAGACGCCTATGCTTGCCCCGTCGTGGTGCGGTCGGGTTAGCCAACTCCAGGGTGCCTCCAGTTTAGGAGCTTCCTATGTGGGCTGCGTGAACTGGTAGTCAAGGCTGGTTCTGTAGTGCCAGTAGGCCCAGCTCCCCCTGTAGGACTGTTGGCGTTCGGTAACTGCGGCTGCCTCGCGGCCTAGCTGTTCTCTCCTCTCCTGTGGGCCTTGGGGTCGACCACCTGGTTCCAGCACCGTCAGCTGGTTCCGGGCCGAGCCTTTGGCTTAGGTGCCTCCTCCTGGGTATCCGAGTTCCGCCAACGTCAGGCGGTCCTTGGTAGTGCTTTTAAGCGCGGGCACCTACAGCTTAGTAACCGGGTTCCAGCACCGCCAGCTGGTCCTCGGTCGTGCCATTGGCTCTTGCACACTGGGGCAACGCATCTGGGTTCCAGCACCGCCAGCTGGTTCTCGCAGTGTTTTTGTCACAGGTACTCCCTCGTGCCAAACCTGGTTTCAGCACCGTCAGCTGTTTCCGGGTTGTGTCAAACTCGCTGAGACGCCTATGCTTGCCCCGTCGTGTTGCGGTCGGGTTAGCCAACTCCAGGGTGCCTCCAGTTTAGGAGCTTCCTATGTGGGCTGCGTGAACTGGTAGTCAAGGTTGGTTCTGTAGTGCCAGTAGGCCCAGCTCCCCCTGTAGGACTGTTGGGGTTCGGTAACTGCGGCTGCCTCGCGGCCTAGCTGTTCTCTCCTCTCCTGTGGGCCTTGGGGTCCACCACCTGGTTCCAGCACCGTCAGCTGGTTCCAGGCCGAGCCTTTGGCTTAGGTGCCTCCTCCTGGGTATCCGAGTTCCGCCAACGTCAGGCGGTCCTTGGTAGTGCTTTTAAGCGCGGGCACCTACAGCTTAGTAACCGGGTTCCAGCACCGTCAGCTGGTCCTCGGTCGTGCCATTGGCTCTTGCACACTGGGGCAACGCATCTGGGTTCCAGCACCGCCAGCTGGTTCTCGGCAGTGTTCTTGACACAGGTACTCCCTCGTGCCAAGCCTGGTTTCAGCACCGTCAGCTGTTTCCGGGTTGTGTCAAACTCGCTGAGACGCCTATGCTTGCCCCGTCGTGGTGCAGTCGGGTTAGCCAACTCCAGGGTGCCTCCAGTTTAGGAGCTTCCTATGTGGGCTGCGTGAACTGGTAGTCAAGGCTGGTTCTGTAGTGCCAGTAGGCCCAGCTCCCCCTGTAGGACTGTTGGGGTTCGGTAACTGCGGCTGCCTCGCGGCCTAGCTGTTCTCTCCTCTCCTGTGGGCCTTGGGGTCCACCACCTGGTTCCAGCACCGTCAGCTGGTTCCAGGCCGAGCCTTTGGCTTAGGTGCCTCCTCCTGGGTATCCGAGTTCCGCCAACGTCAGGCGGTCCTTGGTAGTGCTTTTAAGCGCGGGCACCTACAGCTTAGTAACCGGGTTCCAGCACCGTCAGCTGGTCCTCGGTCGTGCCATTGGCTCTTGCACACTGGGGCAACGCATCTGGGTTCCAGCACCGCCAGCTGGTTCTCGGCAGTGTTTTTGTCACAGGTACTCCCTCGTGCCAAACCTGGTTTCAGCACCGTCAGCTGTTTCCGGGTTGTGTCAAACTCGCTGAGACGCCTATGCTTGCCCCGTCGTGGTGCGGTCGGGTTAGCCAACTCCAGGGTGCCTCCAGTTTAGGAGCTTCCTATGTGGGCTGCGTGAACTGGTAGTCAAGGCTGGTTCTGTAGTGCCAGTAGGCCCAGCTCCCCCTGTAGGACTGTTGGGGTTCGGTAACTGCGGCTGCCTCGCGGCCTAGCTGTTCTCTCCTCTCCTGTGGGCCTTGGGGTCCACCACCTGGTTCCAGCACCGTCAGCTGGTTCCAGGCCGAGCCTTTGGCTTAGGTGCCTCCTCCTGGGTATCCGAGTTCCGCCAACGTCAGGCGGTCCTTGGTAGTGCTTTTAAGCGCGGGCACCTACAGCTTAGTAACCGGGTTCCAGCACCGTCAGCTGGTCCTCGGTCGTGCCATTGGCTCTTGCACACTGGGGCAACGCATCTGGGTTCCAGCACCGCCAGCTGGTTCTCGGCAGTGTTTTTGTCACAGGTACTCCCTCGTGCCAAACCTGGTTTCAGCACCGTCAGCTGTTTCCGGGTTGTGTCAAACTCGCTGAGACGCCTATGCTTGCCCCGTCGTGTTGCGGTCGGGTTAGCCAACTCCAGGGTGCCTCCAGTTTAGGAGCTTCCTATGTGGGCTGCGTGAACTGGTAGTCAAGGCTGGTTCTGTAGTGCCAGTAGGCCCAGCTCCCCCTGTAAGACTGTTGGGGTTCGGTAACTGCGGCTGCCTCGCGGCCTAGCATTTCTCTCCTCTCCTGTGGACCTTCAGGTCCACCACCTGGTTCCAGCACCGTCAGCTGGTTCTCGGCAGTGTCTTTTGTTCTTGTACCTTCTGCTCCCCATCCTGGTTCCAGTACCGTCAGCTGGTTCCGGGCAGAGCCTTTGGCTTAGGTGCCTCCTTCTGGGTATCCAAGTTCCACCAACGTCAGGTGGTCCTTGGTAGTGCTTTCGGGCACGGGTACCTCCTGCTTAGTAACCGGGTTCCAGTAACGTCAGCTGGTCCTCGGTAGTTCCATTGGCTCTTGGACCTTCGGCTACCCATCCGGGTTCCAGTACCGTCAGCTGGTTCTCGGCAGTGTCTTTTGCTCTTGTACCTTCTGCTCCCCATCCTGGTTCCAGTACCGTCAGCTGGTTCCGGGCAGAGCCTTTGGCTTAGGTGCCTCCTTCTGGGTATCCGAGTTCCGCCAACGTCAGGCGGTCCTTGGTAGTGCTTTTTAGCACGGGTACCTCCTGCTTAGTAACCGGGTTCCAGTAACGTCAGCTGGTCCTCGGTAGTTCCATAGGCTCTTGAACCTTCGGGTAGCCATCCGAGTTCCAGTTCCATCATCAGGTTCTTGGCATTTTCTCAGCCTTCTTGTACCTTCTGCTACATTTCCAAGTTGAAGACCCTAAAGTCGACGACCCGGAAGACCACCCCGATGACGACGGCGGAGACGACGACGGCGGAGACGACGACGGCTGAGACGACGACGGCGGAGATGACGACACTGGAGACGACGACCCTGGAGACGACGACCCTGGAGACGACGACATGGAAGACCGAGAAGCAGAAGAACAAGAGGCTGCAGAACAAAGAGCAGAAGAACATTAAGCATAACACTCAATATCAGAGCAAAAGATATTATCTAAATTATATGCAGAAGAAGACTAAGCAGTGTATGGGGGTGAGTCCGTTCCTCCTCGTGGTGCCCCTGGATAAAGCCTGATGCTGCAGGCCAAACTGAACGCGGACAAATGTAACTTTTGTGACTGGCAGAACGGAAGGTGTAATCTTCCAACTTTTATAGATAACAACTACGGGAATGCCTGTCACAAATGAGAATATGATGAAGAAGTAGAATAGGAAGAATAATAACAGTGGAATAAAAAGAATATGTAGAATAGGAAGAATAATAATAGTTGAATAAAATGAATATGAAGAATGTAATCAAAAAAAAAAAAAAAGGTAAAGGATGAAGAAGAAGATGAATAAGATGAAGAAGAAGTTGATGTCAAAGATGCTGATGATGATGAAGATGAAAGTGTGGGAAAAGAAGAAAAAAAAAGAAAAAAAAGAAGGGGAAGGGCGTGGAATAGTGAAACATCAATATCTGACAAAATAAAAAAAAAAATTTACATAGTCAATATCTTTGTCACTCCGAACGTCTTAAAAAAAAACAAAAAACATGCTATTCTATTTGATTGGGATAAACCTCTATGACTTTAATGTCTCCGCCACCTCCCCAAATACATCCGGCATTATTCTTAGTTGTTTTCCTTCATGTAGAATGAACCTACAAGGCAAGAAAGGGTTTATTTTAATTCCGATATTTTGGTCCCATTGACTTGCATTGGGATCGGGTATCGGTATCGGCGATATCCGATATTTTTTGAATATCGGCCGATCCTATCCGATACCGATACTTTCCGATATCGGAAGATATCGCTCAACACTAGTCGTTATTTCATCTTCCAACAAGACAACGACCCAAAGCACACAGCCAAGAAAACCAAGGCCTGGTTCAAGAGGCAAAAAATCAAGGTGTTGCAGTGGCCTAGTCAGTATCCTGACCTTAACCCAATTGAAAACTTGTGGAAGGAGCTCAAGATTAAAGTCCACATGAGACACCCAAAGAACCTAGATAACTTGGAGAAGATCTGCATGGAGGAGTGGGCCAAGATAACTCCAGAGACCTGTGCCGGCCTGATCAGGTCTTATAAAAGACGATTATTAGCTGTAATTGCAAACAAAGGTTATTCCACAAAATATTAAACCTAGGGGTTGAATAATAATTGACCCACACTTTTATGTTTAAAATTTATAAAAATTTAACTGAGCAACAAAACTTTTTGGTTTGTAAGATTTATGCATCTGTTAATAAATCCTGCTCTTGTTTGAAGTTTGAAGGCTCTAACTTATTTGCATCTTATTAAACCTGCTAAATCTGCAGGGGGTTGAATACTACTTGTAGGCACTGTATATTGTTCCCATAAATACATTTCTTTATCTAAATAAAAAAACACAATAAAAGTACACATATTTAGTAACGCCGCGTCCGTAACGACCCGACCTTTAAAACTGTCCCACTAGTTAACCCCTTCAGTGAACACCGTAAAAAAAGAGGCAAAAAACAACGCTTTATTATCATACCGCCGAACAAAAAGTGGAATAACACGCGATCAAAAAGATGGATATAAATAACCATGGTACCGCAAAAAACATCATCTTGTCCTGCAAAAAACGAGCCACAATACAGCATCATCAGCAAAAAAATAAAAAAGTTACAGTTCCCAGAATAAAGCGATGCAAAAATAAATATATCTACTATATAAAGCTGAATGTGTGTGTGTGTGTGTGTATGTTCGGGATTGGCATCTGCACTGTCGCAGCTACAGCCACAAAATTTTGCACAGTCACACGTCTGGACCCCGAGAGCGTCATAGGCTATATTGTGAGGCGAAATTTTAACCCTGCGCGTTCCAAATCACCAAACAATTTTGCCCCTATCTACATAATGGGGAAAAAAGTGAAAGGAAAAGTGTTGGAGGCGTCGCAGCTACAGCCACAAAATTTTGCACAGTCACACGTCTGGACCCCGAGAGCGTCATAGGCTACGTTGTGAGGTGAAATTTTAACTCCGCGCTTTCCAATTCACCAAACTATTTTTCCCCTATCTACATAATTGGGAAAAGTGAAAGGAAAAGTGTTGGAGGCAAATTGACAGCTGCCAGAGGGGGACTTAAAGAATGGGAGGATGGTGCAAAAGAGTATATACCGTACAGTTGCTAAGGTGGGGCCCCGACATGAGATACTCACCACACAGGGGGATATGAACACACACACAAAATGCGCCACACACTACAACGTCATTGAGCACATATACCACTCTCAGCACACATTTCACGACACATACACCAACCTCGCCACATAAAAGTCGAAACACAAAAGTCGCCGCTCAAAACTTGCCACGCGCAAAACTCGCCACATGCAAAACTAGGCTCACGCAAAACTCGCCACAAGTGCAAAACTCACCTCATGGAAAACTCGCCACACGCAAAACTTGCACACGCGGAAAAATTGCCACATGCACAAAATTTGCAACACATGCAAAAGTTGCCTCACACAAAACTTGCACATACTCAAAAGGCACCACACATAAAACTCGCCACGCGCAAAACTCGCCATGCGCAAAACTTGCTGCACACAACTTGCTACACTAACCTGTCACATGCAACTCGGCACACAAAAAGTTGCTACACGCATGTTGCCACACAAAACTCATCTCACAAAAGTCGCTACATGCATGTCACCACACGCAACTCAACACACACAACTGGACACACGAAACTCGCCCTAAAACACACACAATTATCCTTCAAAAATAAAAATCTGATTAATAAGCAGACAAACTACAAGAGCAACAAATGTACCATATAGGAAATACGGCAGCTGTCAGTCACATGACCTGTCTATTATGTGTATGTGTGAGCTAATATATACTGCCAGGGGGAGGGCTTCCTGTTGGCTGGGGATTTATCAGGCTGCCAATTTATCTTAGAAATACTGAGGTAAAAATACTGAGCAAATAACGTGTGAACGAGGTCTAATACAGGAGATCACACAGGTATATACTATATACAGGGGAGATGACACACAGATATATACTATATACAGGAGAGATGACACACAGGTATATACTATATAGAGGAGGAGATGGCATACAGGGACATAATATATACAGAAGGAGATGACATACAGGTATATACTATATTCAGGAGGAGATGACACACAGGTATATACTATATACAGGAGCAGTTTATCTACAGGTATATACTATATACAGGAGGAGATGACATACAGGTATATGCTATATATAGAAGATGACATACAGGTATATACTATATATAGGAGGAGATGACATACAGGTATGTACTGTATATAGGAGGAGATGACATACAGGTATATACTATATACAGGGGAGATGACACACAGCAGGTATATACTATATACAGGGGAGATGACATACAGGTATATACTATATACAGGAGATGACATACAGGTGTATACTATATATAAGGGAGATGACAAACATGTATATACTGAGGTGAAAATGAGAGGTGGTGGTGAAAATGAAAAGGTGTGAGTGCAAAATGAGAGGAGTGAGGGAAAATAGTGGAGTGATCGGAAAATGACAGATGTGAGGTCGAAATGACAAGTGTTAGGGGGGAATGAGAGGAGTGAGGGAGAAAATGAGAGGTGTGAGGGAGAAAATGAGAGATGTGAGGGGGAAAATTAAAGATGTGATTGGGAAAATGAGAGGCGTGATGGGAAAATAAGAGAAGTGACGTGCTATAATTAACCACAGATATTTACTATGCCCAGGCAACGCCGGGCTCTTCAGCTAGTTTTCTATAAAATAGTTTTTATCGTATAAAAAGCGCCAAAACATAAAAAAATGATATAAATGAGGTGTCGCTGTAAACGTACTGACCCGAAGAATAAAACTGCTTTATCTATTTTACCAAACGCGGAACGGTATAAACGTTCCCCCCACAAGAAATTCATGAATAGCTGGTTTTTGTTTATTCTGCCTCACAAAAATCAGAATAAAAAGCGATCAAAAAATGTCACGTGCCTGAAAATGTTACCAATAAAAACGTCAACTCGTCCCGCAAAAAACATGACCTCATATGACTCTGTGGACCAAAATATGGAAAAAAATGTGGTAATGCAAAAAATATTTTTTGCAATAAAGAGCGTCTTTTAGTGTGTGACGGCTGCCAATGATAAAAATCCGCTAGAAAACCCGCTATAAAAGTAAATAAAACCCCCCTTCATCATCCCCTTAGTAAGGGAAACATAAAAAAGGGTTGGAGCTAGGGTTAGGGCTAGGGTTAGGGTTGGGGTTAGGGTTGGGGCTAGGGTTGGGGCTAGGGTTGGGGCTAGGGTTGGGGATAGGGATAGGGTTAGGGCTAGGGTTGGGGCTAGGGTTAGGGCCTTGGTTAGGGTAAGGTTAGGGCTAGGGTTAGGGTTGGGGTTAGGGTTGGGGTTAGGGTTGGGGCTAGGGTTGGGGTTAGGGTTGGGGCTAGGGTTGGGGCTAGGGTTAGGGTTGGGGCTAAAGTTAGAGTTAGGGTTGGGGCTAAAGTTAGGGTTGGGGCTAAAGTTAGGGTTAGGGTTACATTTACGGTTGGGATTAGGGTTAGGGGTGTGTCAGGGTTAGGGGTGTGGTTAGGGTTATGGTTGGGATTAGGGATAGGGGTGTGTTGGGGTTAGGGTTTCAGTTAGAATTGGGGGTTTCCACTGTTTAGGCACATCAGGGCTCTCCAAACGCGACATGGCGTCCGATCTCAATTCCAGCCAATTCTGCATTGAAAAAGTAAAACAGTGGTCCTTCCCTTCCGAGCTCTCCCGTGCGCCCAAACAGGGGTTTACCTCAACATAAGGGGTATCAGCATACTCAGGACAAATTCGACAACAACTTTTGGGGTCCAATTTCTCTTTTTACCCTTGGGAAAATAAAAATTTGGGGCTAAAAAAACATTTTTGTGGGAAAAAAAATTAATTTTTATTTTCACAACTTTGCGTTATAAACTGTAGTGAAAAACTTGGGGATTTAAAGCTGTCAAAACACATCTAGATAAGTTCCTTGGGGGGTCTAGTTTCCAAAATGGTGTCACTTGTGGGGGGTTTCTACTGTTTAGGTGCATCAGGGGCTCTGCAAATGCAACGTGACGCCTGCAGACCAATCCATCTAAGTCTGCATTCCAAATCCAAGGTTTGCCAATCCATCTAAGTCTGCATTCCAAATGACGCTCCTTCCCTTCCGAGCTCTGCCATGCACCCAAATGGTGGTTCTTCCCCACATATGGGGTATCAGCATACTCAGGCCAAATTGCGTAACAACTATTGGGGTCCAATTTCTCTTGTTACCCTTGGGAAAATAAAAATTTGGGGGGCTAAAAAAACATTTTTGTGGGAAAAAAATAATTTTTATTTTCACGACTCTGCGTTATAAACTGTAGTGAAAAACTTGGGGGTTCCAATATATCAAAACACATCTATATAAGTTCCTTAGGGGGTCTAGTTTCCAAAATGGTGTCACTTGTGGGGGATTTCTACTGTTTAGGTGCATCAGGGGCTCTGCAAATGCATTATGATGCCTGCAGATTAATCCATCTAAGTCTGCATTCCAAATCCAAGGTTTGCCATGCGCCCAAACGGTGGTTCCCCCCAACACATGGGGTATCACCATACTCAGGACAAATTGGATAACAACTTTTGGGGTCAAATTTCTTCTATTGCCCTTGGGAAAATACAAAACTGGGGGCTAAAAAATAATTTTTGAGAAAAAAAATAATTTTTATTTTCGCGGCTCTGCATTATAAACTGTAGTGAAACACTTGGGGTTCAAAGCTGTCAAAACACAGCTAGATAAGTTCCTTAGGGGGTGTCCTTTCCAAAATGGTGTCACTTGTGGGGGTTTCTACTGTTTAGGTGCATCAGGGGCTCTGCAAATGTATCGTGACGCCTGCAGACCAATCAATCTAAGTCTGCATTCCAAATGGCGCTCCTTCCCTTCCGAGCTCTGCCATGCGCACAAACGGTGGTTCCCCCCACATATGGGGTGTCAGCGTACTCAGGACAAATTGGATAATAACTTTTGGGGTCGAATTTCTCCTGTAGCCCTTGGGAAAATACAAAATTGGGGGCTGAAATATAATTTTTGTGAAAAAAAAATAAATTATTTTCATGGCTCTGCATTATAAACTGTAGTGAAACACTTGGGGGTTCAAAGCTGTCAAAACACAGCTAGATAAGTTCCTTAGGAGGTGTCCTTTCCAAAATGGTGTCACTTGTGGGGGGTTTCAATGTTTAAGCCCATTAGGGGCTCTCCAAACGTGACATGGTATCCCATCTCAATTCCAGTCAATTTTGCATTGAAAAGTCAAACGGCGCTCCTTCCCTTCCGAGCTCTGCCATGCACCCAAACAGTGGTTTACCCCAACATGTGGGGTATTGGCATACTCAGAACAAATGGCACAACAAATTTTGGGGTCCAATTTCTTCTCTTACCCTTGTGAAAATAAAAAATTGTGGGTGAAAAATCATATTTGTGAACAAATATGATTTTTAATTTTTAAGGCTCTGCATTATAAACTTCTGTGAAGCACTTGGTGGGTTAAAGTGCTCACCACACATGTAGATGAGTTCCTTAGGGGGTCTACTTTCCAAAATGGTGTCACTTGTTGGGGGTTTCGATGTTTAGGGACATCAGGGGCTCTCCAAACGCAACATAGCGTCCCATCTTAATTCCAGTCAATTTTGCATTGAAAAGTCAAACGGCACTCCTTCCCTTCCGAGCTCTTCCGTGCACCCAAACAGTGGTTTACCCCCACATGTGGAGTATCAGCATACTCAGAACAAATGGCACAACAATAGTGTTGAGCGATACCGTCCGATATTTGAAAGTATCGGTATCGGATGGTATCGGCCGATATCCGAAAAATATCGGATATCGCTGATACCGATATCCGATACCAATACAAGTCAATGGGACACAAATATCGGAAGGTATCCTCTATGGTTCCCAGGGTCTGAAGGAGAGGAAACTCTCCTTCAGGCCCTGGGATCCATATTCATGTGTAAAATAAAGAATAAAAATAAAAAATATTGATATACTTACCCTCGGACGCGCCCTGGTTGTCACCGCTGCAACCGCCATGATTCCCTTCCTAAGAATGAGCGCGTTAAGGACCTTCGATGATGTCGCGGCTTGTGATTGGTCGCGTGAGCGTCATCTGACCGCTCACGTGACCAATAACAAGCCGCGATGTCATCGAAGGTCCTTAATGCGCTCATTCTTAGGAAAGTTGCAAAATGTTCAAAATTTTCGCCAAATTTCTGTTTTTTATTTCACAAATAAACGCAAGATATATCAAAGAAATTTTACCACTGTCATGAAGTACAATATGTCACGAGAAAACAATGTCAGAATCGCCAACATCCGTTGAAGCGTTCCAGAGTTATAACCTCATAAATGGACAGTGGTCAGAATTGTAAAAATTGGCCCGGTCATTAACGTGCAAACCACCCTTGGGGCTTAAGGGGTTAAGGGAATGCAGCTCTTGACAGTTCATCACAGAGTCCAGTTTGGCAAGGTCCATGGCCAACACCTTGGCCAAGATAATATACCCCAGGAAAGGCATTGATTCCTGCTCAAACATACACTTCTCTAACTTAGCAAAAAGGGAATTATCGTGTAAGTGTTTGAAGACTTTAGCGACACCTCTTTGGTAAGTATCAATATCTGGAGACTAAATAAGTATATCATCCAGATATCCTACTACCGAGGTGGATAACAACTCCCGAAAGATGTTGTTAACAAAGTCTGTGAAGACAACAGGACCGTTGCAGAGACCGAACGACATTACCAGATACTCATAATTACTGTCTCGAGTGTGAAATGCAGTCTTCCATTCATCCCCTTCTCAAATCCGTATTAAATTGTACGCACTATTTAGATCTAACTTGGAAAATACCCTATCCCCTCAGTCTGTCAAAGAACTCCGAGATGAGTGGCAGGGGGTATTTATTTTTTATTATAATAGCAGTTAACCCCCAATAGTCAATGCATGGACGAAGTTCCCTGCTCTTCTTCTGAACAAAGAAGAAGCCAGCTCCAGCAGGAGACACTGACTTTCTAATAACCCTCTATCCAAATTCTCGTTGATGTATTGGGACATAGTCTCAGTCTCCGGGAGAGAAAGCGGGTAAACACGCCCATGGGATGCTCAGAACCTGGCAAGAGGTCAATAGGACTGTAATATGGGCGATGAGGTGGAAGAGTCTCCTCGGCTATTTTGGAGAACACGTCTGCATATTGCCAATAATGCTTAGGGATAGAGGTTAGATCTGTGGTAATCTCAGATGAACCGATCAGAACCCGACCAGAACCTGGAACCCCAGAAACTGTCCCTCACAAGACCTTCTCCATCCTAATATGCTCCCAGTAGACCAGTCAATGTGAGTGGAATGGTGACGCAACCAAGGTATACCCAACAATACTTCGTCTATATTCTCAGGTATGACCAGTAAGGAAATTATCTCCAGATGTTTTGGAGATATATCAAGGGAGAGCGGAATGGTCTGATGTGTGATGAGAGGATAGAGCAGAACCATTTACCACCCTGATGGTAATCGGCTTGAAGCGCATTACTAAAGGTATTGTGTGCCGTTGGGCAAAAGCAGAGGACATAAAATTACCCTCAGCCCTGGAATCCATGCAAACCTCAGTAGTGTGGGAGGTCGATCTATAAGAAACGTTAGTTTGGAGGACATCTCTGCCATGCCTAGTGAGCCTCCTCTGATAGCCACTATACGCAGTCCTTTTCCTGCCGCTGGGGATACCTGTTGGTGTAGTGGCCTGGCTGCCTACA
This sequence comes from Ranitomeya imitator, assembly GCF_032444005.1. NCBI lineage: Eukaryota > Metazoa > Chordata > Amphibia > Anura > Dendrobatidae > Ranitomeya > Ranitomeya imitator. The sequence goes on along the minus strand of NC_091285.1, from coordinate 473,054,668 downwards.
GGTATAGCAGGTTGGCTGTGTGTGAGCTGAACGAGACCTAGATTCCACTCATGATACTGTACCTCCATGGCCTCCAACCTTCATTCGCATGCCGAAGGTCTATGCAGGTAGAGACTGATATTAAATCCTTCAGTGTGGCAGGAATCTCCCTAGTGGCCAGGGCATCCTTTACATGATCAGCTAGCCCCTTCCAGAATACCGAGATTAAGACTTTATCCGACCACTCCAACTCGGTTGCTAAAGTCCGAAATTGGATGGCAAACTTGGCTGACCATGGAGAAGCCCTATATTAAAGCCAAGAGTTGGAGCATGGTATCATGGGTAACACGAAGTCCTAAGAAGACCTGTTTCAGTGCGCTCAAAAAGCAAGAGACGCTCTGCATCACATGGTCATTGCGCTCACACAGCGGCGTAGCCCACTCCAACTCCCCCTGTCCATTAATATGGAGACCACAAACCCCACCTTAGCCTGCTCTGATGGGAAACATGATGCCAGTAGCTTCAAATGAATGGTGCACTGATTCCCGAATCCCCGAAAGACTTTGCTGTCCCTCGAGAACTGATCGGGCAAGGGAATGTGTGTGAGAGACGGAACAGGGGTGGTAGTGGAAATTCTATACATAGCTTCACTGGCTGCTTGAGCCACTAGTGTGGTAACATCCACTGCTGTAGTCATGCTCTCTATAGTGGACAACCTGGCCTCCAGCTGCTAGATGTATGGCTGTAAATGCTGCTCATCCACCATTGCTAGCCTGACCCTGGCACTAAGATACTCTTAGGGTTAACGGATTGCACTAAATGTAAATTATGATGAAGTGTGAGATTTTCTCACAGGCTTGCAAAATGGACATATAACGGTTTTTCCACCTGAAAAAATTTTAATCTTCAACAAGAACATTATTTAATGGCCCTAAAACAGGTGCCACCCACCAATCTATGCAATAGAGTCCCTGCTTGTGTTGGTGCACTTCGGATTGATGAGCAACTTGTCTGATCTACTGACTTTTAACACCACAGAGTGTGTGCTTTACAACTGGGTACTTTCCCAACATTTTGGCCAGCCATACCCAGTTATTGCAGATCCGAGGAGGCGGAGACGGATGTGGGTACATCCACTTCTAAAGCAACGGATCAATAAAGGCCATTTCAGCCATCTGTATGCTGCTCTGAGGACAAATCCTGACAAGTTCTTCAACTATTGTCGGATGAGGATTCAAACCTTTGATATTTTGTTGGAGATTTTGCGACCAGGGATCACGAAGAAGGACACCAGGATGCACAAATCTATTTCAGCAGAGGAGCGCCTTATCCTTACCTTACGGTATGAATAAATACTCTTTGTCCAAAATAATTTAACACTTTAATGTTGTTACCCCTTTTTCCAATTAGCTAATTAAATGGTTATGTAACTTCCACATCATTTGGCCTTCTTTTATAATATTTAATTTTGGCAAAGATCAAAGCCATTGCATGTCCTTAATGTTTGAATAATCATGCCATCTTAGTTACAGTATATGTATTTTTTTGGCCCATATAACACTGTATTGTGTTCATTTTATATTTTTAAATAATACTCTGTTTTCTTTTAGCTTCCTTGCCACTGGCCTATCATATGCGGCACTGCATTTAGAGTTTTTACTGGGCAAATCTACAATTTCTGGAATTGTGCGGGATACATGCACGGAAATCTGGAGAAGACTCCATCAAGAGGTGATGCCTAAACCCAAAATGGCAGACTGGTTACGTATTGCACAAGGATTTCAGGACACCTGCCATTTTCCGCACTGTATTGGGGCACTTGACGGAAAGCACATCCGTGTGCGTAAGCCGCCAGGTTCAGGGACCCAATTCTATAATTATAAACAGTTTTTCTCTATAGTGCTGTTGGCCCTAGTCAACAGCAACTACAGGTTTATAACTGTAGATATTGGGGCCTATGGGAGAACTGGAGACTCTAGAGTCTTCAGTTCTTCCATTATGGGTCGGCGGCTGCGCAACAATGAATTGGATCTCTCACCCCCAAGTCACATACCAGGGGCTAATTTGGATGCGGTGCCTTACATGATGGTAGCAGATGAGGCGTTTCAATTATCAAGGAACGTCATGAGGCCCTATCCACGGAGAGGCCTGGACTACCGGCGCAGAATTTTTAATTTGCATCTTTCCCGTGCCCACCGTCTGGTAGAGTGTTCATTCCGCATTCTCAGTGCAAAATGGCAGTTACTTAAGTCTGCAATCCAACTGAGTGAAGGCAATGTCAATGGCGTGATAAAAGCATGTGTTGTTCTTCACAACTTTACAAGATACCATGATTGCCCACCATCTGCTGCAGATGAAATTGATTCTGGAAATACTGTCTTGTCAACTACATGTGTTCTTCCTTCACGTCGTCAGCCCTCAGGCCTAAAAGTTCGTGATGTTTTAACCAATTTTTTTGTGTCACCAGAGGGATCGACTGTTTGGCAAGACAATGCTGTTTTGCTGTAAAGTTTAGTTATATTGTAAGTTAATAAATACCATAATTTTCCTGTTTGAATTGTGTAGTATGTTTCTCTGTCTGAAATTAGCTAAGTGTGTAAAGTTGTCACATCATGTATGTAGTTGGACCAATACATAACACTCAGATTTGTTAACCAATTTTTACTGCTCAAAGCATATATAAATTTTCAAAAAACATATTCTCAGCATATGTAATTTGAGCCATATAAAACAGAGGAAACCAGACAGATGAACATGCCAAGGTCACAAATAACTTAGCCCATACAAAAGCCTAAATGACAGGCCAAAAAAAATGTCCAAACAAATTACAGGTTCGGGTAGGTTGGGGGTGGTGATGGTGATGGCGGGTGTCCAGCATGTGCGGAACTTTGCCTAGGTGGTTGACCAACCAGACTGTCAACCTGTGGTATTTGTTATGATCTGGTGGTTTAGGAGCAACATGGGACGAGCTCTGAAGGAAGTGGTACCTGTACTGACCGCAGTCCCTAAGCTCAACACAACACTAGAAGTAGCCGTGGGATGCTCCAGACACTCCCTAGGCACCTTGTCACAGCCTGAGAACTAACTTCCCCTAAAGATAGAAACAGGAAAACTATCTTGCCTCAGAGAAAATCCCCAAAGGATAGATAGCCCCCCACAAGTAATGACTGTGAGTGGAGAGGGAAAAGACATACACAGAATGAAACCAGGATGAGCACAGGAGGCCAGTCTAGCTAGATAGATAGGACAGGATGGAATACTGTGCGGTCAGTATAAAACACTACAAAAAATCCACACAGAGTTTACAAAAATCTCCACACCTGACTAAAGGTGTGGAGGGTAAATCTGCTTCCCAGAGCTTCCAGCTACACAGAATTAATTCATGCTGACAAGCTGGACAAACATAGAAAGCACAGAACGGATAAGTCCACAACCTGTGGACAGAAAAGAGCAAGCAAGGACTTAGCTTTGCTGAACTGGTCAGGATAACAGGGAAATCCAAAGAGATGTGAATCCAACCAGGAACCATTGACAAGTGGCACTGGCTGAAGAGAGAGCCAGGCATAAATAGCCGAGCAGAAAGACAATCAGTGGAAGCAGCTGCAGACTGCTAAATCCAAGGAGCAGCCATACCACTTAAAACCACCGGAGGGAGCCCAAGAGCAGAGCTCACAAAAGTGCCACTTACAACCACCGGAGGGAGCCCAAGAGCGGAATTCACAACAGTACCACCCTTTGAGGAGGGGTCACCGAACCCTCACCAGAGCCCCCAGGCCGATCAGGACGAGCCAAGTGAAAAGCACGAACCAAATCGGCGGCATGGACATCGGAGGCAACAACCCAAGAATTATCCTCCTGGCCATAACCCTTCCACTTGACAAGATACTGAAGCCTCCGCCTCGAAAAATGAGAATCCAAAATTTTCTCAACCTCATATTCCAACTCTCCCTCAACCAACACCGGGGCAGGAGGATCAACCGAGGGAACAACGGGCACCACATATCTCTGCAACAAAGATCTATGGAAAACATTATGAATGGCAAAAGAGGCTGGAAGAGCCAAACGAAAAGACACCGGATTGATAATTTCAGAAATTTTATAAGGACCAATAAACCGAGGCTTAAACTTAGGAGAAGAAACCTTCATAGGAACATGACGAGAAGACAACAAAACCAAATCCCCCACTCGAAGCCGGGGACCAACACACCGACGGCGATTAGCAAAACGTTGAGCCTTTTCCTGAGACAACGTCAAATTGTCCACCACATGAGTCCAAATCTGCTGCAGCCTGTCCACCACAGAATCCACACCAGGACAATCAGAAGGCTCAACCTGCCCCGAAGAAAAACGAGGATGAAAACCAAAATTACAAAAGAAAGGTGAAACCAAAGTAGCCGAACTAGCCCGATTATTAAGGGCAAACTCGGCCAACGGCAAGAAAGCCACCCAATCATCCTGATCAGCAGACACAAAGCATCTCAAATAGGTTTCCAAAGTCTGATTAGTTCGCTCAGTTTGGCCATTAGTCTGAGGATGAAATGCCGAACAAAAAGACAAATCAATGCCCGTCCTAGCACAAAAGGCCCGCCAAAACCTAGAGACAAACTGAGAACCTCTGTCAGACACAATATTCTCCGGAATGCCATGGCCATGCAAACGAACCACATGCTGAAAAAATAATGGAACCAAATCTGAGGAGGAAGGCAACTTAGGCAAAGGTACCAGATGGACCATTTTAGAGAACCGGTCACAAACAACCCAGATAACAGACATCTTCTTGGAAACAGGAAGATCGGAAATAAAATCCATGGAAATATGCGTCCATGGCCTCTCAGGGACCGGCAAAGGCAAAAGTAACCCACTAGCGTGGGAACAGCAAGGCTTGGCCCGGGCGCAAGTCCCAAAGGACTGCACAAAAGCACGCACATCGCGCGAGAAGGAAGGCCACCAAAAGGACCTAGCAACCAAATCTCTGGTACCAAAAATCCCAGGATGACCAGCCAACACTGAACAATGAACCTCAGAAATCACCTTACTTGTCCATCCATCAGGAACAAACAGCTTCCCCACTGGACAGCGGTCAGGCCTATCAGCCTGAAATTCCCGAAGCACCCGCCGCAAATCAGGGGAGATGGCAGAAAGAATCACCCCTTCCTTAAGAATGCCAACCGGCTCAAGGACTCCAGGAGAATCAGGCGAAAAACTCCTAGAGAGGGCATCAGCCTTAACATTCTTAGATCCCTGACGATACTAGACCACAAAATCAAAACGGGAGAAAAACAGGGACCATCGAGCCTGTCTAGGATTCAGCCGCTTGGCCGACTTGAGGTAAATCAGATTCTTATGATCAGTCAAGACCAAAACGCGGTGCTTAGCTCCCTCAAGCCAATGTCGCCACTCCTCAAACGCCCACTTCATAGCCAACAACTCCTGATTGCTGACATCATAATTGCGTTCCGCAGGCGAAAACTTTCTAGAAAAAAAAGCACACGGTTTCATCAAAGAACCATCAGAATCCCTCTGAGACAAAATGGCCCCTGCCCCAATCTCAGAAGCGTCAACCTCAACCTGAAAAGGAAGTGAAACATCCGGCTGACGCAACACAGGGGCAGAAGTAAATCGGCGTTTAAGCTCCCGAAAGGCCTCAACAGCCGCAGAGGACCAATTCGTCACATCAGCGCCTTTCTTCGTCAAATGAGTAAGGGGCTTAACCACACTGGAAAAGTTGGCAATGAAACGGCGATAGAAATTAGCAAAGCCCAAAAATTTTTGAAGGCTCTTCACAGATGTGGGTTGAATCCAGTCATGAATAGCTTGGACCTTAACAGGATCCATTTCCATAGATGAGGGAGAAAAAATAAAACCCAAAAAAAGAGACCTTCTGAACTCCGAATAGGCACTTAGACCCCTTCACAAATAAAGCATTATCACGAAGGATCTGGAACACCATCCTTACCTGCTTCACATGAGACTCCCAATCATCGGAAAAAATCAAAATATCATCCAAATATACAACCATGAATTTATCAACATAATTGCGGAAAATATCATGCATGAAGGATTGGAACACAGATGGAGCATTAGAGAGCCCGAATGGCATCACAAGGTATTCAAAATGGCCTTCGGGCGTATTAAATGCAGTTTTCCATTCGTCACCCTGTTTAATACGAACAAGATAATATGCCCCTCGGAGGTCAATCTTAGTTAACCAACTAGCCCCCTTGATCTGAGCAAACAAATCAGAAAGCAAAGGCAAGGGGTATTGGAATTTGACCATGATCTTATTAAGAAGACAATAATCTATACAGGGTCTCAAGGAGCCATCCTTCTTAGCAACAAAAAAGAAACCCGCTCCCAATGGTGACGAAGACAGCCGAATATGCCCCTTCTCCAAAGATTCCTTAACATAGCTCCGCATGGTGGCATGCTCTAGCACAGACAAATTGAAAAGTCGGCCCTTAGGGAACTTACAACCAGGAATCAAGTTAATAGCACAATCACAGTCCCTATGTGGAGCAAGGGAACTGGACTTGGGCTCATCAAATACATCCTGGAAATCTGACAAAAACTCAGGGACCTCAGAAGAGGGGGAAGAGGAAATTGACATCAAAGGAACGTCACTATGTACCCCTTGACAACCCCAACTAGTCACAGACATAGTTTTCCAATCCAGCACTGGATTATGTTCCTGTAACCATGGAAAACCCAGTACAACAACATCATGCAGGTTATGCAACACCAAAAAACGGCAATTTTCCTGATGTGCAGGAGCCATGTACATGGTCATCTGCGTCCAGTACTGAGGTTTATCCTTGGCCAATGGTGTAGCATCAATGCCCCTCAAAGGAATAGGGCTCTGCAAAGGCTGCAAGGAAAAACCACAGCGCCTGGCGAATTCTAAGTCCATTAAGTTCAGGGCAGCGCCTGAATCCACAAATGCCATGACAGAAAAGGACGACAATGAGCAAATCAGGGTCAGAGATAAAAGAAATTTAGGCTGTACAGTAATAATGGTAACAGACCTAGCGACCCTCCTAGTACGTTTAGGGCAAACAGAAATAACATGAGCAGAATCACCACAGTAAAAGCACAGCCTATTCTGACGTCTGAATTCCTGCCGTTCTGTTCTAGTCAAAATCCTATCACATTGCATAGGTTCAGGACTCTGCTCAGAGGACACTGCCATATGGTGCATAGCTTTGCGCTCGCGCAGACGCCGATCAATCTGAATGGCTAGAGACATAGATCTTTAAGGGCTTCAGAAAGACCTTTTCTGAAAATAGCAGCCAGAGCATCCTCATTCCATTTAGTGAGCACAGACCATTTCCTAAATTTCTGGCAGTATAATTCAGCCGCTTCCTGACCTTGACACAGGGCCAACAGGGTTTTTTCTGCATGATCCACAGAATTAGGTTCACCATACAATAATCCGAGCGCTTGAAAAAATGCGTCTACATTCAGCAATGCCGGATCCCCTGATTCAAGGGAGAATGCCCAGTCCTGAGGGTCACCACGCAGCAAGGATATGATGATTTAAGATGCATTTAATTCATTTTTGGCCACTTGTACTGTTATGATCTGGTGGTTTAGGAGCAACATGGGATGAGCTCTGAAGGAAGTGGTACCTGTACTGACCGCAGTCCCTAAGCTCAACACAACACTAGAAGTAGCCGTGGGATGCTCCAGACACTCCCTAGGCACCTCGTCACAGCCTGAGAACTAACTACCCCTAAAGATAGAAACAGTTAAACTATCTTGCCTCAGAGAAAATCCCCAAAGGATAGATAGCCCCCCACAAGTAATGACTGTGAGTGGAGAGGGAACAGACATACACAGAATGAATCCAGGATGAGCACAGGAGGCCAGTCTAGCTAGATAGATAGGACAGGATGGAATACTGTGCGGTCAGTATAAAACACTACAAAAAATTCACACAGAGTTTACAAAACTCTCCACACCTGACTAAAGGTGTGGAGGGTAAATCTGCTTCCCAGAGCTTCCAGCTACACAGAATTAATTCATACTGACAAGCTGGACAAACATAGAAAGCACAAAACGGATAAGTCCACACCCTGTGGACAGAAAAGAGCAAGCAAAGACTTAGCTTTGCTGAACTGGTCAGGATAACAGGGAAATCCAAAGAGATGTGAATCCAACCAGGAACCATTGACAAGTGGCACTGGCTGAAGAGAGAGCCAGGCATAAATAGCCGAGCAGAAAGACAATCAGTGGAAGCAGCTGCAGACTGCTAAATCCAAGGAGCAGCCATACCACTTAAAACCACCGGAGGGAGCCCAAGAGCAGAGCTCACAAAAGTGCCACTTACAATGACCGGAGGGAGCCCAAGAGCGGAATTCACAACAGGTATTGCAGATATATATGTTGCGGCAAGTTTCTATCCTTTGTATGAGGTAACACTTGATGTTGAGGGTAGAAGGGCATCAAGTCCTGGGTACTGGATTGTCCCATTTGGTCAGACCCCACAATATGGCCATGTCGAGCAGACACATGTTGGGACCAGCCTCCAAACATGTGTCTGTTCAAGTGGTCATATTGGGCAGTTGCAGGAAAATCATAAATTGGCCTGTTTTGGGGTTGTTGGGTGCTTTGGGCAGGCTGCTGTTGTGGAGCTATATGTGGCGGGGGTGGTGCTGCAACTGTTTGGGTTTGGTCCTGTGGAAGGTCTTGGTAGCTGACATTTGCCACCGTTCGAGGTAATTAGAAACATGAGTCGGGTTGTTTGGGGGTGTGGGCGCATCTAGAGCAATTTGGATACAACCTCTGGTCCGCAGCCTGAGCGAGCGTGGAATGGGTCGTAAATAGCGGGCAAGACTGCGGAAGTACGCTTCCTCCCCATCGTCATGGGCAGCCCTGGACAAATAGTCCAACACCCCTGTATCCACTTGCCTCCTGGTGCCAATGTTAGAAGTCACCCTTCTGCACCAACCACGAAGACACAAAAGAGAATAGTAAAACCAAAAACACTCAGTTTGAAAAAATGTTGCAGTAATCCGCAAGTGCTAGTAAAAGATGTAAAAAACAGGGTATTTGGTTGATACGTTTTTTGCAAAAAATGTATACTAAGCTGCTCTACCAATCTTCACGGTATACCCTTATCAGAGCAGTCCTAACTAATGTATGCAATCCCTATCTGATGTATTTAAAAACCTGATCATCTGTATATAACCTGTGTGAACAGGGTTCAGAAAGGAAAAATCCATGTGTGCATACAGGGTAGAACAGCTATTGTGCAGATAGCCCAAGAGGAGTGGTGGAACTCCCCAGTCTTGTAGACACAAGAGAACAATTATGGAAACAGGAACACATGGGCTACTTGCACAGTGAACAAGTCTGTATGATCATGTTCACACACCACCAAGAAACCTGAAGACACAAAAGAGAATAGTAAAACCAAAAACACTCAGTTTGAAAAAATGTTGCAGTAATCCGCAAGTGCTAGTAAAAGATGTAAAAAACAGGGTATTTGGTTGATACGTTTTTTGCAAAAAATGTATACTAAGCTGCTCTACCAATCTTCACGGTATACCCTTATCAGAGCAGTCCTAACTAATGTATGCAATCCCTATCTGATGTATTTAAAAACCTGATCATCTGTATATAACCTGTGTGAACAGGGTTCAGAAAGGAAAAATCCATGTGTGCATACAGGGTAGAACAGCTATTGTGCAGATAGCCCAAGAGGAGTGGTGGAACTCCCCAGTCTTGTAGACACAAGAGAACAATTATGGAAACAGGAACACATGGGCTACTTGCACAGTGAACAAGTCTGTATGATCATGTTCACACACCACCAAGAAACCTGAAGACACAAAAGAGAATAGTAAAACCAAAAACACTCAGTTTGAAAAAATGTTGCAGTAATCCGCAAGTGCTAGTAAAAGATGTAAAAAACAGGGTATTTGGTTGATACGTTTTTTGCAAAAAATGTATACTAAGCTGCTCTACCAATCTTCACGGTATACCCTTATCAGAGCAGTCCTAACTAATGTATGCAATCCCTATCTGATGTATTTAAAAACCTGATCATCTGTATATAACCTGTGTGAACAGGGTTCAGAAAGGAAAAATCCATGTGTGCATACAGGGTAGAACAGCTATTGTGCAGATAGCCCAAGAGGAGTGGTGGAACTCCCCAGTCTTGTAGACACAAGAGAACAATTATGGAAACAGGAACACATGGGCTACTTGCACAGTGAACAAGTCTGTATGATCATGTTCACACACCACCAAGAAACCTGAAGACACAAAAGAGAATAGTAAAACCAAAAACACTCAGTTTGAAAAAATGTTGCAGTAATCCGCAAGTGCTAGTAAAAGATGTAAAAAACAGGGTATTTGGTTGATACGTTTTTTGCAAAAAATGTATACTAAGCTGCTCTACCAATCTTCACGGTATACCCTTATCAGAGCAGTCCTAACTAATGTATGCAATCCCTATCTGATGTATTTAAAAACCTGATCATCTGTATATAACCTGTGTGAACAGGGTTCAGAAAGGAAAAATCCATGTGTGCATACAGGGTAGAACAGCTATTGTGCAGATAGCCCAAGAGGAGTGGTGGAACTCCCCAGTCTTGTAGACACAAGAGAACAATTATGGAAACAGGAACACATGGGCTACTTGCACAGTGAACAAGTCTGTATGATCATGTTCACACACCACCAAGAAACCTGAAGACACAAAAGTTTGGTCTTGTAGTAGGCTGTGGTGATGTATCCAGAGCCAAGATTGGACTGCTGATCTGGGCTCCTTCCTCCACCTCTGGATTTGCCTCCTGTGTGGCAGAAGATGCTGCTGCTGGTTGTGGTGGTGGTGGTGGTGGTGGTTGGTTGCTGCCTGTTGCTTGGCCAGATGGTCCAGCCATTTCGACACCTTCACCAACGGGGTCAATCACCAACTCAGAGTCAGATGCAGTCTCCCTTTCTGTCAGATTGGACTCTGGTCTGTATTTCACAAATGAATTTTTTTAAAAAAAATTAGATACATATTCACGTAATAAGATGTGTTAAATATTTTGAGACATGCATGCACTTACGGTCTGAGCTCCATCACCGGTGCAAGAAAATTAAGCCGATCAAAATAAAGATATTTTCTTTTTTTTGTTGCTGCATCACCACTCCACCCAGAAACTTGATGTTCATGTCGGTATTGGTCCCGACAACTCCACCAGCGTCTAGTGACATCATTGACTGCAAAGATCACAAATTTTTTGATTAAATATCAAGCACATAACTCAAACCGTTACATGGTTTGCAATCACACATGGGCCCTGGAGCCTAGGGGGACCTAAAATTCCTTTGGGCCTATATTAAAGAACTATAGCTACTACATTTCATCCATATATGTGTGTCTTGGTAATGTTTTTGCATCTTCAACCAAGAGCTTGGATCATTTACTTCACTCATGAACACACCACATATGATGTGTTCATGCTTATTTTTATCAGGAACCCAATATAAACCTCATTTTTTGTTAAAGGATGGTACTTACAAATTTCTTGCTGAACCTCTTGAGGTCGCTCATCAAAATCGGGAAACATGTGGCGACAGATTGACCTCCATGCTGCGTCTTTACGTGCACGGTCCGCATAATGTGCGTCGCGTTGGTCCCATAATTCTGGTCTATCATGGACCAGAGCAATCAGCATCTCCACATTTATATGCCTGGTCATGCTGCTACACAGTACACTCCGTGGAGGCGTGCTTCCTGCTTTTCAATCCAGCGTGGGCCAGAAATTAGCATGCCAGAGCTTCCTGATAATGGATGATTCAATTTCCTGTCACCTGGAGAAGTCTTCCGTATTTCTCGCAATGCACACGCATGGTCCGTATGTAATCCGATTTTTTATTGCACCCATAGACTTGCATTGGCGATTCTCGGCCGAGATACTCTGACAATCGCAGCATGCTCTGATTTCACTCGGATCCGGAATACGGCCGAGAAAAAATCAGTTGATGGGAGTTGCATCATAGATTAACATTGGGGCGAGTGCTATGCGATTTTTTAGCCCATTGCACTCATCCGTATTACGGTCTAGTGTGACCCCGGCCGTAGGGTGATTCTTGGACTTAGCCTCTGGAATGCCTGTTTGCGCTGCCTATTGCTAGTTACAATAGCTTTGGCTGGAGAGCCAGTAGTAACCAAGCGAACAGCATGAGTTTGGGCAAGGCGCTGAGACTGATGTATTTGCTGAGCAGCTCCCACTGTGGCTGAAGCAGAATGGGAGACTACACAGGCAGAGAAAGGCTTGGGATCTTCCCCATGCAGTGGGTGAATCCCAGCGTCTAATAACATGTGCACAACCCTTTCATGTGAAAGCTGTCACCACATGTACCGGAGACATGGACATGTGAAAGAGGCCTTAAACAGTGCATAAATTGGTAGTGCACATCTTTGTTAATTAAATCACTGTTTGTTCAAATTTATAGGGATGCGTGAATTTCAGGAAATTCATCTCAAAGTCAATTCACTAATCTCTTGATAGAAATTTTTGTTTTAATTTTCAAAGCTTTACATTACTTCAAATTACTAAAATTAAAACATTACAAAGCATTACTAGTGCAGATATACAGTATGCAACATTGGTTGAATATATTTTTTTTATTAAAGTATTTTCATGTTTGTTTTTTAAAATTTCTCTACCATGATGCTGACATTAGTTGAAAGTGTTAGGGCTAATTTGACTTCTTAGTTAATTTTCTGATCAAAACGCATGTTATATTTTTAACTCTACCTTGCTTTCTGTAAGTCTGCTATTTATTGTAGGCGGCTGCAGCTTAACTATAGTGCTCCAGGCTCCCCCATCTGTTCCACACATCTGTTTGGAGTGTAAAATCAGCCCTAAAGTCCATTAGCCCCTTTGGCTTAGTAATAAGTGCCAATATGAAGAGTGTTAAGTGAAAGCACTTTCTAGTTTTTGCAATGTATTAAGATTGTTTATTAGGGGATATTCACATGCAACAGATTTGTTGCAGAATTTTCTCTCACTGTCTCGCTTATCTGAATTGAATTTGCAGGAATCCACATGCTTCCTGGTAAAGCAATGCAATTAAAAAAAAAATAAAACTGTAAAAATAAAAAAAATGCAAAAGTATCTGCATCATGCACATATTTTCTTATTAAGATTTATCCATTAGTTTCAACCATGCTATATCATCCTTAAAATTGTAAATGAATAAGGACTCATTCATATGCCATTGTTGCATATATGTTTTAGGTCACTTTCTTCCACAGATACCACATGTGCTCATTGTAATCTATGGTTCTATTCATATGTCCATTTTTGTTTATTCACGGACTGCGTGTCCATGCATAATACATGATGATAAGGGTTAATACAAGTCTATGGGTCCATGAAAAACACATACAACATGCCTCATCAATGTGCTGTTAGTATCTAATATGTAAAGTATAGCAGAAGCAATCTCATTTATTTTTTTATCCATCCATGAAAACCACTGTTGACACATCGATTGTAAAAACGAACACACTGATGCAAAATATTTATGACACTGGTACCATTTTTTTCAAATACATGTTTAACTATGGACGTGTGAATGGAAGCAACATGACGGCTTGTACAGAAGCAAATTGTACAAAGAGAAAATAAATACTTTACAAAACTATATATTTGTAAAAGTTGGAAATTACAATCATTCTACGACTATCCATGTCATGTTGGGCTTTATGTATGTGTATTTTTATGGGTAACATGTTTTTTTGTCTTAATCCCCTCTTCATTGGATGCCCTTCAGATTCCCTTATGGTGGGTTCACACAATGAGATCACATTTCATATTTTTCTCCAAAGAATGCTGGCAAAAACACATGAAGTCCTGTCAATTATTGAATTTGCACCTGTTTTTTGCCAAGCTTTTATTCTTTTGTGCCTTTGTTATGTATTATTCATCTTTCCATTTGTGTTTAAGCCCATTTATAATTTGTTCAGTTTACCTGTTTTGTTTTCATTACTTTCACACTGTGGGCAGAGTTTAGTCTTTCCAGATGTTTTGCCAGATTCATCATTTGCAAACTTTTATGAAATTGCTAATATTTTCGCAAATGTACTCCAGTCTTCAATGTATACCAGGCAGTTTTGCTCCATTTTGTGAAATGTGAAACTTTTTGCGCTAAAAAGTTGCAAAGAAAACCTAAAGATAAAAATGATTAAAGACCATTTTTGACTTTGCGCAACATTCATCATGAACTATTTTGAAGAATTTGGTTCAAAAACTGGCTAATTACCCCATTACCAGAATACCACAAGACAAAAACAGAAAACTAACTCAAGTAGCATAAGTGAAGAATCAGGGTCATTTTTCTTAGTGCAATTTTGAAAACTTGCTGCAAAGAATGCACTGTAACCTCATTCTGTGAGCCCACCCTCAGGCTTTTTTTCAAGCACTTTTTTCAAATTTTTTGTCAGAAAAAATTATCTGCATTTTCAACAATAGTAATAATGTTTTAGAACTCATAAATGCTAAAGATAATTAAATGTATTCAATACAAATTACAATTTAATTTTATGACAATGTGGAATTTGATTTGTCCCCCAAAAATGCCGCCACTATTTTACACATTGCAGATGATTAGATCAGTCATGGATAGGTTGACATGACCTTATGGATGTCCGTATGGACGTCCTGATATTGCCTTGCAGCTATCACATCCTATGGTATAGAGTAGCATTTTCAGGAGAGACTAGCCTCGCTTGTATAAAAGTACAAATCATGTTAAAGTGATTTTAGTGAGAGTATATGAGAGGTTACAGCTCAGCAGCAATGATAGGAAAAAAGCCCTAAAACTTTGGACAAATACTTCAAAGAGTAATATGTTGAATAACTTCAGCAGTGAAGAAGATGAATGTTGCAGTCTGTGAATAAGGGCTCATACTCACATGCGAGAAACTTACACGTCAATACCCGACACTGCCACCGGAACTCAGAAGCGGAGCGTTCAGCGCATGTATTGCTATGCGGTCGCACGCTCCGATCTGAGTGCCGGGTGCAGTGCTGGATATTGACATGCGAGACTCATCCGAGTTTCTCGTATGTGAGTATGAGCCCTAGTTCAGAGATTCCATTAATAGGTGGGGAGAAAGATAAGAAAGGCACTAGCAACAGCAGTGGCAGACTCAGTGTGATTGATCAGTGATATAGTGTAGTAAGCATCTATCTCGTGGCATTTGAATTAAAATAACACTTTTTTTTCCCATTTTTAATGCATTAAAAAAGCAGATGCAAGGCAGTGCAATATTTTTTACAAAGCCCCAATGAAAACAGTGAGAGAAAATATGCTAGCTTGCTAAACCCATGAAAACAGCGACAGAAGTTACACTATGTTAGCTTGCTACACAAGAACTGTACTGAGTTTTTGTATTTATCTTGAGATCATTTTTCTGAAGAGAGATTTTTTTTAATAGAAAAGGAAGTTCTTCAAAATCAAGACATTTGATTGTAATTATCTACCTTTAAAATGTGCGCTTTTTTGCACATCTATATTCCTAGTTAAAATTTATATCTGTACCCTACATATATAATTTCCTGTTGCAGGTGTTGACTTTTTTGTCATGTAATTTCCTATCATTTCTTATTTTGGCATTTTCTGGAAAGGGTGTTGAATTTTGATGAAAAAAAAAATGGAACAAAAGACAAATAATGTAGGCATTTACTTGAATATTTCAGATTTTCACATCAGCTTTACTAGAACAATTTCACAATTGTACACTAAACACCTATACAGAAGCTTGACACCACTTTTTGTTGGCAGACATGCAACGGATAAAGACTTATTTGTGTGCAGGAGGAGTTTACACTTTTCTGACAGTAGATGGTGATGTTGTTACTGTTATATGCTTAAGGTACCTTCACACTCAGCAACTTTACAACGAGAACAACAACGATCCGTGACGTTGCAGCGTCCTGGATAGCGATCTTGTTGTGTTTGACACGCAGCAGCGATCAGGATACCGCTGTGACATCGCTGGTCGGAGCTAGAAGTCCAGAACTTTATTTGGTCATCAGGTCGGTGTGTATCTTCATGTTTGACAGCAAAAGCAACGATGCCAGCAATGATTTTACATGGAGCTAACAACCAGCGAGAATGATAAGTGAGTCGCCATTACATCACTGGATCGCTCCTGCATCGTTCTGGAGTTGCTGTGTTTGACGTCTCTACAGCGACCTAAACAGCGACGCTCCAGCGTTGTCTATATCGCTGCAGCATCGCTGAGTGTGACGGTACCTTTAGTTGAATGTAATGCATATACTTGTTGTACTTTGGTTTCCCTTTCTCTCTGGTAAAAGGTCTTTCAGATTTCCTGTTATGCTTGTATTAAGAAACTGATGCATGTCGCTCATGTTCTGTTAAGATAAAAGTTGAATTACCCCATATAATCTACTCTCACAAGTTTCTTCTGCAACCAAACTGTAAAACAGGTTATGGGTCCAGCATAGAAGACAAAGGGACTTGATGAATGCAAAAGAATACTTCAGTGCAATTCTCTCCAAACAAGTAATACAAATAAGTTAAAGATGAGCAGCAGTTCAGAGCTGAGACTCACAATAGCTAAGCAGAACAATGAGAACTATCAGTTATGGAAGTTCAAAGTGTAGATGTTATTGTCTAAAGATGATTTATAGGAGGTAATCACTACAGACAGACCCAATGAAAATAATCAGACATGGGATAAGAAAAACATAGACGCAAGAGCTACTGTCAGCTTATTAGTGGAGGATTATGAGTTAATCCACATAAGGAATGAGAATACAGCAAAGGGAATGTGGGAAGCATTGAGAAAGTTACATGAAAGATTCAGCTTAAAGCACAAACTATTCCTGCTAACAAGACTTTACAAGATGAGATTAAGTGCAAGGAAAGACATGCAGGGGCATATATACTTCATGATGGAGGTGGTAGTACAGCTGAGATCAGTCAGTGAAGGCATTAAGGAAAGTCATATAGAAGCATTGTGCAGTTTACTACTGTAGATTCATGCACTGCTCTGGTAAATGCACCAGAGACAAGACCTGAAGCAGACATTACACTAGAGTTTGTAAAAACCAGACTTATAGATGAATATCATAGAAGGAAAGAGCAAACAAATGATTCCACTGAAACGGATAGTGAAAAAGCTCTTAAAGGGACAGATAAGAAGCCCATAATACAGAGACAAGAGAATGTTTCAGATGTAAGAAAAATGGACATTTAAAGAAAGACTGTACAATATGGAAAGCAGAAGAACAAAAATTACACCAAAAGAAGAATAAACAGAAAGTAAAAAGCACAGTTTCTAACCGACATGCAGATCACTGGAATGGTACATTTAAAGTAACTGACAAAGAGTCATTGTCAGGCCGCAGAAGGTATTGGTCAAGGAATGCTAATCTGTCCTGGTAGGCATAATTCAAAATTACTAGTAAAGCATGTAATATATGTTCCAGGACTAGAAGGAGGATTGTTATCCATAAAGCGTCTGACAGCCAAAGGACTTACTGTAAAATTCAAAGATGATAATTGTACAATCCTAGCGGGAGATAAGGTAATAATTAATGTCAAAGCAGGTGAACAATTTTATCACCTAGACACATTAAAGGAACAGATTATGTACACATGATCACAAGAATTGTATTCACATGTGGCATAGATGTCTAGAACACAGACATCCTGAGAGTATAATGGCATTACAAAAGAAGAATTTGACAAAAGACCTCTTGATATCTGATTGCTCAATTACCGTAAAATGTGAATGTTGTATAAAATCTAAAGCTAAAAGAGTATCTTTACCTAGAGAGAGTGAGACAAAAATCACAAGACCACTTGATTTGGTACTTAGTTGTGCGTGGACCCATGAAAGTGATCACATCAGGAGGTAATAGATATATGGTGACCTTTATAGATGACTACTCAAGGCACACAGTCACGTAATCAGGGGCTGACTGGCAAATTTTAGCCTGGGGGGCAAACACAAAGCACTGGCCCAGGAGTGGTGGTCCATCTTTATGTTAAGGAGTCTAAGGTCTCACATACCATTCAGCGTGAGTATTGCGCATCCAAGGTGCTACTGATAAGAAACCATTTCATACATACTAAACTTAAATGGCCTTTTTAGTAGAGTTGAGCGAATTTTTAAAAATTCAGTTCCGATTATGATCAGCGGCAAATATTGTATTTGCAATATTCTCCGACCGTCATTGGAGCCAATGGGCGTAGAAATAACCGAATATGTTGTACCACTATGCAGGGCTGGCCCTGAGCAGGCAGGGGGCCCACTCGCTGTCGGGGACCCCCGCCTGCTCCGGGCCCCGACACTTGCAATACTTACCTCTCCCGGTTCCAGCGCTGCAGCGTCTTCCATCCTCTGTGACGTTCAGGTCAGAGGGCGCAATGACGTCACCAGTGCGCACCCTCTGCCTGAGCAGTCGCTGCACAGAGAGCAGGAAGACGCCGACGCTGAGGAGTCCAGAGCAGAGCAGCGACAAGCAACGAGAGGTGAGTATTTCATTTTTTTTATATTTGGAGTAATATATGGGGACCATCAGAAGGGGCCCATATATGGAGCATTATATGGGGCTAATTCTATATGGAGCATCTTATGGGGCCAATAATATAGGGAGCATCTTATGAAGCCAATTCTATAGGCAGCATTATATGGGGCCAATTCAATATGGAGCAGTATATGGGGCCACTAATATATGAAGCATCTTATGGGACTAATTATATATGGAGCATTTTATATGGCCAATTATATATGGAGCATTATATGGGGCCAATTATTTTTGGAGCATTATATGGGACCCATTCTGTATGGAGTATTATATGGGACCCATTCTGTAAGGAGTATTATATGGGCCCATTCTGTATGGAGTATTATATGGGACCCTTTTGTAAGGAGTATTATATGGGCCCATTCTGTATGGAGCAATATATGGGACTCCGTATAGTGTATGGGGCCGATAATATACTGTATGGAGCATTATATGAGGCCCATTATATATGGAGCAATAGATGGGGCCCATCATATACTGTATGGAGAATTATATGTGGCTCACTATACTGTATGGAGTATTATACGGGGTCAATTCCGTATGGAGCAATATATGCGGCTCATTATGTATGGAGCACTCTGTGGTGCCCATTATACTGTATGGAGCATTATATAGTGAGCATGGTATCTTGGGCGTGCTCATAGATTATGTTTGTGTCCCCATAGCTGCATGATTTGCGGCTGTTAGACAACCTAAACACATGCAGGGTTTGCCTGTTTGTTAGGGAATCCCCACATGTATTCAGGCTGTCTAGCAGCCGCAAAAAATGCAGCTATGTGGACACAAACATAATCTACGAGCATGCCCAAGATACTCAGAGACCACCCGAGCATGTTCGCTCATCACTATTCTCTAGCTATCTAATCTCTAAGGGTATGTTTCCACTGTCCAGATTTCTTCAGTTTTTGCTGCGGATTGGACGCTGCGTACAGCAGCAGCGTCCAATCCGGAGTGTCCAGATGTTACAGCATAGTGGAGGGGATTTTATGAATGCGTGCAGGGCTGCATCCGGCGGCCCTGCATAACCGGACATGCGGCGCGTCTTTATAGACCGCAGCATGTCTATTTATCTTGCGGAGACGCTCAGTCTCCGCAAGATAAATAACACAGTCTATGAATACGATGAGGTGATTCCGCATTTGTTCAATGAACACATCCGGAATTACCGTGCGTACAACAGTGGGCGGCGCTTTGGGTGGAGTGGGGTCCCCGCTGCGACCAAAGGGCAGGGATTCCTGACTGCGCAAACATAGCCTGACTGCAGAAAAACACTCTTAACCTACAGCTATGGGAATTATCTGCATATTAATAGTGTTACTAATCTGCCCAGTGCCCACACTTAGGCTACTTTCACACATAAGTTTTTTGCCGTCAGGCACAATCCGGAGAATTTTGAAAAAAAACGGATCTGGCAACAATTGCCACCGGATCAGTATTTTTCTCATACACTTTTATTAGCGATGGATTGCGACGGATGGCTTAGGATGCCGGATCACCTAGAAGGATCCGGCAAAAAAAAAAACAGATCTGTCGCATCAGTTTTTCACAATTTGCGACAGATCCATTTTTTTCAACAGTTGACGGATTGTGCCTGAAAGCAAACACCTGATGTGTGAAAGTAGCCTCAGCCGAACACTGTGTGGGAGAAAATTATTTTTTTTTCCCCTCCAGCGTTCGGGTTTCAGTCACAGGGTGGGAGAAGCGCCGGCGCGGGTTCAGTCACCGCTCTGAAAATACAGAGTGATGGCTCAGGTCACCACGTACACTGATACTCATGTCACAACGTATACACTCATACACACACAGGTCACCACGTACACACTCATGTCACAACATATACACTCATACACACTCAGGTCACCACGTACACACTCATGTCACAACGTACACACTCATACACACACCGGTCACCACGTACACACTCATGTCACAACATATACACTCATACACACTCAGGTCCCCACGTACACACTCATGTCACAACGTACACACTCATACACACACAGATCACCACGTACACACTCATGTCACAATGTATACACTCATACACACTCAGGTCACCACATACACACTCATGTGACAACGTACACACTCATACACACACAGATCACCACATACACACTCATGTCACAACGTATACACTCATACACACTCAGGTCACCACGTACACACTCATGTCACAACGTACACACTCATACACACACAGGTCACCACGTACACACTCATACACACAAAGATCATCACGTACACACTCATGTCACAACGTACACACTCATACACACACAGATCACCACGTACACACTCATGTCACAACGTACACACACATACACACACAGATCACCACGTACACACTCATGTCACAACGTATACACTCATACACACTCAGGTCACCACGTACACTCATACACACACAGGTCTCCATGTACACACTCATGTCACAACATACAAACTCATACACACACAGGTCACCACGTACACACTCATGTCACAACGTACACATACAGATCACCACGTACACACTCATACGCACACAGGTCACCACGTGCACACTCATGTCACAACGTACAGACTCATACACTCACAGGTCACCACGTACACACTCATGTCCCAAAGTACACACTCATACACACACAGGTCACCACGTACACTCATACACACTCAGGTCACCACGCACACACTCATGTCACAACGTATACACTCATACACACACAGGTCACCACGTACACACTCATGTCACAACGTATACACTCATACACACACAGGTCACCACGTACACACTCATGTCACAACGTACACACACAGATCACCACGTACACACATACACACACAGGTCACCACGTACACACTCATGTCACAACGTACACACACACAGATCACCACGTACACACTCATACACACACAGGTCACCACGTACACACTCATGTCACCACGTATACACTCATACACACACAGGTCAGCACGTACACACTCATGTCACAACGTACACACTCATACACACACAGGTCACCACGTACACACTCATGTCACAACGTACACACTCATACACACACAGATCACCACGTACACACTCATGTCACAACGTACACACACATACACACACAGATCACCACGTACACACTCATGTCACAACGTATACACTCATACACACTCAGGTCACCACGTACACTCATACACACACAGGTCTCCATGTACACACTCATGTCACAACATACAAACTCATACACACACAGGTCACCACGTACACACTCATGTCACAACGTACACATACAGATCACCACGTACACACTCATACACACACAGGTCACCACGTACACACTCATGTCACAACGTACAGACTCATACACTCACAGGTCACCACGTACACACTCATGTCCCAAAGTACACACTCATACACACACAGGTCACCACGTATACTCATACACACTCAGGTCACCACGTACACACTCATGTCACAATGTATACACTCATACACACACAGGTCACCACGTACACACTCATGTCACAACGTATACACTCATACACACACAGGTCACCACGTACACACTCATGTCACAACGTACACACACAGATCACCACATACACACATACACATACAGGTCACCACGTACACACTCATGTCACAACGTACACACACAGATCACCACGTACACACTCATACACACACAGGTCACCACGTACACACTCATGTCACCATGTATACACTCATACACACAAAGGTCACCACGTACACACTCAGGTCACCGCATACACACACAGGTCACCACGTACCCACTTATACACACACAAGTCACCATGTACCCACTCATGTCACCATATATACACAGATACATATGTCACCACACACACTCATGTCACTATGTACACACTCATACACACACAGGTCACCATGCACACACTCTGGTCACCGCATACACACAGGTCACCACGTACCCACTCATACACACACAGGTCACCATGTACACACACAGGTCACCATGTACACACACAGGTCACCATGCACACACTCATACATACGTCCCCACGTACACATTCACACCCACATCACCACATACACACTCATGCCACTATGTACACACTCATACACACAGGTCACCACGCACACATATCACCACGTACACGGTTGCGAATATACACAGTTCGCACACACAGATGCAAATGTACACATATCACCACATATAGTCACACATTTTACCACATATACAGATACACACTTCACCAATAACACGCATGTACACATACACATGTCACCATGTACACAAACATACAAAGGAATACACTGAATTGTGGACTTGAGACTGCATTTAATCACACAGAATGAGACATACAGAAAATTCCACTCCTGTTTCTGCCTGCCCCACAGATATGTACCCCAATAGCTCCCCTCGAGCTGAGTTTCAATCATGCATCCCCCAAACAACTAAGAATCAAAGAGACACCTTACCAGAAGCCTCCATGATTGCCTGCAGCTACTCACACTTCTGCATGAAGGTTTTTACACATGGTGTGTGGGGCAGCCGGTGCCTCCTCAGCAGAGCTGCACGGTCTGCTTCCTGCTCTCCGATTGGTAAGGGAGCACACACACTGAGGGAGCAGGAAAAATACAGTACAGCCTCTAGGGACGGCTTCTCCACCAATCAGAGAGCTGGAAGGACATTGCACCCTTGAGTGACCTCTGCTCCACCAATCAGCATGATGCTGCTTGTTGGGAAGAGCAAATAAAGGGACAGTGCGGCTTCTAAAGTAATATTTGGCTGAACGGCCCAAAGCTGCAACTAGGAGACCAGCCCAGGGGGCAATTGCCCCTCTGCCCCATGGCCCAGCCCGCCCCTGCACGTAATTGATGAAGAACAAAAGTGAAGTTTTGAAAAATTAAAAGACTATGTGACAAATTCAAATGACAAGTTTGAGAGGAAGCCAATCAACATTCTGAAGTGATAATGGAGGTGAATTTACGAGACACTAAATTGAAAACTACTTAAGGCAGAATGGAATAGAGCATCAAAGTCTGTTCCATACACACCTGAACAGAACGGGTAGCAGAAAGAGAAAGAACTCTTACTGAAATGATAAGATGTATGCTAACAGACTCCAAGCTACCATTGACATACTGGGGTGAAGCAGCAATGACAGCTACCTATCTGCAAAACAGACTTTTTTCAAGAAAACTGAAAAAAAAAAAACATATGAACTGTGGCAAGGTACGAAAACAAGTGTAAATCATTTAAGAGTTTTTGGTTGCAAAGTTTTTGTGTTTATTCCAGAAGGAAAACGCTCCAAACATCAAAACAGAGCCACTGAAGGAATATATGTTGGATATAATGACAATTGCAAAGGATACAGAATTCTAAATCCCAAGACAGACAGAATCACAGTGAATATCAGTGCAACATTCATTGAAGATCTAAATGATGACATAATGACATCACTGGAAATGAGAAATGAGAGAAACGACAGTGATATAACTGCAGGAACATCTGATGAGAAAGAAGTGGAAATCAATGAAAATCAAAAAGCTGAAAGTCAAGATGTACAGCTCCATACAAACACAGAACCAAGACTCTCAATAAGAGAAAACAGGGGAAGGCCACCTCAAGTTTTTTCATACAAGTCTAGTACAAATAAAATTTATGAATCTACATCTTGGGTGGACTTATTTTAACATTCAGAAGAAGAGGCCAACAAATAGATAAAGGCTGCAGAAACAGAAATAAAATCAATGCATGATTCAAATACATGTACACTGACAGAGCTACCAAAAGAAAAATAGGCTATAGGATGTAAATGGGTTTTTAAAGTAAAATATCAAGCAGACGGCACAGCTGATTGATACCGAGTAAAACTTGCAGCTAAAGGCTATTCTCAGAAATATGGAGAAGACTATGATGAGACATTTGCTCCACAATCCACAATCAGAACTTTGTAGTTGCAGCAATGAAACAAATGCAGTTGGCAGCATTTCTGAACAGAGACTTAACAGAAGACATTTACATGGAACAACTCCCAGGATTCAAGCATAAAAGGAAACCAAACATGGTTTGTAAGCTACAGAATAGTATACAGTATATGGTATAAAACAAGCCGCTAAAGCGTGGAATGATAAAATAGCAGAAGTACTCATAAATGAACATTTTCAAAGAAGCAAAGTGGATTCTTGTCTATATACAAAGAGACTGACAGACAGATGGATCTATGTGCTGATATATGTGACAATATTGCAGTTTGTTTTGAAAAAAAGAAAGGGATGAAGCAGAGATAGTGAAAACTTTGGATCAACACTTTGAGATCAAAGATCTGGGAAATGTGAAACAGTACGTAGGAATACAGATAAAAAGAGAAGAAGATGTGAGTTTCCTTCTTAAACAAAGTCACATGATTCAATACATAATCAAAACATTTGGATTGAAACCTGTAAAACCAGTAAAGTCTCCAATGGAAGCCAGCTATCTGAAGGAAATAAATAGTGAACAGAACCTGTTACCGAATAATGAACAATTCAGAAAAGCAATAGGAAAATTATTATATCTTGCGACTAGTGTTGAGCATTCCGATACCGCAAGTATCGGGTATCGGCCGATACTTGCGGTATCGGAATTCCGATACCGAGATCCGATACTTTTGTGGTATCGGGTATCGGTATCGGATCAATAGGGATGTGTAAAATAAAGAATTAAAATAAAAAATATTGATATGCTCACCTCTCCGGCGGCCCCTGGACATCACGCTGGTAACCGGCCGGCTTCTTTGTTTAAAATGAGCGCCTTCAGGACCTGCGAATGACGTCGCGGGTTCTGATTGGTCGCGTGCCGCCCATGTGACCGGCACGCGACCAATCAGAAGCCGCGACGTCATTCTCATTCACAAAACTCCTAATTCTCGGAATTAAGGACCTGCGAATGACGTCGCGGCTTCTGATTGGTCGCGTGCCGGTCACATGGGCGGCACGCGACCAATCAGAACCCGCGACGTCATTCGCAGGTCCTGAAGGCGCTCATTTTAAACAAAGAAGCCAGCCGGTTACCAGCGTGATGTCCAGGGGCCGCCGGAGAGGTGAGCATATCAATATTTTTTATTTTAATTCTTTATTTTACACATCCCTATGGATCCCAGGGCCTGAAGGAGAGTTTCCTCTCCTTCAGACCCTGGGAACCATGAGAATACCTTCCGATACTTGATGTCCCATTGACTTGTATTGGTATCGGATATCGGTATCGGCGATATCCGATATTTTTCGGGTATCGGCCGATACTATCCGATACCGATACTTTCAAGTATCGGACGGTATCGCTCAACACTACTTGCGACTATTACAAGGCCAGACATTGCGGCAGCAGTGGGAATTTTGAGCAGAAAAGTGTCAAAGCCAAACAAAATGGATTGGAATGCAGTGAAGAGTGAATCCATTATTTGAATGGGACTAGCAGTGTTAAACTGAAACTACCTGCAAAAGAAAACTACATTTTAACTGGTACGTTGAAGCAGACTGGGCTGAAGATCCAATTGACAGGAAATCTACCAGTGACTATATTTTCTTGCTCTCAGGCAAACCAATTAGTTGGACTAGTAAGAAACAGTAACACTGTCATGGGCAGAAGCAGAATATGTCCTGCAGCACATGCCAGTCAAGAAGTTCTATGGTTAAGAAAACTGCTAACAGACATAGGACAACAACAATTGGGACCAACAAAGATGTATGAGGACAATAAAGGATGTCTAGTTCTAGCTCAGATGGATAGAGTTAATCCAAGTTTCACTTCTTTAGAGCTCACCTGGAACAAGGAATCCTAAATTTAGAGTACTGCCCAACTGAAGATATGACAGCAGATGTTTTCAGAAAGGCATTGAATGCTGAAAGACATCCGAGACTGATGAAGAAATTAGGCTTAACTAAATAAGTCTTTACTGTTGAGAAAGGGCAGATATGCAACAGATACAGGCTTACTTGTGTGCAGGAGATTACACTTTTCTGACAGTACATGTTGATGGTATTATTGTTATATGCTTAGTTAAATGTAACGCATATACGTGTTGTACTTTGGTTTCACTTTCTCTCTGGTAAAAGGTCTTTCAAACTTCCTGTTATGCTGTATTAAAAAGCTGATGCATGTACCTCATGTTCTGTGAAGATAAAAGTTGAATTACCCCATATAATCTACTCTCACAAGATTTTTCTGTGACCAAACTGTGCAACACTTTTTGCTTTCAGTACTTCTACCAACCTAACATTTCTTAATAAAGATGCCCTCCCCTTCCATCAAGATTGTATCCTACAGTCATGGCCAAAAGTATTGACACCCCTGCAATTCTGTCAGATAATACTCAGTTTCTTCCTGAGAATGATTGCAATTACAAATTCTTTGGTATTATTATCTTTATTTAATTTGTCTTAAATGAAAAAACACAAAAGAGAATGAAGCAAAAAGCAAAACATTGATCATTTAACACAAAACTCCAAAAATGGGCCAGACAAAAGTATTGGCACCCTCAGCTTAATACTTGGTTGCACAACCTTTAGCCAAAATAACTGCGACCAACCGCTTCCGGTAACCATCAATGAGTTTCTTACAATGCTCTGCTGGAATTTTAGACCATTCTTCTTTGGCAAACTGCTCCATGTCCTTGATGTTTGAAAGGTGCCTTCTCCAAACTGGCATTTTTACATCCCTCCACAGGTGTTCTATGGGATTCAGGTCTGGACTCATTGCTGGCCACCTTAGAAGTCTCCAGTGCTTTCTCTCAAACCATTTTCTAGTTCTTTTTGAAGTGTGTTTTGGGTAATTGTCCTGTTGGAAGACCCATGACCTCTGAGGGAGACCCAACTTTCTCACACCGGGCCCTACATTATGCTGCAAAATTTGTTGGTAGTCTTCAGACTTCATAATACCATGCACACGGTCAAGCAGTCCAGTGCCAGAGGCAGCAAAGCAACCCCAAAACATCAGGGAACCTCGGCCATGTTTGACTGTAGGGACAGTGTTCTTTTCTTTGAATGCCTCTTTTTTTTCTCCTGTAAACTCTATGTTGATGCCTTTGCCCAAAAAGCTCTACTTTTGTCTCATCTGACCAGAGAACATTCTTCCAAAACGTTTTATGCTTTTTCAGGTAAGTTTTGGCAAACTCCAGCCTGGCTTTTTTATATCTCGGGGTAAGAAGTGGGGTCTTCCTGTGTCTCCTACTATACAGTCCCTTTTCATTCAGACGTCGACGGATAGTACGAGTTGACACTGTTGTACCCTCGGACTGCAGGGCAGCTTGAACTTGTTTGGATGTTAGTCGAGGTTCTTTATCCAACATCCGCACAATCTTGCGTTGAAATCTCTTGTCAATTTTTCTTTTCTGTCCACATCTTGGGAGGTTAGCCTCAGCGCCATGGGCTTTAAACTTCTTGATGACACTGTGCACGGTAGACACAGGAACATTCAGGTCTTTGGAGATGGACTTGTAACCTTGAGATTGCTCATGCTTCCTCACAATTTGGTTTCTCAAGTCATCAGACAGTTCTTTGGTCTTCTTTCTTTTCTCCATGCTCAATGTGGTACACACAAGAACACAGGACATAGGTTGAGTCAATTTTAATCCATGTCAACTGGCTGAAAGTGTGATTTAGTTATTGCCAACACCTGTTAGGTGCCACAGGTAAGTTACATGTCCTGTTAATTACACAAATTAGAGAAGCATCACATGATTTTTCGAACAGTGCCAATACATTTGTCCACCCCCTTTTTTATGTTTGGTGTGGAATTATATCCAATTTGGCTTCAGGACAATTATTTTTGTGTTTTTTCATTTAAGACAAATTAAATGAAGATAATAATACCAAATAATTTGTGTCTGCAATCATTTTCAGGAAGAGAATGAGTATTATCTGACAGAATTGCAGGGGTGTCAATACTTTTGGCCATGACTGTATTTACATATTGCAATCACTACATTATATAGCTCTGTTTACTTAAAATTGCACATTTTAGCTTTCTACCCTGCAAATTCTTCTCTTTTATCTGCTCCATGTAAAAACAGAACGTAGAAGGCATTAAGGAATATGTGGTCCATCACTTATCTTAGCCACAGCAGAATGATGCTATCTCTGACAACGTCACCACAGTCTGAGTCAGTATTCTGCACAGAACAGTCTGTCTGATGACAAAAAGCTCTGATGAAGCTTGAGACGGTTTTGGGCGAGTGCACATTATTATTATTTTTTATTATTATTATTATACATTTTTATAGCGCCATTTATTCCATGGCGCTTTACATGTGAATACGGGGCAAATATAGACAAATACATTAAACATGAGCAGATAACAAGGCACACGAGTACATAAGGAGGGAGGACCCTGCCCGCGAGGGCTCACAGTCTGCAGGGGGTGGGTGAGGATACACTAGGAGAGGGAAGAGCTGGCTGTGCGGCTGTTCAGTAGGTTGAGGATCACTGCAGGCTGTAGGCTTGTCGGAAGAGATGAGTCTTCAGGTTCACATAAGGTGTGTTGTGATTTTCTGCACATGCCGAACCATCCCTAGTCTCATTAGAGCTGGAGGTTCTGACCTAGCATGAAGCTGCACAGGGATTTAGCATTCTTTGTGATGATAAGAAGATGTGACAAGGACTGAAAAGGTTATGGTTAGGAACAAAGGGTCAGAGAGGTCAACAGTAAAGTGAGTTAGTTTTTAAAACCTTTTGATAGACCATTATGGTTTAGATTCACCTTACGATGAGTTTAAATAGAGTAATGGTTAAGCATTAATCACTTGATTTAAAGGAAATGTGAGATCAGAAAATGACTTACTGTTTATATCAGGGTTTTATGTTAAATGTTTTTCTTTAATTTCCACGTCATAACCTTAGTATAAAAAATACAGCAATTTTTAAACTGGCTGCTGGCGCTATTCTAGGGTCTGGCTTTCTGTTCTTTCAGGAGATCAATATGTCTATTAGCAGTAGAGTTGAGTGAATATATCAAGATTCAATTAGAGCAAATTTGCTCAATTTGAAGGAAAAACTTGATTTGCATCAAATGAATTAAATACAAATAGAATTGGTCAGGACTTAGTTGAAAGAAATCTTATGCTCATCTCTCTTCAGCCCTTCCTGTACTTGTTTCATCACTGCTAGTCCTCCAAAAGGCTCTTTTTTCTTCTGTCTTCTTTTCTCCATCTGGATGGGTCTTCAATTCACTGTATCCTTTATTGTAATGTAGGGTGTGGTGCACGTCATTAATGTCCATCACCATGGCTGCTACCAGAAATTTCAGGGTCCCACACTAGCAAAATTTCCAGGCCCCTTTAGGACTCTGCTCAGGCTTCACCCCAGCTCCACTTCAACCCTGAAGAACTTCCACACTCCCACTGCCCACTCTTGGAAACACTGCACTTCTGCACCATCACACATAAACAAATCCCCGTAACACCAGATCCCATACATAGCCATCGAATTTTGTTTTGGCCAAAAACTTTTTTAAGCCTGCCACCACGGTAAACTCTTGTGGCTGGGCCCTACTCTACTCTAACCTATTAAACATTTGTTAAAATACCCAATACTCTTTTAGGTATATTTTTCTTTATTTTTCTTTATGAGAATGTTGTTTTTAAAAAATACCATATACAAGGAACAAATACTGTCACACCATGTGCAGACCCCATATTACCACCACATAGTGACCAAATAATACCACATGCAGGGAACAAATACCACCAAACCATTACCAGATTACATATTACCACTAGTGTTGAGCATTCCGATACCGCAAGTATCGGGTATCAGCCGATATTTGCGGTATCGGAATTCCGATACCGAGTTCCGATATTTTTGTGATATCGGGAATCGGTATCGGGATTAAGATTAATGTGTAAAATAAAGAATAAAAAAAAAAATATTGATATACTTACCCTCTGACGCGCCCTGGTCGTCACCGCTGCAACCGCCTTGCTTTCGTTCCGAAGAATGTGCGCGTAAAGGGCCTTCGATGACGTCGCGGCTTGGGATTGGTCGCTGAGCGGTCATGTGACCGCTCAGCGACCAATCACAAGCTGCGACGTCATCGAGGGCCCTTAACGCGCTCATTCTTCGGGACGAAAGCAAGGCGGTTGCAGCGGTGACGACCAGGGCGCGTCAGAGGGTAAGTATATCAATGTTTTTTATTTTTATTCTTCATTTTACACATGAATATGGATCCCAGGGCCTGAAGGAGAGTTTCCTCTCCTTCAGACCCTGGGATCCATTACAGGATACCTTCCGATATTTGTGTCCCATTGACTTGTATTGGTATCGGTATCGGCGATATCCGATATTTTTCGGATATCGGCCGATACCATCCGATACCGATACTTTCAAATATCAGACGGTATCGCTCAACACTAATTACCACCAATAGTGACTGACCACATACAGGGACAAATGCTACCACACCTTTACCAAACCATATATTACCACCACATATTGACTGAATATTACAATACTGATCATTAATAAAAAAACACAATACTAATACTACCATAAGTGCATTTATACACAAAAGATCTGCACATATTATACAGTGTATATTGTCAGTGTACAGGTATCACATTGAATCACTAGTGACGTTACACAAAGGAACTCTGTGTATAGTGTCTGTGCATAGGTAATAGTTACTCACCAGTGACATTATACACAGGAGATCTGTATATAGTGTCAGTGTACAAGTAATAGTGACTCATCAGTGGCATACACAGGAGCTCTGTTTATAGCGTCGGTGTACAGGTAATACAGTGATCATCGGTAACATTACACATAGGAGCTCTGTATATAGTGTATAGTGTACAGGTAATACAGGGATCACCAGGAACATTATACACAGGAGCTCTGTTTATAACATCAGTGTACAGGTAATACAGGGGTCACCGGTAACATTACGCATAGGAGCTTTGTATATAGTGTATAGTTTACACGTAATACAGGGATAACCAGTGCCATTATAAACAGGAACTCTGTATATAGAGTTATATTTAATACAGTAAAAAATTTATGACCTAATAAAGTGTAAAGAGACAAGAGGTGTAGGTACGTCTGCAATGCCCGCTACTGCCGTTGGGTACTTGGAACCGGGTCGGATGGTTCTTCAGGGAGTTGACACGGCAGCAGTGACCTAGCTGGGGACCTGGGCATGCAATAAAAGTGATGCTGGACAGGTTTTAGGGGAAATAACGTGACGCCACCTGTAGTGTTCGGCAATGAGTGGCCAACGCTGCTTAAGGCAACCGCTGGGGCCGATGGTGTCGCAGCTTGGATGGTTCTGCTCCCAACAGGTGGAGCAGGGCCCCAGGGCTACTGGTATAGTTTGTAAGGGATCGTAGATATAAGGATGCAGGACTGAGGGTGTGGGAAATGACAGGAGGACACAAGGACTGCACTTTTATCTACCTTTACTTGACAGTTGCAGGTACAGTCCGGGGCATGGGTAACAGGTGATAATTGGGATCCTGGCAGCCTGGAAGCAATTTAGGATTCCTTCTGTGCTGTTCTCTTATGTCCCTACTGCCTGGTGCTTGCTGCAGCCCTCTCCTGCATGTTGGCTTCGACCCGTATGGCAGACAGCGCGAGCCTATTATGGGCACTGCCTGTCCTCTGGCAGTACTGGGCTCTTGGCCTGCTTTGGTGCCTCCGGTTGTTTGGTGCGGACAGGGGACTTGCAATCGCCTGCCCTCCAGATTAGGCTGTTGAGGCGTGCAGCACCCGCACAGCCAAGGACTCTGACATCCTTGTCAGTGCTCAGGTCTGGGGTGAGCTTGGTTGCAGCTCCACTCCCCAGGTTCTCCTTCTCTTGTCTCCTCTTCCCCCACTCTCTCAGACTCAGACCGACTAATTCTGCCTCCAGGCAAGAAGTTATAGGGAAGCTCCCCTGAAACCGGGTGTTAGAGCTTCCCTTTCTGGTTTGTAGTCAGGAAAAGTGTTGGATGCTGGTCTTACCTGATAAGGGGACCCTGCCTTGCTTCTAGGCATGACATCACTGCCAGTGAGGGAGTCAATGCCACTGTGGCATCAGGACTCCTTGGGTGCCACATTCCCCCCCTAGTGAAATTCATTACTCCCGGACTGAGAAAACATTAACATGTTAAAAAGTGAACAATTGTAACTATTTACAGGATTTCAAAAATAAAAATTACAAAAATCAAAGCTCAAAAATAGTCCTGGTGATGATTAGTCCATTCGTCATTGTACATTGTTCATTCCTGAGCCAAATTGGTAACTATATGCAAGTAATGAAAATCCACACAAACTGAATAATTTGAATTTCAAACAATCCGTTTATCACTCTTAAAAGCACACTGGCCCGGGGGGCGTGGCTTGCTAGGGATTGGGAGCAGACCTGTGTCACAGGAGCTCCTGCTAAATCCCTTATAATTACCGGCAATTCTCAAGCATTTTGGGAAGAAAGTGCTCAGAACCTTAATTAATGTGTTCAGGACTAGGACACATAATGAAAAAAGCGGACTTAAAGAAGGCACAAGCAACCCAGGGACATATGGTCCCCAGCCGTGGCCATGCTGCAGGCCTGCACGGTCGGGAAGACAAGAAGCTGCACTCATCGGTGCTTTCAAGCTCCGGACCAATCTCACTCACAGGAGGGGCCCTGGACAGACCCCCGTCCACAGCGGCTCCCGCACTAAAAACTACAAGGCCCTCCGGTATCCCCACAAGAATCAGAGTCACTTGCGTGGGTAGGCCCAAAGCAGCGGCCTCGCCTGGGCCAGCGAGGCCAAGAAGCAGAAGAGGGGAGGAAGCCCCGCCCATGGATCCGCCCACAACTGCGGCTAGTGGCAACGCTGCTCAAGGAGAACGGAGCCGCAGCACGACTGAGGGGAAGGCATCGGGTAAGCCACCACTGCAGACCCCTACCACAAGACCTCCGGGACCCTTGCATCTGCGCCTCCGAGCTGGCGCGACTCCCAGACCCAGAGCCGCGGTCTCACAAGAGCCGACGGAGCCGGGGAGAAGAGGGAATAGAGCCCCGCCTACAACCCCGCCCTTAACCCCACCCACGGATCGCGGCATCTCCGCTCTCATGAAGAGGATCCCGGACCCTGCGGCGAGACCAGCTTCGGCTGAGCTCTCGCCACAAGCGGCCCCCACCATTAAGCTCCCTGGTCCCTATGCTGCTCCCAAGCCTGCCGCAGCCGCTGCGGGGAGCGGGCACAAAGCCACGGCCTCGCTTGTACAGGCGAGGCCGGGAAGCAAGAGAGGGGCTGAAGCCCCGCCTACCGTTCCGCCCACAACTCGCAGCGGCGCCGCTCCCAGAGGAAAGAGCGTGGTCCCAGCTGCTAGGAAACCTTCAGGTGAGCCAACACCACAGTCGGCCCCCACTTTAAAATCCCCGGAATCCTCTGCCTCTGCGCTGCAGACCGGCGCAGCCCCTAAAGACATAAAGCCGGCTGTGTTTATGCTGGCAGGGACGGGGAGCAGGGGAAAGGAAGAAACCTCGCCCACTGCTCCACACACATCCCTCAGTAATACTGCAGACAGGGAGGCAATGAAGCAGGCTGCCAGACGCATACTAAACTATGATGCCCCAGAGTTTGTGCCCCAGCCCAGACACCAGATGACAAAGATGCACAGGGCTGAAACTGTTAAAAATACATCTGATGACTAGTGTTGAGCATTCCGATACCGCAAGTATCGGGTATCGGCCGATATTTGCGGTATCGGAATTCCGATACCGAGATCCGATATTTTTGTGATATCGGGTATCGGTATCGAATCAATAGGGATGTGGAAAATAAAGAATTAAAATAAAAAATATTGATATGCTCACCTCTCCGGCGGCCCCTGGACTTCACGCTGCTATCCGGGAGGCTTCTTTGTTTAAAAAGCACGCCTTTCGGACCGGTGAATGATGTCCCGGCTTCTGATTGGTCGCGTGCCGCCCATGTGACCGGCACGCGACCAATCAGAGGCCGCGACGTCATTCGCAGGTCCTCAATTCCTAGAATTAGCAGTTTTGTGAATGAGAATGACGTCGCGGCTTCTGATTGGCCGCGTGCCGCCCATGTGACCGGCACGCGGCCAATCAGAAGCCGCGACGTCATTCTCATTCACAAAACTGCTAATTATAGGAATTGAGGACCTGCGAATGACGTCGCGGCCTCTGATTGGTCGCGTGCCGGTCACATGGGCGGCACGCGACCAATCAGAAGCCGGGACGTCATTCACAGGTCCGAAAGGCGCGCTTTTTAAACAAAGAAGCCTCCCGGTTAGCAGTGTGAAGTCCAGGGGCCGCCGGAGAGGTGAGCATATCAATATTTTTTATTTTAATTCTTTATTTTACACATCCTTATGGATCCCAGGGCCTGAAGGAGAGTTTGCTCTCCTTCAGACCCTGGAAACCATGAGAATACCTTCCGATACTTGATGTCCCATTGACTTGTATTGGTATCGGATATCGGTATCGGCGATATCCGATATTTTTCGGGTATCGGCCGATACTATCCGATACCGATACTTTCAAGTATCGGACGGTATCGCTCAACACTACTGATGACACCTCACTAATAAATAACCACTCACAAGTGGCACCATTGAGGAAACCCAGTGTCTGTCCCAGTCAGGGGGAGGAGAACTCCTCCATAGAAACAACACACTCCTTCTCCAATACAGAGGAGATGAAAGCTACAGATACAATTCTCACTGGGTTTATAGACAAATTGATGACAGATTTCTGCGTCCGTATCAACAAAACAATGAAGGAACAATTTCTATCACAAGATAAAATCTTACTCTCTTTCAATCCGCCAAACACTGGGTCACCTTGTGCAGAGACAGCAGCATCAGAGTCATATATAAAGGAAGCGTTGTCATCCATTGCGGTAAGCCTGGAGTCCTCCTCGTCCTTATCTTCCTCAAGATCTTCACTCTGCGATCATTCTTCACCAACACATGATTCATGAGAGTCTTCTGTGCACTCTTCTTCAGACAGTAGTATGGAGGACTTTTCCTCTGGGGGCTGTGACTCTCCCCAATCGGATCTTCTACCAACCCCTTATGTGACCTCAGCCCTACTAGAAAATCTGCAAAGAGACATAGACTCACTCAAAAGTAACTTGGCGACTCTTGAGGATCATAGGCGTAGATGCAACGTAAAGATTAGGGGCGTCCCGGAATCCGTTAAACCCCCTCACTTGAAAAATTATGTTCACAAAATGATTTCTAAATTCTTTCCTGACCTCAAAGATCCCAATATTACAGAAAGAGTCTATAGAATTAAAAGACCTGTGTACCTCCCATCAGATGTGCCAAGAGACATTATCGTCTCCTTTTTTCCAGCCTGGGTCAGGGGTAAAATGTTTGACCTCTCCTCTGAAAAAAGTTTTCTGCTCTCCCCATACGGCCACCTAACATTCTTCAGAGACTTGTCTAAGGATACCTTGAAAAAGCGACGTGATTTTTCATTCATCACACGGGAGCTCCGGAGGTCCCATTTTGCGTATTCTTGGCTGCCCTCCTCCACTATTTTGGTGAAACTTCTGTCTGGAACTGAACATATTGCAACTCCAGAGGAGGGTATGATCTTTCTGCACCGACATGGTCTGAATCCTCCTAGAGTCCCCTCTTGTCCTACTTGACTTGGAGTCTTGTCCCATATATAAAATCATTTATCATTACTACGCTTATAAGCCACATTTATTTTTCTTCCCAACAATTAGCCTTGATACTGAGCCAGACTTTCTGCCCACACTGCCACGGGATCATCAGGAGGTGATCCCGCACACGATAAGCTACTATCTACGTTATATTAAGCTTAGAGTCCATGACGGCACTCACATTCATATTCTACTAATTACCGGTATCTAACTATTTACTCAGTAAATCTACATAAAGTATTATGTATGTCATTTTTATAGCCTACCCTCAAACACTTAGTTTAGTATGCGAACCCGCACATAGCATTACTCTTATCAGTTTTATGGTTTACTGTATCATTCTGTTTTATGACAGTAATAGGTGTTTACTTAGCGACCCTCCACAAAGCATTACTTATGCTATTTTCATAGATTACTATGTTACTTCGTTTTAAGCAATTATGTCACATTAATTGACTATTTGATTGCCTGTCTCTCCTATTGCTATAGGGATTTATCTTTTCCCTACCTCCATATCCCACCCTTCCTTTCCATCCCTTCCTTACTTACCCTTTCCTGTTAAAGTTGAAAATCCCAATAAAATTGTTTGTACAAAAAAAAAAAAACACTGGCCCATACCCTATGCTCTGTATTGAAGCATCTAATGAGCATATATAAAAACATCACAGAAGAAGGAGCTATGACATCACATAATGTGAATAGTGAAAATACATTTAACACAAGAACCTACTCACTCATCTTTAGTAATTAGATTCCAGTGCTTTTAAAAGGAAGAGACACAAATGAGATAAACAATCAGATGAATATAAATCAAGAGTATAGTACAGATGTATCAGAATGAAATGACCCTGTGTGAACCTAAATACCTTTAGATATTTTGAAAAAGTCAATTCTCAGTAACGCGCCAGTACATACAATTAGTTGGATGCAAATATTTATTGTTTTAGCCAACTCTTTTCCCTTGTCAGGATAACAGATGACTTGAATTCAATATTCATCTAATCTAAACAGCTGAAGGCTCTACCACGATTCATCAATTCAGAACATGCTGGCGGGGCAAGAAAGTAAAACTTGTTTTATTAATTCTGTCACTACAAGCTTCTATACATATACTTTATTTGTTAGCTTTTTCATCATAATTTTTTATCAGTGTTAACTTTTTATTATGATCAGAAACATATTTTAATGAGTTTGCTCTCATAGTTTTTCACTCTGGCATCATTTGACTTTAAGAATAGATGAGTTAGGAAAATGGAACAATTTTTTGTTGCTTTTAGAAATAGCTTTTTAAAAAAGCTAAACATCTTGTCAGTTTTTGAACTTTTTTGTATATAAATATTTCATCTCTTAAGAGTTTTCCTTACATACATTTATTATTGAAAATACATCTCTTGCAGTGAGTCCTAGAGTTGGATTGTAGCAAGATAAAAACTATCATATATTTTAAGAAATAGAGCTGATCGGCACTGAAGGGGTTACTTGTGAGACAGCACAGCTGCGGGGGGAGAAGTCCCCGTGGTAGGCTAGACGGGTTTCAGCTTATACTGAAGGTGGGGAGGTGCTTGCTCAAACTGAATTGTTTATACTGCGAAGCAAAGAGATAAAGAAAGCAGCACTCACCCAGATTCTTCAGATGCAAAAAACTCCTTTAATAGGCATGGCACACAGTTCCAAACTTGGTGTACAACAGGCTACGGCATGAGAGGAGGGCGGTGCGGGAGGGTGCAGTGACGAGACAGACGACGGCCGTTTCGCGCAAAAGCGAAATGACATGGACCCGTAGAAGCGCTTTTGCGCGAAACGGCCGTCGTCTGTCTCGTCACTGCACCCTCCCGCACCGCCCTCCTCTCATGCCGTAGCCTGTTGTACACCAAGTTTGGAACTGTGTGCCATGCCTATTAAAGGAGTTTTTTGCATCTGAAGAATCTGGGTGAGTGCTGCTTTCTTTATCTCTTATCATATATTTTACATCGGACAGTTTGGTAGCTCAGTGATTTACTTGAGTAACGAGTAGACGGTGGGCCATTTATATGGATCCACCTAAATAAAATGGGAATCAACTTCCTGTTTGTGGCATATTAGTATATGGGAGGGGGAAAACTTTTCAAGATGGGTGGTGACCATGGCAGACATTTTGAAGTCGGTCATTTTGGATCCAACTTCATTTTTTTCCAATGGGAAGAGGGTCATGTGACACATCAAACTTATTGAGAATTTCACAAGAAAAACAATGATGTGCTTGGTTTTAATGTAACTTTATTCTTCCATGAGTTATTTACCAGTTAATGACTGCTTATAAAATGTGTTCAAAGTGCTGTCCGTTGTGTTGGATTGTCAATGCAACCCTCTTCTCCCACTCTGGACACACTGATAGCAACACTGATAGCAAGACATGCTAGCACAGGCTTCCAGTATCCATTGTTTCATATGCTGAACATCTTGTATCTTCACAGCATAGACAATTGCCTTCAGATGACCCCAAAGATAAAAGTCTAATGGGGTCAGATCAGGCAACCTTAGTGGTCATGCAACTGACCCAAAGCGATCAATCCATTTTCCAGGAAACTGTTCATGTAGGAATGCTCGTACCTGACACCCATATTGTGGTGGTGCATGATCTTGCTGGAAAAACTCAGGGAACGTGCCATCTTCAGTGCATAAAGAGGACAACACATCAGCCCTTTTATTAATTTTGACTCTGCAAAAACTTACTGTTTCACTCATTCATTCTCGTCTGGACTATTGTAACTCTCTACTAGGGTTGAGTGAAACGGGTCAGCCACTTTCAGAAGTCGCCGACTTTTGGCAAAGTCGGGTTTCATGAAACCCGACCCGACCCCTGTGTGGGGTCAGCCATGAAGTCGGCGATCTTCTGAATGTGGTATCGGAATTCCGATCCCGATTTCCGATATGTTTGCAATATCGGAAATCGGTATCGGAATCCATATTTAATGTAAAATAAAGAATTAAAATAAAAAATATCGCTATACTTACCCTTTGACGCGCCCTGGTACTAACCGGGAACCTTCCTTTCTTCGAATCAGCGCTTGCAGGACCTTGCGGTGACGTCGCGGTGACGTCGCGGCTTGTGATTGGTCGCGCGGCCGCCCATGTGACCGCTCGCGCGACCAATCACAAGCCGCGACGTCACCGCGATATCACGCAAGGTCCTGCAAGCGCTGATTCTTAGGAAGGAAGACTGCCGGAAAGAAGCAGGGCGCGTCCGAGGGTGAGTATATACCTAATAGGAATATACTCACCCTCGGACGCGCCCTGCTTCTTTCCGGCAGCCTTCCTTCCTAAGAATCAGCGCTTGCAGGACCTTGCGTGACGTCGCGATGACGTCGCGGCTTGTGATTGGTCGCGCGAGCGGTCACATGGGCGGCCGCGCGACCAATCACAAGCTGCGACGTCACCGCGACGTCACCGCAAGGTCCTGGAAGCGCTGATTCGAAGGAAGGAAGGTTCCCGGTTAGTACCAGGGCGCGTCAGAGGGTAAGTATAGCGATATTTTTTATTTTAATTCTTTATTTTACACTTAAATATGGATCCCAGGGCCTGAAGGAGAGTTTCCGCTCCTTCAGACCCTGGGAACCATTGGAAACCCAATGCACTGCATTGGGTTTCGAGTTTCGGCCGACCCCGACCCCGACTTTTTTATAGGATCGGCCGATTTCACTCGACCCGACTTTTGAAAAAGTCAGGTTTCGTGAAACCCGACCCGATCCTATAAAAGTAAAGGTCGCTCAACCCTACTCTCTACTAATCGGCCTCCCTCTTACCAAACTCTCCCCGCTCCAATCTGTCCTGAATGCTGCTGCCAGGATTTTATTCCTCACCAACCATTACACAGATGCCTCTACCCTGTGCCAGTCATTACATTGGTTACCCATACACTCCAGAATCCAGTACAAAGCTATTACCCTCATCCACAAAGCACTCCATGGCTCAGCACCACCCTACATCTCCTTCCTGGTCTCAGTCTACCACCCTACCCATGCTCTCTGTTCTGCTAATGACCTGAGGTTAGCACCCTCAATAATCAGAACCTCCCACTCCCATTTCCAAGACTTTTCACATGCTTCGCCAATTCTTTGGAATGCACTACCCAGGTATACGATTAATCCCCAATCCCCACAGTTTTAAGGGTGCCCTAAAAATGCATTTGTTCAGACTGGCCTACTGCCTCAATGCATTAACCTAACTATCCCTGTGTGACCCATTCAAAACAAAAACAAAAACAAAAAAAAAACATAATCAGGTTCCTCGCATCATGTTCTCATACACTTTACGCATTTAATAGCCCTCTGTGTCTGTACTGTTACATACTTAGGCTGATAACCGGTTCATGCAGCGTTAAATGAACACCCAATCCTTATACTATGGCTGGTCCGAACAAAGAAAGCAATTGTTACCATGCACCTCTCGTGTCTCCCCATTTTCCTCACTCCTCTTGGTATCTATTTTGAACTGTGATTTATGTTATGCTGCAATGTCTATAGTCTGTACAAATCCCCTCTATAATTTGTAAAACGCTGCAGAATATGTTGGCGCTATATAAACAAAATTATTGTTATTATTAAAATTATTATCATGTAGCAATTTTAGATATCCAGTGGCTTGAGGTTTCCATTGATGAAGAATGGGCCCACTATCTTTGTACTCTAAAGACAACACCAAAAACAACAGGCAAAGATGCTTACCTGTCTAGGCCTCAAATTAAATGCACTATCATTGTGCAGCGGGCACGAGTAAAGATGGCGACTACAAAGGTGTGGTAATACCAAATGAGACAACCAGCCTACAATCAGGGATTGCCCATTGGGCACACCAGTGCAAACAGATAATCTGCATGCGGAGGTGTTTACACAGAGAATGCAAAGCATCTGGATCATAACCTATTAATAGCATCCTGGGATGGGCTGCCCATTGTTAATTGTACTGCTTCCTGTGTTAATAGAGGCCATAGCGTACAAAGCCATCTGGGCTCAGCTGCACCTAAAAGATTTAAAAAAGTGCACAAAAACATATCAAAATATGTAAGGTATTAGTTAATATCATGGCCATAATACGTAAGCTGGCAACCCACGTCACGGGTCCTCACGCTTGCCAGTCCTACTCTAACAGCTAAAAACACAAAATAAGGAAAAAAGAGGAAAAAAACTCTAATATTTTAAATAAAACACCAAAAATAACAGGCAAAGATGCTTACCTGTCTAAGCCTCAAATCAAATGCACTATCATGGTGCAGCGGGCCCTGGTAAATATGGTGACAATACAGGTAGGGTAATACAAAATGAGACAGCCAGCCTACAATCAGGGATTGTGACTAGTGTTGAGTGATACCTTCCGATATTCAGAAATATCGGTATTGGATTGGATCGGCCGATATCCAAAAAATATCGGATATCGCCAATACCAATACCCGATACCAATGCAAGTCAATGGGACAAAAATATCAGAATTAAAATAAACCCTTTCTTCCCTTGTAGGTTAATTCAACATGAAGGAAAACAACTAAGAATAATGTAGGATATATTGGAGGAGGTGGAGGAGACATTAAGGGCATAGAGGTTTAGCCCAATCAAATGGAATAGCAGGAATTAATTTTTTTTTTAAGACATTCGGAGTTACAAAGATATTGATTTTGTTAAGATTTTTTATATTTTGTCAGATATTTATGTTTCACTACTTCCATGCTCTTCAGAAAGACCCAATCACAATAATACGGAATCTCAGAGAAATATGTACACCAAAACGAGAAACAGAGATCCCTAAAAAATAACTTTTAATAATATCATTAAAAAGACTATATTTATCCAAAATATTAATAAAACAGTATTAAATGTACCTAATGGACCCTAGAACGAACTACAATGAGTCCTACCTCAGTTTTTCTTGTGATGGCTAGGGTTGAGCGAAACGGGTCGTTCATTTTCAAAAGTCGCCGACTTTTGGCAAAGTCGGGTTTCATGAAACCCGATCCGACCCTTGTGCGGGGTCGGCCATGCGGTACACGACTTTCGCGCCAAAGTCGCATTTCAATGACGCGAAAAGCGCCATTTCTCAGCCAATGAAGGTGATTGCAGAGTGTGGGCAGCGTGATGACATAGGTCCTGGTCCCCACCATCTTAGAGAAGGGCATTGCAGTGATTGGCTTGCTGTCTGCGGCGTCACAGGGGCTATAAAGGGGCGTTCCCGCCGACCGCCATCTTACTGCTGCTGATCTGAGCTTAGGGAGAGGATGCTGCCGCTTCGTCAGAAGCAGGGATAGCGTTAGGCAGGGTCCATTAACCACCATACCGCTTGTGCTGTAGCGATTTCCACTGTCCAACACCACCTTCGGTGTGCAGGGACAGTGGAAGCTACATTTTTTTTTTCTCAGCGCTGTAGCTCATTGGGCTGCCCTAGAAGGCTCCCTGATAGCTGCATTGCTGTGTGTACGCCGCTGTGCAAACCAACTGCCTTTTTCAAAGCACAAATCCGCTTGTTCCTTCCTTTCTGCACAGCTATCTTTTTTGTTTGTCCACACTTTTTATTTAATTTGTGCATCAGTCCACTCCTTGTTGCTGCCTGCCATACCTGGCTGAGATTACTGCAGGGAGATAGTAATTGTAGGACAGTCCCTGTTTTTTTTTTTTTTTTTGTGGGAGATTAAGATTGGCATTTCTGCTAGAGTGCCATCCCTGTGTGTGCCATCTCTCACTCAGTGGGCCATAGAAAGCCTATTTATTTTTTTGCTTGATTTGGGTTCTAAATTCTACCTGAAAAAATCAATAAATCAATCAGTGGGAGATAAATATTAGCCTCTGGGCTTGTGTGCCACTCCTGACTCCTGTGTGTGCCATCTCTCACTCAGTGGGCCATAGAAAGCCTATTTATTTTTTTGCTTGATTTGGTTTCTAAATTCTACCTGAAAAAATCACTAAATCAATCAGTAGGAGATAAATATTGGCCTCTGGGATTG
Source organism: Ranitomeya imitator (assembly GCF_032444005.1). Lineage (NCBI taxonomy): Eukaryota > Metazoa > Chordata > Amphibia > Anura > Dendrobatidae > Ranitomeya > Ranitomeya imitator. The sequence goes on along the minus strand of NC_091285.1, from coordinate 473,011,552 downwards.
TGTGCCACTCTTGACTCCTGTGTGTGCCATCTCTCACTCAGTGGGCCATAGAAAGCCTACTTAATTTTTTGCTTGATTTGGGTTCTAAAATCTACCTGAAAATATCACTACATCATTCAGTGGGAGATAAATATTGGCCTCTGGGCTTGTGTGCCACTCCTGACTCCTGTGTGTGCCATCTCTCACTCAGTTGGCCATAGAAAGCTATTTATTTTTTTGCTTGATTTGGGTTCTAAAATCTACCTGAAAAAATCACTACATCAATCAGTGGGAGAAAAATATTGGCCTCTGGGCTTGTGTGCCACTCCTGACTCCTGTGTGTGCCATCTCTCACTCAGTGGGCCATAGAAAGCCTGTTTATTTTTTTTGTTGATTTGGTTTCTAAATTCTACCTGAAAAAATCAATAAATCAGTCAGTGGGAGATAAATATTGGCCTCTGGACATGTGTGCTACTCCTGACTCCTGTGTGTGCCATCTCTCACTCAGTGGGCCATAGAAAGCCTATTTATTTTTTTGCTTGATTTGGGTTCTAAAATCTACCTGAAAAAATCACTACATCAATCAGTGGGAGAAAAATATTGGCCTCTGGGCTTGTGTGCCACTCCTGACTCCTGTGTGTGCCATCTCTCACTCAGTGGGCCATAGAAAGCCTATTTTTTTTTTTATTTGGTTTCTAAATTCTTCCTGAAAAAATCATTTTATTTTATTTTGTTTTTAAAGTCTCCCTGAAAAAAAAAAAAAAAAAAAAAACAGTGGGAGAATAATATTGCCCTTTCTGCTTGTGTGCCAGTCTTGACTCCTGGGTGTGCCATCTCTCTCTCTCTCTCTCTCAAATTGTGGGCCATAGAAAGCCTATTTATTTTTTTGCTTGATTTGGGTTCTAAATTCTACCTGAAAAAATCAATAAATCAATCAGTGGGAGAAAAATATTGGCCTCTGGGCTTGTGTGCCACTCCTGACTCCTGTGTGTGCCATCTCTCACTCAGTGGGCTATAGAAAGCCTTTTTATTATTTTGCTTGATTTGGGTTCTAAATTCTACCTGAAAAAATCACTAAATCAATCAGTCGGAGATAAATATTGGCCTCTGGGCTTGTGTGCCACTCCTGACTCCTGTGTGTGCCATCTCTCACTCAGTGGGCCATAGAAAGCCTATTTATTTTTTTGCTTGATTTGGGTTCTAAATTCTACCTGAAAAAAATCAATAAATCAATCAGTGGGAGATAAATATTGGCCTCTGGGCTTGTGTGCCACTCCTGACTCCTGTGTGTGCCATCTCTCACTCAGTGGGCTATAGAAAGCCTTTTTATTATTTTGCTTGATTTGGGTTCTAAAATCGACCTGAAAAAATCACTACATCAATCAGTGGGAGAAAAATATTGGCCTCTGGGCTTGTGTGCCACTCCTGACTCGTGTGTGTGCCATCTCTCACTCAGTGGGCCATAGAAAGCCTATTTACTTTTTTGCTTGATTTGGGTTCTAAATTCTACCTGAAAAAAATCAATAAATCAATCAGTGGGAGATAAATATTGGCCTCTGGGCTTGTGTGCCACTCCTGACTCCTGTGTGTGCCATCTCTCACTCAGTGGGACATAGAAAGCTTTTTTTTTTTTTTTTTAATTTGGTTTCTAAATTCTCCCTGAAAAAATCATTTTATTTTATTTGGTTTCTAAATTCTTCCTGAAAAAATCATTTTATTGTATTTTGTTTCTAAATTCTCCCTGAAAAAAAAAAAACCAGTGGGAGATTAATATTGACATTTGTGCTTGAGTGACAGTCTTGACTCTCGGGTGTGCCATCTCTCTCTCTCTCTCAAATTGTGGGCCATAGAAAGCCTAATTATTTTTTTGCTTGATTTGGGTTCTAAATTCTACCTGAAAAAATCAATAAATCAATCAGTGGGAGAAAAATATTGGCCTCTGGGCTTGTGTGCCACTCCTGACTCCTGTGTGTGCCATCTCTCACTCAGTGGGCCATAGAAAGCCTATTTATTATTTTGCTTGATTTGGGTTCTAAATTCTACCTGAAAAAATCACTAAATCAATCAGTGGGAGATAAATATTGGCCTCTGGGCTTGTGTGCCACTCCTGACTCCTGTGTGTGCCATCTCTCACTCAGTGGGCCATAGAAAGCCTATTTATTTTTTTGCTTGATTTGGGTTCTAAAATCGACCTGAAAAAATCACTACATCAATCAGTGGGAGAAAAATATTGGCCCCTGGGCTTGTGTGCCACTCCTGACTCTTGTGTGTGCCATCTCTCACTCAGTGGGCCATAGAAAGCCTATTTATTTTTTTGCTTGATTTGGGTTCTAAATTCTACCTGAAAAAATCACTAAATCAATCAGTGGGAGATAAATATTGGCCTCTGGGCTTGTGTGCCACTCCTGACTCCTGTGTGTGCCATCTCTCACTCAGTGGGCCATAGAAAGCCTATTTATTTTTTTGCTTGATTTGGGTTTTAAATTCTACCTGAAAAAATCAATAAATCAATCAGTGGGAGACATATATTGGCCTCTGGGCTTGTGTGCCACTCCTGACTCCTGTGTGTGCCATTTCTCACTCAGTAGGCCATAGAAAGCCTATTTATTTTTTTGCTTGATTTGGGTTCTAAAATCTACTTGAAAAAATCACTACATCAATCAGTGGGAGATAAATATTGGCCTCTGGGCTTGAGTGCCACTCCTGACTCCTGTGTGTGCCATCTCTCACTCAGTTGGCCATAGAAAGCTATTTATTTTTTTGCTTGATTTGGGATCTAAAATCTACCTGAAAAAATCACTACATCAATCAGTGGGAGAAAAATATTGGCCTCTGGGCTTGTGTGCCACTCCTGACTCCTGTGTGTGCCATCTCTCACTTAGTGGGCCATAGAAAGCCTATTTTTTTTTTTATTTGGTTTCTAAATTCTCCCTGAAAAAATCATTTTATTTTATATTGTTTCTAAACTCTCCCTAAAAAAAAAAAAACAGTGGGAGATTAATATTGCCCTTTCTGCTTGTGTGCCAGTCTTGACTCCTGGGTGTGCCATCTCTCTCTCAAATTGTGGGCCATAGAAAGCCTATTTATTTTTTTGCTTGATTTGGGTTTTAAATTCTACCTGAAAAAATCAATAAATCAATCAGTGGGAGAAAAATATTGGCCTCTGGGCTTGTGTGCCACTCCTGACTCCTGTGTGTGCCATCTCTCACTCAGTGGGACATAGAAAGCCTTTTTTTTTTTTTTTAATTTGGTTTCTAAATTCTCCCTGAAAAAATCATTTTATTTTATTTGGTTTCTAAATTCTTCCTGAAAAAATCATTTTATTTTATTTTGTTTCTAAAGTCTCCCTGAAAAAAAAAAAAACAGTGGGAGATTAATATTGCCCTTTCTGCTTGTGTGCCAGTCTTGACTCCTGGGTGTGCCATCTCTCTCTCTCTCTCAAATTGTGGGCCATAGAAAGCCTATTTATTTTTTTGCTTGATTTGGGTTCTAAATTCTACCTGAAAAAAATCAATAAATCAATCAGTGGGAGATAAATATTGGCCTCTGGGCTTGTGTGCCACTCCTGACTCCTGTTTTTGCCATCTCTCACTCAGTGGGCCATAGAAAGCAAATTTTTTTTTTTTATTTGGTTTCTAAATTCTCCCTGAAAAAATCATTTTATTTTATTTGGTTTCTAAATTCTTCCTGAAAAAATCATTTTATTGTATTTTGTTTCTAAATTCTCCCTGAAAAAAAAAAAAATCAGTGGGAGATTAATATTGACATTTGTGCTTGAGTGACAGTCTTGACTCTCGGGTGTGCCATCTCTTTCTCTCTCTCAAATTGTGGGCCATAGAAAGCCTATTTATTTTTTTGCTTGATTTGGGTTCTAAATTCTACCTGAAAAAATCAATAAATCAATCAGTGGGAGAAAAATATTGGCCTCTGGGCTTGTGTGCCACTCCTGACTCCTGTGTGTGCCATCTCTCACTCAGTGGGACATAGAAAGCCTTTTTTTTTTTTTTTTTTTTATTTGGTTTCTAAATTCTCCCTGAAAAAATCATTTTATTTTATTTGGTTTCTAAATTCTTCCTGAAAAAATCATTTTATTTTATTTTGTTTCTAAAGTCTCCCTGGAAAAAAAAAAAAAAAAACAGTGGGAGATTAATATTGCCCTTTCTGCTTGTGTGCCAGTCTTGACTCCTGGGTGTGCCATCTCTCTCTCTCTCTCAAATTGTGGGCCATAGAAAGCCTATTTATTTTTTTGCTTGAATTGGGTTCTAAATTCTACCTGAAAAAATCAATAAATCAATCAGAGGGAGAAAAATATTGGCCTCTGGGCTTGTGTGCCACTCCTGACTCCTGTGTGTGCCATCTCTCACTCAGTGGGCCATAGAAAGCCTATTTATTTGTTTGCTTGATTTCGGGTTCTAAATTCTACCTGAAAAAATCACTAAATCAATCAGTGGGAGATAAATATTGGCCTCTGGGCTTGTGTGCCACTCCTGACTCCTGTGTGTGCCATCTCTCACTCAGTGGGCCATAGAAAGCCTATTTATTTTTTTTGCTTGATTTGGGTTCTAAAATCTACCTGAAAAAATCACTACATCAATCAGTGGGAGAAAAATATTGGCCTCTGGGCTTGTGTGCCACTCCTGACTCCTGTGTGTGCCATCTCTCACTCAGTGGGCCTTAGAAAGCCTATTTATTTTTTTGCTTGATTTGGGTTCTAAAATCTACCTGAAAAAATTACTACATCAATCAGTGGGAGAAAAATATTGGCCTCTGGGCTTGTGTGCCACTCCTGACTCCTGTGTGTGCATCTCTCACTCAGTGGGCCATAGAAAGCCTATTTATTTTTTTGCTTGATTTGGGTTCTAAATTCTACCTGAAAAAATCAATAAATCAATCAGTGGGAGATAAATATTAGCCTCTGGGCTTGTGTGCCACTCCTGACTCCTGTGTGTGCCATCTCTCACTCAGTGGGCCATAGAAAGCCTATTTATTTTTTTGCTTGATTTGGGTTCTAAATTCTACCTGAAAAAATCACTAAATCAATCAGTAGGAGATAAATATTGGCCTCTGGGCTTGTGTGCCACTCCTGACTCCTGTGTGTGCCATCTCTCACTCAGTGGGCCATAGAAAGCCTATTTAATTTTTTGCTTGATTTGGGTTCTAAAATCTACCTGAAAAAATCACTACATCATTCAGTGGGAGATAAATATTGGCCTCTGGGCTTGTGTGCCACTCCTGACTCCTGTGTGTGCCATCTCTCACTCAGTTGGCCATAGAAAGTTATTTATTTTTTTGCTTGATTTGGGTTCTAAAATCTACCTGAAAAAATCACTACATCAATCAGTGGGAGAAAAATATTGGCCTCTGGGCTTGTGTGCCACTCCTGACTCCTGTGTGTGCCATCTCTCACTCAGTGGGCTATAGAAAGCCTATTTATTTTTTTGTTGATTTGGTTTCTAAATTCTACCTGAAAAAATCAATAAATCAGTCAGTGGGAGATAAATATTGGCCTCTGGGCTTGTGTGCCACTCCTGACTCCTGTGTGTGCCATCTCTCACTCAGTGGGCCATAGAAAGCCTATTTATTTTTTTTGCTTGATTTGGGTTCTAAAATCTACCTGAAAAAATCAATACATCAATCAGTGGGAGAAAAATATTGGCCTCTGGGCTTGTGTGCCACTCCTGACTCCTGTGTGTGCCATCTCTCACTCAGTGGGCCATAGAAAGCCTATTTATTATTTTGCTTGATTTGGGTTCTAAATTCTACCTGAAAAAAATCACTACATCAATCAGTGGGAGAAAAATATTGGCCTCTGGGCTTGTGTGCCACTCCTGACTCCTGTGTGTGCCATCTCTCACTCAGTGGGCCATAGAAAGCCTATTTATTTTTTTGCTTGATTTGGGTTCTAAAATCGACCTGAAAAAATCACTACATCAATCAGTGGGAGAAAAATATTGGCCTCTGGGCTTGTGTGCCACTCCTGACTCCTGTGTGTGCCATCTCTCACTCAGTGGGCCATAGAAAGCCTATTTATTTTTTTGCTTGATTTGGGTTCTAAATTCTACCTGAAAAAATCAATAAATCAATCAGTGGGAGAAAAATATTGGCCTCTGGGCTTGTGTGCCACTCCTGACTCCTGTGTGTGCCATCTCTCACTCAGTGGGCCATAGAAAGCCTATTTATTATTTTTCTTGATTTGAGTTCTAAATTCTACCTGAAAAAATCACTTAATCAATCAGTGGGAGATAAATATTGGCCTCTGGGCTTGTGTGCCACTCCTGACTCCTGTGTGTGCCATCTCTCACTCAGTGGGCCATAGAAAGCCTATTTATTTTTTTGCTTGATTTGGGTTCTAAAATCGACCTGAAAAAATCACTACATCAATCAGTGGGAGATAAATATTGGCCTCTGGGCTTGTGTGCCACTCCTGACTCCTGTGTGTGCCATTTCTCACTCAGTGGGCCATAGAAAGCCTATTTATTTTTTTGCTTGATTTGGGTTCTAAAATCTACCTGAAAAAATCACTACATCAATCAGTGGGAGATAAATATTGGCCTCTGGGCTTGAGTGCCACTCCTGACTCCTGTGTGTGCCATCTCTCACTCAGTTGGCCATAGAAAGCTATTTATTTTTTTGCTTGATTTGGGTTCTAAAATCTACCTGAAAAAATCACTACATCAATCAGTGGGAGAAAAATATTGGCCTCTGGGCTTGTGTGCCACTCCTGACTCCTCTGTTTGCCATCTCTCACTCAGTGGGCCATAGAAAGCCTATTTTTTTTTTATTTGGTTTCTAAATTCTCCCTGAAAAAATCATTTTATTTTATTTGGTTTCTAAATTCTTCCTGAAAAAATCATTTTATCTTATATTGTTTCTAAAGTCTCCCTAAAAAAAAAAAAACAGTGGGAGGTTAATATTGCCCTTTCTGCTTGTGTGCCAGTCTTGACTCCTGGGTGTGCCATCTCTCTCTCAAATTGTGGGCCATAGAAAGCCTATTTATTTTTTTGCTTGATTTGGGTTTTAAATTCTACCTGAAAAAATCAATAAATCAATCAGTGGGAGAAAAATATTGGCCTCTGGGCTTGTGTGCCACTCCTGACTCCTGTGTGTGCCATCTCTCACTCAGTGGGACATAGAAAGCCTTTTTTTTTTTTTTTTTTTTTAATTTGGTTTCTAAATTCTCCCTGAAAAAATCATTTTATTTAATTTGGTTTCTAAATTCTTCCTGAAAAAATCATTTTATTTTATTTTGTTTCTAAAGTCTCCCTGAAAAAAAAAAAAAAAAAAAACAGTGGGAGATTAATATTGCCCTTTCTGCTTGTGTGCCAGTCTTGACTCCTGGGTGTGCCATCTCTCTCTCTCTCTCAAATTGTGGGCCATAGAAAGCCTATTTATTTTTTTGCTTGATTTGGGTTCTAAATTCTACCTGAAAAAATCAATAAATCAATCAGTGGGAGATAAATATTGGCCTCTGGGCTTGTGTGCCACTCCTGACTCCTGTGTTTGCTATCTCTCACTCAGTGGGCCATAGAAAGCAAAGTTTTTTTTTTTATTTGGTTTCTAAATTCTCCCTGAAAAAATGATTTTATTTTATTTGGTTTCTAAATTCTTCCTGAAAAAATCATTTTATTGTATTTTGTTTCTAAATTCTCCCTGAAAAAAAAAAAAATCAGTGGGAGATTAATATTGACATTTGTGCTTGAGTGACAGTCTTGACTCTCGGGTGTGCCATCTCTCTCTCTCTCTCAAATTGTGGGTCATAGAAAGCCTTTTTATTTTTTTGCTTGATTTGGGTTCTAAATTCTACCTGAAAAAATCAATAAATCAATCAGTGGGAGAAAAATATTAGCCTCTGGGCTTGTGTGCCACTCCTGACTCCTGTGTGTGCCATCTCTCACTCAGTGGGACATAGAAAGCCTTTTTTTTTGGGGGGGGGGGTTTCTAAATTCTCCCTGAAAAAAATCATTTTATTTTATTTGGTTTCTAAATTCTTCCTGAAAAAATCATGTTATTTTATTTTGTTTCTAAAGTCTCCCTGAAAAAAAAAAAAAAATAAATCAGTGGGAGATTAATATTGACATTTGTGCTTGAGTGACAGTCTTGACTCCTGGGTGTGCCATCTCTCTCTCTCTCTCAAATTGTGGGCCATAGAAAGCCTATTTATTTTTTTGCTTGATTTGGGTTCTAAATTCTACCTGAAAAAATCAATAAATCAATCAGTGGGAGAAAAATATTGGCCTCTGGGCTTGTGTGCCACTCCTGACTCCTGTGTTTGCCATCTCTCACTCAGTGGGGCATAGAAAGCAATTTTTTTTTTTTATTTGGTTTCTAAATTCTCCCTGAAAAAATCATTTTATTTTATTTGGTTTCTAAATTCTTCCTGAAAAAATCATTTTATTGTATTTTGTTTCTAAATTCTCCCTGAAAAAAAAAAAATCAGTGGGAGATTAATATTGACATTTGTGCTTGAGTGACAGTCTTGACTCTCAGGTGTGCCATCTCTCTCTCTCTCAAATTGTGGGCCATAGAAAGCCTATTTATTTTTTTGCTTGATTTGGGTTCTAAATTCTACCTGAAAAAATCAATAAATCAATCAGTGGGAGAAAAATATTGGCCTCTGGGCTTGTGTGCCACTCCTGACTCCTGTGTGTGCCATCTCTCACTCAGTGGGACATAGAAAGCCTTTTTTTTTTTTTTTTTGGGTTTCTAAATTCCCCCTGAAAACATCATTTTATTTTATTTGGTTTCTAAATTCTTCCTGAAAAGATCATTTTATTTTATTTTGTTTCCAAAGTCTCCCTGAAAAAAAAAAAAAAAAATCAGTGGGAGATTAATATTGACATTTGTGCTTGAGTGACAGTCTTGACTCCTGGGTGTGCCATCTCTCTCTCTCTCTCTCAAATTGTGGGCCATAGAAAGCCTATTTATTTTTTTGCCTAATTTGGGTTCTAAATTCTACCTGAAAAAATCACTACATCAATCAGTGGGAGATAAATATTGGCCTCTGGGCTTGAGTGCCACTCCTGACTCCTGTGTGTGCCATCTCTCACTCAGTTGGCCATAGAAAGCTATTTATTTTTGTGCTTGATGTGGGTTCTAAAATCTACCTGAAAAAATCACTACATCAATCAGTGGGAGAAAAATATTGGCCTCTGGGCTTGTGTGCCACTCTTGACTCCTGTGTTTGCCATCTCTCACTCAGTGGGCCATAGAAAGCCTATTTTTTTTTTATTTGGTTTCTAAATTCTCCCTGAAAAAATCATTTTATTTTATTTTGTTTCTAAAGTCTCCCTAAAAAAAAAAAATCAGTGGGAGATTAATATTGCCCTTTCTGCTTGTGTGCCAGTCTTGACTCCTGGGTGTGCCATCTCTCTCTCAAATTGTGGGCCATAGAAAGCCTATTTATTTTTTTGCTTGATTTGGGTTTTAAATTCTACCTGAAAAAATCAATAAATCAATCAGTGGGAGAAAAATATTGGCCTCTGGGCTTGTGTGCCACTCCTGACTCCTGTGTGTGCCATCTCTCACTCAGTGGGACATAGAAAGCAAATTTTTTTTTTTTATTTGGTTTCTAAATTCTCCCTGAAAAAATCATTTTATTTTATTTGGTTTCTAAATTCTTCCTGAAAAAATCATTTTATTTTATTTTGTTTCTAAATTCTCCCTGAAAAAAAAAATCAGTGGGAGATTAATATTGACATTTGTGCTTGAGTGACAGTCTTGACTCTCGGGTGTGCCATCTCTCTCTCTCTCAAATTGTGGGCCATAGAAAGCCTATTTATTTTTTTGCTTGATTTGGGTTCTAAATTCTACCTGAAAAAATCAATAAATCAATCAGTGGGAGAAAAATATTGGCCTCTGGGCTTGTGTGCCACTTCTGACTCCTGTGTGTGCCATCTCTCACTCAGTGGGACATAGAAAGCCTTTTTTTTTTTTTTTAATTTGGTTTCTAAATTCTCCCTGAAAAAATCATTTTATTTTATTTGGTTTCTAAATTCTTCCTGAAAAAATCATTTTGTTTTATTTTGTTTCTAAAGTCTCCCTGAAAAAAAAAAAAAAAAAAACAGTGGGAGATTAATATTGCCCTTTCTGCTTGTGTGCCAGTCTTGACTCCTGGGTGTGCCATCTCTCTCTCTCTCTCTCAAATTGTGGGCCATGGAAAGCCTATTTATATTTTTGCTTGATTTGGGTTCTAAATTCTACCTGAAAAAAATCAATAAATCAATCAGTGGGAGATAAATATTGGCCTCTGGGCTTGTGTGCCACTCCTGACTCCTGTGTTTGCCATCTCTCACTCAGTGGGCCATAGAAAGCAATTTTTTTTTTATTTGGTTTCTAAATTCTCCCTGAAAAAATCATTTTATTTTATTTGGTTTCTAAATTCTTCCTGAAAAAATCATTTTATTGTATTTTGTTTCTAAATTCTCCCTGAAAAAAAAAAAATCAGTGGGAGATTAATATTGACATTTGTGCTTGAGTGACAGTCTTGGCTCTCGGGTGTGCCATCTCTCTCTCTCTCTCAAATTGTGGGCCATGGAAAGCCTATTTATTTTTTTGCTTGATTTGGGTTCTAAATTCTACCTGAAAAAATCAATAAATCAATCAGTGGGAGAAAAATATTGGCCTCTGGGCTTGTGTGCCACTCCTGTCTCCTGTGTGTGCCATCTCTCACTCAGTGGGACATAGAAAGCCTTTTTTTTTTTTTTGGGTTTCTAAATTCTCCCTGAAAAAATCATTTTATTTTATTTGGTTTCTAAGTTCTTCCTGAAAAAATCATTTTATTTTATTTTATTTTGTTTCTAAAGTCTCCTTGAAAAAAAAAAAAAATCAGTGGGAGATTAATATTGACATTTGTGCTTGAGTGACAGTCTTGACTCCTGGGTGTGCCATCTCTCTCTCTCTCTCTCTCTCAAATTGTGGGCCATAGAAAGCCTATTTATTTTTTTGCTTGATTTGGGTTCTAATTTCTACCTGAAAAAATCAATAAATCAATCAGTGGGAGATAAATATTGGCCTCTGGGCTTGTGTGCCACTCCTGACTCCTGTGTGTGCCATCTCTCACTCAGTGGGCCATAGAAAGCCTATTTATTTTTTTGCTTGATTTGGGTTCTAAATTCTACCTGAAAAAATCACTAAATCAATCAGTGTGAGATAAATATTGGCCTCTGGGCTTGTGTGCCACTCCTGACTCCTGTGTGTGCCATCTCTCACTCAGTGGGCCATAGAAAGCCTATTTATTTTTTTGCTTGATTTGGGTTCTAAAATCTACCTGAAAAAATCACTAAATCAATCAGTGGGAGATAAATATTGGCCTCTGGGCTTGTGTGCCACTCCTGACTCCTGTGTGTGCCATCTCTCACTCAGTGGGCCACAGAAAGCCTATTTTTTTTTTATTTGGTTTCTAAATTCTCCCTGAAAAAATCATTTTATTTTATTTGGTTTCTAAATTCTTCCTGAAAAAATTATTTTATTTTATTTTGTTTCTAAAGTCTCCCTGAAAAAAAGAAAAAAAAAAACAGTGGGAGATTAATATTGCCCTTTCTGCTTGTGTGCCAGTCTTGACTCCTGGGTGTGCCATCTCTCTCTCTCTCTCTCTCTCTCAAATTGTGGGCCATAGAAAGCCTATTTATTTTTTTGCTTGATTTGGGTTTTAAATTCTACCTGAAAAAATCAATAAATCAATCAGTGGGAGAAAAATATTGGCCTCTGGGCTTGTGTGCCACTCCTGACTCCTGTGTGTGCCATCTCTCACTCAGTGGGACATAGAAAGCCTTTTTTTTTTTTTGGTTTTTAAATTCTCCCTGAAAAAAATCATTTTATTTTATTTGGTTCCTATATTCTTCCTGAAAAAATCATTTTTTTTTATTTTGTTTCTAAAGTCTCCCTGAAAAAAAACAAACAAAAACAAAACAGTGGGAGATTAATATTGCCCTTTCTGCTTGTGTGCCAGTCTTGACTCCTGGGTGTGCCATTTCTCTCTCTCTCTCAAATTGTGGGCCATAGAAAGCCTATTTATTTTTTTGCTTGATTTGGGTTCTAAATTCTACCTGAAAAAATCAATAAATCAATCAGTGGGAGATAAATATTGGCCTCTGGGCTTGTGTGCCACTCCTGACTCCTGTGTGTGCCATCTCTCACTCAGTGGGCCACAGAAAGCCTATTTTTTTTTATTTGGTTTCTAAATTCTCCCTGAAAAAATCATTTTATTTTATTTGGTTTCTAAATTCTTCCTGAAAAAATCATTTTATTTTATTTTGTTTCTAAAAGTCTCCCTGAAAAAAAAAAAAAAATCAGTGGGAGATTAATATTGACATTTGTGCTTGAGTGACAGTCTTGACTCCTGGGTGTGCCATCTCTCTCTCTCTCTCTCTCAAATTGTGGGCCATAGAAAGCCTATTTATTTTTTTGCTTGATTTGGGCTCTAAATTCTACCTGAAAAAATCAATAAATCAATCAGTGGGAGATAAATATTGGCCTCTGGGCCTGTGTGCCACTCCTGACTCCTGTGTGTGCCATCTCTCACTCAGTGGGCCATAGAAAGCCTTTCTTTTTTTTTTTTTCTAAATCCTCCCTGAAAAAATCATTTTATTTTATTTGGTTTCTAAATTCTTCCTGAAAAAATCATTTTATTTTATTTTGTTTCTAAAGTCTCCCTGAAAAAAAAAAAAAAAAAAAAAATCAGTGGGAGATTAATATTGACATTTGTGCTTGAGTGACAGTCTTGACTCCTGGGTGTGCCATCTCTCTCTCTCTCTCAAATTGTGGGCCATAGAAAGCCTATTTATTTTTTTGCTTGATTTGGGTTCTAATTTCTACCTGAAAAAATCAATAAATCAATCAGTGGGAGATAAATATTGGCCTCTGGGCTTGTGTGCCACTCCTGACTCCTGTGTGTGCCATCTCTCACTCAGTGGGCCATAGAAAGCCTATTTATTTTTTTGCTTGATTTGGGTTCTAAATTCTACCTGAAAAAATCACTAAATCAATCAGTGGGAGATAAATATTGGCCTCTGGGCTTGTGTGCCACTCCTGACTCCTGTGTGTGCCATCTCTCACTCAGTGGGCCATAGAAAGCCTATTTATTTTTTTGCTTGATTTGGGTTCTAAAATCTACCTGAAAAAATCACTAAATTAATCAGTGGGAGATAAATATTGGCCTCTGGGCTTGTGTGCCACTCCTGACTCCTGTGTGTGCCATCTCTCACTCAGTGGGCCACAGAAAGCCTATTTTTTTTTTATTTGGTTTCTAAATTCTCCCTGAAAAAATCATTTTATTTTATTTGGTTTCTAAATTCTTCCTGAAAAAATTATTTTATTTTATTTTGTTTCTAAATTCTCCCTGAAAAAAAACAAACAAAAAAAAAACAGTGGGAGATTAATATTGCCCTTTCTGCTTGTGTGCCAGTCTTGACTCCTGGGTGTGCCATCTCTCTCTCTCTCTCAAATTGTGGGCCATAGAAAGCCTATTTATTTTTTTGCTTGATTTGGGTTCTAAATTCTACCTGAAAAAATCAATAAATCAATCAGTGGGAGATAAATATTGGCCTCTGGGCTTGTGTGCCACTCCTGACTCCTGTGTGTGCCATCTCTCACTCAGTGGGCCATAGAAAGCCTATTTTTTTTTATTTGGTTTCTAAATTCTCCCTGAAAAAATCATTTTATTTTATTTGGTTTCTAAATTCTTCCTGAAAAAATCATTTTATTTTATTTTGTTTCTAAAAGTCTCCCTGAAAAAAAAAAAAAAATCAGTGGGACATTAATATTGACATTTGTGCTTGAGTGACAGTCTTGACTCCTGGGTGTGCCATCTCTCTCTCTCTCTCTCTCTATCTCAAATTGTGGGCCATAGAAAGCCTATTTATTTTTTTGCTTGATTTGGGCTCTAAATTCTACCTGAAAAAATCAATAAATCAATCAGTGGGAGATAAATATTGGCCTCTGGGCTTGTGTGCCACTCCTGACTCCTGTGTGTGCCATCTCTCACTCAGTGGGCCATAGAAAGCCTATTTTTTTTTAATTTAGTTTCTAAATTCTCCCTGAAAAAAATCATTTTATTTTATTTGGTTTCTAAATTCTTCCTGAAAAAATCATTTTATTTGATTTTGTTTCTAAAGTCTCCCTGAAAAAAAAAAAAAAAAATCAGTGGGAGATTAATATTGACATTTGTGCTTGAGTGACAGTCCTGCGTGTGTGGCATCTCTGTGATTTGGTGCCACAGAAAACAGAGTGTGTAACAGTGTGCCTGATTTTCCTTGTGGTCTCACCAACCTGTAAAGGGATATTGAAATCATACTGAAGTTATAGCTCACCGTGTAAGTTGTTTGACAGCAACAAATAAAGTTACTTTGGTTAAGTTTTTAAAACAATGAGGAAGTCTGGTGCAAGAGGTCGTGGCCGTGGGCGTTCATTGTCAGCTGGTAATGATGGTAGTGGTAGTGGAGCATCAGGTGGTCGTGGGAAAAAAAATATTCCACCTAAGTCTGGAGCTGTGGAGCCAGGTTCGTCGTCTGACTACACAAGGCCTCGAACGCTCTCTTTTCTGGGAGTAGGAAAACCGCTTTTAAAGCCGGAGCAGCAACAGCAAGTTTTGGCTTACCTTGGAGACTCAGCCTCTAGCTCTTTTGCCTCCTCTTCTGAAACTGGTAAATGTAAAAGCAGCGCGTCGCTTGTGGATGTTCACGGTCAGGGACAAGTCGCTTCCTTGTCCTCTTCAGCAAAAACAACAACAAGAGAGAAGGATGCAGCAGGCGAGACAACGGGTTACTCCATGGAGCTCTTTACACATACCGTCCCTGGCTTAGAAAGTGAAACAGTTAACAGGCCATGCCCATTACAAGTAGATTCTGACATGGAGTGCACTGATGCACAGCCACAGCCAGACTACTATGCTGGTCCTTTGACTCAGACCACAACATTGCCCTCTCAGGGTACTGATCCACAATCAGACCCTGATGAGACTATGTTGCCCCGTCACGAACGCTATACCACCGACCGACACGGTGACACAGACAAAGTTGCACACGAGCTAGAAGAGGAGGTAATAGATGACCCAGTTGTTGACCCCGATTGGCAGCCATTGGGGGAACAGGGTGCAGGCGGCAGTAGTTCTGAAGCGGAGGTGGAGGAGGGGCCGCAGCAGGCATCAACATCGCAACAGGTTCCATCTGCCGGACCCGTATCTGGCCCAAAACGCGTGGCAAAGCCAAAACCTGTTGGAGGACAGCGTGGCCATCCGGTTAAAGCTCAGTCTGCAATCCCCGAAAAGGGATCCGATGCTAGGAAGAGTGCAGTCTGGCATTTTTTTAAACAACATCCAATTGATCAGCGCAAAGTCATCTGTCAAAAATGTTCAACTAGCTTAAGCAGAGGTCAGAATCTGAAAAGTCTCAATACAAGTTGCATGCATAGACATTTAACCACCATGCATTTTCAAGCCTGGACTAACTACCAAACGTCCCTTAAGGTTGTAGCACCCTCGGCCAATGAAGCTAGTCAGCAACGCAACATCCCTTCCGTCACTGTAAGGCCACCATTTTCCGCACCACCGGCAGTATCTGTGCAGGTTTCTTTGCCAGCCAAAAGCAGTCAGGGTCAGGGAATCACCAGTTTTGTAGGAGGAAATATTGCATCTTGGGCACCGGCGGAAACAATACCGTCTCCAACCGTCTCTCAGTCTGCCATGTCCACCGGCACACCCGCTAGTTCCACGATCTCCAGCTCTCCAGTCCAGCTCACCCTACATGAGACTCTGGTTAGAAAAAGGAAGTACTTATCCTCGCATCCGTGTACACAGGGTTTTAACGCCCACATAGCTAGACTAATCTCGTTAGAGATGATGCCCTACTGGTTAGTTGAAAGCAAAGCTTTCAAAGCCCTGATGGAGTACGCTGAACCACGCTACGAGCTACCCAGTCGACACTTCTTTTCCAGAAAAGCCATCCCAGCCCTGCACCAGCATGTTAAACAGTGCATCGTCCATGCACTCAGGCAATCTGTGAGTACAAAGGTGCACCTGACTACAGATGCATGGACCAGTAGGCATGGCCAGGGACGTTACGTGTCCATCACGGCACACTGGGTGAATGTGGTGGATGCAGGGTCAGTTCGGGACAGTTGTGCCTAGCCCACGGTCTAGGAAACAGTTGGCTGTAGGCGTTCGCACCCCCTCCTCCTCCTCCTCGTCCTCCTGCAGAAGCGAGAGCTCTTCCACAGACCGCAGTCGGCCAACCACTCCATCGGCAGCTGACACTGTTCCACACCAGTTGTCCCATTATGGGCCAGCTACTGGCAAGCGTCAGCAGGCTGTATTGGCTATGAAGTGTTTGGGCGACAACAGACACACCGCGGAAGTTCTGTCCGAGTTCTTGCAGCAAGAAACGCAGTCGTGGCTGGGCACAGTAGATCTTGAGGCAGGCAAGGTAGTGAGTGATAACGGAAGGAATTTCATGGCTGCCATCTCCCTTTCCCAACTGAAACACATTCCTTGCCTGGCTCACACCTTAAACCTGGTGGTGCAGTGCTTATTGAAAACTTATCCTGGGTTCTCCGACCTGCTCCTCAAAATGCGTGGACTTTGCTCACATATCCGCCGTTCGCCTGTACACTCCAGCCGTATGCAGACCTATCAGTGGTCTTTGAACCTTCCCCAGCATCGCCTAATCATAGACGTTGCAACAAGGTGGAACTCAACACTGCACATGCTTCAGAGACTGTGCCAACAGAGGCGGGCTGTAATGTTTTTGTGGGAGGATACACATACACGGGCAGGCAGTAGGATGGCAGACATGGAGTTGTCAGGTGTGCAGTGGTCGAAGATACAAGACATTTGTCAAGTCCTTCAGTGTTTTGAGGAATGCACACGGCTGGTTAGTGCAGACAACGCCATAATAAGCATGAGCATCCCCCTAATGTGTCTGCTGATGCAAAGTTTGATGCACATAAAGGATCAGGCGTCTGCACCAGAGGAAGAGGAAAGCCTTGATGACAGTCAGCCATTGTCTGGTCAGGGCAGTGTACAGGACGAGGTAGCGGGCGAAGAGGAGGTGGAGGATGAGGAGGATGATGGGGATGAGTATATTTTTAATGAGGAAGCTTTCCCGGGGGCACTGGAAATTGGTTGCGTGGCAAGGCCGGGTTCTGTTTTTTTGAGGGACACAAGTGACGTAGATTTGCCTGAAACTGCCCCTCAACCAATCACAACCGCTGATTTGACAACTGGAACTTTGGCCCACATGGCAGATTATGCCTTACGTATCCTCAAAAGGGACACACGCATTACTAAAATGATGAACGATGACGATTACTGGTTGGCCTGCCTCCTTGATCCTCGCTATAAAGGCAAATTGCAAAATATTATGCCACATGAGAACTTGGAACTAATATTAGCAACCAAACAATCAACTCTTGTTGACCGTTTGCTTCAGGCATTCCCAGCACACAGCGCACGTGATCGTTCTCACACGAGCCCCAGGGGGCAGCAGACCAGGAGTGTTAGGGGTGCAAACATCAGAAGTGGCGTTGGACAGAGGGGTTTTCTGACCAGGTTGTGGAGTGATTTTGCTATGACCGCAGACAGGACAGGTACGGCTGCATCAATTGAAAGTGACAGGAGACAACATTTGTCCAGTATGGTTACAAACTATTTTTCATCCCTTATCGATGTTCTCCCTCAACCGTCATTCCCATTTGATTACTGGGCATCAAAATTAGACACCTGGCCAGAATTGGCAGAATATGCATTGCAGGAGCTTGCTTGCCCGGCAGCTAGTGTCCTATCAGAAAGAGTATTCAGTGCTGCAGGATCAATATTAACCGAAAAAAGGACTCGTCTGGCTACCCAAAATGTTAATGATCTAACATTCATTAAAATGAACCACAACTGGATTTCGAATTCTTTTCCCCACCTTGCCCGGCCGACACCTAGCTTTCCTATGAAAAGCTCTTGCCTGTGGACTACTGTGAATTACTTTTCTAATGTCTAATTTGCTGCAGCTGATTGTCCAGCATACGACATGTTTACACCTCCCTAAATGGCCAAACTCCCCACACGGGGCCGTGGTATCGCGACTTGGCGCAAGCACCCGTGAGAGTGCTGTTTGTCTGAAGAGGTGGGTGTGCCCGCTTTTGGTTGACGGCACTGCCACTGGGTCCCTCATAGTACAATAAAGTGTCTCTGGCGGTGGTGGTGCGCACCCAACGTCAGACACATTGTTGTAACATGAGGGGCCCTGGGCCTGTACCGCCGGCCACAAGAGAGTTCACCCACCCCCAGGTCAAACATTGCTCTACCACTTCCACAGTTATCTCTCACACTTCCACCAATGTTTAGTCTATGCGCTGACATCCTTCCATTCCTGCCACTGACAATACCATTGTGTTGACATGTATGATGGTGCTTAACATAGTCAGGGGCAGTGTCCTCTATTTACCACAGTAAATACTTTGCGCTAAATTAGTAGGTCTGAAACTACGCAGAGGATCCCACCCCTGTACCTAATGATTGCACCCTTTAGTGTTTTCGTTTTGTTTTAATGCGAGACATTCACATTTATTTATTGTTTTGGACTACTAACTGGCAGACACTCATTACAATTGGCCTCCGCTGACCAGACCACTGCTGCCCGTGTAACCCCGGAAACCAATTTTAAATTGCCTACAGCCAGCCCAATTTATTATGTTAGGCTTTCGAAGCCTGTCTGCGGTCCCTCCTTCCACTAGGCCTCCACTGACCTGTCTACTGCTGCCCGTGTACTCCTGGAACCAATTATAAAGTGCCTACAGCCTGTCCAATTTTATTATGTTAGGCCTTCGAAGCCTGTCTGCGGTCCCTCCTTCCACTAGGCCTCCACTGACCTGTCTACTGCTGCCCGTGTACTCCTGGAACCAATTATAAAGTGCCTACAGCCTGTCCAATTTTATTATGTTAGGCCTTCGAAGCCTGTCTGCGGTCCCTCCTTCCACTAGGCCTCCACTGACCTGTCTACTGCTGCCCGTGTACCCCTGGAACCAATTTTAAATTGCCTACAGCCAGCCCATTTTATTATGTTAGGCCTTCGAAGCCTGTCTGCGGTCCCTCCTTCCACTAGGCCTCCACTGACCTGTGTACTGCTGCCCGTGTAACCCTGGAACCAATTATAAAGTGCCTACAGCCTGTCCAATTTTATTATGTTAGGCCTTCGAAGCCTGTCTGCGGTCCCTCCTTCCACTAGGCCTCCACTGACCTGTCTACTGCTGCCCGTGTACTCCTGGAACCAATTATAAAGTGCCTTCAGCCTGTCCAATTTTATTATGTTAGGCCTTCGAAGCCTGTCTGCGGTCCCTCCTTCCACTAGGCCTCCACTGACCTGTGTACTGCTGCCCGTGTACCCCTGGAACCAATTTTAAATTGCCTAAAGCCAGCCCATTTTATTATGTTAGGCCTTCGAAGCCTGTCTGCGGTCCCTCCTTCCACTAGGCCTCCACTGACCTGTCTACTGCTGCCCGTGTACTCCTGGAACCAATTATAAAGTGCCTACAGCCTGTCCAATTTTATTATGTTAGGCCTTCGAAGCCTGTCTGCAGTCCCTCCTTCCACTAGGCCTCCACTGACCTGTGTACTGCTGCCCGTGTACCCCTGGAACCAATTTTAAATTGCCTACAGCCAGCCCATTTTATTATGTTAGGCCTTCGAAGCCTGTCTGCGGTCCCTCCTTCCACTAGGCCTCCACTGACCTGTCTACTGCTGCCCGTGTACTCCTGGAACCAATCATAAAGTGCCTACAGCCTGTCCAATTTTATTATGTTAGGCCTTCGAAGCCTGTCTGCGGCCCGTTCATTCTACTACTACTACACTGACCAGTCTACTGCTGCCTGTGTACCCCTGGAACCTATTTAAAAGTGCCTACAGCCCAATATTTTTTTATGTTAGGCCTTCGAAGCCTGTCTGCGGCCCGTTCTTTCTACTACTACTACACTGACCAGTCTACTGCTGCCCGTGTACCCCTGGAACCAATGTTAAAGTGCCTACAGTCCAATATTTTTTTATGTTAGGCCTTCGAAGCCTGTCTGCGGCCCGTTCTTTCTACTACTCCTACACTGACCAGACCACTGCTGCCCGTGTACCCCTGGAACCAATGTTAAAGTGCCTACAGCCCAATATCTTTTTATGTTAGGCCTTCGAAGCCTGTCTGCGGCCCGTTCTTTCTACTACTCCTACACTGACCAGACCACTGCTGCCCGTGTACCCCTGGAACCAATGTTAAAGTGCCTACAGCCCAATATCTTTTTATGTTAGGCCTTCGAAGCCTGTCTGCGGCCCGTTCTTTCTACTACTACTACACTGACCAGTCTACTGCTGCCTGTGTACCCCTGGAACCTATTTAAAAGTGTCTACAGCCCAATATTTTTTTATGTTAGGCCTTCGAAGCCTGTCTGCAGCCTGTTCTTTCTACTACTACTACACTGACCAGTCTACTGCTGCCCGTGTACCCCTGGAACCAATGTTAAAGTGCCTACAGTCCAATATTTTTTTATGTTAGGCCTTTGAAGCCTGTCTGCAGCCCGTTCTTTCTACTACTACTACACTGAACAGACCACTGCTGCCCGTGTACCCCTGGAACCAATGTTAAAGTGCCTACAGCCCAATATCTTTTTATGTTAGGCCTTCAAAGCCTGTCTGCGGCCCGTTCTTTCTACTACTCCTCCACTGACCAGACCACAGCTGCCCGTGTACCCCTGGAACCTATTTTTAATTGCATAGAGCATCCTTTTTTTAATAGTAGGCGTACAAAGTCTGTCTGCGGTCCACTATTGAAATTGTCCTCCACTGCCCAGAGCAATGCTGCCTGTGTACCCCTGTAACCTTTTTTAAGCTGCAGTGAGCCACATTTTTGGTTTAAGGCCTACTACCTGTGTCTGTCTGCACCACTCAATTCAGCTGTGTTCCTTTGAAAAAAGCTGAGCATCATTAGTCTTGTTTTCAGCCTCTAGGAATTTTAAAACTGCATTGGGGCTACAACTTTGGTAGGGCCTACTAATGGTGTCTGCCGCCACAAGGTGTGCCCAAGGTTTCGTCCACATTGCTTCGATCTTCCTACTCTCGTTTAGTAGTTGGTGAAAACTACACTGCATAAGGCCTACAAATTGGGTATGGGGTGTAGAGACGGTGTGTTCCACTCCAAGGTGTTCCCCAGGTTTCCTCTCCATTGCTTCAATCTTAATGCTCTCGTTTAGTAGTTGTTGGAAACTACACTGCATTAGGCCTACAAATTGGGTGTGGGGTGTAGAGACGGTGTGTTCCACTCCAAGGTGTTCCCCAGGTTTCCTCTCCATTGCTTCAATCTTAATGCTCTCGTTTAGTAGTTGTTGGAAACTACACTGCATTAGGCCTACAAATTGGGTATGGGGTGTAGAGACGGTGTGTTCCACTCCAAGGTGTTCCCCAGGTTTCCTCTCCATTGCTTCAATCTTAATGCTCTCGTTTAGTAGTTGTTGGAAACTACACTGCATTAGGCCTACAAATTGGGTATGGGGTGTAGAGACGGTGTGTTCCACTCCAAGGTGTTCCCCAGGTTTCCTCTCCATTGCTTCAATCTTAATGCTCTCGTTTAGTAGTTGTTGGAAACTACACTGCATTAGGCCTACAAATTGGGTATGGGGTGTAGAGAGATGGTGTGTTACACTCCAAGGTGTTCCCCAGGTTTCGTCCACATTGCTTCGGTCTTCCGACTCTCGTTTAGTAGTTGTAGAAAACTACACTGCATTAGGCCTACAAATTGGGTATGGGGTGTAGAGACGGTGTGTTCCACTCCAAGGTGTTCCCCAGGGTTCCTCGCCATTGCTTCGATCTTCCGACTCTCGTTTAGTAGTTGTAGAAAACTACACTGCATTAGGCCTACAAATTGGGTATGGGGTGTAGAGTCGGTGTGTTCCACTCCAAGGTGTTCCCCAGGTTTCCTCTCCATTGCTTCAATCTTAGTGCTCTCTTTTAGTAGTTGTTGGAAACTACACTGCATTAGGCCTACACATTTGGTATGGGGTGTAGAGACGGTGTGTTCAACTCCAAGGTGTTCCCCAGGTTTCCTCTCCATTGCTTCAATCTTAATGCTCTCGTTTAGTAGTTGTTGGAAACTACACTGCATTAGGCCTACAAATTGGGTATGGGGTGTAGAGAGATGGTGTGTTACACTCCAAGGTGTTCCCCAGATTTCGTCCACATTGCTTCGATCTTCCTACTCTCGTTTAGTAGTTGGTGAAAACTACACTGCATAAGGCCTACAAATTGGGTATGGGGTGTAGAGACGGTGTGTTCAACTCCAAGGTGTTCCCCAGGTTTCCTCTCCATTGCTTCAATCTTAATGCTCTCGTATAGTAGTTGTTGGAAACTACACTGCATTAGGCCTACACATTTGGTATGGGGTGTAGAGAGATGGTGTGTTCCACTCCAAGGTGTTCCCCAAGTTTCCTCTCCATTGCTTCAATCTTAATGCTCTCGTTTAGTAGTTGTTGGAAACTACACTGCATTAGGCCTACACATTTGGTATGGGGTGTAGAGAGACGGTGTGTTCCACTCCAAGGTGTTCCCCAGGTTTCCTCTCCATTGCTTCAATCTTAATGCTCTCGTTTAGTAGTTGTTGGAAACTACACTGCATTAGGCCTACAAATTGGGTATGGGGTGTAGGGAGACGGTGTGTTCCACTCCAAGGTGTTCCCCAGGTTTCCTCTCCATTGCTTCAATCTTAATGCTCTCGTTTAGTAGTTGTTGGAAACTACACTGCATTAGGCCTACACATTTGGTATGGCTTGTAGAGAGACGGTGTGTTACACTCCAAGTTGTTCCCCAGGTTTCGTCCACATTGCTTCGATCTTAATGCTCTCGTTTAGCAGTTGTTGGAAACTACACTGCATTAGGCCTACAAATTGGGTATGGGGTGTAGAGACGGTGTGTTCCACTCCAAGGTGTTCCCCAGGTTTCCTCTCCATTGCTTCAATCTTAATGCTCTCATTTAGTAGTTGTTGGAAACTACACTGCATTAGGCCTACAAATTGGGTATGGGGTGTAGAGAGACGGTGTGTTACACTCCAAGGTGTTCCCCAGGTTTCGTCCACATTGCTTCGATCTTAATGCTCTCGTTTAGTAGTTGTTGGAAACTACACTGCATTAGGCCTACAAATTGGGTATGGGGTGTAGAGACGGTGTGTTCCACTCCAAGGTGTTCCCCAGGTTTCCTCTCCATTGCTTCAATCATAATGCTCTCGTTTAGTAGTTTTTGGAAACTACACTGCATTAAGCCTACAAATTGGGTATGGGGTGTAGAGAGACTGTGTGTTACACTCCAAGGTGTTCCCCAGGTTTCGTCCACATTGCTTCAATCTTCCGACTCTCGTTTTGTAGTTGTAGAATGCTACACTGCATTAGGCCAACAAATTGGGTCTGGGGTGTAGAGACGGTGTGTTCCACTCCAAGGTGTTCCCCAGGTTTCCTCGCCTTTGCTTCAATCTTAATGCTCTCGTTTAGTAGTTGTTGGAAACTACACTGCATTAGGCCTACAAATTGGGTATGGGGTGTAGAGAGACGGTGTGTTACACTCCAAGGTGTTCCCCAGGTTTCCTCTCCATTGCTTCAATCTTAATGCTCTCGAGGTTGGTACACAAAATGAGAATGCTTGGTCTGGGGGAAAATGTGTGTGAATGGGTTAGTAACTGGCTTAGTGATAGAAAGCAGAGGGTGGTTATAAATGGTATAGTCTCTAACTGGGTCGCTGTGACCAGTGGGGTACCGCAGGGGTCGGTATTGGGACCTGTTCTCTTCATCATATTCATTAATGATCTGGTAGAAGGTTTACACAGTAAAATATCGATATTTGCAGATGATACAAAACTATGTAAAGCAGTTAATACAAGAGAAGATAGTATTCTGCTACAGATGGATCTGGATAAGTTGGAAACTTGGGCTAAAAGGTGGCAGATGAGGTTTAACAATGATAAATGTAAGGTTATACACATGGGAAGAAGGAATCAATATCACCATTACACACTGAATGGGAAACCACTGGGTAAATCTGACAGGGAGAAGGACTTGGGGATCCTAGTTAATGATAAACTTACCTGGAGCAGCCAGTGCCAGGCAGCAGCTGCCAAGGCAAACAGGATCATGGGGTGCATTAAAAGAGGTCTGGATACACATGATGAGAGCATTATACTGCCTCTGTACAAATCCCTAGTTAGACCGCACATGGAGTACTGTGTCCAGTTTTGGGCACCGGTGCTCAGGAAGGATATAATGGAACTAGAGAGAGTACAAAGGAGGGCAACAAAATTAATAAAGGGGATGGGAGAACTACAATACCCAGATAGATTAGCGAAATTAGGATTATTTAGTCTAGAAAAAAGACGACTGAGGGGCGATCTAATAACCATGTATAAGTATATAAGGGGACAATACAAATATCTCGCTGAGGATCTGTTTATACCAAGGAAGGTGACGGGCACAAGGGGGCATTCTTTGCGTCTGGAGGAGAGAAGGTTTTTCCACCAACATAGAAGAGGATTCTTTACTGTTAGGGCAGTGAGAATCTGGAATTGCTTGCCTGAGGAGGTGGTGATGGCGAACTCAGTCGAGGGGTTCAAGAGAGGCCTGGATGTCTTCCTGGAGCAGAACAATATTGTATCATACAATTAGGTTCTGTAGAAGGACGTAGATCTGGGGATTTATTATGATGGAATATAGGCTGAACTGGATGGACAAATGTCTTTTTTCGGCCCTACTAACTATGTTACTATGTTACTATGTTACTATGTTTAGTAGTTGTTGGAAACTACACTGCATTAGGCCTACAAATTGGGTATGGGGTGTAGAGACAGTGTCTTCCACTCCAAGGTGTTCTCCAGGTTGCCTTTCCTGAGCTTCTATCTTCAGGCTCTTGTTAAATAGTGGTTAAATGGAACAACTGCATTTGGCGTACTAGTTGGTTTGGGGCCTACTAACAGTGTCTGCCGCTCCTTGCTGTTCTCCTGGTTTCCTGTCCTGAAATTCCATTTTCAGGCTCTCGTTAAGTAGTTGTTAATGTTAGACTGCATTTGGCCTACTAGTTGGGTTGGGGCCTACTATCGGTGTCTGCCACTCCTTGCTGTTCTCCTCCACTGAACAAAGCTGTGCCGCCTGTTTACTACGGTTGCCAATTTTGAACTGCATTTCGACTACTTACTGATTTGGGCCTACTCTCTGTGTCAGCCTCTCATTCCAGTTGTCCTCCACTGCAATGCCCCCTGGTTAGTCCTGTGTTACCAATTTTGAACTGCATTTAGCCAACTTTATTCTTTGGGCCTATATCTGTGTTTCCTCCTCATCCTGCCCATTGCCCAGCCAGTGATAGATGAGTCTGCTGGTACATTGACCCATAACGCAACATTCCCCATGCACGCTACACAGCAAGATTGTGGCCCTGCTGAAAGTCAGGTTCCTATTCCCGCATACCATACCACCTTACATGGGGACAAAGAGGAAGGTGCAGATGAAAGTGCAGGTTCCTTCATCAGGTGGGGGGAGGAATACTAGTTGGCGACGTCCCCGGCACAGGGCCTCTCATAGTACGCAAAAGTGTTGCTGCCGGTGGGAGGCGCCCCCGCCGTGCAAACACACCGCTGTATTTTGAGGGGCCCTGTGCCAGTGCCAATGCCAACGAGTGGGCCCCCCCTGCTTGCTCAGGATCACAGCACTTGCAAAGTTGAAATACTTACCTCTCCCTGCTCCACTGCCGTGACGTGGTCCAGATTTACTGGGCCCACTAATTACTTGAACCAGCCCTACCCCCCACAACTTTAGCCAAATGACCCCCAATTTCAAATGCCTTCCAATTATTATAAGCTAAATTACGATTGACAAGCTTCTGTAACAAGAATGGATGTTTTTGCCATTAAAATGGGCAGTGTAGGTGTTTTCCTGGCCTCTACTCACTGCCGACTATGCTCCCCCATTGACTTGCATTGGGTTTCGTGTTTCGGTCGATACCTGACTTTTCGCGATAATCGGCCGATTCCACTCGACTCGACTTCTAAGATAGTCGGGTTTCGCGAAACACGGCTCGACTCTAAAAAGTTCAAGTTCGCTCAACCCTAGTGATGGCCAGTTTTCTCTCAGGACCACTGGACAATAAAAGATGGCTTGATGATGCTAGGGAAGTATTTTCTGACATTGAGGGTCAGAGTGGCTCTTCATCCACCCCAACTCTGAGGTCACTGTTCGCAGATCTTTTGGCAGCATATAAGAATAATATAAAGTCATGGTGGGAGGTCCAGTCTTTGGACAATTATATTAAACATAAAATTGTACCACGTGGTCTTAGAATACACTTGCTACCATCCCCCAGGTGCGTGTCCCCCACACTACTAGCTAAGTGGGAAGAAGAGTCAGTGGCCTCATCATTGAGGTTTATGCATATTCTTTTAGAGGAGGAGAAGAAGACTCTAGAAAACTCTTCAACTAAGTTAAAAGAACATGTGGATAATATCCTTAAGTTTAAGAGTGACCCTGAATTTATCAACAAGGAGGAATCCCTCAAAAATTCTGTTGAGAAATTCCATCTAGAAATTAAGGAGAGGAAGCATAAACGCTTTGTGAAGAATTGTTCAGAGTTCAAGGAGAAGAGGGCCTATCCCTCCTTACAGGCTACTACAGCAACGAGGGTGGACATTTCCTCCTCTGACATTGACTCTTCGGACATAGACTCAGCACCAAGGGGGGCAGTGTCTAAACAATTTTCTAGACCAAAGAATCGTGGTCGAGGGGGTGGACGGAGATGGCAAAATTATGGATCGGACAGGGGTTATCAACCCTCTACCTCCTCGTCTTCCTCTTTTTTAGAGGACCGGGGGGGGTTTATGTACCATCTACGAAACCGAAACCCCATCAACCACCAAAAGTAGTGACACAGTTCGAACAGGACGACAATCAGATTATTAACCTGTCGTCATATCTACTTACCATGTCTGAGAAACAAGTGCTTAAAAAGGGTCTTACCTTTGTTCCAACAATGCGTTTTGATCCGTTTACTTGGATCAAGGACCTTAATCTTTTCACTAGGAAGCTTAGGTGGAGGAATTTTTTCTACAAAAATGACTTACAGAAATGTCATCAACTGGGTATCTCGGCTGAGGACCTAAGTGATTTTGAAATCCTTACGGAGCTTAGTGAGGAAGGCATCAGAGTCGCGGGTGAGGGCCCCTTCTCGGATCTCAAACCAACTAGCAGTAGAATGCCACCATCCTGTGATTTTGGTAGCATTGACGTGTTCCAAAAATTGGTAACGGATGAGATTAATAGTATCATTCCGAGCTAAGATCCAACTCATCCCAATTTGACCTTTTCAGAGAGGAGATCTCTGAATGACCTTAAGAACAATACATCTTTAGTCATTAAGCCTTCCGACAAAGGTGGTTATACGGTCATTATGGATTACGAGAATTATACTAAAATGTGCATGTCTATTCTATCTGATGTATCATCTTATGAGATATTAAAGGGCGACCCGACGGCTGACTATACTGCTGAACTATCTAGGCAGCTGACACGGGCTTTTGAGTCTAAACTTATATCTAAAAGTGAATTCAGTTTTCTTTTACCTAAGTTCCCTATGGTGTCAACTTTCTATGCTTTACCTAAAATCCATAAGGGGTATAATCCCCTGAAGGGCCGGCCTATAGTATCAGGGGTAGATGCTTTGTCCCAAAACTCGAGCATCTATCTGGATAGACTTTTAAGACCTTTTGTCACGGCCCTGCCGTCCTATATAAGGGACACGAGTGATTTGCTAACAAAGTTGGAGGGGGTCATGGTTGAACCTGATACCATCATCGCCTCCATTGATGTGGAGGCTCTGTACAGTAGTATCCGACACAAGGATGGTCTTAGGGCTATTGGACATTACATCAGTAGCAGAGGCGTTCATTGTGGACGTCATAACACATTTCTTTCGGAGCTTCTTGATTTTGTGCTACAGCGGAACTACTTCCTGTTTGGCGGGAAGTACTACCACCAGCTCAGGGGCACAGCGATGGGGAGCCCCTGTGCTCCTACCTACGCTAATCTGCTCCTGGGCTGGTGGGAGGACACATTGATTTTTAAGGATGAGGATGAGATCTGGAGCCCCAGGATTATTTTCTGGGGCCGATTTATCGATGACATCCTGGTCCTCTGGAGGGGTGATGCGTGTTCCTTTTCCGACTTTGTGGCATATCTCAACACTACCATCGAAGGCTTATTCTTTACTTTTGAGATCGGGGGACAAAGCATAAACTTTCTTGATGTCAATATTTGGAGACAAGGAGATGGCTCTCTCAGCACAACTATTTTTCGTAAACCAACAGCTACGAATAGCTTGCTGAGATGGGAGAGCCACCACCCCTTTCCGCTAAAGAGGGGTATCCCCAAAGGACAGTTCCTGCGACTTCGTAGGAACTGTTCCTCCCTAATAGACTTTGAGAGGAAGTCGCTGGAACTCAGGGACCGTTTTAGGGTAAGGGGCTATCCGCAAGATGTGATAGACTCTGATTACCATGTAGCTCTAAGATCTAATAGATCATCCTTGTTGGTACCAAAGTCTGAAATTGAGGGTTCAACCATTACAAGGTTAATTGGTACCTTCGATGACCAATCCAATAGGGTCTATGAGGTGTTTAAGCGACATTGGCAGATACTTAAATCTGACCCTGTTATTGGCAAGTTTGTAGCTTCCCATCCGTCAATTACTTATAGAAGGGGGAGATCTATCAAAGCCAGTGTCGTTCATAGTCACTTTATCCCCCCTAAAAAACAGAGTACGTGGCTTGCCAATAGATCCACAGGCACCTTCAAATGCGGGCATTGCTCTTTTTGTAAATATGTTGACGTGTCCAAAACTTTCAGGAGTTCGGCTACAGGCAGGATATTTTCTATCAGTTTGCCAATTGTAGAACTACTGGCTTGGTGTATCTCTGTACGTGTTCTTGTCCCAGGGATTATGTTGGTAAAACCAAACGTGAACTACGTGTTCGCATGAGTGAACACCTTGGTGATATTAGACACAATAGAGATACACCATTAGCGAGACACGTCAACATTGAACATGGAGGTGACAGTGGTTGTCTTTCATTTAAGGTCATTGAAGTAATCACTCCTACGGTCAGACTCGGAGATTTTGATAGAAAGATACTACAACGTGAGGTCAGGTGGACATATTTACTTAAATCTGTGAGCCCTCTGGCCTTAATGAGCAGTTGTCCTTTGCTAGTTTCGTATAGCCATATAGGGTGGGTCTCTGTATTTATTTATGGCCATTTATAATTATACTTTATGTATTGTTAGGGTCTTATTTTATTATCTTTTGCTATTTTGACTTTATTTATTCATTGTAGCCTTGTCCATATGGCCACTCACCATTTATCAGATGTATATATTCTATACACCACGTCTGTGGTCTTATTATAATACATGGTTAGCCCTGAGTTTTTTTATTGCCTAGCACTTGCTGGGGTATTCTAGTGCGCATGCGCTGTTGCTATGTAATCGTTTGCACTCTGTTTCTGCTCAAGCAGAGCGCTTTTTATGCGCATGCGCATTTAAAATCGGCCATAATGTTGTGGCCGGTTTTATGGGCGCTCCTCCATTTTTATGTGGCCGGGCTAGTAGTTTGCGGCGCTGTGTATTATAATACATGGTCGTCCTCTAGTGGTGCATTGTCATTGCCCAGCATCTGCTGGGGTTTACAAGTGCGCCTGCGCTGCGGTCTTGATCATCTCTATGTAACCGTATGCACTCTGCTCTTGTTCAAAAGAGCGCTTGTATGCGCATGCGCGGGTAGTATCGGCCATATTCCTGTGGTCGGCTTCTGGCCGCTCCTCCATGTTTTTGTGGCCAGGTCTCACACGATACAGCGCCTTCTATTTTGGGCGTCCAGGCGGCGTCATTTCCGGCACAGTCCTGCCGACGCTTCCAATGTGCGCCCTGTGTTTGTATAAAAAGGCGGTCTTGGTGAGTGGCGCCTGCCGTAACAGCACCTTCATCCTGTGTACTACTGCATGACCCCTGATGAACCCCCGCCATTCCCTATGGGGGGGGAAACGCGTCGGGCATTGCTTGGGGACCATCTGACAGATGCTGGTTATGTCCATCTACATACTACCGTTCTGGACTTTGTGGCAGCAGCCGGGTTCAAACCATGAGAATACAGCAAATAGATGAGTACACTGGTGACATCTAAGCCTGATTGTCTGTTTCTGCACTATTAGGACGATTGTGTCCTTAAAGCCTCATGTGTTATACTCTGATGAGTTTTCTCCACTTTATTACCTAGTGGTGATTGTGATCCCAGGGGCTGCCTTGAAGGTTGTCTTTTTGTCCACTCTTTGTCATGGTCATTGTGCCATATTTATGGACACATACTATTTGCTATTTCACATCAAACACTGACATATTATGTAATGTCACAAGAGTGGATTTCATTTAAGTGCTGGGTTTCTGTTTGTGGACACTAACATTGTTGCACCCAGCATACCCGTATTTGGGCAGTATCATATTACCTGGAGGGGAATACAGTGCTTCCATCATAACATTGTTGGCTTGCCCTCTATGGTACAGCAGTAGAGTACAGTGTTATCTTTTGTTATTATCAAATTTATTACTTATCTACTTTTTGGATCTTATTTTCTTGTTTTGTGTTTGTTTTTTTTCTCTTCTACGGGTATCGGTGGTGTTTGTGGGACAAAATCTGTTTGTCTATCCTGAACTATAGGGATTATTAGGGACCCTAGGGCTGGCCGCCGTTGAGTGGGGGCGCCTACCGCAGTAAATTAGGGTGCCAACCTCCACTGTTAGGCAGGTGATCAGTCTAGGTGTCGAGAGTAGGGCTTATTTAGCCTTTCTTCTATCATAGGTCCTTAATAGGGCCTGAAAGGGTAAGCCGTCGAGGAGTGGGGGCGCCAACCGCAGAAAAGTAGGGTGCCAACCTCCACTGCCAGGTAGGACTCATTGTAGTTCGTTCTAGGGTCCATTAGGTACATTTAATACTGTTTTATTAATATTTTGGATAAATATAGTCTTTTTAATGATATTATTAAAAGTTATTTTTTAGGGATCTCTGTTCCTTGCTCTTCACCTTCTTTTTTACTTCTCCCACACTTTCTTCTTCATCATCCTCAGCAGCAGCATCTTTTTCATCAACTTCTCCTTCACCTTATTCATCTTCTTCTTCTTCACCTTCTTCCTATTATTCTTTTTTTTACATTCTTCATATTCTTTTTATTCAACTATTATTCTTCTTCATATTCTACTTCTTCATCTTCATCATATTCTTATTTGTGACAGGCATTCCTGTAGTTGTTATCTATAAAAGTTTGAAGATTACACGTTCCGTTCTGCCTGTCACAAAATATTTACAACAAGATTTGTCCGCGTTCAGTTTGGCCTGCAGCAGCAGGTTTTTTCCAGGGGCACCATGAGGAGGAATGGACTCACCCCCATACACTGCTTAGTCTTCTTCTGCTTATAATTTAGATAATATCTTTTGCTCTGATTTTTAGTCCTATGCTTAATGTTCTTCTGCTTTTTGTTCTGCAGCTTCTTGTTCTTCTGCTTCTTGGTCTTCAGGGTCGTCGTCTCCAGGGTCGTTGTCTCCAGGGTCGTCGTCTCCGGGGTGGTCGCCTCCGGCGTCATCGTTTTCTTCGGGTGGTCTTCAGGGTCGTCATCTCCAGGGTCATCGTCCCCAGGGTCGTCGTCTCCGGGGTCGTCGTCTTCTTCGGGGTGGTCTTCAGGGTCATCGTATTTAGGGTCATCGTCAGGGAGATCCAGAGTGATTAGCAAAAAACATTTCCAAAAGATTGAACTTGGAAATGTAGCAGAAGGTACAGGAAGGCTGAGGAACTGCCGAGAACCAGCTGATGGTACTGGAACCAGGATGGCTACCCAAAGGTACAAGAGCCAATGGAACTACCAAGGACCAGCTGATGGTACTGGAACCCGGTTACTAAGCAGGAGGTACCCATGCCAGAAAGCACTACCAAGGACCACCAGACGTTGGTGGAACTCGGATACCCAGAAGGAGGCACCTAAGCCAAAGGCTCTGCCTGGCACCAGCTGATGGTACTGAAACCAGGATGGGGAGCAGAAGGTACAAAAGCAAAAGACACTGCCGAGAACCAGCTGATGGTACTGGAACCCGGATGGGTAGCAGAAGGTACGAGAGCCAAAGACACTGCCAAGAACCAGCTGAAGGTACTGGAACCCGGATGGGTAGCCGAAGGTGCAAGAGCCAATGGAACTACCGAGGACCAGCTGACGGTACTGGAACCTGGTTACTAAGCAGGAGATACCCATGCCAGAAAGCACTATCAAGGACCACCAGACGTTGGTGGAACTCAGATACCCAGAAGGAGGCACCTAAGCCAAAGGCTCTGCCTGGAACCAGCTGACGGTACTGAAACCAGGATGGGGAGCAGAAGGTACGAAAGCCAAAGACACTGCCAAGAACCAGCTGAAGGTACTGGAACCCGGATGGGCAGCCGAAGGTGCAAGAGCCAATGGAACTACCGAGGACCAGCTGACAGTATTGGAACCCGGTTACTAAGCAGGAGGTACCCATGCCAGAAAGCACTACCACTAGAGGTTTATGGCCCCTCATCTGATGACTCAATGATATCTCAGTTTCATCCAACCTTGAAAAGTGGCCACTTGAAGGACTGGGTGAAACTAGATTTACTATGTAGTGTAAATCACTATATAGGACCAGAGAAACATGACTAACACAGATGCCAAAACTGGGGTACATGTACATGTACAGTGTTCTGATACCTGCATAATTGTGGATGCCCATGCAGTATAGGTAATCTCTCAGGGGTAGGGTTGAGCGAAACGGATCGGTCATTTTCATAAGTCGCCGACTTTTGGCAAAGCCGGGTTTCATGAAGCCTGACCCGATCCCTGTGTGGGGTCGGCAATGCAGTACGTGACCTTCGCATCAAAGTCGCGTTTCATATGACGCGTTCAGCGCCATTTCTCAGCCAATGAAGGAGGACGCAGAGTGTGGGCAGCGTGATTACATAGTTCTCGGTCCCCACCATCTTAGAGAAGGGCATTACAGTGATTGGCTTGTTTTCTGTGGTGTCACAGGGGCTATAAAGGGGCGTGCACGCCGACCGCCATCTTACTGCTGCTGATCTGAGCATAGGGAGAGGTTACTGCCGCTTTGTCAGAAGCAGGGATAGCGTTAGGCAGGGAATATAAACCCCCAAACCGCTTGTGCTGTAGCAATTTCCACTGTCAAACAACACCTTTTCCTTGCAGGGACAGTGGAGGCTAGCTTTCTGTGGATCAGCTCTGTAGCTTGTAAGGCTCCCTGATAGCTGCATTGCTGTTTGTACGCCGCTGTGCAAACCAACTGCTTTTTTCAAAGCACAAATCCTGTTGTTCCTTCCTTTCCGCACAGCTATCTTGTTTGTTTGTCCACATTTTTGTGTGCAGCAGTCTTTTTTATTGCTGCCTGCCATACTTTTATGAGATTACTGTAGGGAGATAGTAATTGTAGTACAGTCCCTTTTTTATATATATATATCTTCAAGCCACTTTCTGCCCCTGAAACTGTGTAGTGTGAAACAGTGGACCTGTATTTTTCTGCACTGTCCCACATCTAAAAAAGATTTATATTGCCAATCAGTGCATCTGTACCAGTCCGGTCTGTTGTATCTGTCAGTCATTTTGTGCCACAGAAACAATATTGTAAAACAGTGGGCGAGATTTATTCACTAGTCTTCCATATAAAAACAAAAAGGGGAGATTAATATTGGCAAATCTGTGCATCTGTGCCAGTCCAGTCTGTGGTATCGGTCTGTCATTTTGTGCCACTGAAACACTACTGTAAAACTGTGGGTCAGATTTCTTCACTAGTCTCCCATAAAAAAAAAAAAGAAGGGGAGATTAATATTGGCAAATCTCTGCATCTGTGCCAGTCCAGTCTGTGGTATTGGTCTGTCATTTTGTGCCACTGAAACACTACTGTAATACTGTGGGTCAGATTTACTCACTAGTCTCCCATCAAAAAAAAAAAGAAGGGGAGATAAATCTTGGCAAATCTGTACATCTGTGCCAGTCCAGTCTGTGGTATCTGTCTGTCATTTTCTGCCACAGAAAATATACTGTACTACAGTGTGCCAGATTTATTCACTAGTCTTCCATATAAAAAAAAAGAAGGGGAGATTTTTATTTCCAGTGTGTGCATCTGCGTCAGTCCTGTTAGTGGCATATCTGTCAGCCACTGTCTGCCACTGAAACTGTGTACTGTAATACAGTGGGCCTGATTTTCCCTGCACTCTCACACACCTATAAAGGGAGATTTAAATTCACAACAATTTTGCGTCCACCTTGCAACTGGTTTTACAGTACCAAATACCGTTTGTTAGTTTGGTTACATATTTCCAAGAATGAGGAAATCTGGTGGAAGAGGTCGTTGCTGTGGGCGGTCATTGCCAGCTGGTAATGATGCTAGTGGTGGTGGAGCATCAGGTGGTCATGGGAAAAGCAACATAGCACCTAAGTCTCGAGTTGTTCAGACACTGTCATCGTCTGGCTACACAAGGCCTCGAACGCTCCCTTTTCTGGGAGTAGGAAAACCGCTTTTAAAGCCGGAGCAGCAGGAACAAGTTTTGGCTTTCCTTGCTGACTCTGCCTCTAGCTCTTTTGCCTCCTCTTCGGAAAGTGCAAAATGTAAAAGCAGCGCGTCATCAGTGGATGTTCCCGGTCAGGGACAAGTGGCTTCCTTGCATTCTTCACCCAGAACAACAGAGAAGGATGCGTCAGGCGACACAACGGGTAACTCCATGGAGCTCTTTACACATACCATTCCTGGGTTAGAAAGGGAAATTGTTAACAGGCCGTGCCCATTACAAGATGAATCGGACATGGAATGCACAGATGCACAGCCACAGCCAGATTATTATGCTGTTCCTTTGACTCAGATCACAACATTGCCCTCGCAGTGTACTGATCCAGAATCTGACCCAGATGAGACTATGGAGCTCCTTCACGAACGCTATAGCACCGGCTTACACGGTGACACAGAGGAAGGTGCACAGGACATAGAAGAGGAGGTCATAGATGACCCAGTTGTTGACCCTGATTGGCAGCCATTGGGGGAACAGGGTGCAGCCGACAGTAGCTCTGAAGTGGAGGAGGAGGAGCCGCAACAAGTATCAACATCGCAACAGGTTCCATTTGGCAGGCCCGCATCTGGCCAAAAACGTGTGGCAAAACCAAAACCAGTTGTAGGATAGCGTGGCCATCCGGTTAAAGTAGCTCAGTGTGCAATGCCTGAAAATGCGTCCGATAGTAGGAAGAGTGCAGTCTGGCATTTTTTTAACCAACATCCAAATGATCAGTGCAAAGTCATCTGTAAGAAATGCTCAAGGACCTTCAGCAGAGGTCAGAATGTTAAAAATCTAAATACAAGTTGCATGCGTAGACATTTAAACACCATACACTTGCAAGCCTGGACTAACTACCAAACGTCCCTTAACCTTGTTGCACCCTCTCACAATGAAGCTAGCCAGCAATGCTACATCCCTTCCCTCACTGTAAGCCCAACGTTTACCACACCACCTGCAGCAAATGTGGAGGTTTCGTCGCAAGGCCAAAGCAGTCAGGGAATCACCAGGTTCTTGGTAGGAAACACTGTATGTAGGCCAACAGCAAGAATACCATCACCAACCCTCTCTCAGTCTGCCATGTCCACAGGCACCCCCGCTAGTATCACCATATGCAGCTCTCCAGTCCAGCTCACCCTAAAAGAGACTCTCATTAGGAAAAGGAAGTACTCATCCTCTCACAGGGTTTGAACGGCCACATTGCTAAACTAATCTCGTTAGAGATGATGCCCTACCAGTAAGTTGAAAGCGAAGCTTTCAAAGCCCTGATGGACTACGCTGTACCACGCTACGAGCTACCCAGTCGACACTTCTTTTCGAGAAAAGCCATCCCAGCCCTCCACCAGCATGTTAAAGACCGCATTGTCTATGCACTCAGGCAATCTGTGAGTAGAAAGGTGCACCTGACAACAGATGCATGGACTAGTAGGCATGGCCAGGGGCGTTACGTGTCCATCACGGCACACTGGGTTAATGTGGTGGATGCAGGGTCCACAGAGGACAGCAATATTGGGACAGTTCTGCCTAGCCCACGGTCTAGGAAACAGTTGGCTGTAGGCGTTCACCACCCCTCCTCCTCCTCCTCGTCCTCCAGCAGAAGCAACAGCTCGTCCACAGACCGCAGTCGCACGACCACTCCATCCGCAGCTGCCACTGTTGCACACGAGGTGTCCCATTATGGAACAGCTAGTGGCAAGCGTCAGCAGGCTGTATTGGCAATAAAGTGTTTGGATGACAACAGACACACCGCGGAAGTTCTGTCCGAGTTCTTGCAGCAAGAAACTCAGTCATGACTGGGCAGTGTACATCCTGAGGCAAGCAAGGTAGTGAGTGATAACGGAAGGAATCTTAAGGCTGCCATAGCCCTTTCACAACTGAAACACATTCCTTGCCTGGCTCACACCTTAAACCTGGTGGTGCAGTGCTTCCTGAAAAGTTATCCGGGGTTACCCGACCTGCTCCTGAAGGTGCGCAGACTTTGCTCGCACATCCGCCGTTCGCCCGTACACTCCAGCCGTATGCAGAACCATGAGCGATCTTTGAACCTTCCCCAGCATCGCCTAATCATCGATGTTGCAACAAGGTGGAACTACACACT
The DNA here is from genome assembly GCF_032444005.1 of Ranitomeya imitator. Taxonomy (NCBI): domain Eukaryota; kingdom Metazoa; phylum Chordata; class Amphibia; order Anura; family Dendrobatidae; genus Ranitomeya; species Ranitomeya imitator. The sequence goes on along the minus strand of NC_091285.1, from coordinate 472,974,837 downwards.
GCACATGCTTCAGAGACTGTGCGAACAGAGGCGTGCTGTTATGTATTTGTGGGAGGATATACATACACGGGCAGACAGTTGGATGGCAGACATGGAGTTGTCAGGTGTGCAGTGGTCAAAGCTACAAGACCTCTGTCAAGTCCTTCAGTGTTTTGAGGAATGCACATGGCTGGTTAGGGCAGACATCGCCATAATAAGCATGAGCATCCCCCTAATGCGTCTGCTGATGCAAAGTTTGATGCACATAAAGGAGCAGGCGTCTGCAGCCGAGGACGAGGGAAGCCATGATGACAGTCAGCCATTGTCTGGTCAGGGAAGTCTACTGGACGAAGTGGCGGCCAAAGAGGAGGAGGATTAGGAGGATGATGGGGATGAGTATTTTTTGGATGAGGAAGCTTCTCAGGGTGCAATAGAAACTGGTGGCGTTGCAAGGCCAGGTTCAGGGTTTTTGAAGGAGGCAAGTGACGTTGATTTGCCCAAAAGTGCTCCTCAATCCAGCACAAGCAGTGAATTGACAACTGGAACATTGGCCCACATGGCGGATTATGCCTTGCGTATCCTCAAAAGGGACCCATGCATTATAAAAATGATGACCGATGACGACTACTGGTTGGCCTGCCTCCTGGATCCACGCCATAGGGGGAAACTGCAAAACATCATGCCACATGAGAACCTTGAACAAATATTGGCAACCAAACAAGCAACTCTTGTTGACCGTTTGATTCAGGCATTCCCAGCACATAGCGCCGGTGATGGTTCTCACACGAGCTGCAGGGGGCAACAGGGCAGAGGTGCTAGATGTGCACAAATCAAAAGTAGCGTTGGACAGAAGGGTTTTCTGACCAGGTTGTGGAGTGATTTCGCAATGACCGCAGACAGGACAGGTACTGAAGCATCAATTCAAAGTGACAGGAGACAACATTTGTCCAGTATGGTTACTAACTATTTTTCCTCCCCTATCGATGTTCTCCCTCACCCGTCATTCCCATTTGATTCTGGGCATCCAAAATAGACACCTGGCCTGAATTGTCCGAATATGCATTGCAGGAGCTTGCTTGCCCAGCAGCTAGTGTGCTATCAGAAAGAGTATTCAGTGCTGCTGGTTCAATACTGACCGAAAAAAGGACTCGTCTGGCTACCGAAAATGTTGAAGATCTAACCTTCATTAAAATGAACCACTCATGGATTTCTAATTATTTTGCCCCACCTTTCCCGGCTGACACCTAGCTTTCCTTTTAAAAGGGCTTGCTTTTGGACTGGTCTTACTGAGTGTTCCAATTTCTCCATTTGCAGCTGCTGTATGTCCAGCATATGACATGTTTACACCTCCCTAAATGGGCTGACTCCCCCCATGTGGCCGTGGTCTCGTCACTTGGCGGAAGCACCCATGAGAGTGCCTTTTTTTTCTGAAGAGGTGGGTGTGCCCACTTTTGGTCAATGGCACTGGCACCGGGTCCCTCATAGTACAATGAAGTGTCTCTGGCGGTGGTGGCGCGCACCCAACGTCAGACACACCGTTGTAACATGAGGGGCCTTGGGCCAGTACCGCCGGGCATGAGAGAGTGCCCCCCCAGCTCAAACTGTGCTCTACCACTTGCAAAATTATCTGTCACTGCTCCACCGCTGTTTAGTCTATGTGGTGAAATCCTTCAATGCCTGGCAATGACAATACCAATTTGTTGACATGTATGATGCTACTTAAAATATTCAGTGGCCCTGTCCTACATTTACACCAGTAAAAACTTTGCGCCAAATAACAATGTCTGAAAGTCATCAGAGGAGCCCACCCCTGTACCTAAGTATGCCACCCTTTTTTTTGTTTGTTTTGTTTTTTTGCGAGACATTAACATCTATTTATTATTTTGGAGTACTAACTGTGTCAGACACTCCTTCCAATTGTCCTCCGCTGACCACACCAATGCTGCCTGTGTACCCCTGCAAGATAATTGAAACTGCATTGAGCCTACTTTTTTATGTTAGGCCTACTAATCTGTCTGCGGTCCCTCCTTCCAATAGTCCTCCACTGACCACTCTAATGCTGCCTGTGTACCCCTGGAACCTATTTAAAACCTGCAACTTTGTGGTGTAAGGCCTACTAGCAGTGTCTATCTGTGCCACTCAATACAGCTGTCCTCTTAAAAAAAAAGACCTGCAATTGTCAGGTTTTCAGCCTATCGGAATTTTAAAACTGCAGTGGGGCTACTAGTTTGGTTGGGGCCTACTAACAGTGTCTACCGCTCCAAGGTGTTCTCCTGGTTGCCTTTCCTGACCTTCTATCTCAGGAAAGGCAACCATATCGGGCTATGCCTGCAACAGTGACAGTGATTGACACTGTCACGATATGGTATGAAATATCATATAAGTAGTTTCTCTTGCTAGCAGGCTGTGGGCTAAAAAGCCCCCCCTCCCTTCCCTTTCACTCAGCCAAGAGCTGCCTTGCCAATGTACTGGGGGGAGTTTTATTGAAGAAAGGAATTTACGATCGCTTTGGAAGGCTCCAACTCTTCTCTAGCTATAACTGGATTAGAAATTTCCAGAATCCATGAAAGTTCTTTGTTCTGTTTTTGTAAGATATTAGGCAAACCATTTAAGATAAAAACACGAAAATATATATTCTTAATCTCGCTCGGTGGATCTACCCATCACACTAAACACGGGCTTCTAACTCCATCCGGTAAAGAAGTAGGGATTTCTCTGTAAATATGTATCACAGATAGGACATATTTGATCTCATTAGAATGCCCACGTTAATCCGAGATGAATGCTGGGTTTGTTATGACTATGGCATGTTTTGTAGCGAAGTTATAGAAAGTAGACAAATTTAAGTTCGAAGTACTCAGAATGTAGAGAGAGGAGGGTCTGGATAAGCCAGCCTTTCTGTGATGTCACTAGCTGCAGGTTTTAAGTTTGTGGCAGGCTCCCTAGCAGTCACTTCTTGTCTTTTTCCTGGAGAGCCCTGTTGTGAATTCTGTGGTCAAGCTCGCTCCTGTGGTCATGAGTGGTACTTCGGCTGGTTCTGTCCATGAGCTTCCTTTGGTGGATGTGAGTGGGGCTGCGGCTTCTGAGTTTCCTTCCTCAGGTGACGAGGTTAAGTCGTTAGGTGCTGCTCTATTTAACTCCACCTAGTTCTTTGTTCCTGGCCTCCAGTCAATGTTTCAGTATTGGTCTTGCTCTCTCCTGGATCGTTCTTGTGGCCTGTCTGCCCTGCATAAGCTAAGTTCTGCTTGTGTTACTTTTGTTTGCTATTTTTTCTGTCCAGCTTGCTATATTGGTTTGTCTTGCTTGCTGGAAGCTCTGGGACGCAGAGGAAGCACCTCCGTACCATTAGTCGGTGCGGAGGGTCTTTTTGCGCCCTCTGCGTGGTTGTTTGTAGGTTTTTGTGCTGTCCGCAAAGCTATCTTTCCTATCCTCGGTCTATTCAGTAAGTCGGGCCTCACTTTGCTAAAATCTATTTCATCTCTGTGTTTGTATTTTCATCTTCACTCACAGTCATTATATGTGGGAGGCTGCCTTTTCCTTTGGGGGATTTCTATGAGGCAAGGAAAGCTTATTTTTCTATCTTCAGGGCTAGCTAGTTTCTCAGGCTGTGCCCGAGGCGCCTAGGTCTGGTCAGGAGCGCTCCACGGCTACCTCTAGTGTGGTGTGATAGGATTAGGGATTGCGGTCAGCAGAGTTCCCACGTCTCAAAGCTCGTCCTATGTTATTAGTAACTATCAGGTCACTTTGTGTGCTCTTAACCACCAGGTCTGTTGTGGTTCTGAATCACCAGTTCATAACAGTACTGGAGGCCCAAAGTACTAATGCTTCTCAATAGAGGGAAAAGAAAGGTTCTGAGACCATTTTTTTTTCTTTGCACTGTGTTTTGTCTTTCCTTTCCCCTTTACATCAGGGTGGTTCAGAACACAGGTGTAGACATGGACATTCAGGGTCTGTCCTCTTTGATGGATAATCTCGCTATAAGTGTACAGAACATTCAAGATTTAGTGGTTCAGAATCCTATGTTAGAACCTAAAATTCCTATTCCTGAGTTATTTTTTGGAGATAGAGCTAAGTTTCTGAATTTCAAAAATAATTGTAAACTATTTCTGGCTTTGAAACCCCGCTCCTCTGGTGACCCAGTTCAACAAGTAAAGATGATTATTTCTTTACTACGTGGCGACCCTCAAGACTGGGCATTTTCCCTTGCGCCAGGAGATCCTGCATTATGTGATATTGATGCGTTTTTTCTGGCGCTCGGGTTACTTTATGATGAACCTAATTCAGTGGATCAGGCAGAGAAAATCTTGCTGGCTCTGTGTCAGGGTCAGGATGAGGTAGAGATATATTGTCAGAAGTTTAGGAAGTGGTCTGTGCTCACTCAATGGAATGAATGTGCTCTGGCAGCAATTTTCAGAAAGGGTCTCTCTGAAGCCCTTAAGGATGTCATGGTGGGATTTCCTATGCCTGCTGGTCTGAATGAGTCTATGTCTTTGGCCATTCAGATCGATCGACGCTTACGTGAGCGTAAAACTGTGCACCATTTGGCGGTATTATCTGAGCATAAAACTGAGCCTATGCAATGTAATAGGACTTTGACCAGAGCTGAACGGCAAGAACACAGACGTCGGAATGGGCTGTGTTTTTACTGTGGTGATTCCACTCATGCTATCTCTGATTGTCCTAAGCGCACTAAGCGTTTCGCTAGGTCTGCCACCATTGGTACGGTACAGTCGAAATTTCTTTTGTCCGTTACTTTGATCTGCTCTTTGTCATCCTATTCTGTCATGGCATTTGTGGATTCAGGCACTGCCCTGAATTTGATGGACTTGGAGTTTGCTAGGCGCTGTGGGTTTTTCTTGGAGCCCTTGCAGCATCTTATTCCATTGAGAGGAATTGATGCTACGCCTTTGGCCAAGAATAAGCCTCAGTATTGGACCCAACTGACCATGTGCATGGCTCCTGCGCATCAGGGGGATATTCGCTTTTTGGTGTTGCAGAATCTGCATGATGTGGTCGTATTGGGGTTGCCATGGCTACAAGTCCATAACCCAGTATTGAATTGGAAATCTATGTCTGTGTCCAGCTGGGGTTGTCAGGGGGTACATGGTGATGTTCCATTTCTGTCTATTTCATCATCCACCCCTTCTGAGGTCCCAGAGTTCTTGTCAGATTACCGGGATGTATTTTATGAGCCCAAGTCCAATGCCCTACCTCCGCATAGGGATTGTGATTGTGCTATCGATTTGATTCCTGGTAGTAAGTTTCCTAAAGGTCGACTGTTTAATTTGTCTGTACCTGAGCACGCCGCTATGCGGAGTTACGTAAAGGAATCCTTGGAGAAGGGTCATATTCGCCCGTCGTCGTCGCCATTGGGGGCAGGGTTCTTTTTTGTGGCCAAGAAGGATGGTTCGTTGAGACCTTGTATTGATTACCGCCTTCTAAATAAAATCACAGTCAAATTTCAGTACCCCTTGCCGCTGCTGTCTGATTTGTTTGCTCGGATTAAGGGGGCTAGTTGGTTCACCAAGATAGATCTTCGTGGTGCGTATAATCTTGTGCGTATTAAACAGGGCGATGAATGGAAAACAGCATTTAATACGCCCGAGGGCCATTTTGAGTACCTGGTTATGCCATTCGGGCTTTCCAATGCTCCATCAGTATTTCAGTCCTTTATGCATGACATCTTCCGAGAGTACCTGGATAAATTCCTGATTGTACACTTGGATGATATTTTGGTCTTCTCGGATGATTGGGAGTCGCACGTTAAGCAGGTTAGAACGGTGTTCCAGGTCCTGCGTGCGAATTCTTTGTTTGTGAAGGGGTCAAAGTGTCTCTTTGGTGTTCAGAAGGTTTCATTTTTGGGTTTCATTTTTTCCCCTTCTACTATCGAGATGGACCCTGTTAAAGTTCAGGCCATTTATGATTGGACTCAGCCGACATCTCTGAAGAGTCTGCAAAAGTTCCTGGGCTTTGCTAATTCTTATCGTCGCTTCATCAATAATTTTTCTAGCATTGCTAAACCATTGACTGATTTAACCAAGAAGGGTGCTGATGTGGTCAATTGGTTTTCTGCTGCTGTGGAAGCTTTTCAGGAGTTGAAGCGTCGTTTTTCTTCTGCCCCTGTGTTGTGCCAGCCAGATGTTTCGCTCCCGTTCCAGGTCGAGGTGGATGCTTCTGAAATTGGAGCAGGGGCTGTTTTGTCGCAAAGAAGTTCTGATGGCTCGGTGATGAAACCATGTGCCTTCTTTTCCAGGAAGTTTTCGCCTGCTGAGCGTAATTATGATGTTGGCAATCGAGAGTTGCTGGCCATGAAGTGGGCATTCGAGGAATGGCGTCATTGACTTGAAGGAGCTAAGCATCGCGTGGTGGTCTTGACTGATCACAAGAACTTGACTTATCTCGAGTCTGCCAAACGGTTGAATCCTAGACAGGCTCGTTGGTCACTGTTTTTCTCCCGTTTTGGCTTTGTGGTTTCGTACCTTCCGGGCTCTAAAAATGTGAAGGCGGATGCCCTGTCTAGGAGTTTTGTGCCCGACTCTCCGGGTTTGCCTGAGCCGGCGGGTATTCTCAAAGAGGGGGTAATTTTGTCTGCCATCTCCCCTGATTTGCGGCGGGTGCTGCAAAAATTTCAGGCTAATAGACCTGACCGTTGCCCAACGGAGAAACTGTTTGTCCCTGATAAATGGACGAGTAGAGTTATCTCTGAGGTTCATTGTTCGGTGTTGGCTGGTCATCCTGGAATCTTTGGTACCAGAGATTTGGTGGCTAGATCCTTTTGGTGGCCGTCTCTGTCGCGGGATGTGCGTTCGTTTGTGCAGTCCTGTGGGATTTGTGCTCGGGCTAAGCCCTGCTGTTCTCGTGCCAGTGGGTTGCTTTTGCCCTTGCCGGTCCCGAAGAGGCCCTGGACACATATCTCTATGGATTTTATTTCGGATCTCCCCATCTCTCAAAAGATGTCGGTCATTTGGGTGGTTTGTGATCGCTTCTCTAAGATGGTCCATTTGGTACCCTTGTCTAAATTGCCCTCCTCCTCTGATTTGGTGCCATTGTTTTTCCAGCATGTGGTTCGTTTACATGGCATTCCGGAGAACATCGTTTCTGACAGAGGTTCCCAGTTTGTTTCGAGGTTTTGGCGAGCCTTTTGTGCTAGGATGGGCATTGATTTGTCTTTTTCCTCGGCTTTCCATCCTCAGACAAATGGCCAAACTGAACGAACCAATCAGACCTTGGAAACATATCTGAGATGTTTTGCTTCTGCTGATCAGGATGATTGGGTGTCCTTTTTGCCTTTGGCTGAGTTCGCCCTTAATAATCGGGCCAGCTCGGCTACTTTGGTTTCGCCGTTTTTCTGCAATTCTGGTTTCCACCCTCGTTTCTCTTCAGGGCAGGTTGAGTCCTCGGACTGTCCTGGTGTGGATACTGTGGTGGATAGGTTGCAGCAGATTTGGACTCATGTAGTGGACAATTTGACATTGTCCCAGGAGAAGGCTCAATGTTTCGCTAACCGCAGGCGCTGTGTGGGTCCCCGACTTCGTGTTGGGGATTTGGTTTGGTTGTCGTCTCGTTATATTCCTATGAAAGTTTCCTCTCCTAAGTTTAAGCCTTGTTTCATTGGTCCGTATAGGATTTCTGAGGTTCTTAATCCTGTGTCTTTTCGTTTGACCCTTCCAGCTTCTTTTTCCATCCATAATGTATTCCATAGGTCATTGTTGCGGAGATACGTGGCACCTGTGGTTCCATCCGTTGATCCTCCTGCTCCGGTCTTGGTTGAGGGGGAGTTGGAGTATATAGTGGAGAAGATTTTGGATTCTCGTATTTCGAGACGGAAACTCCAGTACCTGGTTAAGTGTAAGGGTTATGGTCAGGAAGATAATTCCTGGGTCTTTGCCTCTGATGTTCATGCTGCCGATCTGGTTCGTGCCTTTCATTTGGCTCATCCTGGTCGGCCTGGGGGCTCTGGTGAGGGTTCGGTGACCCCTCCTCAAGGGGGGGGTACTGTTGTGAATTCTGTGGTCAAGCTCCCTCCTGTGGTCATGAGTGGTACTTCGGCTGGTTCTGTCCATGAGCTTCCTTTGGTGGATGTGAGTGGGGCTGCGGCTTCTGAGTTTCCTTCCTCAGGTGACGAGGTTAAGTCTAGTTCTTTGTTCCTGGCCTCCAGTCAATGTTCCAGTATTGGTCTTGCTCTCTCCTGGATCGTTCTTGTGGCCTGTCTGCCCTGCATAAGCTAAGTTCTGCTTGTGTTACTTTTGTTTGCTATTTTTTCTGTCCAGCTTGCTATATTGGTTTGTCTTGCTTGCTGGAAGCTCTGGGACGCAGAGGAAGCACCTCCGTACCGTTAGTCGGTGCGGAGGGTCTTTTTGCGCCCTCTGCGTGGTTGTTTGTAGGTTTTTGTGCTGTCCGCAAAGCTATCTTTCCTATCCTCGGTCTATTCAGTAAGTCGGGCCTCACTTTGCTAAAATCTATTTCATCTCTGTGTTTGTATTTTCATCTTCACTCACAGTCATTATATGTGGGGGGCTGCCTTTTCCTTTGGGGGATTTCTCTGAGGCAAGGTAGGCTTATTTTTCTATCTTCAGGGCTAGCTAGTTTCTCAGGCTGTGCCCGAGGCGCCTAGGTCTGGTCAGGAGCGCTCCACGGCTACCTCTAGTGTGGTGTGATAGGATTAGGGATTGCGGTCAGCAGAGTTCCCACGTCTCAGAGCTCGTCCTATGTTATTAGTAACTATCAGGTCACTTTGTGTGCTCTTAACCACCAGGTCTGTTGTGGTTCTGAATCACCAGTTCATAACAGAGCCCTGAGCACGTCCAATGAGCTGGGACGTATGGAAACTCCACTAGCCTGGTTGCCTGCAATGCTTTGAACACATGTAAGTGTTATTCTCATGTAATCCTTGTTTTTTTTTTTATAATTACCTTGTACATATTTGCAATTGTCTCATTTGTAACATCTTTGTAAAATATTTTGATAAAGCACTGCCTAAATTTTGTGGGCAGTATCCAAATGGTGGTACTAAAGAGCAACATCACGTGAGTAAACTTGTAGTAAACACTCACTGCTGCTCACTTGACGGACTATAAACTGTACCAGTCGCAGCTGTATAATACAGAGAGGATGTGGAAACCACAAGAGAGACGACCAACAAGGGTAACTATAATTGAAGTAAAAAACTCTTTATTAAATACATATCTATAAAACATATTAGGACATAGATAGAACATGGATGGGGAGATGAAACATGTTACAATACAGATACTCCCCTATAAAGGACTAAATGTGCGGGCTAAGCTCTGACTCCCTAATTGAAAAAGATCTTAGTAGTGGGAGGAGACACCAACGAGATGGAATAGCTAAATAGTAATTGAAGTACTTAATATCTATTACATCACTATGCCCTGAATACAGTGGGTCAAAACTTATATATATGTGGATCTCTACAATGCCCGTATATATTAACAGTGAAACCTAATATAGAGTAATGGGGCAGAGAACCAAAGACCCCTGGGACACCCCAAGTGACCACTAATGTCAGGCATATGAGGTATACGATAAACCAGGTAACTCAACACTAAATGCCATAACCAGATACGTAAAGCATACCCCAAGGAATAGACCAGGGAGGTGCCAGTGCACCTATGTGGAACATAAACACTGCGGTAAACCGATCATTATTACCTGGTCCTGGACTGCGAGCTGGTGTACAACATGAGCGTAGCCGGCACGTCTACCCGACGCGCGTTTCGGAGCCGAGGCTCCTTCGTCAGGGGTATGTGTCTGGATGCCTGCGTGCCGGGGTTTAAATGAAACAGCACCCAACCTTACCTTCCGAGTTTCCAGCCTGTCGGGGGACACGGATTTCGTCTTATATTTTCTTTTGTTTTTTATCTATATGCTTTTTTCTATTTTATGTTCTTGTGGTAGGGTTTATATTATGTTCCTTCTGTCTGTGCTTTGTGATAGTGTAATGGGTGTATTCCATCTATGGGTTCTTGTTCCATATTGTTGCCTTAGTGCTGTTTAAGTGCAGTGCTTGTGACCATGGTGATGTTGGAGGTTGGGTCTTTATACCCTAATGTGGTCTATGGGGAGGGCTGGCGGAGTTAACTATGCCTATAGGGATTTTAGGTTATAGACAGACATGATCCGTTCACCCTGTTTGCAAGGTGATTGTCTCCAGTCCGGTTAGCGCCCCGCAGCGCATCTGCAGCGATGTCCCCTGTACGCATACGGGCTGGGAATCACTGCTCCCCGCGGTCTGCGGCGTCTCTATGCTTGGGCGGTTGCCATGGTTGTGGCGGCGCCCTCGCATGACGTCGCCGCCGCTGTGGGTAGTGTTGCCCCGGCAACGCCTGCGTCATTTCCGGTCGACGCCACTGCAGAGGCTGACGGACACGCATTTAAACCCCGGCACGCAGGCATCCAGACACATACCCCTGACGAAGGAGCCTCGGCTCCGAAACGCGCGTCGGGTAGACGTGCCGGCTACGCTCCTGTTGTACACCAGCTCGCAGTCCAGGACGAGGTAATAATGATCGGTTTACCGCAGTGTTTATGTTCCACATAGGTGCACTGGCACCTCCCTGGTCTATTCCTTGGGGCATGCTTTACGTATCTGGTTATGGCATTTAGTGTTGAGTTACCTGGTTTATCGTATACCTCATATGCCTGACATTAATGGTCACTTGGGGTGTCCCAGGGGTCTTTGGTTCTCTGCCCCATTACTCTATATTAGGTTTCACTGTTAATATATACGGGCATTGTAGAGATCCACATATATATAAGTTTTGACCCACTGTATTCAGGGCATAGTGATGTAATAGATATTAAGTACTTCAATTACTATTTAGCCATTCCATCTCGTTGGTGTCTCCTCCCACTACTAAGATCTTTTTCAATTACGGAGTCAGAGCTTAGCCCACACATTTAGTCCTTTATAGGGGAGTATCTGTATTGTAACATGTTTCATCTCCCCATCCATGTTCTATCTATGTCCTAATATGTTTTATAGATATGTATTTAATAAAGAGTTTTTTACTTCAATAATAGTTACCCTTGTTGGTCGTCTCTCTGGTGGTTTCCACATCCTCTCTGTATTATACAGCTACGACTGGTACAGTTTATAGTCCGTCAAGTGAGCAGCAGTGAGTGTTTACTACAAGTTTACTCACGTGATGTTGCTCTTTAGTACCACCATTTGGATACTATATTGCTTTTCTGTGTTTTGCACAGGTACGTTGGGGGTCAATATGGACTTTAGGGCCAGGGAACAGTCCTGGCTAGGACAAATCGAACAGGTGTTCGGACATGATGGGACGGGTGATATGCCATTTCGCGATCGCAGTTGTGACGCAATATTTGAGTCTTTGAAGAAATTACTTGTAAAACGTACAAAAATCTGGTGGAACAGGATGTTCCTAGAACGATATGTCTCTAAAAATATGATCCCTAGGGGTCTCCGTGTCAGGGTTGTGCCAACCTTTCCTGTTGAAGATGCTGAATTTATTGCTGGATGGGAGGAGGCCTGCGGGTCATGTTCAACGGCACTCATGAAATTACTCATTGGGTTCAACACTAGGACTATTGATGGCTTAGATAAAGATATTGATCTTGCATTATCTGAATTACGTGGGAAATGCACTGAAGAACAAATTAAAAACTATGACAGTCAGATGGATAAATCCCTAGAGATGATTGTCAAGATGATCAGTGAAACACAGACATCAAAATTAAACAGAGACATAAGGGATTACCAGACCCAGAATGTGTATCAATGGAGGAAATCGGTACCACAGCAACGCCAACTCCAGCGGAGCACATCTAACACGTCTCTGTCATCTAATAGCACTCAATCAGAGGCTTCCATGTCCTCGGCCGTGACACGCTCCGGTGCTAACTACAATAGATCGCGGAACTATAACTTCCTCCCATATAAGAGACAGAAACCCCGCCATTTTGATACACTGAGTGATTCTAACAAGGTAATTAATTTGAGTAAATATGTACTGTCGGAGACCGACTGTTCGCTTTTATATAAGGGATTGTCCTTCTCGCCAACAGCTGGGTTTGACAACTTTACGGTGGTGAAGGACCTTCATTTGTTTGCTCGTTCATTGTTATTCAAAAGATTTTTTTATGATGACAATTTACATCAATTGTTCCCTACAGAAAACAAGCAGTCGGCCCTGAGGATATTAGAAGAATTATCCAGGGAGCAGTACGTTGAGGAAGGAGGTAGGATCCCCCAATCTATCCGTTTGAAATCTAAAAGATTCCCTCCATTGTCTAGCTGCGGAGCAATTGATATGTTTGTGAAGGTAGTTAGCGATGAACTTACATGGATTCCTAAATATATTCTTAAGGACAATCTTACGGGTAGTGAGAGGGCTAGATTGAAAACTCTGAGGGATCTCCCTGGGGTGGTGATTAAGCCGGCGGACAAGGGGGGTAATATCGTCATATGGCCTACTGTAATGTACGAAAAGGAGGCCATGCGTCAATTGTCCAACACAATATGCTATAAGAAATTGACGTATAACCCCTTGTCCGCCTTTGTTGCTGAGCTCGGGGAGATCCTTCAGAGTGCTACAGATAGGGGTACCATCACGAAAGAACTTAGTACGGCTCTTATCATTACGGAGCCTATTATTCCAACGTTTTATCTCCTCCCTAAGACGCACAAAAATGCCTCGGTGCCGCCCGGTCGTCCGATAGTATCTGGGCGAGGAAATTATCTTGAGTCAATTAATAAATGGATAGACTCGGTATTACAGCCATTAGTAGAGGAGCTTCCGTCCTACCTCAAGGATACGAACCAGCTCCTACGGAGGGTAGATGACCTGAAACTGGGGGTGGACACAATTATGGGCACAATGGACGTGGAATCATTGTACACGAGCATTAGGCACAATGATGGATTAGCAGCAGCTGATTTCTTTTTATCCGCGTCAAATTGTTCCCCTGATTTCCGGAACTTTCTCCTGGACATCCTAAGATTTACATTAACCCACAACTTTTTCACGTTTAGGGGGTCCTTTTTCCTGCAGCTCCAGGGAACAGCCATGGAAGCGGCTTTTGCGCCCTCCTATGCTAACCTGTTCCTGGGGCTGTGGGAAAGGGACCTCCTACGGTCAGACAGCCTGTTATCTATGGAGCGCGTCCTTTTATGGATGCGCTACATAGATGACATCCTTGTGGTCTGGCAGGGCGACCAGGAGTCTTTTTCCGAATTCGTTGGTGCCTTGAATCTAAATGATAAGAATATCAAATTGACATTTACATCTAATAACTCTAGTGTTGAGTTCCTTGACGTTAGGCTTATGAAGGACAAGACAGACACTGTCCAAACAACAGTGTATAGAAAACCAATGGCCACTAATATGCTTCTTCACGCCTCCTCCTCCCACCCGGCATACGTGGTTCGTGCAGTCCCGGTTGGGCAATTCCTGCGGATACGCCGCATCTGTTCTACTAATGCTGAATTCGAAACCCAGGCAGAAGTCCTGAAATCCCGTTTTAAGGAACGGGGTTACAGTAATCGTGCAATAAAGAGAGCTTATTTACGCGCCAAACACAGCAGTAGAGATGTACTTTTGTATAAAAGCCAAAACAGGGGTGATACATCTGATACCATCAGGTTTGTCACGAATTTTAACTCGCGGGCAGGTGCTATACGCACTGCCCTCGAACGTGCCTGGCCTATTCTTAAGACCGACCCCACGCTAGCTAAACTGGTACCTAATCGACCCTGTATGGCATTCCGTAGAGCCAAGAACTTACGGGACCATTTGGTGCGCAGCCACTATACAAGTGAGCCTCCCAGGACATTTTTTTAATGACCCTAGTAATAGACAGAGAGGTGGCTGTCGCACCTGCGGTAAATGTGTAGCATGTAAGAACATTCTGAGGGCAGATTCATTTGTGGATTCGACAGGACACAAGACATTTGATATCAAGAAATGTATAACATGCACGTCCAAGAATGTCATATATTATGCATCTTGCCCGTGTCCTCTTATTTACGTAGGCCTAACCACGAGGCAATTAAAAATCAGAGTAAGAGAACACGTTCGTGGGATTGAGGCAGCTGCTTTGGAAACGGATGCGCAATTACTAAAAACGATACCGCGTCATTTTAAGCAACATCACAATTGTGACAGCAGTGGTTTACTGGTTAAAGGCATCGATTTGATTGAAACTAATATCAGAGGCGGGAATATCTCACAACGCTTGGCACAGCTTGAGACGCGGTGGATATGGACACTTAATAGTGTCCATCCCCACGGACTTAATGAGAACATAAGTTTTGCGTCTTGTCTGTGATCGTGACCGGCATATAGCGGATTTGGTCATGTGCATAATCGGGTGCACCTCTATTTTGTTTTTAACATTGTTTTTATGTTTTAGATCCATTTCTATTGATTGTTGGACATGTCAGATGTGTCGTTTGGACCCTAGTCACCATTTGTACATCGGATGATGTCCTAGATATATCGCATTTGGAAGAAACAGCACCCAACCTTACCCTCCGAGTTTCCAGCCTGTCGGGGGACACGGATTTCGTCTTATATTTTCTTTTGTTTTTTATCTATATGCTTTTTTCTATTTTATGTTCTTGTGGTAGGGTTTATATTATGTTCCTTCTGTCTGTGCTTTGTGATAGTGTAATGGGTGTATTCCATCTATGGGTTCTTGTTCCATATTGTTGCCTTAGTACCGTTTAAGTGCAGTGCTTGTGGCCATGGTGATGTTGGAGGTTGGGTCTTTATACCCTAATGTGGTCTATGGGGAGGGCTGGCAGAGTTAACTATGCCTATAGGGATTTTAGGTTATAGACAGACATGATCCGTTCACCCTGTTTGCAAGGTGATTGTCTCCAGTCCGGTTAGCGCCCCGCAGCGCATCTGCAGCGACGTCCCCTGTATGCATACGGGCTGGGAATCACTGCTCCCCGCGGTCTGCGGCGTCTCTATGCTCGGGCGGTTGCCATGGTTGTGGCGGCGCCCTCGCATGACGTCGCCGCCGCTGTGGGTAGTGTTGTGTTGTGAATTCTGTCGCTGAATTCACTCCTGTGGTCACAAGTGGTACTGCAGCTTCTGAGCTTCCTCCCTCAGGTGTTCTGGTGAGCTCGTTAACTGCTTCATTACTTAACTCCGCCTGATGCTGCTATCCTTGCTCCTTGTCAATGTTTCAGTGTTGGATCTGAGCTTCTCCTGATTGTTCCTGTGACCTGCTGCTCTGTATAGCTAAGTGCTTTTTGCTTTTTTGTTGCTTTTTTTCTGTCCAGCTTGTCTTTTGTTTTGCTGGAAGCTCTGAGACGCAAAGGGTGTACCGCCGTGCCGTTAGTTCGGCACGGTGGGGTTTTTTTGCCCCCTTTGCGTGGTTTTGCTTTAGGGTTTTTTGTAGACTGCAAAGTTCGCTTTACTGTCCTCGCTCTGTCCTAGAATATCGGGCCCCACTTTGCTGAATCTATTTCATCCCTACGTTTTGTCTTTTCATCTTACTCACAGTCATTATATGTGGGGGGCTGCCTTTTCCTTTGGGGAATTTCTCTGGGGCAAGTCAGGCCTATTTTTCTATCTTCAGGCTAGCTAGTTTCTTAGGCTGTGCCGAGTTGCCTAGGTAGTTGTTAGGCGCAATCCACAGCCGCTTTTAGTTGTGTTTAGGATAGGATCAGGTGTGCAGTCTACAGAGTTTCCACGTCTCAGAGCTCGTTCTTGTATTTTTGGGTATTTGTCAGATCACTGTGTGCGCTCTGATCGCTAAGCACACTGTGTTTCTGGATTGCCTTCATAACACCTGTCATTAGCAAACATAACAGTACAAGGAGCCCAACTAATGATTCTCAATAGAGGGAAAGAAAAAGTTCTGACATCATTTTTTTTTTTTCTGCTCTGTGTTCACTTTTTTTTTTCCCCTGGACATTTGGGTGATTCTGGACACAGGTGTGGACATGGATATTCAGGGTCTGTGCTCTTCAATGGATAATCTCGTTATAAATGTACAAAAAATTCAAGATACTATTGATCAGAAATCTATGTTAGAACCAAGAATTCCTATTCCTGATTTGTTTTTTGGAGATAGAACTAAGTTTCTAAGTTTCAAAAATAATTGTAAGCTATTTCTGGCCTTGAAACCTCATTCTTCTGGTAATCCTATTCAACAGGTTTTGATTATTATTTCTTTTTTGCGCGGCGACCCTCAAGACTGGGCATTTTCTCTTGCGCCAGGAGACCCTGCATTGAGTAGTGTCGATGCGTTTTTCCTGGCGCTCGGATTGCTCTACGATGAGCCTAATTCAGTGGATCAGGCTGAGAAAAATTTGCTGGCTTTGTGCCAGGGTCAGGATGATATAGAAGTATATTGTCAGAAATTTAGGAAATGGTCAGTACTCACTCAGTGGAATGAATCTGCGCTGGCAGCTTTGTTCAGAAAGGGTCTCTCTGAGGCTCTTAAGGATGTCATGGTGGGATTTCCTATGCCTGCTGGTTTGAATGAGTCTTTGTCTTTGGCCATTCAGATCGGTCGACGCTTGCGCGAGCGTAAATCTGTGCACCATTTGGCGGTACTGCCTGAGGTTAAACCTGAGCCTATGCAGTGCGATAGGACTATGACTAGAGTTGAACGGCAGGAATACAGACATCTGAATGGTCTGTGTTTCTACTGTGGTGATTCCACTCATGCTATTTCTGATTGTCCTAAGCGCACTAAGCGGTCCGCTAGGTATGCCGTCATTGGTACTGTACAGTCCAAATTCCTTCTGTCCATTACCTTGATATGCTCTTTGTCGTCGTTTTCTGTCATGGCGTTTGTGGATTCGGGCGCTGCCCTGAATCTGATGGATTTGGATTATGCTAAACGTTGTGGGTTTTTCTTGGAGCCTTTGCGGTGTCCTATTCCATTGAGAGGAATTGATGCTACACCTTTGGCCAAGAATAAACCTCAATACTGGGCCCAGCTGACCATGTGCATGGCTCCTGCACATCAGGAAGTTATTCGCTTTCTGGTGTTGCATAATCTGCATGATGTGGTCGTGTTGGGGTTGCCATGGCTACAAACCCATAATCCAGTATTGGATTGGAATTCCATGTCGGTATCCAGCTGGGGTTGTCAGGGGGTACATGCTGATGTTCCATTTTTGTCGATTTCGTCATCCACCCCTTCTGAGGTCCCAGAGTTCTTGTCTGATTATCAGGATGTATTTGAAGAGCCCAAGTCCGATGCTCTACCTCCGCATAGGGATTGTGATTGTGCTATCAATTTGATTCCTGGTAGTAAATTCCCTAAAGGTCGATTATTTAATTTATCCGTGCCCGAACACGCCGCTATGCGCAGTTATGTGAAGGAATCCCTGGAGAAGGGACATATTCGCCCATCGTCATCACCACTGGGAGCAGGGTTCTTCTTTGTAGCCAAGAAGGATGGTTCGCTGAGACCGTGTATTGATTACCGCCTTCTTAATAAGATCACTGTTAAATTTCAGTATCCCTTGCCATTGTTATCTGACTTGTTTGCTCGGATTAAGGGGGCTAGTTGGTTCACTAAGCTAGATCTTCGTGGTGCGTATAATCTGGTGAGAATCAGGCAAGGAGATGAATGGAAAACTGCATTCAATACGCCCGAGGGTCATTTTGAGTATCTAGTGATGCCGTTCGGACTTGCCAATGCTCCATCTGTGTTTCAGTCTTTTATGCATGACATCTTCCGTGAGTATCTGGATAAATTCCTGATTGTTTACTTGGATGACATTTTGATCTTCTCAGATGATTGGGAGTCTCATGTGAAGCAGGTCAGAATGGTTTTTCAGGTCCTGCGTGCTAACTCTTTGTTTGTGAAGGGATCAAAGTGTCTCTTCGGTGTGCAGAAAGTTTCATTTTTGGGGTTCATCTTTACCCCTTCTACTATCGAGATGGATCCAGTTAAGGTCCAAGCCATCCAGGATTGGATTCAGCCGACATCTCTGAAAAGTCTGCAAAAGTTCCTGGGCTTTGCTAATTTTTATCGTCGCTTCATCTGTAATTTTTCTAGCATTGCCAAACCATTGACCGATTTGACCAAGAAGGGTGCTGATTTGGTTAATTGGTCTTCTGCTGCTGTGGAAGCTTTTCAGGAGTTGAAGCGTCGTTTTTGTTCTGCCCCTGTGTTGTGTCAGCCAGATGTTTCTCTTCCGTTCCAGGTCGAGGTTGATGCTTCTGAGATTGGAGCAGGGGCGGTTTTGTCACAGAGAGGTTCTGATTGCTCAGTGATGAAACCATGTGCTTTCTTTTCCAGGAAGTTTTCGCCCGCTGAGCGTAATTATGATGTGGGCAATCGAGAGTTGCTGGCCATGAAGTGGGCATTCGAGGAGTGGCGTCATTGGCTTGAAGGAGCTAAGCATCGCGTGGTGGTATTGACTGATCATAAGAACTTGACTTATCTCGAGTCTGCCAAGCGCTTGAATCCTAGACAGGCCCGTTGGTCGTTATTTTTTGCCCGCTTCGACTTTGTGATTTCGTACCTTCCGGGCTCTAAAAATGTGAAGGCGGATGCTCTGTCTAGGAGTTTTGTGCCCGACTCTCCGGGTTTATCTGAGCCAGCGGGTATCCTCAAGGAAGGAGTCATTGTGTCTGCCATCTCCCCTGATTTACGGCGGGTGCTGCAAAAATTTCAGGCGAATAAACCTGATCGTTGTCCAGCAGAGAAACTGTTCGTCCCTGATAGGTGGACTAATAAACTTATCTCTGAACTTCATTGTTCGGTGTTGGCTGGTCATCCTGGAATCTTTGGTACCAGAGAGTTAGTGGCTAGATCCTTCTGGTGGCCATCTCTGTCACGGGATGTACGTACTTTTGTGCAGTCCTGTGGGATTTGTGCTAGGGCTAAGCCCTGCTGTTCTCGTGCCAGTGGGTTGCTTTTGCCCTTGCCGGTCCCAAAGAGGCCTTGGACACATATTTCGATGGATTTCATTTCTGACCTTCCCGTTTCTCAAAAGATGTCAGTCATTTGGGTGGTCTGTGATCGCTTTTCTAAAATGGTCCATCTGGTGCCCTTGGCTAAATTGCCTTCCTCGTCTGATTTGGTACCTTTGTTCTTTCAGCATGTGGTTCGGTTGCATGGCATTCCTGAGAATATTGTTTCTGACAGAGGTTCCCAGTTTGTTTCAAGGTTTTGGCGAGCCTTTTGTGGTAGGATGGGCATTGACCTATCCTTTTCCTCGGCTTTCCATCCTCAGACTAATGGCCAGACCGAACGAACCAATCAGACCTTGGAAACATATCTGAGATGTTTTGTTTCTGCAGACCAGGATGATTGGGTGTCCTTTTTGCCGTTGGCTGAGTTCGCCCTTAATAATCGGGCCAGCTCGGCTACCTTGGTTTCTCCATTTTTTTGCAATTCTGGGTTCCATCCTCGTTTCTCTTCAGGACAGGTTGAGTCTTCGGACTGTCCTGGTGTGGATTCTGTGGTGGATAGGTTGCAGCAGATCTGGACTCAGGTAGTGGACAATTTGATCTTGTCCCAGGAGAAAGCTCAACTTTTTGCTAATCGCAGACGCCGTGTGGGTCCCCGACTTCGTGTTGGGGATCTGGTTTGGTTATCTTCTCGTCATATTCCTATGAAGGTTTCCTCTCCTAAATTTAAACCTCGTTTTATTGGTCCGTATAGGATATCTGAGGTTCTCAATCCTGTGTCTTTTCGTTTGACCCTCCCAGACTCCTTTTCCATACATAATGTATTCCATAGGTCGTTGTTGCGGAGATACGTGGCACCTATGGTTCCATCTGTTGAGCCTCCTGCCCCGGTTTTGGTGGAGGGGGAATTGGAGTATATTGTGGAGAAGATTTTGGATTCTCGTGTTTCTAGACGGAAACTCCAGTATCTGGTTAAATGGAAGGGTTATGCTCAGGAAGATAATTCCTGGGTTTTTGCCTCTGATGTTCATGCTTCCGATCTTGTTCGTGCCTTTCATGCGGCTCATCCTGGTCGGCCTGGGGGCTCTGGTGAGGGTTCGGTGACCCCTCCTCAAGGGGGGGGGTACTGTTGTGAATTCTGTGGCTGAATTCACTCCTGTGGTCACAAGTGGTACTGCAGCTTCTGAGCTTCCTCCCTCAGGTGTTCTGGTGAGCTCGTTAACTGCTTCATTACTTAACTCCGCCTGATGCTGCTATCCTTGCTCCTTGTCAATGTTTCAGTGTTGGATCTGAGCTTCTCCTGATTGTTCCTGTGACCTGCTGCTCTGTATAGCTAAGTGCTTTTTGCTTTTTTGATGCTTTTTTTCTGTCCAGCTTGTCTTTTGTTTTGCTGGAAGCTCTGAGACGCAAAGGGTGTACCGCCGTGCCGTTAGTTCGGCACGGTGGGGTTTTTTTGCCCCCTTTGCGTGGTTTTGCTTTAGGGTTTTTTGTAGACTGCAAAGTTCGCTTTACTGTCCTCGCTCTGTCCTAGAATATCGGGCCCCACTTTGCTGAATCTATTTCATCCCTACGTTTTGTCTTTTCATCTTACTCACAGTCATTATATGTGGGGGGCTGCCTTTTCCTTTGGGGAATTTCTCTGGGGCAAGTCAGGCCTATTTTTCTATCTTCAGGCTAGCTAGTTTCTTAGGCTGTGCCGAGTTGCCTAGGTAGTTGTTAGGCGCAATCCACAGCCGCTTTTAGTTGTGTTTAGGATAGGATCAGGTGTGCAGTCTACAGAGTTTCCACGTCTCAGAGCTCGTTCTTGTATTTTTGGGTATTTGTCAGATCACTGTGTGCGCTCTGATCGCTAAGCACACTGTGTTTCTGGATTGCCTTCATAACACCTGTCATTAGCAAACATAACAGTGTTGCCCCGGCAACGCCTGCGTCATTTCCGGTCGACGCCGCTGCAGAGGCTGACGGACACGCATTTAAACCCCGGCACGCAGGCATCCAGACACATACCCCTGACGAAGGAGCCTCGGCTCCGAAACGCGCGTCGGGTAGACGTGCCGGCTACGCTCCTGTTGTACACCAGCTCGCAGTCCAGGACCAGGTAATAATGATCGGTTTACCGCAGTGTTTATGTTCCACATAGGTGCACTGGCACCTCCCTGGTCTATTCCTTGGGGCATGCTTTACGTATCTGGTTATGGCATTTAGTGTTGAGTTACCTGGTTTATCGTATACCTCATATGCCTGACATTAGTGGTCACTTGGGGTGTCCCATGGGTCTTTGGTTCTCTGCCCCATTACTCTATATTAGGTTTCACTGTTAATGTATACGGGCATTGTAGAGATCCACATATATATAAGTTTTGACCCACTGTATTCAGGGCATAGTGATGTAATAGATATTAAGTACTTCAATTACTATTTAGCCATTCCATCTCGTTGGTGTCTCCTCCCACTACTAAGATCTTTTTCAATTAGGG
The DNA here is from genome assembly GCF_032444005.1 of Ranitomeya imitator. Taxonomy (NCBI): domain Eukaryota; kingdom Metazoa; phylum Chordata; class Amphibia; order Anura; family Dendrobatidae; genus Ranitomeya; species Ranitomeya imitator. Next base: position 472,953,500 of record NC_091285.1, on the reverse strand, counting down.
AGTCAGAGCTTAGCCCGCACATTAAGTCCTTTATAGGGGAGTATCTGTATTGTAACATGTTTCATCTCCCCATTCATGTTCTATCTATGTCCTAATATGTTTTATAGATATGTATTTAATAAAGAGTTTTTTACTTCAATTATAGTTACCCTTGTTGGTCGTCTCTCTTGTGGTTTCCACATCCTCTCTGTCTAAAATTTGTGGGATATATTATTTAATACTAGTTCTCTCCATGCTCTAAACGTACCCTAAAGGCCCCTTCACATTAAGCGACGCTGCAGCGATACCGACAACGATCCGGATCGCTGCAGCGTCACTGTGTGGTCGCTGGAGAGCTGTCACACAGACAGCTCTCCAGCGACCAACGATCCCGAGGTCCCCGGTAACCAGGGTAAACATCGGGTAACTAAGCGCAGGGCCGCGCTTAGTAACCCGATGTTTACCCTGGTTACCAGCGTAAAAGTAAAAAAAAAAAACACTACATACTTACCTACCGCTGTCTGTCCCCGGCGCTCAGCTTCTCTTCACTCCTCCTGTACTGGCTGTGAGCACAGCGGCCGGAAAGCAGAGCGGTGACGTGACCGCTCTGCTTTCCGGCTGACCGACGCTCACAGCCAGTACAGGAGGAGTGCAGAGCACAGCGCCGGGGACAGACAGCGGTAGGTAAGTATGTAGTGTTTGTTTTTTTTTCTTTTACGCTGGTAACCAGGGTAAACATTGGGTTACTAAGCGCGGCCCTGCGCTTAGTTACCCGATGTTTACCCTGGTTACCAGTGAAGACATCGCTGGATCGGTGTCACACACGCCGATCCAGCGATGTCCACGGGAGATCCAGCGACGAAATAAAGTTCTGGACTCTGTTCAGCGACCAACGATCTCCCAGCAGGGGCCTGACCGTTGGTCGCTGTCACACAGAACGATTTCCTCAACGATATCGTTGCTACGTCACAAAAAGCAATGATATCGTTAACGATATCGTTATGTGTGAAGGTACCTTTAGTCTCCTGAAGGGAATTACGCTACTGTTTTTGGGTTAGATTCGGACCCGTTTAATCGAAGCTGGTGGCAGCATACGTTTTGTACTGGGTAGTTGGGTGTTGTTGTAGCGACTGCAGAGTTGATAATTATTGTTCCTGCCTGAGCGGGAGTAGTTTATCGCGTCGCTGCAGCGTGCCCATTAGGCAGTACATAGCAGGCAGCCTTTCTGGCGACTAATTACCCAGGGTGCAGTACCTAATCTGACCTGACAATAAGGGGGGCGCCAGAGAGCTGCAAGTTTTAAGTGGAACTTTAAGCGGGATATACATAAATCCATGCAGTTCGTGGTATATTGAAGAGCAGTGGGATACCTAGAATAAGCCCCTGCTGTAAACTAAGAGGTCAATAGCCTTGTGTGTTGTTTCATCACATTGTTAGCAGTGGAGGGATAACTAAGATAAGCCCCCCTGCACATGTGATAGCCATCTGTTGGCCTAAAGTCACCCTGATCCGTGACGTAGGGGTGACGGTCACGGTGTGAATCGTGACAAATTGGTGGCAGCGGTCAGGGATTCCTGACAAATTGGTGGCAAGGCGGTGGGATATCTTAGAGCATTAGTGATTTGGTTTGAGTGATCATTCCTCTCACTAAAAACTTGCAAAGTTCTTAGACTCTGCGCAAATAAGTTTGGAGAACGAACTCAGTGCTTATTAGTCTTGAGACAATTGTGTACTGGTAAATATCCCCTCCCTTTCTCTTCGTTTTTCTATCCTATCTTTTATTTGGCAACCATGGCTGCGAAAGGGGAAGCCTGGTACACCCAGCAGAAGAAGGACTTTCTTGCTGGGATATGCACGTGCCATGGCCTGAACCCCCAGGGTAAGACCAAGACTCAAATGGTCGCTGAACTTGTGCAATTTGAAGCAGACCAAGCCAGGCCACAGAGCCCAGAGGCCGCAGAAGCCAGCACAAGCGAACATGGTGCTGCAGCAGAGGTCCAACCACTGAATACGGGCCCTACTGGCACACAGGGGGGTGCAGACCTCCTCCTGCAGTTGGCTCTGCAACAATGCTCCGCTGATGACCTAGAGAGACGTCTGCAGCTGATCCAGCAAACCAGGAGCGAGCCGAGCGAGAGGCCCAAGCAGAGCGGGAGTACCAGCTGCAGATGGCCCGACTGCAAATGCAGGGGTTGTCTCAGTCCAGCCGTGAGCCCAGCAGCGCTCAGATGCCGAAGCCCCGGCCCGATCACTTTCCTGTTATGGAGAAGGACAGGGACTTGGACACTTTTCTGCGGGCCTTTGAGAAAGCCTGCAGACAGTACCGGCTGCCTACAGATGAATGGGCACGATACCTGACACCAGGGCAGAGAGGTAAAGCTCTGGAGGCGTTTGCTGCCCTCCCTCAAGAACAAGATGGTGACTATGAGGCCATCAAGCAGGCTCTGATAGCCAAGTACCAGCTTACACCCGATGTGTACCGTAGAAAGTTCCGGACCCTCCAACGTGGCCCACACGACAGTTACAGTGATGTGGTGCATGGACTGGGGACCTACTTTGACCAGTGGACCCAAGGACTGTCAGTGACCACCTTTGCACAGCTGCAAGACCTGATGATCAAAGACCAGTTCTTTCATCTTTGCCCAGCTGAGGTGCGACAGTTCGTGATGGACAGAGAACCCAAAGCAGAAAGCAGCGCAGATTGCCGATGCCTATGAGGCCAACCGTAGATCGGAAGCGCGGAAGCCAGTCACCACCTGCTGGAGAGGGGGTAAGCCTGCATCCAACACCAGTACCCCTGCCAGCCAACACACCAGAAGTCCTGGCCCTGTGGCCAACAACACCAGACCTACCACCGAACCCTGCAAGTGTTACTTCTGCAATCGGCCTGGTCATATTAGTCCCAACTGTCCAGACAAGCAGAAGAACCCCTCACCCAAGGCCCCAGGGCCTAATGCGGCAGTTCTTTTGGTGGGTGGTGTGATTGGGAGGGTGTGTGACAACGTACAGCACGTCACTGTGGGAGGCCATGTTGCTACAGGCCTCAAGGACACCGGGGCTGAACGAACCCTCATCCGACCCGAACTGGCCGACCCTGAAGAAATCATTCCGGGGAAAACCCTAACTGTCACGGGGATTGGGGCATCAGCTGTCCCTTACCGATGGCCCGGGTTTATATTGATTGGGGTGCTGGGAGCGGGGTGAAGGAAGTGGGGCTGTCTGATATTTTGCCCACTGATGTTTTGTTGGGGACTGATTTGGGGAGGATGGTTGCATACTAGGTCCCTGAAACCCCTCCCCAATCTGCTAATTAGGGTAACGTTAACCCTGATGATGATGATGATGATGATGGGAAATCGCATGTGTTACCTGACCATGCTTTATCTTGTAATGATGCATCTAATAACGATTTTTTTCCTAGGATTGATGGTGAAAATGTTATACCTGTGCCAACTGAACCTGATAATGATTTTTCTGTGAAGGTTAATGTGTCCATAGGTACAGGTGTGCCCAGCCACGTCGCTCTGCGGAGTGAGACGGCTGAGGAACCCCTAACAGGGGCAAGTGTCGGTGCTACAGGAAATGGGGAGATGCATGGGAACCATGAGGAAGGTGATGCCATGAAAGTGACCAGTGCCACCGAGGAAGGTAACTGGCCCATAAGTAGCACTGCCCCTGGAGTGTTGGGGGTGGATGGGGAGGTAGAGCCCATAGCAGCGCTGGCTGATGGGTCTGTAGAAACCCCCGTGGAGACAGCCTACGTAGCTGCTGTCACCCGCAGTCAGAGTTCCCGGAACGCAGATAACTGTCTGCCCTCCGGACCCTCCTCAGTCATCAGTGTGACTGAACCAGAGGTGGACCCAGAGCAGGTCCAAGAGGGTTCCCGTGGGGAAGGGACCTTGACATCGCTTCTGGCTTCCCCTAGCCAGGAGTTTCACGCTGCTCTGCACACAGATGCGAGCCTATAGAGTTTGAGACAACTTGCCGGGACGCTCTTCTCCGAAACTGATAAGGAGAAGGTGTTCTGGGAACGAGGAAGGTTGTACCGGGGGACAGTACCCGGAGAATCACAAAAGGAGTTGTTGAGGGAAAGACAGCTGGTCGTCCCGCAGCAATTCCGGGGTGAGTTGTTGCAGATTGCCCATGAGATCCCGCTAGCTGGACACTTGGGGATCAGCAAAACTAATGCCTGGCTGTCTCAACACTTCTATTGGCCTAAGATGGGGACAGATGTGTCAAACTACTGCGTCACCTGTCAAAGAGTGGGGAAGGTGAGGCCTGCTTTTAAGGCTCCCCTGATCCCATTGCCAGTGATAGAGGAGCCTTTCCAGAGGATCGCGGTGGACATTGTGAGCCCGCTGGCCATCCCCAGCAGCTCTGGAAAGCGATATATTCTTACTGTGGTAGACTACGCTACCCGGTACCCAGAGGCAGTAGCTCTGTCGTCAACTAGGGCAGATAAGGTGGCAGATGCCCTGTTGGCCATCTTTTCACGTGTAGGATTTCCCAGGGAAATGCTTACTGATCAAGGGACCCAATTTATGTCTCGCCTAATGGAGGCTCTCTGTAAGAGAATGCAGGTGAAGCACCTGGTATCGAGTTCATATCACCCACAGACCAATGGCTTGTGTGAACGCTTCAATGGTACCCTGAAACAGATGCTACACATGCTGGTTGAGACCCAAGGGCGCGACTGGGAGCGGTACCTCCAACACCTGTTATTCGCTTACCGAGAGGTTCCGCAGGCCTCAACGGGGTTCTCCCCCTTCGAGCTCCTGTATGGCAGGCGGATCCGGGGACCCCTTGGGTTGGTAAGAGAATCCTGGGAAGAAGAGCCGAACCCTTCTGAAGTGTCCATAGTGGAGTATGTCATGCGCTTTCGTGACAAGATGCAGACCTTGACGCAGTTGGTGCATGACAACATGACACAGGCTCGGGCTGACCAGAAGCACTGGTACGACCAGAACGCCCGGGAGCGGACCTACCACGTGGGTCAAAAGGTGTGGGTGCTGGTCCCCGTACCAATGGATAAGCTTCATGCAGCCTGGGAGGGCCCGTACGTCGTCCACCAACAGCTCAACCCGGTCACTTACGTGGTCACGCTTGACCACGCTCGGGGTAGGCGAAAGGCCTTTCACGTCAACATGATGAAGGCTCATCACGAACGTGAACCTTTCGTCCTACCGGTCTGCAGCGTGCCCGAAGACGGGGAGGAAGACACCCTCCTGGACATGCTGGCCCAAGCCAAGGTCAATGGGTCCATCGAGGACGTGGAGGTAAGCGCCTCGTTAACTGAACCCCAGCGGTTGCAGTTGCAAACCACACTGGAACCCTTCCAGGTCGTGTTCTCCAACCAACCTGGGAGGACTGAGTTAGCAGTCCATGAGGTGGACACCGGGAATCACGCCCCACTACGGCGAACGCCCTATCGAATCTCTGACCAGGTGCAGCAGATTATGCGCCAAGAGATCGATGAGATGTTACAGCTGGGGGTGATTCGACGGTCAAAGAGCGCGTGGGCATCACCTGTAGTTCTCGTGCCAAAGAAGGACCGGACCACCCGGTTTTGCGTGGACTACAGGGGGCTCAACGCCATCACAGCCTCTGACGTGCACCCAATGCCGCGCATCGAGGAGCTGCTTGATAGGTTAGCTGGCGCAGATTACCTAACAATAATGGATCTGAGTAGAGGATACTGGCAGATTCCCCTGAGACCCGAGGCGCAGGAGAAGACCGCCTTTATCATGCCCTTCGGACTGTACGAGTCCACGGTCATGCCCTTCGGCATGAAGAATGCCCCTGCCACTTTCCAGCGGATGGTCAACCTTCTGCTTCAGGGACTGGAGAAGTACACCGTGGCGTACTTGGATTACATTGCCATCTTCAGTTCTTCCTGGGAGGAACACCTGCAGCATCTCGAGGAGGTGCTCAGGCGAATTCACCAAGCAGGACTGACTATCAAGCCGGGAAAGTGCCAGATGGGCATGAGGGAGGTCCACTACCTGGGCGACCGGGTAGGCGAAGGCACCCTAAAGCCAGAGCCTGACAAAGTGGGAGTGATCGTGAACTGGCCCACTCCCGTGACCAAGAAACAGGTGATGTCCTTCTTGGGCACTTCAGGGTACTATAGGCACTTTGTACAGCACTATAATAGCCTGGCAAATCTTTTGATGGACCTCACCAGGAAGAAGCTACCCCACATTGTCAACTGGACAGATGGCTGTGAGGGGGCCTTTCAGGCGTTGAAAACCGCACTGTGCAATGCCCCTGTGTTGAAAGCAGTCGACAGCAGTCGACCGTTCTTGGTGCAGACCGACGCCAGCGAGTTTGGCCTTGGTGCTGTGCTCAGCCAGGTTGACTCGGAGGACCAAGAGCACCCCGTGTTATACCTGAACCGGAAACTTTTGCTGAGGGAAGTGGCCTACTCCACCATCGAGAAGGAGTGCCTGGCCATAGTCTGGGCCCTGCAGCGCTTGCAGCCCTACTTGTACGGTCGCACCTTCACTGTGGTGACCGACCACGACCATCTGCGCTGGCTAAACACCATGTGTGGAACCAACGGCAGGTTGCGACACTGGAGCCTTGCCCTTCAGCAGTTTGACTTCACCATTGAACACAAAAAGGGCAGGGAGCATGGGAATGCAGATAGACTGGGTGAACCTACTGAGGTGCTCATGGAGGCATACCGTGGGGTTCTACCTCCCTAGCGCACACCAAAAGGGGGAGGTGTCACGATATGGTATGAAATATCATATAAGTAGTTTCTCTTGCTAGCAGGCTGTGGGCTAAAAAGTCCCCCCCCACCCCTTTCACTCAGTCAAGAGCTGCCTTGCCAATGTACTGGGGGGAGTTTTATTGAAGAAAGGAATTTACGATCGCTTTGGAAGGCTCCAACTCTTCAAATTTAAGGTTGAAGTACTCAGAATGTAGAGAGAGGAGGGTCTGGATAAGCCAGCCTTTCTGTGATGTCACTAGCTGCAGGTTTTAAGTTTGTGGCAGGCTCCCCAGCAGTCACTTCTTGTCTTTTTCCTGGAGAGCCCTGAGCACGTCCAATGAGCTGGGACGTATGGAAACTCCACTAGCCTGGTTGCCTGCAATGCTTTGAACACATGTAAGTGTTATTCTCATGTAATCCTTGTTTTTTTTATAATTACCTTGTACATATTTGCAATTGTCTCATTTGTAACATTTTTGTAAAATATTTTGATAAAGCACTGCCTAAATTTTGTGGGGTATATTATTTAATACTAGTTCTCTCCATGCTCTAAACGTACCCTAAGTCTCCTGAAGGGAATTACGCTACTGTTTTTGGGTTAGCTTTGGACCTGTTTAATCAAAGCTGGTGGCAGCATACGTTTTGTACTGGGTAGTTGGGTGTTGTTGTAGCGACTGCAGAGTTGATAATTATTGTTCCTGCCTGAGTGGGAGTAGTTTATCGCGTCGCTGCAGCGTGCCCATTAGCCAGTACATAGCAGGCAGCCTTTTTGGCGACTAATTACCCAGGGTGCAGTACCTAATCTGACCTGAGAATAAGGGGGGCGCCAGAGAGCTGCAAGTTTTAAGTGGAACTGTAAGCGGGATATACATAAATCCCTGCAGTTCGTGGTATATTGAAGAGCAGTGGGATACCTAGAATAAGCCCCTGCTGTAAACTAAGAGGTCAATAGCCTTGTGTGCGTTATTTCATCACATTGTTAGCAGTGGAGGGATAACTAAGATAAGCCCCCCTGCACATGTGATAGCCGTCTGTTGGCCTAAAGTCATCCCGATCCGTGACGTAGGGGTGACGGTCACGGTGTGAATCGTGACAAATTGGTGGCAGCGGTCAGGGATTCCTGACAGACACATTAGCCAATGATGGGACAGTAGTAGCCCCATCATCCGGCTAATGTGTTGAATGTAAAAACAAAATACTACATACATACTACATACAACATAAATACTACATACATACTACATACATACTACATACATACAACATACTTACTACATGCAACATGCATACTACAAACATACTGCATAGATACTACATACATACTACATAGTAACATAGTAACATAGTAACATAGTTAGTAAGGCCGAAAAAAGACATTTGTCCATCCAGTTCAGCCTATATTCCATCATAATAAATCCCCAGATCTACGTCCTTCTACAGAACCTAATTGTATGATACAATATTGTTCTGCTCCAGGAAGACATCCAGGCCTCTCTTGAACCCCTCGACTGAGTTCGCCATCACCACCTCCTCAGGCAAGCAATTCCAGATTCTCACTGCCCTAACAGTAAAGAATCCTCTTCTATGTTGGTGGAAAAACCTTCTCTCCTCCAGACGCAAAGAATGCCCCCTTGTGCCCGTCACCTTCCTTGGTATAAACAGATCCTCAGCGAGATATTTGTATTGTCCCCTTATATACTTATACATGGTTATTAGATCGCCCCTCAGTCGTCTTTTTTCTAGACTAAATAATCCTAATTTCGCTAATCTATCTGGGTATTGTAGTTCTCCCATCCCCTTTATTAATTTTGTTGCCCTCCTTTGTACTCTCTCTAGTTCCATTATATCCTTCCTGAGCACCGGTGCCCAAAACTGGACACAGTACTCCATGTGCGGTCTAACTAGGGATTTGTACAGAGGCAGTATAATGCTCTCATCATGTGTATCCAGACCTCTTTTAATGCACCCCATGATCCTGTTTGCCTTGGCAGCTGCTGCCTGGCACTGGCTGCTCCAGGTAAGTTTATCATTAACTAGGATCCCCAAGTCCTTCTCCCTGTCAGATTTACCCAGTGGTTTCCCATTCAGTGTGTAATGGTGACATTGATTCCTTCTTCCCATGTGTATAACCTTACATTTATCATTGTTAAACCTCATCTGCCACCTTTCAGCCCAAGTTTCCAACTTATCCAGATCCATCTACATACTATATACATACTACATACAACATGCATACTGCCTACAAACTAAATACATATTACATACATACTACATACATACTTCAAACATACTGCATACATACTACATACTACATACATACTACATACACACATACTAGATACATACTACATACATGCTAAATACATACTACATACATACTACATATATAAAGACATACAGTACATATAACATAGAGTACATACTCACCATTACTTGTCACTTTGTTCCACAAAGCCAATGTCACCTCTAAAAAAGATTAAAATAACAAACAACCAATATACTCCCTGATCAACAGAAATCCACGAGTGTCCCACGATCCCACGATCTCCCGTGGAGAACTGTTGTGAATTCCGCTCTTGGGCTCCCTCCGGTGGTTGTAAGTGGCACTTTTGTGAGTTCTGCTCTTGGGCTCCCTCCGGTGGTTTTAAGTGGAATGGCTGCTCCTTGGATTTAGCAGTCTGCAGCTGCTTCCACTGATTGTCTTTCTGCTTGGCTATTTATGCCTGGCTCTTCCTTCAGCCAGTGCCACTTGTCAATGGTTCCTGGTTGGATTCACATCTCTCTTGGATTTCCCTGATATCCTGACCAGTTCAGCAAAGATAAGTTCTTTTCTTTGCTCTATTCTGTCCACATGTTGTGGACTTATTCGTTCTGTGCATTCTATGTTTTGTCCAGCTTGTCAGTATGGATTAATTCAGTTAAGCTGGAAGCTCTGGGAAGCAGATTTACCCTCCACACCTTTAGTCAGGTGTGGAGATTTTTGTAAACTCTGTGTGGATTTTTGTAGTTTTTAATACTGACCGCACAGTATTCTATCCTGTCCTATCTATCTAGCTAGACTGGCCTCCTGTGCTACATCCTGGTTTCATTCTACATATGTTTTTTCCCTCTCCACTCACAGTCATTACTTGTGGGGGGCTATCTATCCTTTGGGGATTTTCTCTGAGGCAAGATAGTTTTCCTGTTTCTATCTTTAGGGGTAGTTAGTTCTCAGGCTGTGACGAGGTGCCTAGGGAGTGACAGGAGCATCACATGGCTACTTCTAGTGTTGTGTTGAGCTTAGGGACTGCGGTCAGTACAGGTACCACCTCCTTCAGATCTCGTCCCATGTTGCTCCTAAACCACCAGTTCATAACAGTACAAGTGGCCAAAAATGAATTAAATGCATCTCAAAAGAAGGAAAAAAAAATTCTCAGCCATTTTTTTTCTGTGCTCGGTTTTGTCTTTTTTTTCCTCTTGATCTCTGGGTGGTTCAGGATTTATGCTCTGGCATGGATGTTCAAGGTTTGTTTTCTCATGTGGATCAACTTGCTGCAAGAGTACAGAGTATCCAAGATTATGTTCTCCAGACTCCGGCTTTGAAGCCTAGAATTCCTACTCCTGATTTGTTTTTTGGGACAGATCCAAGTTTTTGAACTTTAAAAATAACTGCAAATAGTTTTTTGCTTTGAAACCCCATTCTTCTGGTGATCCCATTCAGCAAGTTAAAATCATCATATCCTTGCTGCGTGGTGACCCTCAGGACTGGGCATTCTCCCTTGAATCAGGGGATCCGGCATTGCTGAATGTAGACGCATTTTTTCAAGCGCTCGGATTATTGTATGACGAACCTAATTTTGTGGATCATGCAGAAAAAACCCTGTTGGCCCTGTGTCAAGGTCAGAAAGTGGCAGAATTATACTGCCAGAAATTTAGGAAATGGTCTGTGCTCACTAAATGGAATGAGGATGCTCTGGCTGCTATTTTCAGAAAAGGTCTTTCTGAAGCCCTTAAAGATGTTATGGTGGGCTTCCCTATGCCTGCTGGTTTGAGCCAATCTATGTCTCTAGCCATTCAGATTGATCGGCGTCTGCGTGAGCGCAAAGCTGTGCACCATATGGCAGTGTCCTCTGGGCAGAGTCCTGAGCCTATGCAATGTGATAGGATTTTGACTAGAACAGAACGGCAGGAATTCAGACGTCAGAATAGGCTGTGTTTTTACTGTGGTGATTCTGCTCATGTTATTTCCGATTGTCCTAAGCGTACTAGGAGGGTCGCTAGGTCTGTTACCATCAGTACTGTACAGCCTAAATTTCTTTTATCTGTGACCCTGATTTGCTCATTGTCGTCCTTTTCTGTCATGATATTTGTGGATTCAGGCGCTGCCCTGAACTTAATTGACTTAGAATTCACCAGGCGCTGTGGTTTTTCCTTGCAGCCTTTGCAGAGCCCTATTCCTTTGAGGGGCATTGATGCTACACCATTGGCCAAGGATAAACCTCAGTACTGGACCAGATGACCATGTACATGGCTCCAGCACATCAGGAAGATTGCCGTTTTCTGGTGTTGCATAACCTGCATGATGTTGTTGTACTGGGTTTTCCATGGTTACAGGAACATAATCCGGTGCTGGATTGGAAAACTATATCTGTGACTAGTTGGGGTTGTCAAGGGGTACATAGTGACGTTCCTTTGATGTCAATTTCCTCTTCCCCCTCTTCTGAGGTCCCTGAGTTTTTGTCGGATTTCCAGGATGTATTTGATGAGCCCAAGTCCAGTTCCCTTCCTCCACATAGGGACTGTGATTGTGCTATTAACTTGATTCCAGGTTGTAAGTTCCCTAAGGGCCGACTTTTCAATCTGTCTGTGCCAGAGCATGCCGCCATGCGGAGTTATGTTAAGGAATCTTTGGAGAAGGGGCATATTCGGCCGTCTTCGTCACCATTGGGAGCGGGTTTCTTTTTTGTTGCTAAGAAGGATGGCTCCTTGAGACCCTGTATAGATTATCGTCTTCTTAATAAGATCACGGTCAAATTCCAATGCCCATTGCCTTTGCTTTCTGATTTGTTTGCTCAGATGATTAAGGGGGCTAGTTGGTTTACTAAGATTGACCTTCGAGGGGCATATAATCTTGTTCGGATTAAACAGGGTGACGAATGGAAAACTGCATTTAATACGCCCGAAGGCCATTTTGAATACCTCGTGATGCCATTCGGGCTCTCTAATGCTCCATCTGTGTTCCAATCTTTCATGCATGATATTTTCCGCAATTATCTTGATAAATTCATGGTTGTATATTTGGATGATATTTTGATTTTTTCCGAGGATTGGGAGTCTCATGTGAAGCAGGTCAGGATGGTATTCCATATCCTTCGTGATAATGCTTTATTTGTGAAGGGGTCTAAGTGCCTTTTCGGAGTTCAGAAGGTCTCTTTTTTGGGTTTTTTTTTTTCTCCCTCGTCTATGGAAATGGATCCTGTTAAGGTCCAAGCTATTCATGACTGGATTCAACCCACATCTGTGAAGAGCCTTAAAAAATTGTGGGGCTTTGCTAATTTCTATCGCCGTTTCATTGCCAACTTTTCCAGTATGGTTAAGCCCCTTACTGATTTGACGAAGAAAGGCGCTGATGTGACGAATTGGTCCTCTGCGGCTGTTGAGGCCTTTCGGGAGCTTAAACGCCGATTTACTTCTGCCCCTGTATTGCGTCAGCCAGATGTTTCTCTTCCTTTTCAGGTTGAGGTTGACGCTTCTGAGATTGGGGCAGGGGCCGTTTTGTCTCAGAGGGATTCTGATGGTTCTTTGATGAAACCGTGTGCTTTTTTTTCCAGCAAGTTTTCGCCTGCGGAACGCAATTATGATGTCGGCAATCGGGAGTTGTTGGCTATGAAGTGGGCGTTTGAGGAGTGGCAACATTGGCTTGAAGGAGCTAAGCACCGCGTTGTGGTCTTGACTGATCATAAGAATCTGATTTACCTCGAGTCGGCCAAGCGACAGAACCCTAGACAGGCTCGATGGTCCCTGTTTTTCTCCCGTTTTGATTTTGTGGTCTCGTATCTTCCGGGATCTAAGAATGTTAGAAGAATTTCAGGCTGATAAGCCTGACCGCTGTCCGGTGGGGAAGCTGTTTGTTCCTGATAGATGGACAAGTAAGGTAATTTCTGAGGTTCATTGTTCAGTGTTGGCTGGTCATCCTGGGATTTTTGGTACCAGAGATTTGGTTGCTAGGTCCTTTTGGTGGCCTTCTTTGTCGCGGGATGTGCGTGCTTTTGTGCAGTCCTGTGGGACTTGCGCCCGGGCCAAGCCTTGCTGTTCCCGCGCTAGTGGGTTGCTTTTGCCTTTGCCGGTCCCTGAGAGGCCCCGGATGCATATTTCCATGGATTTTATTTCGGATCTTCCTGTTTCCCAGAAGATGTCTGTTATCTGGGTTGTTTGTGACCGGTTCTCTAAAATGGTCCATCTGGTACCTTTGCCTAAGTTGCCTTCCTCCTCAGATTTGGTTCCATTGTTTTTTCAGCATGTGGTTCGTTTGCATGGCATTCCGGAGAATATTGTGTCTGACAGAGGTTCTCAGTTTGTCTCTAGGTTTTGGCGGGCCTTTTGTGCTACGATGGGCATTGATTTGTCTTTTTCTTTGGCGTTTCATCCTCAGACTAATGGCAAAACTGAGCGAACTAATCAGACCTTGGAAACCTATTTGAGATGCTTTGTGTCTGCTGATCAGGATGATTGGGTGGCTTTCTTGCCGTTGGCCGAGTTTGCCCTTAATAATAGGGCTAGTTCGGCTACTTTGGTTTCACCTTTCTTTTGTAATTTTGGTTTTCATCCTCGTTTTTCTTCTGGGCAGGTTGAGCCTTCTTATTGTCCTGGTGTGGATTCTGTGGTGGACAGGCTGCAGCAGATTTGAACTCATGTGGTGGACAATTTGACGTTGTCTCAGGAAAAGGCTCAACGTTTTGCTAACCGCCGTCGGTGTGTTGGTCCCCGTCTTCGTGTGGGGGATTTGTTTTGGTTGTCTTCTCGTCATGTTCCTATGAAGGTTTCTTCCCCTAAGTTTAAGCCTCGGTTTATTGGTCCTTATAAGATTTCTGAAATTATCAATCCGGTGTCTTTTCGTTTGGCTCTTCCAGCCTCTTTTGCCATTCATAATGTTTTCCATAGATCTTTGTTGCGGAGATATGTGGTGCCCATTGTTCCCTCGGTTGATCCTCCTGCCCCGGTGTTGGTTGAGGGAGAGTTGGAATATGAGGTTGAGAAAATTTTGGATTCTCGTTTTTCGAGGCGGAGGCTTCAGTATCTTGTCAAGTGGAAGGGTTATGGCCAGGAGGATAATTCTTGGGTTGTTGCCTCCGATGTCCATGCCGCCGATTTGGTTCGTGCTTTTCACTTGGCTTGTCCTGATCGGCCTGGGGGCTCTGGTGAGGGTTCGATGACCCCTCCTCAAGGGGGGGGGTACTGTTGTGAATTCCGGTCTTGGGCTCCCTCCAGTGGTTGTAAGTGGCACTTTTGTGAGTTCTGCTCTTGGGCTCCCTCCGGTGGTTTTAAGTGGAATGGCTGCTCCTTGGATTTAGCAGTCTGCAGCTGCTTCCACTGATTGTCTTTCTGCTCGGCTATTTATGCCTGGCTCTTCCTTCAGCCAGTGCCACTTGTCAATGGTTCCTGGTTGGATTCACATCTCTCTTGGATTTCCCTGATATCCTGACCAGTTCAGAAAAGATAAGTTCTTTTCTTTGCTCTATTCTGTCCACATGTTGTGGACTTATTCGTTCTGTGCATTCTATGTTTTGTCCAGCTTGTCAGTATGGGTTAATTCCGTTAAGCTGGAAGCTCTCGGAAGCAGATTTACCCTCCACACCTTTAGTCAGGTGTGGAGATTTTTGTAAACTCTGTGTGGATTTTTGTAGTTTTTAATACTGACCGCACAGTATTCTATCCTGTCCTATCTATCTAGCTAGACTGGCATCCTGTGCTACATCCTGGTTTCATTCTACGTATGTCTTTTCCCTCTCCACTCACAGTCATTACTTGTGGGGGGCTATCTATCCTTTGGGGATTTTCTCTGAGGCAAGATAGTTTTCCTGTTTCTATCTTTAGGGTTAGTTAGTTCTCAGGCTGTGACGAGGTGCCTAGGGAGTGACAGGAGCATCCCACTGCTACTTCTAGTGTTGTGTTGAGCTTAGGGACTGCGGTCAGTACAGGTACCACCTCCTTCAGAGCTTGTCCCATGTTGCTCCTAAACCACCAGTTCATAACAGAGAACGGCAGCATCAGCTGACGTGACCGCTCTCTAGGGGCTCCATGAATACAATGACAGGAGGAAGGTATCCTTCCACGCTGTATTCCTCCGCCACTGTAAAAAAATAGTCCCTAGTCTCACTTTTGGCATTGCAGTGTGAGAAATTTTCCCATGCAACAATTGTCATAAAGTGAGACTTTGTCCTAAGATAACCTCTCAGTGATGCATTGCAGGAGCCATTGTCTCCTGTCAGTGTGTCACTCAGTGTCCTATAGAGCTGTGATATCACCCGATGTCACTGTTCTATAGGGGAGATCGTCGTGGGACACTCGTTATTAATTGGAGTACGGTGGACAGGGAGTATACGGTTTATTATTTTACGTTTTTTGCAGGCGCTGAAGTATGGTAGGTATGGTTAAGTGAAGAATATTAAAATACTTTTTTCCTAATGTGTGCGTGTTTTATTAACCCTTTCCTACTATTGGATTAATAATAAATAGGCGTCTTATTGACGCCTCTCCGTTATTAACCCGGTTTAATGTCACCTTACAATAGCAAGGTGATATTAACCCCTTATTACCCCACATCCCACTGCTACACGGGAGTGGGAAGAGAGGGGTTAAGTGCCGGAATTGGCGCATCTTACAGATGCGCCATTTCTGGGGCGGCTGCAGACTGGTATTTGTAGCCGGGGGGCCAGTATCCATGGCCCCTCTCTAGTTTATGAGTATCAGCCCGCAGCTGTCTGCGTAGCCTTTCTGGCTATAAAATATAGGGAGACACCACATCATTTTTTTGGGGTCCCCCTATTTTAACAGCCAGTAAAGGCTACGCAGACAACTGCAGGCTGATATTCATAGCAGGCTACAAATATTGGCCCCCGGCGATCAGCTTTCCCCCTCTGGCGCAGCGCAGAAAATTGCGTGGGAGCCCACGCCATTTTTTTTATTTTTTTTATTTTTTAAATTCAATGCTAAATAAGGCCTTTTTCACACTTGCGTCGGTACGGGTCCATCGCTATGCGTCGGGCCGACGTACCGAGAGACGTTGTGAAATTTGTGCATAACGTGGACAGCGGATGCAGTTTTTCAACGCATCTGCTGCCCATTCTGAAGTCCGGGGAGGAGGGGGCGGAGTATCAGCCGCGCATGCGCGGTAGAAAATAGCGGACACAACGGACAAAAAAGTTCACTTGAACGTTTTTCCGTGCCGATCGTCCGCCAAAACATGACAGATCCGTTGCATGATGGACGATACGTGTGACCATCCATCGCGATCCGTTGCTAATACAAGTCTATGGGTAAAAAACGCAACTTGCGAGCACATTTGCAGGATCCGTTTTTTTCCCAAAACGACGGATTGCGACAGATTGCTAAAAACGCAAGTGTGAAAGTAGCCTTAGAAACATCGGCCTTTCTATTATGTATCTATGGATATATATAAAGCTATAGATATATTTATAGATAGATATATCTATAGATATATAGATGTATCTATCCATATATCTGGCTGCTTTCACACATCAGGTTTTTGCCGTCAGGCATAATCCGTCGAGTTTTGAAAAAAATGGATCCTCCGGATCTGTTTTTTTCCACCGGATCCGTTTTTTCTGCAGGATCGTTTTTTTTCCACCGGATCCATTTTTTCCACAGGATCCATTTTTTTCCACCAGATCCGTTTTTTTCCACAGGATCCATTTTTTCCGCCGGATCCATTTTTTTTCTAGAGGATCCGTTTTTTTTTCCGCCAGATCCATTTTTTTCAAAACTTGTCGGATTGTGCCTGATGGCAAAAACCTAATGTGTGAAAGCAGCCAGATATATGGATAGATACATCTATGTATCTATAGATAGATATATCCATAGATATATAATAGAAAGGCCGATGTTTCTAAGTCTACTTTCACACTTGCATTTTTAGCAATCTGTTGCAATCCGTCATTTTGGGAAAAAAACGGATCCTGCAAAATGTGCTCACAGGATGTGTTTTTTACCCATAGACTTGTATTAGCGACGGATCGCGACGGATGGTCACAAGTAGCGTCTGTCGTGCAACGGATCCGTTGTGTTTTGGCGGACCATCGGCACGAAAAAACGCTCAAGTGAACAGTTTTTTGTCCGTCGCGTCCGCCATTTTCTACCGCACATGCACGGCCGATACTCCGCCCCCTCCTCCCCGGACTTCAGAATGGGCAGCGGATGCGTTGAAAAACTGCATCTGCTGCCCACATCGTGCACAAATTTCACAACGTGTCTCGGTACGTCGGCCCGACGCATAGCGACAGACCCGTACCGACGCAAGTGTAAAAGAGGCCTTAATGAGCGTTGAATTAAAAAAAAAAAATGAAAAAAAATCATGAGCTCCCGTGCAATTTTCTGCACCACACAGGGAAAGCTGACGGCCGGGGCCAATATTTGTAGCCTGCTATGAATATCAGCCCGCAGCTGTCTGCGTAGCCTTTACTGGCTGTTAAAATAGGGGGACCCAAAAAAAATGATGTGGGATCCCCTATATTTTATAGCCAGAAAGGCTACGCAGACAGCTGCGGGCTGATATTCATAGCCTAGAGAGGGGCCATGGATATTGCCCCCCCCCCCCCGGCTACAAATGCCAGTCCACAGCCGCCCCAGAAATGGCGCATCTGTAACATGCGCCAATTCCGGCACTTAGCCCCTCTCTTCCCACTCCCGTGTAGTGGTGGGATATGGAGTAATAAGGGGTTAATGTCACCTTGCTATTGTAAGGTGACATTAAGCTGGGTTAATAATGGGGAGGAGTCAATAAGACACCTATTCATTATTAATCCAATACTAGTAAATGGTTAATAAAACACACACACATTAGGAAAAAAAGTATTTTAATATTCTTCATTTGACCATACTTACCATACTTCAGCGCCTGCAAAAAAAGTAAAATAATTAACCGTATACTACCTGTCCGCCGTAGTCCAATTAATAATGAGTGTCCCATGATTATCTTCCCTATAGAACAGTGACATCAGGTTATGTCTGTGCTCTATAGGACCTTCAGTGACACACTGACAGGAGACAATGGCTCCTGTAGTGCATCACTGAGAGGTTACCTTAGGACAAAGTCTCACTTTATGGCAATTGCTGCATGGGAAAATTTCTCACACAGCAATGCCAAAAGTGAGAATGGGGACTATTTCTTTACAGTGGCAGGGGAATACAGTGGTAAAGGATACCTTCCTCCCGTCATTGTATTCCTGGAGCCCCTGGAAAGCGGTCGCATCAGCTGATGCTGCCGTTCTCCACGGGAGATCATCATGGGACACTCGTGGATTTCTGCAGATCAGGGAGCATATTGGTTGTTATTTTAATATTTTTTACAGGTGACATTGGCTTTGGGGATCAAAATGACAAGTAATGGTGAGTATGCACTCTATGTTATATGTACTGTATGTCTGTATGTATGTATTGTTTGTAATGTATGAATGTAATGTATGTAGTATGTATGTTTTTTTTTTACATTCAACACATTAATCGGATGATGGGACTACTACTATCCCATCATTGACTAATGTGTCAATCACTGTCACAGGCATCGTCCGATGGGACTTTTAATCCCATCGGACGATGCCTGCACAGAGCCCCGGCAGTCTGCGCAGAGCCCAGGCAGGCCACACAGAGCCCCGGCAAGCCCGCACAGAGCTCCGGCAGCCTGCACAGAGCCCTGGCAAGCCTGCACAGAGCCCCGGCAGGCCACACAGAAACCCGGCAGGCACGCACAGAGCCCCGGCAGGCACACACAGAGCCCTGGCAGGCCGCACAGAGCCCCAGCAGGCACCCACAGACCCCCGGCAGCCGGCACAGACCCCTGAGATGCCCATACAGATCCCCGGCAGGCCCGCACATACCCCGCCCGCACAATCAGATACGCTCAGTGTCCGCCTACGCACCACCCACACTCCTCCCCACTCCAGAACAGGATGTAGAAGGACAGGAAGGGCTTATTTACATTCCAATATTTGCGTCCCATTGACTTGCATTGGTATCAGATATTGGTATCGGCGATATCCGATATTTTTTGGATATCGGCCAATCCAATCCGATACCGATACTTCTTGATATCGGAGTATCGCTTAACACTACTGAAGACACATTCTGAGAAAACACTGGCTGCTGGGCATGACAATATGTCCAAGACATGGCAGGCAAGCTCAGTCCACTCTTCCATTTTTGAAGACGAAAATGGAAATGGGTCCAAATTTCCCCTGATGTCATTGATATTGAGCTTAAGATTCTCCTGCGCCATTGTCTCTAATCATTCACAATGTGTTAAACTTGTACTTTGCTCTGCTGGTGCACGGGCTGGACTTAAAAAATGTGTAAAATGACTCACAGAAATTGCTTATGCCACTTATACTGCTGCTGTTATTTTTGTGTTGATGACTCAATGATCCCAGTGATGGAATTCCAGAACTGCGAAGCACACTGTGTGCCTCACTGCTGTCCTGGGGAAAACCACTCGTAAGGTTGTCTGCAAGTGTGTTTCTATACTCCAGCAAGCGAGCATCCCTTTTCGGGGGGGAAGTGTCTGGCAAAATTTACTCTTGTACCATGGATCTAATAGAGTGGCAACCCAGTAGTCAGCAATATTTCTAATCATAATAATACGTGCATCATGTTGAAGATAGTGTAGCATGAAGGGACTCATTTGTCAAGCGCTTTCATGAGGTTTAAGTCCATGGAGGTGGGGAAACAATCAAGCTTGATTCCACCATCCACTCTCGCCAATTTAAGACAACAGAGGGGATCATTAATCTCTTCATCTCCTGACTTTTGCACGTTCATCACCTCTTCACTCCTCGTCCTCCTTCATTTGTTCCTCGGCTTCTGCATCTTCAGTAGGAGTTTGTCTGGTACCATGAATCCCACTTGATTTCTGTAATCCACCCTCCCATGACATCCACCTGTGCGATAACAGTCTTGAACTTAGAGATATTATTATCCTTCTGCATCCTCCTCTGCTTCCACCTCTATCTCCGGGACCACTACTTTCTCCCACAGACTACTCACAGTGTGCTACAGCATTCTATTCCATCGGATGGCAGAAAGGGGTCAATAAATTTGATCTCCTGGGTCTTGAGTGCAGCACAGTATTAGCTCAAATGATTTGGATTATGAAATGCAGACTACTGCCTGTACAAAACTATTAGCACAAACCAGTCAGAGGCTGAGAGATCAATTTCACACAGTACAGGATCCTGTCTAGCTATATGTCAACTTGAAGCTGCAGCAGCAGCAGGAGCAGCCTCTGCATTGTTACGCTGACAAAATGGCACCAGCAAAACAACATGTTCACTTTTTATATTGAGAGGGATTTGTGACTTCAGCAATCAATGACAGAGGCCCTTGTGTCTGGACGTTGTTGATGGCTTATGCTCTCCGGTTGTCTACTGGAATGTAAACATTAAGTTAATTTAAAAAATGGTTACACATATCCCCTCCGCTCATTATGCAGGACTACTATGCTAGCCAAAGTCCTAACAAAACCTTTAGTGGAAATGTGATCATTTAGTGATCTGTGCCCGAATTTTGCCAATTTGAGGGAAAATACTCTGGAATCTGAACACGAACCCAAATGAGCTACATTTGTGCAAAATTTGAGATCCGCAAACTTTTTCCGAACAAATTCGCTCATGTCCACTAAAGACAGAGCATTAGGAACACAGTATTGTACATTACAGTGAAACAAGTATTTCACATTTGTTTTTTTGACTAATGCTTATCCGGAACAATAAAGAAACTGAAGATTGGCTTTACTAAGTCCTAGAGCAAAGTTACATTTGCTGACTTCGCATAGTATTCTCTAGAAATCAGTGAACATTCACATTTTATTGTAAACTATAATTTTGTTATGTGTATCATTATTAACATGTTGCAATATGTGTTTTATTTCTCACCTCAATTACATCTGAATGAAAAAAGTAATCATAAAAAGAGATTAAAATAGGAGTTAACATGATTGCTTGAATTCCTTGCTTTGTGTGTTTTTATGTTCCTAATTTCTCTTCCTGTAGTAGTCTGCCAGGAATTCTGAATATTTAAATAAAATAACAGTAAGATGTACAGGCTTATATCTAGGTAATTATTTGAGTAATAAAGTCTGATATATATTAAAGACAATGATAAAACAGATATTTAACAGAGATATTTAACAGTAATTAAACTTTTACAATGCTGACTTCGCTATGGGAAAAATGTTTGACTTCTGTCATATGTAAATGTCTCTCAGCCAGTGTCTTAAGTAGATGTGTGAATTCTGTTTATTTTGCTGCAAAAGTGCGAGATGGTAATGTTTAACCCCTTAGTGACCGAGCCAAATTTTTGAAATCTGACCAGTGTCACTTTATGTGGTAATAACTCTGCAACGCTTCAACAAATCCCAGTGATTTTGAGATTGTTTTTTCGTGACACATTATACTTTATGATAATGGTAAATTTTGTTCAACATTTTTTGTGTTTATTTATAAAAAATATCAAAAATTTGAGAAAAATGTAAAAAAATTAGCAATTTTCTAAATTTGAATGATTATCCCTTTAATCCAGATGGTCATACCACAGCAAACCATTAATAAATAACATTTCCCACATGTCGGCTTTACATCAGGACCATTTGTAAAATATTATTTTATTTTGTTAGCAGTTTAGGAGGTTTAAAAATGTAGCAGCAATTTTTCATTTTTTCAAAGAAAATTACAAAATTTATTTTTTTAGGGACTTATCCATGTTTGAAGTGACTTTAGGGGTCCCATATATTGGGAAACCCACAAACGTGATAACATTTTAAAAACAGCTCCCCTAAACATATTGAAAACTGCTGTCAGGTAGTTTATTAAAACCTCCGGGGGTTTTACAAGAATTAATGCAAAGTGGTATGACAGAAATGAAAATGTGTATTTTTACCACCTAAATGTCTCTAACTTCTAAACAGATTACTATAGCCGTCAGACTCTAAGGCCGCTATTTGGCCATGAATTGCCATGGCAAACATCAGGACAACAAAATCATGATATGAGAGTACCAATTGGGACAAAGAAGAAGCCCCCACGCTCTGTTAACCATTTATAATGATGTAGTCACTATTGACAGCAGCATCTAAGGGGTTAAACAGATTTAGAAGGCGCAAATACTGATCGTGGCTGATACAGCAAGTTGTCAGCTATAGTGTACAACTGACAGATGCTGGATTGTCACCTGTATGGGGAGGCTATTCTCTTATATCTCAGGTCAGTTAAAAGACGTATTGGCGGTCATTAAGGGGTTAATCCCAGTAGTTAACCAATCAGGGTATCTTAAACATCTAGTTTAGCTTTGACACACTTGATAGGAGTTAGGAATAGTCATCACTTGGTCTTTGCATGAATATATACAAGATATCATGTGGTACTATACATTTAATGTGTGTAAATGGGTTAGTAACTGGCTTAGTGATAGAAAGCAGAGGGTGGTTATAAATGGTATAGTCTCTAACTGGGTCGCTGTGACCAGTGGGGTACCGCAGGGGTCAGTATTGGGACCTGTTCTCTTCAACATATTCATTAATGATCTGGTAGAAGGTTTACACAGTAAAATATCGATATTTGCAGATGATACAAAACTATGTAAAGCAGTTAATACAAGAGAAGATAGTATTCTGCTACAGATGGATCTGGATAAGTTGGAAACTTGGGCTGAAAGGTGGCAGATGAGGTTTAACAATGATAAATGTAAGGTTATACACATGGGAAGAGGGAATCAATATCACCATTACACACTGAACGGGAAACCACTGGGTAAATCTGACAGGGAGAAGGACTTGGGGATCCTAGTTAATGATAAACTTACCTGGAGCAGCCAGTGCCAGGCAGCAGCTGCCAAGGCAAACAGGATCATGGGGTGCATTAAAAGAGGTCTGGATACACATGATGAGAGCATTATACTGCCTCTGTACAAATCCCTAGTTAGACCGCACATGGAGTACTGTGTCCAGTTTTGGGCACCGGTGCTCAGGAAGGATATAATGGAACTAGAGAGAGTACAAAGGAGGGCAACAAAATTAATAAAGGGGATGGGAGAACTACAATACCCAGATAGATTAGCGAAATTAGGATTATTTAGTCTAGAAAAAAGACGACTGAGGGGCGATCTAATAACCATGTATAAGTATATAAGGGGACAATACAAATATCTCGCTGAGGATCTGTTTATACCAAGGAAGGTGACGGGCACAAGGGGGCATTCTTTGCGTCTGGAGGAGAGAAGGTTTTTCCACCAACATAGAAGAGGATTCTTTACTGTTAGGGCAGTGAGAATCTGGAATTGCTTGCCTGAGGAGGTGGTGATGGCGAACTCAGTCGAGGGGTTCAAGAGAGGCCTGGATGTCTTCCTGGAGCAGAACAATATTGTATCATACAATTATTAGGTTCTGTAGAAGGACGTAGATCTGGGTATTTATTATGATGGAATATAGGCTGAACTGGATGGACAAATGTCTTTTTTCGGCCTTACTAACTATGTTACTATGTTACTATGTTACTACACAAGATATTAATCAGCTATGAAGACTGGTTAGAAAGATTAATTGAAAACTGTTATATTGAAAAAGGTGTCTGATCTGCAGGTGAGATGTTATAAAGCAGGAGAAGCAGATTAGACTGATATGCATACACATTTTTATGGGAAAAGTAAAACTTTCATTTTATTCATTGAAATTCCTGGTGTCTGTATTAATTTCCTAGTGTTTATATGTGCTCAGTGGGCGGTCCTAGTCAGTAATTGACAGTCGTCCCTATATGACTGAGCATGTAGTGATACCTGGCAATCACTGAGTAGGTCCACCCACTAAACTCATGTATCTAAACATCTGATATTTCAGTTAATAAATACAAGATGTGCTATATCTTTTTCAACAAACTTAGTAACATAGTTAGCAAGGCCAAAAAAAGACATTTGTCCATCCAGTTCAGCCTATATTCCGTCAGAATAAATCCCCAGATCTACATCCTTCTAAAGAACCTAATAATTGTATGATACAATATTGTTCTGCTCCAGGAAGACATCCAGGCCTCTCTTGAACCCCTCGACTGAGTTCGCCATCACCACCTCCTCAGGCAAGCAATTCCAGATTCTCACTGCCCTAACAGTAAAGAATCCTCTTCTATGTTTGTGGAAAAACCTTCTCTCCTCCAGACGCAGAGAATGCCCCCTTGTGACTGTCACATTCTTAGCTATAAACAGATCCTCGGAGAGATATTTGTATTGTCCCCTTATATATTTATACATGGTTATTAGATCGCTCCTCAGTCGTCTTTTTTCTAGACTAAATAATCCTAATTTTGCTAATCTCTCTGGGTATTGTAGTTCCCCCATCCCCTTTATTAATTTTGTTGCCCTCCTTTGTACTCGATCTAGTTCCATTATATCCTTCCTGAGCACTGGTGCCCAATACTGTACACAGTACTCTATGTGCGGTCTAACCAAGGATTTGTACAGAGGCAGTATAATGATCTCATCATGTGTATCCAGACCTCTTTTAATGCACCCCATGTTCCTGTTTGCCTTGGCAGCCACTACCTGGCACTGGCTGCTCCAGGTAAGTTTATCATTAACTAGGATCTCCAAGTCCTTCTCCATGTCAAATTTACCCAGTGGTTTCCCATTCAGTGTGTAATGGTGATATTGATTCTTTCTTCCCATGTGTATAACTTTACATTTATCATTGTTAAACCACATCTGCCAGCTTTTGGCCCAAGTTTCCAACTTATTCAGATCCATCTGTAGCAGAATACTATCTTCTCTTGTATCGACTGCTTTACATAGTTTTGTATCATCTGCAAATATCAATATTTTACTGTGTAAACCTTCCACCAGAGGGTTAATAAATAAGTTGAAGAGAACAGCTCCCAACACGGACCCCTGCGGTACCCCACTGGACACAGCGACCCAGTTAGAGAATATACCATTTATAACCACCCTCTGCTTTCTATCACTAAGCCAGTTACTAACCCATTTACACACATTTTCTCCCAGACCAAGCATTCTCATTTTGTGTACCAACCTCTTGTGTGGTACGGTATCAAACGCTTTGGAAAAATCAAGATATACCACATCCAGTGACTCACCTTGGTCCAGTCTATAGCTTACCTCTTCATAAAAACTGATTAGATTGGTTTGACAGGAGCGATTTCTCATAAACCCATGCTGATATGGCGTTAAACAGTTATTCTCATTGAAATAATCCAGAATAGCATCCCTCAGAAATCCTTCAAATATTTTACCAACAATAGAGGGTAGACTTACTGGCCTATAATTTCCAGGTTCACTTTTAGAGCCCTTTTTGAATATTGGTACCACATTTGCTATGCTCCAGTCCTGTGGAACAGACTCCATCGCTATAGAGTTCCTAAATATAAGAAATATTGGCTTGTCTATTACATTACTTAGTTCTCTTAGTACTCGTTGGTGTATGCCATCTGGACCCGGAGATTTATCTATTTTAATCTTATTTAGCCGGTTTTGCACCTCTTCTTGGGTTACATTGGTGACCCTTAATATAGGGTTTTCATTGTCTATCGCCATTTCACCTAGCATTTCATCTTCCACCGTAAATACGTGTAGAATAAGGTGTTTAATATATTAGCTTTTTCCTCGTCATCTACAGCCATTCTTTCCTCACAATGTTTTGAGGGGCCTACACTTTCACTTATGATTCTTTAACTATTAATATAGTTGAAGAACAGTTGGGGTCAGTTTTACTCTCCTTAGCAATGTGCTTCTCTGTTTCCGTTTTGGTAGCTTTAATTAGTTTTTTAGATAAAGTATTTTTCTCCCTATAGTTTTTTTAGAGCTTCAACAGTGCCATCCTGCTTTAGTAGTTTAGATGCTTTTTATTACTGTTAATTGCCCCTCTTACTTCTTTGTTTAGCCACATTGGGTTTTTCCCATTTCTTGTCCTTTTATTCCTATAAGGTATAAACCGCTTACAGTGCCTATTTAGGATGCTCTTTTCCCATTTATTATGTGTATTCTTATTTCTGAGGACATTGTCCCAGTCAACTAGATTAAGGGCATCTCTAAGCTGGTCAAACTTTGCCTTCCTAAACTTCAGTGTTTTTTGTGACTCTCTGATAAGTCCCCCTAGCGAAAGACAAGTGAAACTGTACAATATTGTGGTCGCTATTTCTTAGATGCCCAAGGACCTGCAGATTTGTTATTCTGTCAGGTCTATTAGATAGTATTAGGTCTAAAAGTGCTGCTCCTCTGGTTGGATTCTGCACCAATTGTGAAAGATAATTTTTCTTGGTTATTAGCAGTAACCTGTTGCCCTTATGGGTTTCGCAGGTCTGTTTCCCAGTTAATCTAAAGTCCCACATAAAAAGGACCTCATTATGGGTTGCAGACCCCAGTGAGAATTTTGTTACTATTTATCCCTTTATGTATTTAGACCCATATGGACTCGACATCCTCAGTTTCTTCGCTTATATTCTCCATTAACGTGGACTTTAGACAAGACTTTACATAAAGACAAACCCCTCCTCATCTCCGATATTTACGATCCTTTCTAAACTTACTGTAACCCTGAAAGTTAACTGCCCAGTCATAGCTTTCATCTAACAATGTCACTGTTATTCCCACTATGTCATAGTTACCTGTAGATATTTCTGCTTCTATTTCTTGCATCTTGTTTGTCAGGCTTCTGGCATTTGCCGGCATGCAGTTTAGAGGATTTTGTTTTGTTCCAATCTCCTCCTGTGGATTGTTTTGGAAATTTTTTTACCTCTCTTCGAAGTATGTTGTCTTGGGTCTTCTTTGCCGCACCTCATATCCTTCATCAGTATATTTTCTTGCTTCATGCTGAAGTCTAATGTTTTTCTTCCCATCCCCTCTTTTTCTAATTTAAGGCCCTCCTGATGAGTGTATCGAGTCTTCTGGCGAATGTGTGTTTCCCAGGTTTGTTGAAGTGTAGTCCGTCTCTGGCGAGGAGTCCATTGTACAGGTAATTCACACCTTGATACAGGAATCCAAATCCTTGTTGTCTGCACCAGCATCTTAGCCAGTTGTTCGCTTCAAGGATCCTTTCCCATCTCCTGGTGCCATGCCCGTCTACTGGAAAGATAGAAGAAAAAACTACCTGTGCATCCAGTTCCTTTACTTTCTTCCCTAACTCTTCAAAGTCCTTGCAGATTGTCGGTAGGTCCTTCCTCGGCATGTCATTGGTGCCAACATGTATCAGAAGAAATGGGTGAACGTCCTTGGAACTGAAGAGCTTTGGTATCACATCGTTGATCTTCGCACCTGGGAGGCAGCATACTTATAAACCATTCTGCTCAGATTCTTCTACTCTATACCTTGGTGTCCACAAATCAAACTGCATATACAATGTGACAGGATTGCTTTAAGTGGAAAACTTTTTTAAGAAACCTTACTTCTAGGATCAGTTTTATTAAAACTATCTTAATTATTCATATTGATAGACTTCCTTGTAAGTGTATATAAACTGGACCACCTTTTAAAATGATTAATGTTTTCAATTTAACAATTAATATAATTCTTTCTCAAACAGGGGCACAATAATTCAGAGCAGTTTTTCAAGGCTAGGCTAGGGAACTTGAAATATTACATACAATATTTATGAAAAGGCTTTGAAAGTTGTGCCCAATTTTATTGCCAGCTTTTTCCTATGTTACAATGCTGCAATGGATATTTGGAAGGCAACTTTCTATCACGTGACCTGTGACAGAGAATGGCATGGCATGAAACACAGGAGCTGCCGATACGTGGCGGTGTGTTTCGGGGGCACGGCTGGTAGTAGCGGCCGCCGTTGCATGAAGACCATTGCTCTCCAGCTACAATGGGCATGCTGAAGATCCTGTCTAAGTTGCTATCTTGCTCCCTGGCATCAGGCTGGTTAATAACTTTGCAACCCTTGTGCAGACAGATTTGTCTGACACCTTACCGGACTCCATCCCAGCAGAGAGTTCCGCGATTCAGGACTATCTCTGACTATGCCGATGCTGGTCAGAATTTACCAGTCCCAGAGGAGGATAACTTGGGACATTGTCCAAGACATACTCCTCAAAAACTGTGTTTAGGAAATCATATCCAGATCTCCAGGACTTGAGATATGAGGAAATTACTGAAGGCATGCAACCCGCTCATAATAAGTACAGGGGAAGAAAAAACACTCCGTACTGGTACTTCCTCCAGTGTAAGGCCAAAATTAAGGAGGGCAAGCTGTTTATGCTGGATCTATTAACCCCTAAGAGGTATACTTTCTTATACGTATCCCATTATATTATGGAAACCCTGTCTGTTTCTATGCACTAGTTTCACTTTATAGCTAATGGAGAATGTTGGTTTTTATTAGGAACCATCTGTCCCTTGCACTTTATTTGAAATCACTTTGCATTTTTTGGGACAAAGTATATATGGTCCTCACACTTTGATATTTTTTTTATATTTTTGTATATTTTTACACATTATTTAAAATAATCAATTTTTCTTTTATATAAATGGGTTTTAGGTTGTGTTATATATCGCTTTAGGTTTTTTTCTAATGAATTATTTGAACCAACTATTTATGTATATATATATATGTTTTTTCATATTTTTATCCCGCATACATGCGTATTGATTTTTATTATTTTATTGTGGATTATTGTTGCCACATTGCATTATGACCAATAAAAATTATATATATTTTCACTTATTCTCCTGCATGGGTCCTTGTTTGTCCATTGCTCTGTATTGGTTGCTGTTTATATATATTGGAGTGGTTTCACTTCTTTTTCTCTTCTTAAGCACCGTAGTTGATTTATTATTATATTTGTGGGCACATATTTATATTTGTGTACCTTGAATAATTATATTTATTGGTGCTTTTGTTGTGTTTTTCTAATGTAAAGCTACCAGTGTTCTGATTCTCACAAGTTTCAGCTATTCTTATTTTTATCCCAAACATTATTGAGTTTTTCTCTTAGCCATTTGTAGTATACAGTGTATGCCAGATATAAAGTACAGTCCAGGCCTCTAAATAATAAGTGCAGACCTTGCAATGCCTCACAGTATGAGGAGGCATCATGCTTGAGTGCGAAGGACAAAACAGGGCATAGATTTTATCTGGTTAAATAGTGACAGGAAGCATCTGAGAATAATATTTTGCAAGATGCGCTCTGCATATTACAATGTAAATCATTGTCTGCACTGACAGAACCATCAATTCTGAATTCATCACTAGCTACAAGAAGTCAGAGAGTTTATTGTTTTCCAGCATAAATTCTAGACAAAGATTGAATGTTATACCTTAGATAGCAATACCGATGGACAGATGTCTTTCATATGCGCATGTGGTGTCTATGCATTTAAAGTGACAATGTTTGGGATATGTTTAAGACACATGGTATAAATGAAACAAAAGGTAAAGTTGGGCTATTTTTCATTTATTTCTCTACAGAAAGTTGAGTCATTCATTTACATATATTTGATGGCAAGTAAGGAAGATAAAGGGGTGAAAATTGTTTCAGACTACAAAATATTTGTTTTCTCATTTAACACAAATTTTTTATATATACGCATACGTAATCTACATAAAACATCAAAGAGTAGCTATGAGTGTGGGTATGAGTGTGTGTGCATGCATGAGTGTGTGTGTTTATGCGTGTGTATGCATGAGTGTGTAGACCCCAGTCCAGAGCCTCTCACCTAGCCAAATCAGTTCTCATGCTTCGCACTGACGAGGGCCAACAGCCCGAAACACCGTGTCTGCGAATTGAGATACTGATTTGGCTTTTATCCTAAGTCATATTGCACGACTCGTTAAAGAGTTGATTGTGACTTGTAGGATTGCTACTTCCAACAGGTGGCGCTATAGAGTTTAAATCCTCTTTTTCTCAGAAGAGGCAATTTGCATATTATATTTCCCAGAGGAGCATTGCACGGCGAATAAGCATCCTTACCTTGACAAGCCAGAGATGGTATGTCACTCTCCATAAGGAGAATCGATACCCCTTAGACCCCAGTCCAGAGCCTCTCACCTAGCCAAATTAGTTCTCATGTTTTACTTGTGCAGCCGCAGTAACAGCCTTTCGGCCATGAACTGTGCCTGCGCAAGTGGCAGATATACGTTACCACCATTCCCAGTAACAGCCATAACTGCGTGGTGTACCTTCGCATGCTTACTTACGATTTTTGATTACCTCACACAGCACAAACTTCTCCACAGTCCTACACACAGATGTTAATGTCACCACACTCCCGATGCAATAGCATCGGGCCTATTTCTAGCATGTATATATATGTGTATGAGTGTGTGTGAGTATATGAATGTGTGCATGACTGTGTATGTGAGTTTTTGTGTATGAGTGTGTGTGTTTGTGTGTGTATGTGTGTGTGTATGTGAGTGTGTGTATGAGTGTGCGTGTGTATGAGTGTGTGTGCATGAGTGTGCTTGGGAGTGTGTATGAGTGTGTGTATGAGTGAGTGTGCATGCACGAGTGTGTGTGTGAGTGTGTGCATGAGTTTGTGTGTGCATGAGTGTGTGTATGAGTGTGTGTGTATGAGTGTGTGTGCATGAGTGTGTGGGTATGAGTGTGTGCGCGCATGAGTTTGTGTGTAAGAGTGTGGGTATGAGTGTGTGTGCATGCATGAGTGTGTGTGTTTATGCGTGTGTATGCATGAGTGTGTAGACCCCAGTCCAGAGCCTCTCACCTAGCCAAATTAGTTCTCATGCTTCACACTGACGAGGGCCAACAGCCCGAAACACCGTGTCTGCAAATTGAGATACTAATTTGGCTTTTATCCTAAGTCATATTGCACGACTCGTTAAAGAGTTGATTGTGACTTGTAGGATCGCTACTTCCAACAGGTGGCGCTATAGAGTTTAAGTCCTCTTTTTCTCAGAAGAGGCAATTTGCATATTATATTTCCCAGAGGAGCATTGCACGGCGAATAAGCCTCCTTACCGAGACAAGCCAGAGATGGTATGTCACTCTCCATAAGGAGAAACGATACCCCTTAGACCTAAGTAGTGAAAAAAATTCCAAACTTAGCTAAAAAAATGGCAATTTTCCGATAACCATAGCTTATTTTTTGAGCACTGAGCTGACGTTTTTAGTGATACCTTTTTGGTGCAGATACGATCTTTTGATTGCCGGGTATTGCATTTTAATGCAATGTACTGGCAACCAATAAAACATAATTTTTGCATTTTGACTTTTTTTCTCGCTACGCGGTTTAGCGATCAGGTTAATGCTTTTTTTTATTGATAAATCGGGCGATTCTGAACGCGGTGATTCCAAATATGTGTATGTGCGATCTTATTTGTATTGTCTAATTTTGAATGGGGCGAAAGGGGGGTGATTTGAACTTTTATATTTTTAATTTTTTTTTATATTTTAAAACACATTTTGTTTTTACTTTTGTCATTCTTCAATAGTCTCCATAGGAGACTTGAAGCTGGCACAACTCAATTGGCTCTGCTACATAGAGGCAATGGTCAGATCGCCTCTATGTAGTAGAATTGCTGAGTTGCTATGAGCGCCGACCACTGCACAGCAATCTGGCCATAGAGGTCCAAGGAGACCTCTGATTGTCATGCCGATTAGCCGATGACCCCCAATCACATCATAGCGGTCAGCGGTGCAAGTATTTCCGGCACGATGTCCGGAAGAGCAATTTAAATGCCACTGTCAAAGTTTGACAGCAACATTTAACTAGTTAATAGGCGCAAGTGGATCGCGATTCCACCCGCGCCTATTGCGGGCACATGTAAGCTGCTCAAAACAGCTGACATGTCCCAGTTTTGAGGTGGGCTCATCACCGGAGCCCACATCAAAGCGGGGGATACTGACATCGGCGTATTAGTATATCTGATGCCAATAAGGGGTTAAAATTGTTGCATTTGTTATATTTTAAATTTTGAAATAAAGTATTTTTTACTTTACTCTGCAGCTGTTATACACTCTTGATCTATATGTTGCACAATTGCAATATGATCTGTATGATATACTACTATATGGAGTGTTGCCCGCTCCTTGCATGAGGAAAATGGGTTTGGGTAGTGTGCTCATAATTAATATTATGTATGAGTTCAGAAATCCTTTTATTCAATTTATGTCTGGTACATCCAATATATTTGACTTCACAGATATTGCAACTTATATAATAAACAACATATTGCACATTGCAGTTAGTGAAAGAATTTATTTTGACATGATCTGAAATATCTTTTGTTTTCCTGTCATAGTTACATATGCTACATTTATTGACGGCACAATTATAAAAGCCTTTAACACAAAGCCAATAGCTGTTGCTGGATATTCTATTTTATAAACACAATAATTTGACATGGTCTGAATCCAAAGGTGTCTATAATTTAATGAACAATACCGACATAGTGATTAAAAAATCAGACCAAGCCAATTACATACTGGTTGTGGATACTGTTCTTTATGAAAAGCAAGCATGCAATACTCTCAATTGTCACGCTGCTGCAATGCAGGTAAATGCAAGCTCCACTAGGTTTCAATAGAGTGGAGAAAGGACTGCACACAGCAAGACTAGACCTTCAATGCAGCGGCGAGGCCATCACCAGGTGGCAGCAGAATAGTGAAAACAAGCCGGGTCGATGTGAAACTGTAGTGCAGTACAAAAGGAATAAGCAAACACAGAGACAACAACTAACCAAAATGGGTCAGTACCAGTCAGGAGCAGATATTCCAAAGACAAGAGACAAAACCACAGGTCAGGGTCCAAGTCAAGCCAAAATGAGAGTCAATACACAAAAGGGGAACACTCATCAGAAAAGGAAGAGTGTTGTGAATTCTGTTATCGAACTCCCTCCTGTGGTCATGAATGGTACTTCGGCGAGTTTTGTCCATGGACTCCCTCTGGTGGCTGTGAGTGGAGCTGCTGCTTCTGAGGTTCCTTCCACAGGTGACGTAGTTTATTCTTTGGCTGGCTGTTCTATTTAACTCCACTCAGATCGTTACTCCATGCCAGTTGTCAATGTTCTTGTACTGGTTCAGTTCGCTCTTGGATCTTTCTGGTGACCTGTCTACTCCAGCAGAAGCTAAGTCCCTGCTAGTTATTTATTTGTTCATTGTTTCCTTGTCCAGCTGGCTATCATTATCTTACCCTGCTAGCTGGAAGCTCTGGGATGCAGAGTGGCACCTCCGCACCGTGAGTCGGTGCGGAGGTCTTTTTGCACACTCTGCGTGGTCTTTTTGCAGGGTTTTGTGCTGACCGCAAAGATACCTTTCCTATCCTCAGTCTGTTTAGTAAGTCTGGCCTCCCTTTGCTAAAACCTGTTTCATTTCTGTGTTTGTGACTTTCATCTTAACTCACAGTCAATATATGTGGGGGGCTGCCTTTTCCTTTGGGGAATTTCTCTGAGGCAAGGTAGGCTTTATTTTCTATCTTTAGGGCTAGTTAGCTCTTAGGCTGTGAAGAGGCGTCTAGGTCGTGTTAGGTACGCTCCACGGCTATTTCTAGCTGTGTGATAGGATTAGGGGTTGCGGTCAGCAGAGCTCCCACTTCCCAGAGCTTGTCCTGTGTGAGTTTAATCATCAGGTCGTTCCGGGTGCTCCTAACCACCAGGTCCATAACAGTACAGCTGGCCCAAAGTATTAATGCATCTCAATAGAGGGATAAGAGAAGTTCTGAGACCATTTTTTTTTCTCTGCAGTGTTTTTTGTCTTTCTTTTCCCCTAAACCTCTGGGTGGTTCAGGACACAGGTGTAGATATGGACATTCAAGGTCTGTCCTCTTGTGTGTATCATCTCACTGCAAGGGTACAAAACATTCAAGATTTTGTGGTTCAGAATCCGATGTTAGAGCCTAGAATTCCAATTCCTGATTTGTTTTCTGGGGATAGATCTAAGTTCCTGAGTTTCAAAAATAATTGTAAACTGTTTCTAGCTTTGAAACCCCGCTCCTCTGGTGACCCCGTTCAACAAGTAAAAATCATTATTTCTTTGTTGCGTGGTGACCCACAAGACTGGGAATTTTCCCTTGCGCCAGGAGATCCTGCATTGCGTGATGTAGATGCGTTTTTTCTGGCACTTGGATTGCTTTATGATGAACCAAATTCAGTGGATCAGGCAGAGAAAATCTTGCTAGCTTTGTGTCAGGGTCAGGATGAAGCGGAGGTGTACTGTCAGAAGTTTAGAAAGTGGTCTGTGCTTACTCAGTGGAATGAGTGTGCCCTGGCGGCAATTTTCAGAAAGGGTCTTTCTGAAGCCCTTAAGGATATCATGGTGGGATTTCCCACGCCTGCTGGTCTGAATGAGTCTATGTCCTTGGCCATTCAAATCGATCGGCGCTTGCGTGAGCGCACAGCTGTGCACCATTTGGCGGTATTCTCTGAGCATAGGCCTGAGCCTATGCAGTGTGATAGGACTTTGACTAGAGCTGAACGGCAAGAACACACACGTCGGAATGGGCTGTGTTTTTACTGTGGTGATTCCACTCATGCTATCTCCGATTGTCCTAAGCGCACTAAGCGGTTGGCTAGGTCTGCCACTATTGGTACGGTACAGTCTAAATTTCTTTTGTCCGTTTCTCTGATTTGCTCTTTGTCGTCCTATTCTGTTATGGCATTTGTGGATTCAGGCGCTGCCCTGAATTTGATGGACTTGGAGTTTGCCAGGCGCTGTGGTTTTTTCTTGGAGCCCTTGCAGTATCCTATTCCATTGAGAGGAATTGATGCTACGCCTTTGGCCAAGAATAAGCCTCAGTACTGGACTCAATTGACCATGTGCATGGCTCCTGCACATCAGGAGGATATTTGCTTTTTGGTGTTGCATAATCTGCATGATGTGGTCGTTTTGGGGTTGCCATGGCTACAGGTCAATAATCCAGTATTGGATTGGAAATCTATGTCTGTGTCCGGCTGGGGTTGTCAGGGGGTACATGGTGATGTTCCATTGCTGTCAATTTCGCCTTCCACTCCTTCTGAAGTCCCTGAGTTTTTGTCAGATTACCGGGATGTATTTGAAGAGCCCAAATCCGGTGCCCTACCTCCTCATAGGGATTGCGATTGTGCTATTAATTTTAATTCCTGGTAGTAAGTTTCCTAAGGGCCGACTGTTTAATTTATCTGTGCCAGAGCACGCCGTTATGCGGAGTTATATAAAGGAATCCTTGGAGAAAGGTCATATTCGCCCGTTGCCATCACCGTTGGGAGCAGGGTTCTTTTTTGTGGGCAAGAAGGATGGCTCTTTGAGACCTTGTATTGATTACCGCCTTCTTAATAAGATCACAGTCAAATTTCAGTACCCTTTGCTGCTGCTGTCTGATTTGTTTGCTCGGATTAAGGGGGCTAGTTGGTTCACCAAGATAGATCTTCGAGGGGCGTATAATCTTGTGCGAATTAAACAGGGCGAAGAATGGAAAACAGCATTTAATACGCCCGAGGGCCATTTTGAGTACCTGATTATGCCATTCGGGCTTTCTAATGCTCCATCTGTGTTTCAGTCCTTTATGCATGACATCTTCCGAGAGTACCTGGATAGATTCATGATTGTATATTTGGATGATATTTTGGTCTTTTCGGATGATTGGGAGTCTCATGTGAAGCAGGTCAGAATGGTGTTCCAGGTCCTTTGTGCGAATTCCTTGTTTGTGAAGGGGTCGAAATGTCTCTTTGGGGTTCAGAAGGTTTCATTTTTGGGTTTCATTTTTTCCCCTTCTACTATCGAGATGGACCCTGTTAAAGTTCAGGCCATTTATGATTGGACTCAGCCTACATCTGTGAAGAGCCTGCAGAAGTTCCTGGGCTTTGCTAATTTTTACCATCGCTTCATCGCTAATTTTTCTAGTGTTGCTAAACCGTTGACTGATTTGACCAAGAAAGGTGCTGATGTGGTCAATTGGTCCTCTGCGGCTGTAGAGGCTTTTCAGGAGTTGAAGCGTTGTTTTTCTTCTGCCCCTGTGTTGTGCCAGCCAGATGTTTCGCTCCCGTTTCAGGTCGAGGTTGATGCTTCTGAGATTGGAGCAGGGGCTGTTTTGTCGCAAAGAAGTTCTGATGGCTCGGTGATGAAACCATGTGCCTTCTTTTCTAGAAAATTCTCGCCTGCTGAGCGCAATTATGATGTTGGCAATCGGGAGTTGTTGGCCATGAAGTGGGCATTCGAGGAGTGGCGACATTGCCTTGAAGGAGCCAAGCATCGTGTGGTGGTCTTGACGGATCACAAGAATTTGACTTATCTTGAGTCTGCCAAACGGTTGAATCCTAGACGGGCTCGATGGTCGCTGTTTTTCTCCCGTTTTGATTTTGTGGTTTCGTACCTTCCGGGCTCTAAGAATGTGAAGGCTGATGCCCTGTAAAGGAGTTTTGTGCCTGACTCTCCGGGTGTTCCTGAGCCGGCGGGTATTCTCAAAGAGGGGGTAATTTTGTCTGCCATCTCCCCTGATTTGCGGCGCGTGCTGCAGAAGTTTCAGGCTGATAGACCTGACCGTTGTCCAGCGGAGAATCTGTTTGTCCCTGATAGATGGACTAGTAGAGTTATCTCTGAGGTTCATTGTTCGGTGTTGGCGGGTCATCCTGGAATCTTTGGTACCAGAGATTTGGTGGCTAGATCCTTTTGGTGGCCTTCTTTGTCACGGGATGTGCGTTCTTTTGTGCAGTCCTGTGGGACTTGTGCTCGGGCTAAGCCCTGCTGTTCTCATGCCAGTGGGTTGCTTTTGCACTTGCCGGTCCAGAAGAGGCCCTGGATGCATATTTTCATGGATTTTATTTCAGATCTCCCTGTCTCTCAAAGGATGTCGGTCATTTGGGTGGTTTGTGATTGCTTCTCTAAGATGGTCCATTTGGTACCCTTGTCTAAATTGCCTTCCTCCTCTGATTTGGTTTTCCAGCATGTGGTTCGTTTGCATGGCATTCCGGAGAACATCGTCTCGGACAGAGGTTTCCAGTTTGTTTCGAGGTTTTGGCAGTCCTTTTGTGATAAGATGGGCATTGATTTGTCTTTTTCTTCGGCTTTCCATCCTCAGACAAATGGCCAAACCGAACGAACTAATCAGATTTTGGAAACATATCTGAGATGCTTTGTTTCTGCTGATCAGGATGATTGGGTGTCCTTCTTGCCTTTGGCTGAGTTCGCCCTTAATAATCGGGCCAGCTCGGCTACTGTGGTTTCGCTTTTTTTCTGTAATTCTGGTTTCCATCCTCGTTTCTCTTCAGGGCAGGTTGAGCCTTTGGACTGTCCTGGTGTGGATACGGTGGTGGACAGGTTGCAGCAGATTTGGACTCATGTGGTGGACAATTTGACATTGTCC
This sequence comes from Ranitomeya imitator, assembly GCF_032444005.1. Taxonomy (NCBI): domain Eukaryota; kingdom Metazoa; phylum Chordata; class Amphibia; order Anura; family Dendrobatidae; genus Ranitomeya; species Ranitomeya imitator. Next base: position 472,916,311 of record NC_091285.1, on the reverse strand, counting down.
CAGGAGAAGGCTCAACGTTTCGCTAACCGCCGGCGCTGTGTTGGTCCCCGACTTCGTGTTGGGGATTTGGTTTGGTTGTCATCTCGTCATGTTCCTATGAAGGTTTCCTCTCCTAAGTTTAAGCCTCGTTTCATTGGTCCGTATAAGATTTCTGAAGTTCTCAATCCTGTGTCATTTCGTTTGGCCCTTCCAGCTTCTTTTGCCATCCATAATGTGTTCCATAGGTCGTTATTGCGGAGATACGTGGTTCCTATTGTTCCCTCCGTTGATCCTCCTGCCCCGGTGTTGGTCGAGGGGGAGTTGGAGTATGTGGTGGAGAAGATTTTGGATTCTCGTATTTCGAGACGGAAACTCCAGTACCTGGTCAAGTGGAAGGGTTATGGTCAGGAAGATAATTCCTGGGTCTTTGCCTCTGATGTTCATGCTGCCGATCTAGTTCGTGCCTTTCATTTGGCTCGTCCTGATCTGTTGTGAGTTCTGTTTTTGGGCTCCCTCTGGTGGTTACTGATGGTACTGGGTGATTTGTGTTCTGCTGTCTCTGGTGTCCACCTGTTCTATTAGGATTTGGGAGTTTCCTATTTAACCGGGCTTTCTTGTCATTTCCCCACCGGCTATCAAGGTTATCAGAGTGTTTTGTTACCTCAGCTTCTGGCTTCAGTAATCTTCAGGACAAGCTAAGTTTTGATTTTCTTGTTCCACGTTTTGCTTTATTTTTGTCTTGTCCAGCTTGCATATAATTGTCTCTTTGCGGCTGGTTGCTTTAGTGGGCTGTAATTGCTCCTCATGTTCCATGAGTTGGAACATGAGTTCAAGTAATTACAGGATGGTTTTTTGAAGGGTTTTTTGCTGACCGCGCAGTTTACTTTTGTATCCTCTGCTATCTAGTTTTAGCGGGCCTCATTTTGCTGAATCTGTTTTCATACTGTGTATGTGCCTTCCTCTCATTTCACCGTCATTATATGTGGGGGGCTGCTATTTCTGTGGGGTATTTCTCTGGAGGCAAGAGAGGTCTGTGTTTCTTCTAATAGGGGAAGTTAGATCTTCGGCTGGTGCGAGACGTCTAGGATCAACGTAGGCACGTTCCCCGGCTATTGTTATTTGTGTGTTCAGGTTTAGGGTCGCGGTCAGCTCAGGTTCCATCACCCTAGAGCTCGTTGGTGCTTGTCCTTTTGTGATTCCCTGCCATTGGAATCATGACAGTATAGCCGGCCCAAAATGTTTGGGCTGAAGTAGGAGGAAAAGTAGTCTGAGGAAGTTTTTTTTTTTTTTTTTTTTTTCTCTCCTCTGAGGTTGCTGCCTAGCCTTAATTGCAGCCAGGCTGATTTTTTTTTTTTTTCCTCCTCTTAATCCTTGAATGGCTCTGACCTTAGCTGTTTATCATGGACGTCCAGAGTTTAGCTTCCAGCTTGAATAATCTTGCTGCTAAGGTTCAAAATATACAAGATTTTGTTGTACATGCTCCTATGTCTGAACCTAGAATTCCTATTCCAGAGTTCTTTGCTGGAGATAGATCTAGTTTTCTGAATTTTAGGAACAATTGCAAGCTGTTCCTTTCTTTGAAATCTCGCTCTTCTGGAGACCCTGCTCAGCAGGTTAAGATTATTATATCTTTCCTGCGGGGTGACCCTCAAAATTGGGCATTTGCATTGGCACCAGGGGATCCTGCGTTGCTTAATGTGGATGCGTTTTTTCTGACATTGGGTTTGCTCTATGAGGAACCTAACCAGGAGATTCAGGCTGAAAAAGCTTTATTAGCTCTCTCTCAGGGGCAAGATGAAGCAGAAATATATTGTCAAAAAATTCGGAAATGGTCAGTGCTTACTCAGTGGAATGAGTGCGCCCTGGCTGCAAAGTTCAGAGATGGCCTTTCTGAGGCCATTAAAGATGTTATGGTGGGGTTCCCTGCGCCTACGGGTCTGAATGAGTCTATGACTATGGCTATTCAGATTGATCGGCGTTTACGGGAGCGCAAACCTGTGCACCATTTGGCGGTGTCTTCTGAACAGGCACTTGAGACAATGCAATGTGATAGAGTTCAGTCTAGAAGTGAACGGCAAAACTATAGGCGGAAAAATGGGTTGTGCTTTTATTGTGGTGATTCAGCTCATGTTATATCAGCATGCTCTAAACGCACAAAAAAGGTTGATAAGTCTGTTGCCATTAGTACGTTACAGTCTAAGTTCATTCTGTCTGTGACTCTGATTTGCTCATTATCATCCATTTCCGTCGATGCCTATGTAGATTCAGGCGCTGCCCTGAGTCTTATGGATTGGTCATTTGCCAAGCGATGTGGGTTTAGTCTTGAGCCTCTGGAAGTCCCTATTCCTTTGAAGGGAATTGACTCTACACCTTTAGCTATGAATAAACCTCAGTACTGGACACAAGTGACCATGCGTATGACTCCCGTTCATCAGGAGGTGATTCGCTTCCTGGTATTGTATAATTTACATGATGTTCTAGTACTTGGTCTGCCATGGTTACAAACTCATAATCCAGTCCTTGACTGGAAAACAATGTCTGTGTTAAGCTGGGGATGTCAGGGGGTTCATGATGATGCACCTCCGATTTCTATCGCTTCATCTACTCCTTCTGAGGTTCCTGTATTTTTGTCTGATTATCGGGATGTTTTTGAGGAGCCTAAGCTCAGTTCGCTTCCTCCTCACAGGGATTGCGATTGTGCTATAGATTTAATTCCTGGTAGTAAATTTCCTAAAGGTCGTTTGTTCAATCTGTCAGTGCCAGAGCATACTGCTATGCGGGATTATGTTAAGGAGTCCTTGGAAAAGGGACATATCCGTCCATCTTCGTCCCCTTTGGGAGCAGGTTTTTTTTTCGTGGCCAAAAAAGATGGGTCCTTGAGGCCTTGTATAGATTATCGTCTTTTGAATAAGATTACCGTAAAATATCAGTATCCTTTGCCTTTGTTGACTGATTTGTTTGCTCGCATTAAGGGGGCTAAATGGTTCACTAAGATTGATCTTCGGGGTGCGTATAATCTTATACGAATAAAGCAAGGTGATGAGTGGAAAACCGCATTTAATACGCCTGAGGGCCATTTTGAGTATTTGATAATGCCTTTCGGACTTTCTAATGCTCCTTCAGTCTTCCAGTCCTTTATGCACGATATTTTCCGTGAATATCTGGATAAATTTATGATTGTGTATTTGGATGATATTTTGGTTTTTTCTGATGACTGGGAGTCTCATGTTCAGCAGGTCAGGAAGGTGTTTCAGGTCCTGCGGGCTAATTCCTTATTTGTAAAGGGCTCAAAGTGTCTCTTTGGAGTCCAGAAGATTTCTTTCTTGGGGTATATTTTTTCCCCTTCTACTATTGAGATGGATCCCGTCAAGGTTCGGGCTATTTGTGACTGGACGCAGCCTGCATCTCTTAAGAGTCTGCAGAAGTTCTTAGGCTTTGCTAATTTCTATCGTCGTTTTATAACTAATTTTTCTAGTGTTGTTAAGCCTTTGACGGATTTGACTAAGAAGGGTGCTGATGTTGCTGATTGGTCTCCTGCGGCTGTGGAGGCCTTTCAGGAACTTAAACGCCGGTTTTCTTCTGCTCCTGTGTTGCGTCAGCCTGATGTTTCGCTTCCTTTCCAAGTTGAGGTTGATGCTTCCGAGATTGGAGCGGGGGCGGTTTTGTCACAGAGAAGCTCCGATTGCTCGGTGATGAAGCCATGTGCGTTCTTTTCTAGAAAATTTTCGCCCGCTGAGCGGAATTATGATGTGGGTAATCGGGAACTTTTGGCCATGAAGTGGGCATTTGAGGAGTGGCGTCATTGGCTGGAGGGTGCTAGACATCGTGTGGTGGTCTTGACTGATCACAAAAATCTGATTTACCTTGAGTCTGCCAGGCGTCTGAATCCTAGACAGGCTCGTTAGTCACTGTTTTTCTCTCGTTTCAATTTTGTGGTTTCATACCTGCCAGGTTCAAAGAATGTGAAGGCGGATGCTCTTTCTAGGAGTTTTGTGCCTGACTCCCCTGGAAATTCTGAGCCCACTGGTATCCTTAGGGATGGGGTGATTTTGTCGGCCATCTTCCCAGACTTGCGACGTGCTTTGCAGGAGTTTCAGGCGGGTAAACCTGATCGTTGTCCGCCTGAGAGACTGTTTGTTCCGGATAGTTGGACCAGTAGAGTCATCTCCGAGGTCCATTCTTCTGCGTTGGCAGGTCATCCTGGAATATTTGGTACTAGAGACTTGGTGGCCAGGTCTTTTTGGTGGCCTTCCTTGTCGAGGGATGTGCGTTCTTTTGTGCAGTCTTGTGAGGTTTGTGCTCGGGCTAAGCCTTGCTGTTCTCGAGCCAGTGGATTGTTGTCACCTTTGCCTATCCCGAAGAGGCCTTGGACGCACATTTCCATGGACTTTATTTCGGATCTCCCTGTCTCTCAAAAAATGTCTGTCATCTGGGTTGTGTGTGACCGCTTTTCTAAAATGGTTCATCTTGTACCCTTGCCTAAGTTGCCTTCCTCCTCTGAGTTGGTCCCTCTGTTTTTCCAGAACGTGGTTCGTTTGCATGGGATTCCGGAGAACATCGTTTCTGACAGGGGATCCCAGTTTGTGTCTAGATTTTGGCGGACGTTCTGTGCTAAGATGGTCATTGATTTGTCCTTTTCGTCTGCATTCCATCCTCAGACGAATGGCCAGACGGAGCGAACTAATCAGACCTTGGAAACTTATTTGAGGTGTTTTGTTACTGCTGATCAGGATGACTGGGTTACCTTTTTGCCGCTGGCCGAGTTTGCCCTTAATTATCGGGCTAGTTCTGCTACCTTGGTTTCTCCTTTCTTTTGTAATTCGGGGTTTCATCCTCGTTTTTCCTCTGGTCAGGTGGAGCCTTCTGATTATCCTGGAGTGGACATGGTGGTGGATGGGTTGCATCGGATTTGGAGTCATGTGGTGGACAATTTGAAGTTGTCCCAGGAGAAGGCTCAGCAGTTTGCTAATCGCCGTCGCCGCGTGGGTCCTCGACTTCATGTTGGGGACTTGGTGTGGTTGTCTTCTCGTTTTGTTCCTATGAAGGTCTCTTCTCCTAAGTTCAAGCCTCGGTTCATCGGTCCTTATAGGATCTTGGAAATTCTTAACCCTGTGTCGTTTCGTTTGGATCTCCCGGCATCGTTTGCTATTCATAATGTGTTCCATCGGTCGTTGTTGCGGAGGTATGAGGTACCTGTTGTTCCTTCGCTTGAGCCTCCTGCTCCGGTGCTGGTGGAGGGAGAATTGGAGTATGTTGTGGAGAAGATCTTGGATTCTCGTGTTTCCAGACGGAAACTCCAATATTTGGTCAAGTGGAAGGGTTATGGTCAGGAGGATAATTCTTGGGTGGTTGCCTCTGATGTTCATGCTGATGATTTGGTCCGCGCTTTTCATAGGGCTCATCCTGGTCGCCCTGGTGGTTCTCGTGAGGGTTCGGTGACCCCTCCTCAAGGGGGGGTACTGTTGTGAGTTCTGTTTTTGGGCTCCCTCTGGTGGTTACTGATGGTACTGGGTGATTTGTGTTCTGCTGTCTCTGGTGTCCACCTTTTCTATTAGGATTTGGGAGTTTCCTATTTAACCGGGCTTTCTTGTCATTTCCCCACCGGCTATCAAGGTTATCAGAGTGTTTTGTTACCTCAGCTTCTGGCTTCAGTAATCTTCAGGACAAGCTAAGTTTTGATTTTCTTGTTCCACGTTTTGCTTTATTTTTGTCTTGTCCAGTTTGCATATAATTGTCTCTTTGCTGCTGGTTGCTTTAGTGGGCTGTAATTGCTCCTCATGTTCCATGAGTTGGAACATGAGTTCAAGTAATTACAGGATGGTTTTTTGAAGGATTTTTTGCTGACCGCGCAGTTTACTTTTGTATCCTCTGCTATCTAGTTTTAGCGGGCCTCATTTTGCTGAATCTGTTTTCATACTGTGTATGTGCCTTCCTCTCATTTCACCGTCATTATATGTGGGGGGCTGCTATTTCTGTGGGGTATTTCTCTGGAGGCAAGAGAGGTCTGTGTTTCTTCTAATAGGGGAAGTTAGATCTTCGGCTGGTGTGAGACGTCTAGGATCAACGTAGGCACGTTCCCCGGCTATTGTTATTTGTGTGTTCAGGTTTAGGGTCGCGGTCAGCTCAGGTTCCATCACCCTAGAGCTCGTTGGTGCTTGTCCTTTTGTGATTCCCTGCCATTGGAATCATGACACTGATCGGCCTGGGGGCTCTGGTGAGGGTTCGGTGACCCCTCCTCAAGGGGAGGGTACTGTTGTGAATTCTGTTATCGAACTCCCTCCTGTGGTCATGAATGGTACTTCGGCGAGTTTTGTCCATGGACTCCCTCTGGTGGCTGTGAGTGGAGCTGCTGCTTCTGAGGTTCCTTCCACAGGTGACGTAGTTTATTCTTTGGCTGGCTATTCTATTTAACTCCACTCAGATCGTTACTCCAAGCCAGCTGTCAATGTTCTTGTACTGGTTCAGTTCGCTCTTGGATCTTTCTGGTGACCTGTCTACTCCAGCAGAAGCTAAGTCCCTGCTAGCTACTTATTTGTTCATTGTTTCCTTGTCCAGCTGGCTATCATTATCTTACCCTGCTGGCTGGAAGCTCTGGGATGCAGAGTCGCACCTCCGCACCGTGAGTCGGTGCGGAGGTCTTTTTGCACACTCTGCGTGGTCTGTTATGAAAGGCAATTCAGTACCAAAATGGACATAGCGGTCAGAGCACTTACAGTGATCTGACAATAACTCAAAATCATAGAACGAGCTCTGAGACGTGGGAACTCTGCAGACCGCAATCCCTAATCCTCTCCAAACAACACTAGAGGCAGCCGTGGATTGCGCCTAACTCTGCCTATGCAACTCGGCACAGCCTGAGAAACTAACTAGCCTGAAGATAGAAAATAAGCCTACCTTGCCTCAGAGAAATACCCCAAAGGAAAAGGCAGCCCCCCACATATAATGACTGTGAGTAAGATGAAAAGACAAACGTAGGGATGAAATAGATTCAGCAAAGTGAGGCCCGACTTTCTTAACAGAGCGAGGATAGGAAAGATAACTTTGTGGTCTACACAAAACCCTAAAGAATACCACGCAAAGGGGGCAAAAAGACCCTCCGTACCGAACTAACGGCACGGAGGTACACCCTTTGCGTCCCAGAGCTTCCAGCAAAACAATTAGACAAGCTGGACGGAAAAAATAGCAAACAAATAGCAAAGAAGAACTTAGCTATGCAGAGCAGCAGGCCACAGGAATGATCCAGGGAAAAACAAGTCCAACACTGGAACATTGACAGGAAGCCAGGATCAAAGCATTAGGTGGAGTTAAGTAGAGCAGTACCTAACGACCTCACCACATCACCTGAGGTAGGAAACTCAGAAGCCGCAATACCACTTTCCTCCTCCAACAGAAGCTCACAGAGAGAATCAGCCGAAGTACCACTTGTGACCACAGGAGGGAGCTCTGCCACAGAATTCACAACAGTGGTCTTTTTGTAGGGTTTTGTGCTGACCGCAAAGATACCTTTCCTATCCTCAGTGTGTTTGGTAAGTCTGGCCTCCCTTTGCTAAAACCTGTTTCATTTCTGTGTTTGTGACTTTCATCTTAACTCACAGTCAATATATGTGGGGGGCTGCCTTTTCCTTTGGGGAATTTCTCTGAGGCAAGGTAGGCTTTATTTTCTATCTTTAGGGCTAGTTAGCTCTTAGGCTGTGAAGAGGCGTCTAGGTCGTGTTAGGTACGCTCCACGGCTATTTTTAGTTGTGTGATGGGATTAGGGGTTGCGGTCGGCAGAGCTCCCACTTCCCAGAGCTTGTCCTGTGTGAGTTTAATCATCAGGTTGTTCCGGGTGCTCCTAACCACCAGGTCCATAACAGAAGAGGGGGAAAAACAGACACAGGTTCAGTAAGCAAGCAGCAGGACAAATCAGGGCAAACGGAGTCAGTTACACACGCCATAGGCAGAAACTATAACTGACATTGTCTGCAGGACACAGCCAAACCTGAGACCAGACTGAAGCTAATAAAGTTAACTCCTGGCATGACCAGACCAGAAAAGGGGAAGAAAAGACTCCAAACCCGGTCTGGATCATGACAGTATCCTCCTCTTAAGGGGAGGGCCACTGGACCTCCAGGTTTCCCAGGATAACATGAATTAAATGCCAGAACCAATCGATCTGAATGGACAGATTACGCCATGTCCCACGATTGCTCCTCAGGACTGTAACCCTTCCAATGAACCAAGTACTGAAGTGAACGGCAAACCATGCGAGAATCCACAATCCGCTCCACTTCATACTCAGTCTGACCATTCACATAGACAGGTGACAGAAGAGATGGAGGCTCAATAGAGGGAGACACAAATGGCTTCAGGAGGGACTTATGGAACACATTGGTGATCTGAAGTGACGGAGGAAGGGGCAAGCGAAAGGCAACTGGATTGACAACCTCAATGATATCATAAGGACCAATAAATTTGGGACCCAGCTTAACAGAAGGATCCTTCAACCGTATATTCTTGGTAGACAACCATACCTTATTCCCTACTAAAAATACTGGCCCTGAAGACCGTCGCTTGTCAGCAAAAATTTATGTTTGCCCTAAGCCTCCCCAATGCTCCTCTGGATGTCCCTCCAAACCTCCTGCAACCAGTGAATAGCCAAATCAGCCCCAGGACACCCAAAAATCCAGCCTAGAGAACTCACCAAAATGGAGGTGAATACCATAGTTACTAAAGAACAGAGAAGTGCCCATAGACTGATTGATTTGATTATTAAATGTAAACTCCGCCACTGGCAAAAAGGAGAACCAATCATCCTGCGGAGATGTGGCAAGACACCGCAAATTTGCTCAAGAGACTGATTGGTCCTCTCTGTCTGACCGTTGGTTGGTTGACACCTCAGTGGACCATCATCGGAGGTTAGTTATAATGTCACACCACTGCAATGCAGGTAAATGTAAGCTTCACTAGGTGGCAATAGAGTGGAGGAAGGACTGAACACAGCAAGACAAGACCTTCAATGCAGCGGCGAGGCCATCACCAGGTGGCAGCAAAATAGTCAAAAGAAGCCGGGTCGATATAAAACTGTAGAGCAGTAGAAAAGGAATAAGCAAACACAGAGTCAACAAGCCAAATGGGTCAATACCAGTGTTAGGGTTGGTGGAACGCACCAAGTATATTTATTAAATGAGATAGGTGCGTTCGCAACCCGGGATCCACCGTGCAGGGAAGAACCTGCTGCTAAGCAAGGCGGCAAAGCAAATTAGAACAAACGAACTCTGTTACTTCACTGAGCCCGTAGTAAAGAGAACGCTGTGCCCTGTTTAGCTCACAGGGGACACAGCTACTGTGTAGAGCTGACAGTGGTCATGCAGTCCAACCAACATGCAGCTCCTCTCCGGTGGAGCCGGAATTCTAATGGCTATTAGCCAGCCCTTAATTCAGACATAAACTCCTCGCCGGAGGTTCCAGCATTCTAGAGGCTTATTTCAGCCAGATCCCTGACTGCATACAAAAAACTCCTCGCCGGAGGTGCCAGCATTCTAGGGGCTTATTGCAGCCAGGTCCCTGACCACACACATGACTACACAGGTGCTGAGCTCGTACATATTTGATACTAGCGCATGGCCGTGCGGTCATGAGAACCTTTTATAGCTGTAGCACCTACAGGACCTTCCCAGAAGGACCAATGGAAGGCTGCCACAGAACTTGATCAGGTACAGGACCTTCCTGGATGACCAATGGAAGTTGCTGCAGTACCTGAGCATGTGACCCTTGATCTCCACTGAGAGATCTTACCCTGGGCATGCTCAGTGTGTGCAAAGCAGGACTTAGTTCCAGAAAAGCCTGCTCGCCGCAGACCAGTTAAGGGTACAATAGTAGAGCCTGGAGAGGCAGCAGTAACCCTTTGCACAGTATCAGATTCAGTGAGCTGCTGGGACCGACGTCTCTGTTGAGCAGGCTCCACTGCGGCCGATGCAGAATGGGAGACTGCAGCAGACATGGTTCAAGGTTCCCCCTGTGCTGCGGTGGGAACTCGACTCCTAACAACCAGTCAGCAGCAGATATGCCAAAGACAAAAGACAAAACCACAGGCCAGGGTCCAAGACAAGTCAAAACCAGAGAGTCAATACATGAAAGGGGAACACTGAGTCGGGAAGGGAAGAGGGGAAAAACAGACACATATTCTGTAAGCAAGCAGCAGGACAAATCAGGACAAATAGAGTCAGCTTTACATGCCGTAGGCAGAAACTATAACTGACATGGTGTGCAGGACACAGCGGAGATAAATAGCAAGCCTGAGACCAGACTGAGGCTGAGAAAGTTAACCAGTTAACCCCTGGCATGATCAGACCAGAAAAAGGGGAAGACAGGACTCAAAAACATCAATGATGCAGAAACATACAGATGTGTACCCGTCTATCCTTCAGAGATTTGTAAGAAGGAATTGAGGTGGCAGTAAAAAGTCAAAAGCTGAAAAGGTTTTAATCAAAGATTTTTAGACAATACTAATATTTTGCGGCCTCCCACCCAAAAAATTATATCTAGTATAGATTTCCTTAAACCAGGTTTAAGCACTTGGATTGATAGACACCAGCAACTCCTTGTTGCCTGAACATAAGGTTTTTGAGGGACAGTACTTCTGTTATCAAAAATATGGACAAGTTTGTCCGGTACCACAACTTTTCTTTTCATTCATGTGATATCATTAATCTGTACTCATGTATTCCCCACCTCAGAGCTTTGGAAACGATCATTTATCATGTAGCCAAATAAAGTAAGTACAGTTAACAATTGAAATAATTTACTCCAAGGGGTATTGAATAGCTGTTAAAACACAATTTTTCTATGTTTAATTTTTAGTTATTTTTTTTAAACTAAAGGAGCACCGATGGAATCATGATTACCCCTTAATTAGCTATACTTTATGTTGCATGATGGGAGATGATCTTTATTTTTTCTGAAAATAACCCATTTTATTCACATATTGCATGGTATGGACACTATGTAAATGATGTACTAATAATTTGGGTCAGTAATGCTGATGTTGCATCTGCCTTTTTTGGTTATTTGAATCATAATGATATGAATCTCCAATTTACGTTTGTTGGTCCAGACAATATGAACTTTTTGTACCTAACACTCATAGGTACACCAATACTAAGAAAGTATTGTTCAGTCTACCGTAAATCTGTCAGTCAAAATGCCATTCTAAGAGCTTATAGCAGCCATCCCAATCTGACTATTAAATCTATCCCCTATGGGGAGTTCATTAAGGCAATAAGAATTTGTTCAGATGACACGGAGCATTTTACAGAAAGTCAAACAATTCATAATAGAATAATTGATAGAGGTTATAAAAATAACTTTTATGCCATACTTTTGACAAAGAAAAAGGGCCAGCAAAAGATAAAATACTAATCCCAAATATTAACAAAAAACAGCACTGACAGTAACGAATGGAAATATCAAAATACTAACAAAACCACTTTCAATACATCATATAGTCTTCAATATACTGAAATTACATGCAGTATTTCCAGATATATTTCTATTCTGTACCACGATGACACCCTCAAACAAATCTTAAACCATGACTACAGGAGTGTTGAAAAAAGAAGCCATTCACTAGGGAATATCTTACACCATTGAACGTCCAGCAACAGTTATTGGCTTTCTGTTAAAGGGGTTGTGCACTACTAGGACAACCCCTTTTTAAACTAAATGTTCAGCCCCCATAAAATATTAAGCCTATGCTCACCTTAAGTGGCAGCTCTGTTCCTGTGGTGTCGGCAGTCGTTCTGCCCGGTGCTCTCGTTTAGTGTTGAGACACGAGACACCGGCACCCAATCAGCCCTGGTGTCACTGTCTCCACCTTTGGACAAATTGAGCATGAAATGGAAGCCAGGAATCAGCTGCAGCCCAGTCATCCTCTTCATGTTCAGCTTGACATTGACGCCAGCGCTGATTGGGTGCCGTGCATCACGTGTCATTCCTCTACATCACAGCCCTGGGACCACCAGTGCCGACACTGCTGGAATGGAGCTGGCAAGGCAGGTGAGTATAGACTTTATTATGTTATTGGGGCCAAGCATTTAGTTTAAGAAGGGATGGTCCTAGTAGTGGACTACCTCTTTAAAGTATTTTCCAATTACACAGGCATTAAGTGTAACATGTGTAAATATGTCAGCAAAGCAAAAGATATTCGTGATCATGTCAAAACAATTTTTTTCAATAATTGACACCTGTGAAGTCAAATACATTGGATGCTCCAGCCATAAATTGAAAAAGACTTTCGGAACACATACACAATACCCCTTACTGACCACCAATGCATCTTTTTAATGACCTGCGTTATAAAAGACTAGCATCCCCCAACGGGTGACAATCCTGTAGCTGTCAGCTGTACAATATAGCTGACAACTTGCTGCATCAACCACGATTTGTGTTAATACCGACTGTTAGGACTAGCGGAACACACCAAATAATTATAAGGATGGTATAAGGTGCGTTTGCAGCCTGAGGTCCACCGTGCAGAGATGGAACATGCTGCTGAGTAACGGCAGAGGGACGCTTGATCACACAAGGGTTAGACCTCACCCAGTGTGAATGGAAGTGAACTCTGTTGCTTCACAGAGTTGCCAAATAAATGCTGTGCCTTGTTAGCAGTCACAGGGTGCAGCTGAAAGACATTGGTGGGATCCCTATGAATCACCCCCACTAGACTGGTGATTGGACTCGCTCTCACCCTCAGTGGCTTTTGAGCCCGCGCCTGGGGATGCCCTGAGTCAGATTTAGAGTCCAAGCAGGAATTCCCACCCTTCACTGATTGGTTGTCAGGACAGAACTAGGAATTTACTGCACAAGAGTGTGTGCGGTGCCGATCTGGCCGACGCCATTAACCACCCAAACTTGGGCAAGGAAGACGCTCTATTAGCGCATGGTCCCGCACTGGCGTTCACTGGTAACAGACGCAGTATCGTGTGCTAGATGTGCGGTATAGCACTGTCAGATGCTAGGTAGCTTCCACCATTCGTGAACGGTCAACAACACTAGGGATGGGAATGATTCAGAGCTTTCATCCATTGACAGGCATACATCCACGTACACACATTTGCAAGTTTATACTAGCACATGGCCGTGCGGCCATGTGAACCTTTTAAAGCAGAAGTTCTCCAGGACCTTCCTAGTGGTCCAGTAGGAGCTGCTACAGGACCTGAGCATGTGACCTCCAACCTCTAATGAGTGGTCGGCCCTTGGGCATGCTCAGATGAAGAAAAGCAGGACTTAGTTCCAGGAGCGCCTGCTCGCCGCTGATCAGTACTAGTTACAATGGCTGAGCCTGGAAGGACAGCAGTAACCATCTGCACAGTATCAGCTTGAGCCAGACACTGGGACTGACATCTCTGCTGAGCAGGCTCCACTGTGGCTGGAGGAGAATGAGAGACTGCAGCAGAGATGGTTCCAGACTCCCCCTGTGCAGTGGTGGGAACTTGACACATAACACCAACTATAGTTGTTTAACCCCTTAACCTTCATCCGGCTGAGTAGGTACAATTGTAACTATTCCGTTTTAAAATTGCAATAACTTTTTTTTAGAAAAGCTGTAGAGGGCTGAAATTTCGTGACATCTCTGCAGTTTAGGTCCAGATTATATTGGCCAAATTTCAATAAAATATATATGAAGGTACAATTGTACCTCTGCAGCCTGTTAACGTTGTAAAATTATGCAGCCTGACGAAGGTTAAATTCTGCTGGCAATAATGACTACAGGATCCAGATGGTTAACAGAGTGAGGGGGCTCCCTCTTCAATCCCATCAGCACCCTGACATCTTGATTGTGTGGTCTTGATGTTTTTCATGGCCAAATAATGGTCTTAAAGTCTTTCAGCCATAGTGGCTTGTTCAGTAATTATCAACATTTTGATGGTAAAAATAAATTTCTTCATTCCTGTCAAGCCACTGTAGTATAAACCAAAAAAAACAAGGATCCTAAAAAATAGCTTTTAATAATACATCTAAAAAGACCGTTCTATATCTGTCAAGCCACTGTGCATTAATACCTGAAAGCATTTGAAGGGTTAATAAACTACCTGAAAGCAATTTTAAATATTTTGAGGGGTGCTTTTTTTAAAATGGGGGTTTCCAATATATAATATATATTCCAAAGTCACTTCAAAGCTTAATAGGTCCCTAAAAAAATAAGTTTTGCAAATTTCCTTGAAAAAATGAAAAATTACTGCTACATTTTTATACCTTCTAAAAAGCGAACAAAATAAAACAACATTTTACAAATGGTTCTGATATACAGCAAACATGAGGGAAATGTTGTTTATTAATGTTTTTGTATAGTATGACTATTTAGATTAAAGGGATAATGCAATGAAAGTTTGAAAATTGCAAATGTTTGTCAAATTTCTTATATTTTTATAAATAAACACAGAAAATATCAACATCAATTTACCATTATCATAAAGGACAATGTGTCACGAAAAACAATCTCAAAATCAAGTGATAGAGTTATTACCACATAACGCGACACTGGTCAGATTTAAAAAAATTTGCCTGGTCACTAAGGGGTTAATAATAACACTTTCACACTCAGGTGCTACAAAATGCTTCATTGATATACACAATGGGAACTTTGATTTTATTTTAGTTTTATTTTTCAGTTTGGATAAAGTTTTTTCACCTAACAGGAGGAAATTGAAAATAGAAACAATTAGTCAGAGAAGCCTTTTGGATCATTAAGCTAGATACAAAAGTTCCTAAGGGCATGAATTCTGGGAATGAAATTAAGTTCATTTATTGAGGTATTTTTTGATTTATTAAATTTTTTTCATGATTTGCTTGAATTGAGATTTGTACTACATTTCTATTTCTACTGTATTTATTCTGCACCTGAGTATATTTCTTTGCAAGTATCTTAGGTCTACTAATGTAATGTCTCGTGATTACATGTGCGGCAATCTTTATATATATATATCTATATATATAGATATATATATATATATATCTATATATAGATATATATAGATATAAAAGAACACAGCAGCACATGTACATGAATCTAGACCATGTGAAAACACAGACAAATGTTTGATATGAATCATACTACTCAAAAATATTTTTTCATAAAAAATTTTTCAAAAAATTTTTTTTCTTAAAACTTAGTTATAGATAAAATGAAGATTCTTAGAGCATAAATTGGCCAATTCATGTGTGCCCATCAACCACGGCAAGGTGGTTGATGGGCACACATGTATTGGCCACTTTATGCGCTAAGAATCTTCATTTTATCTATAACTGTGTTCACATTGGGAGTGCTGGTTGGCTTTTTTTCTTTTTTTTTTCTTTGTTTAGTGTATGGATGTGGCTGCATCCAGACTGATCTTGCACTCCTCCCATTGACCTTGCAGGTGGCGGTAATCAACTCTACCTGCCCATAAATTGTAGGTTTAGCCCAGAGTGACATGTTTGTCCAAAGTTGTAGGCTGGTGGCCCAAGAGTGGCATGTACAGTAGAGTAGGACCCATCAGGGGGAGATCACCTTGCCGTGGTTGATGGGCACACATGAATTGGCTAATTTATGCGCTAAGAATCTTCATTTTATCTATAACTGTAAGTTTTAAGAAAAAAAATTTGGGGAAAATTTTTTTATGAAAAAATATTTTTTAGTGGTATGATTCATATCAAACATTTGTCTGTGTTTTCACATGGCCTAGATTCATGTACATGTGCTGCTGTGTTCTTTTATATCTATATAATACAGCTTGCAGCTTGCATGTGTTCACATTGGGAGTGCTGGTTGGCTTTTCTCTCTCTCTCTCTCTATATATATATATACATTATAGTATTTCTCCACTATCTGTGGACGGGGAGTGCCCACTTGCTCACACGCTGGGACACTCAGAGTCAAAACAAAAATCCATCTGGTTAACTGATACACAGCTTGGGATTGATAAACCGAATCTCAGGTACTTGGAACATGCAGCACCCCCAGCTTTACAGTACCCATGGTCCTCCCTAAACCTTGGTGCGCCAAACACAGATTAATTGTCTGTGATCCGTTTACTGTCTGTGATGACCGTACAGGTTCCTGGATACCTCTTACCCTCAGAGGTGTCCTCTCCGGAGGTATACCACAGGCCTCCTCTCTGACTTAGCCAAGCCAGCACTGCCTGTGCACAAAATACACAGACTCCATCTTGGGTGTTCAGACACACCCCTTTGGGTGAGGTATGTAGCTGACTGGACTCAAGTCACCGGGAAGCCTTCCCAATGTATAGTAACTTTTAGCAGTAGATCTGCTGAACAACACAAGCCCAGGCTTCCATCACAGAGCCACCCAACTCTGTGATACATATCGCCCATTAACCCCTTCCTGGCTTTGGACGTACTATCCTGTCCATGTGACCTGGGACTTAATTACTATAGATGGGATAGTATGCCATACACGATCAGCCGCACTCACGGGGTGAGCGTGGCCGATCAGAGCTGGGTGTCAGTTGATTATGACAGCTGATACCCAGGACTAAGTGCTAGGAGCGGTCACAGACTGCTCCTGACACTTTAACCCCTGGAACCCTGTGATCAAACAAGAATACAGTGCTCCATTGGCATAGAGAAGCATAGCGCAGGGAGGGGGCTACTTGCGTGCTTTCCTGAGACTCTCAGAACAATGCGATGTGATCGCGTAGTTCTGAGGTTCTCCCTGCCTGTAGACCCCCATATCCAAGATGGCCACGGGGTCCTTCTGGGTCCTGCAGGGAGGTGGCTTGTCAGTGCCTGCTGAGAACAGGACCTGAAAAGCCTCCTTCACTGCCTGTCAGATCGCTGATCTGAAACAGTGCTGTGCAAAGTGTCAGATCAGCGATCTGACTTTATACAGTGATATCCCAACCTGGGACAATGTAAAAAAGTTTTTAAAAAATTATACTTATAAAAATATCTTTTTTTAAATTCCTAAATAAAGAAAAAAAAGGAATATTTTTCCAATAAATACATTTTTTTTATGTAAATTAAAAAAAATAATAATAAAAGTACACATATTTAGTATCTCTGCATCCGTAATGACTCGCCCTATAAAACTGTCCCACTAGTTAACCCCTTCAGTGAACACCGCAAAAAAAAGAAACGCGGCAAAAACCAATGCTTTATCATCATACTGCCGAACAAAATGTGGAATAACACGCAATCAAAAAGACGGATATAAACATGGTACTGCTGAAAACTGCATCTTGTCCCGCAAATAAACGAGCCACCATACAGCATCATAGGCAAAAAAAAAAGTTATAGCCCTCAGAATAAAGCGATGCAAAAATAATTATTTTTTATATAAAATAATTTTTATTCTATAGAAGTGCCAAAACATAAAAAATGATATAAATGAGGTATCGCTGTAATCGTACTAATCCGAAGAATAAACTGCTTTATCAATTTTACCACATGTGGAACGGTATAAACGCCACACCCAAAAGAAATTCATGAATTGTTGTTTTTTGTTCATTCTGCCTCTCAAAAATCATAATAAAAAGCGATCAAAAAATGTCATTGGGGGTTTCCACTGTTTAGGCACATCAGGGGCTCTCCAAAAGTGACATGGTGTTCCATCTCAATTCCAGCCAATTTTGCATTAAAAAGTCAAACGGCGCTTCTTCCCTTCAGAGCTCTGCCATTTATTATTATTATTATTATTATACATTTTTATAGCGCCATTTATTCCATGGCGCTTTACATGTGAATACGGGGCAAACATAGACAAATACATTAAACATGAGCAGATAGCAAGGCACACGAGTACATAAGGAGGGAGGACCCTGCCCGCGAGGGCTCACAGTCTGCAGGGGGTGGGTGAGGATACACTAAGAGAGGGAAGAGCTGGCTGTGCGGCTGTTCAGTAGGTTGAGGATCACTGCAGGCTGTAGGCTTGTCGGAAGAGATGAGTCTTCAGGTTCTTTTTGAAGGTTTCTATGGTAGGCGCGAGTCTGATGTGTTGGGGTAGAGAGTTCCAGAGTATGGGGGAAGCACGGGAGAAGTCTTGGATGCGGTTATGGGAAGAAGAGATGAGAGGGGAGTAGAGAAGGAGGTCTTGGGAGGATCGGAGGTTGCGTGTAGGTAGGTACCGGGAGACCATGTCACAGATGTATGGAGGAGACAGGTTGTGGATGGCTTTGTATGTCAGTGTGAGGGTTTTGAACTGGAGTCTCTGGGCGATAGGAAGCCAGTGAAGGGCTTGACACAGGGGAGAGGCTGGGGAATAGCGGGGGGACAGGTGGATTAGTCAGGCAGCAGAGTGTAGGATGGATTGGAGTGGTGCCAGAGTGCTAGAGGGGAGTCCAGAGAGTAGGAGGTTGCAGTAGTCAAGGCGGGAGATGATAAGGGCATGCACTAGCGTTTTTGCAGTGTTGCGGTCAAGGAAAGCACGGATCCGGGAAATATTTTTGAGTTTGAGACGACAGGAGGAGGCAAGGGCTTGGATATGTGGCTTGAAAGAGAGTGCAGAGTCGAGGATCACCCCGAGGCACCGGGCGTGTGGGACTGGGGATAATGAGCAGCCATTGACATTGATGGATAGGTCTGGTGGAGGGGTAGAGTGAAATGGGGGAAAGATGATGAATTCTGTTTTGTCCATGTTCAGTTGTAGAAAGCGAGCAGAAAAGAAGGCTGAAATGGCAGACATACAGTGCGGGATTTTGGTAAGCAAGGAGGAGAGGTCAGGTCCGGAGAGGTAGATCTGCGTGTCATCAGCGTAGAGATGGTACTGCAAACCGTGGGATTCTATGAGCTGTCCCAGGCCGAAAGTGTAGATGGAGAAGAGTAGGGGTCCTAGAACAGAGCCTTGAGGAACACCGACTGACAAGGGGCGAAGTGAGGAGGTGGTGTGGGGGAGGGAGACACTGAATGTTCGGTCTGTCAGATATGACGAGATCCAGGAAAGGGCCAAATCTGTGATGCCAAGGGATGAGAGGATTTGTAGCAAAAGGGAGTGGTCTACAGTGTCAAAGGCAGAAGACAGGTCCAGGAGAAGGAGGACAGAGTAGTGTCGCTTGCTCCTGGCAGTTAGTAGGTCATTGGTGACTTTAGTTAGGGCAGTTTCAGTTGAGTGATGGGAACGGAAGCCTGATTGTAACCGATCAAAGAGGGAGCAGGAGGAGAAGTGGGAGGACAGTTCAAGATGGACGTGTTGCTCCAGCAATTTGGAGGCATAAGGGAGAAGAGATATTGGGCGATAGCTAGACACAGAGGATGGTGTCATGATTCCAATGGCAGGGAATCACAAAAGGACAAGCACCAACGAGCTCTAGGGTGACGGAACCTGAGCTGACCGCGACCCTAAACCTGAACACACAAATAACAATAGCCGGGGAACGTGCCTACGTTGATCCTAGACGTCTCGCACCAGCCGAAGATCTAACTTCCCCTATTAGAAGAAACACAGACCTCTCTTGCCTCCAGAGAAATACCCCACAGAAATAGCAGCCCCCCACATATAATGACGGTGAAATGAGAGGAAGGCACATACACAGTATGAAAACAGATTCAGCAAAATGAGGCCCGCTAAAACTAGATAGCAGAGGATACAAAAGTAAACTGCGCAGTCAGCAAAAAACCCTTCAAAAAACCATCCTGTAATTACTTGAACTCATGTTCCAACTCATGGAACATGAGGAGCAATTACAGCCCACTAAAGCAACCAGCAGCAAAGAGACAATTATATGCAAGCTGGACAAGGCAAAAATAAAGCAAAACGTGGAACAAGAAAATCAAAACTTAGCTTGTCCTGAAGATTACTGAAGCCAGAAGCTGAGGTAACAAAACACTCTGATAACCTTGATAGCCGGCGGGGAAATGACAAGAAAGCCCGGTTAAATAGGAAACTCCCAAATCCTAATAGAACAGGTGGACACCAGAGACAGCAGAACACAAATCACCCAGTACCATCAGTAACTACCAGAGGGAGCCCAAAAACAGAACTCACAACAGTACCCCCCCCCTTGAGGAGGGGTCACCGAACCCTCACGAGAACCACCAGGGCGACCAGGATGAGCCCTATGAAAAGCGCGGACCAAATCATCAGCATGAACATCAGAGGCAACCACCCAAGAATTATCCTCCTGACCATAACCCTTCCACTTGACCAAATATTGGAGTTTCCGTCTGGAAACACGAGAATCCAAGATCTTCTCCACAACATACTCCAATTCTCCCTCCACCAGCACCGGAGCAGGAGGCTCAAGCGAAGGAACAACAGGTACCTCATACCTCCGCAACAACGACCGATGGAACACATTATGAATAGCAAACGATGCCGGGAGATCCAAACGAAACGACACAGGGTTAAGAATTTCCAAGATCCTATAAGGACCGATGAACCGAGGCTTGAACTTAGGAGAAGAGACCTTCATAGGAACAAAACGAGAAGACAACCACACCAAGTTCCCAACACGAAGTCGAGGACCCACGCGGCGACGGCGATTAGCAAACTGCTGAGCCTTCTCCTGGGACAACTTCAAATTGTCCACCAGATGACTCCAAATCCGATGCAACCCATCCACCACCATGTCCACTCCAGGACAATCAGAAGGCTCCACCTGACCAGAGGAAAAACGAGGATGAAACCCCGAATTACAAAAGAAAGGAGAAACCAAGGTAGCAGAACTAGCCCGATTATTAAGGGCAAACTCGGCCAGCGGCAAAAAGGTAACCCAGTCATCCTGATCAGCAGAAACAAAACACCTCAAATAAGTTTCCAAGGTCTGATTAGTTCGCTCCGTCTGGCCATTCGTCTGAGGATGGAATGCAGACGAAAAGGACAAATCAATGCCCATCTTAGCACAGAACGTCCGCCAAAATCTAGACACAAACTGGGATCCCCTGTCAGAAACGATGTTCTCCGGAATTCCATGCAAACGAACCACGTTCTGGAAAAACAGAGGGACCAACTCAGAGGAGGAAGGCAACTTAGGCAAGGGTACAAGATGAACCATTTTAGAAAAGCGGTCACACACAACCCAGATGACAGACATTTTTTGAGAGACAGGGAGATCCGAAATAAAGTCCATGGAAATGTGCGTCCAAGGCCTCTTCGGGATAGGCAAAGGTGACAACAATCCACTGGCTCGAGAACAGCAAGGCTTAGCCCGAGCACAAACCTCACAAGACTGCACAAAAGAACGCACATCCCTCGACAAGGAAGGCCACCAAAAAGACCTGGCCACCAAGTCTCTAGTACCAAATATTCCAGGATGACCTGCCAACGCAGAAGAATGGACCTCGGAGATGACTCTACTGGTCCAACTATCCGGAACAAACAGTCTCTCAGGCGGACAACGATCAGGTTTACCCACCTGAAACTCCTGCAAAGCACGTCGCAAGTCTGGGAAGACGGCCGACAAAATCACCCCATCCCTAAGGATACCAGTGGGCTCAGAATTTCCAGTGGAGTCAGGCACAAAACTCCTAGAAAGAGCATCCGCCTTCACATTCTTTGAACCTGGCAGGTATGAAACCACAAAATTGAAACGAGAGAAAAACAGTGACTAACGAGCCTGTCTAGGATTCAGACGCCTGGCAGACTCAAGATAAATCAGATTTTTGTGATCAGTCAAGACCACCACACGATGTCTAGCACCCTCCAGCCAATGACGCCACTCCTCAAATGCCCACTTCATGGCCAAAAGTTCCCGATTACCCACATCATAATTCCGCTCAGCGGGCGAAAATTTTCTAGAAAAGAACGCACATGGCTTCATCACCGAGCAATCGGAGCTTCTCTGTGACAAAACCGCCCCCGCTCCAATCTCGGAAGCATCAACCTCAACTTGGAAAGGAAGCGAAACATCAGGCTGACGCAACACAGGAGCAGAAGAAAACCGGCGTTTAAGTTCCTGAAAGGCCTCCACAGCCGCAGGAGACCAATCAGCAACATCAGCACCCTTCTTAGTCAAATCCGTCAAAGGCTTAACAACACTAGAAAAATTAGTTATAAAACGACGATAGAAATTAGCAAAGCCTAAGAACTTCTGCAGACTCTTAAGAGATGCAGGCTGCGTCCAGTCACAAATAGCCCGAACCTTGACGGGATCCATCTCAATAGTAGAAGGGGAAAAAATATACCCCAAGAAAGAAATCTTCTGGACTCCAAAGAGACACTTTGAGCCCTTTACAAACAAGGAATTAGCCCGCAGGACCTGAAACACCTTCCTGACCTGCTGAACATGAGACTCCCAGTCATCAGAAAAAAACAAAATATCATCCAATACACAATCATAAATTTATCCAAATATTCACGGAAAATATCGTGCATAAAGGACTGGAAGACTGAAGGAGCATTAGAAAGTCCGAAAGGCATTACCAAATACTCAAAATGGCCCTCAGGCATATTAAATGCGGTTTTCCACTCATCACCTTGCTTTATTCGTATAAGATTATACGCACCCCGAAGATCAATCTTAGTGAACCATTTAGCCCCCTTAATGCGAGCAAACAAATCAGTCAACAAAGGCAAAGGATACTGATATTTTACGGTAATCTTATTCAAAAGACGATAATCTATACAAGGCCTCAAGGACCCATCTTTTTTGGCCACGAAAAAAAACCTGCTCCCAAAGGGGACGAAGATGGACGGATATGTCCCTTTTCCAAGGACTCCTCAACATAATACCGCATAGCAGTATGCTCTGGCACTGACAGATTGAACAAACAACCTTTAGGAAATTTACTACCAGGAATTAAATCTATAGCACAATCGCAATCCCTGTGAGGAGGAAGCGAACTGAGCTTAGGCTCCTCAAAAACATCCCGATAATCAGACAAAAATACAGGAACCTCAGAAGGAGTAGATGAAGCGATAGAAATCGGAGGTGCATCATCATGAACCCCCTGACATCCCCAGCTTAACACAGACATTGTTTTCCAGTCAAGGACTGGATTATGAGTTTGTAACCATGGCAGACCAAGTACTAGAACATCATGTAAATTATACAATACCAGGAAGCGAATCACCTCCTGATGAACGGGAGTCATACGCATGGTCACTTGTGTCCAGTACTGAGGTTTATTCATAGCTAAAGGTGTAGAGTCAATTCCCTTCAAAGGAATAGGGACTTCCAGAGGCTCAAGACTAAACCCACATCGCTTGGCAAATGACCAATCCATAAGACTCAGGGCAGCGCCTGAATCTACATAGGCATCGACGGAAATGGATGATAATGAGCAAATTAGAGTCACAGACAGAATGAACTTAGACTGTAACGTACTAATGGCAACAGACTTATCAACCTTTTTTGTGCGTTTAGAGCATGCTGATATAACATGAGCTGAATCACCACAATAAAAGCACAACCCATTTTTCCACCTATAGTTTTGCCGTTCACTTCTAGACTGAACTCTATCACATTGCATTGTCTCAAGTGCCTGTTCAGAAGACACCGCCAAATGGTGCACAGGTTTGCGCTCCCGTAAACGCCGATCAATCTGAATAGCCATAGTCATAGACTCATTCAGACCCGTAGGCGCAGGGAACCCCACCATAACATCTTTAATGGCCTCAGAAAGGCCATCTCTGAACTTTGCAGCCAGGGCGCACTCATTCCACTGAGTAAGCACTGACCATTTCCGAAATTTTTGACAATATATTTCTGCTTCATCTTGCCCCTGAGAGAGAGCTAATAAAGCTTTTTCAGCCTGAATCTCCTGGTTAGGTTCCTCATAGAGCAAACCCAATGCCAGAAAAAACGCATCCACATTAAGCAACGCAGGATCCCCTGGTGCCAATGCAAATGCCCAATTTTGAGGGTCACCCCGCAGGAAAGATATAATAATCTTAACCTGCTGAGCAGGGTCTCCAGAAGAGCGAGATTTCAAAGAAAGGAACAGCTTGCAATTGTTCCTAAAATTCAGAAAACTAGATCTATCTCCAGCAAAGAACTCTGGAATAGGAATTCTAGGTTCAGACATAGGAGCATGTACAACAAAATCTTGTATATTTTGAACCTTAGCAGCAAGATTATTCAAGCTGGAAGCTAAACTCTGGACGTCCATGATAAACAGCTAAGGTCAGAGCCATTCAAGGATTAAGAGGAGGAAAAAAAAAAAAAAAAAAAATCAGCCAGGCTGCAATTAAGGCTAGGCAGCAACCTCAGAGGAGAGAAAAAAAAAAAAAAAACTTCCTCAGACTACTTTTCCTCCTACTTCAGCCCAAACATTTTGGCCGGCTATACTGTCATGATTCCAATGGCAGGGAATCACAAAAGGACAAGCACCAACGAGCTCTAGGGTGACGGAACCTGAGCTGACCGCGACCCTAAACCTGAACACACAAATAACAATAGCCGGGGAACGTGCCTACGTTGATCTTAGACGTCTCGCACCAGCCGAAGATCTAACTTCCCCTATTAGAAGAAACACAGACCTCTCTTGCCTCCAGAGAAATACCCCACAGAATAGCAGCCCCCCACATATAATGATGGTGAAATGAGAGGAAGGCACATACACCATATGAAAACAGATTCAGCAAAATGAGGCCCGCTATAACTAGATAGCAGAGGATATAAAAGTAAACTGCGCGGTCAGCAAAAAACCCTTCAAAAAACCATCCTGTAATTACTTGAACTCATGTTCCAACTCATGGAACATGAGGAGCAATTACAGCCCACTAAAGCAACCAGCAGCAAAGAGACAATTATATGCAAGCTGGACAAGGCAAAAATAAAGCAAAACGTGGAACAAGAAAATCAAAACTTAGCTTGTCCTGAAGATTACTGAAGCCAGAAGCTGAGGTAACAAAACACTCTGATAACCTTGATAGCCGGCGGGGAAATGACAAGAAAGCCCGGTTAAATAGGAAACTCCCAAATCCTAATAGAACAGGTGGACACCAGAGACAGCAGAACACAAATCACCCAGTACCATCAGTAACCACCAGAGGGAGCCCAAAAACAGAACTCACAACAGGATGGGTCGAGGGAGGGCTTTTTGAGGATGGGTGTGATCTTGGCATGCTTGAAGGATGAGGGAAAGACACCTGTTGTGAGTGAGAGGTTGAAGAGGTGCGTTAGGGTTGGGATGAAGACCGTGGAAAGGTTAGGGATGAGGTGGGATGGGAGCGGGTCAAGCGTGCAGGTGGTGAGGTGTGATCTTGACAGGAGGGTGGAGAGCTGATCTTCTGTCATGGTGGAGAAGCTGGTTTTTGAGGAGCAGGGTTGAGGAGCTAAGAGGGGTAGTGGGCGCTGTGGGCCAAAGTTTTCTCTGATCGTATCGATCTTCTGTTTAAAGAAAGAGGCGAAGTCATCAGCAGAAATGAGGGGGGAGGGAGGAGGTGCGGGGGGACGGAGAAGAGAATTGAAAGTGTTGAAAAGCTGTTTAGGGTTGTGGGACAGGGAGGATATGAGGGATGAGAAGTAAGTTTGTTTTGCGGCAGTGAGCGCAGACTTGAAGCTGGTGAGTGACTGCTTGTATGCAGTGAAGTGGTCGGCAGAGCGGGATTGCTTCCATCTCCGCTCAGCAATCCTGGAAGCCCGTCTCAATTCTTTGGTCAGGCTGGTCAGCCAGGGCTGCCTGTTAATTGTACGAGTTTTACTATGCATGAGTGGGGCAGCCGAATCGAGTGTTGCTGTTATTGTGGTGTTATAAAAAGTGTCTGTAAGAGGGAGAAGGGACTCAGAGAGTGATTGTAAGTTGAGATGTTTAAGATTTCTGCGAGGGTGAGTGAGTTTGTGGAGTGGGGGCACACTAGGAGAGGAGAGGGACGAGAATCTCAGTAGGTTGTGGTCAGACAGGGGGAGGGGTGAGTTAGTGAGATTAGTAAGGGAGCAGAGGCAGGTGAAGATGAGGTCCAGCGTGTGGCCATCTTTGTGAGTGGCCTCAGAGGACCATTGAGTGAGGCCAAAGGAGGCAGTCAGTGATAAAAGTTTCGAGGCAGCTGAGGTGAAAGTATCAATGGGGACATTGAAATCACCCATGATGATAGTGGGGATGTCAACAGAGAGGAAATGAAGTAGCCAGGTGGTGAAGTGGTCGAGAAAGGTGGAGATGGCTAGTTCTGGGGGGCGGTAGATGACAGCCAGCTGGAGGTTGGAGGGGGAATAGATGCGGACAGAGTGCACCTCAAACGAGGGAAGAGAAGCGGAGGGTGGTAGCGGGATTGGAGTGAAGGAGCAGGTGTCGGACAGGAGCAAGCCAACTCCTCCACCGCGTTTGTTGCTGGGGCGAGGGGTGTGAGAGAGGTGGAATCCGCCATAGGAGAGCGCAGCTGGAGAGGCCGAGTCAGAGGGGGTGAGCCAGGTTTCGGTGAGGCCAAGGAAGGAGAGTTTGTTGGTGATGAAGAGGTCATGGATAAATGGCAGTTTGTTGCAGATGGAGCGTGCGTTCCATAGTGCTCCAAGTAGGGGGAGCGGGGGATTGGGGGCTGGATGAATGGGTAGGAGGTTGTCGTGGTTGGGAAAACGTGCAGAGGATCGTGGCAGGGGCTTAGAAATGAGTGTGGGGATGAATTGGGGAGGGCCGGGATTTGGGGATATGTCACCAGCAATGAGGAGTAGCAGACAGATCATTAGAAGGTGGGAGCAGGATAGGACATGATGCGGCCGTGTGTGTCTGGATAAAAAGGATTGTGTGTGGAGGAACAGTTCTGAGGAGAAGGTGAGATGGCTGGGGAGTATTGAGGGAGAAATGACTATTTCCTTAGTAGGTGGAGGGATTGCAGGAGATTGCAAGAAGGAAAGTAGTATGGGGGTGAAAGAGAAAAGAAACCGAAACATTGTAGTGGTTAGTAGTCTGTTACCTTCCAGTCAATTCCAGTCCAATTCAGTCTAATTCAGAATCATAATTAAAAATATGTAATTGAAAAGATGGAAGTTAAAAGATGAATTGCAGCAGACTGAGTCTGTAGCAGACTCCTGCATGTGAATATATCCCCAGTTAAGGGCAATCAGGTGTGAATGAGGGGGTGGCTGGGTATGGGAGACCAGATGTAGAGAGTTAAGCAAAGGTCATAAAGTGAGGGAGGGGTAAGACTGACCACTCAAAGAGATGCCAGGATCACACAATGAGATACATGAAAACAGGTCATGGAAACAAGCTGATTGGTAAGAAAGCATACTAAAAGCCATGCGCCCAAACAGTGGTTTACCCCCACATATGGGGTATCGGCGTACTGATGATAAATTGCACAACAACTTTTGGGGTCCAGTTCCTCCTCCTGTTACCCTTGGTAAAATAAAACAAATTGGATCTGAATTAAATTTTTTGTGAAAAAGTTAAATGTTCATTTTTTTTAAAACATTCCAAAAATTCCTGTGAAGCACCTGAAGGGTTAATAAATTTCTTGAATGTGGTTTTGAGCACCTTGAGGGGTGCAGCTTTTAGAATGGTGTCACATTTGGTTATTTTCTATCATATAGACCCGTCAAAATGACTTCAAATGTGATGTGGTCCCTAAAAAAATTGGTGTTGTAAAAATGAGAAATTGCTGGTCAACTAATAATCTGGTGATTGAACTGGCTCTGACCCTCAGTGGCTTTTGAGCCCAAGCCTGAGGACACCCCGAGTCAGATGATCAGTTCAAGTGGGAATTCCCACCCTATACTGACGGTAGTCAGGAGAGCGCACAGATGGCGCACTGTGCTGTCGAGCAGAGGTGTATCTAGGGTTTCTGGCACCCGGGGCAAGAATTAATTTTGGCGCCCCCCCAGGACATATGCCCCACGTCAGCCCCATCATTACCCTCTCCTCCCCCACCATCCCCATCATTGCCCTCTCCCCGTCAGCCCCATCATTGCCCCCTTCTCCTCCACCATCCCCATCATTGCTCTCTCCCCGTCAGCCCCATCATTGCCCTCTCCTCCTCCACCATCCACATCATTGCTCTCTCCCCATCAGCCCCATAATTGCCCTCTCCTCCTCCACCATCCCCATCATTGCTCTTTACCTGTCAGCCCCATCATTGCCCTCTCCTCCCCCACAATCTCCATCATTGCTCTCTCCCCATCAGCCCCATCATTGCCCTCTCCTCCCCCACCATCCCCATGACTGCTCTCTCCACATCAGCCCCATCATTGCCCTCTCCTCCTCCACCATCCACATCATTGCTCTCTCCTCATCAGCCCCATCATTGCCCTCTCCTCCTCCACCTTCCCCGTCATTGCTCTCCCCCCGACAGCCCCATCATTGCACTCTCCTCCTCCACCATCCCCATCATTGCTCTCTCCCCATCAGCCCCATAATTTCCCTCTCCTCCCCCCCACACACACACCATTCACTTCTCTGCACATTCCCCTGCAGCGCAACACACACATTCACACACACACACACACATACACATACACACACACCTCTTACCTCTCCTCGCGTTCTGCCGCATTTCATCGCTTTCCTCTGACACAGGCGGCCGCTGAATGATGATGTCATCCAGCGGTGCATCTGTGTGAGAGGAAGCAGGAAGACAGATCGCTGGGCAGCGGAGCTGCAGGGATTTCTCCCTGCCCACCACAGCCACCCTGCAGGGGCCCCCCTCCACCTCAGCACATGTTGGGAGCCGGCGCTCTGCAGCTTCTCTGTGCCGGCTGTCAGCTTGACAGTCGGCACAGAGAACAGCTGACTCCCAGACCGGGGGTGGCAGAAGGCAGCCGCCGGGGGAGACACTGCGGACCACTAAATTAGGCGGCCCGACTGCGCCCCCCCTGCCGGCTGCGCCCAGGCACATGCCTCGGCTGCGCCCCCTAGATATGCCACTGCAGTCGAGATGGGCACTGCAATGTGTGCTTAGTGAGCAGATGGCACTGTCGGGCGTTAGATAGCATGCATACACCATTCTCGAGCAGTCAACAACACTAGGGAGGGGGATGATTAAAGGGACTCTGTCACCTGAATTTGACAGGCGTGTACTATGGAGGACAGAGAATGAACTTCAATCCAATATTGCAGCCAGCATGCAGCCAGCGGGTAAGGAAAGGGTGAATCAAACACCCGAAAACTCCGCTCAAATATGACCCAAAACCAGTCCCACCAAATTCAGGTGACAGGTTCCCTTTAATAAGCGACTGTCACACATCTACACACACACGTTTTAAAGTATACACTAGCGCATGGCCGAGTGGCCATGCGAACCTTTAATAGCAGCAGCGCTACGGGACCTTCCAGATGGTTCAATGGGAGCTGCTACAGGACCTGAGCATGTGACCCCCGACCTCCAATGGGAGGTCATCCCGTGGGCATGCTCAGTATGGGAAAAGCAGGTCTCAGAAAGACCTGCTTGCTGCTGATCAGTGCTGGCTAGAAAGGCAGGGCCTGGAAGAGCAGCAGTAACCAGTCGCACAGCATCATCTTGAGCCAGACGCTGGGACCGACATCTCCGCTGAGCAGGCTCCACTGCGGCTGGAGAAGAATGGGAGACCGCAGATACCCCCTGTGCAGAGGTGGGAGCTTGACACCTAACATATATGGCTGCAATGGCTAAATATTCGTTCATAGTTTTGCAACTATCAGTCTACTTCTTCTAACTAATTTGAAAAGACACCTTTATCAACATACTAGTAAATAATTTCAACAGACTTCTGATATTTCTTTATAGTAATGTACAGTTTTATCAATTCAATTACCATCTTTTCATTGAATCTTTGTCTAATTGGCTGACCACCACCACACTAGAACTTGATTTTACTAAATGATTATGGTGATTCACACTAAGGCATAATCACAAAAATATATACAATATGGCATTTTGTGATGTACATTAACATGTTAAAGATCATTCTAACTAAAGAGATGACAAATACATAAAAAATGATAGCAGTCTTATCAAAATGCAAGCTAATATTTTACATATAGGGTTACAATGCAAGAGCCTTTTCCATTTCAAAACATGGATAGTTGCAATTCATTGTAGTTTCTATTATTATGAACATGTCCATAGGGAATCATTTCTCCATTGGAGCCTGCTGCAGTTTTGTGCATCATGCACTTTACATATCCCATTAAAACTAATTGCTATTTCGACTGAAAAGTGATTAAAATCCAAAGTGTTTTTATAATTATTTGATTACTTGGATAATTTGTCAACTGAATACAATTTTAGAAGACCTTTGAACATTTCTACTGCAATCAATAGTGCTTGATATTCTGTAAAAAACTATTTGCGAATAGGCTATGTATTAATATTCCCCATGATTGGGTGCATCGGTCGGTCAATAATTATTATTATTCCTTCCACTTGCTTCAAATACTGTTCCAGACGGATGTATAAAATCTCATTTTTTATTTGTTTTACTGAAGCCACTAAACAGAATGACCAGAATGGCAAATATGACTACTATTAGGGTGCATAACTGGTTCAGACCCTGGTTTCTTGCACTGCATGGCAAAATTGGCTATACAGCAGAAAACCTCTAAAAAAAAAAGACCCTAGACCCAAATTTTTAAAAAGGACCTGTGACCAAATATTTTTTATGTTGAACTGGACTTTAAATTCACCTGTGCATTATGTAGATATTAGCAATCAAAGTATTTTGTCCCTAATAAATTCATTTTCCAAGTGTCTCGGAGAGTTTTCATTGGGGGTGAGTAGCTCTTCCCCCTGTATGACATTGTTTAATCGTAAGCAGGCACAACACTTAGGTGAAGGAAGAAAGCATGCCTACTATAGCTGAGAGCAGGTTTCTCACGATGAGGCATATTATTAAATTAGAAGCATTTTTTTTACAATATGTGAAGAC
The DNA here is from genome assembly GCF_032444005.1 of Ranitomeya imitator. Classification (NCBI taxonomy): domain Eukaryota; kingdom Metazoa; phylum Chordata; class Amphibia; order Anura; family Dendrobatidae; genus Ranitomeya; species Ranitomeya imitator. The sequence goes on along the minus strand of NC_091285.1, from coordinate 472,885,640 downwards.
ACAAATAGACACTGACATATGTTTTCATGGCCCATTGATTAAACTATAACGACTTTGAAAATATACCTATACTTCTACTTATTCTACTGGTTTCAAGTAGAGATGTTCGAATATTTTGAAATTCAAATTTGATAAGTTCAAGTTTGAGAAATTTTTTTCACAAAAATTGATCTGCAGTGCAAAGTCTCCAATTGCATTGAGAAGCTGTGTAACACTGTAAAGTCTCCGAGGACTGTTCCCATCCCCTTTCAAGTTTTTTCACTCAGACACAGGTTTAATAATGTGAAAGTATCCTTATCAGAAAAAGGAATGGTAACTATATAGTAATTGGCAACTCATTTAATAACACTTTGCATTGGTGGACTATTCATACTTTTTAAAATAAAAAAAAATGGTTCAAAATTGTTTCATCTCAGCAATTTGTGAAAAACAAATGAAAATCAAACAATGATCCCAAACATGCTCCTTTTAAACTGCAGTCAGCCAATGGTGGTGGATTAATGCCCAGTGAATCAGGAAGTGCACTCCAGGTAAGATGCATGCTGGTAGATGTAGTCCCAAATCTGTGTACATTCGTGAGTCGGCGCATGCAGCACTGGTATATTATGATAGGGAAAGGCACGCCCACACGCCACCGGAAGTAAGCGATGTGCTGGGCACAGGCCGGCCGCACACGGAAGGAGACCCAGCCCAGCAACCCGCCCACCCCAATGACGAGCGCCGCGGCCAGACACACCCCCAGGACACCAGTGCGCAAGCGTGTCGGCCACGAATGATAACACAGAGTGCCAAAATCTCAGCCGCAGATATACAAACGGTGAGCTCTTTAATTTATAGAACACAATTCACCTGAGAATAATTTAAATAATAAAATAATAATAAATTATTATAATTTAAAATAGAGCGGTAATCAAAACCACCAAGGTGCGTTGTGAAAGAATACAGTGAAAAGACCACTGTGAGAAAGGACTACCAACCAACGTAATGTACCATGGAACAAAGTATGCAAAAATTTATACCAAGGCAAGGGATATGGAAAATTATGGCTTTATTGACAGGGTGCCAATGATTACATATCAATCAAACTTTGTATAATAAATATAAAACAAGAAATTTTTTTTAATTAATAAATAATAAAATACGACCACTGACAGATTATATATAAAAAGGGGGGCTATATGTGTATCCCTTTAGCAATATATGCCTTAAACCAACCAACAGGGTATAATATATGTCTTGAAAGATTACATAAATATTTTATATAGCTGCACCAAAATTATAACAGGAGAAAAAATAATAGATAAAAAAAGGGAAAATATGGACAAGGTCTTATATATAGTGCTAGGAATCTACAGGGGGTTAAAAATTATGCACACACCTAATTTATAAAAATTACTAAATAAAGTGGCTGGTGCAACAGGGAGAGGTAGAAAAAGAGTACTTAATCAGATTTTATGGCTTGCACCAAAAGCACCCTGTATATTGATTTTAGAAACAATGTTGTTTTATACAACTATATTCCTGTGCAAAAGTACTAACTAAAGTGACAGGTGCAAAAAGGAGTTTTGAATAATTTAATCAAATTACTGGCTAGTGTCAATCTCACTATACTGTCCCACAGACTAAAAATAATATAAAAGTGAACAAAAGTGAAAAAAATAATAAAAAAGCCAAATTGTTAAATATATGTCACACAGTCCAATGTGCAAATGTGCCAACTAAAGTGACAAAGTGCAAAACGAAAATAATAGAGGGGGGGAAAAAAAGAAGAAAGCCAGAATAAAAATTGTATATAATTAGATACCGCCACTCCAGCTAGGGTAAACCTGTATCAATACCAAGGGTTTATGAATCAACTAACAAGGACAATTGTGTATGTGTAAAAGACTCCAACCGGAGTAATTATGGTAGTGACTGACGATAAGTGTGACTGATGCCAATAGTAGGGATAAGGTGCACTTGTGCAAATGATAATTAGCCTAACAAAGTACCCATGAACAGAAAATGATTAAAAAAGAGACGGTGCCACAATTGTAAACGCTTTATACCTGAGGTGGTTCTGCCAGTGTTCGCGCTACCCGACGCGCGTTTCGGAGCGTGTATTCTTCCTTCTTCTTGTTTTATATTTATTATACAAAGTTTGATTGATATGTAATCATTGGCACCCTTGTCAATAAAGCCATAATTTTCCATATCCCTTGCCTTGGTATAAATTTTTGCATACTTTGTTCCATGGTACATTACGTTGGTTGGTAAACGGTGAGCTCTATAAAGTAACAAAGCGATCCTATACCATAATGATCTAATGGCTCTAAAATTCTCCTTAGTTTGACAAAAGGGAACAAACACCAAATTAAATAGCACACCCAAGCACAAGTGGATCATAAGGTGCCCATATTGCAGGAACATGTTTTAAGGTTATAAGGAAAAGAAAGAAAGAATAGTAAATAACACATAATCAACACAAATAGTGTGATGACATATAATGTGTTCATAAAATTATATGTTATGCAAGTGACTCTCAATTATAAAAAAGTTTTAAAAAAAACGGTCAAATATTGACCAGATTTTGAATTTGTGAAGAGTACCGGACACATGTCCATATAAAAATGTGTGAATATTAAAAAGAGCCCAAAGGGCAAAACCTATTAAAAATCCCTTATTCGCAAATTATGCATAAAAGTGCGAGTGCAATGGTCATTATATATTGCCTCTACTACCACAGGAGGCATTACTGAGCGACGCGTGCATGGTGAAAATGACAACAAGAAGACATAACACGTACATTGTCTAAAGAAATTTTATGTGCAAGTAAGAAAAGTGCAGTGCACAGAGAAAAAGAAAAAACTTTTTTCATTTCATTTCCAAATATCCAAACAGATTAGAAGCAAACGGACATAAATATGTCCACACTGATGTAGTCCATAGTCTATATCTTCATAGGTCCACCAAATAAATTTGCAATATAGCTTTCCATGTTCCAAGAAAATTCTTCATTCTTCACACACTCTTCAAGCCAACCGAACCGGAAGAGACAAGGAGGAGGCCACCATGTATGGAAGAAGGCCACCACGTATGGAACAGGTATATAATCATTCATCCACTGGTAATCAACAATGCACTGAGGAGCATGAAGGGGTGAAAAAGCAGAGCACTGACTAAAACTGACAGTGTCGCTGTCAGAGGTAACATCATCCTGCTGTAGCTGAGATGGGTGATGTGTCAGAAATTTCATAACATCATCCTTTTGCCCCCCAGTAATATGCTTGTTAGAGGTAAAAGAGGCCACTTAGGCCTGCATTTGGTAGCATTACTGCCCAGATAGCTGGTTACAGTGCATCTACTACTGCTAGCAGATCCCATATTCTTTGCCTCTGGTAGAATAAGGAAGGGGTTAATGTCTTCAGGTTTGCCAAAATCTCATAGAGTGTGGTAATTCTCAGGAGGACTTACTGTTTCCGAGAACTGTTGAGGGGTGTGACCAAGCTGGGTGGATGCAGGGAGTGTCTTAACTTATTATGCAGTTGTATTCTATCTGCCATCATGTTAGAAATGCCTAAATTTATGCATGGTACGCCTATATTCATGAGGTTTATAAATAAACATGACCTGCACTCCTCTTTGGAGAGCTTTGTAACTCACATGCCTGGGTATTTCTTCAATTTTTACTGGTGCCGTACAATGAACCCCAGTTTTCTTTTCCTTTCACATTACCCCATTCCATTGCCGTTTCCACTTTTTTTGCTGTACATTTTCAACAATCATATCATTCATTTTTGGCAGTAAGGGCATGGCATGTACATTATGTTAAATTGGACTAGTTTAATAGGTGTACAAAAACAGATATGGACAATTAAATATACATACATGAAGCATCAGCACACTGCGACTAATGAATACATGAACTCCAACATTGCTGCAAGCGTTAAAAATGTAACGCTACTTAGTTAACGTTTTTCATCAAACAGAAAAAAGGTATTGTGAAGTTTACGTATTCATTAGTCGCAGTGTGCTGACACTGCAAGTATGTATAGCACTGTATATTGGCCACATAGCAATAGCATATTTATGCACCTTGAAATTAATTTAACACTATAGGTGTTCAAAGGTGTTTCTTTTTTTTATACACAGTAAAATGTCTACATTTTTTTTATATTATAACAAAATTCATCTTTTTCCTAAAAGTGACATGCTAAGAAATGCTCAGTGCCAGGATTCTCCCGCTGAGCAGGATAGATCAGAAGCGTTATCTGCTTCTGCAGTCTCCCATTCAGGTCCGGCCGCTGCAAGTGCTGCTCAGCACAGACATCAGTTCAAGCATCTTGCTTAGGCTCGTGATATATGCTTGGTTACTGTTGGCTCTCCATTTCATTCTTTGGTAATTTGCGGTTAGCACAGTTTAGTTGCAGAGCAAACTCTCTGCATATGCTATCATTAATGTGATGTTTAACAGGGTAACGCTCACTGCTTTGTCCCCTCATTGTTCACCCTAGCAGCAGTTATACATCTCTGGAAGGTGGACCCTGGGTTGCGATTGCACTTTAATTTTAATTTTATTTAGTGCAATCTGCCAACCCTAAGGCCTCTTTTACAGGCAGCGTTTTGCAAAGTTTTGCATGACGTGGGCAGCGGATGCACTTTTTTTTTTATGCATCTGCTGCCCATTCTGCAGTTCGGGGGGAGGGGGCGGAGTTTCGGCCGTGCATGTGTGGTCAAAATGGCCGACGCGACGTACAAAAAAACATTACATTGAACTTTTTTTGTGATGATGGTCCGCCAAAACACGACGGATCCATCGCATGATGGACGCGACATGTGGCAATCCGTCGCGATCCATCGCTAATACAACTTTATGGGCAAAAAACGCATCCTGCAAGCACATTTGCAGGATCCGTTTTTTGCCCAAAATGACGGATTGCAAAAAACGGAAGTGTGAAAGAGGCCTAACAGTATGCTAGTGCCAGGGTCTGGCTAGAAATGGTGGATAAGCAGTGACTCCAGCAGTCCAACAGCTGGTGAGCAGGTTGTCCACTCTCGAGCAGGCAACTTCAGCCATGGACCTTAGTGCAGTGGCAGCAGAAGCAGCCAGCAAAGCAGTCTCTATGGTTTCTGCTGCAGCATTTGTTTCTCCTGTACCATGTTTTTTGCTGCCCGATAAATTTTCCGGGGACAGCAAGGCCCGTAGAGGTGTCGTGAATCAGTGCTCAAATCATCTGGAGTTACTGGCTTCACAATTTCCAACTGAGCGAACCAAGGTGGGATTTGTGATTTCCTTTTTGTCGGGCAGAGCCCTGGAGTGGGCTTTGCCGTCATAGGAGTGAGATGATCAACTGTTTCTTAATGCCTCTAGTTTTTTGGGTGCTCTGTAAGAGGTCTTTTTGGGGCCACAAGTAACCTATGATACCACACTCCAACTCCTGGCATTAACTCCTGGATTTGTCCATGGTTAGTCAATTTGCCATCTAATTTCGTACTCTGGCTTCTGAGTTGGAGTGGCCTGATAAGGTCTTGATACCTATCTTTTGGAGGGGTTTAGCTTTTCATGTCAGGCATGCTTTGGCCACTAGGGAGATTCCCACTACTCTGGAGGAATTAATATCGGTGTCCACTCGCATAGATCTTCGGCATGCTGAGCGGGGATTGGAGCGAGCTCAAAGTGGATCTGGGATTTGGTTGGCTTTGAACTTCGCCGATCATATGAGTCCTCTAACTCGGGTTGATGACCCTGTTGAGCCCATAGATGTCTCTCGAGCGGAATCGATTGCCTTCCCTTTACATCCACAACCGACTTGTTTTGCTTGCAGGCAAGTTGGCCATTGCGCTAATAAATGTCCCAAACATCAGAGGGAGTTACAGAATCTAGTGGCTTTAGGGAGAGGCTCACTAGTTCCAGTTGATGTCTCTTCCAAATTGGCCTTTGGGGTTTCTTTGATGTTTGGGTCGACTACTCTCAATGCTGAGGCTTGCGTGGACTTCGGAGCGGAGGGCAATTTCATGTCTGCTACCTTCACCCAACGGCACAAAATTCCATTAGTGATGCTTCCTAAGCGATGTCCATTCAGGTAACTAATGGGTCCGTTTTACCAACCCCAATTTCCCATCGGACTGTTCCTCTTAATCTAACTATGTCTCCACAATATCAGGAGATAGTCTCTTTTCTTGTTATCTCTGAGGGTATGGATGAGGTACTTCTGGGGATGCCTTGATTGCACCGTCATTCTCCCCAGATTGATTGGGCAATAAGGAGCATACAGAAATCGGGTAGTTTCTCTGAGAGTCTGTGTCTTAAGGCCCAGGTACCCCCGGGTGAGATCTGTGTACCATCTAATCTTCAATCGGAGGGTCACTCTGGGTCACATACCTTCAAACAGGGAGGTCACTCTCGTATTAACAGAACCAATAAGTGAGCAAAGGGGAGGTCCGACCGACAAGCAAGAGCCCATCCATGTCTCCCACCTTGTGGTGGGGATGAAAGAGAGGGGGATAATGTTAGGTGTCGGGATTCTCCCACTGTGCGGGATAAATACCAAGCATTATCTGCTTCTGCGGTATCCCATTCAGGTCCGGCCACTGCGAGTACTGCTCAGCACAGATATCACTACCAGCATCCTGCTCAGGTTTGCGGTATATGCTTGGTTACTGCTGGCTCTCCAGTTAAGTCTTTGGTAACCAGTGATATGTGGGTGCAGCCTTGCACTCTGGAGTCTAAGTCCAGATATTGCCTTACTGAGCAAGTCCATGATGTGGTGTCTTCTCATTGGTGGTCAGACAATGACTGATCTGGTGATGTGGCAGCTCTGGGTTGGCCCTTGGGCGATGTCAAGGCCGGCTGGGCATGAGTTTTTGGGGTGGAGCCTAGGGTTTAACCCCTTTCTGCCATCGGACAGAATAGTACGTCCGATGGCAGATCCCCTGCTTTGATGCGGGCTCCGGAGGTGAGCCCGCATCAAAGCCGGGACATGTCAGCTGTTTTAAACAGCTGACATGTGCCCACAATAGGTGCAGGTGGAATCGCGATCCACCCGTGCCTATTAACTAGTTAAATGCCGCTGTCAAATGCTGACAGTGGCATTTATCAAAGGGTTCCGGCCATCCGGCAGAAATGTGTGCACTGCTGACACCCGTCACTTGATTGGGGATCATCGGTGCATTGGCATAATAACAGACGTCTCCTGAAGACTTCTAAGGTTGTTGATTCCAGATTGCTTTAAGTGCCTCCCTGTGGTTGGCGCTCATAGCAATGCAGTAATTCTGCTACTCAGGAGCGATTTTAGTATTGCTCCTATGTAGCAGAGCCGATCAGGCTATGCCAGGATTTAGCCTCCCATGGAGGTTATTGAAGCAAGGCAAAAGTAAAAAGAAATGTTTTAAAAAATATGAAAAAAATAAAGACATAAAAGTTTTAATCAGCCCCCTTTCAAAATAAAACAATAAAAAAACAAACTTAAACATATTTGGTATCGCCGAGTTCAGAATCGCCTGATCTACCAATAAAATAAAAGAATTAACCTGATCGCTAAACGGCGTAGTAAGAAAAAAATTCAAAGTGCCAGAATTACATTTTTTGGTCACTGGGACATTGCATTAAAATGCAATAACGGGCGATCAAAAGAATATATCTGCTCCGAAATGGTATAATTAAAAACGTCAGCTCGGCGCGCAAAAAATAAGACCTGACCCGAGATCCCGGGTTTAGCAAAGTTTGGAATTTTTTTTCACCACTTAGATAAAAACAAAAACCTAGACATGTTTGATGTCTATGAACTCAAAATTACTTGGAGAATCATAATGGCAGGTCAGTTTTAGCATTTAGGGACTAAACCGAATAGCCACAAAAGTACGGAGGACCGTGTATTACATCCAAGATAAAGAATTTAAAATCATCCTCTTGAGGCATAGTTAAATATTGCATATAGGTAAATACAGAGTAAAGTGCATAGTGCTCATAGCCAAAAGAGTCTCAAGACAGATATAAAATGCTTAATACATCACACACACGGAACTGAACTCTGGGTATTTATATCTATCTGTGGTTTTTACTTTTGCTGCTACAATTAGTTCCCTTGATCTTTGATATGCATGACACTGTCCCTGATTGCCCTTAGGAGATTATGCACTTTATACTTTATTACACGTTTTTTCCTGAAGCCAATCAGAGAGAGAGGAACTCCCAGATACATGTGTGTGATGTATTAAGTATTATATATCTGTCTGGAGACTCTTTTGACTATGAGCACTATGCACTTTACTCTGTATTTACCTGCTAGCTGTTTCCAGCTAGCTAACGCTCGGCACGCTCATTGATATCTAATTAACGCTGCTGGTGATTATGCAATTAAATGTACGTTTACCTTGGCTGAAGTGGTTGAATTACATAGAAAGGAAGTGCTGTGTGTGGTAATGTGGGGGGAGGAGCCTCGTGTGGTAATGTGTGTGGACCGAGCTTCGTGTGGTAATGTGTGGGGACGGAGCCTCGTGTGGTAATGTGTGAGCATGAAGCCTCGTGTGGTAATGTGTGAGGACAGAGCCTCGTGTGATAATGTGTGGGGACGGAGCCTCGTGTGGTAATGTGGGGGGACGGGATTATGTGTGGTAATGGAGTGGGGGCGGGATTATGTGTGGTGATGTGGTGGGAGATGGAGCTAATGTGCAGGGGGCGGTATTAGTGAGTAATCACGTTGCCTCTTATATATATACCGTATATACTCGAGTATAAGCCGAGATTTTCAGCCCAAATTTTTGGGCTGAAAGTGCCCCCCTCGGCTTATACTCGAGTCACGGTAGCGGTGGGGTCGGCGGGTGAGGGGGAGAGGGCGCTGAGGCATACTTACCTAGTCCCAGCGATCCTCGCGCTGTCCCTGCCGTCCCACGGGCTTCGGCGCTGCAGTTTCTTCCTCTCTTCAGCGGTCACGTGGGACCGCTCATTACAGAAATGAATAAGCGGCTCCACCTCCCATAGGGGCGGAGCCGCCTATTCATTCCTCTAATCAGCGGTGCCGGTGACCGCTGATAGAGAAAGAAGCTGCGGCACCGAAGACAGGAGGGGACAGCGCGAGGATCGCCAGGACTAGGTGAGTATAGCATATTCACCTGTCCTCGTTCCAGCCGCCGGGCGCCGATCCATCTTCCCGGCCGGCGCCTCCATCTTCCCGGCGTCTCTGCTCTCTGACTGATCAGGCAGAGGGCGCGATGACGCATATAGTGTGCGCGGCGCCCTCTGCCTGATCAGTCAGAGCAGAGACGCCGGGAAGATGGAGGCGCCGGAACGAGACGCCGGGAGCTGCAATCAAGGGAGGTGAGTATGTGGTTTTTTTTCTTTATTGCGGCAGCGGCGGCACAAATTTATGTGGAACATCTATGGGGCACAATGAACGGTGCAGAGCACCGTATATGGCACAGCACAGCTATGGGGCACAGTGAACGGTGCAGAGCACCGTATATGGCACAGCACATCTATGGGGCACAGTGAACGGTGCAGAGCACCGTATATGGCACAGCACAGCTATGTATGGGGCACAGTGAACGGTGCAGAGCACCGTATATGGCACAGCACAGCTATGTATGGGGCACAGTGAACGGTGCAGAGCACCGTATATGGCACAGCACAGCTATGGGGCACAGTGAACGGTGCAGAGCACCGTATATGGCACAGCACAGCTATGGGGCACAGTGAACGGTGCAGAGCACCGTATATGGCACAGCACAGCTATGGGGCACAGTGAACGGTGCAGAGCACCGTATATGGCACAGCACAGCTATGGGGCACAGTGAACGGTGCAGATCACCGTATATGGCACAGCACAGCTATGGGGCACAGTGAACGGTGCAGAGCACCGTATATGGCACAGCACAGCTATGGGGCACAGTGAACGGTGCAGAGCACCGTATATGGCACAGCACAGCTATGGGGCACAGTGAACGGTGCAGAGCACCGTATATGGCACAGCACAGCTATGTATGGGGCACAGTGAACGGTGCAGAGCACCGTATATGGCACAGCTATGGGGCACAGTGAACGGTGCAGAGCACCGTATATGGCACAGCTAGGGGGCACAATGAACGGTGCAGAGCACTATATGGTTCACACCTATGGGGAAATATGAACGGTGCAGAGCACTATATGGCACAGCTATGGGGAAATAATGATCTATTTTTATTTTTGAAATTCACCGGTAAATGCTGCATTTCCACCCTAGGCTTATACTCGAGTCAATAAGTTTTCCCAGTTTTTTGTGGCAAAATTAGGGGGGTCGGCTTATACTCGGGTCGGCTTATACTCGAGTATATACGGTAGATATGCAGTATTGAACTGTGCCTCAAGTGGATGATATTAAATTCTTTATCGTGGATGTAATACATGTGGTATATTTATACCCAGGATACTGTCATCATATATTCCGTCCAATGTATGTTTTTTTCCATCCTGTTTTTTTCAGTTTGCTCTTATCATTATTGATTCTTTTTGCTGTGTTGGGGGCCTTTTGTTGCTAGTTTACAGATTTTGTGTTAGCATTTAGTGAACCTAGCAAAAAAGCCAAACAAAAAGCAAGTGTGGGATTGCACTGTTTTGCAATTTCTCCGAATTTTTTTTTCTTGTTTTCTAGTAAAAGACATGGTAAAACCAATGGTGTTGTTCAAAAGTAAAACGCGTCCCGCAAAAAATAAGCCCTCACATGGCCATATTGACGGACAAATAAAAAAGTTATGGCTCTGGGAAGGAGGGGAGCGAAAAACAAAAATGCAAAACTGAAAAAAGCTCAGGGAGTGGAGTGGTTAAAAGGTTCTCAGCGGTGCACATGGGCACGCTAATATCATTTATGTTTGGTGTGTGTGTGGACCATCTATCACTCTGTCTGCATGTGTGTGTCTTTGTTTAGAGGCTGTACACATTGGCAGGCACATTGCACACTGATGCGATTTCGTACCCTTGGCTCAATGCCTGAGTCTCTATAGTCTGCTACATGCTTTGGTTGCCGGGCAGGTACAGGTTCAGTAGTGTCAGGACTGGGGTAACTAGATGCTTGGCTTAGCATCTGTTTCGTTCATGTGTACGATTGGCACAGTTCAATTACAGTGCAAGCTCAACCCTTATACTATACTTCCCTGTGAAGTCAACAGGGTATTGTACCTAGCGTCATATGAGTTCTTTCTTTTGGCTCAGCATCTGCTTCATTCATGTGTGTGGTTAGCACAGTTTAGTTGAAGAGCCAGCTCTCTCCATGTGCTATCATTCCTATGACGTTTAACAGGGTAAAGTACTCAGCATTCTGAGTGCAGTACCTGTCAGTGAGTTAACTGAGCTTGGTACTCTGTGTTCTGATCACACTGTGTGGCGTTAATACAGTGTGTCCATGGTAATGCTCACTGTTTTTTTCCGTCATTGTTCACACTAGCCGCAGTTATATATCTCTGCACGGTGGACTCCGAGTTGTGATTGTGCAGCGCCCCAGGGTCCTGGTAATTGCAGTAATATCCTTCTCCTCTAGGGGATGTGGTGTTATGTTTGGAGGCAAAGAAATACAACTGAATCCAGGTATCACAAACATGCAACACGTATCGCACTCCAGGCTGCCAGGGGGACCTCTGCTCCTATTTATTAGGGCACTCCTCACACTTAGGTAAAACTGTTTGTCTGGGGAGGAAGTTAGTTAGTAGTGTTGAGCATTCCAATACTGCAAATATCGGGTATCTGACGATATTTGCTGTATCGGAGTTCCGATACTGAGTTCCGATACTTTTACGATATCGAATACCAGAATCGGAAGTTCCCATAGTGCAATCATGCACTATAATGGAGTGTGAGCGGTGCGTGGGTGGAGACTGCGTGTCTGTGTGTGCGGGTGGGGTCTGTGCGGGCCTGCCAGGGGTCTGTGTGGGCTGCCGGGGGTCTGTGCGGGTCTGCCGGGGGTCTGTATGGGCCTGCCAGGGGTCTGTGCAGGCTGCCAGAGGTCTGTGCGGGCCTGCCAGGGGTCTGTACGGGCCTTTCGGGGGTTTGTGTGGGCTGCCGGGGGTCTGTGCGGGCCTGCCGAGGCTCTGTTTGGGCTGCTGGGGGTCTGTGGTGGCCTCTTGGGGGTTGTGTGCGTGTGCAGGTATCGTCTGATGGGACTACAAGTCCCATCGGGCTATGCCTGCTACAACGACAGTGATTGACACATTAGCCAATGATGGGACAGTAGTAGTCCCATCATCCGGCCAATGTGTTGAATGTAAAAAAACACAAACATACATACTATATACAACATTCTACATACTACATACATACATACTACATACTACATACTACATACATACATACTACATACATACAACATAAATATTACATACATACTACATACATACATACTACATACATACATACTACATACATACATACTACATACATACTACATACATACATACTACATACATACTACATACATACATACAACATGGATACTGCATACATACTACATACATACAACATACATAGTACATACATACTACATACATACTACATCCATACTACATACATGCATACATATTACATACATACAACATACATACAACATTTTACATACATGCTACATGCATACATACTACATACAACATACATGTAACATACTACATACATACAACATGCATCCTACATACATACACACAGATATACTGCATACATACAACATAGAACATACATGATACATACTACAAACATGCATGCTATATACATGCATGCATAAATACTACATACATACTACATACATACATACATACATACTACATACATACATACTACATATATACTACATACATACTACGTACATACATACTACATACAAGCATACATACATACTACATACATACTACATACATACATACAACATGGATACTGCATACATACTACATACATGCAACATACATAGTACATACATACTACATACATGCTACATACATACTACATACATACTACATACATGCATACATATTACATACATACAACATACATACAACATTTTACATACATGCTACATGCATACATACTACATACAACACACATGTAACATACTACATACATACAACATGCATCCTACATACATACACATATATACTGCATACATACAACATAGAACATACATGATACATACATACTACAAACATGCATGCTATATTCATGCATGCATACATACTACATACATACAACATACAACATACATACTATATACATACATACTAAATACAACATACATTCTACATACATACATACTACATACATATTACATACATACATACAATACATTCATACATTACATACATACATGCATACATACTACATGCATACAACATACATACAACATTATACATACATACTACATGCATACACACTACATACAACATACATGCAACATACTACATACATACTACATACATACAACATGCATCCTACATACATACACACATATATACTACATACAACAGAACATACATGATACATACATGCTACAAACATACAACATACATACTACATACATATGTACATACTAAATACAACATACATTCTACATACATACATACTACATATATACTACATACATACTATATACTACATATATACTACATACATACATACAATACATTCATACATTACATACATACAGTACATATAACATAGAGTACATACTCACCATCACTTGTCACTTTGTTCCCCAAAGCCAGTGTCATCTGTAAAAAATATTAAAATAACAAACAACCAATATGCTCCCTGATCCGCAGAAATCCACAAGTGTTCCACGATGATCTCCCGTGGAGAACGGCAGCATCAGCTGATGCGACCGCTTTCCAGGGGCTCCAGGAATACAATGACGGGAGGAAGGTATCCTTCCGCACTGTATTCCCCTGCCACTGTAAAGAAATAGTCCCCAGTCTCACTTTTGGCATTGCTGTGTGAGAAATTTTCCCATGCAGCAATTGCCATAAAGTGAGACTTTGTCCTAAGGTAACCTCTCAGTGATGCACTGCAGGAGCCATTGTCTCCTGTCAGTGTGTCACTAAAGGTCCTATAGAGCAGACATCACCCGATTCACTTGAACATTTTTTCGTGTCGATGGTCTGCCAAAACATGCAAACACGACGGATCCATTGCACGACAGACGCGACATGTGGCCATCCGTCGCGCTCCGTCGCTAACACAAGTCTATGGGTAAAAAACGCATCCTGCGAGCACATTTTCAGGATCCATTTTTTTCCCAAAACGACGGATTGCAACGGATTGCTAAAAATGCAAGTGTGAAATTAGCCTTAGAAACATCGGCCATTTTATTGTATATCTATGGATATATCTATCTATGGATATATTTATAGATCGATATATCTATAAGAAACACCAAATAATATCCCAAACTGGACCATGAAGGAACCAATGAGAGAAAACCAAAGCGAAAAAACCTTCACAAAAAAGGGGCCACCAAATATATATAAAAAGTACAAACTTTATTGAATATATATAAAAAGAATAAAACAGGGCATTAGTCACCAGTGCAACAGCAAAGGTGGGACTAACTCGGGGGCAACTATAATATAAGCAGCGTACAATTTCAAGTCATATAGGCACAAGTGAAGTGCACTAAACCATTAGGATGTGCACCATAAATGCATAATAATAAGCATTGGATGAAGCATTTCATTGCGAAACGTGCGTCAGATGTGGTGGGTCCTCGCACATGGTAACTATACCGTAATTTATTATTATGCATAATAATACATACATACATACTACATACATACTACATACATACAAGATACCACATACATATAACACACATACTACATACATACTGCACACATACAACATACTACATACATACTACATACATACTACATACATACAACATACATACTACATACATACTACATACATACATACAAAATACAGTACATACCAAAAGTTTGGACACACCTTCTCATTTAAAGATTTTTCTGTATGTTCATGACTATGAAAATTGTAAATTCACACTGAAGGCATCAAAACTATGAATTAACACATGTGGAATTATATACTTCACAAAAAAAAGTGTGAAACAACTGAAAATATGTCTTATATTCTAGGTACTTCAAAGTAGCCACCTTTTGCTTTGATGACTGCTTTGCACACTCTTGGCATTCTCTTGATGAGCTTCAAGAAGTAGTCACCGGAAATGGTTTTCACTTCACAAGTGTGCCCTGTCAGGTTTATTAAGTGGGATTTCTTGCCTCATAAATGGGGTTGGGACCATCAGTTGTGTTGAGAAGAAGTCTGGTGGATACACAGCTGAATAAAACTGTTAGAATTTGTATTATGGCAAGAAAAAAGCAGCTAAAGATAAATGAGTGGCCATTATTACTTTAAGAAAAGAAGGTCAGTCAGTCTGAAAAATTTTGGTCTGTACTGTATGTATGTAGTATGTATGTTGTATGTATGTATGTAGTATGTATGTAGTATGTTGTATGTATGTTGTATGTATGTTTGTGTTTTTATTTTTACATTCAACACATTAGCCAGATGAAGGGACTACTGTCCCATCATTGGCTAATGTATCAATCACTGTCATTGTAGAAGGCATAGCCCGATGGGACTGGTAGTCACATCGGACGATACCTGCACACAGACACAGAGACCCCCGAGAGGCCTGTACAGACTCCCCATGGTCCCGCACAGACCCCGCCCTCACACACAGATGCGCAGTCTCCACCCACACTCCACCCACACTCTTCCCCCCTCCAGAACTGGATGTGCAAAGGAAAGAAAGGGTTTATTTTCATTCCGATATTTGTGTCCCATTGACTTGCATTGGTTTCCGGTATCGGTATCGGCGATACCCGATATTTTTGGGGTACCGATCCGATCCAATCAGATACGATATTTCCCAATATCGGAAGGTATCGCTCAACATTATTAGTTAGTTGCTGGCTGAGCTTTGCTCAGGTAGTTGGTCCTTGACGGGTTGGATCCTGTCAGAGATCGAGACAGAAGGACTCGGAGCTGTGCCTGCCATAAATGCGGCAGCTTCTAGAAAGAGACACTGAAAGTGAACTGTATTGCAGCAAACGTGCAAAGAACTCGTAGCAATGGAGTGGATATCAGAGGAGTTCTGCCCTACTCAGGCTGCCTTCTTCTGAGGCACAGGATCCCGGTAGCCGGAACACCGAGGGAGCAATGACACTTTATGCCTTGCTCCAGAGACCGGCAGGAAAGCTAATTTCACGTTACCTGTCTGCCCCTACACCCAGGAGGCAAGGTGGCATCCCTTAGAGGCTGGGGCATGATAGAGTCCCTGTAAAACTCCTCAAGCCACCAGTCATACGGGTTTGTCCTATCCATATGGGGGACAGAGAGAGACATTAACATTTACAAAAGTTGTGAGGACCTTATGAGAAGATTACCAGTAAGGGACTACAACACTTCGGTGCTAGAGGAAGGCTACTTATTTCTACCTGGACAAGAGGACTCTGGATTTGCCTTCAAACCGGCCGGACTCTGCCTGCCCTGTGGTCTGGTGCCCTGGACTGTGGATGCTGAAGCCTTCAGTAAAAGGTAAAGAGACTGCAACCTTGTGTCCTTGTTCTTCACTGCACCTCTCACCATCCACCATCTACACACCGCGAAGCTCTGGGGACATACTTTACCTGTGGGAAGGTGTACCATCTAGCTGCCATTACATCACCCCAGCGGACCCCTTAAAGCAGTGTCGGTCACCCTGACCGAATATGACAGGTGGCTTCATGAACATATCCCTTTAAAGACCTTTCCCTTTTACAACGGACATCCCAAGGGCCACGGACTGGGTCAGCCACCGTGACATCCCCCTGTGAACCGAAAGACCCGGTACTGAGTACCCCATGCCCCATGGGAGCGATCCATCTTTTGGCTTCATGAACAGGATCTACTAAAGCCTGAAAAATCGGGTCATGTGCGACGAGAGACTGTGCCAGAATTGTGCTTAATGTGATTTATGCTGAAAGACTGTGTGACTAATGAACTGTGATTTGCCGACAAAAATTGACGTCACTTTTGTTGCTAAACTGACTTGAATCTTGATGCGATTGATTATTTGCACTACCTCATTGAGTTGTTTGAACCCATAAAGGGTTCAATGTTTAATTGTTGCACTTTACTATAAAGTTAATATAATACAGGGTTAATATAGCAGATAAAGTTAAAAATTTGAGCCCAGATAGAATTGTGGTTTACATAGTCAATAGTATGTAGCTGAGAATATAGAGCACTTTGAATAAAATTAAGATTGAGCTAGATGATAGAAAATGTTTAATGATGTACTTTGGAATAAACTGAAGGAAAATGCAGTGAGCCCGTGGGGGTTGATAGACTGGCCTGCACCTGAACAGAGAAAATGATTGTTTTGCACTTAATAGATAGCATACCTGTAAGGGTACTTGTGTTTCATAGCTAGTTTATAGCTATAGTGTTTCATGACTAAGTCACGCGCACAATGTAAATATGTTTGGTTATGCAACGTTCAAGTGTCCTCACCTCCCATAAAGGGAGGCATAAGTTACATTAACATGTTATGCAGCATTTCAAAAACGTGTATGTCTTTTTACTAATGTATTGTTGTTTTCTTTTCCCAGTCCGGGAGTACTGGATTTAAAGGGAAGGGGGGGGGGTTCAGCGCCCCCGGGTCCTGGTCGTTGCAGTAATATCATTCTCCTCTAGGGGGTGGTGTTATGTTTGGAGGTAAAGAAAGACAACTGAATCCAGGTATCAGAAACATGAAACACATTTCGCACTCCAGGCCGCCAGGGGGAGCTCTGCTCCTATTTATTAGGCCACTCTTCACACTTAGGTAAAACTGGTTGCCTGGGGAGAAAGTTAGTTAGTTGCTGGCTGAGCTTCGCTCAGGTAGTTGGTCCCTGACAGGGGTGGGATCATGTCGTGACAGAAGGACACGGAGCTGTGCCTGCCTTAAGTGCGGCAGCTTCTAGAAAGAGACACTGAAAGGGAACTGTATCGCAGCGAGTGTGCAAAGAAGTTGTAGCAAAGGAGTGGATATCAGAGGAGTTCTGCCCTACACAGGCTGCCTCTTTCTGAGGCGCAGGATCTCGGTAGCCGGAACACCGAGGGAGCAACGACCCTTTAGGCCTTGCTCCAGAGACTGGCAGGACAGCTAATTTCACGCTACCTGTCCGCCCCTACACCCAGTAGTATGTTGTATGTATGTTGTATATATGTATGTAATATGTATGTTTTATGTATATACAGTGGGGCAAAAAAGTATTTAGTCAGTCAGCAATAGTGCAAGTTCCACCACTTAAAAAGATGAGAGGCGTCTGTAATTTACATCATAGGTAGACCTCAACTATGGGAGACAAACTGAGAAAAAAAAATCCAGAAAATCACATTGTCTGTTTTTTTTATCATTTTTTTTGCATATTATGGTGGAAAATAAGTATTTGGTCAGAAACAAACAATCAAGATTTCTGGCTCTCACAGACCTGTAACTTCTTCTTTAAGAGTCTCCTCTTTCCTCCACTCATTACCTGTAGTAATGGCACCTGTTTACACTTGTTATCAGTATAAAAAGACACCTGTGCACACCCTCAAACAGTCTGACTCCAAACTCCACTATGGTAAAGACCAAAGAGCTGTCAAAGGACACCAGAAACAAAATTGTAGCCCTGCACCAGGCTGGGAAGACTGAATCTGCAATAGCCAATCAGCTTGGAGTGAAGAAATCAACAGTGGGAGCAATAATTAGAAAATGGAAGACATACAAGACCACTGATAATCTCCCTCGATCTGGGGCTCCATGCAAAATCCCACCCCGTGGGGTCAGAATGATCACAAGAACGGTGAGCAAAAATCCCAGAACCACGCGGGGGGACCTAGTGAATGAACTGCAGAGAGCTGGGACCAATGTAACAAGGCCTACCATAAGTAACACACTACGCCACCATGGACTCAGATCCTGCAGTGCCAGACGTGTCTCACTGCTTAAGCCAGTACATGTCCGGGCCCGTCTGAAGTTTGCTAGAGAGCATTTGGATGATCCAGAGGAGTTTTGGGAGAATGTCCTATGGTCTGATGAAACCAAACTGGAACTGTTTGGTAGAAACACAACTTGTCGTGTTTGGAGGAAAAAGAATACTGAGTTGCATCCATCAAACACCATACCTACTGTAAAGCATGGTGGTGGAAACATCATGCTTTGGGGCTGTTTCTCTGCAAAGGGGCCAGGACGACTGATCCGGGTACATGAAAGAATGAATGGGGCCATGTATCGTGAGATTTTGAGTGCAAACCTCCTTCCATCAGCAAGGGCATTGAAGATCAAACGTGGCTGGGTCTTTCAACATGACAATGATCCAAAGCACACCGCCAGGGCAACGAAGGAGTGGCTTCGTAAGAAGCATTTCAAGGTCCTGGACTGGCCTAGCCAGTCTCCAGATCTCAACCCTATAGAAAACCTTTGGAGGGAGTTGAAAGTCCGTGATGCCAAGCGAAAAGCCAAAAACATCACTGCTCTAGAGGAGATCTGCATGGAGGAATGGGCCAACATACCAACAACAGTGTGTGGCAACCTTGTGAAGACTTACAGAAAACGTTTGACCTCTGTCATTGCCAACAAAGGATATATTATAAAGTATTGAGATGAAATTTTGTTTCTGACCAAATACTTATTTTCCACCATAATATGCAAATAAATTGTTAAAAAAACAGACAATGTGATTTTCTGGATTTTTTTTTCTCAGTTTGTCTCCCATAGTTGAGGTCTACCTATGATGTAAATTACAGACGCCTCTCATCTTTTTAAGTGGTGGAACTTGCACTATTGCTGACTGACTAAATACTTTTTTGCCCCACTGTATGTAGTATGTATGTAGTATGTTGTATGTATGTAGTATGTATGTAGAATGTTGTATGTGTGTTGTATGTTTGTGTTTTGTTTTGTTTTACATTCAACACATTAGCCGGATGATGGGACTACTACTGTCTAATGTGTCAATCACTGTCATTGTAGCAGGCATAGTCCTATAGGACTTGTAATCACATCTGATGATGCCTGCACATGCACACAGACACAGAGACCCCGAGAGGCCCGTACAGACCCCCAGCAGGCCCGCACAGACCCCCAACAGCCCGCACAGACCCCCCGAGAGGCCCATACAGACCCCCGGCAGGCCAGCACAGTCCCCCGGCAGCCTGCACAGACCCTCAGCAGGCCTGCACAGACTCCAAGCAGCCCACACAGACCCCTGAGTGGCCCGTACAGACCCTCGGCAGGCCAGCACAGACCCCCGGCAGCCCGCACAGACCCCCGAGAGGCCCGTACAGACCCCCGGCAGGCCCACACAGACTCCCCATGGTCCCGTACAGACCCCGCCCGCACACACAGACACGGTCTCCACCCACGCTCCGCCCACACTCTTCCCCCCTCTGGAACTGGATGTGCAAAGGAAAGAAAGGGTTTATTTTCATTCCGATATTTGTGTCCCATTGACTTGCATGGGTTTCCAGTATCGGTATCGGCGATACCCGATATTTTTTGGGTACCGGTCCGATCCAATCCGATCTGATCTGATATTTCCCGATATCGGAAGGTATCGCTCAACACTATTAGTTAGTTGCTGGCTGAGCTTCACTCAGGTAGTTGGTCCCTGACAGGGGTGGGATTCTGTCAGAGATTGAGACAGAAGGACACGGAGCTGTGCCTGCCATAAGTGTGGAAGCTTCTAGAAAGAGACAC
The DNA here is from genome assembly GCF_032444005.1 of Ranitomeya imitator. Lineage (NCBI taxonomy): Eukaryota > Metazoa > Chordata > Amphibia > Anura > Dendrobatidae > Ranitomeya > Ranitomeya imitator. The sequence goes on along the minus strand of NC_091285.1, from coordinate 472,864,926 downwards.
TGAAAGGGAACTGTATTGCAGTGAGCGTGCAAAGAAGTCATAGCAAACAAGTGGATATCAGAGGAGTTCTGCCCAACACAGGCTGCCTCCTTCTGAGGCGCAAGATCCCAGTAGCCAGAACATCGAGGGAGCAACAACCCTTTATGCCTTGCTCCAGAGACCGGCAGGACAGCTAATTTCATGTTACCTATCCGCCCCTACACCGAGGAGGCAAGGTGGCACCCCTTAGAGGCTGGGGCATGATAGAGTCTTTGTAAAATGCCTCAAGCCACCGGTCATATGGGTTTGTCCTATCCATCTGGGGACAGAGAGAGAGACATAACTTCTACAACAGTTGTGAGGACCTTATGAGAAGCTTAGCAGTAAGGGACTACAAAACTACGGCGCTAGCGGAAGACTACTTATTTTTACCTGGACAAGGGGACTCTGGATTTGCCTCCAAACTGGCCGGACTCTGCCTGCCCTGTGGTCTTGTGCCCTGGACTGTGGATGCTGAAGCCTTCAGTAAAAGGTAAAGAGACTGCAACCTTGTGTCCTCGTTCTTCACTGCACCTCTCACCATCCACCATCCACACACCTGGAAGCCCTGGGGACACACTGCCATAACATCACCCAAGCGGACCCCTTAAAGCAACGTCTGTCACCGTGACCGAATACCACTGAATACCACTGGTGGCGTCATGAACATATCCCTTTAAAGACCTTTCCCTTTTACAACAGATGTCCCAAGGGCCACGGACCGGGTCAGCCACTGTGACATCCCCCTGTGAACCGAAGGACCCGGTACTGAGTACCCCATGCCCACGGGGGTGCTCCAATCGCACTTTGATTTATATTTAATTTAGTGCAATCCACCAACCCTAACAATAGGTTGAATGCAAATAACATTTAAGTCAAATTTTGTGAATTCTACAGGTCCCATTGAATTCAACAATGTGGGATTCAACTTACAGTATGTGTATCAGCCTTAAATCATCATCACTATTTTACACATCGTAGTAGATTGACAGACTCTCTGCCTTTCTCTTTCTGTGTCTCTTTCTCCTTCCTCCCTGTCCCGCTATTGAATTCACTCCCTCTGCCGTCTGCTAAGAGTAAGGTTACACAGCTCTTTTTATCATAGGTAAACTTCAACTGTGAAAGACATTTTTAGGGGTCGAGTTCCTGCCTCTGCACAGGGGGAATCTCGAGCCATCTCTGCTGCGGTCTCCCATTCTTCTCCTGCCGCAGTGGAGCCTGCTCAGCGGAGGCGTCGGTCCCAGCGTCATGCTCAGTCTTACACTGTGCGAAGGGTTAATGTTGTCCTTCCAGCTTCTGCCATTGTAGCCAGTACTGGTCAGCAGCGAGCAGACGTTTTTGGGACTAAGTCCTACCTTTCCCCTTCTGAGCATGCCTAGGGTAAGATCTCTCATTGGAGATCAAGGCTCACATGCTCAGATACTACAGCAAATCCTAGTGGTCCTCTAGGAAGGTCCTGAAGGTGTTAAACGCCTGTGGCAGCCTCTCATTGGTCCTTCTAGGAAGGTCCTGTACTTGCTGCAGCTATAAGAGGTGCGCATGACCGCACGGCCATGCGCCAGTATCAATTTATGTATGAGCTCAGCGCCAGTGTGGCCATGTTTGTATGCTGTCAGGGACCAGGCTGAAATAAGCCCCTAGTATGCTGGCACCTCCGGCGAGGAGTTTCGTGTGTGTGTATTCAGGGACCCGGCTGAAATAAGCCCCTAGAATGCTGGCACCTCTGGCGAGGAGTTTCATGTTTGCATTTGACTGCATGACCACCATCTGCTCTACTAAGTAGCTGTGTTCCTCTGTGAACCAAAAAGGGCACAGCATTATCTTTGCGAACAGACTCTGTGAAGTAACAGAGTCTGTTTATACTACTATATTGTACTGCCATATCTAGCAGCAGGTGCTTTCCTGCACGGTGGATCCTGGGTTGCAAATGCACCAACTTCTTCTAATAAATATATATTCGGTGCGTTCCGCCAACACTAACAGACATAATCTTAAAAAAAATCCAGAAAATCATATTGTATGATTTTTACATAATTAATTTTCATTTTGTTGCATGAAATAAATATTTGATACCATAGAAAAACAGAACTTAATATTTGGTACAGAAACATTTATTTGCAATTAGAAAGGTCAGATATTTCCTGTAGCTCTTGACTAAGGCTGCACACACTACAGCAGGGATTTTGGCCCACTCCTCCATACAGATCTTCTCCAGATTTGTCAGGTTTTGGGGCTGTCGCTGGGCAACATTGAGCTTCAGCAATCTCCAAAGACTTTCTATTGAGTTCTGGTCTGGAGACTGACTAGGCCACTTCAGGACTTTAAAAAGCTTCTTACGGAACCACTCCTTAGTTGCCCTGCTGTGTGTTTCAAGTCATTGTCACACTGTAAGACTCAGTCACAACCCATCTTCAATGCCCTTACTGAGGGAAGGCAGTTCTTGGCCAAAATCTTGTGATACAAGATCAAATTTTTCCTTGTTTCAATACGATGCAGTTGTCCTCTTCCCATTGCAGAAAAGCACCCTGAAGTATGATGTTTCCCCCACCAAGCTTCACAGTTGGACAGTGTTCTTGGGGTTGTACTCATCCTTCTTACTTCAAACACGGCGAGTGTAGTTGATACCAAAAATTTTTACTTTGGTCTCATCTGACCACATGACCTTCTGCAATGCCTCCTCTGAATCGTCCAGATGGTTATTGCTAAACATCAAACAGGCTTGGACATGTGCTGGCATGAGCAAGGGGACATTGTGTGCCCCACAGAATTTTAACCCATGACAGCGTAGTGGGCCACTAATGGTAATGTTTGAGCTCTCCAGGTTATTGGCTAGGTCCTCCGATGTAATTTTGGGCTGATTGCTGACTTTTTTCAGAATCATCCTTACCCCACAAAGCAATCTTTTGTATGGAGCCCCAGACCAAGGAAGACAGTCATCTTGTGTTTGTTCCATTTTCTAATAATAGTTAACAGTTGTTGCCTTCTCACCAAGCTGCTTGCCTATTGTGCTGTAACCCATCCCAGCCTTGTGCAGGTCTACAATTTTGTCCCTGGTGTCCTTAGACAGCTTTTTGGTATTGGTCATGGTGCAAAGGTTGGAGAATGATTGAGTGAGTGTGTGGACAGGTGTCTTTTATGCAGGTAACATGCTCAAACAGGAGGTGCAATTAATACAGGTAATGAGCGCAGAGTAGGAGGACTTCTTAAAGAAAAAGTAACAGGTCTGTGAGAGCCAGAATTCTTGCTGGTTGGTAGGTAATCAAATACTTATTTCATGCAATAAAATTCAATTTAATTATTTAAAAATCATACAATAGGAATTTCTGCTTTTTGATTTTAGATTCTCTCTCTCATAGTTGAAGTGTAGCTATGATAGAAATTGCAGACCTCTCCATTCTTTGCAGGTGGGAAAACTTGAAAATTGTCAATATATAAAATACTTGTTTTCCCCACTGTAGCCATATGCCAGAACTGTGCCCAACTCTCTTGTATCTCACTTCCATCTTATAGATGACACATTAAAACAAGCAGCTACACTACTAGGCAACATCACATTGTTACACTCTTCATCTTAGCACAAGTAAAGCACCTTATAAGTATAAATTAGCCACCTATTAAATTTTTAGAAAAAGTGATCTGTTCTTGTCGAATTTGAAAAGGTTCAAACTCTAGTATACACAAATCCTAAAAGAAGGTACCTGCAACAGGAAATTGTATTGATGTAGCATGTATGGATGTAAAATTTGATTAATCTGTGGCCTCCCTGCTAACTCTCTTGCACCTCTCCAGTCTGTCCTCAACTCTGCTGCCCGGCTAATCCACCTGTCTCCTCGCTACTCCCCTGCTTTTCCCCTCTGCAAATCCCTCCACTGGCTCCCAGTTCCCCAACGAATCCAGTTCAAACTACTAACACTGATCTCCAAAGCCATCCACAACCTGTCCCCTCCCTATATCTCTGAACTAATCTCCCAATATCTTCCCTCACATAATCTTCGATCCTCCCAAGACCTCTTACTCTCTTCCACACTTACTCGTTCCTCACACAACCGTCTCCTAGATTTCTCCCGAATATCCCCCATCCTCTGGAACTCCACGCCTCAACACATCTGATTATCCAACACCCTTGGATCCTTCAGATGGAACCTGAAAACCCATCTCTTCAGGAAAGCCTACAGCCTGCAATAACCATTCTGCCGCGTCACCAACCGCCGGAGCTGCCGCCTCACCACCTCCAGAGCTGCCACTCCCCCGACCTTCTGTCTCCTCCCCATTATCCCATAGAATGCAATTCCACAAGGACAGGGTCCTGTCCCCTCTACACCAGTCTGTCATTGTAAATTTATTTATTGTAAACATTATCTGTAACCCCTTTTCTCATGTAAAGCACCATGGAATTAATGGCGCTATATAAATAAACAATAATAATTAAACTCATGTGCAAAAAAAAGTTGTTTTTGACACACACACACACACACACATTGTGCGGTACACGGTTGCAGTTAAATGTCTGGAATTTTGGGAATTTTCTTTTTAAAGGGCAATTCCCGCTCCCATACTTAAAAAAAAGGATTGAACAAAAAATTAATACAGTTTGTTCTAACAAGCAAACACCCTATCTCTAACACTCATTTGACATCTCTTTTTATGTAAAAAAAAAATTGTTTCGGCTTGCTGTGACTTTCTACTGCATGAAGAATTAAGGAAAAATGTGCAATTAAAACCATATCACTGATCAGTCACACTTAGGGTACCGTCACACATAACGATATCGTTGCTTTTTGTGACGTAGCAACGATATCATTAACTAAATCGTTATGTGTGACAGCGACCAACGATCAGGCCCCTGCTGGGAGATCGTTGGTCGCTGGGGAAAGTCCAGCACTTTATTTTGTCGCTGGATCTCCCGCTGACATCGCTGAATCGGCGTGTGTGATGCCGATTCAGCGATGTCGTCACTGGTAACCAGGGTTAACATCGGGTTACTAAGCGCAGGGCCGCGCTTAGTAACCCGATGTTTACCCTGGTTACCGTTGTAAATGTAAAAAAACAAACACTACATACTTACATTCCCGGTGTCTAGTCAGGTCCCTCGCCTTCAGCTTCCCGCACTGACTGGTGAGCGCCAGTCAGCCATAAAGCAGAGCACAACGGTGACGTCACCGCTGTACTTTACGGCCGGCGATCAGTCAGTGCTGGAAGCTGAAGGCGAGGGACCTGACCAGACACCGGGAATGTAAGTATGTAGTGTTTGTTTTTTTACATTTACAACGGTAACCAGGGTAAACATCGTGTTACTAAGCGCGGCCCTGCGCTTAGTAACCCGATGTTTACCCTGGTTACCCGGGGACTTCGGGATCGTTGGTCGCTGGAGAGCTGTCTGTGTGACAGCTCTCCAGCGACCAAACAGCGACGCTGCATCGTTGTCGGTATCGCTGCAGCGTCGCTTAGTGTGACGGTACCTTTAGTCTAGCACTACTGCTTTTCACCTCTTCTATCTCTAACTTCCTCTATCAATTAAATCTCTGTATTATTCGCCTACTACCATACTCATCTTCTTCACTGCTGCAGTTATATAACACATTATTGTCTTTTGTACCATCACATTAATGTGCCCCCTGATGAAGGCTGGTCCTGAAACATCAGGGCAGACACTCAGTCACTTTGGAGCACCTGTATTCACTGGCATCTGTTTAAGGTAATATACCATCTAACATCCTGTTCATGTTTGGTAATTGTTGTTTATGCACATATGGTTTATTGATGCCATAGTACTTGTTTTAATTGCATGGTTACATATAATGATATATACTATTATTATATAGCATCTTGTTGAGTATATTGTTATAAAAATATATGCAATAGCTCCAATCCTGTTCGCCCCATGCACACTTGCTCTACATGTATGTATGTCTCCTGCTTCCCCTGCCTGTACAATATATTGCCTAATAAAGATTTGTTATATTTTATTAATATTATATGGTACTTCTTGATAGATGTTTTGTTTTCCTTTTTTGTCCAATGTTTCTCTATCTTTATTGCTGATTTGTGATAGCTGATTTTCTTTCACTTTCCTAACTCCCTGTAAAACGGCTGCTGTATTCCTTGCCTCAGCTTTTATACAGACTAAGATAGTCCCTATTGAATGGCTGTACTAAACAAAAGTTTTATTACTTTTTCACTGGATGTGCTAAATTGCGTTTTTATTTTGATTCTACATTGGAGAGCAAGTGCTGGATCTTTTGCTTGTTCCCTTTTATTCAAGTTCCCTATTTATGCTTAACAACTCAATTACTCCAATTGATATTTATTGCAATTCAGGTATAGACTTTTATAACTCCCTGAAATTTCCAATATAAGAATGTTTGACATTTGTATGCTGTCAATGTGAAATGAAAAAGAGTCTTATAGCGGACACTACTCTACTCTTTAGATGCTTTACTCTATTTATTTAATAAATGCAACCCAACACTGCATAGGGGGCAATGATTTGTATTCTGTAAGACAAGGTTGGAAAGAGCATGCCTACATACTAGATACTATTTGTTGGTAATCAATTCTATCCCATTTAGACCATAACCCAATTGATTATTCTATTTCTCCAGTGAGCTTCCTAAGTAACTTAGCTCATCAGGGTGTTAGCGGCAGGTCTCTGTATATCAGCATGTTCAAAGATCCGCCGCTTGCAATTTTTGTTAGCACAACCAATGTAGATCAATGCTTGTTTAACAAATGAGATTCTAGTTTGACTTAATTAATTCCCTACCATGAACTTGTATGATTGCTTATGCAAATTTATTGATGAGAGAAATCAGCACTAGACACCTATTATGTATATTTATTACCCACACTTAGCATTTGTAATGCAAATCAAAATGGTTATTGCAGTAAGTGGTTTCACTTTAAATGGCATACCTCTGAATTTACAAAGGTGAACCTTACAGTGGGGTCAGTGTGTCATTAGTGGGAACAGATTGAAACATGCAATTTGCTGTGTTAACAATAATTGAGTGCAGATGCTTCATAGAACCCCTAAATGTAGCTATATATATCCATAGTCGTTCATAACGATATACAGAAAGTATTTGCTGCAGAAATGCCTAAACCTGCAATGCAGAGCTCATTATGGTTATGTATTGTCATGGGCGTGATTATAATTCTTACAAAATCAAATGCATTATATTAAATAACAAACTTAGGAAGATTACATAATGTCAAAAGAAGGAAATGATAATCACTAGATTTATTTTACTGAATATTTGCAAATGTTGTTCAAATATAATTTGACTACACAAATTAATTAAATAAATTATTTCTAAAGTATATGCTACCTGCTATTATAGTATCAAAATTTCCAGCTTCATTTTAGTGACTGACATTAGTCACAACCATCACAATTACCTCCATACAGCAATCAATATAAATCAGGAGGACAAATGGAAGTTCATAAAAAAGTATAAACATAATTTTATTGAAACAAAAATATCACATATAGACACGCACAGCCATCACATAATGACAGTGCAAACATAGACACATAAAAGTGTAAGACACCAGAAATAGGTCTACTGCAGGCTAATAGTATGTATATCACCACATAAAAATAATATGGGAAGGGTACAGGCAAGAGAAAGTCCCCACAATCAAATCCCAATAATGGAAGGTCATAGAGTGCAACATAAGTATGATGTATGAATAACCGAGGGATCACACCCACAATACATGCCTGAAATCAGACATAATAGAGAGGGTGGAGGGGAAAAGGACACACCGTACTGCAGATAGACCGCTAATACACGCCCCGACGCGCGTTTCGCCTCGCTTTCTCAAGGGGTAGTATGCTGTATTAGTGCCTAGCAAGCATTAAATAGTGCATAAATCAATTAAAAACCAGCTGTCCGATTTCCTAATGAGGCCGTGATGATCCGGCGCATGCGCGCGTCGCCCCCCAAGTCCGACCGCCCCCACCCCCGGACATATCCAGCTACGGGAGCCAGGCGGGCACCGACAGGTCCCGCCCGCGCCCGCCGCAGGAAGTCGCCGGAGGAGGGAGGACGGAGCTACGGTGGAGGCGCGCGCACGCGCACCACAGCGAGAGACCAGTGGAGCGAGTAACGCCCACTGTGTCAGAAGCAGCCAAACAACACTGCTTACGTCAATATGGAGGCGTAACCCCATGTTACAGAAGTACGATTCATAGCATTGAGCAATCCATGCCCATAATATATCTTCATATGAATCGTGGATAAGTGCACAGGCAGGTTAGAAAACGTCCTCTCATATATATCACAGGTGTGTAGAAAAGTCCCACGGCTCTTGTGAACGGCCACATGTAGATCGATATCCTCATTATATTTTTAAGTAAATGCCATTGGCTGAGTACATATTGCCAGGTCAAAGGAGAATACCAATCATCGGAAGGATAATATTAAAAAGACCTAAATATGAATATAAGACAAAAAAGCATTAAAACAACATAAAAAGCAGGGGAAGAGAACACAGAGAGACATGGAGATGAAAGAAAAAATATATATACATATTTAAACCAAGAACCATTTTATGTCATATAACAATTTATAAATAAGGACCAAAATTAAGGGCTTCATTTAGCCCAGCCGGTTTAACAGTCCCAAGTGTGACTATCCACATGAGTTCCCTTTGTGCCAGCAGTTTTTTGACATTACCACCCCTAATGCCTGTGTGTATAACATCAATGCCTCTGACCCTAAATTCTTTGGGGTCACAATTGTGTACTAGTCGGAAATGCATAGGAATGGTTTTTAGGGTTGATACAGCCTCTACTGTTCTGGCCGCACAGATGTCCCTAACGTGTTCCCGAATTCGTGTCCTTAATTCGCGCGACGTAAGCCCCATATATATGAGGGAACACGCGCATGTAGCATAGTACACTACATTCCTGGTACCACAGGAGATGTATTCTTTAATATCAAATATTTTATGATCCACAGAACAAAAAGTGGAAGTTTGGTACGTATTTGCACATGCCACACAGTGACCACATTTGAAAAAACCCTTTTTAGGCTGTGTATTACCTAAGAAATTAGGGGTCGGAGCTATATAGTGGCTTTTAATAAGCAAATCGCTTAGATTTTTAGAGAGACGAGGGGTCATGAGGGGTCTGTCGGTGAGGAAGGGTCTCAGGGAGGGCTCGGCACTGAGAATAGGCCAATACTTAGTCAAAATGTGACGCATATTGTCCCACTCGTGGTTAAAAACTGAAATGAACCGTATGTTTTCATCCTTTTTGTCTCTTTTCCTTTTGTGAACCAATAATGAGTCTCGAGATACCGACTTTGCTCTGTTATAGCCGTTTTTAATACATCTTTGGCTGTAACCGCGTTGTTGAAAGCGTCTTTTCAAATCCAGGGCTTGATTTTCTAATTTTTGGTCTGTAGAGCAGATCCGCCTCACCCTTAGAAACTGTCCAACCGGGACGGCCCTAACTGTGGAATGGCTATGTGCAGTAGTGGCATGTATTAATGAATTGACTGATGTCTCCTTACGGAAAACATCCGTCTGGATGGTGGAAGATGAATCCACCTCCAGACTGATGTCCAAAATGTCAATTTTAACTGCATCATATCTTTATGTCAATTTTAGTATTGAAATTATTGTCATTGAGCATAGCCATAAACTCATCCAGCTGCTGCACTGTGCCCCGCCACAAAAATAAAACATCATCAATATAGCGTAACCAGCACAGCACATGGTCGGCGGCCCCTGCCCCCGAAACGCCAAACACCAACCTCTCCCAGAAACCCAGGAAAAGGTTGGCGTACGCGGGGGCACAGGCCGCACCCATGGCCGCGCCACGCTTCTGATGATAAAACTGGTTTTTAAAAGTAAAAAAATTATGTGTGAGGGCAAAGCGCAGCAGTTCCAGGATGAGCTCACACAGTGGGCCGTCCAGGTTGGAGGCCTCCAGGAAGAAGCGGACCGCTCGGATCCCATCCTCGTGACTGATACACGTGTACAACGTCTCTACGTCCGCAGTCACGAGGATAGTTTCCCTGTCCACAAGGAGGCCGTCAACCCTAGCAAGGACATCCGTTGTATCCTTCACATGCGAAGGCAGTGTTTCTACAATAGGTTTTAGGTAGAAGTCGATAAATTTACATATGGGGTCACAAAGACCATCTATTCCGGACACAATAGGACGTCCCGGTGGGTTGACGGCGTCCTTGTGGACTTTAGGGAGCAGATAGAGCGTCGGCACCTTTGGAAACTGCACTGTAAGTCCATCAAGGACCTTTTTGTTGATGACACCTAAATCAAAAGCTTTAGTAAGAATTTTTTGGAGCTGTGCGGAGAAAGACACCACCGGGTTATAGCCTAATTTTGTATATACCTGATTATCACGTAGTTGTTTAAATGCCTCTCGTTCATATTTAATGATTGGCCAGACCACGATGTTCCCCCCCTTGTCGGCCGCCTTAAATACCACGTCATCAAAGGACTGTAATTGGCGTATGGCTTCCCTCTGTTTGCTAGTTAAATTGTCATAGCGGCGGCGTGAGGATAACGTTTTTAATTCATTTGAGACCAACTTGGTAAATATCTCTACCGCTGGGCAGAGTGACAAGGGAGGGAACCTCGTGGACCTGGGAAGAATGGCACTAGGAAACCCACCTCCATCATCTGGATTTTGCTCATCGAGAAGTTCTTCCAAAATATATATGGTGTCTCTCTTCGCAGGGCTCCAACCATCCAAGTCGTTGGTACCTCTACAGTGCAGTTTCTTTAAGACCAATTTACGTGAGAAGAGATGAAGGTCCTTCAGTGCTGTAAAATAGTTAAAACCATTAGTGGGAGAAAAAGAAAGGCCCTTACTCAGTACCTCAATTTGATTATCAGTTAGTAAATGGTCAGATAAATTAATTACCTGCAGACCTCCCTGAGACTTATTCCCCACCGATGTCCCCTCTGCTCCCTTCTTAGCATTTTGTCTGGTGTGCATTTTCCTACTGGTTCCACTAGCTGTGGGTACGTCATTAGGAGATACAGGTCAATTTATAGTTGTAGTCTGCTGTGTCACTCCCCTCATTGATTTCACTGAGGCAGACCGGGATCGTGATCGGGATTCGTTTCTATAGAATGAACGTGACCTTTCACCTGGGTTTCTCCACTTGTACATTTTATTCTGATTTTTATCATTAATATCCCGTTGGAATTTTTTAGATTTCATTAGCTGTATTTCCTCAGCTCATTTCTGTGTCTCCTCCTGTATCTCAACGTTAAACTTTATAAGGGCCTCAACCGGCATGTCCTTTTTTATATTGCTTTGTAGCTCCTCCATTTCTTTTTCAATATTCTGGAGGGATTCAGCATTCATTTCTTTTAGTATCTGCATAAAGCCAGATGAACAGATATTTGCGTAGTTTTCCCATTTTTCCCGTATATCTAAACTTTCAACTGGAAATGAGGGGAAAACTTGAACCCGTAATCCTCTTGGGATAAGCCCCTTCTGCAGATATTTTTCTAAATATGCATGGTTCCACCATATTTTTGTCCTTTTACGTGTAAGATCCTTAAATTTACTTGTCATCTCTAGGGTTGAGCGAAACGGGTCGTTCATTTTCAAAAGTCGCCGACTTTTGGCAAAGTCGGGTTTCATGAAACCCGATCCGACCCCTGTGTGGGGTCGGCCATGCGGTACGCGACTTTCGCGCCAAAGTCGAGTTTCAATGACGCGAAAAGCGCCATTTCTCAGCCAATGAAGGTAAACGCAGAGTGTGGGCAGCGTGATGACATAGGTCCTGGTCCCCACCATCTTAGAGAAGGGCATTGCAGTGATTGGCTTGCTGTCCGCGGCGTCACAGGGGCTATAAAGGGGCGTTCCCGCCGACCGCCATGTTACTGCTGCTGATCTGAGCTTAGGGAGAGGTTGCTGCCGCTTCGTCAGAAGCAGGGATAGCGTTAGGCAGGGTCCATTAACCACCAAACCGCTTGTGCTGTAGCGATTTCCACAGCCCAACACCACCTTCGGTGTGCAGGGACAGTGGAAGCTGTATTGCTGTGTGTACGCCGCTGTGCAAACCAACTGCTTTTTTCAAAGCACAAATCCTCTTGTTCCTTCCTTTCTGCACAGCTATCTTGTTTGTTTGTCCACACTTTTTATTTAATTTGTGCATCAGTCCACTCCTTATTGCTGCCTGCCATACCTGGCTGAGATTACTGCAGGGAGATAGTAATTGAAGGACAGTTCCTTTTTTTTTTTTTTTTGTGGGAGATTAAGATTGGCATTTCTGCTAGAGTGCCATCCCTGTCTGTGTCATCTCTCACTCAGTGGGCCATAGAAAGCCTATTTATTTTTTTGCTTGATTTGGGTTCTAAAATCTACCTGAAAAAAATCACTACATCAATCAGTGGGAGATAAATATTGGCCTCTGGGCTTGTGTGCCACTCCTGACTCCTGTGTGCGTCATCTCTCACTCAGTGGGCCCTAGAAAGCCTATTTTTTGTTTTATTTGTTTTCTAAATTCTCCCTGAAAAAATCATTTTATTTTATTTGGTTTCTAAATTATTCCTGAAAAAATCATTTTTTTTGTATTTTTTTTTCTAAAGTCTCCCTGAAAAAAAAAAAAAAAATCAAATCAGTGGGAGATTAATATTGCCCTTTCTGCTTGTGTGCCAGTCTTGACTCCTGGGTGTGCCATCTCTCTCTCTCTCCAATTGTGGGCCAGAAAAAGCCTATTAATTTTTTTGCTTGATTTGGGTTCCAAAATCTACCTGAAAAAATCACTAAATCAATCAGTGGGAGATAAATATTGGCCTCTGGGCTTGTGTGCCACTCCTGACTCCTGTGTGCGTCCTCTCTCACTCAGTGGGCCCTACAAAGCCTATTTTTTTTAATTTGTTTTCTAAATTCTCCCTGAAACAATCATTTTATTTTATTTTGTTTCTAAATTCTTCCTGAAAAATTCATTTTTTTGTATTTTTTTTTTCTAAAGTCTCCCTGAAAAAAAAAAAAAATCAAATCAGTGGGAGATTAATATTGCCCTTTCTGCTTGTGTGCCAGTCTTGACTCCTGGGTGTGCCATCTCTCTCTCTCTCCAATTGTGGGCCATAGAAAGCCTATTAATTTTTTTGCTTGATTTGGGTTCCAAAATCTACCTGAAAAAATCACTAAATCAATCAGTGGGAGATAAATATTGGCCTCTGGGCTTGTGTGCCACTCCTGACTCCTGTGTGCGTCCTCTCTCACTCAGTGGGCCCTACAAAGCCTATTTTTTTTTATTTGTTTTCTAAATTCTCCCTGAAACAATCATTTTATTTTATTTTGTTTCTAAATTCTTCCTGAAAAATTCATTTTTTTGTATTTTTTTTTTCTAAAGTCTCCCTGAAAAAAAAAAAAAATCAAATCAGTGGGAGATTAATATTGCCCTTTCTGCTTGTGTGCCAGTCTTGACTCCTAGGTGTGCCATCTCTCTCTCTCTCCAATTGTGGGCCATAGAAAGCCTATTAATTTTTTTGCTTGATTTGGGTTACAAAATCTACCTGAAAAAATCACTAAATCAATCAGTGGGAGATAAATATTGGCCTCTGGGCTTGTGTGCCACTCCTGACTCCTGTGTGCGTCCTCTCTCACTCAGTGGGCCATAGACAGCCTATTTTTTTTTAATTTGTTTTCTAAATTCTCCCTGAAACAATCATTTCATTTTATTTGGTTTATAAATTCTTCCTTAAAAAATCTTTTTTTTTTATTTATTTTTTTTACTAAAGTCTCCCTTTTAAAAAAAAAAAACAAATCAGTGGGAGATTAATATTTACATTTGCGCTTCAGTGACAGTCCTGCGTGTGTGGCATCTCTCTCATTTGTTGCCACCAACAACAGAGTGTGTAACATTGTGCCTGATTTTCGTTGTGGTCTCACCCACCTGTAAAGGGGTAGCTAAATCATACTGAAGTTATAGCTCACCGTGTAAGTTGTGTGACAGCAACAAATACCGTTAGTTTGGTAACGTTTTTAAAACAATGAGGAAGTCTGGTGGAAGAGGTCGTGGCCGGGGGCGTTCATTGTCAGCTGGTAATGAGGGTAGTGGTAGTGGTGGAGCATCAGCTGGTCGTGGGAAAAAAAATATTGCACCTAAGTCTGGAGCTGTGGAGCCAGGTTTGTCGTCTGGCTACACAAGGCCTCGAACGCTCCCTTTTCTGGGAGTAGGAAAACCGCTTTTAAAGCCGGAGCAGCAAGAGCAAGTTTTGGCTTATCTTGCTGACTCAGCCTCTAGCTCTTTTGCCTCCTCTCGTGAAACTGGTAAAAGTAAAAGCAGCGCGTCGTTAGTGGATGTTCACGGTCAGGGACAAGTCGCTTCCTTGTCCTCTTCAGCAAAAACAACAACAGAGAAGAATGCAGCAGGCGACACAACGGGTTACTCCATGGAGCTCTTTACACATACCGTCCCTGGCTTAGAAAGTGAAGCAGTTAACAGTCCATGCCCATTACAAGTTGAATCTGACATGGAGTGCACTGATGCACAGCCACAGCCAGACTACTATGCTGGTCCTTTGACTCAGACCACAACATTGCCCTCGCAGGGTGCTGATCAAGAATCAGACCCTGATGAGACTATGTTGCCCCATCACGAACGCTATACCACCGACCGACACGGTGACACAGACGAAGTTGCACACGAGCTACAAGAAGAGGTAATAGATGACCCAGTTCTTGACCCCGATTGGCAGCCATTGGGGGAACAGGGTGCAGGCGGCAGCAGTTCTGAAGCGGAGGAGGAGGGGCCGCAGCAGGCATCAACATCGCAACAGGTTCCATCTGCCGGGCCCGTATCTTGCCCAAAACGCGTGGCAAAGTCAAAACCTGTTGGAGGACAGCGTGGCCATCCGGTTAAAGCTCAGTCTGCAATGCCTGAAAAGGTATCCGATGCTAGAAAGAGTGCAGTCTGGCATTTTTTTTAAACAACATCCAATTGATCAGCGCAAAGTCATCTGTCAAAAATGTTCAACTACCTTAAGCAGAGGGCAGAATCTGAAAAGTCTCAATACAAGTTGCATGCATAGACATTTAACCACCATGCATTTGCAAGCTTGGACTAACTACCAAACGTCCCTTAAGGTTGTAGCACCCTCGGCCAATGAAGCTAGTCATCAACGCAACATCCCTTCCGGCAGTGTAGGGCCACCATTTTCTGCACCACCTGCAGTATCTGTGCAGGTTTCTTTGCCAGGCCAAAGCAGTCAGGGTCAGGGAATCACCAGTTTCGTAGTAGGAAACACTGCATCTAGGGCACCGGCGGCAACAATACCATCTCCCACCGTCTCTCAGTCTGCCATGTCCACCGGCACCCCCGCTAGTTCCACGATCTCCAGCTCTCCAGTCCAGCTCACCCTACATGAGACTATGGTTAGAAAAAGGAAGTACTTAGCCTCGCATCCGCGTACACAGGGTTTGAACGCCCACATAGCTAGACTAATCTCGTTAGAGATGATGCCCTACCGGTTAGTTGAAAGCGAAGCTTTCAAAGCCCTGATGGACTACGCTGTACCACGCTACGAGCTACCCAGTCGACACTTTTTTTCCAGAAAAGCCATCCCAGCCCTCCACCAGCATGTTAAAGAGCGCATCGTCCATGCACTCAGGCAATCTGTGAGCACAAAGGTGCACCTGACAACAGATGCATGGACCAGTAGGCATGGCCAGGGACGTTACGTGTCCATCACGGCACACTGGGTAAATGTGGTGGATGCAGGGTCCACAGGGGACAGCAAGTTTGGGACAGTTCTGCCTAGCCCACGGTCTAGGAAACAGTTGGCTGTAGCCGTTCGCACCCCCTCCTCCTCCTCCTCGTCCTCCTGCAGAAGCGAGACCTCGTCCACAGACCGCAGTCGCACAACCACTCCATCCGCAGCTGCCACTGTTGCACACCAGGTCTCCCATTATGGGGCAGCTACTGGCAAACGTCAGCAGGCTGTATTGGCTATGAAGTGTTTGGGCGACAACAGACACACCGCTGAAGTTCTGTCCGAGTTCTTGCAGAAAGAAACGCAGTCGTGGCTGGGCACTGTAGATCTTGAGGCAGGCAAGGTAGTGAGTGATAACGGAAGGAATTTCATGGCTGCCATCTCCCTTTCCCAACTGAAACACATTCCTTGCCTGGCTGACACCTTAAACCTGGTGGTGCAGTGCTTCCTGAAAAGTTATCCGGGGTTATCTGACCTGCTCCTCAAAGTGCGTGGACTTTGCTCACATATCCGCCGTTCGCCCGTACACTCCAGCCGTATGCAGACCTATCAGCGTTCTTTGAACCTTCCCCAGCATCGCCTAATCATAGACGTTGCAACAAGGTGGAACTCAACACTGCACATGCTTCAGAGACTGTGTGAACAGAGGCGGGCTGTTATGTTTTTGTGGGAGGATACACATACACGGGCAGGCAGTAGGATGGCAGAAATGGAGTTGTCAGGTGTGCAGTGGTCGAAGATTCAAGACATGTGTCAAGTCCTTCAGTGTTTTGAGGAATGCACACGGCTGGTTAGTGCAGACAACGCCATAATAAGCATGAGCATCCCCCTAATGCGTCTGCTGATGCAAAGTTTGACGCACATAAAGGATCAGGCGTCTGCAGCTGAGGAAGAGGAAAGCCTTGATGACAGTCAGCCATTGTCTGGCTAGGGCAGTGTACAGGACGAGGTAGCGGGCGAACAGGAGGAGGAGGACGAGGAGGATGATGGGGATGATTATATTTTTAATGAGGAAGCTTTTCCGGGGCCAGTGGAAATTGTTGGCGCGGTAAGGCCGGGTTCTGGTTTTTGGAGGGACACAAGTGACGTGGATTTGCCTGAAACTGCCCCTCAACCGAGCACAACCACAGATTTGAGAACTGGAACTTTGGGCCACATGGCGGATTATGCCTTACGTATCCTCAAAAGGGACACACGCATAACAAAAATGATGAACGATGACGATTACTGGTTGGCCTGCCTCCTTGATCCTCGCTATAAAGGCAAATTGCAAAATATAATGCCACATGAGAACTTGGAACTAATATTAGCAACCAAACAATCAACTCTTATTGACCGTTTGCTTCTGGCATTCCCTGCACACAGCGCCCGTGATCGTTCTAACACGAGCTGCAGGGGCCAGCAGACCAGAGGTGTTAGAGGGGCAGAAATCAGAAGTGGCGTTGGCCAGAGGGGTTTTCTGACCAGGTTGTGGAGTGATTTTGCTATGACCGCAGACAGGACAGGTACTGCAGCATCAATTCAAAGTGACAGGAGACAACATTTGTCCAGTATGGTTACTAACTATTTTTCATCCCTTATCGACGTTCTCCCTCAACCGTCATTCCCATTTGATTACTGGGCATCAAAATTAGACACCTGGCCAGAATTGGCAGAATATGCATTGCAGGAGCTTGCTTGCCCGGCAGCTAGTGTCATATCAGAAAGAGTATTCAGTGCTGCATGTTCAATACTAACAGAAAAAAGGACTCGTCTGGCTACCCAAAATGTAGATGATCTAACCTTCATTAAAATGAACTACAACTGGATTTCGAAATCTTTTGCCCCACCTTGCCCGGCTGACACCTAGCTTTCCTATGTAAAGGTCTTGCCTGTGGACTATTCTGAACGACTTTTCCAATCTCGTAATTTGCAGCACCTGATTGTCCAGCATCCGACATGTTAACACCTCCCTAAATGGCCAAAGTCCCCACACGGGGCCGTGGTATCGCCACTTGGCGCCAGCACCCGTGAGAGTACTGTTTGTCTGAAGAGGTGTGTGTGCCCGCTTTTGGTCGACGGCACTGCCACTAGGTCCCTCATAGTACAATAAAGTGTCTGGCGGTGGTGGTGCGCACCCAACGTCAGACACACCGTTGTAATATGAGGGGCCCTGGGCCTGTACCGCCGGCCATAAGACAGTCCCCCCCCCCAGGTCAAACAGTGCTCTACGACTTGCAAAATTTTCTCTCACAACTCCACCAATGTTTAGTCTATGTGCTGACATCCTTCAATGCCTGGCACTGTCAATACCATTGTATTGACATTTTTCTTATGTTAGGCCTTCGAAGCCTGTCTGCGGTCACTCCTTCCACTAGGCCTCCACTGACCTGTCTACTGCCGCCCGTGTTCCCCTGGAACCAATTTTAAATTGCCTACAGCCAGCCCAATTTATTATGTTAGGGCTTCGAAGCCTGTCTGCGGTCCCTCCTTCCACTAGGCCTCCACTGACCTGTCTACTGCTGCCCGTGTTCCCCTGGAACCAATTTTAAATTGCCTACAGCCAGCCCAATTTATTATGTTAGGGCTTCGGAGCCTGTCTGCGGTCCCTCCTTCCACTAGGCCTCCACTGACCTGTCTACTGCTGCCCGTGTTCCCCTGGAACCAATTTTAAATTGCCTACAGCCAGCCCAATTTATTATGTTAGGGCTTTGAAGCCTGTCTGCGGTCCCTCCTTCCACTAGGCCTCCACTGACCTGTCTACTGCTGCCCGTGTACCCCTTGAACCAACATCAGAAAATATAAAAATAAGTATTTTGCTTATAAAAAAGAAAATACTGGAGAGATATCAAATGCAGACATTTTAACATTAAAAACAAACACATACAACAAAAATCTGGTACAGTACTAAAAATGGCCACCAGCTACAATAACTTTCTCCTGCAAGTAGTTAACTGAAAGTTTTTCTCAATTTAAAACACAGATATGGCATCCACCGAGTGTTGTCCTGTCGCGTCTTCTTTATATTATTGCCAAGAAGATGCACAACAATGAAAATAATAAAATCATTATTTACCAAAAAAATAGAGTAAGTCAAAACCACATTGCAAATGAACATTCATTACAAATAAAGAAGCAGGGCGCGTCCGAGGGTGATTATATACCTAATAAGAATATAATCACCCTCGGACGCGCCCTGCTTCTTTCCGACAGCCTTCCTTCCTAAGAATCAGCCCTTCCGTGGTGTAGAGAGAGGGTTTGTTACACTCCAAGGTGTTCCCCAGGTTGCCTTTCCTGAGCTTCGATCTTCATGCTCTCGTTTAGTAGTTGTCGGAAAGTAGGCTGCATTAGGCCTACAAATTGGGTATGGGGTGGAGAGAGATGGTGTGTTACACTCCAAGGTGTTCCCCAGGTTTCCTTGCCATTGCTTCGGTCTTCCGACTCTCGTTTAGTAGTTGTAGAAAACTACACTGCATTAGGCCTACAAAATGGGTATCGGGTGGAGAGAGATGGTGTGTTACACTCCAAGGTGTTCCCCAGGTTTCCTTGCCATTGCTTCGGTCTTCCGACTCTCGTTTAGTAGTTGTAGAAAACTACACTGCATTAGGCCTACAAAATGGGTATCGGGTGGAGAGAGATGGTGTGTTACACTCCAAGGTGTTCCCCAGGTTTCCTTGCCATTGCTTCGGTCTTCCGACTCTCGTTTAGTAGTTGTAGAAAACTACACTGCATTAGGCCTACAAAATGGGTATCGGGTGGAGAGAGATGGTGTGTTACACTCCAAGGTGTTCCCCAGGTTTCCTTGCCATTGCTTCGGTCTTCCGACTCTCGTTTAGTAGTTGCAGAAAACTACACTGCATTAGGCCTACAAAATGGGTGTCGGGTGGAGAGAGATGGTGTGTTACACTCCAAGGTGTTCCCCAGGTTTCCTTGCCATTGCTTCGGTCTTCCGACTCTCGTTTAGTAGTTGTAGAAAACTACACTGCATTAGGCCTACAAAATGGGTATCGGGTGGAGAGAGATGGTGTGTTACACTCCAAGGTGTTCCCCAGGTTTCCTTGCCATTGCTTCGGTCTTCCGACTCTCGTTTAGTAGTTGTAGAAAACTACACTGCATTAGGCCTACAAAATGGGTATCGGGTGGAGAGAGATGGTGTGTTACACTCCAAGGTGTTCCCCAGGTTTCCTTGCCATTGCTTCAGTCTTCCGACTCTCATTTAGTAGTTCTAGAAAACTACACTGCATTAGGCCTACAAAATGGGTATCGGGTGGAGAGAGATGGTGTGTTACACTCCAAGGTGTTCCCCAGGTTTCATTGCCATTGCTTCGGTCTTCCGACTCTCGTTTAGTAGTTGTAGAAAACTACACTGCATTAGGCCTACAAAATGGGTATCGGGTGGAGAGAGATGGTGTGTTACACTCCAAGGTGTTCCCCAGGTTTCCTTGCCATTGCTTCGGTCTTCCGACTCTCGTTTAGTAGTTGTAGAAAACTACACTGCATTAGGCCTACAAAATGGGTATGGGGTGGAGAGAGATGGTGTGTTCCACTCCAAGGTGTTCTCCAGGTTGCCTTTCCTGAGCTTCTATCTTCAGGCTCTCGTTAAATTGTGGTTAAATGGAACAACTGCATTTGGCGTACTAGTTGGTTTGGGGCCTACTAACAGTGTCTGCCGCTCCTTGCTGTTCTCCTGGTTTCCTGTCCTGAAATTCCGTTTTCAGGCGCTCGTTAAGTAGTTGTTATTGTTAGACTGCATTTGGCCTACTAGTTGGGTTGGGGCCTACTATCGGTGTCTGCCACTCCTTGCTGTTCTCCTCCACTGAACAAAGCTGTGCCGCCTGTTTACTACGGTTGCCAATTTTGAACTGCATTTCGACTACTTACTGATTTGGGCCTACTCTCTGTGTCAGCCTCTCATTCCAGTTGTCCTCCACTGCAATGCCCCCTGGTTATTCCTGTGTTACCAATTTTGAACTGCATTTAGCCAACTTTATTCTTTGGCCCTATATCTGTGTTTCCTCCTCATCCTGCCCATTGCCCAGCCAGTGATAGATGAGTCTGCTGGTACATTGACCCATAACGCAACATTCCCCGTGCATGCTACACAACAACATTGTGACCCTGCTGAAAGTCAGGTTGCTCTTCCCGCATACCATACCACCTTACACGGGGACAAAGAGGAAGGTGCAGATGAAAGTGCAGGTTCCTTCATCAGGTGGGGGGAGGAATACTTTTTGGTGACGTCACTGGCACAGGGCCTCTCATAGTACGCAAAAGTGTTGCTGCCGGTGGGAGGCGCCCCCGCCGTGCAAACACACCGCCATACTTTGAGGGGCCCTGTGCCAGTGCCAATGCCAACGAGTGGGCCCCCCCTTCTTGCTCAGGATCACAGCACTTGCAAAGTTTAAATACTTACCTTACCTTAACTATTATTATAAGGGAAATTAAGATTGACAAGCTTCATTAAGAAGAATGCATGGTTTTGGCATTAAAATGGGCACTTTAGGTGTTTTCCTGGCCCCCACTCACTGCCGACTATGCTGCCCCATTGACTTGCATTGGGTTTCGTGTTTCGGTCGATCCCGACTTTACGTCATAATCGGCCGATTTAACTCGACCCGACTTTTGAGATAGTCGGGTTTCGCGAAACCCGGCTCGACTCTAAAAAGGTCAAGGTCGCTCAACTCTAGTCATCTCCACTAATCCCCTATCATTCACTTCAACACCTGCAACACTGGTGTCTTTACATGCATCATTCAATTGTAAGAGCCATGCTCCGTCGCGGGCTCTGAAATCCATCAATATAATGCTGGGACCTACTGTGAAAAACACAGACAACAATATGAGTATCAAAATTTCCAGCTTCATTTTAGTGACTGACATTAGTCACAACCATCACAATTACCTCCATACAGCAATCAATATAAATCAGGAGGACAAATGGAAGTTCATAAAAAAGTATAAACATAATTTTATTGAAACAAAAATATCACATATAGACACACACAGCCATCACATAATGACAGTGCAAACATAGACACATAAAAGTGTAAGACACCAGAAATAGGTCTACTGCAGGCTAATAGTATGTATATCACCACATAAAAATAATATGGGAATGGTACAGGCAAGAGAAAGTCCCCACAAACAAATCCCAATAATGGAAGGTCATAGAGTGCAACATAAGTATGATGTATGAATAACCGAGGGATCACACCCACAATACATGCCTGAAATCAGACATAATAGAGAGGGTAGAGGGGAAAAGGACTCACCGTACTGCAGATAGACCGCTAATACATGCCCCGACACGCGTTTCGCCTCACGTTCTCAAGGGGTAGTATGCTGTATTAGTGCCTAGCAAGCCTTAAATAGTGCATAAATCAATTAAAAACCAGCTGTCCGATTTCCTAATGAGGTCGTGATGATCCGGCGCATGCGCGCGTCGCCCACCAAGTCCAACCGCCCCCACTCCCGGACACATCCAGCTACGGGAGCCAGGCGGGCACCGACAGGTCCCGCCCGCGCCCGCCGCAGGAAGTCGCCGGAGGAGGGAGGGCGGAGCTACGGCGGAGGCGCGCGCACACGCACCACAGCGAGAGACCAGTGGAGCGAGTAACACCCACTGTGTCAGAAGCAGCCAAACAACACTGCTTACGTCAATATGGAGGCGTAACCCCATGTCACAGAAGTACGATTCATAGCATTGAGCAATCCATGTCCATAATATATCTTCATATGAATCGTGGATAAGTGCACAGGCAGGTTAGAAAACGTCCTCTCATATATATCACAGGTGTGTAGAAAAGTCCCACGGCTCTTGTGAACGGCCACATGTAGATCGATATCCTCATTATATTTTTAAGTAAATGCCATTGGCTGAGTACATATTGCCAGGTCAAAGGAGAATACCAATCATCGGAAGGATAATATTAAAAAGACCTAAATATGAATATAAGACAAAAAAGCATTAAAACAACATAAAAAGCAGGGGAAGAGAACACAGAGAGACATGGAGATGAAAGAAAAAATATATATACATATTTAAACCAAGAACCATTTTATGTCATATAACAATTTATAAATAAGGACCAAAATTAAGGGCTTCATTTAGCCCAGCCGGTTTAACAGTCCCAAGTGTGACTATCCACATGAGTTCCCTTTGTGCCAGCAGTTTTTTGACATTACCACCCCTAATGCCTGTGTGTATAACATCAATGCCTCTGACCCTAAATTCTTTGGGGTCACAATTGTGTACTAGTCGGAAATGCCTAGGAATGGTTTTTAGGGTTGATACATCCTCTACTGTTCTGGCCGCACAGATGTCCCTAACGTGTTCCCGAATTCGTGTCCTCAATTCGCGCGACGTAAGCCCCACATATATGAGGGAACACGCGCATGTAGCATAGTACACTACATTCCTGGTAGCACAGGAGATGTATTCTTTAATATCAAATATTTTATGATCCACAGAACAAAAAGTGGAAATTTGGTACGTATTTGCACATGCCACACAGTGACCACATTTGAAAAAACCCTTTTTAGGCTGTGTATTACCAAAGAAATTAGGGGTCGGAGCTATATAGTGGCTTTTAATAAGCAAATTGCTTAGATTTTTAGAGCGACGAGGGGTCATGAGGGGTCTGTCGGTGAGGAAGGGTCTCAGGGAGGGCTCGGCACTGAGAATAGGCCAATACTTAGTCAAAATGTGACGCATATTGTCCCACTCGTGGTTAAAAACTGAAATGAACCGTATGTTTTCATCCTTTTTGTCTGTTTTTTCCTTTTGTGATACAATAATGAGTCTCGAGATACCGACTTTGCTCTGTTATAGCCGTTTTTAATACATCTTTGGCTGTAACCGCGTTGTTGAAAGCGTCTTTTCAAATCCAGCGCTTGATTTTCAAATTTTTGGTCTGTAGAGCAGATCCGCCTCACCCGTAGAAACTGTCCAACCGGGACGGTCCTAACTGTGGAATGGCTATGTGCAGTAGTGGCATGTATTAATGAATTGACTGATGTCTCCTTACGGAAAACATCCGTCTGGATGGTGGAAGATGAATCCACCTCCAGACTGATGTCCAAAAAGTCAATTTTAACTGCATCATATCTATATGTCAATTTAATATTGAAATTAATGTCATTGATCATAGCCATAAACTCATCCAGCTGCTGCACTGTGCCCCGCCACAAAAATAAAACATCATCAATATAGCGTAACCAGCACAGCACATGGTCGGCGGCCCCTGCCCCCGAAACGCCAAACACCAACCTCTCCCAGAAACCCAGGAAAAGGTTGGCGTACGCGGGGGCACAGGCCGCACCCATGGCCGCGCCACGCTTCTGATGATCAAACTGGTTTTTAAAAGTAAAAAAATTATGTGTGAGGGCAAGGCGCAGCAGTTCCAGGATGAGCTCACACAGTGGGCCGTCCAGGTTGGAGGCCTCCAGGAAGAAGCGGACCGCTCGGATCCCATCCTCGTGACTGATACACGTGTACAATGTCTCTACGTCCGCAGTCACGAGGATAGTTTCCCTGTCCACAAGGAGGCCTTCAACCCTAGCAAGACATCCGTTGTATCCTTCACATGCGAAGGCAGTGTTTCTACAATAGGTTTTAGGTAGAAGTCGATAAATTTACAAATGGTATGCTATTATAGTGTATAACATGAACTGAAAGCATTTCTAGTGGCTCAATATACTGGCTCCAGTGTAAACATTTTTTCCATTACATCTAAGTAGATTGCATTTTTTGCAATCCTTTTACTTAACTATTAGCAATGGTAAAGGAGGCCACTCTTAAAAAGTGTTTACCCATTATTCAATACCAACTGATTTATGGCTCAGACAAAGCTGTTGGAACTGAGTGATCACAATGAGGTAACTGTACAGCATGACACAGTAAATCACTGCAAACTATAAAGTACTGTTGTATTATGGATTATATGCATTTAGGTTGGGTTCTCACCTTCGCTTTCATTTTCTGTTCTATTTTAATGGCAGAAAGCCGTTAATAACAGCAGTCCATATTTGTCACAACGTAGAAACCAAGGGCATCCGATGAATCCATTTCACTTTTCGCTTACCTCTTTACAAATCATTGTAGAAAATTCTACAATTAGAAAGACACTGGTTAAAAATAGCCATCCATCAGGCAAGTGCAAGACACAAACCACCATTGACCATTTAGAATTCTTTAGACAAGGGACAATTTTTGATTCTGGGATTACCCTTTTAACAAATAAGACTCCAAACTGTGGTTTTCCAGGTGTGGAAAAACTAACTTCAAGCACCTTACAGTTCCAGGCTATCTTATCTTGTTGGGAGATTAGAGATGAAGGAATCAATTTGATGTTAATCAAATTTGAGTCAAATTTTATGAAATTTGCAGATCCTTGCAAATTCCCAAATTTTGCAATTTAGCGCAAATTGCCCCAAAATGCCAGCTTTTTTACACAAGGCTGAAAGGTGCTTCCATAGCACAAGACTGACAGTAACACAGTCATCATGACCACACAGGCTTTCCCATAATGGCTTGCAGCTATCACACACATGTCTGAATTTACACACCTGTTTTACCAGTCCAATTAGACCACCGTACATGCCACACCTACACAGCGGTCCACTCTCACATTTTGTTCTTCTTTATGTATACCTACCTTGCAATTCTTACTACATCCTTTTTAGCAAGGGATAAATAATTGAGGTTAAAAATGTTGCATTTCTCATTCTGAATGTAGTGCCCATAGAAGGGAGGGCAGGGATTTCTTCCAGGCACTGGGGTAGTATTACAATGAAGACAGGAAGGAGGCATTTCTTCCAGGCACCACACGCCCTGGAGCCTGGAAGAAATCATTATCATAAAGACAGAATATAACATTTCTCAACAGCAAGACCATTAATATGAGGCATACAGGTAGGACTAGTGTAACATTTCTATTTCTATATGCCCATATTACTAGGTCATATACATCCAGGGGAGGGGCAGATTCCCTTTAAGAGAAATCATTTTTTATCTGTTTGTTAATTGTACAAAACCATGAAAAGTCTGTCTGTGTGTCTGTGATCTGTGTTACTAAAAGGGTTGTTCGTTACTAATGGGTAACAATTTGTTTTTATGATTACATTACTTTGACATTACAAAGTTTGTGCTAAAGGGATTTAAACAAATAGGATACACTCCTAGGAATCCTAAGTGTGTTATACACATTTTTTTCAGGGCAATTAGAGAAACTGAGATTCCCGGCAAATGTATTTACTGCAAATTAAATTTTTAAGAAAAAATTTAATTTCAAAATATTCAATCGTCTCCAACTGGGCGCTATTGTTTTGCAATAGTTTAGGAATGATTTACTGGTTAAAACTTTTTAAAGTTAAAAATTTTAGCTTAAAATCTTCTGCTTCTTACCATGTCAGAATCTTGGAACCAGCAAAAGAAATAGACACCTAAATAGAACTTTTATTATTTATATTTAAAAGCACAAACTCTAGTAAAAAGACACTCTCTAAAAAAACAAATAATAGAAGTGTGATTTGTAAAAAGTAAGGTATCTATGATTGACCAAAAATTACAAATATCATATATGTATATATGGAGGGCTATTGATTCCCTATTATACCCTACTAATTATCCTACCTTACCACATAGTTTGGCAACCTAATGTATGCAATATTGTGCCCCCGCGCAACGTCGGTATCTCTGAATACCCTATTATACACCTAAATTATTTATCAAAATGTAGCACAGACAGTGGAACAGTATTCATGAATCGCATAAATGGGTACATCAAAAATAGAGACATATATATGTCTTCCAATAGTAAAGTTTTATAATAAATCAAATTAAAGTATCCAAACAAATTTATAGATGAGGCGATAAATTTAAAAATTATTCAAAAGAATGCAGGAAGCAATGTCCTTCAATATAAAACAATATACAATATCCAGTATACATTTAAATATGCATTTCTCATAACATAGTCTCTAAGCTCTGAAATAAAGTCCCAAAATTAAGCTGAAAAAAGTAATAAGCTTTTTAGATATGCAGGAATGTATGCACAATTTTTTATGCTTATTCATGTAATCAAAAGACAAAAGACAAATGCCATAATGCTTATCGGCCTGCATGTCCTATAGTCAGTAATGTGCATAAACATACCCATTAATCTGGAAATGCTGAAGCGCTTCCCCTTGCAGTCATCAGGGTTCATCAGGGGCCCTATGGAAGGTGTCAGTTTCTCTCCATATGGCCACAAGGGTGCACATAGTGTGTCTTTTTAAAGATTTTTTATGCTTTTAAATATAAATAATAAAGGTTATTTTTTAGGGCTCTATTTCTCTCTCTGGTTCCAAAGTTTATTGAGGTCCTGCTCTTCTTTTATTAATTTCATTTCCTTTAACATGTCAGAATCAGCTTTCCAGACAAATAGTTAATCTTAAATCAATGTACAAGGTCCAAAATGGTTGTAGATAATGTGTCATAATCTTAACATCAGTCACAAATCGACGAATACAAATGACATAACCTTGACCATTTGTCTCCATTTTCCAATGCAAATAAATTGTAAGTTTGTTCAGAGTTTTCTCTGATAATCTAACCATAGAAACCTTCAAAAAGAACCTGAAGACTCATCTCTTCCGACAAGCCTACAGCCTGCAGTGATCCTCAACCTACTGAACAGCCGCACAGCCAGCTCTTCCCTCTCCTAGTGTATCCTCACCCACCCCCTGCAGACTGTGAGCCCTCGCGGGCAGGGTCCTCCCTCCTTATGTACTCGTGTGCCTTGTTATCTGCTCATGTTTAATGTATTTGTCTATATTTGCCCCGTATTCACATGTAAAGCGCCATGGAATAAATGGCGCTATAAAAATGTATAATAATAATAATAATAATCTACCATTACTTTTAGAACACAAAATGTCTGCCAAGAGCACGAGATATTTGCACATCTTATAAATCATAAAATAAGGTACCGTATATACTCGAGTATGAGCCGAGATTTTCAGCCCAAATTTTTGGGCTGAAAGTGCCCCTCTCGGCTTATACTCGAGTCACGGTAGCGATCTGGTCGGCGGGTGAGGGTGCTGAGGCATACTTACCTAGTCCCAGCGATCCTCGCGCTGTCCCTGCCTTCCTCCCCGTCTTCTGTGCTGCAGCTTCTTCCCCTCTTCAGCGGTCACGTGGGACCGCTCATTTCAGAAATGAATAGGCGGCTCCACCTCCCATAGGGGCGGAGCCGCCTATTCATTTCTCTAATCAGCGGTGCCGGTGACCGCTGACAGGAAGAGGCTGCAGCACAGAAGACGGGGAGGAAGGCAGGGACAGCGCGAGGATCGCTGGGACTAGGTGAGTATGTTATATTTACCTGTCCACGTTCCAGCCGCCGGACGCCGCTCCATCTTCCCGGCGTCTGCGCTCTGACTGTTCAGGTCAGAGGGCGCGATGACGCATATAGTGTGCGCGGCGCCCTCTGCCTGATCAGTCAGAGCGGGGAGACGCCGGAACGAGACGCTGGGAGCTGCCATCAAGAGAGGTGAGTATGTGTTTTTTTTTTTTTATTGCAGCAGCAGCGGCCATGGCACAGATTTATGTGCAGCATCTATGGGGCACAATGAACGCTGCAGAGCAATATATGGGGCATCTGTGCAGCATCTATGGGGCACAATGAACGGTGCAGAGCAATATATGGGGCATCTGTGCAGCATCTATGGGGCACAATGAACACTGCAGAGCACTATATGGGGCATCTGTGCAGCATCTATGGGGCACAATGAACGCTGCAGAGCAATATATGGGGCATCTGTGCAGCATCTATGGGGCACAATGAACGCTGCAGAGCAATATATGGGGCATCTGTGCAGCATCTATGGGGCACAATGAACGCTGCAGAGCAATATATGGGGCATCTGTGCAGCATCTATGGGGCACAATGAATGCTGCAGAGCACTATATGGGGCATCTGTGCAGCATCTATGGGGCACAATGAACGCTGCAGAGCACTATATGGGGCATCTGTGCAGCATCTATGGGGCACAATGAATGCTGCAGAGCACTATATGGGGCATCTGTGCAGCATCTATGGGGCAATATGAACGGTGCAGAGCACTATGGGGCATCTGTGCAGCATCTATGGGGCACAATGAACGCTGCAGAGCACTATATGGGGCATCTGTGCAGCATCTATGGGGCACAATGAACGCTGCAGAGCACTATATGGGGCATCTGTGCAGCATCTATGGGGCAATATGAACGGTGCAGAGCACTGTATGGGGCACAGATATTGGGCAAAAATGAACGGTGCAGAGCATATATGGGGCAATATGAACGGTGCAGAGCACTATATGGCACAGCTATGGGGAAATAATGATCTATTTTTATTTTTGAAATTCACCGGTAAATGCTGCATTTCCACCCTAGGCTTATACTCGAGTATTAGGGGTCGAGTTCCCGCTTCTGCACAGGGGGAATCTCGAGCCACCTCCGCTGCGGTCTCCCATTCTTGTCCAGCCGCAGTGGAGTCTGCTCAGCAAGGACGTCGGTCCCAACGTCTTGCTTATTCTCACTCTGTTCTGAGAGTTACTGCTGCTTCTCCAGTCTCTGCTATTAAAGTCTGTGCTGGTCAGCAGCGAGCGGACTTCTCTGGGACTAAGTCCTTGTCTGCACGTACTGAGCATGCCCAGCGTAAGGTCTCCCGTTGGAGATCGAGGGTCATGTGCTCAGGCTCTGCAGCACATTCCATTGGTCCTCTTGGCAGGTCCTAGAGGGGCAAAAGTGCTGTGGCCACTTCCTGTGCTGCTGCTATATAAACTGCGCATGACCGCACGGCCATGCGCTAGTATTGTCAAACAATTGCTAATGTGTGTATGTTGTGAGTGCAAGTCGTCCTTGGATACCCCTACCCTATGGTATGACTGTTCGCGGAAGGTGTATGGCTGCTACCTAGCGCCCGACTTATCCTACAGCACTAGTCACACATTATAGCGTCCAGTTGCTGTGACCGCCAGTACGGCGCCGTGCACTTCCTCTGTGCTTTCCTTACCCAAGCCTGGGTGGTTAGTGGCGTTCGTCAGTGCGGCACTGCATGCTCTTCTGTTTCATTTCACACCCAGTTGCGGTGTTGCGCCAGCAAGGGTCTAATCGGACTTCAATCCCAGTTGGGGTTGAGTTCGCTGACTACTTGCTCGCGCTTTAGGTGCGGTACAGCGGTCCTGTGCCTTAACAGGATTGCTTCTTTCACGCTGGGTGAGGTTAACCCACGCATGTATACTCTAGTGTACCACCATATAGTCTGCTAATTGCTAGCAGCAGGTTTTCACCTGCACGGTGGACCCCGGATTGCGAACGCATCTATACCATCTGTCTTGGTGCGTTCCGCCAGTCCTAACACTCGAGTCAATAAGTTTTCCCAGTTTTTTGTGGCAAAATTAGGGGGGTCGGCTTATACTCGGGTCGGCTTATACTCGAGTATATACGGTATATAATCAAGAGCAAGACGTTGCCATAAAGAAAAATGCTCTTCCTCTAACATATAGTATTGAACTTTGTGATAAAGTAAGGCAGCAATGAATGCTCGTATTCTAAAACTGTAAAATGTTTTCTTTTTGTATAACAGACAGATTTTGTATATAGCTATAATTTTCAGCTAAGCGTATGTTTGTTGGCATATTCTGTACACCATTCATTTCAAGCCAATTTAGACAGGGTTTTTGTTGATAATTCATTTCTATTTTCTTAACTTGATATTCATGACACCGTGCGTTTTAATTTTAATAATGTCTTCCATTTTCCTTATTGATAGTGCCAGGAATCCCTAGTGGTGCATCACATACTGCCAGTAGAAATCAAGCTGCGAGCATAACAGAAGAAAGAAAGAGAATGTGCCAGCAGGGAATCGTTTCCATTTTCAGATATGAGTGTACTTTCTTTGGAGTCTGTCTAAATATGATAAAAGGTCTTGACTTAACTTGAAATATCTATTACGGCTTCATCAGAGAATACCCCACAGTGCTCCAACTCACAGCCTGTCATTGTTCACTGCAGTATGTTCTCAAGTGCTTGGCTGTTTGTAGAACTTAAAAACCAAATGCCAGCACCTCCCAATGAGCCGCACATTGATTTCTAATTTCCAGGATCTGCAATTTCTAAATGACTATGAGGATATGACAGAAGAGCCCCCAGAGGTTTAACGATAAAATGCTGCATTGAATTTATCTAGCGCTACAACTTTTCTGTGCTTTCCATGCTAAAGGCGTTACTATTAATTATAAGAGCCTGAGTCATGAGCATTGCAGGATAAGCCTATTCTTTATACAGCAATGCTTCTTTTACGGAGAATCCAGAGACTTCAGATTTTGTTGTGAAAAAATCGACATCAGAAAATCGTTTCCATTCATCTGAAAGTGGTTTCCGAATAGGACATCTGCAGAATTAAAGTCTGCAGCAGACATGCAATGTGTGAATTGATTCTTAAATTGCCAATAAAAGCTGCAGTGAAGATAATAACAACAAACATTTGCATTGAACTTTTCTCACAATGTGCCCAAAGCGCATTTGGAGAGTAAATTAGTCAATTTGGCATAACTTCTGATGTTGACATTGGCAATGATATTTGTCTTTAAATATAAAACTGAAGAGGTGCATAATGAATCATGATTTAAATGGGTTCCATATTGATATCTTTTTGATTGATCCAGGTAATAAGTTGAGAGTCTGGGGGTTGTCTAACAAAAGGAGCTGCTTCCAAATGCTGTAAGCTGAGTACTGGGTATGGTCAGGTTATTCCAGCCTGCTTATCTAAGCGGTCAGCATTGAGTATAAAGTTTTAGTAGATCTTACAAATAGCTGGGGCCAAAGTGGTTAATAACTTAAAGGGCACAGTTAAATGGTCATACAGTATAACAAGGTCGAGTGTTATTGGATGTTTTATTGGATCACGCGCACTCATACAAGTCTATGGGTGTGTGTGAGACATCCGACAGCACTTGGATGTCATCCGAATGTAGTCCAACATCTGCAGACACAGAGAATGGTATAGATGAAGAAATTAAGTTTTCTATCTTCTCCACATCTGTGCTGTGAATATCTCATGTGAGGGAATCGGATCATACTAAGATGACACCTGGATCAAACTCTGATAAAGTTTGATCCAAGTGGCATTAACATAATCAGTCAGATTCTCTCACATGAGAGGTTCAATAGCCATGTGACCCCAGCCTTAAGGAATAGGACAAATTTTAAAAGTTATTCCACATTTTACCAGCAGTCAGTGCATTGTGCTGAGGATCAGTGTCATTGAACAATGACGAGGTTGATTGATGATTAAACTATTTGCAGCATTTTAGACTAACTGAAGGTGATGTATTTCTGTGTTTGAAAGGCCCACATGTAGAACATGACAGTAGTTCAAATGGGAGATTATAAGGGCATGTATTGTACCAGTGTTCTACTGGAATTAGATGTTTACATTTGGCAATGATAAAATGAAGACCCAATGATGACTGATATTTGTGTCTTGAGTGACAGTTCCCTGTCAATAACTACACCCAAATTTTTTACCCAGTCTGAGTTTTGAAGGGTTGTGTTTCCCAGTGATGGAGGTGTTAAGGCTGAAGGTTGTCATTTTGCTGTTAGATGCTGTCGTTAGACAAAAAGTGCCTCAGTTTTTGTTATGGTTCAGGTTGCTTTTGTTCATTCTTGTAATTTAGCTTACCTGGATTTTATAGTCAGTTATGTGTCACTGACTCCTGGCCTATTTTGCTAATGGCAGCATATAAATGGCAAACAGCATTGAATATTCATCCGAGCCCCGTGATACTCCATTTGTTGAGGTAACTGGCCTGGAGGATGAGGAGCCAATAGATACTCACTGTGACCTTCAAACTGGGAAGGAACTGAGCTTTTGGAGAACTAGGTCATCAATTTCTTTGAAATTGTTAAAGGGCTTGTTTGGTACTTACAGTACTGTTGAAAAGTATTTCTTTTCCATGAACTTTTCCACATTTTTTTTCTTTTTATACCCACAAAAGTAAGTGCATTTTATTAGGATTTTATGTGACACACCTACACAGCATAGCAAGTGTTTGTAAAACGTAAAGTAAATTATATAGGGATTTCTAATTATTTTAAAAATATAAATCTGAAAATTGAAAAAAGCATTTGTATTCAGTCACTTTTAGTCTGATATACCTAAATAAAATTCTGAGTTGCTAATTGCCTCAACAAGTCATATAATTAATAAATTGTGTCAACCTGTGTGTAATATTTTGTCAGTTTAACTACACCTGTTCTGTGGAGGCATCATAGAATTCTTTTAAGAAAATTAGGGATCACACAGCATCATTAAAATGAGAAAGGTCAGGGGTAAAGTTGTGGAGTAGAGTAAAGCAGGGTTAGGTTATAAAAAATACCCCAAGCTCTGAACATCTTACAGAACACTGTTCAATCCATAATGCAAAAATTGAAGGAATATGACACTACTGCAAACCTGCAAAGATATGGACATCCTCCTAAACTGGCATCCCAAGCAAAGAGAGCACTTAATAGAGAAGCAACCAAGAGGCCTTTGGTCACTCTGAAGGAGCTGGAGAGATCTACAGTTCAGGTGGTGGAGTCTGTCCACAGAACAACTATTAGTTGTATACTCCACAAATCTGATCTTTTTAAAATAAGGCCAGCGAGACATAAGAAGTTCCACTTGCAGTATGAAAAGCCATGTGAGGGACAAAGCTAGCAAGTGGAAGAAGGTGTTCTGGTCAGATGAGACTAAAGTAGACCTTTTTGGGCAAAATGCAAAACTCTACAGTGGGGGAAATAAGTATTTGATCCCTTGCTGATTTTGGAAGTTTGCCCACTGACAAAGACATGAACAATCTATAATTTTAAGGGTAGGTTGATTTTAACATTTAGAGATTGAATAGCAAAAACAATATCCAGAAAATCACATTGTATAAATTATATAAATGCATTTGCATTTTGCAGTGAGAAATAAGTATTTGATCCCTCTTACAAACAAGACTTAATTCTTGGTTGCAAAACCCTTGTTGGCAGGCACAGTAGTCAGACATTCTTTGTAGTTGATGACGAGGTTTGCACACATGTCAGGAGGAATTTTGGTACACTCCTCTTTGCAGATCATCTCTACATGATTAAGATTTTGAGACTGTCGCTTGGCACCTTGAAGCTTCAACTCTCTACATGGTCTTGTTTGGGTCATAAGCAGCATTTCTCCTCCTCCAAACACGGTGAGTTGAGTTACTGCCAGAGACCTCAATTTCTGTATCATCTGACAATAGCACCTTCCACCAATCACTCACAGAATCATCCAGGTGTTCATTGGCAAACTTCAGAGGGGCCTGGCCTGCACTTGTGCCTTCTTGAGCAGGGGGATATCTATCTATTCTACTAGCTATCTACAGTATCTATCTAACTAATCTATATATCTATTCTATATATGTATCTGTTCTTTTTAAATATTTTTATTATTTTTTAGAGTAAAAACCAGGAATTGGGAATAGGGGAGGGAAAATATAACAGTGAAGAATAGGGAGAGGGAATGGAAAGGGATACAATAAAAGAAAACAAAAAAAAAATTGGAGAACCAAAGGTAATACAATAGTTCAACAGTAACAAAACACATAAATACATTTAAATGAGTGCGATATTTTGCAAGGACAAGTAAATTACAATTATTTCTTTTATTTGAAAATCTATTAGGAGGTTAAGGAGTATAGAATTTATCAATCCAAATCTTCCATTTTTTCCAAGAAATTTTTAATACCACTATTATTTATGGCGAATATCCATTCCAAAAAATTGTGTTGGTGAATTTGATCTATAATGTCTTCAAATTTTGGGAGATCTGGCTTATTCCACCAAAGCGCTAACATATATTTGACAACAAGAAATATATAAATGATAATGAATTTAACCTGAGGGTCAACTATTTCCATGTCCAGGAAAAAGAGAGCTATTTGTGGTGTAAGCACAAAATTATCAGTGAGTGAATTAATATAATTAGAAACTTTTGACCATAGAAGTTTTACCTTCGGGCAACTCCATAAAAGATTATATAAATTACCTTGGTGGCCACATTTCCTCCAGCAAGTTGGTGAATAATCCGGAATTATGTGTGCTAATCTAATTGGGGTATAATACCGCCTAGTAATTACCTTAAAGTAGGACTCATGTAAAGCTAACGAAATGCTGGATTTATAAGTGGTCTTAATAGCATTGTCCCAGCTCTTAGCCTGAAATGATTTATTGAGGTCAGATTCCCACCTCTTCAAGTAAACATTTTTGAAACCAACACCATCTTTACTGAAAATTCTATAGATGTTGTTTAGGCTCCATATATTTTTATTTTTAATATTGCACAGTAGTAAAACGAAAATATCTAGGTTAAGAGGTTTGCTACCTAGAGTTTCTGAACACCTTCTTTTAAAATTATATAAGGGATTAATTCAGAAGAGAGAAGATTAAATTTTATTTTTAACTCACTAAAAGTGATGAATTTAATTCCATCATATATATTACCACTCTTTTTAATTCCTGACTTACTCCAGTAGGGTTGAGCGAAACGGGTCGAACATTTTCAAAAGTCGCCGACTTTTGGCTAAGTCGGGGTTTCATGAAACCCGATCCGACCCCTGTGCGGGGTCGGCCATGCGGTACGCGACTTTCGCGCCAAAGTCGCGTTTCAATGACGCGAAAAGCGCCATTTCTCAGCCAATGAAGGTAAACGCAGAGTGTGGGCAGCGTGATGACATAGGTCCTGGTCCCCACCATCTTAGAGAAGGGCATTGCAGTGATTGGCTTGCTGTCTGCGACGTCACAGGGGCTATAAAGAGGCGTTCCCGCCGACCGCCATCTTACTGCTGCTGATCTGAGCTTAGGGAGAGGTTGCTGCCGCTTTGTCAGAAGCAGGGATAGCGTTAGGCAGGGTCCATTAACCACAAAACCGCTTGTGCTGCAGCGATTTGCACTGTCCAACACCACCCTCGGTGTGCAGGGACAGTGGAAGTTTTTTTTTTTTTTTTTTTCCCCTCAGCGCTGTAGCTCATTGGGCTGCCCTAGAAGGCTCCCTGATAGCTGCATTGCTGTGTGTACGCCGCTGTGCAAACCAACTGCTTTTTTCAAAGCACAAATCCTCTTGTTCCTTCCTTTCTGCACAGCTATCTTTTTTGTTTGTCCACACTTTTTATTTCATTTGTGCATCAGTCCACTCCTTATTGCTGCCTGCCATACCTGGCTGAGATTACTGCAGGCAGGGAGATAGTAGCTGCCTGCCATACCTGGCTGAGATTACTGCAGGCAGGGAGATAGTAATTGTAGGACATTCCCTGTTTTTTTTTTTGTTTTTTTTTGGTGGGAGATTAAGATTGGCAATTTGGCATTTCTGCTAGAGTGCCATCCCTGTGTGTGCCATCTCTCTCACATAGTGGGCCATAGAAAGCCTTTTCATTTTTCTGTATTTTTTTTTGTGGGGTGTATAAATTCTCCCTGATAAAAATACAGTGGGAGATTAATATTGGCCTTTGGGCTTGTGTGCCAGTCCTGAGTGTGCCATCTCTCTCACAAATAGTGGGCCATAGAAAGCCTATTTTATTTTTTTTGGGGTTTTATAAATTCTCCCTGAAAAAAAGGGAGATTAATATTGGCCTCTGGGCTTGTGTGCCAGTCCTGAGCGTGCCATCTGTGCCAGCCCTGAGCGTGCCATCTCTCTCACAAATAGTGGGCCATAGAAAGCCTATTTATTTTTTTTTTTGGTTTTATAAATTCTCCCTGAAAAAAAGGGAGATTAATATTGGCCTCTGGGCTTGTGTGCCAGTCCTGAGCGTGCCATCTGTGCCAGCCCTGAGCGTGCCATCTCTCTCACAAATAGTGGGCCATAGAAAGCCTATTTAATTTTTTTTTTTGTTTTATAAATTTTCCCTGAAAAAAGGGAGATTAATATTGGCCTCTGGGCTTGTGTGCCAGTCCTGAGCGTGCCATCTGTGCCAGCCCTGAGCGTGCCATCTCTCTCACAAATAGTGGGCCATAGAAAGCCTATTTAATTTTTTTTTTTGTTTTATAAATTTTCCCTGAAAAAAGGGAGATTAATATTGGCCTCTGGGCTTGTGTGCCAGTTGTGAGCGTGCCATCTGTGCCAGTCCTGAGCGTGCCATCTCTCTCACAAATAGTGGGCCATAGAAAGCCTATTTAAATTTTTTTTTGGTTTTATAAATTCTCCCAGAAAAAAAGGGAGATTAATATTGGCCTCTGGGCTTCTGTGCCAGTCCTGAGCGTGCCATCTGTGCCAGTCCTGAGCGTCCCATCTCTCTCACAAATAGTGGGCCATAGAAAGCCTATTTTATTTTTTTTTTTTGTTTTATAAATTT
The DNA here is from genome assembly GCF_032444005.1 of Ranitomeya imitator. NCBI lineage: Eukaryota > Metazoa > Chordata > Amphibia > Anura > Dendrobatidae > Ranitomeya > Ranitomeya imitator. The sequence goes on along the minus strand of NC_091285.1, from coordinate 472,827,843 downwards.
TCCCTGAAAAAAGGGAGATTAATATTGGCCTCTGGGCTTGTGTGCCAGTTGTGAGCGTGCCATCTGTGCCAGTCCTGAGCGTGCCATCTCTCTCACAAATAGTGGGCCATAGAAAGCCTATTTAAATTTTTTTTTGGTTTTATAAATTCTCCCAGAAAAAAAGGGAGATTAATATTGGCCTCTGGGCTTCTGTGCCAGTCCTGAGCGTCCCATCTCTCTCACAAATAGTGGGCCATAGAAAGCCTATTTTATTTTTTTTGGGGGTTTTATAAATTCTCCCTGAAAAAAAGGGAGATTAATATTGGCCTCTGGGCTTGTGTGCCAGTCCTGAGCGTGCCATCTGTGCCAGCCCTGAGCGTGCCATCTCTCTCACAAATAGTGGGCCATAGAAAGCCTATTTATTTTTTTTTTTTGTTTTATAAATTTTCCCTGAAAAAAGGGAGATTAATATTGGCCTCTGGGCTTGTGTGCCAGTTGTGAGCGTGCCATCTGTGCCAGTCCTGAGCGTGCCATCTCTCTCACAAATAGTGGGCCATAGAAAGCCTATTTAAATTTTGTTTTGGTTTTATAAATTCTACCAGAAAAAAAGGGAGATTAATATTGGCCTCTGGGCTTCTGTGCCAGTCCTGAGCGTGCCATCTGTGCCAGTCCTGAGCGTCCCATCTCTCTCACAAATAGTGGGCCATAGAAAGCCTATTTTTTTTTTTTTTTGGGTTTTAGAAATTCTCCCTGGAAAAAAAAAGGGAGATTAATATTGCCCTTTGGGCTTGTGTGCCAGTACTAAGCGTTCCATCTCTCTCTCTCTCTCTCTCAGTCAGTGGGCCATAGAACGCCTATTTTTGGTTTTATTTGTTTTCTAAATTCTCCCAGAAAAAATCATTTTATTTTATTTGGTTTCTAAATTCTTCCTGATAAAATCATATTTTTTTTATTATTTTTTTTTCTAAAGTCTCCCTGAAAAAAAAAAAAAAAAAACAACCAAAAAAAACAGTGGGAGATTAATATTGGCCTTTCTGCTTGTGTGCCAGTCTTGACTCCTGGGTGTGCCATCTCTCTCTCTCTCTCTCTCTCTCTCTCTCTCTCTCTCTCCAATTGTGGTCCATAGAAAGCCTATATTTTTTTTCCTTGATTTGGGTTCTAAAATCTACCAGAGAAAATAACTACATCAATCATTGGTAGAAAAATATTGGCCTCTGGGTTTGTGTGCCACTCCTGACTCCTGTGTGCGTCATCTCTCAGTCAGTGGGCCATAGAACGCCTATTTTTGTTTTTATTTGTTTTATAAATTCTCCCTGAAAAAATCATTTTATTTTATTTGGTTTCTAAATTCTTCCTGATAAAATCATATTTTTTTTATTATTTTTTTTTCTAAAGTCTCCCTGAAAAAAAAAAAAAAAAAAAAAAAAAAAAAAAAACAGTGGGAGATTAATATTGGCCTTTCTGCTTCTGTGCCAGTCTTGACTCCTGGGTGTGCCATCTCTCTCTCTCTCTCTCTCTCTCTCCAATTGTGGTCCATAGAAAGCCTACATTTTTTTTCCTTGATTTGGGTTCCAAAATCTACCAGAGAAAATAACTCCATCAATCATTGGTAGAAAAATATTGGCCTCTGGGCTTGTGTGCCACTCCTGATTCCTGTGTGCGTCATCTCTCACTCAGTGGCCCATAGAAAGCATATAGTTTGTTACATTTGTTTTCTAAATTCTCCCTGCAAAAATCTTTTTTTTTTTTTTGGGGGGGTTTCTAAAGTGTTCCTGAAAAAAATAAAAATAAAAAAAAAATAATAGTGTGACATTAATATTAACATTTGTGCTTCAGTGACAGTCCTGCGTGTGGGGCATCTCTCTAATTTGCAGCCACCAAAAAAAGAGTGTGTAACATTGGGCCTGATTTTCGCTGTGGTCTCACCAACCTGTAAAGGGGTAGCTAAATCATACTGAAGTTATAGCTCACCGTGTAAGTTGTGTGACTGCAACAAATAACGTTAGTTTGGTTACGTTTTTAAAACAATGAGGAAGTCTAGTGGAAGAGGTCGTGGCCGGGGGCGTTCATTGTCAGCTGGTAATGAGGGTAGTGGTAGTGGTGGAGCATCAGGTGGTCGTGGGGGAAAAAATATTGCACCTAAGTCTGGAGCTGTGGAGCCAGGTTCGTCGTCCGGCTACACAAGGCCTCGAACGCTCCCTTTTCTGGGATTAGGAAAACCGCTTTTAAAGCCGGAGCAGCAAGAGCAAGTTTTGGCTTATCTTGCTGACTCAGCCTCTAGCTCTTTTGCCTCATCTCGTGAAACTGGTAAAAGTAAAAGCAGCGCGTCGTTAGTGGATGTTCACGGTCAGGGACAAGTCACTTCCTTGTCCTCTTCAGCAAAAACAACAACAGAGAAGAATGCAGCAGGCGACACAACGGGTTACTCCATGGAGCTCTTTACACATACCGTCCCTGGCTTAGAAAGTGAAGCAGTTAACAGTCCATGCCCATTACAAATTGAATCTGACATGGAGTGCACTGACGCACAGCCACAGCCAGACTACTATGCTGGTCCTTTGACTCAGACCACAACATTGCCCTCGCAGGGTGCTGATCAAGAATCAGACCCTGATGAGACTATGTTGCCCCATCACGAACGCTATACCACCGAACGACACGGTGACACAGACGAAGTTGCGCAGGAGGTACAAGAAGAGTTATTAGATGACCCAGTTCTTGACCCCGATTGGCAGCCATTGGGGGAACAGGGTGCAGGCGGCAGCAGTTCTGAAGCAGAGGAGGAGGAGGGGCCGCAGCAGGCATCAACATCGCCACAGGTTCCATCTGCCGGGCCCGTATCTTGCCCAAAACGCGTGGCAAAGCCAAAACCTGGTGGAGGACAGCGTGGCCATCCGGTTAAAGCTCAGTCTGCAATGCCTGAAAAGGTATCCGATGCTAGAAAGAGTGCAGTCTGGCATTTTTTTAAACAACATCCAATTGATCAGCGCAAAGTCATCTGTCAAAAATGTTCTACTTCCTTAAGCAGAGGTCAGAATCTGAAAAGTCTCAATACTAGTTGCATGCATAGACATTTAACCACCATGCATTTGAAAGCTTGGACTAACTACCAAACGTCCCTTAAGGTTGTTGCACCCTCGGCCAATGAAGCTAGTCATCAACGCAACATCCCTTCCGGCAGTGTAGGACCACCATTTAGCGCACCACCTGCTGTATCTGTGCAGGTATCTTTGCCAGGCCAAAGCAGTCAGGGTCAGGGAATCACCAGTTTCGTAGTAGGAAACACTGCATCTAGGGCACCGGCGGCAACAATACCATCTCCCACCGTCTCTCAGTCTGCCATGTCCACCGGCACCCCCGCTAGTTCCACGATCTCCAGCTCTCCAGTCCAGCTCACCCTACATGAGACTATGGTTAGAAAAAGGAAATACTTAGCCTCGCATCCGCGTACACAGGGTTTGAACGCCCACATAGCTAGACTAATCTCGTTAGAGATGATGCCCTACCGGTTAGTTGAAAGCGAAGCTTTCAAAGACCTGATGGACTACGCTGTACCACGCTACGAGCTACCCAGTCGACACTTTTTTTCCAGAAAAGCCATCCCAGCCCTCCACCAGCATGTTAAAGAGCGCATCGTCCATGCACTCAGGCAATCTGTGAGCACAAAGGTGCACCTGACAACAGATGCATGGACCAGTAGGCATGGCCAGGGACGTTACGTGTCCATCACGGCACACTGGGTAAATGTGGTGGATTCAGGGTCCACAGGGGACAGCAAGTTTGGGACAGTTCTGCCTAGCCCACGGTCTAGTAAACAGTTGTCTGTAGCCGTTCGCACCCCCTCCTCCTCCTCCTCCTCGTCCTCCTGCAGAAGCAAGAGCTCGTCCACAGACCGCAGTCGCACAAACACTCCATCCGCACCTGCCACTGTTGCACACCAGGTCTCCCATTATGGGGCAGCTACTGGCATACGTCAGCAGGCTGTATTGGCTATGAAGTGTTTGGGCGACAATAGACACACCGCGGAAGTTCTGTCCGAGTTCTTGCAGCAAGAAACGCAGTCGTGGCTGGGCACTGTAGATCTTGAGGCAGGCAAGGTAGTGAGTGATAACGGAAGGAATTTCATGGCTGCCATCTCCCTTTCCCAACTGAAACACATTCCTTGCCTGGCTCACACCTTAAACCTGGTGGTGCAGTGCTTCCTGAAAAGTTATCCGGGGTTATCCGACCTGCTCCTCAAAGTGCGTGGACTTTGCGCACATATCCGCCGTTCGCCTGTACACTCCAGCCGTATGCAGACCTATCAGCGTTCTTTGAACCTTCCCCAGCATCGCCTAATCATAGACGTTGCAACAAGGTGGAACTCAACACTGCACATGCTTCAGAGACTGTGCGAACAGAGGCGGGCTGTTATGTTTTTGTGGGAGGATACACATACACGGGCAGGCAGTAGGATGGCAGACATGGAGTTGTCAGGTGTGCAGTGGTCGAAGATTCAAGACATGTGTCAAGTCCTTCAGTGTTTTGAGGAATGCACACGGCTGGTTAGTGCAGACAACGCCATAATAAGCATGAGCATCCCCCTAATGCGTCTGCTGATGCAAAGTTTGACGCACATAAAGGATCAGGCGTCTGCACCAGAGGAAGAGGAAAGCCTTGATGACAGTCAGCGATTGTCTGGTCAGGGCAGTGTACATGACGAGGTACCGGGCGAAGAGGAGGTGGAGGATGAGGAGGATGATGGGGATGAGTATATTTTTAATGAGGAAGCTTTCCCGGGGGCACGGGAAATTGGTGGCGTGGCAAGGCCGGGTTCTGGTTTTTTGAGGGACACAAGTGACGTAGATTTGCCTGCAACTGCCCCTCAACCAAGCACAACCGCAGATTTGACAACGGGAACTTTGGCCCACATGGCGGATTATGCCTTGCGTATCCTCAAAAGGGACACACGCATTACAAAAATGATGAACGATGACGATTACTGGTTGGCCTGCCTCCTTGATCCTCGCTATAAAGGCAAATTGCAAAATATTATGCCACATGAGAACTTGGAACTAATATTAGCAACAAAACAATCAACTCTTGTTGACCGTTTGCTTCTGGCATTCCCTGCACACAGCGCCCGTGATCGTTCTCACACGAGCTCCAGGGGCCAGCAGACCAGAGGTGTTAGAGGGGCAGAAATCAGAAGTGGCGTTGGCCAGAGGGGTTTTCTGACCAGGTTGTGGAGTGATTTTTCTATGACCGCAGACAGGACAGGTACTGCAGCATCAATTCAAAGTGACAGGAGACAACATTTGTCCAGTATGGTTACAAACTATTTTTCATCCCTTATCGACGTTCTCCCTCAACCGTCATTCCCATTTGATTACTGGGCATCCAAATTAGACACCTGGCCAGAATTGGCAGAATATGCATTGCAGGAGCTTGCTTGCCCGGCAGCTAGTGTCCTATCAGAAAGAGTATTCAGTGCTGCAGGTTCAATACTAACAGAAAAAAGGACTCGTCTGGCTACCCAAAATGTAGATGATCTAACCTTCATTAAAATGAACCACAACTGGATTTCAAAATCTTTTGCCCCACCCTGCCCGGCTGACACCTAGCTTTCCTATGAAAAGGTCTTGCCTGTGGACTATTCTGAATGACTTTTCCAATCTCGTAATTTTCTTCACCTGATTGTCCAGCATACGACATGTTTCCACCTCACGAAATGGCCAAACTCCCCACACGGGGCCGTGCTATCGCCACTTTGCGCTTGGACCCTTGAGAGTGCTGTTTGTCTGAAGAGGTGGGTGTGGCCGCTTTTGGTCGACGGCACTGCCACTGGGTCCCTCATAGTACAATAAAGTGTCTCTGGCGGTGGTGGTGCGCACCCAACGTCAGACACACCGTTGTAATATGAGGGGCCCTGTGCCTGTAACGCCGGCCACAAGACAGTTCCCCCCCCCAGCTCAAACAGTGCTCTACCACTAGCAAAATTATCTCTCACAGCTTCACCAATGTGTAGTCTAGGCGCTGACATCCTTCAATGCCTGGCACTGACAATACCATTGTTTTGACATTTTTGTTATGTTAGGCCTTCGAAGCCTGTCTGCGGTCCCTTCTTTCTACAACTACTACACTGACCAGGCCACTGCTGGCCGTGTTACCCTGGAACCAATTTAAAAGTGCCTACAGTCAGCCCAATTTTGTTATGTTAGGCCTTCGAAGACTGTCTGTCGTCACTCCTTCCACTAGACTTCCACTGACCATACACTGCTGCCCATGTACCCCTGGAACCAATTTAAAGTGCCTACAGCCAGCCCAATTTTGTTATGTTAGGCCTTGGAAGCCTGTCTGCGGTCACTCCTTCCACTAGACTTCCACTGACCAGACCACTGCTGCCCGTGTACCCCTGGAACCAATTTAAAAGTGCCTACAGCCAGCCCAAGTTTGTTATGTTAGGCCTTGGAAGCCTGTCTGCGGTCACTCCTTCCACTAGGCCTCCACTGACCACACCACTGCTGTCCGTGTACCCCTGGAACCAATTTAAAATTGCCTACAGCCAGCCCAATTTTTTTATTTTAGGCCTTCGATGCCTGTCTGCGGTCCATTCTTTCAACTACTACTACACTGACCAGGTCACTGCTGCCCGTGTACCCCTGGAACCAATTTAAAATTGCCTACAGCCATGTGTTATTATTTTAGGCCTTCGATGCCTGTCTGCGGTCACTCCTTCCACTAGGCCTCCACTGACCACACCACTGCTGCCCGTGTACCCCTGGAACCAATTTAAAATTGCCTACAGCCAGCCCAATTTTTTTATTTTAGGCCTTCGATGCCTGTCTGCGGTCCATTCTTTCAACTACTACTACACTGACCAGGTCACTGCTGCCCGTGTACCCCTGGAACCAATTTAAAATTGCCTACAGCCATGTGTTATTATTTTAGGCCTTCGATGCCTGTCTGCGGTCACTCCTTCCACTAGGCCTCCACTGACCACACCACTGCTGTCCGTGTACCCCTGGAACCAATTTAAAAGTGCCTACAGCCAGCCCAAGTTTGTTATGTTAGGCCTTGGAAGCCTGTCTGCGGTCACTCCTTCCACTAGGCCTCCACTGACCACACCACTGCTGTCCGTGTACCCCTGGAACCAATTTAAAATTGCCTACAGCCATGTGTTATTATTTTAGGCCTTGGAAGCCTGTCTGCGGTCACTCCTTCCACTAGGCCTCCACTGACCACACCACTGCTGTCCGTGTACCCCTGGAACCAATTTAAAATTGCCTACAGCCAGCCCAATTTTTTTATTTTAGGCCTTCGATGCCTGTCTGCGGTCCATTCTTTCAACTACTACTACACTGACCAGGTCACTGCTGCCCGTGTACCCCTGGAACCAATTTAAAATTGCCTACAGCCATGTGTTATTATTTTAGGCCTTCGATGCCTGTCTGCGGTCACTCCTTCCACTAGGCCTCCACTGACCACACCACTGCTGCCCGTGTACCCCTGGAACCAATTTAAAATTGCCTACAGCCAGCCCAATTTTTTTATTTTAGGCCTTCGATGCCTGTCTGCGGTCCATTCTTTCAACTACTACTACACTGACCAGGTCACTGCTGCCCGTGTACCCCTGGAACCAATTTAAAATTGCCTACAGCCATGTGTTATTATTTTAGGCCTTCGATGCCTGTCTGCGGTCACTCCTTCCACTAGGCCTCCACTGACCACACCACTGCTGTCCGTGTACCCCTGGAACCAATTTAAAATTGCCTACAGCCATGTGTTTTTATTTTAGGCCTTCGATGCCTGTCTGCGGTCCATTCTTTCAACTACTACTACACTGACCAGGGCACTGCTGGCCGTGTTACCCTGGAACCAATTTAAAAGTGCCTACAGTCAGCCCAATTTTGTTATGTTAGGCCTTGGAAGCCTGTCTGCGGTCACTCCTTCCACTAGGCCTCCACTGACCACACCACTGCTGTCCGTGTACCCCTGGAACCAATTTAAAATTGCCTACAGCCATGTGTTATTATTTTAGGCCTTCGATGCCTGTCTGCGGTCACTCCTTCCACTAGGCCTCCACTGACCACACCACTGCTGTCCGTGTACCCCTGGAACCAATTTAAAATTGCCTACAGCCATGTGTTTTTATTTTAGGCCTTCGATGCCTGTCTGCGGTCCATTCTTTCAACTACTACTACACTGACCAGGGCACTGCTGGCCGTGTTACCCTGGAACCAATTTAAAAGTGCCTACAGTCAGCCCAATTTTGTTATGTTAGGCCTTCGAAGACTGTCTGCCGTCACTCCTTCCACTAGACTTCCACTGACCATACACTGCTGCCCATGTACCCCTGGAACCAATTTAAAGTGCCTACAGCCAGCCCAATTTTGTTATGTTAGGCCTTCGAAGCCTGTCTGCGGTCACTCCTTCCACTAGACTTCCACTGACCAGACCACTGCTGCCCGTGTACCCCTGGAACCAATTTAAAAGTGCCTACAGCCAGCCCAAGTTTGTTATGTTAGGCCTTGGAAGCCTGTCTGCGGTCACTCCTTCCACTAGACTTCCACTGACCAGACCACTGCTGCCCGTGTACCCCTGGAACCAATTTAAAAGTGCCTACAGCCAGCCCAAGTTTGTTATGTTAGGCCTTCGAAGCCTGTCTGCGGTCCATTCTTTCAACTACTACTACACTGACCAGGTCACTGCTGCCCGTGTACCCCTGGAACCAATTTAAAAGTGCCTACAGCCAGCCCAAGTTTGTTATGTTAGGCCTTGGAAGCCTGTCTGCGGTCACTCCTTCCACTAGACTTCCACTGACCAGACCACTGCTGCCCGTGTACCCCTGGAACCAATTTAAAAGTGCCTACAGCCAGCCCAAGTTTGTTATGTTAGGCCTTGGAAGCCTGTCTGCGGTCACTCCTTCCACTAGGCCTCCACTGACCACACCACTGCTGTCCGTGTACCCCTGGAACCAATTTAAAATTGCCTACAGCCATGTGTTATTATTTTAGGCCTTCGATGCCTGTCTGCGGTCACTCCTTCCACTAGGCCTCCACTGACCACACCACTGCTGTCCGTGTACCCCTGGAACCAATTTAAAATTGCCTACAGCCATGTGTTTTTATTTTAGGCCTTCGATGCCTGTCTGCGGTCACTCCTTCCACTAGGCCTCCACTGACCACACCACTGCTGTCCGTGTACCCCTGGAACCAATTTAAAATTGCCTACAGCCATGTGTTTTTATTTTAGGCCTTCGATGCCTGTCTGCGGTCCATTCTTTCAACTACTACTACACTGACCAGGGCACTGCTGGCCGTGTACCCCTGGAACCAACATCAGAAAATATAAAAATAAGTATTTTGCTTATAAAAAAGAAAATACTGGTGAGATATCAAATGCAGACATTTTAACATTAAAAACAAACACACAACTAAAATCTGGTACAGTACTAAAAATGGCCACCAGCTACAATTACTTTCTCCTGCAAGTAGTTAACTGAAAGTTTTTTTAAATTGAAAACACACATATGGCATCCACCGAGTGTTGTCCTGTCGCGTCTTCTTTATATTATTGCCGAGAAGATGCAAAATAATGAAAATAATGAAATCATTAATTACCAAAATAATAGAGAAAGTCAACACCACATTGCAAATAAACATTCATTCCAAATAAAGAAGCAGGGCGCGTCCGAGGGTGAGTATATACCTAATAAGAATCTAATCACCCTCGGACGCGCAATGCTTATTTCCAACAGCCTTCCTTCCTAAGAATCAGCCCTTCCGTCGTGTAGAGAGACGTTGTGTTACACTCCAAGGTGTTCCCCAGGTTGCCTTTCCTGAGCTTCGATCTTCCGGCTCTCGTTTAGTAGTTCTTGGAAACTACACTGCATTAGGCCTTCAAATTGGGTATGGGGTGTAGAGAGAGGGTGTGTTACACTCCAAGGTGTTCCCCAGGTTGCCTTTCCTGAGCTTCGATATTCCGGCTCTCGTTTAGTAGTTGTTGGAAACTACACTGCATTAGGCCTTCAAATTGGGTATGGGGTGTAGAGAGAGGGTGTGTTACACTCCAAGGTGTTCCCCAGGTTGCCTTTCCTGAGCTTCGAAATTCCGGCTCTCGTTTAGTAGTTGTTGGAAACTACACTGCATTAGGCCTACAAATTTGGTATGGGGGAAACATTGGCGCATCTGCGGTCCCTCCTTCCTCTAGGCCTCCACTGACCTGTCTACTGCTGCCCGTGTTCCCCTGGAACCAATTTTAAATTGCCTACAGGCAGCCCAATTTATTATGTTAGGGCTTCGAAGCCTGTCTGCGGTCCCTCCTTCCACTAGGCCTCCACTGACCTGTCTACTGCTGCCCGTGTACCCCTTGAACCAACATCATAAAATAAAAAAAAAAGGATTTTGCTTATAAAAAAGAAAATACTGGTGAGATATCAAATGCAGACATTTTGACATTAAAAACAAACAAACAGCTAAAATCTGGTACAGTACTAAAAATGGCCACCAGCTACAATTACTTTCTCCTGCAAGTAGTTAACTGAAAGGTTTTTTAAATTGAAAACACACATATGGCATCCACCGAGTGTTGTCCTGTCGCGTCTTCTTTATATTATTGCCGAGAAGATGCAAAATAATGAAAATAATAAAATCATTAATTACCAAAATAATAGAGAAAGTCAACACCACATTGCAAATAAACATTCATTCCAAATAAAGAAGCAGGGCGCGTCCGAGGGTGAGTATATACCTAATAAGAATCTAATCACCCTCGGACGCGCAATGCTTATTTCCAACAGCCTTCCTTCCTAAGAATCATCCCTTCCGTGGTGTAGAGAGACGTTGTGTTACACTCCAAGGTGTTCCCCAGGTTGCCTTTCCTGAGCTTCGATCTACCGGCTCTCGTTTAGTAGTTGTTGGATACTACGCTGCATTAGGCCTTCAAATTGGGTATGGGGTGTAGAGAGATGGTGTGTTCCACTCCAAGGTGTTCCCCAGGTTGCCTTTCCTGAGCTTCGATCTTCCGGCTCTCGTTTAGTAGTTCTTGGAAACTACACTGCATTAGGCCTTCAAATTGGGTATGGGGTGTAGAGAGAGGGTGTGTTACACTCCAAGGTGTTCCCCAGGTTGCCTTTCCTGAGCTTCGATATTCCGGCTCTCGTTTAGTAGTTGTCGGAAACTACGCTGCATTAGGCCTACAAATTGGGTATGGGGTGTAGAGAGAGGGTGTGTTACACTCCAAGGTGTTCCCCAGGTTGCCTTTCCTGAGCTTCGATATTCCGGCTCTCGTTTAGTAGTTGTCGGAAACTACGCTGCATTAGGCCTACAAATTGGGTATGGGGTGTAGAGAGAGGGTTTGTTACACTCCAAGGTGTTCCCCAGGTTGCCTTTCCTGAGCTTCGATCTTCCGGCTCTCGTTTAGTAGTTGTTGGAAACTACGCTGCATTAGGCCTTCAAATTGGGTATGGGGTGTAGCGAGAGGGTGTGTTACACTCCAAGGTGTTCCCCAGGTTGCCTTTCCTGAGCTTCGATCTTCCGGCTCTCGTTTAGTAGTTCTTGGAAACTACACTGCATTAGACCTTCAAATTGGGTATGGGGTGTAGAGAGAGGGTGTGTTACACTCTAAGGTGTTCCCCAGGTTTCCTTGCCATTGCTTCGGTCTTCCGACTCTCGTTTAGTAGTTGTAGAAAAGTACACTGCATTAGGCCATACAAAATGGGTATGGGGTGGAGAGAGATGGTGTGTTACACTCCAAGGTGTTCCCCAGGTTGCCTTTCCTGAGCTTCTATCTTCAGGCTCTCATTAAATTGTGGTTAAATGGAACAACTGCATTTGGCGTACTAGTTGGTTTGGGGCCTACTATCGGTGTCTGCCACTCCTTGCTGTTCTCCTCCACTGAACAAAGCTGTGCCGCCTGTTTACTACGGTTGCCAATTTTGAACTGCATTTCGACTACTTACTGATTTGGCCCTACTCTCTGTGTCAGCCTCTCATTCCAGTTGTCCTCCACTGCAATGCCCCCTGGTTATTCCTGTGTTACCAATTTTGAACTGCATTTAGCCCACTTTCTTCTTTGGGCCTATATCTGTGTTTCCACTTCATCGTGCCCATTGCCCAGCCAGTGATAGATGAGTCTGCTGGTACATTGACCCATAACGCAACATTCCCCGTGCACGCTACACAACAACATTGTGACCCTGCTGAAAGTCAGGTTGCTCTTCCCGCATACCATACCACCTTACACGGGGACAAAGAGGAAGGTGCAGATGAAAGTGCAGGTTCCTTCATCAGGTGGGGGGAGGAATACTAGTTGGCGACGTCACTGGCACAGGGCCTCTCATAGTACGCAAAAGTGTTGCTGCCGGTGGGAGGCGCCCCCGCCGTGCAAACACACCGCTGTACTTTGAGGGGCCCTGTGCCAGTGCCAATGCCAACGAGTGGGCCCCCCCTGCTTGCTCAGGTTCACAGCACTTGCAAAGTTGAAATACTTACCTCTCCCTGCTCCACTGCCGTGACGTGGTCCAGATTTCCTGGGCCCACTAATTACTTGAACCAGCCCTACCCCCCACAACTTTAGCCAAATGACCCCCAATTTCAAATGCCTTCCAATTATTATAAGGTAAATTACGCTTGACAAGCTTCATTAAGAAGAATGGATGGTTTTGACATTAAAATGGGCACTCTAGGTGTTTTCCTGGCCCCCACTCACTGCCGACTATGCTGCCCCATTGACTTGCATTGGGTTTCGTGTTTCGGTCGATCCCGACTTTACGTCATAATCGGCCGATTTCACTCGACCCGACTTTGGACATAGTCGGGTTTCGCAAAACCCGGCTCGACTCTAAAAAGGTCAAGGTCGCTCAACTCTATACTCCAGGAATCGGATAGTGAAAAATTATAAATCGTGGATAATAGTTGAATAGTAAACTTCAAGATTTGTTTGGTTCTGTTAAAGTTCTTCCTTGAAGGTTTGAGCAATAACCTCCAAGCCTGAATAACAGCTCTAAAAATATGATGAGAGGATTCCCTCTGCTGTCTGTGAAATAAGAAGCTGAAAAAGATGTGTTGAATAGACTGGGGGCTTTTCATTTCATTTTCAATTTGAAATCATGCTGATCTGCCTTCAAACCAATACCAAGTTTGTTTAACTAATGAGGCTAAATAATAAGTATAATTTTATAAATTTGGTAACCCAGCCACACCATTGCGTTTATGTTTACATAGAATATCTACGGAGATCCTAGCCTTTTTCATGCCCCATAAAAATGAACGTACAAAGTTTTGGAATTTATAAATAGATTGATATGAAAAGGAAGAGACAGGGTCCTGAAAAGATACAAAACCTTGGGCAAAACAAAAGTTTTAATAGTCATTATTCTTCCAAATAAGGACATTTCAGAATGAGCAAAATGTGTAATGTCACTAGTGATCGATTTTAGAGTTTTTTCTAGGTTGACTTTAATTATATTTTGTAGCTTATTAGAAATAGTTATTCCTAAATATTGTATTTCATCATTACTCCTCGCGAAGTTTGTCTGTTCTGTTAACTTCATTATATTAGAGTCCTTCATATTGAAGGTAAGATATTTTGATTTCTGGGGATTAATCTTAAAGTAAGATATATCAGCAAAAGCCTCAAGTTCCAAAGATAAAGCTTTAATCGAGGTTATAGGGTCCAGAAGCGTGAAAAATAAGTCATCGGCAAATAACCCTATTTTAAAATGACGAGAATTCAGGTTGACTCCCAAAATATCCATATTTGATCTTATTTTTTCTGCAAAAGGCTCCATTGCGAGGACGAACAACAGAGGGGACAGAGGACACCCCTGTCGCGTACCATTGAAGATGGTAAATGGCTCAGACAAAAAATTATTAGAGTATATCCTGGCACTGGGTGCCGAGTATAGAGAAAATACAGTAGACAGGAATCTTGAATCAATGCCAAACTTTTTAAGAGTTGCTTTCAGGTAAGACCAGTTTACCTTATCAAAGGCTTTCTCAGCATCCAGTGCCAGAAAAACGTCTTGTGAGTTCATACTGTTGATAATATTCATTAAGTTGATTACTCTTCTTGTCCCGTCCGAGGCCTGGCGACCCTCGGTGAACCCAATCTGATCGTCTACTAGTAAACGTGGGAGGATATATTTTAGCCTGTCAGCTAATATTTTAGAATATATTTTAGAGTCACTATTGATTATAGAAATTATTATAATTACTGCTTCCTGCATTTCCTTAGGGAAGGAACCTTGGGCAGAGGCTAGATTAAAAATGGGGACTAAATGAGGGGCTAAAATTTTTGAGAAGGATTTATAATAATCATTAGAAAAGCCATCTGGGCCAGAAGTTTTGGGGGATTTTAGTTTATTGATAGTATCGATAATTTCTTTTTCTTTAAATGGGCAGTTGATGGACTCCAAATCAGATGGCGTAATCTTAGGTATGCTAATACTAGATCGAAAAGAGTTTATAGAATCTGGATCAATGCAAGGGGAATTTGGATAATTTTTTAGGTTATACAGACTATTAAAAAAATCAGCAAATGATTTAATGATATCTTTTGGGTGAATCAAAACCTTACCCGAGGGAGCAATAATTTTAGAAATTCTATTGTTAATATGATCCTTTTTTATTTTTGCTAGCAAAAATAGCATTTGCTAACAATGATAAATGTAAGGTTATACACATGGGAAGAAGGAATCAATGTCACCATTACACACTGAATGGGAAACCACTGGGTAAATCTGACAGGGAGAAGGACTTGGGGATCCTAGTTAATGATAAACTTACCTGGAGCAGCCAGTGCCAGGCAGCAGCTGCCAAGGCAAACAGGATCATGGGGTGCATTAAAAGAGGTCTGGATACACATGATGAGAGCATTATACTGCCTCTGTACAAATCCCTAGTTAGACCGCACATGGAGTACTGTGTCCAGTTTTGGGCACCGGTGCTCAGGAAGGATATAATGGAACTAGAGAGAGTACAAAGGAGGGCAACAAAATTAATAAAGGGGATGGGAGAACTACAATACCCAGATAGATTAGCGAAATTAGGATTATTTAGTCTAGAAAAAAGACGACTGAGGGGCGATCTAATAACCATGTATAAGTATATAAGGGGACAATACAAATATCTCGCTGAGGATCTGTTTATACCAAGGAAGGTGACGGGCACAAGGGGGCATTCTTTGCGTCTGGAGGAGAGAAGGTTTTTCCACCAACATAGAAGAGGATTCTTTACTGTTAGGGCAGTGAGAATCTGGAATTGCTTGCCTGAGGAGGTGGTGATGGCGAACTCAGTCGGGGGGTTCAAGAGAGGCCTGGATGTCTTCCTGGAGCAGAACAATATTGTATCATACAATTAGGTTCTGTAGAAGGACGTAGATCTGGGGATTTATTATGATGGAATATAGGCTGAACTGGATGGACAAATGTCTTTTTTCGGCCTTACTAACTATGTTACTATGTTACTATGTTACCTGTTAGGTGTACACCTTGAACGTTGAAGCTTTTATGACAGAGTCATATTCTTGTAGGATTTCAGATTTTAGTTTTTGCCTTAAGGTACCATTACACTAAACGACTTACCAACGATCACGACCAGCGATATGACCTGGCCGTGATTGTTGGTAAGTCGTTGTGTGGTCACTGGGGAACTGTCACACAGAAAGCTCTCTCCAGCGACCAACGATCAGGGGAAAGACTTCGGCATCGTTGAAACTGTCTTCAACGATGCCGAAGTCCCCCTGCAGCACCCGGGTAACAAGGGTAAACATCGGGTTACGCTTAGTAACCCGATATTTACCCTGGTTACCATTGTAAAAGTTAAAAAAAATCACTACATACTCACATTCCGATGTCTGTCACATCCCCCGCCATCAGCTTCCCTGCACTGACTGTGTCAGTGCCGGCCGTAAAGCAGAGCACAGCGGTGACGTCACCGCTGTGCTCTGCTTTACGGCCGGCACTGACAGTCAGTGCAGGTAAGCTGATGGCGGGGGACGTGACAGACATCGGAATGTGAGTATGTACTGTTTTTTTTTTTACTTTTACAATGGTAACCAGGGTAAATATCGGGTTACTAAGCGCGGCCCTGCGCTTAGTAACCCGATATTTACCCTGGTTACAAGTGAACACATCACTGGATCGGCATCACACACGCCAATCCAGCGATGACAGTGGGTGATCAGCGACCAAAAAAAGGTCCTGATCATTCCCCACGACCAACAGCCGGCAGGGGCCTGAACGTTGGTCGCTGTCACACATAAGGAGATCGTTAGCGAGATCGTTGGTACGTCACAAAAAGCGTGACGTTGCAACGATATCGGTATGTGTGAAGCTAGCTGCCAATTGAATAAGTCCGCCTCTTAGGACGGCCTTGTGAGCATTCCATAATGTGAAAGGGTCTATATTATTAGTTGTATTTTCTTTGAAGTAATTGGATAGAAGAGATTCTATTTCTTGTTTATATTCAGGTATCTTGAATAGGGTTGGGTTACACTTCCATAAATATCTGTTGCCAAGGGAAGGACCTAGTAAAAATTCCACTAACACTGGGGTATGATCAGATAAAGATTTTTTTAAGGAATTGAATACTCTTAAATTTGGGGAGGGTGAAGATATTTGATAAAACCAAATCTATGCGAGAGGACGTCTGATGTACGTCAGAAAAGTGTGAAAATTCATGAAAGGAAGAATGAAGACATCTAAAAAGTCAAATAATTCATTATTGATCAGCCATTTTTTTAAAACCGGCGATTTATGACGTACTAGAGATGAAGAGTCCATGGAACTATCTGGAACGATGTTAAAATCGCCTACCCAAATAGTGTCTCCTATTTTGATCTTATCAACTTTTTAAAATAGTTTATTTAAAAAGGAAATTTGATTCTTATTAGGAGCGTACACATTTACCACTGTTCAAGGCTGATTATTCACTAAGGCTATGTTCAGACTAGCGTTGTGCGCTGCTGCTTCGGCGACGCGACGCACAACGCACCGAAAAACGTGGCAAAACGCACGCAAAAACGCTGCGTTTTGCGACGCGTGCGTTGTTTTTTGCCAAAAATCGGACGCAAGAAAAATGCAACTTGTTGCGTTTTCTTGGTCCGACGCTTGCGGCAAAAAAGACGCATTTGTCGCAAAACGCAACAAGCAAAAACGCATGCGTCCCCCATGTTAAACATAGGGGCGCATGACGCGTGCGTCGCCGCTGCGTCGCCCGACGCGGCGCCGACGCACACTAGCACAACGCTAGTCTGAACGTACCCTAAGCAAGCCAAGGTGTGGAACCTGCCGAGATGGTCTGTTATTTATTTCACCAGCTTAAAAGGAACAATGCCATTTACCATTGTAATGACTCCGGCTTTTTTTTGGTTGAATGCAGCGACTTAAAAGAATGGGGAAATTTCTTATGATGGAAGACCTGGCAATTATTTTCTATTAGTCTTACCTCCTGTAAACAAATAATCTCCGCATTAGCAAGATTAATTTCCTTCCAGATAGAAAATCTTTTGTTTGGGCTACTAATGCCCCGAATGTTGTATGAAAGAATCTTCATTGGTATTTAAATACAAATAAAAACAAAACTAAGCAGAGAATAGTTAACCTCACTATAACCTGTCAAAAATGTTCAAGAAATTGTGAACCTTAAAGGTTCTCCTGGAGGACACCAAGTAAATGGGTCTCACCTACGAGGGGGTTTCAACACAAAATTAGTGGCAGAGATCCTCAAAAGACATCTCTGGTTTTGAGGACAAAAATTATTTTTAATATCAGGCAAATTTTATATTTAGATTTTGGAAAAAGGGACCCTTTTTAGTCTTTGTCCTTGAGGGCCATCTCCTCAAGGAGGAAGTTAATAAATCTAGAACCCTCCTGGGGAGAGCTAATTTGATAGTTTTTACTATTATACCAAACTATTAATTTAGTAGGAAACCCCCACCTATATGGGATGTGTAATTCTCTCAGTTTAGATGTTGTTTCTCTATAACTTCTTCTTAGGTCCATTGTGGCCTTTGAGAAATCTGAAAATAATTTAATGTTATTAAATGGCTCTGGGAAGGACCCTCTTTCTCTGATGATTTTAAGGATCTTTTCTTTAATTTGGCTATTATAGTGCGAAATGCGTCGGGCCAAGCCTGTGACCTCCGAAAATGAAAAAAACCTCCACTTGCTTCCAAATTGTTATGTCAATATGTAGATAGAGAGACACAAAAATCAGGACTATTTTTCCTCAAATGCTGTAACCCCCCTCTTGTGGTCCTGTTAATAGCCAGGTTTTAGAGCTTAAAGATTCTTTGTGATCCGTTGTAAATACTAGATAATAGTAGAGAAAATGACTGAGGGTCCATTATATGAGTTTTTGTTCAGATAAATAAGCGGTAAATATCCTGTCGCTAGCCTTTGTAAAGCCATGAGGCAAATTAATAAGATTTCTTGAATTAAAGTCTTATACTTGCGTCCAATATGACCAGCCATATTCAGGAGTGGGTCAAAACACTGGTTATTAATAAAATATCATCCTCTTGTATATTTAGGAGTCACTTGTTGATGTCTTATTCAGGAGCTCCGAACTCTTGCCTCCTACATTGGCAGAGCTCAAGCCACGCCCCCTATATGTATCTGTTCTAACCTGATGGTTCGGGCTGTGAATTTACTGTACCTGGCTGATGAATTATTGGGTTTCCTTTGAGATCTGTTCGTAGAAATCGCACAGCACATGCTTGGTCTATGTGCCGTGCCTTTTTTCTCGCAACCTTTGATTTGCATTGGCGAGTTCCCCGAGCTACCCCGACACGTGCTTTGCTTTAGCTTTCTTAATGGGAGAATTTTTTTCATCAGTTTGATTAGAGCTGAGTAAAAACTCGCAGATGAGCACTGACTCATATACTTACACTCAGAGACAAATCATTTCAAAGGCAGCAGAGAGATGATTCTATTCTATTTTTCATCTAAAATGCACGGTAAAAACAACCTTTTTGACTACATGCAACCTTTTTAATTATGAACAAATAGCAGATGTTTATCCTTGAAAAAGGCCACTTGCTGTCCGAAACATTGCATTATGATGCATTTTGGATGAAAAAATGAATAGAATCATCTCTCTGGTGTCTTGGAAATGATTTGTCTCTGAATTTGCTGGTAACTTGGTGGGAAGTTGCCCCAAGGAAGCACAGAGCCTATGGAGTGGTGTAAAGTGAACTACCATCATATACTAACATTGGTCAGAGTGCAATGAGATGTTTTCACTGCAGTCCGATTTACACACTCGTGTGAGCAAGCCCTTAGACACAATCACCTGAAAGTGTAGTATATAATTGGAGAGTAATGGCCATTTCTATGAATTTTCCCAGAAAGGGCAGGATAGAAACAGAGAAACTGGTCTATCGCCATTCAGCATTTTGGAGGGTTTTTTTAAGAGAAGCTTGATCATTGCTTCTTTCAGTATGTCAGAGAATATCCTACAAGGCAAAGAGCTGTTAAAGGGAACCTATCATGTCCCCAAATGCTATTAACCTGCAGATTTAGGGTTAATATGCAGGTTAATTGCGTTATAAAGCTGTCCATCTGCCTTACTGAAAGTGCAGCTACTGGGAGAAAATTAACTTTATTAATCTCAATGTCCACTGGCTGTTAGACTTCATGTAGGTTTTTCACGAAGCAGCGACATTTATTACTCAGTACACAGTAAGCGATGACTGTAATTATGCCCCAGCCCTTTGATTGAAGCTCACCTTGCTGCGCATCTGTGCCCCAATGACTGAGAGCACGCGACTTGAGGAAGTATACTGTATTTTCAACCTATAGCAGCAACTATAAGGGTATGTGCACACGTTGCAGATTTGTCTGCAGAATTTTCTGCACAGAATCTGCATCTCTTGGCAGAAAACGCAGGTAAAAATCTGCGCGTTTTTGGTGCATTTTTTATGCCGATTTTCATGCTTTTTTATGTGGATTTGTATGCGTTTTTGTAGGCTGAATAAAGATCTATTATTTAACAAAAATAAAAAAAATTGTGATGTAATTTCTTGTCCAACATCTTCATTTACATACTCCATTGAAGAATAATGTTTACACACATAGATAGATAGATAGATAGATAGATAGATAGATAGATAGATAGATAGATAGATAGATAGATATTAGAAAGTTAGATCGATAGACATATCTATAGATATCACTATCATGGGCTAAAAAAAATAGCTCCTTATTCACAGATATTGGTGTGCTATTTCCTTTTTGGATTACTATAGATCTATCAATATACTTATCTATAGATCTATCTATCTATCTATAGTCCAAAAAAGCTTGAGAAAGGTCCACATCTTGAATCGAAACGTCGCACATGGGCCAATAAATCACATTTATTTTTTCGGTTGGAGTGCTGCCTTAGTTTTTTTTGGACTATAGCATGAGGTTTGGTACATACCTGGAAGGATTTTTTTCAACCTTTGTTTTCTTTTGGTGCTGCTTTTTGTTTTCTTTTTCTATCTATCTATCTATCTATCTATCTATCTATCTATCTATCTATCTATCTATCTATCTATCTAGAAAAAAAGAAGGAACAGCACAGTATACATATCTTCAGGTGCAGAGCCCCCTGACAATCTGTCCACTGATCGTCCAGACTTCATAAAATTCAAAAAAAGAGGCAGCACTCCATTGTTCCAATATAAAACGTGCACGGTTTAATCTACCCACATGTCTGGGCAACGTTTCAGCTCAAAATGAGCCTTTCTCAAGCTTGAGGTGCGAGACTCGTGCGAGTTTCTCGCAAGTGTGACAGCGGCCTTAAACGCAATATCTGTGTAATTTAAAAGCAATTTAAAAAAACAAAATGGCGTGGGCTCCCGCACAATTTTCTGTGCCAGAGAGGGAAAGCCAATGGCCGGGGACCGATGTTTATAGCCTGGGAAGGGGTTATTACTCATGGAGATTCCCAGGGTATGAATATTAGCCCACAGCTGTATATTTAGCCTTTACTGGCTATTAAAATAGAGGGACCCTCCCAAAAAAATGACGTGTGGTCCCCCTATAATTAATAGCCAGAAAGGCTATGCAGACAGCTGCGGCCTGATATTCATAGTCTAGAGAGGGGCCATGGATATTGTCCCCCAGGCTACAAACACCAGCTCCCAGAAGCCCCAGAAATGAACTTATCCTCTCTCTTCCCAGTGCCCTGTAGCAGTGGCATATGGGATAATAAGGGGTTAATGTCACCTTTGATTGTAAGGTGACATTAAGCCCGGTTAGTAATGGAGAGGAGTCAATAAGACACCTATCCATTACTAATTCTATAATAGTGAAAGGGTTAAATAAAGACACATCCAGAAAAAAAACATTTTAATATTCTTAATTTCACCATACTTACAACCACTACACCTAATTCCCCGAAACCATCAATCACCTGCAAAAAAAATAAAATAAACAGTATTCTCCCTGTTCCGATGCAATCCAATTAATAATGAGTGTCCCATGATGATCTCCCCTATATAACTGTGATATCGGGTGATAATGGCTCGTGCAGAGCATCGCTGAAGAGGTTACCTGAGTTCAGGCTTGCTTTATGGCAATTCTGCGTGGGAAATTTCTCACACAGCGCTGCCGGTGAGAGAATGAACTCGGGTGACCTCTCTCCCCACAGCGGTGGAGGGATACAGGTGACCGAGGGCTTCGGGGACTAGGTGTTGTATGTACTGACTGTAATGTATGTCCTGCATGTCTGCTGTATGTTCTCTATGTCTTTTTTTACTACTGAACACATGCATTGTCTGATGGGACTACTTTCCCATCATCGACAATGCTGTCACTGTGAGCATTCATAGCCGGATGGGAACAGTAGTCCCATCAGAAAATGGATGCTGACACAGACTCGCACACACACAGGGACACATGCACACACAAAGACACACCAGGACCCGCACACACAAACCCACATACACAGACCCGCACACAGACACGCACATAGTGTCTGCCCACACACTTCCCTCCTCCCGATTGGCAGGATTTCTCGCACCCACTTCCGCAGCAAATCCGCAGATATTTTTTACACCTGTGGTTTTGCTGTAGATGTGCCTGACTCCATAGAAGTTAATGAGTGCAGAAACGCTGCAGATCAGCAAAAAGAATTGACGTGCTGCAGAAAATAAAATGCTGCAAATCCGCATGGATTTTTCCGCAGCATGTGCACAGCAATTCTTCATTTGACATAGAATAACATTAGTAGTGCACTACACTGTGGATTTGATGCAGTTCCGCACATCCAAAAACACTGCAGATCCACATCAAAATCCGCAACGTGTGCACATAGCCTTAGGGTACGTGCACACGTTGCAGATTTGCCTGTGGAATTTTCTGCGCAGATTCTGCATCTCTTGGGAGAAAATGTAAGTAAAAATCCACATGGATTTGATGTGTTTTTAATGCATTATTTATGCGGATTTTCATGCATTTTTTTCATGCGGATTTGTATGCGTTTTTTGAAAGCTAACTAAAGACCTATTATTGAACAAAAAAAAGAATTGTGATGTCATTTCTTTACCAACCTCTTCATTTACATACTCCATTGAAAAATAATGTTTGCAGACACAGAAAGATAGATAGATAGATAGATAGATAGATAGATAGATAGATAGATAGATAGATAGATAGATAGATAGATAGATATGATAGATAATAGGTACTCTTTTTCCTTTGAGGATATTGTATTGCACTACTTAGTGTATAGTCTTTGGATAATGTGGTTATCTTGTATTTATATACTGATATTAACTGTGTCTTAACACAGTATTTTCCAGGTCAACTATGGACTATAGGGCACGAGACTCTATATTGCGTGCCCAAATAAATCTAACGGTTTAGGATGATGCTAATGGAGGCACTGGTGGGGCGAATAATGATCTTCAGGAGACTATGGTTCAGTTCAAAGAACTGCTACTAGAGAGAACAAGAGTGTAATGGAATCATGCTTTTCTAGAAAAGTATTTAGAAGAGGGATTGATCCCCGTGGCCTCAGGATTCAGGTGTTCCCTTCATTCCCAATTCTGGTTGAGGGAGTTAAAACAAAATGGGAGGAGTACTCTAACATCTGCTCCAGGGGCCACATGGAACTTCTAAAAGAATTGGTCTCAAAAACACTTAGTGAAATAGAGATTGAAATTGAATCCTTACAGCTTGTCTTGAAGAAAGATATGACTGCAGAAACTCTAAAAAAATGTAATGATGACATGGATGTGGACTTGCAGAAATGGGTAAATGAAATACAGGCTACTAAAGCTAAAAAGTTCAAGAGAGACATGAATGATAAATTGGGTGGCAATATGTATAAATGGCATGGGCCTGGTGATAGGTCCTGCCCACATAATAGACCATTCTCTTACTCACGTGTTGTGAATTCTGCTCTTGGGCTCCCTCCGGTGGTTGTTGATGGTAATGCACTAGTCTTGAAAGATAGGAGACAAAAAAAGTGCAAATAGGGTCTTATCCCCAGGATTGTTCTTAATCAATTGTGAGAGAACTGCTCACCTGGTGGTACACAGTACAAGCGTGTAGTTGTCAGCTGCTGCAGATCCACAGGTCGGCGTTGCGACCTCTCAGAACCGTTATAATAAATGATCAAAGGTATCTTTGTGTGGAAACTTCCTGAAGAAGAAGCCTTTGAGCTTCGAAACGCGTTGAATAAACCACCCGAACACCCTAACAGTATATCTGGATCTATTATTTGTCGCAGCAGCGCGGATGTAATCCACATTTCATTTATTATAACGGTTGATGGTAATGCAGTTATTCCTGAGCAGCAGTCTTGGACAGGTGTTTCTGCTAATTGCAATTCTGACTGGGGTATTTAGCTGTGCAGGACTCATTAGTCCTTGCCAGTAGTCAATGTTCCTTTGGAAGTGTTGGTCCTCTGCCTGGCCTCTCCTGCTTGCTGCCAATTCAGCAAAGATAAGTGTTTGCTTCATTTTTTTAAACACACTGCTGTGTGTTTATTTTCTGTGCTTATCTTGTTTCTATTTTGTTCCTGCTAGACTGTGCCTGATGTTTTTCTCAGTCTAGTTGGACTCGCTGGAGTCGCAGATATACTCTCCACATCTTTAGTTAGGTGGTGGAGTTTTCGTATTTTTCTGCTGTGGATATTTTGTAGTGTTTTATGCTGACCGCATAGTGTCCTGTACTATCCTTTCCTATCTAGGTAGAAGTGGCCTCCTTTGCTTATCCCTGTTTTCTGTCTGCGTGTGTCTTTTCGTCTCCTACTCACAGTCATTATTTGTGGGGGGCTACCTATCCTTTGGGGGTCTACTCTGAGGCAAGAGAGTTTTCCTATTTCCATCTTTAGGGATATTTAGTCCTTCGGCTGTGTCGAGGTGTCTAGGTCTGGTTAGGCACACCCCACGGCTACTTCTAGTTGCGGTGATAGGATCAGGGTTTGCGGTCAGTAAAGTTACCACTGCTCCAGCAAGGGTCATTTCATGCTGCTCCAAGGCCACCTGATCATAGCACTCACGCTCAAGATCCACTTCAAGAAAGTCACATGTCGCATGAGGAATCTACCTCCCATCAGAATCACACTCCCAATGAATCCACCAACTCTTTCTCTGCTGTCAGAGGGGTAGTTACCCGCCAAACCGCGAAACAGAAGGGCTCTTCAGGAGGCAGACCTCAGGGCGGCTATAGGTATACAACTTGTCATCTTGTGAATTTACAAAAACTCAATTGGATGTTCTTGGGAAGGGCCTGACCTTCTCTCCCACTAACTCCTTTAATTTTTTTCTAGTATTAAAGGACTTTGCACCTATTTTTGCAGAAGCACATCTTGAGGAATCTACACCATAAAGAAACATCTACACATGAGCCATTAACTGAGATTGAAAGGGAGGTATTACAGAATCTTCAGGACCTCCTTGATGAGCAATCTACATCTCATCAAGGTAGGTTCCCCTCATCTATCATGCCCAGATCCACGAGGTTTCCCCTTCTTGCATTATGCCCTGCCGATGAAATTTTCACTAAGCTTGTGTCTGTGGATCTAAAAAAACTGACTCCCAGACGCAGATATGATAATCTCACACATCGTCAACGGCAGGCCATTAACCCCTTAGCGACCGCCGATACGCCTTTTAACGGCGGCCGCTAAGGGTACTTAAACCACAGCGCCGTTAATTAACGGCGCTGTGGAAAAAGTCCATAGCGCCCCCCAGAGGCCGATTTTCTCCGGGGTCTCGGCTGCCGAGGGTAGCCGAGACCCCAGAGAACATGATTCAGGGGGTTTTTAACCCACCCCGTATTTGCGATCGCCGGTAATTAACCGTTTACCGGCGATCGCAAAAAAAAAAAAAAAAAAAAAAGCGATCTCTTTTTAATTTCTCTGTCCTCCGATGTGATCGCACATCGGAGGACAGAGAAAAGGGGTCCCAGGTGGCCCCCCAATACTCACCTAGCTCCCCCGATGCTCCTCGTGTCTCCCGGTGGGCGCCGCCATCTTCAAAATGGCGGGCGCATGCGCAGTGCGCCCGCCGGCCGGCACCGGGAGAATCTTTGGGGTCTCGGCTGCCGGGGGTAGCCGAGACCCCAAAGAGCACGATCGGGGTCGGTATTACCGACCCCTGTTTTGCGATCGCCGGTAATTAACTGTTTACCGGCGACCGCAAAAAAAAAAAAAAAAAAGTAAAGTGTAATTCTCTGTCCTCTGATGTGATCGCACATCAGAGGACAGAGAAATAGGGGGATTCGGGGACCCTAACATACTCACCTAGGTCCCTGGATCCTCTTGCTGCTCCTCCTGGCCGCCGGCAGCAGAACATGGCGGACGCATGCCCAGTGCGCCCGCCATCTGTCTCCATCTGCCGGCCGGCAGGAGAACAGCAGTTGGGGCTAAAATTAGGTTTAGGGTTAGGGGTAGGGTTAGGGGTAGGGTTAGGGTTAGGGGTAGGGGTAGGGTTAGGGTTAGGGGTAGGGTTAGGGGTAGGGTTAGGGGTAGGGTTAGGGGTAGGGTTAGGGTTAGGGGTAGGGTTAGGGTTAGGGGTAGGGTTAGGGGTAGGGTTAGGGGTAGGGTTAGGGGTAGGGTTAGGGTTAGGGGTAGGGTTAGGGGTAGGGTTAGGGGTAGGGTTAGGGGAAGGGTTAGGAGTAGGGTTAGGGTTAGGGGTAGGGTTAGGGGTAGGGGTAGGGGTAGGGTTAGGGGTAGGGTTAGGGCTAGGTTTGGGGCTAAATTTAGGGTTGGGGCTAAATTTAGGGTTAGGGTTGGGGCTAAACTTAGGGTTAGGCTTCTTTCACACTTACTTGGTTACGGGGCCGTCGCAATGCGTCGGCCCGACATACCGATGCACGTTGTGAAAATTGTGCACAACGTGGGCAGCAGCTGTAGTTTTTCAACACATCCGCTGCCCAATCTATGTCCTGGGGAGGAGGGGGCGGAGTTACGGCCACGCATGCGCGGTCAGAAATGGCGGATGCGACGTACAAAAAACGTTTCATTGAACGTTTTTTTGTGCCGACGCTCCGCCAAAACACAACTGATCCAGTGCACGATGGACGCGACGTGTGGCCATCCGTCACGATCCGTCGGCAATACAAGTCTACAAGTCTATGGGCAAAAAACGCATCCTGCGGGCACATTTGCAAGATCCGTTTCTTGTCCAAAACGACGGATTGCGACGGAATGCCAAACGACGCAAGTGTGAAAGTAGCCTTAGGGTTAGGGTTAGGGTTGGGGCTAAAGTTAGGGCTAGGGTTGGGGCTAAAGTTAGGGTTAGAGCTGGGATTAGGGTTAGGGTTTGGATTAGGGTTGGTATTAGGGTTAGGGTTGGCATTAGGGTTACGCTTGGGATTAGGGTTAGGTTTGGGATTAGGGTTAAGGTTAGGGTTGTGATTAGGGGTGTATTGGGATAAGGGTTAGGTTTGAGGTTAGGGTTGAGATTAGGATTAGGGGTGTGTTGGATTTAGGGTTTTGATTAGGGTTATGGTTAGGGTTGACATTAGGGTTGTTTTGGGGTAAGGGTTGTGATTATGGTTAGGGTTAGTGATTAGGATTATGGATGAGGTTGGGATTGGGGTTAAGGGTGTGTTGGGGTTAGGGTTGGAGCTAGAATTGGGGGGTTTCCACTGTTTAGGTACATCAGGGGGTCTCCAAACACGACAGCCAATTTTGCGCTCAAAAAGTCAAATGGTGCTCCCTCCCTTCTGAGCTCTGCCGTGCGCCCAAACAGTGGGTTACCCCCACATATGGGGCATCAGCGTACTCGGGATAAATTGGACAACAACTTCTGGGTCCAATTTCTCTTGTTACCCTTGTGAAAATAAAAACTTGGGGGCTACAATATCTTTTTTGTGAAAAAAAAAATATTTTTTATTTTCACGACTCTGCATTCTAAACTTCTGTGAAGCACTTGGGCATTCAAAGTTCTCACCACACATCTAGATAAGTTCCTTGGGGGGTCTAGTTTCCAAAATGGGGTCACTTGTGGGGGGTTACTACAGTTTAGGTACATCAGGGGCTCTGCAATCGCAACATAATGCCCACAGACCATTCTATCAAAGTCTGCATTCCAAAAAGTCGCTCCTTCCCTTCCGAGCTCTGCCGTGCGCCCAAACAGTGGTTTACCCCCACATATGGCACATCAGCGTACTCGGGATAAATTGGACAACAACTATTGCAGTCCAATTTCTCCTGTTACCCTTGTGAAAATAAAAACTTGGGGGCTACAATATCTTTTTTGTGGAAAAAAAAATATTTTTTATTTTCACGACTCTGCATTCTAAACTTCTGTGAAGCACTTGGGCATTCAAAGTTCTCACCACACATCTAGATAAGTTCCTTGGGGGGTCTAGTTTCCAAAATGGGGTCACTTGTGGAGGGTTTCTACTGGTTAGGTACATCAGGGGCTCTGCAAACGCAACATAATACCCGCAGACCATTCTATCAAAGTCTGCATTCCAAAACGGCGCTCCTTCCTTCCGAGCTCTGCCGTGCGCCCAAACAGTGATTTACCCCCACATATGGGGTACCAGCATACTCAGGACAAATTGGACAATAACTTTTGGGGTCCAATTTCTCTTGTTACCCTTGTGAAAATAAAAATTTGGTGGCTAAAAAATCTTTTTTGTGGAAAAAAAAAATATTTTTTATTTTCATGGCTCTGCATTATAAACTTCTGTGAAGCACTTGGGCATTCAAGGTTCTCACCACACATCTAGATAAGTTCCATGGGGGGTCTAGTTTCCAAAATGGGGTCACTTATGGGGGATTTCTACTGTTTAGGCACATCAGGGGCTCTCCAAACGCGACATGGCGTCCGATCTCAATTCCAGCCAATTCTACATTGAAAAAGTAAAACGGCACTCTTTCTCTTCCAAGCTCTGCGGTGCGCCCAAACAGTGGTTTACCCCCACATATTGGGTATCAACGTACTCAGGAGAAATTGCACAACAACTTTAAAGGTCTAATTTCTCCTGTTACCCTTGTGAAAATAAAAATTTGTGGGCAAAAAGATCATTTTTGTAGAAAAAATGCAATTTTTTTTTTTCACGGCTCTACGTTATAAACTTCTGTGAAGCACATGGGGGTTCAAAGTGCTCGCCACACATCTAGATAAGTTCCGTAAGGGGTCTAGTTTCCAAAATGGTGTCACTTGTGGGGGGTTTCCACTGTTTAGGCACATCAGGGGCTCTCCAAACGCGACATGGCGTCCAATCTCAATTCCAGCCAATTCTACATTGAAAAAGTAAAACGGCACTCCTTCTCTTCCAAGCTCTGCGGTGCGCCCTAACAGTTGTTTACCCCCACATATTGGGTATCAGCGTACTCAGGAGAAATTGCACAACAACTTTTGTGGTCTAATTTCTCCTGTTACCCTTGTGAAAATAAGAATTTGTGGGTGAAAAGATCATTTTTGTGTAAACAAAAGCGATTTTTTATTTTCACGGCTCTACGTTATAAACTTCTGTGAAGCACTTGGGGGTTCAAAGTGCTCACCACACATCTAGATAAGTTCCTTAAGGGGTCTAGTTTCCAAAATGGTGTCACTTGTGGGGAGTTTCCACTGTTTAGGCACATCAGGGGCTCTCTAAATGTGACATGGTGTCCGATCTCAATTCCAGCCAATTCTGCATTGAAAAAGTCAAACGGCGCTCCTTCACTTCTAAGTTCTGCGGTGCGCCCTAACAGTGGTTTACCCCCACATATGGGGTATTGGCGTATTCAGGAGAAATTGCATAACAAAATTTATGGTTACATTTCTGTTTTTACACTTGTGAAAATAAAAAAAATGGTTCTGAATTAAGATGTTTGCAAAAAAAAGTTAAATGTTCATTTTTTCCTTCCACATTGTTTCAGTTCCTGTGAAGCACGTAAAGGGTTAATAAACTTCTTGAATGTGGTTTTGAGAACCTTGAGGGGTGTAGTTTTTAGAATGGTGTCACACTTCATTATTTTCTATCATATAGACCCCTCAAAATGACTTCAAATGTGATGTGGTCCCTAAAAAAAAATGGTGTTGTAAAAATGAGAAATTGCTGGTCAACTTTTAACCCTTATAACTCCCTAACAAAAAAAAATGTTGTTTCCAAAATTGTGCTGATGTAAAGTAGACATGTGGGAAATGTTATTTATTAACTATTTTTCATGACATATCTCTCTGATTTAAGGGCATAAAAATACAAAGTTTGAAAATTGCAAAATTTTAAAAATTTTCGCCATATTTCCGTTTTTTTCATAAATAATCGCAAGTAATATCGAAGAAATGTTACCACTAACATGAAGCACAATATGTCACGAAAAAACAATCTCAGAATCAGCGGGATCCGTTGAAGCGTTCCAGAGTTATAACCTCATAAAGTGACAGTGGTCAGAATTGCAAAAATAGGCCTGGTCATTAAGTACCAAATTGGCTCTGTCACTAAGGGGTTAAAGAACTACAGTTTTATAATGATGTAGTCTATAAGTGTGCAGATAAAGAGGGAAACATCGTAGTCTGGCCATGTGTTAAGTATGAGAAAGAAGCTTTTCACCAATTAAGAGATGTTAACACCTATACAAAATTGTCTTATAATTAGTGTTGAGCATTCTGATACTGCAAATATTGGATATTGGCCGATATTCGCTGTATCGGAATTCCGATACCGAGTTCCGATACTTTTGCAATATCTGATACCAGAATCGGAAGTTCCTATAGTGCAATGATGCACTATAATGGAGTGGGGGCGGTAGGTGGGCGGAGACTGCAGGTGTGTGTGCGGGTGGGGTCTATGAGTGACCGTGGGGGGTCTGTGCGTGC
The DNA here is from genome assembly GCF_032444005.1 of Ranitomeya imitator. Taxonomy (NCBI): domain Eukaryota; kingdom Metazoa; phylum Chordata; class Amphibia; order Anura; family Dendrobatidae; genus Ranitomeya; species Ranitomeya imitator. Next base: position 472,797,618 of record NC_091285.1, on the reverse strand, counting down.
CTTCTGGGGGTCTGTGCGGGACTGCTGGGCTGTGTGCGGCGTGCCGGGGCTCTGTGTAACGTGCCGGGGCTCTGTGCGGGCATGCCGGGGCTCTGTGTGGCGTGCCGGAGCTCTGTGCGGCATGCTGGGGCTCTGTGCAGGCTGCTGGGGCTCTGTGCGTGTGTGCCGGGGATCTGTGCGGCATGCCAGGGCTCTGTGCGGCGTGTCAGGCTCTGTGCGGGCTGCCGGGGCTCTGTGCATGTGTGCAGGCATCGTCCGATGGGACTACAATGATGCCTACTACAGTGACAGTGATTGACACATTAGCCAATGATGGGACAGTAGTAGTCCCATCATCCGGCTAATGTGTTGAATGAAAAAAAAATAAAACATTCATACTACATATATACTACATACATACTTGTTGTGAATTCTGTGGCAGAGCTCCCTCCTGTGGTCACAAGTGGTACTTCGGCTGATTCTCTCTGTAAGCTTCAGTTGGTGGAGGGAAGTGGTACTGCGGCTTCTGAGTTTCCTCCCTCAGGTGATGTGGTGAGGTCGTTAGGTGCTGCTCTACTTAACTCCACCTAGTGCTTTGATCCTGGCTTCCTGTCAATGTTCCAGTATTGGACTTGTTTTCCTCCTGGATCGTTCCTGTGGCTTGCTGCTCTGCATAGCTAAGTTTTCCTTTGCTATTTTGTTTGCTTTTCTTCTGTCCAGCTTATCTATTTGTTTGCTGGAAGCTCTGGGACGCAGAGGGTGTACCTCCGTGCCGTTAGTTCGGTACGGCAGGTCTTTTTGCCCCCTCTGCGTGGTTTTTAGGGTTTTGGGTTGACCGCAAAGTTACCTTTCCTATCCTCGCTCTGTTCAGAAAGTCGGGCCTCACTTTGCTAAATCTATTTCATCTCTACGTTTGTCTTTTCATCTTACTCACAGTCACACAGTCATTGTATGTGGGGGGCTGCCTTTTCCTTTGGGGTATTTCTCTGAGGCAAGGTAGGCTTATTTTCTATCTTCAGGCTAGCTAGTTTCTCAGGCTGTGCCGAGTTGCATAGGTAGCGTTAGGCGCAATCCACGGCTGCCTCTAGTGTTGTTGGATAGGATTAGGGATTGCGGTCAACAGAGTTCCCACGTCTCAGAGCTCGTTCTATGTTTTTGGATTATTGTCAGACCACTGTATGTGCTCTGACCTCTATGTTCACTGTGGTACTGAGTTGCCTAATCATAACAGTACAGGAAGCCAAAGTACTAATGATTCTCAATAGAGGGAAAAAAGAAGTTCTGAGACCATTTTTTTTTCTGCACTGTGTTTTGCCTTTTTTTTCCCCTAGACATTTGTGTGGTTCAGGACATAGGTGTAGCAATGGACATTAGAAGTCTGTCTTCATGTGTGGATCAGCTCTCGGCAAGAGTACAAAAGATTCAAGACACTATTGATCAGAAATCTATGTTAGAACCAAGAATTCCTATTCCTGATTTGTTTTTTGGTGATAGAATTAAGTTTCTGAGTTTCAAAAATAATTGTAAACTATTTCTGGCCTTGAAACCTCGCTCCTCTGGTGATCCAGTTCAACAGGTTTTGATCATTATTTCTTTTTTGCGTGGCGACCCTCAGGACTGGGCATTTTCTCTTGCGCCAGGAGATCCTGCATTAAGTAATATCGATGCGTTTTTCCTGGCGCTCGGATTGCTGTACGATGAGCCTAATTCTGTGGATCAGGCAGAAAAAAATTTGCTGGCTCTTTGTCAGAGTCAGGATGAGATAGAGTTATATTGTCAGAAATTTAGAAAGTGGTCCGTGCTCACTCAATGGAATGAATCTGCGCTGGCAGCTATGTTCAGAAAGGGTCTCTCTGAAGCCCTTAAGGATGTCATGGTGGGATTTCCTATGCCTGCTGGTTTGAATGAGTCTATGTCTTTGGCCATTCAGATTGGTCGACGCTTGCATGAGCGTAAATCTGTGCACCATTTGACGGTATTACCTGAGCTTAAACCTGAGCCTATGCAGTGCGATAGGACTTTGACCAGAGTTGAACGGCAAGAACACAGACGTCTGAATGGGCTGTGTTTCTACTGTGGTGATTCCACTCATGCTATCTCTGATTGTCCTAAGCGCACTAAGCGGTTCGCTAGGTCTGCCACCATTGGTACGGTACAGTCAAAATTTCTTCTGTCCGTTACCTTGATCTGCTCTTTGTCATCGTATTCTGTCATGGCATTTGTGGATTCAGGTGCTGCCCTGAATTTGATGGACTTGGAGTATGCTAAGCATTGTGGGTTTTTCTTGGAGCCCTTGCAGTGTCCTATTCCATTGAGAGGAATTGATGCTACGCCTTTGGCCAAGAATAAGCCTCAGTACTGGACCCAGCTGACCATGTGCATGGCTCCTGCACATCAGGAGGTTATTCGCTTTCTGGTGTTGCATAATCTGCATGATGTGGTCGTGTTGGGGTTGCCATGGCTACAAGTCCATAATCCAGTATTAGATTGGAAATCCATGTCGGTGTCCAGCTGGGGTTGTCAGGGGGTACATGGTGATGTTCCATTTCTGTCAATTTCGTCATCCACCCCTTCTGAGGTTCCAGAGTTCTTGTCTGATTACCGGGATGTATTTGATGAGCCCAAGTCCGATGCCCTACCTCCGCATAGGGATTGTGATTGTGCTATCAATTTGATTCCTGGTAGTAAGTTCCCAAAAGGCCGATTGTTTAATTTATCTGTGCCTGAGCACGCCGCTATGCGCAGTTATGTGAAGGAGTCCCTGGAGAAGGGGCATATTCGCCCGTCATCGTCGCCATTAGGAGCAGGGTTCTTTTTTGTAGCCAAGAAGGATGGTTCGCTGAGACCTTGTATAGATTACCGCCTTCTAAATAAGATCACGGTTAAATTTCAGTACCCCTTGCCGTTGTTATCTGATTTGTTTGCTCGGATTAAGGGGGCTAGTTGGTTCACCAAGATAGATCTTCGTAGTGCGTATAATCTTGTGCGAATTAAGCGAGGCGATGAATGGAAAACTGCATTTAATACGCCCGAGGATCATTTTGAGTATCTAGTAATGCCATTCGGACTTGCCAATGCTCCATCAGTGTTTCAGTCCTTTATGCATGACATCTTCCGAGAGTACCTGGATAAATTCCTGATTGTGTACTTGGATGACATTTTGATCTTCTCGGATGATTGGGAGTCTCATGTGAAGCAGGTCAGAACGGTTTTTCAGGTCCTGCGTGCTAATTCTTTGTTTGTGAAGGGATCAAAGTGTCTCTTTGGTGTGCAGAAGGTTTCATTTTTGGGGTTCATCTTTTCCCCTTCTACTATCGAGATGGATCCTGTTAAGGTCCAAGCCATCCATGATTGGACTCAGCCGACATCTCTGAAAAGTCTGCAAAAGTTCCTGGGCTTTGCTAATTTTTATCGTCGCTTCATCTGCAATTTTTCTAGTATTGCTAAACCATTGACCGATTTGACCAAGAAGGGTGCTGATGTGGTCAATTGGTCTTCTGCTGTTGTGGAAGCTTTTCAAGAGTTGAAGCGTCATTTTTCTTCTGCCCCTGTGTTGTGTCAACCAGATGTTTCGCTTCCGTTCCAGGTCGAGGTTGATGCTTCTGAGATTGGAGCAGGGGCTGTTTTGTCGCAGAGAGGTTCTGATTGCTCAGTGATGAAACCGTGCGCCTTCTTTTCCAGGAAGTTTTCGCCTGCTGAGCGAAATTATGATGTGGGCAACCGAGAGTTGCTGGCCATGAAGTGGGCATTCGAGGAGTGGCGTCATTGGCTTGAAGGAGCTAAGCATCGCGTGGTGGTCTTGACTGATCATAAGAACTTGACTTATCTCGAGTCCGCCAAGCGGTTGAATCCTAGACAAGCTCGTTGGTCGTTGTTTTTTGCCCGTTTTGACTTTGTGATTTCATACCTTCCGGGCTCTAAAAATGTGAAGGCGGATGCTCTGTCTAGGAGTTTTATGCCCGACTCTCCGGGTGTATCTGAGCCGGCGGGTATCCTCAAAGAGGGAGTAATTGTGTCTGCCATCTCCCCTGATTTGCGGCGAGTGCTGCAAAAATTTCAGGCTAATAAACCTGATCGTTGTCCAGCGGAGAAACTGTTTGTCCCTGATAGGTGGACAAATAAAGTTATCTCTGAGGTTCATTGTTCGGTCATGGCTGGTCATCCTGGAATCTTTGGTACCAGAGAGTTAGTGGCTAGATCCTTTTGGTGGCCATCTCTGTCGCGGGATGTGCGTACTTTTGTGCAGTCCTGTGGGATTTGTGCTCGGGCTAAGCCCTGCTGTTCTCGTGCCAGTGGGTTGCTTTTGCCCTTGCCAGTCCCGAAGAGGCCTTGGACACATATCTCTATGGATTTTATTTCAGATCTTCCCGTTTCTCAAAAGATGTCAGTCATTTGGGTGGTCTGTGATCGCTTTTCTAAGATGGTCCATTTGGTACCCTTGTCTAAATTGCCCTCCTCCTCTAATTTGGTGCCATTGTTCTTCCAGCATGTGGTTCGTTTACATGGCATTCCAGAGAATATCGTTTCTGACAGAGGTTCCCAGTTAGTTTCGAGGTTTTGGCGAGCCTTTTGTGGTAGGATGGGCATTGACTTGTCTTTTTCCTCGGCTTTCCATCCTCAGACTAATGGCCAGACCGAACGAACCAATCAGACCTTGGAAACATATCTGAGATGTTTTGTTTCTGCTGATCAGGATGACTGGGTGTCCTTTTTGCCTTTGGCTGAGTTCGCCCTTAATAATCGGGCTAGCTCGGCTACCTTGGTTTCGCCATTTTTCTGCAACTCTGGGTTCCATCCTCGTTTCTCTTCAGGACAGGTTGAGTCTTCGGACTGTCCTGGTGTGGATACTGTGGTCGACAGGTTGCAGCAGATTTGGACTCAGGTAGTGGACAATTTGACCTTGTCCCAGGAGAAGGCTCAACGTTTTGCTAATCGCAGACGCTGTGTGGGTCCCCGACTTCGTGTTGGGGATCTGGTTTGGTTATCTTCTCGTCATATTCCTATGAAGGTTTCCTCTCCTAAGTTTAAACCTCGTTTCATTGGTCCGTATAGGATTTCTGAGGTTCTTAATCCTGTGTCTTTTCGTCTGACCCTTCCAGATTCTTTTTCCATACATAACGTATTCCATAGGTCATTGTTGCGGAGATACGTGGCACCTATGGTTCCTTCTCTTGACCCTCCTGCCCTGGTTTTGGTGGAGGGGGAGTTGGAGTATATTGTGGAGAAGATTTTGGATTCTCGTGTTTCAAGACGGAAACTCCAGTATCTGGTTAAGTGGAAGGGTTATGCTCAGGAAGATAATTCCTGGGTCTTTGCCTCTGATGTCCATGCTCCCGATCTTGTTGGTGCCTTTCATGTGGCTCATCCTGGTCGGCCTGGGGGCTCTGGTGAGGGTTCGGTGACCCCTCCTCAAGGGGGGGGTACTGTTGTGAATTCTGTGGCAGACCTCCCTCCTGTGGTCACAAGTGGTACTTCGGCTGATTCTCTCTGTAAGCTTCAGTTGGTGGAGGGAAGTGGTACTGCGGCTTCTGAGTTTCCTCCCTCAGGTGATGTGGTGAGGTCGTTAGGTGCTGCTCTACTTAACTCCACCTAGTGCTTTGATCCTGGATCTTACTCACAGTCATTATATGCGGGGGGCTGCCTTTTCCTTTGGGGTATTTCTCTGAGGCAAGGTAGGCTTATTTTCTATCTTCAGGCTAGCTAGTTTCTCAGGCTGTGCCGAGTTGCATAGGTAGCGTTAGGCGCAATCCACGGCTGCCTCTAGTGTTGTTGGATAGGATTAGGGATTGCGGTCAACAGAGTTCCCACGTCTCAGAGCTCGTTCTATGTTTTTGGATTATTGTCAGATCACTGGGACGGGAAGAAAAACATTAGACTCGAACAAAGACGACCCAGGAAAACATACTCAGAAGGGAGGTAAGAACATTTCTAAAACAATCCACAGTGAGGAGATTGGAACAAAACAAAATCCTCTAAACTGCATGCTCGCAAACGCCAGAAGCCTGACAAACAAGATGGAAGAACTAGAAGCAGAAATATCTACAGGTAACTTTGACATAGTGGGAATAACCGAGACATGGTTAGATGAAAGCTATGACTGGGCAGTTAACTTACAGGGTTACAGTCTGTTTAGAAAGGATCGTAAAAATCGGAGAGGAGGAGGGGTTTGTCTCTATGTAAAGTCTTGTCTAAAGTCCACTTTAAGGGAGGATATTAGCGAAGGGAATGAGGATGTCGAGTCCATATGGGTTGAAATTCATGGAGGGAAAAATGGTAACAAAATTCTCATTGGGGTCTGTTACAAACCCCCAAATATAACAGAAAGCATGGAAAGTCTACTTCTAAAGCAGATAGATGAAGCTGCAACCCATAATGAGGTCCTGGTTATGGGGGACTTTAACTACCCGGATATTAACTGGGAAACAGAAACCTGTGAAACCCATAAAGGCAACAGGTTTCTGCTAATAACCAAGAAAAATTATCTTTCACAATTGGTGCAGAATCCAACCAGAGGAGCAGCACTTTTAGACCTAATACTATCTAATAGACCTGACAGAATAACAAATCTGCAGGTGGTTGGGCATTTAGGAAATAGCGACCACAATATTGTGCAGTTTCACCTGTCTTTCACTAGGGGGACTTGACAGGGAGTCACAAAAACATTGAACTTTAGGAAGGCAAAGTTTGAACAGCTTAGAGATGCCCTTAATCTGGTAGACTGGGACAATATCCTCAGAAATGAGAATACAGATAATAAATGGGAAATGTTTAAGAACATCCTAAATAGGCAGTGTAAGCGGTTTATACCTTGTGGGAATAAAAGGACTAGAAATAGGAAAAACCCAATGTGGCTAAACAAAGAAGTAAGACAGGCAATTAACAGTAAAAAGAAAGCATTTGCACTACTAAAGCAGGATGGCACCATTGAAGCTCTAAAAAACTATAGGGAGAAAAATACTTTATCTAAAAAACTAATTAAAGCTGCCAAAAAGGAAACAGAGAAGCACATTGCTAAGGAGAGTAAAACTAATCCCAAACTGTTCTTCAACTATATCAATAGTAAAAGAATAAAAACTGAAAATGTAGGCCCCTTAAAAAATAGTGAGGAAAGAATGGTTGTAGATGACGAGGAAAAAGCTAACATATTAAACACCTTCTTCTCCACGGTATTCACGGTGGAAAATGAAATGCTAGGTGAAATCCCAAGAAACAATGAAAACCCTATATTAAGGGTCACCAATCTAACCCAAGAAGAGGTGCGAAACCGGCTAAATAAGATTAAAATAGATAAATCTCCGGGTCCGGATGGCATACACCCACGAGTACTAAGAGAACTAAGTAATGTAATAGATAAACCATTATTTCTTATTTTTAGTGACTCTATAGCGACAGGGTCTGTTCCGCAGGACTGGCGCATAGCAAATGTGGTGCCAATATTCAAAAAGGGCTCTAAAAGTGAACCTGGAAATTATAGGCCAGTAAGTCTAACCTCTATTGTTGGTAAAATATTTGAAGGGTTTCTGAGGGATGTTATTCTGGATTATCTCAATGAGAATAACTGTTTAACTCCATATCAGCATGGGTTTATGAGAAATCGCTCCTGTCAAACCAATCTAATCAGTTTTTATGAAGAGGTAAGCTATAGACTGGACCACGGTGAGTCATTGGACGTGGTATATCTCGATTTTTCCAAAGCGTTTGATACCGTGCCGCACAAGAGGTTGGTACACAAAATGAGAATGCTTGGTCTGGGGGAAAATGTGTGTAAATGGGTTAGTAACTGGCTTAGTGATAGAAAGCAGAGGGTGGTTATAAATGGTATAGTCTCTAACTGGGTCGCTGTGACCAGTGGGGTACCGCAGGGGTCAGTATTGGGACCTGTTCTCTTCAACATATTCATTAATGATCTGGTAGAAGGTTTACACAGTAAAATATCGATATTTGCAGATGATACAAAACTATGTAAAGCAGTTAATACAAGAGAAGATAGTATTCTGCTACAGATGGATCTGGATAAGTTGGAAACTTGGGCTGAAAGGTGGCAGATGAGGTTTAACAATGATAAATGTAAGGTTATACACATGGGAAGAGGGAATCAATATCACCATTACACACTGAACGGGAAACCACTGGGTAAATCTGACAGGGAGAAGGACTTGGGGATCCTAGTTAATGATAAACTTACCTGGAACAGCCAGTGCCAGGCAGCAGCTGCCAAGGCAAACAGGATCATGGGGTGCATTAAAAGAGGTCTGGATACACATGATGAGAGCATTATACTGCCTCTGTACAAATCCCTAGTTAGACCGCACATGGAGTACTGTGTCCAGTTTTGGGCACCGGTGCTCAGGAAGGATATAATGGAACTAGAGAGAGTACAAAGGAGGGCAACAAAATTAATAAAGGGGATGGGAGAACTACAATACCCAGATAGATTAGCGAAATTAGGATTATTTAGTCTAGAAAAAAGACGACTGAGGGGCGATCTAATAACCATGTATAAGTATATAAGGGGACAATACAAATATCTCGCTGAGGATCTGTTTATACCAAGGAAGGTGACGGGCACAAGGGGGCATTCTTTGCGTCTGGAGGAGAGAAGGTTTTTCCACCAACATAGAAGAGGATTCTTTACTGTTAGGGCAGTGAGAATCTGGAATTGCTTGCCTGAGGAGGTGGTGATGGCGAACTCAGTCGAGGGGTTCAAGAGAGGCCTGGATGTCTTCCTGGAGCAGAACAATATTGTATCATACAATTATTAGGTTCTGTAGAAGGACGTAGATCTGGGTATTTATTATGATGGAATATAGGCTGAACTGGATGGACAAATGTCTTTTTTCGGCCTTACTAACTATGTTACTATGTTACTATGTTACTGTATGTGCTCTGATCTCTATGTTCACTGTGGTACTGAGTTGCCTAATCATAACACATACTACTACTATATACATACTACATATATACTACATACATACTGCATACATACATACTATATACATACTACATACATACTACATACTACATACATACTACATACTACATGCATACTACATACATACTACATACATACTAAATACATACTACATACATACTACATACAAACATACTACATACATACTACATATCACATACATACTACAGACAGTAAATTCATACATTACATACAATACATTCATACATTACATACAGTACATAATACAGACATACAGTACATTAAACATAGAGTTCATACTCACCATTACTTGTCACTTTGTTCCCCGAAGCCAGTGTCATCTATTAAAAAATATGAAAATAACAAACCACCAAAATACTCCCAGTTCGCAGAAATCCCACGACGATCTCCTGTGGAGAACAGCAGCATCAGCTTTCCGCTCTCCAGGGGCTCTAGAACACAATAACGGGAGGAAGGTATCCTTCTGCACTGTATTCCTCCGCCGCTGTAAAATAAAATAGTCCCTAGTCTCACTTTTGGCATTGCTGTGTGAGAAATTTTCTGACGCAGCAATTGCCATAAAGTGAGACTTTGAACTATAATAACCTCAGTGATGCACTGCAGGAGCCATTGTCTCCTGTCAGTGTGTCGCTGAGGGTCCTAGAGGGCAGTGACATCACCCGATGTCACTGTTCTATAGGGGAGATCGTCGTGGGACACTCGTTATTAATTGGACTACGGCGGACAGGTAGTATGCGGTTTATTATTTTAAGTTTTTTGCAGGCGCTGAATTATCGTAAGTATGGTTAAATGAAGAATATTAAAATACTTTTTTCCTAATGTGTGTGTGTTTTATTAACCCTTTATTACTATTGGATTAATAATGGATAGGCGTCTTATTGACGCCTCTCCGTTATTAACCCAGCTTTATGTCACCTTACAATAGGAAGGTGATATTAACCCCTTATTACCCCATATCCCACCGCTACACGGGAGTGGGAAGAGAGGGGCTAAGTGCCGGAATTGGCGCATCTTACAGATGTGCCATTTCTGGGGCGGCTGCGGACTGGTATTTGTAGCTGGGGGGGCAATATCCATGGCCGCTCTCTAGGCTATGAATATCAGCCCGCAGCTGTCTGCGTAGCCTTTCTGGCTATAAAATATATGGGGACCCTACGTAATTTTCTTTGGGGTCCCCCTATTTTAATAGCCAGTAAAGGCTATGCAGACAGCTGCGGGCTGATATTCATAGCAGGCTACAGATATTGGCCCCTGGCCGTCGGCTTTCCCCCTCTGGCACAGAAAATTGCATGGGAGCCCACACTATTTTTTTTAAATTCAACGCTCATTAAGGCATCTTTCACACTTGTGTCGGTACGGGTCCGTCGCTATGCGTCGGGCCGATGAACCGACGCACATTGTGAAATTTGTGCACGATGTGGGCAGCGGATGCAGTTTTTGAACGCATCCACTGCCCATTCTGAAGTCTGGGGAGGAGGGCGCGGAGTTCCGGCCGCACATGCGCGGTAGAAAATGGCGGACGCGACGGACAAGAACCTTCACTTGAACATTTTTTTGTGCCGACGGTTGGCCAAGACATGACGGATCTGTTGCATGACAGATGCAACGTGTGGCCATCCATAGCGATCCGTCACTAATACAAGTCTATGGGTAATAAACGCATCCTGTGAGCATATTTGCAGGATCTGTTTTTTTCCTAATCCGAAGGATTACGACTAGTGTTGAGCACTCCGATACCGCAAGTATCGGGTATCGGCCAATATTTGCCTTATCGGAATTCCAATACCGAGTTCCGATACTTTCAGTATATTAGATACTGGAATCGGAAGTTCCCATAATTCTAAGAGCCCGAATTCAGCCAATGAGGAATGATTAGAAGTGTGGGAACATCCTGTTCTGCATGGTAGGCATGTAACTACTGGCACGGCTGTGATTGGCTGCTGAAATGATGTCATGATGCACTATAAAAGTCGCCGCCGCCATTTTGGGCTCACTCTGCTGTGAATTCAGTTAGGGACAGGATGCTGTGTTCTGACTGAGGGCCAGTTTAGAGATAGCGATTTGCTTCATTGTGCTTTACCCAGGCTAATTTAGCAACCGCTGTGTGAGAACCTTGCTTTTGCCTTGCAGCGCTGTTCACAGCTGTCTGCAAGGTCTCTGTGTGAGTGCAGCTCACTCTGTAGTCTGTCCGCAACCACCGCTGGTTATAGTCAGCTCAGGGTGTGTCACTGCCTCATACTGTTCAATACATTGTCCTTTTTTGCAATTAGTGCAGCCTGCACTAATTTATCCTATTAGTGGCTTTCCATCCGTATCCTGCTAGATTGTGGAAAAACACTATATAGGATTACATAGAGGAGCTTGTTTTGGCCTTGCAGCGCCGTTCACGGCTGTCTACATGGTCTGTGTGTGAGTGCAGCTCACTCTGTAGTCTGTTCTGCAAAAAAAAAATAATAATAAAGTTCACCAAACACACCACTTTACAGTTGTGTAGGCCACATTAACTCATATGAAAGTCTAGTCCACACTTTAGAAAATTAGTGCTTCTTATACCTGTCAGGAATAAGCACGCTAAGCCCTTAGTACTTTTCTGCCTATTTTTATCAGTCTACCAAGATGATGAAGGCAGGGAGTAAGGCACGTGGTTGTGGGCATGGAGCAGTTAGAGGACGTGGGGATTCTGTGCCTGCTGCGGGCACCAGTGACTCATGATCACCCAGGTTCAGCAGGGAACAGTCCTTCATGCGCAGCTTTGTAGGAAATCGCCATACCCCGCTGCTGCTGGAAGAACAAATTGAAGCCGTTGTCAGATGGATGACAGCTAACACATCGACTTCAATTAGTGCCACATCCTCTCAGGCACAAAGCACTGAAGAGCACCCATCTGTCTCTTCACCACCTGCCAAATTGCCCAAGCAGTCAAAGAGCCCAGGAGAGGAGCCATCTCTACTTCTGTTCTCTGAATCTCTTGGCTTGGAAAGAGGGGGCCAGCCAAGCAGCATTGTAGAAATGGAAGAAGAGGCAGTATGCAGTGATGCCTAACAGCTTTGTCTCTCTGATTCTGAAGAGGCGGGTGGGCCAGTACCTCCGGTCAACACACCTCAGTACGCATCTGATGATGGGACTCAGGTGCCACTTTCTGGTGCGTACTGTGCTGCCGAGACTAGCCAGGAGAAGCAGTTGGTAGAAGAGAGTAGTGTAGATGATGAGGTCCTTGACCCATCGTGGCGTGAGGTACAGGAAGGTGGTAGGAGCAGCTCTGAGGAAGAGATTCCTCGAATGGCCCAAAGAGGGAAAGGGAGGGGGAAGACTGCGGTGCCTGTAGCCTAAACTTCGGCACCCATTCAGAGCATGGCTCTTCCAAAAGCCAAAACGGGCGCTCCCAAGACTTGCAGTGCCTGGTCCTTTTTTGACACAGTTGCAGATGACATTTGCTTTGTCAAATGCAAGCTGTGTAGTCAGAAAATCAAACGAGGTAGAAATGTCAGCAACCTCAATACCTCAAACTTGTGGAAACATGTGCGGACCAAGCACGCGGTGGAGTTACAAAAACACACTGAAGACCTAGGCCAACCTACAGCGGCATCTACCACCTCTTCAGCTCATGTTGTTGCCTCTTCCTCCAGCTCACAAACAGCTGGTTTGGCTTCCTCACAGGATCACCATGAAAGAGCTTCTGACACTGTTGTCCAGAGACCCAGTGTAATTCCACCCACATCACTACGTTCCCAGTCATCCTCACACTCCCAGCCCAGTCTACAGCCATCGGTAGCACAGGCATGGGAGAAAAGGAGGCCATTCTTGGCAAACCACCCCCGAGCACAAGCTCTGAATGCTGGCATTGCAAAACTACTGTCCCTTGAAATGCTGTCATTCAGGCTGGTGGAGACTGACACCTTCCATAACTTGATGGCATTGGCAGTCCCACAATACAATGTGCCCTGCCACTTTCATTTCAGCAGGCAAGCCGTCCCTGCCCTGCAAAAGCATGTGGAGGGACACATAAAACACGCGCTACTGAATGCTGTCAGTAGCAAGGTCCACCTCACCACCGATGTGTGGACCAGTCACCATGGACAGGGGCGATACATTTCCCTCACTGCCCATTGGGTTAATGTTGTGGAGCCGGGAACAGATCGTGCGAGTGGCACAGGACGTGTTCTGCCAACTCCAAGGATTGCAGGAATCCAGTCTGTACACATTGCCTCCTCCTCATACTCCAGTTCCTCAGAATCATCGCTGCAGGAGCCTTCGCGGTCTACCTCCAACTTGTACCGTGAATGCTTACCTGTTACGACTGATATGAGCACAGCCATGGCCAAACATCAACAGGCCGTAATGAAATTAATTTCTTTGTGGAATCAAAGCCACACAGCGCAGGAGCTTTGGAATGCCATCAAGCAAGAGAGCGACGTGTGGTTTGTGCCAGCAAATCTCCAGCCAGGCATGGTAGTGTGTGACAATGGCCGAAATCTGGTGGCAGCTCTGGCCCTAGGCAACCTCACTCACATCCCATGTCTGGCACATGTGCTCAACTTGGTCGTGCAGAGTTTTTTGAGGGACAATCCGGATCTTGATGCACTGCTACACAAGGTCCGCCTAGAGTGTGCTCACTTGAGGCGTTCCAGCAGGGCAAGATTGCGCATTGCAGCTCTGCAGTGCCAATTCCGCCTTCCGGAACATCGCATCATATGTGACCTACCCACCAGGTGGAATTCCACGCTACATATGTTGGAACGGTTGTGTGAGCAGCAGCAAGCAGTAATGGAGTACCAGCTGTATCAGGCGCAAAGAAGTCGCACCGTTCAGGCGCAAAGAAGTCGCGCCGTTCAGACTTCACAACCACTGAGCGGGCCACTATGAAGGACGTCTGCCAGGTTTTGCGTGCCTTCGATGATTCCACGCGGATGGCGAGTGCAGATGATGCACTAGTCTGCATGACTGTCCCCTTTATGTGCCTGCTTGAAAGAACGCTGCAAGCGCTAAGGGATGATGTTGTGGAAGAGTTGGAGGATGAGGAGTCACCAATTCATAGTAACATAGTAACATAGTAACATAGTTAGTAAGGCCGAAAAAAGACATTTGTCCATCCAGTTCAGCCTATATTCCATCATAATAAGTACCCAGATCTACGTCCTTCTACAGAACCTAATAATTGTATGATACAATATTGTTCTGCTCCAGGAAGACATCCAGGCCTCTCTTGAACCCCTCGACTGAGTTTGCCATCACCACCTCCTCAGGCAAGCAATTCCAGATTCTCACTGCCCTAACAGTAAAGAATCCTCTTCTATGTTGGTGGAAAAACCTTCTCTCCTCCAGACGCAAAGAATGCCCCCTTGTGCCCGTCACCTTCCTTGGTATAAACAGATCCTCAGCGAGATATTTGTATTGTCCCCTTATATACTTATACATGGTTATTAGATCGCCCCTCAGTCGTCTTTTTTCTAGACTAAATAATCCTAATTTCGCTAATCTATCTGGGTATTGTAGTTCTCCCATCCCCTTTATTAATTTTGTTGCCCTCCTTTGTACTCTCTCTAGTTCCATTATATCCTTCCTGAGCACCGGTGCCCAAAACTGGACACAGTACTCCATGTGCGGTCTAACTAGGGATTTGTACAGAGGCAGTATAATGCTCTCATCATGTGTATCCAGACCTCTTTTAATGCACCCCATGATCCTGTTTGCCTTGGCAGCTGCTGCCTGGCACTGGCTGCTCCAGGTAAGCTTATCATTAACTAGGATCCCCAAGTCCTTCTCCCTGTCAGATTTACCCAGTGGTTTCCCATTCAGTGTGTAATGGTGACATTGATTCCTTCTTCCCATGTGTATAACCTTACATTTATCATTGTTAAACCTCATCTGCCACCTTTCAGCCCAAGTTTCCAACTTATCCAGATCCATCTGTAGCAGAATACTATCTTCTCTTGTATTAACTGCTTTACATAGTTTTGTATCATCTGCAAATATCGATATTTTACTGTGTAAACCTTCTACCAGATCATTAATGAATATGTTGAAGAGAACAGGTCCCAATACTGACCCCTGCGGTACCCCACTGGTCACAGCGACCCAGTTAGAGACTATACCATTTATAACCACCCTCTGCTTTCTATCACTAAGCCAGTTACTAACCCATTTACACACATTTTCCCCAAGACCAAGCATTCTCATTTTGTGTACCAACCTCTTGTGCGGCACGGTATCAAACGCTTTGGAAAAATCGAGATATACCACGTCCAATGACTCACCGTGGTCCAGTCTATAGCTTACCTCTTCATAAAAACTGATTAGATTGGTTTGACAGGAGCGATTTCTCATAAACCCATGCTGATATGGAGTTAAACAGTTATTCTCATTGAGATAATCCAGAATAACATCCCTCAGAAACCCTTCAAATATTTTACCAACAATAGAGGTTAGACTTACTGGCCTATAATTTCCAGGTTCACTTTTAGAGCCCTTTTTGAATATTGGCACCACATTTGCTATGCGCCAGTCCTGCGGAACAGACCCTGTCGCTATAGAGTCACTAAAAATAAGAAATAATGGTTTATCTATTACATTACTTAGTTCTCTTAGTATTCGTGGGTGTATGCCATCCGGACCCGGAGATTTATCTATTTTAATCTTATTTAGCCGGTTTCGCACCTCTTCTTGGGTTAGATTGGTGACCCTTAATATAGGGTTTTCATTGTTTATTGGGATTTCACCTAGCATTTCATTTTCCACCGTGAATACCGTGGAGAAGAAGGTGTTTAATATGTTAGCTTTTTCCTCGTCATCTACAGCCATTCTTTCCTCACTATTTTTTAAGGGGCCTACATTTTCAGTTTTTATTCTTTTACTATTGATATAGTTGAAGAACAGTTTGGGATTAGTTTTACTCTCCTTAGCAATGTGCTTCTCTGTTTCCTTTTTGGCAGCTTTAATTAGTTTTTTAGATAAAGTATTTTTCTCCCTATAGTTTTTTAGAGCTTCAATGGTGCCATCCTGCTTTAGTAGTGCAAATGCTTTCTTTTTACTGTTAATTGCCTGTCTTACTTCTTTGTTTAGCCACATTGGGTTTTTCCTATTTCTAGTCCTTTTATTCCCACAAGGTATAAACCGCTTACACTGCCTATTTAGGATGTTCTTAAACATTTCCCATTTATTATCTGTATTCTCATTTCTGAGGATATTGTCCCAGTCTACCAGATTAAGGGCATCTCTAAGCTGTTCAAACTTTGCCTTCCTAAAGTTCAATGTTTTTGTGACTCCCTGACAAGTCCCCCTAGTGAAAGACAGGTGAAACTGCACAATATTGTGGTCGCTATTTCCTAAATGCCCAACCACCTGCAGATTTGTTATTCTGTCAGGTCTATTAGATAGTATTAGGTCTAAAAGTGCTGCTCCTCTGGTTGGATTCTGCACCAATTGTGAAAGATAATTTTTCTTGGTTATTAGCAGAAACCTGTTGCCTTTATGGGTTTCACAGGTTTCTGTTTCCCAGTTAATATCCGGGTAGTTAAAGTCCCCCATAACCAGGACCTCATTATGGGTTGCAGCTTCATCTATCTGCTTTAGAAGTAGACTTTCCATGCTTTCTGTTATATTTGGGGGTTTGTAACAGACCCCAATGAGAATTTTGTTACCATTTTTCCCTCCATGAATTTCAACCCATATGGACTCGACATCCTCATTCCCTTCGCTAATATCCTCCCTTAAAGTGGACTTTAGACAAGACTTTACATAGAGACAAACCCCTCCTCCTCTCCGATTTTTACGATCCTTTCTAAACAGACTGTAACCCTGTAAGTTAACTGCCCAGTCATAGCTTTCATCTAACCATGTCTCGGTTATTCCCACTATGTCAAAGTTACATGTAGATATTTCTGCTTCTAGTTCTTCCATCTTGTTTGTCAGGCTTCTGGCGTTTGCGAGCATGCAGTTTAGAGGATTTTGTTTTGTTCCAATCTCCTCACTGTGGATTGTTTTAGAAATGTTCTTACCTCCCTTCTGAGTATGTTTTCCTGGGTCGTCTTTGTTCGAGTCTAATGTTTTTCTTCCCGTCCCCTCTTCTTCTAGTTTAACGCCCTCCTGATGAGTGTAGCGAGTCTTCTGGCGAATGTGTGTTTCCCAGGTTTGTTGAGGTGTAGTCCGTCTCTGGCGAGGAGTCCATCATACCAGTAATTCACACCGTGGTCCAGGAATCCAAATCCTTGTTGTCTGCACCATCGTCTTAGCCAGTTGTTTGCATCAAGGATCCTGTTCCATCTCCTGGTGCCATGCCCGTCTACTGGAAGGATAGAAGAAAAAACTACCTGTGCATCCAGTTCCTTTACTTTCTTCCCCAACTCTTCAAAGTCCTTGCAGATTGTCGGTAGGTCCTTCCTTGCCGTGTCATTGGTGCCAACATGTATCAGAAGAAATGGGTGGTTGTCCTTGGAGCTGAAGAGCTTTGGTATCCTATCGGTCACATCCTTGATCATCGCACCTGGAAGGCAGCATACTTCTCTTGCAGTTATGTCCGGTCTGCAGATGGCTGCTTCGGTGCCTCTCAGTAGTGAGTCTCCCACCACCACCACTCTTCGTTGCTTCTTGGCTGTACTTTTTGCTGTCACTTGTTGCTGTGTGCCCTTTTCTTTTTTGCTTGCTGGTATTGCTTCATTCTTAGGTGTGCCATCTTCATCCTCTACAAAGATTTGATATCGGTTCTTCAGTTGTGTGGTTGGTGATTTCTCCATGGTCTTCTTGCTTCTTTTGGTCACATGCTTCCACTCATCTGCTTTTGGAGGTTCTCTGACACTTTTTGCACCTTCTGTGACCAGTAGAGATGCTTCTGTTCTGTCTAGAAAGTCTTCATTCTCTTTGATGAGTTTCAAAGTTGCTATTCTTTCTTCCAGACCCCGCACCTTTTCTTCTAAAAGGGCCACTAGTCTACACTTCTGACAGGTGAAATTGGATTCTTCTTCTGGTCGATCTGTGAACATGTAGCACATGCTGCAGCTCACCATGTAGGTTGTCACATCTGCCATGTTGCTCCTAGATCCTGCTGACTTGCTGTGTGTTTTCCTTCTTGTGTAATCTACTCAGCCAAGCTCTCTTGCAATAATGTCCTACAGGCAAAAATACGGCGCGCGGTTTGGTGATGCTACGATCTTCTAGCTTAGGGAGACTTCGCTTCTCCCAGAAGGCACCTGGAATATGCAAATTAGCCTCCTGAAGCTTGAATCCCTGGTTTGGTGATGCTTTCGAAGCAGCTGGTCCCGGCTGTATCCAACGATCTTCTAGCTTAGGGAGACTTCGCTTCTCCCAGAAGGCACCTGGAATATGCAAATTAGCCTCCTGAAGCTTGAATCCCTGGTTTGGTGATGCTTTCGAAGCAGCTGGTCCCGGCTGTATCCAACGATCTTCTAGCTTAGGGAGACTTCGCTTCTCCCAGAAGGCACCTGGAATATGCAAATTAGCCTCCTGAAGCTTGAATCCCTGGTTTGGTGATGCTTTCGAAGCAGCTGGTCCCGGCTGTATCCAACGATCTTCTAGCTTAGGGAGACTTCGCTTCTCCCAGAAGGCACCTGGAATATGCAAATTAGCCTCCTGAAGCTTGAATCCCTGGTTTGGTGATGCTTTCGAAGCAGCTGGTCCCGGCTGTATCCAACGATCTTCTAGCTTAGGGAGACTTCGCTTCTCCCAGAAGGCACCTGGAATATGCAAATTAGCCTCCTGAAGCTTGAATCCCTGGTTTGGTGATGCTTTCGAAGCAGCTGGTCCCGGCTGTATCCAACGATCTTCTAGCTTAGGGAGACTTCGCTTCTCCCAGAAGGCACCTGGAATATGCAAATTAGCCTCCTGAAGCTTGAATCCCTGGCTTCTGGACAGTCAGCGCAACGTGGTTCCTCACAAAGGCCTAGACAGGGGACACTTTGTGAGGAGGATGAGGAGGAGTTCCTCGCCCACATTCTCAACACGGCTGATTATTGGGTGTACACTGTTATGAACTGGTGGTTTAGGAGCAACATGGGACGAGCTCTGAAGGAGGTGGCACCTGTACTGACCGCAGTCCCTAAGCTCAACACAACACTAGAAGTAGCCGTGGGATGCTGCTGTCACTCCCTAGGCACCTCGTCACAGCCTGAGAACTAACTAACTAACCCTAAAGATAGAAACAGGAAAACTATCTTGCCTCAGATAGATAGCCCTCCACAAGTAATGACTGTGAGTGGAAAGGGAAAAGACATACACAGAATGAAACCAGGATATAGCACAGGAGGCCAGTCTAGCTAGATAGTTAGGACAGGAAAGAATACTGTGCGGTCAGTATTAAAATCTACAAAAATCCACACAGAGTTTACAAAAATCTCCACACCTGACTAAAGGTGTGGAGGGTAAATCTGCTTCCCAGAGCTTCCAGCTTAACAGAATTAATCCATACTGACAAGCTGGACAAAACATAGAATGCACAGAACGAATAAGTCCACAACACGTGGACAGAAAAGAGCAAAGCAAGGACTTAACTTTGCTGAACTTTGCTGAACTGGTCAGGATATCAGGGAAATCCAAGAGAGATGTGAATCCAACCAGGAACCATTGACAAGTGGCACTGGCTGAAAGGAAAAGCCAGGCATAAATAGCCGAGCAGAAAGACAATCAGTGGAAGCAGCTGCAGACTGCTAAATCCAAGGAGCAGCCATACCACTTAAAACCACCGGAGGGAGCCCAAGAGCAGAGCTCACAAAAGTGCCACTTACAACCACCGGAGGGAGCCCAAGAGCAGAATTCACAACAGTACCCCCTTTTGAGGAGGGGTCACCGAACCCTCACCAGAGTCCCCAGGCCGATCAGGACGAGCCAAGTGAAAAGCACGAACCAAATCAGCGGCATGGACATCGGAGGCAACAACCCAAGAATTATCCTCCTGGCCATAACCCTTCCACTTGACAAGATACTGAAGCCTCCGCCTCGAAAAACGAGAATCCAAAATTTTCTCAACCTCATATTCCAACTCTCCCTCAACCAACACTGGGGCAGGAGGATCAACCGAGGGAATAACGGGCACCACATATCTCCGCAACAAAGATCTATGGAAAACATTATGAATGGCAAAAGAGGCTGGAAGAGCCAAACGAAAAGACACCGGATTGATAATTTCAGAAATCTTATAAGGACCAATAAACCGAGGCTTAAACTTAGGGGAAGAAACCTTCATAGGAACATGACGAGAAGACAACCAAACCAAATCCCCCACACGAAGCCGGGGACCAACACACCGATGGCGGTTAGCAAAACGTTGAGCCTTTTCCTGAGACAACGTCAAATTGTCCACCACATGAGTCCAAATCTGCTGCAGCCTGTCCACCACAGAATCCACACCAGGACAATCAGAAGGCTCAACCTGCCCCGAAGAAAAACGAGGATGAAAACCAAAATTACAAAAGAAAGGTGAAACCAAAGTAACCGAACTAGCCCTATTATTAAGGGCAAACTCGGCCAACGGCAAGAAAGCCACCCAATCATCCTGATCAGCAGACACAAAGCATCTCAAATAGGTTTCCAAGGTCTGATTAGTTCTCTCAGTTTGACCATTAGTCTGAGGATGAAACGCAGAAGAAAAAATCTCCACACCTGACTAAAGGTGTGGAGGGTAAATCTGCTTCCCAGAGCTTCCAGCTTAACAGTATTAATCCATACTGACAAGCTGGACAAAACATAGAATGCACAGAACGAATAAGTCCACAACACGTGGACAGAAAAGAGCAAGGCAAGGACTTAACTTTGCTGAACTTTGCTGAACTGGTCAGGATATCAGGGAAATCCAAGAGAGATGTGAATCCAACCAGGAACCATTGACAAGTGGCACTGGCTGAAAGGAAAAGCCAGGCATAAATAGCCGAGCAGAAAGACAATCAGTGGAAGCAGCTGCAGACTGCTAAATCCAAGGAGCAGCCATACCACTTATAACCACCGGAGGGAGCCCAAGAGCAGAACTCACAAAAGTGCCACTTACAACCACCGGAGGGAGCCCAAGAGCGGAATTCACAACAGTACACCCTCCTAGATCCACGCTACCGGGACAACTTACAAACCCTCATAACACCGTTGAACCGGGAGCGTAAAATGCGGGAGTACATAGACACACTGGTGCATTCCATCATCTTCTCCTATCCAACTGAAAGCAGTGCTGCTAGTGCTTTACAAAGCAGCTCAGTGCGTTGAGGCAGTGGAGGAAGGTCAACACAAACAGGGAGCAGAAGCAGTGCCTCAGCACAAGGCAAGACCAGTTTGGCCCAACTGTGGCAAACTTTTGTGTGCCCGCCACAAATGTCTACACCATCACAGACGGCTTCAGCCAGCAGGAGGAAACGTTCCTGTCAGATGGTGACAGACTACATGGGTTGTCCTCTCAGTGTACTCCCAGACGGCTCTACCCCCTTCAAGTTTTGGGTCTCTAAGCTGGATACATGGCCAGAGCTTAGCCAGTATGCATTGGAGGTGCTGGCTTGCCCTGCTGCTAGTGTATTATCGGAACGCGTCTTTAGTGCCGCAGGTGGTGTACTAACAGACCGTCGCATGCGACTATCCTCCGATAACTTTGACCAGCTTACTTTTCTGAAAATGAACAAGGCCTGGATCTCACAGGAATTTGCAACTCCTCTTCCAGATTAAAAATTGGTTGGCTACAGTATCCAGGTCTCTTGTTGCGTTCATGTTTCTACCGCCAGTTGCTGCTCAGAAGTGCCATCTGCACAGTCAGAACACATGACCCAGTGTTATTGGGTTTCAGTAATGTCAGCTGATCTCCAGCTGTGTATCCGGCAATGTGTCCTGCTACCTCCACGCTGACACTACATCTGAAATTTAAAGCAACCTGTCCCCCCCCCAGGCATTTGATACTGAAAGAGCCACCTTGTGCAACAGTAATGCTGCACAAGGAAAAGGTGGCTCTTTTAGTTATGATCCTTGCACACGCTGAACTTAACACTTATAAAATGTGTCCCCTCACACCGTGAAACCGGCCCGGAGGTGGATATTTCCTTCCTAATGAGAAGCAACGCAGCCATCATTCCTACCCCCTTGGCGCCAAGCGCCGCCTCCTCAGCATTGTTTGAATCTGTCCGGTAGCCTGTACTGTTATGTTCAACCTTGGCCATGTGCAGTTAGCGCTGCCCATCTTCTGACATAATTTGGTGTCAGGCGGACTGTGCCTGTGCGGCCGCGCTGCCCTAGATCCCGCCTCGCAGTGTCTTCTGATTTAATCACACTGTGGGCCTGGGATTGATGGACATGCACAGTGCATATCTTCACCTCAGGCTCTCACTCATCTCCTTCCACCTTCTTCAGACTTAGCGCCATCAGCTGATCCCTAATAGCCTGTCACGGCCGTGATGCCGCACAGTCTGAAGAAGCCGAAAGGAGGTGAGTGAGAAGTGAAGATATGCACTGCGCATGCCAATGAATCCCAGGCCCGTAGTGTGATTAAATCAGAAGACACTGTGAGGCAGGATCTCGGGCTGCGCGGACGCACAGGCGCAGTCCGCCTGACACTAAATGTTGTCAGAAGATGGGCAACGCTAACTGCGCATGGCCAAGGTTTAACATAACAGCGCAGGCTCCAGGACAGATTCAAACAACGCTGAGGAAGCGGCGCCCTGCACCAAGGGGGTAGGAATGACGGCTGTGCTGCATGTCATTACGAAGGAAAGTCCCACCTTCGGGATGGTTTCATGGTATCAGGGGACACATTTTAGAAGTGTTTAGTTCTGCATTTGCAAGGAGCATAATTAAAAGAGCCACCTTTTCCTTTTGCAGCATTACTGCTACACAAGGTGGCTTTTTCAGTTACAAACACCTGGGGGGGGTTAAAGGTTCCCTTTCAACTTGCTACAATTAGGCCTCGGCCTACATTCTGCTTCTCCTGCTTTCCCTGGGCTTCAACACCGCCAGTTGTTGCCCAGAAGTGCTGTCTGCACAGTCAACAGTTGCTCCTCTGTTATTGAGGTTCAGTAACGCCAGCTGTTCCCCTGCTGTGTGTGCGGCAAAAACTAAAGTCTGCTTCTCCTGCTTTCCCTGGGCTTCAACACCGCCAGTTGTTGCCCGGAAATGCTATCTGCACAGTCAACACTTGCTTCCGTGTTATTGGGGTTCAGTAACGCCAGCTGCTCCCCTGCTGTGTGTGTGCAGCAAAAAATAAAGTCTGCTCCTCCTGCTTTCCCTGGGCTTTAACACCGCCAGTTGTTGCCCGGAAATGCTGTCTGCACAGAGAAAAACACTCACTCCTGTGTTAGTGGGGTTAAGTAACGCCAGCTGCTCCCCTGCTGTGTGTGTGGCAAAAACTAAAGTCTGCTCCTCCTGCTTTCTCTGGGCTTCATCACCACCAGTTGTTGCCTGGAAGTGCTGTCTGCACAGTCAACACTTGCTGCCATGTTATTAGGCTTCAGTAACGCCAGCTGCTCCCCTGCTGTGTATGCAGCAAAAAATAAAGTCTGCTTCTCCTGCTTTCCATGGGCTTCAACACCGCCAGTTGTTGCCCGGAAGTGCTGTCTGCACAGTCAACACTTGCTGCCGTGTTATTGGGGTTCATTAACGTCAGCTGCTCCCTTGCTGTGTGTGCGGCAAAAAATAAAGTCTGCTCCTCCTGCTTTCCCTGGGCTTCAACACCGCCAGTTGTTGCCTCGAAGTGCTGTCTGCACAGAGAAAAACACTCGCTCCTGTGTTAGTGAGGTTCAGTAACGCCAGCTGCTCCCCTGCTGTGTGTGCGGCAAAAACTAAAGTCTGCTTCTCCTGGTTTCCCTGGGCTTCAACACCGTCAGTTATTGCCCAGAAGTGCTGTCTGCACAGTCAACAGTTGCCCCTCTGTTATTGGGGTTCAGTAACACCAGCTGTTCCCCTGTTGTGTGTGCGGCAAAAACTAAAGTCTGCTCCTCCTGCTTTCCCTGGTCTTCAACACCGCCAGTTGTTGCCCGGAAATGCTGTCTGCACAGAGAAAAACACTCGCTCCTGTGTTAGTGGGGTTCAGTAACGCCAGCTGCTCCACTGCTGAGTGTGCGGCAAAAAAAAAGTCTGCTCCTCCTGCTTTCCCTGGGCTTCAACACCGCCAGTTGTTGCCCGGAAGTGCTGTCTGCACAGAGAAAAACACTCGATCCTGGGTTAGTGGGGTTCAGTAACGCCAGCTGCTCCCCTGCTGTGTAGCCGGCAATGTGTCCTGCGACCACCACATAGACACAACAGATATTAAACTGCCTTCAATGCAGGCCTCGGCCTACACTCTGCTCCTCCTAGATTCCCCGGGCTCCAATACCACCAGTTGGTGCTCGGAAGTGCAGGCTACACAGGGAAAAACACTCGCTCATGTGTCAGTGGTGTTCAGTAACACCAGCTGTTCCCCTGCTGTGTAGCTGGCAACGTGTCCTGTGACCGCCACGCAGACACAACAGATATTAAACTGCCTCCAGTGCAGGTCTCGGACTACACTCTGCTCCTCCTGGATTCCCTGGGCTCCAATACCACCAGTTGGTGCTCAGAAGTGCTGGCTGCACAGAGAAATACACTCGCTCATGTTTCAGTGGGGATCAGTAACGCCAGCTGTTCCCCTGCTGTGTAGCCGGCAATGTGACCTGCAACCGCCACGCAGACACAACAGATATTAAACTGCCTCCAGTGCAGGCCTTGGCCTATACATTGCTCCTCCTGGATTCCCTGGGCTCGAATACCGCCAGTTGGTGCTCACAAGTGCTGGCTGCACAGAGAAAAACATTTGCCACCGTGTCAGTGGGGTTCAGTAACGTCAGCTGTTCCCCTGCTGTGTAGCCGGCAATGTGTCCTGCGACCGCCACACAGACACAACAGATATTAAACTGCCTCCAGTGCAGGCTTCGGCCTACACTCTGCTCCTCCTAGATTCCCCAGGCTCTAATACTGCCAGTTGGTGCTCGGATGTGCAGGCTGCACAGAGAAAAACACTCGCTCATGTGTCAGTGGGGTTCAGTAACGCCAGCTGTTCCCTTGCTGTGTAGCTGGCAATTTGTCCTGCGACCACCACGCTGACTCAACAACAGATATTAAAGGGAACCTGTCCCCCCCCAAAGGATTTGTAACTAACAGAGCCACCTTGTGCGGCACTAATGCTGCACAAGGAAAAGGTGCCAATTTTCATTATGCTCCTTGCACACGCTGACGTTAACACTTATAAAATGTGTCCCCTCATACCCTGAAACCGTCCCAAAGGCTGGACTTTCCTTCTTAATGAGATGCAGCACAGCTGTCATTCACACCCCCGAAACAGCTGTCTGTGGATGAATACCATGTTTTGGCATAGGAGGTTATCCTTTTTGGATGCTGCCCTTCACGTGTTTGTTCCTTCCCGGTGAAAGACCTGGCTATTTATTGCTTGCGTTGAGAAACACATGATGGTGTCTCCGCGGCTTTTCTACATGCTTTGCATATTTCCCATAAGGGATAGGAGCAGTGTTCTGGATCACTGCGTTCAGAAACACGTGATGGTGTCTCCGCGGTGTTGGATGTTTTGATCTCCCCAAGGTCATTCATCCTTATGTTTATAGTCCTTTTACTAGGCACTGCTCCTAATAGCCAGTTTCCTACTCCACACTGATGAGGGGCAAATACCCCGAAACAGCTGTCTGTGGATGGATACCATGTTTTGGCATAGGTGGTTTTCCTTTTTGGATGCTACCCTTCCCATGGTTGTTCCTTCCCGGTGAAAGACCTGGCTATTTATTGCTTGCGTTGAGAAACAAGTGATGGTGTCTCCGCGGTGTTGGATGTTTTGATCTCCCCGAGGTAATTTATACTTATGTTTATATTCACACCCCCTTGGCGCCGTGTGCCGCCTCCTCAGCATTGTTTGAATCTGTCCCGGAGCCTGTGCTGTTATGTTGTCCCTTGGCCCTGCACAGTTAGCGCTGCCCGTCTTCAGACATCATTTGTTGTCAGGCAGGCTGCGCCAGTGCAGCCACCCTACCCGAGATCACGCCTCGCAGTGTCTTCAGATTTATTGACACTGTGGGGCTGTGATTCATGGGCATGCACAGTGCATATTTTCGCCTCTCACTCATCTCCTTCCGCCTTCTTCTGACTGTGCCACGTCACGGCCATGGCATGCAATTTGGGATCAGCTGGCGCGGCACAGTCTGAAGAAGGCAGAAGGAGATGAGTGAGAGGCGAAGATATGCACTGCGGATGCCGATGAATCCCAGGCCCGCAGTGTGAATAAATCAGAAGATACGGCGGGGTGCGATCTCTGGCAGGGTAGTCGCACAGGATTAGCCAGCCTGACAACAAATGATGTCTGAAGACGGGCAGCGCTAACTGTGCATGGCCAAGGGATTACATAACAGCGCAGGCTCTGGGACAGATTCAAACAATGCTGAGGAGGCGGCGTACGGCACCAAGGGGGTGTGAATGACAGCTGTGCTGTGTCTCATTAAGAAGGAAAGTCCCGCCTCCAGGACAGTGTCAGGGTATGAGGGGGACATATTTTATAAGTGTTAACTTCAGCGTGTACAAGGCGCATAATGAAAAGAGAGGCACCTTTTCCTTGTGCAGCATTAGTGCCGTACAAGGAGGCTCTTTTAGTTGCAAACAACTTTGGGGGTTAAAGGTTCCCTTTCACCTGGCTCCAATTAGGCCTCAGCCTATACTCTGCTTCCCCTGGATTCCTGGGCTCCAACACCGCCAGTTGCTGCTCAGAAGTGTCTTTGTCACTGGTAGTCCCTCCTGCCCATCCTGGTTCCAGTACCATCAGCTAGTTCTGGGCAGAGCCTTTGGCTTAGGTACCTCTTTCTGGGTATCCAAGTTCCACCAATGTCAGGTGATCTTTGGTAGTGCTTTCTGGCACCTGCTTGGTAACCGGGTTCCAGTAATGTCAGCCGGTCCTCGGTAGTTGCATTGGCTCTTGTACCTTCGGCTAGCCATCTGGGTTCCAGTACCGTCAGCTGGTTCTCAGTAGGGTCTTTTGTTCTTGTACCTTCTGCTCCCCATCCTGGTTCCAGTACCATCAGCTGGTTCCAGGCAGAGCCTTTGGCTTAGGTGCCTCCTTCTGGGTATCCGAGCTCCACCAACGTCAGGTGGTCCTTGGTAGTGCTTTCTGGCACGGGTACCTCCTGCTTAGTAACCGGGATCCAGTAACATCAGCTGGTCCTCGGTCGTTCCATTGGCTCTTGTACCTTCGGCTAGCCATCCGGGTTCCAGTACCGTCTGCTGGTTCTCACCAGTGTCTTTTACTCTTGTACCTTCTGCTATATTTGTCAGGCAGAACAGAACGTGTCATCTTCAAACTTTTATAGATAACAATTACAGGAAGGCCTGGCTGTCACAAATAAGAATATGATGAAGAAGAAGATGAAGAAGTTGATTATGAAGAAGAATAATAGTTGAATAAAAAGAATATGAGGAATGTAAAAAAAAATAATAATACGAAGAAGGTGAAGAAGAAGAAGAAGATGAATAAGGTGAAGGAGAAGTTGATGGAAAAGATTATGCTGCTGAGTATGATGAAGAAGAAAGTGTGGGAGAAGTTAAAAAGAAGGTGAACATCATGGAAGTAGTGAAACATAAATATCTGAATAAATATAAAAAATTGTAATATAGTCAATAGCTTTGTAACTCTGAACGTCTTAAAAAAAAAATTATTCCTGCTATTCCATTTGATTGAGCTAAACCTCTATGCCTTTAATGTCTCCTCCACCTCTCCAATACATCCTACGTTATTCTTATTTGTTTTACTTCATGTAGAATTAACCTACAAGGAAAGAAAGGGTTTATTTTAATTCCGATATTTTGGTCCCATTGACTTGCATTGGTATCGGGTATCGGTATCGGCGATATCCGATATTTATGGAATATCGGCCGATCCAATCCGATACCGATACTTTAGGATATCAAAAGGTATCGCTCAACACGACATGCGACGGATTGCTAAAAACGCAAGTGTGAAATTAGCCTTACAAACATCAGCCTTTCTATTATATATCTATGGATATATCTATAGATATATTTATAAATAGATATATCTCTAGATACATAGATGTATCAATCCATATATCTGGCTGCTTTCACACATCAGGTTTTTGCCGTCAGGCACAATACGGCAAGTTTTGAAAAAAACGGATCCATTTTTTTCCGCCGGATCCGTTTTTTTTGCTGGATCCGATTTTTTCCACCAGATCAGTTTTTTTCTGCTGGATCTGTTTTTTTCTTCCGGATCCGTTTTTTTCAGCCGGATCCGAATTTTCCACCTGATCCGTTTTTTTCCACCTGATCCGTTTTTTCTGCTGGATCACTTTTTTTCTGCCGGGTCCATTTTTTTCCACGGGATCCATTTTTTTCAAAACTAGCCGGATTGTGCCTGACGGCAAAAACCTGATGTGTGAAAGCAGCCAGATATATGGATAGATACATCTATGTATCTATAGATATATCTATCTATAAATATATATCTATGGATAGATATATCCATAGATATATAATAGAAAGGCTACTTTCACACTTGCGTTTTTAGCAATCTGTCGCAATCCGTAGTTTTGGGAAAAAACGGATCCTGCAAATGTGCACGCAGGATGCGCTTTTTAACCATAGACTTGTATTAGCGACGGATCGCGACGGATGGCCACACGTCGCGTCTGTCGTGCAACGGATAAGACGTGTTTTGGCGGACTGTCGGCATGAAAAAACGTTCAAGTGAAGGTTTTTTTGTCCGCCGCGTCCACCATTTTCTACCGCGCATGTGCAGCTGAAACTCCGCCCCCTCCTCCCCGGACTTCAGAATGGGCAGCGGGTGCGTTGAAAAACTGCATCCGCTGCCCACGTTGTGCACAAATTTCACAACGTGCGTCGGTACGTCGGCCAGACACATAGCGACGGACCCATCCCAACGCAAGTGTGAAGAGGCCTTAATGAGCGTTGAATTTTTAAAAAAAAAGAAACAGAAAAAAACAGCGTGTGCAATTTTCTGCGCCAGAGAGGGAAAGCCGATGGTCGAGGGCCAATATTTGTAGCCTGCTATGAATATCAGACCGCAGCCTTTACTGGCTATTAAAATACAAAAAATGATTTGGGTCCCCCTATATTTTATAGCCAGAAAGGCTACGCAGACAGCTGCGGGCTGATATTCATAGTCTAGAGAGAGGCCATGGATTTTGCCCCCCCCAGTCCTCAGCCACCCCAGAAATGGCGCACTCCCATGTAGCGGTGGCATATGGGGTAATAAGGGGATAATGTCACCTTGCTATTGAAAGGTGACATTAAGCCGGGTTAATAACGGAGAGACGTCAATAAGACGCCTATCCATTATTAATCCAATAGTAATAAAGTGTTAATAAAACACACACACATTAGGAAAAAAGTATTTTAATATTCTTCATTTAACATAGTAACATAGTAACATAGTAACATAGTTAGTAAGGCCGAAAAAAGACATTTGTCCATCCAGTTCAGCCTATATTCCATCATAATAAATCCCCAGATCTACGTCCTTCTACAGAACCTAATAATTGTATGAAACAATATTGTTCTGCTCCAGGAAGACATCCAGGCCTCTCTTGAACCCCTCGACTGAGTTCACCATCACCACCTCCTCAGGCAAGCAATTCCAGATTCTCACTGCCCTAACAGTAAAGAATCCTCTTCTATGTTGGTGGAAAAACCTTCTCTCCTCCAGACGCAAAGAATGCCCCCTTGTGCCCGTCACCTTCCTTGGTATAAACAGATCCTCAGCGAGATATTTGTATTGTCCCCTTATATACTTATACATGGTTATTAGATCGCCCCTCAGTCGTCTTTTTTCTAGACTAAATAATCCTAATTTCGCTAATCTATCTGGGTATTGTAGTTCTCCCATCCCCTTTATTAATTTTGTTGCCCTCCTTTGTACTCTCTCTAGTTCCATTATATCCTTCCTGAGCACCGCTGCCCAAAACTGGACACAGTACTCCATGTGCGGTCTAACTAGGGATTTGTACAGAGGCAGTATAATGCTCTCATCATGTGTATCCAGACCTCTTTTAATGCACCCCATGATCCTGTTTGCCTTGCCAGCTGCTGCCTGGCACTGGCTGCTCCAGGTAAGTTTATCATTAACTAGGATCCCCAAGTCCTTCTCCCTGTCAGATTTACCCAGTGGTTTCCCGTTCAGTGTGTAATGGTGATATTGATTCCCTCTTCCCATGTGTATAACCTTACATTTATCATTGTTAAACCTCATCTGCCACCTTTCAGCCCAAGTTTCCAACTTATCCAGATCCATCTGTAGCAGAATACTATCTTCTCTTGTATTAACTGCTTTACATAGTTTTGTATCATCTGCAAATATCGATATTTTACTGTGTAAACCTTCTACCAGATCATTAATGAATATGTTGAAGAGAACAGGTCCCAATACTGACCCCTGCGGTACCCCACTGGTCACAGCGACCCAGTTAGAGACTATACCATTTATAACCACCCTCTGCTTTCTATCACTAAGCCAGTTACTAACCCATTTACACACATTTTCCCCCAGACCAAGCATTCTCATTTTGTGTACCAACCTCTTGTGCGGCACGGTATCAAACGCTTTGGAAAAATCGAGATATACCACGTCCAATGACTCACCGTGGTCCAGTCTATAGCTTACCTCTTCATAAAAACTGATTAGATTGGTTTGACAGGAGCGATTTCTCATAAACCCATGCTGATATGGAGTTAAACAGTTATTCTCATTGAGATAATCCAGAATAACATCCCTCAGAAACCCTTCAAATATTTTACCAACAATAGAGGTTAGACTTACTGGCCTATAATTTCCAGGTTCACTTTTAGAGCCCTTTTTGAATATTGGCACCACATTTGCTATGCGCCAGTCCTGCGGAACAGACCCTGTCGCTATAGAGTCACTAAAAATAAGAAATAATGGTTTATCTATTACATTACTTAGTTCTCTTAGTACTCGTGGGTGTATGCCATCCGGACCCGGAGATTTATCTATTTTAATCTTATTTAGCCGGTTTCGCACCTCTTCTTGGGTTAGATTGGTGACTCTTAATATAGGGTTTTCATTGTTTCTTGGGATTTCACCTAGCATTTCATTTTCCACCGTGAATACCGTGGAGAAGAAGGTGTTTAATATGTTAGCTTTTTCCTCGTCATCTACAACCATTCTTTCCTCACTATTTTTTAAGGGGCCTACATTTTCAGTTTTTATTCTTTTACTATTGATATAGTTGAAGAACAGTTTGGGATTAGTTTTACTCTCCTTAGCAATGTGCTTCTCTGTTTCCTTTTTGGCAGCTTTAATTAGTTTTTTAGATAAAGTATTTTTCTCCCTATAGTTTTTTAGAGCTTCAATGGTGCCATCCTGCTTTAGTAGTGCAAATGCTTTCTTTTTACTGTTAATTGCCTGTCTTACTTCTTTGTTTAGCGACATTGGGTTTTTCCTATTTCTAGTCCTTTTATTCCCACAAGGTATAAACCGCTTACACTGCCTATTTAGGATGTTCTTAAACATTTCCCATTTATTATCTGTATTCTCATTTCTGAGGATATTGTCCCAGTCTACCAGATTAAGGGCATCTCTAAGCTGTTCAAACTTTGCCTTCCTAAAGTTCAATGTTTTTGTGACTCCCTGACAAGTCCCCCTAGTGAAAGACAGGTGAAACTGCACAATATTGTGGTCGCTATTTCCTAAATGCCCAACCACCTGCAGATTTGTTATTCTGTCAGGTCTATTAGATAGTATTAGGTCTAAAAGTGCTGCTCCTCTGGTTGGATTCTGCACCAATTGTGAAAGATAATTTTTCTTGGTTATTAGCAGAAACCTGTTGCCTTTATGGGTTTCACAGGTTTCTGTTTCCCAGTTAATATCCGGGTAGTTAAAGTCCCCCATAACCAGGACCTCATTATGGGTTGCAGCTTCATCTATCTGCTTTAGAAGTAGACTTTCCATGCTTTCTGTTATATTTGGGGGTTTGTAACAGACCCCAATGAGAATTTTGTTACCATTTTTCCCTCCATGAATTTCAACCCATATGGACTCGACATCCTCATTCCCTTCGCTAATATCCTCCCTTAAAGTGGACTTTAGACAAGACTTTACATAGAGACAAACCCCTCCTCCTCTCCGATTTTTACGATCCTTTCTAAACAGACTGTAACCCTGTAAGTTAACTGCCCAGTCATAGCTTTCATCTAACCATGTCTCGGTTATTCCCACTATGTCAAAGTTACCTGTAGATATTTCTGCTTCTAGTTCTTCCATCTTGTTTGTCTTCCATCTTGTTTGTTTGTTTCCATACTTACCATACTTCAGCGCCTGCAAAAAACGTAATATAATAAACCGCATACTACCTGTCCGCCGTAGTCCAATTAATAACAAGTGTCCCACGACGATCTCCCCTATAGAACAGTGACATCGGGTGATGTCACTGCTCTCTAGGACCCTCAGTGACACACTGACAGGAGACAATCACTGAGGTTACTATAGTTCAAAGTCTCACTTTATGGCAATTGCTGCGTGGGAAAATTTCTCACCCAGCAATGCCATAAGTGAGACTAGGGGCTATTTTATTTTACAGCGGTGGAGGAATACAGTGCGGAAGGATACCTTCCTCCCGTCATTGTGTTCCTAGAGCCCCTGGAGAGCAGTCGCATCTGCTGATGCTGCCGTTCTCCACGGGAGATCGTCGTGGGACACTCATGGATTTCTGCGGACAAGGAGTATATTGGTTGTTTGTTATTTTCATTTTTTTACAGATGACACTGGCTTCGGGGAACAAAGTGACAAGTAATGGTGAGTATGAACTCAATGTTTAATGTACTGTTTGTCTGTATGTATGTATTGTATGTAATGTATGAATGTACTGTATGTAGTATGTATGTTGTTTTGTTTTGTTTTTTTCATTCAAAACATTAGCCGGATGATGGGACTACCACTTTCCCATCATTGGCTAATGTGTCAATCACTGTCACTGTAGTAGGCATCGTCCAATGGGACTTATAGTCCCATCGAACGATTCTTGCACACACGCACAGAGCCCCGGCAGCCTGCACAGAGCCCCGGCACGCCGTACAGAGCCCCGACACGCCGCACACCCCCGACACACCACACAGAGCCCCGGCACGCTGCACAGAGCCCTATCACGCCACACTGAGCCCCGGTAGGCCAACACAGACCCCTGGCAGGCACGCACAGATTCCCGAGAGGCCCGTACAGATCCCCGGCAGGCCCGCACAGACCCCGCCCACACACACACACAGACACGCACAGTGTCCGCCCACGCACTGCCCACACTCTTCCCCCCTCTGGAACAGGATGTAGAAGGACAGAAAGGCCTTTTTTACATTCCTATATTTGTGTCCCATTGACTTGCATTGGTATCGGGTATCGGTATCGGTGATATCCGATATTTTTTGGATATCGGCCGATCCAATCCGATACCGATACTTCTAGATATCGGAAGGTATCGCTCAACACTACTTATAATCCAATTACCTCCTTTTCATCTCAGATACAACAAATCCTCATTAAGGCTCATGATGAGGGCATTTTTAATAAGGAGATGTTGGAGGGATTGACGGTCAGGTCCCCCAAGATACCAACATTTTACCTCTTGCCCAAGATCCACAAGGACGCCATCAACCCTCCGGGCCGTCCAATAGTGTCTGGCATTGACAGATTTTCTGATCCAATTTGTAAATTTATAGATCACTTTCTTAAACCATTGGTGGAGAATCTACCATCTTATGTACGTGACACAACAGACGTCATCACAAGGGTCTACGGCATCTCGGTGGATCAGGGAGTCTTACTGGTCACTGCATTCAACCTTGTACACATGCATTCATCACACCCATGGTCTCGATGCAGTCCGCTTCTTCTTGGGGACCTCCGACCTGGACAGCTCTCTGTGTGAATTGATACCCACAATTTTTTTTGTTTTAAAGGATATATTTTATTTACAGAAGTGTGGCACAGTCATGGGTGCGGCCTGTGCGCCCTCATATGCTAATCTCTTCCTGGGATACTGGGAGAGATTCCTGTTTGGCGATGGGATCGCCGAGGCCGCCGACCATGTGCTGTGCTGGCTTTGATATATCAATGATATTTTTATGATGTGGGGTGGAACTGCACGGGAGCTCAAAAAATTCATGCTGAAACTGAATTCTAACATATTTAGCATCAAATTGACTTATCAATATCATGCTACAAGGATGGACTTCTTGGACGTCACTTTGGAGACAGACGCCCTGCGGCGCATCCAGACCGACGTCTTTAGAAAGTCCATCTCTGTTAACGCCTTAATTCGCGCTGATTCAGCCCACAATCCGAGCACCATTAGATCTGTCACGGTCGGACAGTTCCTGAGAATGAGGCGGATTTGCTCAACTGATCAAAAGTTTTTTGCTCAGGTAGCAGACTTACAATCTCTATTTGAATCACTGGGCTACAGCCGCAGAAGTATCAAGCATGGTTTGGACAGGTTTAGGTATACTCCTCGCAGGGATCTCCTGTACACAATAAAAAATCGTGGCAAGAGGGGTAATAATAATGGTACCATCAGATTTACTAGCACCTATAATCACAAGTGGCAAAATATTAGAAGTATACTAAACAAGCATTGGTCTATATTGAAGACCAAGCCCGCCCTGGGGGCCAGTTTGGGGGATTTTCCTGCCATGACAGCTAGAAGGGCACCCAATATCGGTAATCTCCTAGTTAGGAGTCATTACATTCCTTCGATAAACAACATTTTTGGTACTCGGGGCCCCCTCTTGGGCTGCTTTCAGTGTTGCCACTGCCTGGCCAGCGCTAATGTCCAGCGCACTTCTGTTTTTGAAACATCTAATGGCCTGAAACAATTCAGGATCAGACAACACATCACTTGTGGGACAAGCAATGTTATTTATTACGCTACCTGTGCAGTAGCTACTATTTATTGTCTCAAGAATATTTACTTTTACTGCATTGCTGACTTGGTTGAGAGAGTGCAAATTATTTTCCTTTGCACACCCCCTCTACAACCTCTTTGAGTCTTTTTAAAAATCCTCAGTAAATTTAGCAAGTCTTTCTGAGTTGGGTGTACATCAGATGTAGCCCTGGTACTTTGAGTTTAAGTCATACTAAGTATGCACATACAGTAGCTTTGAAGTTTTTCAGTCTTTGGTGTCCTTTTTTACACACAGCATGTTATAGGCCTGGCATTTTTTTCATATGTCTTCAAATTAGCTTTTTTATAGAGAAAATGCATGTTTGATTTTAAAAAGCTGCAAGAAGAAGCTTTTAAAAATGGATATGTAAGCAATTGGTTTTTTTACACTCCGCAAAAAACTGTAAACTTTGTTTAAAAGAATTTTAATATACAGTAGAAGAGCAAGGATCATCCAGAAAACGGAATTTTTCTTCCATTTTTGTTTAGTTTTTAGCTAGTTATATAGTTATATAATTTGCCAGTGAAAAATGCCATGAGAATTTAATTCAGAATCTTGTCAAGCAGTCATTTCTCTATACACGGACCACATTTACAAAATGCATCATTCCCTATCATTGAATATTTTAAAAAATCTATACATGGTCCCCATCTTGTAGTTTTGTACCCATCCTGATCTCCATCTTATAGCAATGTCCTCATCTTGTAGTAATACCCCCCATCCTATTGCTCTTTAGGCTTCTTTCACACTTCAGTTGTTTGGCGTCAGTCACTTCCGACATAGTGACGGATCGACGGATCCGTCACAATTGTTGAGCAAATGGTTCTAACGGATCCGTTTTTTTGACGGATCCGTTACTTGGGGGATGTCTGGGAAAAGTATCTACTTTTTGGAGCATGCACAATTGAAAAAGCGAATTGGGGCGACGGATCCGCCGAAATGACGGTCGCGACGGATCCATCGCCCATAGGCGGCCATTCTATGGAATGACGGACGCGACGGATCCGTCGCGATCCACCATTTCGGCGTTGACAAAAAACGTTATAATGTCCGTCTATGTCTAGATGACGTCCGCCAAATTTCAACGGATCTGTCGCATGGCGGATGGAACGGACGACCATCCGTCACAATCTGTCGCTAATGCAAGTCTATGGGAAAATAGCAGATCCGTCAAAAAAAAATGACGGATCCGTTATTTGAGGAAAATGGCGGTTTTAGACTGACGCCAAACAACTGAAGTGTGAAAGAGGCCTTAATTACACATTTTAAAAAAAGATACCTCTTACGTGACCTGTTCTAATTTCCTCGATGTACAGTGTTCTCTGCTCCTCCAGAGCTGGAGCAGTGCATGGCCAGGACATAATGCGCTAACCTCGACATGCGTACCGTCATGAGCGGCCAACTTCTGAAAAGCTGGTCGCTGGTTTAGGTACTGCAGTGCAGAGAGAAGGGTTTTTTTTAATGCCATTGTTTTATATTGCGGGCATGTTATACTGATAACTGCACATGCAATCAGTACTAATGGGACATTGTCATACAAAATAAAGCTTGATTACAATAATTTTGTTTCAGAGATGAGATTTCCTTCTAATCATTCAGTAGAAATGCTGCATAATAATGCTAAGTAGCAATTGTCCAAGATTCATTATTGTCCTCATTTATACATACCATATTTCTGTAAGATTATATTATAGTCATTTTGTCATTCTTTTTCTTGTTCATTATTAAACAATCTGTAATCAGTAGTAGCAATAGAAGTAGAAGTAGTAGTGATAATGAAACTGTCCGATGTATCAGAGAGATTTTTGGGGGCACATTGTTTTTCCAAAAAATAAAATTAATCAATTAATTGATTGGTAAAAATGTTATTACAAATAAATCCAGCAAGAAGTTTAGCCATTGGTCATGATTATTGAAAGATTAAATATTTTCTTATCTTGGCATGCTGTTCAACAGTCTTTTCTCCTTTATGACACCACGGGGTATTGTGAATTTAATTTTCACGTGACAGTATGAGTATTAATATAGACGACTTGCTGCAGCATCTGCATTTTTTAAACAGAACATTTTCCTATGACTTTACAGTGCACTCATAAAAGTATTACGGTATTACTGATGATAAAGTGTGACAATAATTGTTAGAGATGAGCAGATATATGGAGATTTAAATTCACAAAATAACAGTAAATTTACTGTTTGCTAATTGAATGACCCTTAATATGTTCTGAAGTCTGGAGAGACCCCAAGGTATAATAAACACAACATGTAGAGAAATACAAAAATAAAAACAACTAATATTCAACTCATTGCTCACTGACCCTGGGAAGCCCTTGGCGCATCTCCTTGCCATCACGCTCTGCATCTTCACACTATTCCTGGATTACCAGTCATGGCTAGGCCTATGATGGCCGTTAGCATGCCAGAAGTCCTAGAGTGCGCATCGAAGGTCGCAGCACATGTTTCGATGTCACAATCTTACAGTGCGCACGTGTCTAGATGTCTCGGAGTAGTAATGGCTGGAAATCCTAGCCTGGAGTGCAAGTGTATTAAGCTAGGCTGCGCCAACTAGACAGGATCAGCCCAGTCTTATGCATATTGCATATCTGACTGCCATTCCTGGGACAGAGAATGGCGAATCCTCACAAAGGACAGTGCATACGCTGGGAGGATTCTCAAGTCCATGATGAGCTTTTAGTGAGTTTTTAATGTTGCAGATTTTTGCCACTACTTGTGCATTTTTTAAGTAAATTAGGTTACTTGTAGTTTTTTCATTGCATTTTTGAGTGCATTTGTATAACATTTTTGGAGACCCACCTGTTTGTCTCTTGCACGTCTTTATATTTGGCTTTGATACAACTTTTAGTTAAATAGTTACATAGTTATTAAGGTTGAAGGAAGACTATAAGTCCATCTAGTTCAACCCATAGCCTAACCTAACATGCCCTAACATGTTGATCCAGAGGAAGGCAAAAAGAGTAAGCTCCACCATGGGGAAAAAAATTCCTTCCCGACTCCACATACGGCAATCAGACTAGTTCCCTGGATCAACACCCTATCAAGGAATCTAGTGTATATACCCTGTAACATTATACTTTTCCAGAAAGGTATCCAGTCCCCTCTTAAATTTAAGTAATGAATCACTCATTACACAACTTTATTGATTTACTCATCAAAAAACTTCATAAATGGTTTATAGCCATGGGCAGATAACAGATAATATCTTTATTGGTCTTTGTAAATATCACAAAAATGTTAGGAACAAGAGAAGAACCCAAGGGGCAGCACAAAACAACATGAGGAGATGGGGTAAGTACTTGACTATTCTCTATAAGACTCATTAGGTAGCATATTAGAATAATCACAATTCAGATTGGATTAGGTGTAGGTTCCGTATGAGATAAATATTTTCCATTTCTATTTTTGCATTTTTTTATATGTTTTTTTTTTTAAAAACATAAGCCCCTTATTGAACCTGTACCTGCAGTTCCTTGATTGCAATGCTCTGAAATAGAACTGCAGTGTTTTTTTAAGGGAGTCCGTCAATAGATCAAGCCTACTAATCTGTCTGCAGTTCTACTGTTTTGTGTTAGTTACATGCATGACACTAGTGATACCCCTTTTTATTTACAATAATCTCTGGAGGAGGATTCTCATGCAGATCTGTGCCCAAAGCCCTGAACAGCTCATTTACATATAAGAAAAGCATGGATTTCTCTGGAATAGAACGTTGGATAGCAGATATTAAGTTATAGGAAAAGATATCATTATATTAAGCTTCCTATGAACTACATATGCAAATTGCCTCTTCTGAGAAAAAGAAGACTTAACTCTATAGCGCCACCTGTTGGAAGTAGCGATCCTAACGAGTCGTGCAATATGACTTAGGATAAAAGCCAAATCAGTATCTCAGTTCCCAGACACGGTGTTTCGGGCTGTTGGCCCTCGTCAGTGTGAAGCATGAGAACTGATTTGGCTAGGTGAGAGGCTCTGGACTGGGCTCTAAGGGGTAACGTTTTTCCTTATGGAGAGTGACATACCAGCTGGCTTGTCAAGGTAAGGAGGCTTATTCGCTGTGCAATGCTCCTCTGGGAAATTAAGTATGCAAATTGCCTCTTCTGAGAAAAAGAGGACTTACTTCTATAGCGCCACCTGTTGGAAGTAGCAATCCTACAAGTCACAATCAACCCTTTAAGTATGAACTACATACACATAGACAACTTAGAACGGTTGATTCACTTTAATACTGAAGATGATCTGTGAATATCATCTGCATCCTGAGTTTCATAGAAGTTCTTATATGGCTGAACTGGTGCAATTCAGAAGGCCCCTAGCTGCCATGGCAACTGATCATCAACCCTTTATCTCATAGTGCATGATGCTTTCATGCCCCAATCGCATCACTTATGGTTAGGTGCTGGACATAAAACAACAGCCATGAAGCATGAAGCGTGATCAGCTCCTGATTGGCTCTGTAACTTGTTTTAACCCCTTCCCGACCCATGACGCCACGTAGGCGTCATGAAAGTCGGTGCCATTCCGACCCATGACGCCTATGTGGCGTCATGGAAAGATCGCGTCCCTGCAGATCGGGTGAAAGGGTTAACTCCCATTTCACCCGATCTGCAGGGACAGGGGGAGTGGTAGTTTAGCCCAGGGGGGGGTGGCTTCACCCCCTCGTGGCTACGATCGCTCTGATTGGCTGTTGAAAGTGAAACTGCCAATCAGAGCAATTTGTAATATTTCACCCATTATAACGGGTGAAATATTACAATCCAGCCATGGCCGATGCTGAAATATCATCGGCCATGGCTGGAAATACTAGTGTGCCCCCACCCCACCCCTCCGATCGCCCCCCCACCCCCCCCGATCTGGCCGGTACACTGCTCCGGCTCCCCTCCGCCCTGTGCTCCGCT
Organism: Ranitomeya imitator; assembly: GCF_032444005.1. Lineage (NCBI taxonomy): Eukaryota > Metazoa > Chordata > Amphibia > Anura > Dendrobatidae > Ranitomeya > Ranitomeya imitator. The sequence continues at coordinate 472,757,874 of NC_091285.1, read as the reverse complement.
CCCCCCCGTGCTCGTGTCCGCTCCCCCCGTGCTCCAATCACCCCCCCGTGCTCCAATCACCCCCCCTGCACTCCGATCCACCCCCCCCGTGCTCCGTTCCACCCCCCCGTGCTCCATTCCAGCGCCCCCGTGCTCCGTTCCACGCTCCCCGCGCTCCGTTCCACCCCTCCCGCGCTCCGATTCCCCCCCCGTGCTCCGATCCCCCCCCCCCGTGGTCCCCCCCCACCCTATCATACTTACCGATCCAGCCGTGGTCCCGTCCGTCTTCTCCCGGGCGCCGCCATCTTCCAAAATGGCGGGCGCATGTGCAGTGCGCCCGCCGAATCTGCCGGCCGGCAGATTCGTTCCAAAGTGCATTTTGATCACTGAGATATAATCTATCTCAGTGATCAAAATAAAAAAAATAATAAATGATCCCCCCCCCCCTTTGTCACCCCCATAGGTAGGGACAATAAAAAAATAAAGAAAATTTTTTTTTTCCACTAATGTTAGAATAGGGTTAGGGTTAGGGGTAGGGTTAGGGTTAGGGGTAGGGTTAGGGGTAGGGTTAGGGGTAGGGTTAAGGGTAGGGCTAGGGGTAGGGCTAGGGTTAGGGGTAGGGTTAGGGTTAGGGGTAGGGTTAGGGCTACGGTTAGGGTTAGGAATGTGCACACGTATTCTGGTCCTCTGCGGATTTTTCCGCTGCGGATTTGATAAATCCGCAGTGCTAAACCGCTGCGGATTTATGGCGGATTAACCGCGTTTTTTTCTGCGCATTTCACTGCGGTTTTACAATTGCGATTTTCTATTGGAGCAGTTGTAAAACCGCTGCGGAATCCGCACAAAGAAGTGACATGCTGCGGAATGTAAACCGCTGCGTTTCCGTGCAGTTTTTCCGCAGCATGTGTACAGCGATTTTTGTTTCCCATAGGTTTACATTGAACTGTACACTCATGGGAAACTGCTGCGGATCCGCAGCGTTTTCCGCAGCGTGTGCACATACCTTTAGAATTAGGCTATGTGCACACGGTGCGGATTTGGCTGCGGATTCGCAGCAGTGTTCCATCAGGTTTACAGTACCATGTAAACATATGAAAAACCAAATCCGCTGTGCCCATGGTGCGGAAAATACCGCGCGGGAACGCTGCATTGTATTTTCCGCAGCATGTCAATTCTTTGTGCGGATTCCGCAGCGTTTTACACCTGTTCCTCAATAGGAATCCGCAGGTGAAATCCGCACAAAAAACACTGGAAATCCGCGGAAAATCCGCAGGTAAAACACAGTGCCTTTTACCCGCAGATTTTTCAAAAATGGTGCGGAAATATCTCACACGAATCCGCAACGTGGGCACATAGCCTTAGGGTTAGGGTTGGAATTAGGGTTGTGGTTAGGGTTAGGGGTGTGTTGGGGTTAGGGTTGTGGTTAGGGGTGTGTTGGGGTTAGGGTTGTGATTAGGATTATGGCTACAGTTGGGATTAGGGTTAGGGGTGTGTTGGGGTTAGTGTTGGAGTTAGAATTGAGGGGTTACCACTGTTTAGGCACATCAGGGGTCTCCAAACGCAACATGGCGCCACCATTGATTCCAGCCAATCTCGTATTCAAAAAGTCAAATGGTGCTCCCTCACTTCCGAGCCCTGACGTGTGCCCAAACAGTGGTTTACCCCCACATATGGGGTACCAGCATACTCAGGACAAACTGCGCAACAATTACTGGGGTCCAATTTCTCCTGTTACCCTTGTGAATCTAAAAAAATGCTTGCTAAAACATAATTTTTGAGGAAAGAAAAATGATTTTTTATTTTCACGGCTCTGCGTTGTAAACGTCTGTGAAGCACTTGGGGGTTCAAAGTGCTCACCACATATCTAGATAAGTTCCTTGGGGGGTCTAGTTTCTAAAATGGGGTCACTTGTGGGGGGTTTCTACTGTTTAGGCACACCAGGGGCTCTGCAAACGCAACGTGACACCCGCAGACCATTCCATCAAAGTCTGCATTTCAAAAGTCACTACTTCCCTTCTGAGCCCCGACGTGTGCCCAAACAGTGGTTTACCCCCACATATGGGGTATCAGCGTACTCAGGAGAAACTGGACAACAACTTTTGGGGTCCAATTTCTCCTGTAACCCTTGGGAAAATAAAAAATTCTGGGCTAAATAATTATTTTTGAGGAAAGAAAACGTATTTATTATTTTCACGGCTCTGCATTATAAACTTCTATGAAGCACTTGGGGGTTCAAAGTGCTCACCACACATCTAGATAAGTTCCTTTCAGGGTCTAGTTTCCAAAATGGGGTCACTTGTGGGGGGTTTCTACTGTTTAGGCACATCAGGGGCTCTGCAAACGCAACGTGACGCCCGCAGAGCATTCCATCAAAGTCTGCATTTCAAAACGTCACTACTTCAATTCCAAGCCCCGGCATGTGCCCAAACAGTAGTTTACCCCCACATATGGGGTATCACCGTACTCAGGAGAAACTGGACAACAAATATTGGGGTCAAATTTCTCCTGTTACCCTTGGGAAAATTAAAAAATTCTGGGCTAAATAATTATTTTTGAGGAAAGAAAACGTATTTATTATTTTCACGGCTCTGCATTATAAACTTCTATGAAGCACTTGGGGGTTCAAAGTGCTCACCACACATCTAGATAAGTTCCTTTGGGGGTCTAGTTTCCAAAATGGGGTCACTTGTGGGGGGTTTCTACTGTTAAGCCACATCAGGGGCTCTGCAAACGCAACGTGACGCCCACAGAGCATTCCATCAAAGTCTGCATTTCAAAACGTCACTACTTCACTTCCGAGCCCCGGCATGTGCCCAAACAGTGATTTACCCCCACATATGGGGTATCAGCGTACTCAGGAGAAACTGGACAACAACTTTTGGGGTCAAATTTCTCCTGTTACCCTTGTGAAAATAAAAAATTGCAGGCTAAAAGATCATTTTTGAGAAAATAATTTTTTTTTTTATTTTCATGGCTCTGCGTTATAAACTTCTGTGAAGCACTTGGGGGTTCAAAGTCCTCACCACACATCTAGATTAGTTCCTTTGGGGGTCTAGTTTCTAAAATGGTGTCATTTATGGGGGATCTCCAATGTTTAGGCACACAGGGGCTCTCCAAACGTGACATGGTGTCCGCTAATGATTGGAGCTAATTTTCCATTTAAAAAGCCAAATGGCGTGCCATCCCTTCCGAGCCCTGCCGTGCGCCCAAACAGTGGTTTACCCCCACATATGGGGTATCAGCGTACTCAGGACAAACTGGAAAACAATATTTGGGGTCCAATTTCTCCTATTATCCTTGGCAAAATAGGAAATTCCAGGCTAAAAAATCATTTTTGAGGAAAGAAAAATTATTTTTTATTTTCATGGCTCTGCGTTATAAACTTCTGTGAAGCACCTGGGGGTTTAAAGTGCTCAATATGCATCTAGATAAGTTCCTTGGGGGGTCTAGTTTCCAAAATGGGGTCACTTGTGCGGGAGCTCCAATGTTTAGGCACACAGGGGCTCTCCAAACGCGACATGGTGTCCGCTAACAATTGGAGCTAATTTTCCATTCAAAAAGTCAAATGGCGCGCCTTCTCTTCCGAGCCCTGCTGAGTGCCCAAACAGTGGTTTACCCCCACATATGAGGTATCGGCGTACTCGGGAGAAATTGCCCAACAAATTTTATGATCCATTTTATCCTACTGCCCATGTGAAAATGAAAAAATTGAGGCGAAAAGAATTTTTTTGTGAAAAAAAATTACTTTTTCATTTTTACAGATCAATTTGTGAAGCACCTGAGGGTTTAAAGTGCTCACTAGGCATCTAAATTAGTTCCTTGGGGGGTCTAGTTTCCAAAATGGGGTCACTTGTGGGGGAGCGCCAATGTTTAGGCACACAGGAGCTATCCAAACGCGACATGGTGTCCGCTAACGATGGAAATAATTTTTCATTCAAAAAGTCAAATGGCGCTCCTTCCCTTCCGAGCCTTACCATGTGCCCAAACAGTGGTTTACCTCCACATGTGAGGTATTGGTGTACTCAGGAGAAATTGCCCAACACATTTTAGGATCCATTTTATCCTGTTGCCCATGTGAAAATGAAAAAATTGAGGCTAAAAGAATTTTTTTGTGAAAAAAAAGTACTTTTTCATTTTTACGGATCAATTTGTGAAGCACCTGGGGGTTCAAAGTGCTCACTATGCATCTAGATAAGTTCCTTGGGGCGTCTAGTTTCCAAAATGGGGTCACTTGTGGGGGAGCTCCAATTTTTAGGCACACGGGGGCTCTCCAAACGTGACATGGTGTCCGCTAAAGAGTGGAGCCAATTTTTGATTCAAAAAGTCAAATGGCGCTCCTTCCCTTCCAAGCCCTGCCGTGCGCCAAAACAGTGGTTTACCCCCACATATGAGGTATCAGCGTACTCAGGACAAATTGGACAACAACTTTCGTGGTTCAGTTTCTCCTTTTACCATTGGGAAAATAAAAAAATTGTTGCTAAAAGATAATTTTTGTGACTAAAAAGTTAAATGTTCATTTTTTCTTTCCATGTTGCTTCTGCTGCTGTGAAGCACCTGAAGGGTTAATAAACTTCTTGAATGTGGTTTTGAGTACCTTGAGGGGTGCAGTTTTTAGAATGGTGTCACTTTTGGGTATTTTCAGCCATATAGACCCCTCAAACTGACTTCAAATGTGAGGTGGTCCCTAAAAAAAATGGTTTTGTAAATTTCGTTGTAAAAATGACAAATCGCTGGTCGAATTTTAACCCTTATAACTTCCTAACAAAAAAAAATTTTGTTTCCAAAATTGTGCTGATGTAAAGTAAACATGTGGGAAATGTTATTTATTAACTATTTTGTGTCACATATCTCTCTGGTTTAACAGAATAAAAATTCAAAATGTGAAAATTGCGAAATTTTCAAAATTTTTGCCAAATTTCCGTGTTTATCACAAATAAATGCAGAATTTATTGACCTAAATTTACCACTAACATGAAGCCCAATATGTCACGAAAAAACAATCTCAGAACCGCTAGGATCCGTTGAAGCGTTCCTGAGTTATTACCTCATAAAGGGACACTGGTCAGAATTGCAAAAAACGGCAAGGTCTTTAAGGTCAAAATAGGCTGGGTCTTGAAGGGGTTAAATCATCTGTGGCAACATCATAATGTGTAAAACGTCTATGAAAACATTATCAACACCACTAACCAGGTACATAGCTAGGGGATCAGTCCAAGAGACGTGGTAGTGGTGGGTTGCAGTCAAAAACCATCTCAATACGCCCCTAACCTAGGTAACCATGCTTGCAACTATGGTGCCATATCCTGATCATAGTGAGTAAAGGGGAACCTTTGCAGATTACCATGCTGTTACTAAAAAAATAATTATGCAAAAACCAAGACCAATATTACTGCAATACAGTGACTGTAAAGGTGCAGATACCAGTCATGCAGAACATATTAAGAGAATACAGTACAATGATCTACAGTGACTTACATTCTTTCTGATGGAGTCATACACTATTCCCATAGTTTCCATCTTGCCCTGACCGCCATGACAACTCCTCCAGCTTCCACTAGTTTTAATCAGCAGAGTTTACAAGAAAGACACATATGACTCCTCACATTGCCAGCACTGTTCCCAGCTATTCCCAACCTAAGAACATTTTTCACCTTACTTCCACCTTATTGCTGAGCCTGCTGCTGTCATATTTATCCCTATTACTGAACCTGCTGTGTGGCATAAAAACAGTACTTCCCTTAGTGCCCCACATAATAATGCCACCACTGTGCCCTTTACAAAGTAAAATGCTCTCTTTGTGCCCTCTAGATGGTAAAATTGCCCCTTAGAAAATATTAATGCCATTTGCGAGTACCATAAAAAAGTAAGAATGTCTTCGTTATGCCCCTTTGATGATTATAATACACTGAATGCCCCTTTAGTGTAAAAATGCCTCTTAAGTGACCACTTAACATTTAATGCTCCATGAGTCACCCACAAACAATAATAATGTCCCTTAAGTCCCTCCACAAAAAAATGTATTTTGCCCCAGAAAATGTAAAAAAATACATAATGTAAACACACAGCTCCCAAACAATATGATGGCCCTCATAGCCACGTACACACAATATGATCCCCTACACACAATAGGATTCCCCGAACACAGCATGATTTCCTGCATTATTATTATTATTATTATTTATTCATGCATCATCCAACACTTTGTTTAATCCCACACACAGTTTGATTCCCCATACAGAAATATCGCCCACAACTCCTGACCTACATTATGAAGGCCTTACAATATGCCCCACAAAGTACAATGCTCCTACAAATTGTATGATCCCCACATAGTGTGATGACCGCCATATCTCCACTACAAGAACTGGCTATTACGTTAAAAATGAAAACATCACATTGTCAGCTCAGCCCAGTTCATCAGTACTGAAAAAGTCATAATTTATGTCTTCATTCTGGTGGAACAAGCACAGGAAGCCAGAATTCCTGATAGTTGAAGTAAATCGATCTTCATCCAGATTTTGATGCACTGTGTGCGACCCTGCCATTCTGTAGGTTGTTCTATAGACAGACCTGCTGCCTATGGAAAGTACAGTGGTGGGGCAGGGAGACTACAGCATGCCCTCCGAAACAGTTGAGAGTGGCGGTCGCTGCAAATGAGCAGTTATTAGGGGACAAAACTTTTTTGAGCATTTTGTCAGCATTTTTCCTTAAGAAACACCAGTGTCTTCTTCAATGTTTGACCTGCTGTAAAACAGGGACAGTGTGAATCAAATGCAGGCTACACAGCCTAGTATATTATTGTCTGAAATTATCTTGTTTTTCAGAGCAAATATTCTTCGACAATCTGGCTGGAGAACATACTGTAGCTAGATGAAAGACTAGTCCGGACAAGACTATTTCCCACCTTTACTACAGGTGATTAAGTGGTCTCTCCCTTTCGTGTACCTAGGGTCAGATCTGTCAATCTCATGCAATTGGCCAGAGGCAAAGCTTGACTACTCTGGTCTCCAGCTATGGTCCCCGGCTGGATCTTTAATGTATATTTTCTCTGAAATGTCATAGCAATCTTACAATCAGGCTGTGATTCATGTTGCCCACAGTTTGGGCAGCATGAATTGCCTGACAGGTTGCTATTAGAGTGAAACTTTGGATAAAAATGGAATTTCCTATAACAAGTACAACATTTTAAAAGTTTTGCTTTACTCTCAGAATCCATATCGGCAGTATTCAATTACATTTTGAGCACAGATTTCCTGCCTCACATTCCCAGACACTTGCTGAATACACGCGCTTAGCCAGAAACCAATTTAGAGCAATATTTGTCTTAGAGCAATATCATAAAGACTATTACCGTTACTACGTGCTGCCAATAAGCAAGTTTTCACGAAATCACAATGCAGTTATTTCTTTGTTGTTCGCAACTGTAAAATTCAATTTTCCTTGAAAAGGAGAAAACCGTAAATAATATTTGTTTATTCTATGAATAAGCCTCATAATGTTGGAAAGCTTTAGAAGATATCTGAAATTTGAAATTATTGTATGCTACTGAGCTTCATTTGTTTTAGGCCTTAATAATAAACTGATTTATGTACTACGATGAAGCGAGATCTACGTTTCCGTTCCCAGACAAGCAAAATGGCTAATGGCCTACTCGCTGAACACAGGTGGATGTGTCATTGATCTGGTATAATGAAAGCACTATTCTGCATTGTGCTAAACAACAATAAAAATGCTTATATTAAAATTTTATGATTTCTTAGCTTGAAAGTATAAAAAGTTCTTTGAAAAGAAAGTTTTTTCCCCAGGATCATTTAGATAGCACTGCCTTGAGAAACAATGTCATGGTTTTGCACTTGTGTATTTTTCATCAAATTAATTATCTGAAAAATTGCAGGCAGAGTCATAAGTTGTGAAGACACAATCTTTATAATTTATTCATACTTTTTCTCATACTTATGTGACTTGATGACATGGGGGGTTATTGTGCCAAATCACTTAAAGAATAGTTAAATATTTTGGACATTTGGTTTCTTATATGCATTTCGCACAATTTGTTAAGCAATTTGTACCAAATACAGCAATATTCCATATGTGGTTGTATAATAGTGTTTGAACACATGGCAGGGCTGAGAAGGGAAGGAGTGCTATACCAATTATTTTTCCAGATTATTTTTGTAATCTACATTTCTCAGAACTAAAATTTGCAACACCAAGGCTGAAAAAATTGGAGCGTTATGGAAATTACAGGATGGATAGATATGCTAATGATATACAAATGATGAATAAATGGAAGAGAAAAAAGATTGATTTATCCAGTCTCAAATTTGAGTGCCACTTGCAGAAACACAGGCACTTACACACCTTGCCATGTTATCAATGTGATTATTAATGGTTGTCTGAGGAAACTTCTGACACATTGAATGCACTTGGCCACACGTATCACCACTACTGGCAGCACCTTTATAATTGTCGATTAATGATATTCCAGATGTGCTTGATGGGAGACAAATCTAGAGATGCTGCAGGCCATGGTAGTACGATTAGGCCACACAGGCTTCTCATAATAGTATGAGCTGCTCGTACTATTAGTGTTGTCCTGTTCAAAACTTTCTTCTGGCACACTTTCACTCATGAAGGCCATTGGCTGTACCAATGATTGTACAATCAAATCAATGTAATGCCGAGCTGATAGTGTACTTGGAGTGTACCGGTACTTACAGGGAAAATGTCACTAACTCAAATTATCTTTTATTCTGATAGGATAGACTACTTGGAATGTCTATTTTGTTTCTGAACTTGTGTTCTGGGGACAGTAGGTCATAGTTACGGTAAAAGAAAACCAAATTCTGGCTTACTACAGCTGCCACAAGGAGGAACTTCCCAGGTACACATTTACACCCCTTCCAATGAACTCAATAATAAATCTTTATGCTGAAAGCTTTTCCTAGTGGCGGCTGCCAACAACTAGAATTTCATTATTTAATTCTTAACTCTATGTGTTGAGCCGTATAGAACTGTATTAATGCACCGACCATAAAACTGTATTATTGAAGTCAAATAGCTTTAATAAACAACATAAAATCTAACTGACAGATTTTCACTCACTATTATGGTATAGGTTTTCTATGATTGCAATGAATAAATTGTAGACTGGTTACACAATAAGCTTGTTTGCATGACCCCTCAAGAATATTTCTGCCTGCATTCCCAGTTATAAATCAGGGCAAATCATGACTGCCCGCCAAAAATCTCTTTTGAAACATCCATTCACTATTTATATACTTTTGTTTTTGCACACAAATGCCCCTATTTTGTGTGCACATGTGTAATGTATGCAAGTTTAAAATACTGTTAATGGTTTGCACTTTATTTTTTATCATGTACATTTGTGGTTTTGCATAAAGCCAAACGTCTCCTTATCCAGTTCATTATTTGGAAATGCAGATGAAATAGTTAATGAAATTACAGATTCAAGGCCTAAGGATATATATCACGAAGCAAAACCTATTAATGCACAGCAAGGCATTTGCAACTTTTCCTCTTCTTCCATGTAAAATTACTTGCGTATGCGGAGTTTATTTCCTGTGCATATTTGCATGATTTAATAAGCCTGCCCTGATTTTACAGACATACTCGTACAAGAATATTCCAGCATGGAATTACACAGATAATTCAGAGTTTATATTCCACTTGGAAATGAGTGACTGCTAAAAAATGGTTATTCTGATCTATAAAACTAAACATTTCTTACGCTTAGCTGCTTTACCCAACTAATTCCAGCTATTTATGATTATGAACCAAAATGCTCCTGGTCTACTGCTGAGCATCAGAAGTTCACATGACATAATATCTGTAAGTAAGAATCGATAAAAAACTGTATGTCTGACTAGTCACATGATTATGGAAAACAGAGTTAGGCGGCTTTGGATATTGATTGAAAAATGGTAAGCCATTAACAAATTTGTGTATAATTCATAATAAAATTTTATTTAGATTTAAAACTTTTCTCGGTTTACATTAGCTTTAATCTTTTAAAAGCTGATATCCAAAGAGGAGTGCAGGTTTTCATCTTCTGTAATATATTTTCTTTTACTTCCTTGTTTGCATAGGTTTTTCGTTTTTCTGCGTGTCACATTTATATGATACTAGATGGTGGCCCGATTCTAACGCATCTGGTATTCTAGAATATGCATGTCCACGGAGTATATTGTCTTGGGCGAACTGAAGACCGCGCTCACGAGGTAGATTTTAGGTTTTTTATTGAAGCCTACGCGTTTCAAGAGCTTTCTTACTCTCTTCTTCAGGGCATATCTCAAAAGAAGAGAGTAAGAAAGCTCTTGAAACGCGTAGGCTTCAATAAAAAACCTAAAATCTACCTCGTGAGCGCGGTCTTCAGTTCGCCCAAGACTACTACCCTCAATATCCTTTTGGATTTTTGTGGAGACCTGCTGCTACGGTTATGCCTTCATGGGAGTTGTGACCTTTGGTTCACAACTGAAATAGGTGAGCACATTTCCCGCAAAGGATTGTATTCTTTCAAATATAGTGAGACACATTGGGGGCGCCTTGTGTTTTTTTTTTGTTTTTTTTTTATCACGGAGTATATTGCACAGCCCACGTAGTATATTGCCCAGCCACGTATTATATTGCCCAGCGACGTAGTATATTGCCCAGCTACGTAGTATATTGCCCAGCCACATAGTATATTGCCCAGCCACATAGTATATTGCCCAGCCACGTAGTATATTGCCCAGCCACGTAGTATATTGCCCAGCCACGTAGTATATTGTCCAGTGACGTAGTATATTGCCCAGTGACGTAGTATATTGGCCAGCCACGTAGTATATTTGCCCAGTGACATAGTATATTGCCCAGCCATGTAGTATATTCCCCAGTTACGTAGTATATTGCCTAGTGACGCAGTATATTGCGCAGCCATGTAGTATATTGCCCAGCCACATAGTATATTGCCCAGTTACGTTTTTCACAAGTGTAAAAAGAGAAAATGAGCCCAAAATTTGCTGTGCAATTTCTCCTGAATGCACTAATACCTGATATGTGGGGGTAAACCACTGATTGGGTGCATGGCAGAGCTCGGAAGGAAAGGAGCGCCGTTTGACTTTTTCAATGCAGAATTGGCTGGAATTGAGATCGGATGCCATGTCACGTCTGGAGAGCCCCTGATGTTCTTAAACAGTGGAGACCCCCCAATTTTAAGTCCAACCCTAACCCCAACATATCCCTAACCCTCATCCCAACCCTAACCCTAACCACAACCCTAACCCCAACACACCCCTAACCTAATCCCAACCTTAACCATAACCCTAACCACAAACCTAATGCTAACAAACCCCTAACCCTAATCTCAACCCTAACTGTAATCCCAACCTCAACCCTAGCTCTAATCCCAACCCAAATCCTAACCCTAACCCTAGCCCCAACCCTAACCATAACCTTAACCACAAACCAACCCCTAACAAGCCCTAACCAGAATCCCAACACTAACCATATTCCCAACCGTATCTCTAATCCCAATCCCAACCCTAACCCTAATCACAACCCTAACCCTAATCCCAACCATAACCCTAATACCAACCCCAACCCTAATACCAACCCCAACCCTAACCCTAACCCTATAGACCCAACGCTAACCACAAACCAACCCTAACTCACCCCTAACCCTAATCCCAACCCTAACCCTAATCCCATCCCCAACCCTAACTTTAGCCCAAACCCTAACCCTAACTTTAGCCCCAATCCTAACCATAACTTTAGCTCATCGCACTTTAGCCCCACTCAAACCCTAATTGAAAAATGAAAATACATTTTTTATTTTATTATTTTTCCGTAACTAAGGGGGTGATAAAGGGGGGGGTTGATTTACAATTTTTTTTTATTTTGATCACTGTGATAGGGTCTCTCACAGTGATCAAAATGTACCACTCTGAAAGATCTATTGTTGCCGAGTGCCAGCGGCAGATCTAGGCTGTCACACTGCACATGCACCCGCAATTTTCTTCCTGGAAGAAGATGCCGGCGGCCATGGGGGAGGCAGGAGGGTCCAGGGACACCAGGAGCTACTAAAGTGGACCGGGGAAAACTATTTCTCTCTCCTATGATGTGAGATCACATTAGAGGAGAAATTAAATGGAAAATCTGACTTTTTTTGCAGTCACCGTTATACCTTTAATAATGGCGATCGCAGATCGAAATTCCAACTCTGGGAGGCGGTATACACTTTTTCCACAGCGCTGTGGTTTAAGTACCCTTAACTGCCACTGTTAAAGGCGTTGAAGTCTTTTCCTTGTCCACATTTGTTTGCAGGGCAATTGTCCTGCTTGTCCCCTATTTTGCTTATTCACCCCCTTAGCCTTTACTACTACCATTTTAGAGCATCAAAGTTCAGGTCCCCATTAACTTACATGAAGTTTGGGTCTGGGGTCAAGTTCAGGTCCTGTTCTGATACCGGAACTGAACTTTGAACTAAAGTTCAACTGAACCTGATGAGCCCAACTGCAGAATAAGTACTAATACACATGAAGAGAGACAAGCAGTCATAGAACCCATAAATGGCATCATCTTTATTAAACATTTATCATATAAAGGGTCATGCAGACAAATGGATATATAGGGCTAAAAGATGGTAACATGATGATACCAGCATCCAAAAGATTGCCCAAGGTTTGGTATGTCATTGGATATAAACTATATTCACTCATAAAAGACATAGCGTCCACACAGGAAAGTACACATCACCAAGTGGTGAAAGTACATTTAATAAGCAAAACAAGTCCGTACAAATTATCCAAAGAAATTACATATCAGTATATAGACAATATAGACAATACCTTATATATGATGGACCACTCTCCAGGACATACCTGCCCACCCAGGAGAACAGTCCATCATATATTTCTTTGGATAATTTGTACGGACTTGTTTTGCTTATTGCATATGTACTTGGTGATGTGTACTTTCCTGTGTGGACACTATGTCTTTTATGAGCGAATATAGTTTATATCCAGTGACATACCCAACCTTGGGCAATCTTTTGGATGCTGGTATCATCATGTTACCATAATGTAGCCCTATATGTCCGTTTGTCTGTATGACCTTTTATACGATAAATGTTTAATAAAGGAGATTTATTTATGGATTCTATGACTGCTGCTTCTATGACTGCTTGTCTCTCTTCATGTATATTACTATTCAGAAAGAATGAGGGCTAGAAAGAGCATGTACTCCAGTAGATGGCAAGCCCTGCATCAAGTGGCCTCTCCTCCTCTTCTTCCATCTTAACATCACACACAGTAAAATCCTCAGAGGTGGCACACCAATTACCCTTGTTTCCCCCCACATCAAAGCTGTCAAACTAACTGTGGGCTAGTCTGCAGAGCTTTTCATGCATTCTATTCCATGGGCATCAGAGGTCTGCTCAAAAGATTCACAGAACCCAGAGGTGGAAAGCTTCTAAGCCGATGACAGAAATTATTTCCTGTTGGATTCAGGGCCGCAGAAATTAAGGTACGAGCAGAATCTAGACCCTCATTACCAGATGTTAACCACTGGAGGTGGAGGTGATGCCGGTGAGACTTAGATACATGAGGTGCACGCCATCTGTGCTATGCTGTCAGGGCAGGAAGAGTGGGAGAACATTGATCATGACTATGAGGTTGTAGATTCCACTTGGTGTGAACCAAGAGGCATGCAGCTGAGTAACTCAGCAGAGGAGGTGAAGGAGGAGGAAGATGAGAAAGTTACATTTTGACTTGCCACACAGACATGGAGTGATGTAACCACGACAAGCACTGCATTCGCAGCCAAAACTGTGGCTGTGGCCAGCAGCAGTCATGGGTCTGCAGTTTGCAGGAGTGGCAAGGGTTGCGCAGCCTGGACCTTTTTTGAGACCACGAAGGATGACCCAACTCACATTATATGCCAACTTTTCAAAAAATTATCATTAGATGCAAAAATTGCAATAATTTGACTACTACATGTATGAACCGGCATATGCCTGATCAACATGTGTTAGTATGGGAATCTCACTGACCAACCACCAGCCATCCCATCAACCACATCTGCTGCTTCTTCTTCCTCCTCCACCATTGTGGGAAGTGTTTTCACACAGGTTTCTGTCCGCAGAATTTCCACTTTTTGACCCCCTACAGACGGGGTGAGTGAGAGCCTGTCAGCTGTTACAAAAGTGGACATGACTGCTGATTTTGTTTGACCGACAACACACCACATCTTTCTCAATAGTCAATAAACCTAAAAATCTTTACCGGGACTTCATTCCCTGACCAGCAGTTTGTCATGTTCACACTACTCCACCCTCTCTCAGCACTGCAGCCAGCCTTCAGTCCCCCGGTTGTGGTAACATAAAAGAATCCACCTACACATGCCAAAGCTTAGAGCATGACTCCAGCACCTTTAATATGTTGGCAATGGAAATGCTGCCTTTCTGAATGGTGGATATAGATGGTTTGTGAAAACTGAAGGCCGTCACAGTCCCCTAGTATCAGTTGCCCAGTTGTCATTACTTCTCTAAGAAAGTTGTGCCTGCTCTACACGAGCTTGTCGCAGAAAACATAACCCTTTACTTGAAAAAATCTACAGGTCCGTCTCAAAAAATTAGCATATAGTGTTAAATTTCATTATTTACCATAATGTAATGATTACAATTAAACTTTCATATATTATAGATTCATTATCCACCAACTGAAATTTGTCAGGTCTTTTATTGTTTTAATACTGATGATTTTGGCATACAACTCCTGATAACCCAAAAAACCTGTCTCAATAAATTAGCATATTTCACCCATCCAATCAAATAAAAGTGTTTTTTAATAACAAACAAAAAAACCAACAAATAATAATGTTCAGTTATGCACTCAATACTTGGTCGGGAATCCTTTGGCAGAAATGACTGCTTCAATGCGGCGTGGCATGGAGGCAATCAGCCTGTGACACTGCTGAGATGTTATGGAGGCCCAGGATGCTTCAATAGCGGCCTTAAGCTCATCCAGAGTGTTGGGTCTTGCGTCTCTCAACTTTCTCTTCACAATATCCCACAGATTCTCTATGGGGTTCAGGTCAGGAGAGTTGGCAGGCCAATTGAGCACAGTAATACCATGGTCAGTAAACCATTTGCCAGTGGTTTTGGCACTGTGAGCAGGTGCCAGGTCGTGCTGAAAAATGAAATCTTCATCTCCATAAAGCATTTCAGCCGATGGAAGCATGAAGTGCTCCAAAATCTCCTGATACCTAGCTGCATTGACCCTGCCCTTGATGAAACACAGTGGACCAACACCAGCAGCTGACATGGCACCCCACACCATCACTGACTGTGGGTACTTGACACTGGACTTCAGGCATTTTGGCATTTCCTTCTCCCCAGTCTTCCTCCAGACTCTGGCACCTTGATTTCCGAATGACATGCAAAATTTGCTTTCATCAGAAAAAAGTACTTGGGACCACTTAGCAACAGTCCAGTGCTGCTTCCCTGTAGCCCAGGTCAGGCGCCTCTGCCGCTGTTTATGGTTCAAAAGTGGCTTTACCTGGGGAATGCGGCACCTGTAGCCCATTTCCTGCACACGCCTGTGCACGGTGGCTCTGGATGTTTCCACACCAGACTCAGTCCACTGCTTCCTCAGGTTCCCCAAGGTCTGGAATCGGTCCTTCTCCACAATCGTCCTCAGGGTCCGGTCTCCTCTTCTCGTTGTACAGCGTTTTCTGCCACATTGTTTCCTTCCAACAGACTTACCATTGAGGTGCCTTGATACAGCACTCTGGGAACAGCCTATTTGTTGAGAAATTTCTTTCTGGGTCTTACCCTCTTGCTTGAGGGTGTCAATGATGGCCTTCTTGACATCTGTCAGGTCGCTAGTCTTACCCATGATGGGGGTTTTGAGTAATGAACCAGGCAGGGAGTTTATAAAAGCCTCAGGTATCTTTTGCATGTGTTTAGAGTTAATTAGTTGATTCAGAAGATTAGGGTAATAGGTCGTTTAGAGAACCTTTTCTTGATATGCTAATTTATTGAGACAGGTTTTTTGGGTTATCAGGAGTTGTATGCCAAAATCATCAGTATTAAAACAATAAAAGACCTGACAAATTTCAGTTGGTGGATAATGAATCTATAATATATGAAAGTTTAATTGTAATCATTACATTATGGTAAATAATGAAATTTAACACTATATGCTAATTTTTTGAGAAGGACCTGTATGTCTGCCAGGGTGTATTTTACCACTATCTCATGGATAAGCAAACATGGCCGGGGGTGTTACATCTTGCTCACTGTGCACTGGGTGACTGGTGGCTGCGGGCTAAAAGGAGTTACTCCAAAAGTCCCAGGATCCCCAAGGCTTGTGGGACAAACATCTGTATTTAATATTTCCTCTACTGGTTCTGCCTCCTCCACCTCCTCTAGGGCCTCCATCTGCACCTTCAACCTCTCCATTAAAGAGACACAAATTCCAATAGTTCCAATAGTCCAAGAGAGAATCGATGTTTGTGACACCTGAGTGTGGCTGAGCAGAAAAGCAGTATGAGCTGTTGTATGAGGTATCAGGGCTCCCAGCAGAGCAGGCTTACATTGGTAGAGAGATTTAACATCCATGGCCATTATAATTGATCCAAAAATCGATGGTTATGTGCACCTTGCCACTGCACAGTGCATTTCATTTGCACAGTGCACAGCTGATTTGGTCCACAACATGCTTGTGCATGGCACGGATAGCCCGCCTGGAAAAGTAGCAGTAGCTGGGATCAACATACTGTGTGACAGCCACCACCATCAGTTTTTAATACTGATCATTTAAACCAGCTGGAATCGCAACATTTCAAAGGCCAATAATTTGGAAATGCAAGCATTCAGAACCATGGCTAGTGGTTAGCTATGGGGAAATCTCCTTTTCTCGAAGATTTGGGGGATGAAAAGCTGAGCACTTCCATAGGATGGTGTGGAGATGCACTGTGACACTGCTAATGGTGGTAGTCATGCTGTCACATCCTCGTTTTATGGGGAAGTAGATGGCCCTGTTGATCGTGAATGTGAGGAAGAGATTCCAGCAGAAGTAGGCTCAAATCCATCATGCATTTTAAGGTGTGTACTCCACTGCACTTTGTGCTTAGAATTCAGATTTGTTTGACTGTTGGCAACCCAGATATATAGACATATATTTACATACAGTCTTACATACACACATAGGTATAGACTTTTTATTTCACAGTATGTCAGGTGTAATGTGGGAAGACATATAACCACTAGATTAGCATTATTGAGGTGTTGTGAGGTGTAGCAGTTTGATGCCCACGCATGAGAAGACTAGGATCATTGTGTTGTCACTTCGTATACTTCAATAAATGACAGAGGTCAGTGCTAGTGCAGATTCATAACACAGCCAATGAGCGTGCAACTGGCAGTCAGAGTAATGTTCTAGAAGCTTAGGCAGAACAATGCCAACACTAGCAGTGAGGCTACAAAAAAGCATTGGAAGATGCCTAACCTTAACCTCTTCACGACATCCACCATATATGCAGTTGTGTGAAAAAGTGTTTGCCCTCTGCCTGAATTCCTATTCTTTTGCATGTTTGTCACTCTTAAATGTTTCAGATCACCAAACAAATTTAAATATTTGACAAAGATAACACAAGTAAACACAAAATGCAGTTTTTAATTGAAGGTCTTTGTTATTATGAGAAAAAGAAATAGAAACCTACATGGCCCTGTGTAAAAAAAGTGATTGGCCCCTAAACCTAATAACTGGTTGGGCCACCCTTAACGGCAAAACTGCAATCGAGCCTTTGCGATAACTAAACTGGCAATGAGTCTTTTACAATGCTCTGGAGGAAGGAGGTGCATGTTGGAAGCAGGTGTATGGAGTGGGCTCACACAGCGAGCCCACCTCATACCCGGCAGATGATGGCAGAGTATTACAGACTGGACCTGCCGCTAACAGTCACAGGTGGAGCGGAGCTGTACCCACGATTGTTAACCTGTTAAATGCCGCTGACAATCTCTGAAAGCAGCATTTAACAAGCAACATACAGGTGTGTCATTACTGCCGCCCATCCTATCGGGTCACCGATGGGTTGTCATGACAATCGGGGTCAGATGATGTCTAGCATGCTTGTTATTATGGGATCACTTGAAAAATTGTTTTCCTGTTTTGTTTACACTATGTGGTAAAATGAATGGTGTCATTCAAAAGTACACCTTGCCTGGCAAAAAAACAAACTCTCATATATCTATGTGGACAGAACAATAAAAGGGTATGGCTTTGGGAAAAAGGGGAGGAAAACCCGGAAACACAAAAACAGAAATTAACTGAGCAGTAAAGGGGTTAAAGGTGAGCAAGTACACAAACTGGATGCAGGCAATGATATTAAATCCATGAGGAATGAAATGTAAAAGCAAAATAATGAAATGTATAGGGATGTTTTAAATTGCAATGCAGCGTACACTAATTTACAAAGAAAGTGGAGATTTTAGGGTCGGACAACCCCTTTAAAGTTTATGGATGCCTAAAAGTGAAATTACATTTTGACAGATCAAATATTTAAGAATACTATACTGTATATGCTTTTCTATTTAATTTTATTTTAGAAAACAAAGGATGCTTTTTATTCCATTGAGCGATACTCATTTAAACAATCTATTGCATAGTTTTGTTTCCATTGGACATTTGAACCTGCACAAAACAATATTGCAGTCTCTCAACAATCTTCTTTGAAGTCGAGTCACAGATATTATAGGACAACAAAGATCACCGCAATTTATCAGAAACTCAAAATTGCATGCGTCATACGGAGCAATGACAACATAACAGACCTACCATGTATCTAACCACTTGCATGATGTTGTCAAAAATTGAAAGCAGTATTTAAGTAGTTAAATAGTTTGGGGAAGGTTTCAGCAATATTACATCTCCTGAACTTTCTCCATACACCAGCACCTGACATATGAATTACATGTACGTTACATGATGAGAAACAGTTAAATCAGTAAGGCTAGGGTCACACTGCGTTATGGCGGTACGTTTAACGGACTACGTTACACCATGGCATAACGCGGTGTAACGTAGTCCGTTAACACCGCCATTGATTGTAATGGCGAACGCATCGCTAGCGCACACCCACATTGGGCGTGCGCTAGCGATGTGCCATCATTTGAGTGACGGACCGCGAACGCTGCTTGCAGCGTTCGCGGTCCGTTCCTCACAAGCGCAGAACGGGGATCCCTTTTGGACTGCCCTAACGCAATGTGACCCTAGCCTAAGTTATATCCTTGTAGACCTCAGTATACACCAAAAAGCAGTTTGGAGGTGCACATAATAGAAAAGCAAGTGAGTATAAAGATAAGAAGTGCAGATTAGAATTTATCTTCATTTTATCTAGTCACTAATTACTATAGTTTACAGAGATATTTCTAATGTGAGTCTTATAGTGATTTGAAGATGCCTAACTCTGTCAATAATGTAATGGGTATTAACCTCATAACGACAGCCGATAGGCCTTTTAACGGTGGTATAGCGCCCCCCAGAGTTGGAATTTCTCCGGGTCTCAGCTACTGGGGACCCCAGAGAACATGATTCGGGTTGGTTTATACCCACCCCGGGGTTGCAATCTCCCATATTAACTGTATGATGGCGACAGCAAAAAAAAAAAAAAGTCCGATTTGCCATTTAAGTTCTCTCTCCTCTGATATGATCGCACATCAGAGGAGAGAGAAATAGGGTCCCTGATCCCCCATCCCTGGTACCTCTGTTGTTCCTGCATGCCCACCTGAAGTCCCCTGGCCCTCTGGCTTCTTCCGGGACAATATGGCTGGCGTATGCATGGTGCATCAGCCGACATCTGCCGGCCGGCACCTGGCAACAAAACGGAGATTTTTCCTATAGGTTCATTTTGGTCACTGTGATAGATTCTATCACAGTGATCAAAATAAAAAAAATAGTAAAATAACCCCTATCAATTTATCATCCCCTTAGGGAAAAATAATAACATAAAGAAAATGTATTTATTTCCTTTTTCCCATTAGGGTTAGAGTTGGGCTAAAGTGAGTTGGGCTAAAGTTAGGGTTGGGGTACAATTTACGGTTAGGGTTAGGGCTAAAGTTAGGGTTAGGGCTAGAATTGGGATTACGGTTAGGGTTGGGATTATGGTTAGGGTTGGGATTAGGGTTAAGATTGGAATTAGGTTTAGGGTTGGGATTAGGAATAGGTTTATGTTAGGATTATTGTTAGGGTTTGCGATTAGGGTTAGGGTTGGCATTAGGGTTAGGGTTAGGGTTGGGATTAGGGTTAAGGTTGAAATTAGAGTTACCGCTGAGGTTAGGGTTGGGATTAGGGTTAGGGTTGGGATTAGGGATAGGTTTGTGCTTAGGGTTGGGATTAGGGTTAGAGCTGGGATTAGAGTTAGGGGTGTATTTGGGTTAGGGTTGTGGTTAGGGTTATTGTTACAGTTGGGGTTAGGGTGAGGAGTGTGTTGGGGTTAGGGTTGTGGTTAGGGTTTTGGTTAGGGTTGGGATTAGGGTTAGGGGTGTGTTGGGTTTTGGGTTGTGATTAGGGCTCTGGTTAGGGTTGGGATTAGGGTTAGGGGTGTGTTGGTATAAGGGTTGTAATTAGAATTGGGGGTTTCCACTGTTCAGGTACATCAAGGGGTCTCAAAATGGACATGGCGCCACCATTGATTCCAGCCAATTTTGCGTTCAAAAAGTCAAATGGTGCTCTCTCCCTTCTGAGCTCCGCCGTGCACCCAAACAGTGGTTTACCCCCACATATGGGGTGTCACCATACTCAGGACAAATTGAACAGCTTTTGGGGCCCAATTTCGCCTGTTACCCTTGGGAAAATGAAAAAATGGGGGCTAAAAAAATCATTTTTGTGGAAAAAAAATGATTTTTTTATTTTCACGGCTCTGCGTTATAAACTTCTGTGAAGCACTTGGGGGTTCAAGGTGCTCACTGCACATCTAGATAAGCTAATTGGGGGTCTAGTTTCCAAAATGGGGTCACTTGTGAAAGATTTCTACTGTTCAGTCAGATCAAGGACTCTGCAAAAACTACATGATGCCCGCAGACCATCCCATCTAAGTCTGCATTCCAAAACGTCTCTACTTCCCTTCCGAGCCCTGCCCAAACAGTATTTTTCTCCCACATATGGCGTACTAGCATACTTAGGACAAGTTAGACAACAACTATTTGGGTCCAATTTCTCCTGTTACCCTTGAGAAAAAAAATTGCAGTCTAAAAAATTATTTTTGTGGGAAAAAAAGATTTTTAATTTTCACGGCTCTGCGTTGTAAACTTTGGTGAAGCACTTGAGAGTTCAAAGTTCACACAACATATCTAGATAAGTTCTTTGGGGGGTCTAGTTTCCAAAATGGGGTCACTTGTGGGGGGTTTCTTCAGTTTAGGCACATCACGGGGTCTGCAAACACAACATTACGCCCACAGATCATTCTATCAAAGTCTGCATTCCAAAACGGCGCCCCTAACATCCAAACTCTGCCATACGCCCAAACAGTGGTCCCCCCTACATGTGGGGTATCTGCATACTCAGGTCAAATTGCAGAACAAAGTTTGTGGTCCAATTTCTCTTGTTATCCTTGTGAAAGTAAAAATTTTGGGGTGAAAAGTAAATTTTGCCGAAGAAATATGATTTTTTTATTTTCACGGCTCTTCATTATAAACTTCTGTGAAGCACTTGGGGGTTTAAAGTGCTCACCAAACATTTTGATAAGCTCCTTTGGGGGTCTAGTTTCCAAAATAGGGTCACTTGTGGGGGTCTGCAAACGCAATATGACGCCCACAGACCATTCCATCAAAGTCTGCATTTTAAAACGCTACTACTTCCCTTCTAAGTCCCGAAGCATGACCTTTTTGGGTCCAATTTCTCCTGTTACCATTGTGAACATAAAAAACTGTGGGCTAAAAAATTATTTTTGTGGAAAAAATATGATTTTTTATTTTCACGGCTCTACGTTAAAAACTCCTGTGAAGCACTTGGGGGTTCAAAGTGTTCACACACATCTAGACAAGTTCCTTAAGGGGTCTACTTTCCAAAATGGTGTCATTGTATGGGGGTTTCCACTGTATTTCCAGCCAATTCTGCATTGAAAATGTCAAAAGGCGCTACTTCCCTTCCAAACTCTGCCGTGTGTCCAAACGGTGGTTTACGCCCACATATGGGGTATCGGCGTAATCAAGACAAATTGCACAACAACTTTGGGGGTCTAATTTCTCCTGTTGCCTTTGTGAAAATAAAAATTTGGGGGTGAAAAGATCATTTTTGTGGAAAAAGCATTAAGCTCCTCCTTAGAATTAGAAGGATTAGGGAGAAATGACGGTAAAACTATCTCCTGTGATCTGTGGAAATGTGAGGCTACTTTTGGTAAATAAGCCGTGTCCGGTTTGAGGACTACTCTGTCCTGATGCATGGGGAGAGGTGCCGCCCTTTTGTATCTGTAGGTTTCCTGTTCCTGAAGGGCGGATCCCCTCTCTCGTAGTGCTGTCATGGGAGTCCGAATAAAAATATGATTTTTTATTTTCACGGCTCTACGTTATAAACTTCTATGAAACACTCAGGGTTACAAAGTGCTCACCACACATCTAGATAAGTTCCTTAAGGGGTCTAGTTTCCAAGATGTTGTCATTGTGGGGGTTTCCACTGTTTAGGCACATCACGGGCTCTCCAAACACTACATGGCATCTGATCTCAATTCCAGCCAATTCTGCATTGAAAAAGTCAAACGGCACTCCTTTTCTTCCGAGCTCTGCCATGCGTCAAAACAATGGTTTACCCCCACATTTGGGGTATCAGCATATTCAGGACAAATTGCATAACAACTTTGGGGTATTATTCCTCCTGTTACCCTTGTGAAAGCAAAAATTTGGGGGCAAAAATTTCATTTTTGTGGAAAAAATATGATTTTTTATTTTCACGGGTCTATACATTATAAACTACTGTGATACACTTGGTGGTTCAAAGTGCTCAACACATATGTTGTAGCTGTTTGCGTTCTGACCGAATGTCAGACATGCCAGATCACCAGTGAGGCCAAATTGTAGAATTAAGCCTTCCATTGACAAGCGCGCTTGGAGAAAAAGGAAGATGCACACAGATTGTGAGCAAAGACACTATTATCTGATGTAATGCAGCAAGAGGCAGTATTTTATACCATTTACAACAAAGGTAACTCTGAATGTAATTCATGTAGCCCTCCCCTGTTACCCCGGGTCATACTGACCTTTATTTCTCACATACCCAGAACATGCTATTTGCTGACTATTGAAAACATGTATAAGATAAGAAGTATGCTTTCAAAACCACGCTCGCCACAGCAAAACAAACCTACTTCTCATCTCTCATATCCTCCCTGTCTCACAACCCCAAACAGTTATTCAACACCTTCAACTCTCTCCTCCGTCCCCCAGCACCTCCTCCCTCCCCACTCATCTCAGCTGAAGACTTTGCCTCATTTTTCAAGCAGAAAATTGAGAACATCAGAGACAATTTTAGTAAACAACCCCCAGAACCCTTCCTCCCAACTACCCAGCCCTCCACCTCCAAAACCAACTTCTCCACCATTACAGAAGATGGACTCTCCACTCTACTCTCAAGATCGCATCTCACCACCTGTGCACTTGACCCACTCCCATCTCACTTCATCGCAAACCTCACCACAGTCTTCATCCCAACCCTAACCCATCTCTTTAACCTATCACTAACAACTGGCATTTTCCCCTCAAGCTTTAAACATGCCTCAATCACACCTATCCTCAAAAAGCCCTCTCTTGACCCATCCTCTGCATCTAGCTATCGCCCTATATCACTTCTCCCCTTTGCCTCAAAACTACTGGAACAACATGTCCATCTTGAACTGTCCTCCCATCTATCTTCCTGCTCCTTCTTCGACCGCTTTCAATCAGGCTTCCGGTCACACCACTCCACTGAAACTGCCCTAACTAAGGTCACCAATGACCTATTAACCGCCAAGAGCAAGCGACACTACTCTGTCCTCCTCCTCCTGGACCTGTCCTCTGCCTTTGACACAGTGGACCATTCCCTGCTGCTGCAGACCCTCTCATCCCTTGGAATCACAGAATTGGCCCTATCCTGGATCTCATCATACCTAACTGACCGTACATTCAGCGTCTCCCACTCACACACCACCTCCTCACCTCGCCCCCTATCTGTCGGAGTCCCGCAAGGTTCAGTTCTAGGACCCCTGCTCTTCTCCATCTACACCTTTGGCCTGGGACAGCTCATAGAATCTCACGGCTTTCAGTATCATCTCTATGCTGACGAAACACAGATCTACATCTCTGGACCAGATATCACCTCCCTACTAACCAGAATCCCTCAATGTCTGTCTGCTATTTCATCCTTCTTCTCCACTAGATTTCTAAAACTTAACATGGACAAAACAGAATTCATCATCTTTCCCCCATCTCACGCGACCTCCCCAACGAACCTATCCATTACAGTAAACGGCTGCCCACTCTCCCCAGTCCCACAAGCCCGCTGTCTTGGGGTAATCCTTGACACTGATCTCTCCTTTAAACCACATATCCAAACCATTTCCACTTCCTGCCGCCTCCAACTCAAAAATATTTCACGGATCCGCACATTCCTAAACCAAGAATCTGCAAAGACCCTAGTCCATGCCCTCATCATCTCCCGCCTTGACTACTGTAACCTCCTGCTCTGTGGCCTCCCCTCTAACACTCTTGCACCCCTCCAATCTATTCTAAACTCTGCTGCCCGACTAATCCACCTGTCCCCCCGCTATTCCCCGGCCTCTCCCCTCTGTCAATCCCTGCACTGGCTCCCCATCACCCAGAGACTCCAGTACAAAAACCTAACCATGACATACAAAGCCATCCACAACCTGTCTCCTCCATACATCTGCGACCTCGTCTCCCGGTACTTTCCTGCACGCAACCTCCGATCCTCACAAGATCTCCTTCTCTACTCCCCTATTATCTCCTCTTCCCACAATCGCATACAAGATTTCTCTCGTGCATCCCCCCTACTCTGGAATGCTCTACCACAACATATCAGACTCTCGCCTACCATCGAAACCTTCAAAAAGAACCTGAAGACCCACCTCTTCCGACAAGCCTACAACCTGCAGTAACCACCGATTGACCAAACCGCTGCACAGCCAGCTCTACCCTCACCTACTGTATCCTCACCCATCCCTTGTAGATTGTGAGCCCTCGCGGGCAGGGTCCTCTCTCCTCCTGTACCAGTTGTGACTTGTATTGTTAAAGATTATTGTACTTGTTTTATTATGCATACCCCTCCTCACATGTAAAGCGCCATGGAATAAATGGCGCTATAATAATAAGTATAAAATCCTTGAATCTACAAGACTACTGCATCATAAGAACAAATTCTAAACACATTCTAGCAACTAAAGGCAAAAGGCAATTAAAGGCAAAACTAATCTATATCACACATCTAGATAAATTCCTTAAGGGGTCTAATTTCCAAAATCGTGTCACTTGTGGGGGTTTCCACTGTTTTGGCACATCAGGGACTCTCCAAACGCGACATAGCGTCCAATCTCAATTACAGTCAATTCTGCATTGAAAAAGTCAAACAGCACTCCTTCCCTTCCAAGCTCTGTCGTGGTTTACCCCTACATATGGGGGATCAATTATTCAGGAGAAATTACACAACAAATTTTGTGGTTCATTTTCTCTTTTTCCACTTGTGAAAATAAAAAAATTGGTTCTGAATAAAATGTTTGTAATAAAAGTTAAATTATAATTTTTTCCTTCCACATTGCTTCAGTTCCTGTGAAGCACGTAAAGGGTTAATAAACTTCTTGAATGTGGTTTTGAGCACTTGAGGGGTGCAGTTTTTAGAATAGCGTTACATTTGGGTATTTTCTGTTATGTAGACCCTTCAAAGTGACTTTAAATGTGAGATGGTCCCTAAAAACAAGGTTTTGCAAATTTTGTTGTAAAAATGAAAAATCGCTGGTCAAATTTACCCCCTATAACTTCCTAACAAAAAAATAATTTTGTTTCCAAAATTGTGCTGATGTAAAGTAGATATGTGGGAAATGTTATTTAGTAAGACTTGTGTGACATATCTCTCTTATTTAAGGGCATAAACATTAAAAGTTTGAAAATTGCAAAATTTTAAATTATTTGCCATATTTCCATTTTTTTCATAAATAAACACACGTCATATCGAATAAACTTTACCACTATCAAGAAGTGCAATATGTCACGAAAAAACCTTCTCAGGATCACAGGGGATCCGTTAAAGCATTCCAGAGTTATAACCTCATTAATTATAAAGGCACAGATGATTGGCCTCGGGGAGACCAAAACATCCAACACTGCAGAGACACCATCACGTGTTTCTCAACGCAGTGATTCCAGAACACTGCCCCCATCCCTTATGGGAAATATGCAGATGCATGTAAAGAAGCTGCGGAGACACCATCACGTGTTTCTCGACGCAAGCAGTGAATAGCCAGGCCTTTCCCCGGGAAGGAACAACCACGGGAAGGGCAGCATCCTATGAAGGAAAGCCACCTATGCCAAGCATGGTATCCATCCACAGACAGCTGTTTCGGGGTTTTTGCCCCTCATCATTGTGGAGTAGGAATCTGGCTATTAGGAGCAGTGCCTAGTAAAAAGGCTATAAAGGCACAGATGATTGGCTTTGGGGAGACCAAAACATCCAACACTGCGGAGACACCATCACGTGTTTCTCAACGCAGAATCTGGAATCACTGCGTTGAGAAACACGTGATGGTGTCTTCGCAGTGTTGGATGTTTTGGTCTCCCCGAGGCCAATCATCTGTGCCTTTATAGCCTTTTTACTAGGCACTGCTCCTAATAGCCAGATTCCTACTCCACACTGATGAGGGGCAAAAACCCCGAAACAGCTGTCTGTGGATGGATACCATGCTTGACATAGGTGGCTTTCCTTCATAGGATGCTGCCCTTCCCGTGGTTGTTCCTTCCCGGGGAAAGGCCTGGCTATTCACTTCTTGCGTCGAGAAACACGTGATGGTGTCTCCGCAGCTTCTTTACATGCATAACCTCATTAATTGACAGTGGTCAGAATTGTAAAAATTGGCCTGGTCATTAAGCTGCAAATTGGCTCTGTCACAAAAGGGTTAACCTATTGAACACCACTCCAGATAAGGTAAAGTATATGACATATTCTAATGCTCCCTATTTTCAGAGCCAAATTACGTAAATTAAAGGGTAACATTTTTCCTTGCAGAGGGTGACATACCAGTTTATTCTCCATGCAATGATCCTCTGGGGAATTTAATATGCAAACTGCCTCTTCAAAGAGAACGAGTACTTGGATTCTACAGCGTCCATCTTGCCAAGACAGACCAAGCAAGGTTAGCGAATCCACTTGACCACAGAGGACACTGTGGAAACTGAACCCTAGGAACCACCAGGACAAGAAATTCAGATAAATTGCAAGGCTTTATTTAGACTCTTAGACAGGAGAGCCTACAAGGGAGAACTCTCTGGACCAAAACACCGACTTCCCCCGAGGGAGCTCCTGAGAACAGCAACATAGAACAAAGCACAAAGTTGCCCAGGCACCTCCCAAAGGAAGTGAGGACTTAAGTATAGACAGGCCTCTCAGTGACTGGCTGAGAGATGATTACAGGAAAAAGGAAGCACGGGTCCTTTAAATCCTTTGACAGCCTTGCGTGCGTCCAATGCTTGCTCCCCCACCACCCGGAAGTGAGGAGGCAGAGATACATCGGGAAGGCGCCGCAGCCCAAGGGATCATCGCAGGAGCGCGGACAAGGTAAGAAAGATTGCGAGAAACAGAGGAATGCCTGCAGTCAGACGGAGCCTGGCCTCCTGCCGACCGCATCATTACAGCATCACTTGTTGAAAGCAATCCTAAGTCACATTTCAAAGCCCGATAAATGGTCAATAGTAACTTGCAGGATTACTGCTTCCAACAGGTGGCACCATAGAGTTAAAGTCTTCTTCCTCTCTGAAGAGGTAATTTGCTAAGGTAAATTAATTAACTGATTTGGGTAAGGATTATTAACAACCTGCAGTTATTTTAGATTATGCCCATTTTCACAGTTATCCGTTCACAGTGACAAATTAAAGATATGAGGTTTCTATCACTAATAATATTTTTTTCTGCTCACTCCTTGTAGTCTACAGTGATTTTGTTATTAACATATAACACACAGGATCAGTTTTACTAAAAATATGTTGGGTAGGTATCTCTGTTTTTCTCATAAAATATAATACTTTTTTGGGGCCCAATGATAAATGCTATTTATTTTATTCTGTATCATGTCTTGCTGTCTAGACAAACTTTATAGTCCTTAGTAATTCAGTTATAGTAATTGCAAACTTTTTATTTTTTAATTTCAAGAAAATTAGTATCTTAGACCAATTATTCAAGGATATTGTTTTTGCAATTGTCAAGTATTATCTCATAACAAGAATCTTAGTAAAGATTGATGCACAATTATGAAGCCTTATCAGAAATGTCAGATTTAATCACAATATTAGTGTCATGCTAAAAGGATAGCTTTTAATGGATGACCTATTGTGCTTCAGCAACAATTATGTTAAGGGTAATTACATTTTTGAAAGCTTAGTTTGCTTAGCATTTCAGGTTCATAATATGTGAATACAATATATCCAAAATAGCCTTATTTAAACCTTATGTTGCAGGCAATCTTAAGAAGGGGCAACTTAACAGTACAAGACTTTGCAAGGACTGTCTACCTTACTCCCATCAATAAACCAACACAGTACCCACAAAAATGACACAAAACACTGAGGCATTTTTGTTCATGTTGTCTAATTCTTAGACAGTGCAAACTTTAAAATGAAACAGATCCATCAAAGTGTTTCATACTGTATGATAAATCTGTTAACTTTACATTTTCCATTCCAGGTTTACAAAATCTATTAGTTGCCTTACTTTGCCAGACTCTTATGCCAACATTAAAAAACAAACTATGATGCATCTTAGGCCAGCCCCTTTTCATTAAACTATGCTTCCTATCAGTGTGGCCACTCCATCGTGATAAAAAAAAGCACAAAAAGTGTCAAAACAGCATCATAAATGTAGTGCGAGTCATAAAATACAGGACTTTTTACAGTTTTAGGTTCAAATTAAGTCAAAACCGTGGTCAATTTCGCTTTATGAATATGCCCCAGAATCTGTAATTGCCTGTCACCTCTCCACCAGGATCTGCTCCTACAACTTCTGCTTCTGTCACCAGAACTTCTGCTTCTGTCACCTGTATTAATTCTGCGGGTGCCGCTGGTGATAGAAGAGATGCTGGAACCAGAAGCTCTGAAAGGCTGGAGTCACACACAACATATAAAAAAAAAAATCAGTCCCTTTTACTTGGATGAGAATCGCATAAATGTTCCCTGAACAGTGATCTGTATGTCATCCATGTGCAGTGCGGTGATGCGATTTTCTCGCATGTAAGTATTCCTGTGACATCTGTGCGACATCCTTATGGCATCCATATGGCGAGATTTTCTCGTCGGCTTGCAAAATTGACATATAATGGATTCGTGAAAACATTTATACAGTCTATGTATGTATATATATATATTTATATATATATATATATATATATATATATATATATATATATAGATAAAGAAAGACCACAGCAGCACGTGTACATGAATCGGCCATGTGAAAACACAGACAAATATACATTTCACAAAAATATTTTTTCATAAAAATTCTTTCAAAAAAATTTTTTTTAATAAAACTTACAGTAAAAATGGAGATTCTTAGCGCATAAATTGGCCAATTCATGTATGCCCATCAACCACGGCAAGGTGATCTCCCCCTGATGGGTCCTAACTCTACTGTACATGCCACTCTTGGGCCACCAGCCTACAACTTCGGACAAACATGTCACTCTTGGCTAGACCTACAATTTATGGGCAGGTAGAGTTAATTACCAACACCTGCAATGTCAATGGGGGAAGTGCAAGATAAGTCTGGATGTTGCCACATCCATACAAATAGAAGAAAAAAACAAATCAGCACTTCCAATGTGAACACGTGCAAGCTGCAAACTGCAACACAGAGATAAAAAAGACCACAGCAGCACATGTACATGAATCGGCCATGTGAAAACACAGACAAATATACATTTCACAAAAATATTTTTTCATAAAAATTTTCTCCCAAAAATTTTTTTTTTTCATAAAACTTTCAGTAAAAATGGAGATTCTTAGCGCATAAATTGGCCAATTCATGTATGCCCATCAACCACGGCAAGGTAATCTCCCCCTGATGGGTCCTAACTCTACTGTACATGCCACTCTTGGGCCACCAGCCTACAACTTCGGACAAACATGTCACTCTTGGCTAGACCTACAATTTATGGGCAGGTAGAGTTAATTACCGCCAACTGCAATGTCAATGGGGGAAGTGCAAGATAAGTCTGGATGTTGCCACATCCATACAAATAGAAGAAAAAAACAAATCAGCACTTCCAATGTGAACACGTGCAAGCTGCAAACCGCAACACAGAGATAAAAAAGACCACAGCAGCACATGTACATGAATCGGCCATGTGAAAACACAGACAAATATACATTTCACAAAAATATTTTTTCATAAAAATTTTCTCAAAAAAATTTTTTTTTTCATAAAACTTGCAGTAAAAATGGAGATTCTTAGCACATAAATTGGCCAATTCATGTATGCCCATCAACCACGGCAAGGTGATCTCCCCCTGATGGGTCCTAACTCTACTGTACTGTACATGCCACTCTTGGGCCACCAGCCTACAACTTTGGACAAACAAGTCACTCTTGGCTAGATCTACAATTTATGGGCAGGTAGAGTTAATTACCGCCACCTGCAATGTCAATGGGGGAAGTGCAAGATAAGTCTGGATGTTGCCACATCCATACAAATAGAAGAAAAAAACAAATCAGCACTTCCAATGTGAACACGTGCAAGCTGCAAACTGCAACACAGAGATAAAAAAGACCACAGCAGCACATGTACATGAATCGGCCATGTGAAAACACAGACAAATATACATTTCACAAAAATATTTTTTCATAAAAATTTTCTCAAAAATTTTTTTTTTTCATAAAACTTACAGTAAAAATGGAGATTCTTAGCGCATAAATTGGCCAATTCATGTATGCCCATCAACCACGGCAAGGTGATCTCCCCCTGATGGGTCCTAACTCTACTGTACATGCCACTCTTGGGCCACCAGCCTACAACTTCGGACAAACATGTCACTCTTGGCTAGACCTACAATTTATGAGCAGGTAGAGTTAATTACCGCCACCTGCAATGTCAATGGGGGAAGTGCAAGATAAGTCTGGATGTTGCCACATCCATACAAATAGAAGAAAAAAACAAATCAGCACTTCCAATGTGAACACGTGCAAGCTGCAAACTGCAACACAGAGATAAAAAAGATTTTTTTGAGAAAATTTTTATGAAAAAATACTTTTGTGAAATGTATATTTGTCTGTGTTTTCACATGGCCGATTCATGTACATGTGCTGCTGTGGTCTTTTTTATCTCTGTGTTGCAGTTTGCAGCTTGCACGTGTTCACATTGGAAGTGCTGATTTGTTTTTTTCTTCTATTTGTATGGATGTGGCAACATCCAGACTTATCTTGCACTTCCCCCATTGACATTGCAGGTGGCGGTAATTAACTCTACCTGCCCATAAATTGTAGGTCTAGCCAAGAGTGACATGTTTGTCCGAAGTTGTAGGCTGGTGGCCCAAGAGTGGCATATACAGTAGAGTTAGGACCCATCAGGGGGAGATCACCTTGCCGTGATTGATGGGCAAACATGAATTGGCCAATTTATGCGCTAAGAATCTCCATTTTTACTGTAAGTTTTATGAAAAAAAAAATTTTTTTGAGAAAATTTTTATGAAAAAATATTTTTGTGAAATGTATATTTGTCTGTGTTTTCACATGGCCGATTCATGTACATGTGCTGCTGTGGTCTTTTTTATCTCTGTGTTGCAGTTTGCAGCTTGCACGTGTTCACATTGGAAGTGCTGATTTGTTTTTTTCTTCTATATATATATATATATATATATATATATATATATATATATATATATATATATATATATATAAAGTCAAAAGTATTGACACCCTTGCAATTCTGTCAGATAATACTCAGTTTCTTCCGGAAAATGATTGCAATCACAAATTCTTTGGTATTATTATCTTCATTTAATTTGTCTTAAATGAAAAAACAAAAAGAATTGTCCTGAAGCCAAATTGGATATAATTCCACACCAAACATAAAAAAAGGGGGTGACAATGTTCAAAAAATCATGTGATGCTTCTCTAATTTTTGTAATTAACAGCACCTGTGACTTACCTGTGGCGCCTAACAGGTGTTGGCAATATAAACAACCAATAACCACACTGGCGCTGCACGTGTATATGTTCAAAAGGAAGAAGGGGGGAAATAAGGGGAAGCAGCTGGTATTTGGACAGAGGTTGTGCCGACCTCTGACAATTAAATTAACATCAGTAAAAAGTAAAAATACTGCGCTATAAAATGCCTCACTGCGGAGGCTATACAAAAGCTACAAGTACCATTAATAACAGACGTACCAATGTAAATGAACACCCTACTAGCGCATATTGAGACCAGCAGCCTGCGGCCAAAGATTAAGCTATAATGCACGTTCCTAACGAGGAACTAATGGTTATAAATTAACAGCCTGGTTTAAATATAATTCCTCTTGCCCACCTTTGAGAGTGGAGAAATGTCCTATTGACCGCAGGGTAGATGTCTCCAGTATGCGGGGTTCCCGTGCTGCTCTTGAGACAGAGTGGGTAGAGCGGAGGAAATGTTGCACGGTGCAGAGCCAGAGGCGCCCCGGCCGGTAGCTTCCCTGGATACACGCGGAGAAATGGAAGATGGCCGATGCT
The DNA here is from genome assembly GCF_032444005.1 of Ranitomeya imitator. Classification (NCBI taxonomy): domain Eukaryota; kingdom Metazoa; phylum Chordata; class Amphibia; order Anura; family Dendrobatidae; genus Ranitomeya; species Ranitomeya imitator. The sequence goes on along the minus strand of NC_091285.1, from coordinate 472,724,945 downwards.
GTTCGGCCGCTCGACCTAAAAGTGACGTCACTTGTCCTACGGAAGCACAGGGGAGTCAGAATAAACCAACGCGTTTCGAGGTGGAGCGCACCTCTTCGTCAGGGTTACGGACCCCTCCATGCGAAGCCACTTATATTGCCGTCGGCTTGGCTGATTACCTCCGCCCCTTCACATTCACCCTTCGCGTACCGGATTACCCTGTCAGGCTAGCAGTGGCCGTACCTAATGAGTGCTTAGCCCCTATTACCGTGGGCATTAGCTAGGTTATTGTTTATAATAATATATAAAACCTTAAATTTATTTAAATAGATTTAAAAATGGGATTAAACGAGAATAACAATTACCTTAAATTACATTAAAATACATTCACATACATTTATAATCAACTTGACAGTTGTTCAATTAAAAGCCAACATCCAGCATAATATGATGTTGGTATAGCATAGTTAAATTAAATTAAGTTAAAAAGAGGGATGGGAGAAATACCATAGGTGACTCAGCGCGAGTTTATATGTACACATCCATGAGTATACATATTTATATGAATGTTCCTGTGTCTACCGTGCGCAGTGTCATCAAGAAGTTTAAAGCCCATGGCACTGTGGCTAACCTCCCTAGATGTGGACGGAAATGAAAAATTGACAAGAGATTTCAATGCAAGATTGTGCGGATGTTGGATAAAGAACCTCGACTAACATCCAAACAAGTTCAAGCTGCCCTGCAGTCCGAGGGTACAACAGTGTCAACCTGTACTATCTGTCAGCGTCTGAATGAAAAGGGACTGTATGGTAGGAGACCCAGGAAGACCCCACTTCTTACCCCGAGACATAAAAAAGCCAGGCTGGAGTTTGCCAAAACTTACCTGAAAAAGCCTAAAACGTTTTGGAAGAATGTTCTCTGGTCAGAGGAGACAAAAGTAGAGCTTTTTGGGCAAAGGCATCAACATAGATTTTACAGGAGAAAAAAGAGGCATTCAAAGAAAAGAACATGGTCCTACAGTCAAAAATGGCGGAGTTTCCCTGATGTTTTGGGGTTGCTTTGCTGCCTCTGGCACTGGACTGCTTGACCGTGTGCATGGCATTATGAAGTCTGAAGACTACCAACAAATTTTGCAGCATAATGTAGGGCCCAGTGTGAGAAAGCTGGGTCTCCCTTAGAGGTCATGGGTCTGAGTAAATATAGAAGTTTTATTGCAATAGATGCGTTCGCAGCCCAGGATCCACCATGCAGGAGAACATGCTGCTAGCAAACGGTGGAATTATATGGTGGTATGAGCTAACTCTGTTACTTCACAGAGTAGCCGTGAAATCAATGCACTGCGCCCTGTTTGACTTCACAGAGGCACAGGCTAACTACCCAAGTGAGAGCAGTCATTGGTCATGCATGCACACAAAACTCCTCGCCGGAGGTGCCAGCATTCTAGGGGCTTATTTCAGCCGGGTCCCTGAACACAAACTCTCATGACCACACTGGTGCAAAGCACATAACATAGAAAGATACTAGCGCATGGCCGTGCGGCCATGAGAGCCTTAAATAGTTGCAGCTCGTACAGGACCTTCCTAGAATGACCAATGAGGTGCTTCTACAGAGCCTGCGCACCTACAGGACCTTCCTAGAAGGACCAATAGATTTGGCTGCAGTATCTGAACATGTGACCCTTGATCTCCAGTGAGAGATCTTACTCTGGGCATGCTCAGAATGAGAAAAGCAGGACTTAGTCCCAGAAGCGACTGCTCGCCGCTGCCCAACACTGGCTTCAATGGCAGAAGCAGGAAAAGCAGCAGTAACTCTTTGTACAGAGTCAGCCTGAGCGAGACGCTGGGACTGAGAATACATAGCTCATGAATTGGCCAATTCATGTGTACCTGGCAGCCACAATAAGGTGATTCCTCTCATTGGCTGATAGCCTACAATTATTTGGGTAGGTAGGATCCTGCTGTGATGAAAAATGCCAAAAGCTGATAGGTGGAGTGCTTGGTCAGAGAGCCTATGTGTACAAATATCAAAAGACTAACCATCACTTCCAAATAGCACACGTGTGTGCAGGTGCTTACTAAGAGTAGCCATCTCCATATATGTCTAACAAATAAAGCTCCACTTTGTAGTGCTATTGCATGCAAACATGAAAAAAATGAATTTGATTTGCATTACTTCTATAGAAAATAGGACAAATTGAGAATACATAGAGCATAAAATGGCCAATTCAAGTGTACCCTGCCGTCACGATTAGACAATTCTCTCTGCTGGGACCTATCATAATGTGATTCCTCTCTTGAGCCTACAATTATATGTGAATATAGGTTTCTGCTGTAATTAAAACCAACAGAGGCTGATGGGTAGAGTGCTCAGTCATATATATATATACAAATATCAAAAGACTGACTGTTATACAGACCAGATGCCATGGGATCATAGCTGATTCTTTCTGGGAGGTTAAAAAGTTCACAGATTGTTTTTAAACATTTTTTTTATCTCACAGATAGCAACAGCTGCGATCCCATAGTATCCTGTGTATATGCTCTCTTTTGCCTCGTCCCCTAGCCAAGAGATGTGGTATGTTCAGACCATGTTCTTGCACTGTAAGACACAGACATTACACAGTGGCACATTGATACGATTATGTCAGCAAAGGAATATTTTTTAACACATTCAATTGTGGGGCATAAGGTATTTTATGTTCTAATGATTAAAGTGTACTTTGTTCTTGGGACAAATTTTTTGATGCCAACTTTTGAGTTACGTTTTAGAAAACAGTTAAACTATAGCGTTTCAGAGATCAGTTGTATCAAAGGTGACAATTTGCAAGCACTTTCTATGATGCTACACAAGCTCTGTCATTATTCTTTAATTTTTATTGTCTGTACAAGTCTCCTCTAAAATGTAAAGTTCTGCAGAATATGTTGGCTCTATAGAAATGAAATTATTATTATTATTATTATTATTATAAGGGCAGAAGAAGCTATGCTACAGTTTGACATTTGTTTCTATATCAACACTCTCTGGGAATATTCTGTTATCCCAGGATAAGAAGAAGCATATGCAGATAAATAGTAGAAAAAATAAATTTTATTGAAGACAGATTAAAAATAAATGAAAAATAAGTGCGGATGATAATAAAGAGTTTACCCTTACTAGTCCTCAAGGCAAGCTAAATTAGAGCTAGATAAAGTTAGCACTGGTGTAGAATAGAGCATATAATGCAATCATGACAATAAAATAGTGTAGATGTATTGTTACTAGTGATGAGCGAGTATACTCGTTGCTCGAGATTTTCCAAGCACGTTCAGGGGGTCTCCGCGTATTTGTAAATGCTCAGAGATTTAGTTTTTGTTGACGCAGCTGCATGATTTACAGCTGCTAGCCAGTCTGAGTACATGTGGGGGTTGCCTGGTTGCTAGAGAATTCCCACATGTAATCAAACTGGCTAACAGATGTAAATCATTCAGCTGTGGCGATAAAAACTAAATCTCCGAGCACTAAAAAATACTCGGAGGATGTCCGAGCATGCTTGGGAAATCTCGAGTAACGAGTATACTCGCTCATCACTAATTGTTACCTAAGTAGATCCTTTGGTTGCCTAGAGGGCAATGCCGTTTTGCCTCGCTTCATCTGACGGCGTGTACCAGGATAGTTTGCTGCATCTTAATGCATGCTTCACCTTCCAATAGGCAGAAGATATGACAGAGCTGTATGCAGCGGGCAGTGAATGATGGTGCATAACACATCTACACAATCCCATTAGTTTGAAAGTGGCTTCAAGTGTATGCGCATTCTGTGTGCGCAGAATCAGAAGTCGATGAGGTCCTAAGACAGCGCATGTGTGGCAAATGCCAGGAAATGAATGGATAATTTCACATTTGTACAGTAAAATAGTATAGTTGCAAAGGCATGCTATTTAGAGGACAACATCACGTAAGTATAAAATAAGTAATTTCATAAGAAAAAGGGAGGTAGACTAATTAAGCAGTAACATTGGAGAATAGAGAGGAGAAAGTTGAAACAATGGAAAATAAAGTGATTATGAAAACAAAAAGGTGATGATACAATGCACATAAGTATAGGAAATTATGCTAGTGATTAGAGTTAGAGTGAATGTGGACGTAATGTGTATACAAAAGTAGAAAATAGGAAAATGTGTAAAAAAAATAAAAAATATGTAAATAAAGTGACTTGTCAAAGTATTCACTCCCTTGGCTTTTTAACTATTCTGTCATATTACAACTAGAGATGAGTGAACTTGTTTGGAAAATGTTCACCAATCTCAAATTTGGCACGAACATTGCACATTTGGACTTGTGTTTGGATTCCCGAGCATTTCCCTCAAAATCGGCAAAATTCGGCCAAAGTTCGGTACATGATTAAGTTTTCAATTATGCTTTTATTAGGACTTTGGCTAGCATAGTGGTGCTCTATGATGAGCGGAGGGATGTGTTTGATGAGGGGAGAGGTTGAGGAGATGTCATAGTAGCCGCAGACTTTATTTTGCTTTTTATAAACTTAATGTGTGGAGATTCTGACAGCCAATGAGGGCGAAGAAACCATCCACATAGTCCAGACACAAGGGCTTTTGTAATTGAATGCCGAAGTCATATGTCCTGACGTTATTTTGTTACTATAGGGAAAAGATGGAGACACAAAATAGGGTCTTATCCTCTAGATAACCAAGAGAGCTTTCTTAGAATTGCTCACCTGATTTTCTTGAATGAAGAGCATGTAGCGATTTCAGCTGCTGCTGATCCAAAAGCCTATCAACGGCCGTATGACAATATAAACTGTGCAGGAGGTGTGGGTTAAATCTGCGCTGCCTTAATAGTGAAGTTCCAAGGATAATAAATTTAAATAGTGGTTTATTCAATGCGTTTCAAGGTCAGTGCGACCTCTTCTTCAGGAGATTCCACATACAACATACATGTAGTATGTAGTGGGAATCTCCCTACATTAAAATGCAGACTAGCAGGACTCGCCAACCACTGAGTGTGGGTGATTGGGTGTGGTTGTCCACAAAAAACATAAAACTCAAAGTACCATCCCTGAAATTGGGTCCAAGGTTTATTGGTCCAGTTAGGGTCGCCGCCATCATTAACCCGGTAGCCTACCGATTGGAGCTTCCTATGGTATATAAAATACACAACGTGTTTCACAGATCTCTTTTAAAGAAGGTGGTGAGTTCCGTGGACGCGGCGCCGATGCCACCTCCAGTCTTGGTGGATGGCAATTTGGAGTTTGAAGTCTCCAAGGTGGTTGACTCTCGTATAGTGTGCCGCACATTACAGTACCTGGTACACTGGTGTGGTTATGGGCCAGAGGAGAGGTCTTGGGAACCAGCTTGGACATACATGCGGACCGGCTGGTCAGTATGTTTCACCGCCGCCATCCGGACAAGCCGGGTCCTATAAGTCGTGAGGGCCCTGGGATCCCTCGTAGAAGGCGGGGTACTGTCATGTCGGACGCTATTCACACTAGGGTGTCCGACAGACAGCGGTAATTCCACATTTGTCCACTATACGCTCAGTGGCGCCGGCTAGATTTTATACAGGTTATCCGGGGTTAATCTAGCTGGTAATCTGGTTGGAGGCTGGGTCACGCCCGTGGACTTTAAATAGTCCTTCTGGACTTTGGTCGTCGCCGATTATAGCTTATGTCTTGTGCCTGGTGATCTCGGTCTGCAGTGGTGGTCTAGGAGAAGAAATATTGTATCTGGTGGTGTATTATCCTTTGTCATATTTCTCCTTCCTATATTTGTGTTTGTTTTGCCCTGTGCACATTATAGTGTTTTCCTGTGTGTCTGCGGCGTGGTGCGTTTTTTAGTTTCCCCTGTCTGTGCTTTCTGTGGAGGTTGGTGTGTGGTCTTACCACTGGGTGGCGGGTGGAGGTTTCAGCATAGGGTGGAAACAGGAGTCGGGGTCAGGCCTGGTGGCCCAGACAAGCACACCATCAGTGTAAATTCTGGGAGAGGGACAGACAGGGTTTTCCCTAGTCTGAGGGATATCGCAGGGGCCTGGGTAATCAGCTGTAGTCTACCCAATACCCCCGTGACAATTTCATTGCAAGTGGGAATGAGCTCTAAGAGTGGTTTTCACCAAGGCAGCAGTGAGGTACACAGTTATAGACTTCAAATCCAGAGAAAGTTGAGTCATCAACAATAGCAACAGCAGTGTATATGCCAGAAGCAATTTCTGTGAGTCATTTAACACGGTTTTAGGCCAGCCTGCACACCAGCAGAATAGAGTACAAGTCTGACACGTTGTGAACAACTGGAGAGTACAGCGCAGGAGTATCTCAAGCTCAATATCAATGCCATCATGGGCAGTTTGGACACTTTTGCATTTTGGTCTTCCAATATGGAAACGTGGTCTGAGCTCACCTGTCACTTCTCTTCTTGAGGTTTTTTTCAGAACTTGTCTCCAGTGCAGCTCTTGGTGTCCTGACGGATACATCCTGCTGTACTCTGAAAGAGTAGACCGTCTAAGTTTCATCAAGATGAACAAGTCATGGATCTCCAATGACTTTTGCACCACAGTCACAGACTGGGCAGACTTGGCGATGGTGAAGTTTTTAAGGGCTGCATTGGTCTCGCATTTTTGCAGTCTATGACACCTTTGTCATGGCTTCTGTGCCTGCTGTAGCTACTGCTGCTGATGTTGCAAACTTTTTTTGAAATGTGGACAAGTTGGGTCTCCTTCTGGTGGGTTGCATGTAGTAAAAGTGGTGTCAGAGGCCCATTATACTATTTCTGCTCTGGGAAAACTGATGTCACACAGTTGAGTCTCCTTCATGTATGTTGCCTGTAGCAGTAGGGCTCCCAGGCCTGCATTTACTTTCATGTAGCTACCTGTGTTGCTGTCCTTAAATGTTTCTAACAGTTATAGACTGCAGAGCTGATATTTGTGCCACCTATGTGTAGCTGAACAGAAAAACATTTTGAGCTGTTGCATGAGGTATCAGGGCTACCAGCACAACAGGCCTACACTGGTCCCTCACACACTTCATCTTAAGTTAAATTTAAATTCTAAAATTTCTACTGTGGGTGAATTAATCAGTGAATAGTCTGTGTTACTATCCTTACATTTTTCTAACATTAGTGGTCTACAAAACTGATATTTGTGGCACCTAAATGTGGCTGAGCATAAAAGCAGTTTGAGCTCTTGCTCGAGATATCAGAGCTCCCAGCATAGCAGGCCTACACTGGTCCCTCACCCACCTTATCTTAATTACAATTAAATTCAAAGCTGAAATTACTTGCCCAGACCCTGATACCTCATGCATAGCCCATGGCCAACTGCTGCTGTGCCATTATCAAATTTCTACTGTGGTCAATTGATGCCACTTTTCCTGGTTTCAGTCCCCAATATTTGGAAATGTTTGGACTCCAAGTTGGGTCTCCTTCATGTGCATATGAATTTGGCAGGGCTCTCAGAACACCAGGCCTACACCTGCCACTCTTCCACCTGTAACTAATCAATGTTTAAGCTAGAAGTGCTGGTCAAAGCCCTGTCCCATGTATGCATGCTACACAATTATGCTATTTGTACTCTAGGTCAATTGATCCCAACTTTCCTGGTGTTTGCACCTAATTTCAGCTGTTTTGGCAGCATTTTGCCCTCTCCTGAAGGTGTTCATCTACTCATTTTGTTTTGCCTACCATTAAATTCAATGGAGATCGGATAAGTTCGGCAAATAATTCGGTGAACATCGGGACGTTTGCCAAACCGAAACTTGAAAGGTTTGAGCATTTCTAATTATAATCTATGTTTAAGTATTTTTGCAATCCATTTTGTGTTTAATGCTTCAGCATTAAATAGTGTAAGTTGCTGAAGTGAAGTGAGAAAAATATAGGCAGAAATAAATTTATGGGATAAAAAAACCCTAAAACTTGGCATATGCAAATGTATTCACCCTTTTTGCAATGAAGGCTGTGAATAATAAATGAGGTATAATTCCATGTCAATCATCTGTTTTCTATTGGCCATGGAATGGAATAAAACCCATTCAGCTTGTGCTGTGGTAACATAACACCTGGCCAGCTTCAAACGAAGGAATTCACACCCCCCACTAGCTAGCTGGTACACAACCTTCCATAGGAAGACCCCCTGTGGATCCAAGTCATGCAGCCTGAGTCCTTTGCTCAGCCAACTAGGAATTCATAGAGGAGTTATGGAAATACTATATGTCCTAGCTGTACATTATGTGTGTATATTTCCAAGATCCCCAGAACAGGGCAATCGCCTGCCTGGGACTCGAAACATTCTAACATGCAGGGGAAGGGAGATACATAGAACAGCCACTAGCAGCTAAGTAGCAAAATTGTGTTTAGTCTCTGTGAATAGCAGGGGCCTGGTCGGATTGGATGGTGCCAAAATCACTGCCCTAGAACTGCCCAGAAAGGAGTTATGATCTTTCATTGATTTTAGGAGAGGAGATTTTTTGACTCTAAGTAATTGTCCAACTGGAATCTATGAAGGAGGGTGTTGGTAGATGTTTGTTTTCTAAAAACATCTGTAGTTATATTACCATCAGAAGAAACATGTATTTGCATATCAAAAAAACAGCCATAAGTTGTTCTAGTTGTTTGACTGATTCTTTCCACACAAACCACACTTCATCAATATATCTCATCCACCCATGGACTTTTCTCAATTTCACATATAGCTTTCCCATGAAAGTTATCTCTTTCCCATGCCCCCAAGAAGAGGTTGGCATAGGAAGGGGCACATGAAGCCCCCATTGTTGTACCTTGTAACTGTAAATCCACTTTCTTGCTGAATATGAAAATATTGAGCTTGAATACAAAGTAAAGAAAGGAGTAGTTCCACCATTGGACCATTAAGATCACTGGATCTAAGAAACCAGTGATTTAACATCTTTAAGATGTAGTTGATTCAATCTCTGGAGGTCACCTGTCATATCCAGTAGAAATGATTGAAGTGTAGAAACCAGTGGTTTCAGAAAATAATCAATTACAGTACAGATAACGTCACACAGGCCACCATTACCTGATGCAATCGGATGACCCGATGGGTCCTTGGTGTTCTTGTGGATTTTAGGAAACAGGTAAAAGCTTGGAAGGTGTGGATGAAAGTTTCTAATGGTATCCAGTATTCCTTTTGGTATGATGCCTTCTTCATATGACTTTCCTATGATGGAAATAAGGTCATCCTGAAATTGCATAAGAAAGTTTTTTGGTACTTTTTTATAGCAGTTAGGATCTCCCCATAATTAATTTGCCTGTTTTTCATATAGGTGAGTTGGCCAAATTATCAGATTGGCCCCCTAATCGGCAGTTTTGAATACCATGTCTTCAAGGGATTGCAACTCTGATAATGCTCTTATTTTTTCAGAGTTTCAGTTGGATAACCATTTAGGGCTATGTGGAAGAGATTCAAAATCAGCTGTTAATAGGTCAGTGAAAATTTCCACTAATTAGCATTTAATTTGTCTCAACTAAAATTGATTTTTTATACTATTTATCTGCATATGTCTCTTCTTATCCTGCGTGAATAGACTATCCCCAGAGGTTGTTGCTATACATTTTGGTGAAGTGTGATATAAACTAAAACAGCTGCAACAAGTGGTATGCACCTATCATAAAGTATTGGACTTTTTGATAAATTTATATGTTTTGGTCAGTTTTGTGTGTAATCTGATAGGAAAAATAGCATCTTTATGTCTCCATATGAAATAAGTATTCAAATGTATGAAAAAACCTATATACTTGCGTATAGTGTATGTTTAGAGCTTTTAGCTTGGACGTTGTATAGAGCCATAAAACAGCAGTGAGCATGAGCCCTTTGAATATGCTTATTAATTAAATGCTCTGCTACATTTTTGGAATTTTTACATCTGGTGTTTCTATAAAAACTTCAACTTATAATTTTCCTCATCCATTCACTGAAAGGTGTAATAGCACACAGTATCCGAAATGTATTTTGCTATCTCAGAAAGGACTAAAGGCAGCGGGTATAGAAAATGAGTAAACTGCTAAGTGTTTGATAAATGTTCTTCTGTTGCTGTTATTTTTATGGCCAAGAGTTACAGGGACACTCAGACAATTCTCTGCAACCTATCTATTGTTACCTGGGTCTGTGTACTTTTAGACATTTCGATTATAGAGCGGGATGTGACTAGGATGAATTATTTTTTATTTTCTGTTATTCTGTGCAGTGCTAGCAATTTAATCCATGGTCATGAACGCTGATGCAATAAATGGTTTGCATCCACTGTACACTTTTTCAGTTTTTTCAAACATGCACAAAATGAATTTGGCACGCAGGATGTTGGATTTAGATTTATGTTAAGCAGTGGCAAACAATCTCACAAACATATATTTCCTTAGTACTTCCATTTTCAAATATAGACAAAATATCTGGATAGCAGATAATGGTCAATGTCTGTTTGTGCAGTAATTTGCCAATGACATGAATAAACCCATATATCATCCAGCTGCTCAGACTGAATGACAAATAGTCAGATCAGTCATGTTAGGACAAGCATAGACAATATGAGAACTGTCCCTAAGCTAAAAGTCAGGGCATGAGATACAGAGACCAATTACAAGTCGTAATTAGAAACCTGTATAATGATAAATAAAAGTACACTGCTCAAAAAAATAAAGGGAACACTAAAATACCACATCCTAGATATCACTGAATGAAATATTTCAATTGCAAATCTTTATTCATTACATAGTGGAATGTGTTGAGAACAATAAAACATAAAAATGATCAATTTAAATGGAGGTCTGGATTTGGAATGATACTCAAAATCAAAATGGAAAATCAAATTACAGGCTGATCCAACTTCAGTGGAAATGCCTCAAGAGAAGGAAATGATGCTCAGTAGTGTGTGTGTTGCCTCTATGTGCTTGTATGACCTCCCTACTAGGGTTGAGCGACCTTTACTTTTATAGGATCGGGTCGGGTTTCACGAAACCCGACTTTTTCAAAAATCGGGTCGAGTGAAATCGGCCGATCCTATAAAAAAGTTGGGGACGGGGTCAGCCGAAACTCGAAACCCAATGCAGTGCATTGGGTTTCCAATGGTTCCCAGGGTCTGAAGGAGCGGAAACTCTCCTTCAGGCCCTGGGATCCATATTTAAGTGTAAATAAAGAATTAAAATAAAAAATATCGCTATACTTACCCTCTGACGCGCCCTGGTACTAACCGGGAACCTTCCTTCCTTCGAATCAGCGCTTCCAGGACCTTGCGGTGACGTCGCGGTGACGTCGCGGCTTGTGATTGGTCGCGCGGCCGCCCATCTGACTGCTCGCGCGACCAATCACAAGCCGCGACGTCACCATGACGTCACGCAAGGTCCTGGAAGCGCTGATTCGAAGGAAGGAAGGTTCCCGGTTAGTACCAGGGCGCGTCAGAGGGTAAGTATAGCGATAGGGTGAGTATATACCTAATAGGAATATCCTACCTAATAGGAATATACTCACCCTCGGACGCGCCCTGCTTCTTTCCGGCAGCCTTCCTTCCTAAGAATCAGCGCTTGCAGGACCTTGCGTGACGTCGCGGTGACGTCGCGGCTTGTGATTGGTCGCGCGAGCGGTCACATGGGCGGCCGCGCGACCAATCACAAGCCGTGACGTCACCGCAAGGTCCTGCAAGCGCTGATTCGAAGGAAGGAAGGTTCCCGGTTAATACCAGGGCGCGTCAGAGGGTAAGTATAGCGATATTTTTTATTTTAATTCTTTATTTTACATTAAATATGGATTCCGATACCGATTTCCGATAATGCAAACATATCGGAAATCGGGATCGGAATTCCGATACCACATTCAGAAGATCGCCGACTTCATGGCCGACCCCACACAGGGGTCGGGTCGGGTTTCATGAAACCCGACTTTGCCAAAAGTCGGCGACTTCTGAAAGTGGCCGACTCGTTTCGCTCAACCCTACTCCCTACAATGCCTGGGCATGCTCCTGATGAGGCGGAAGATGGTCTCCGAAGGGATCTCCTCCCAGACCTGAACTAAAGCATCCGCCAACTCCTGGTCAGTCTGTGGTGGAATGTGACGTTGGTAGATGGTGCGAGACATGATGTCCCAGATGTGTTCAATTGGATTTAGGTCTGGGGAATGGGCAGGCCAGTCCATAGCTTCAATGCCTTCATCTTGCAGGAACTGCTGACACACTTCAGCCACATAAGATCTGGCATTTTCCTGCATTAGGAGGAACCCAGGGCCAACGGCACCAGCAAATGGTCTCACAAGGGGTATGAGGATCTTAACTCGGTACCCATTGGCATTCAGGCACCTCTGACGAGCACATGGAGGGCTCTGCGGCCCTCCAAAGAAAAGCCACCCCTCACCATTAGTGACCCACTGCCAAACCGGTCATGCTAAAGGATGTTGCCGGCAGCAGATCACTCTCCACGGCATCTCCAGACTCTGTCACATCTGTCACATGTGCTCAGTGTGATCCCGCTTTCATCTGTGAAGATTACAGGGCACCAGTGGCAAATTTGCCAATCCAGGTGTTCTCTGGCAAATGCCAAGCGTCCTCTACGGGGTTGGGCTGTGAGCACAACCCCCACCTGTGGACGTCGGCCACTCAGACCATCCTCATGGAGTCGGTTTCTAACCGTTTGTGCACCTGTACATTTGTGGCCTGCTGGAGGTAATTTTGCAGGGCACTGGCAGTGTTCCTCCTTGTGCAAAGGCTGAGATAGCGGTCCTGCTGCTGGGTTGTTACCCTCCTACAGCCCCCTCCACATTTCCTGGTGTACTGGCCTGTCTCCTGGTAGCGCCTCCAGCCTCTGGACACTACGCTGACAGACACAGCAAACCGTCTTGTCACAGCTCACATTGATGTGCCATCCGGGATGAGCTGCACTACCTGAGCCACTTGTATAGGTTGTAGAGTGTGTCTCATGCTACCAGGAGTGTGAAAGCACAACCAACATTAAAAAGTGACCAAAACATCAGCCAGAAAACATTGGTACTGAGATGTGGTCTGTGGTCCCCACCTGCAGAACCACTCCTTTATTGAGTGTGTCTTGATAATTGCCAATAATTTCCATCTGTTGTCTATTCCATTTGCACAACAGCATGTGAAATTGATTGTCAGTGCTGCTTCCTAAGTGGACTGTTTGATTTCACAGAAGTTTGATTTACTTGGCGTTGTAGTCTGTTGTTTAAGTGTTTCCTTTATTTATTTGAGCAGTGTATTATCCACTAAAAAAATGATGAATTGTCTACAAGATTTCTTTGCAAAATACAGTGAGTATGGAAAGTATTCAGACCCTGTTAGGGGTCGAGTTCCTGCCTCTGCACAGGGGGAATCTCGGGTCATCTCCGCTGCGGTCTCCCATTCTTCTCCTGCCGCAGTGGAGCCTGCTCAGCGGAGACGTCAATCCCAGCGTCTCGCTCAGTCTGACTCTGTGCTAAGAGTTACTGCTGCGTTTCCTGCTTCTCCCATTGAAGTCAGTGCTGGGCAGCAGCGAGCGGACGCTTCTGGGGCTAAGTCCTGCTTTTCACATTCTGAGCATGCCCTGAGTAAGATCTCTCAGTGGAGATCGAGGGTCACATGATCAGATACTGCAGCTAAGGTCCTTGTAGCTGCTAGGACTAAATCCTGCTTTGCACTCTGAGCATGCCCAGGGCGAGATCTCTCAGTGGAGATCCAGGGTCACATGCTCAGGTGCTGCAGCACTCCATTGGTCCTTCTTTGTAACGTCCTAAACATGCTGCAACTATTTAAGGCTCGCATGGCCGCACGGCCATGCGCTAGTATCAAGTCATATGTGCTTTGCGCCAGTGTGGTTATGCATAAGTGTGTTCAGGGACCCGGCTGAAATAAGCCCCTAGAATACCGGCACCTCCGGTGAGGAGATTGTATGAGTGTGTTCAGGGACCCGGCTGAAATAAGCCCCTAGAATACCGGCTTCTCCGGTGAGGAGATTGCATGTTGTATAACCACAGACTGCTATCAGCTTGGCAGTAAGCTTGTGCTCCTGTGAGGCTAACAGGGCGCAGTGCTTTCCTCTCGCGGCTGCTCTGTGAGGTAACAGAGCTAGTCTATACCACCAAACAGTGCCACCATTCACTAGCAGCAGGTTCTCCCTGCACGGTGGACCCCGGGCTGCGAACGCACCATTTATAATAAATATCTATTTCTACTCGGTGCGTTCCGCTAGCCCTAACAGTATACTAGCGCCAGGGTCTGGCTAGTAAATGGCGGACGGTCAGCGTTTACAGCGGTACATCCAGCAGCTGGAGGGTAGGTTGGCGGCTCTCGAGCGCACAACCTCAGCTGTGGATGTTACCGCAGTCGCTGTTCAGGCTGCAAGTGTAGCTGCAGCCAGTTTGTCCTCTGCCACCCCTGCTCCGACTTTATCCCGTCTCCCGCTTCCAGACAAGTTTGCTGGTGACAGTAAACAATGTCGGGGATTCGTGAGTCAGTGCTCCATACATCTTGAGCTTCTGGCTGCACGTTTTCCTACGGAATGGGCGAAAGTGGGATTTATTTTATCCCTTTTATCGGGCAGGGTGTTGGAGTGGGCAACGCCGCTATGGGAGCGCAATGATCGTGTGGTACAGAGTGCTCCTCTCTTCTTGGACGCTCTGAAACAGGTCTTTTTGGGACCTCGTGTCACCCACGATACCGCGCTCCAATTGTTGGCTACAACCCAGGGTTCGTCCATGGTCAGCCAGTTCGCCGTTCAATTCCGGACTCTGGTCTCGGAGCTGGAGTGGCCGGATAAAGTCCTTATTCCGGTGTTCTGGAGAGGACTGGCAGACCATGTGAAGGACGCCTTGGCCACCAGGGAGATTCCCGCCACACTGGAGGAGCTTATTTCTCTATCTACCCGCATCGACCTCCGTTTTAACGAGCGGAGGTTGGAGCGGGCCCAGTGTAGGCAGAGATTTCGGCAGGCTCCCACCTTTGCCAGACCTCTAGAATCTTCCGTTCAGGCGTCCGACTCCCATGAGGCCATGGAGGTCTCTCGAGCGGGACCTAAGTCTCGGACCGCTCGAGTACCCGTGGTTTGCAGAAATTGCCAACAAGAGGGACATTATGCCAATAAATGTCCACGGCGGTTGGGTAAACGACCGTGTCTAGTGACCCTTGGAGGAGGTTCTCTAGACACAGCGGCTTTTTCCTCCAAGCTGTCCTTCAAGGGAACAATCATATTAGGCTCTCACTCTCTGACAGTCGAGCTTTGTGTGGACTCCGGAGCTGAGGGGAATTTCATGTCCTCGGCTTTTGCTCTGCGCCATGCAATACCTCTGGTGATGCTTGCCAAACCGGTGACTGTCAGAGTAGTGAACGGGTCAAAACTTCCATCTCAGATCACACACCAGACTGTCCCTTTCACGTTAGCTATGTCCCCATCCCACCAGGAGATAGTTTCCCTTCTTGTCCTTCCCGAGGGAATGGATGAGATTCTGCTGGGAATACCCTGGCTCCGTTTCCACTCTCCACATATTGAGTGGTCCTCTGGGAGGATACTGGGTTGGAGTGAATCCTGTAAGCGCAGATGTGTGAAAGAGTGCGTTCAGGTTTCCACCACTGAGATCTCTCTTCTCTCCCCAAATACTATTGGTCCTATGCAGACGTCATCTCCAAAAAGGCTGCGGAGACCCTTCCACCTCACCGCCCCTATGAATGTCCTATAGATCTCTTGCCTGGAGCAGAACCTCCTCGGGGACGTGTCTATCCCCTCTCTCTTCCGGAAACGGAGGCCATGTCCCAATACATCCAGGAGAATTTGGCAAGAGGGTTCATTAGGAAGTCAGTGTCACCAGCAGGGGCAGGATTCTTCTTCGTGCAGAAGAAGAATGGAGAATTACGTCCTTGCATAGATTACAGGGGTCTTAACGCCATCACCGTTAAAAATAAGTATCCGCTGCCCCTGATTTCTGAGCTTTTTGATAGGCTAAGGGGAGCTAAGGTATTTACCAAATTGGATCTGCGGGGTGCTTATAACCTGATTCGCATCCGTGAGGGGGACGGATGGAAGACGGCGTTTAACACCAGAGATGGGCACTATGAGTATCTGGTGATGCCCTTCGGGCTCTGTAATGCCCCAGCCGTTTTCCAAGACTTTGTCAACGACATCTTCCGGGATATGCTTTCCACCTCAGTCGTAGTCTATCTGGATGATATTCTCATCTTTTCTCCAGATATTGACTCCCACCGGAGAGATGTTGGCAGAGTCTTCGACCTCTTACGGGCAAATTCTCTCTACGCAAAGTTGGAGAAGTGTATGTTTGAGCAGGAGTCTTTACCTTTCCTGGGCTATATCATCTCCGCCCAGGGATTGGCTATGGATCCTGCCAAACTACAGGCTGTGATGGACTGGCAAGAACCCCATTCTCTTAAAGCGGTGCAGCGCTTTATGGGGTTCATTAATTATTACCGCCAGTTCATTCCCCACTTCTCAACTTTGGTAGCTCCCTTGGTAGCCCTCACCAAGAAGGGAGCGAATCCCAAATTGTGGTCTGAAGAGGTCTCCAGGGCCTTTTCTTCTATTAAATCCCGTTTTGCTAGCGCTCCCATCTTGCATCATCCCGATGTTGATAAGCCGTTCATAATGGAGGTGGATGCCTCTTCCGTTGGTGCAGGAGCAGTCCTCTTCCAAAAGGATGCTCAAGGTCGGAAGAATCCGTGCTTCTTCTTCTCCAAGACCTTCACACCTGCGGAGAGGAATTATTCCATTGGGGACAGGGAGTTGCTAGCGATGAAGCTGGCTTTCTCGGAGTGGAGACATCTCTCTTGGAGGGGGCTCGCTTTCCCTTTCAGGTCTTCACGGACCACAAAAATTTGTTATACCTGCAAACAGCTCAGCGGCTAAATTCTCGCCAGGCCAGATGGTCCTTGTTCTTCTCCCGGTTCCACTTCACCCTTCATTATCTCGCTGGGGAGAAGAACATTCGTGCAGACGCTCTCTCTCGCTCTGTTGTGTCATCTGAGGAGGAGGAGGGGGAGCCTCGGCTTATTGTCCCTTCAGAGAGCCTGAGAACCGTAGCGCCGGTTTCGCTTGAGTCTGTGCCTCCTGGCAAGACTTTTGTGCCCATTAATTTGCGACCGGAGGTTCTCTCTTGGGCTCATTCGTCCAGGGTGGGTGGACACTTTGGGACAAAGAGGACATCTGAGCTACTGGCGAGGACGTACTGGTGGCCACATATGGTCCGGGATGTCAGAGATTATATTCAAGCGTGTGTCTCCTGCGCCAAAAATAAATCTCCTCGTCAAAGGCCAGCTGGGTTACTCTATCCCTTGCCGGTGGCAGATAGGCCCTGGGAGATGGTCGGGATGGACTTTGTTGTGGGTTTACCCAAGTCTCGCGGCTGTACCATCATTTGGGTCATCACCGATCATTTCTCAAAAATGGTGCATTTGGTGCCGCTACCACGGTTACCTTCTGCACGGGCCTTGGCAGCGTTGTTCATAAAACACATCTTCCGCCTACATGGTATGCCAGACAAAATTGTCAGTGACCGGGGTCCCCAATTTGCGTCTCGGTTCTGGAGAGAGCTTTGTCGTCTTCTCAGCATTGAGTTGAATCTCTCTTCCGCATATCATCCCGAGACGAATGGGTTGGTAGAGAGGGTCAACCAGACCTTGGTCACATACCTGCGACATTTTGTTTCAGCCAGGCAGGATGACTGGGCATCCTTGCTATCGTGGGCAGAGTTTGCACTGAACAATGCCGTAGCTGACTCCACTGGACAAACGCCATTCCTCCTCAACTATGGTCAGCATCCGCGGGTACCTGTGCCTATGCCCGTGTCTTCCGCCGACTTCAGGGTGGCAGACTGGGCTGTGGAGGCACGGGATATTTGGGACCGCACTCAGGATGCCATTCGGGCCTCCAAGGAGAGAATGAGGTCCTCCGCCGATGCACATCGGCGCCCCGCTCCGACCTTTGCTCCTGGCGACTTGGTGTGGCTCTCCGCCCGTAACATCAGGCTGCGAGTTGAGTCCACTAAGTTTGCTCCTCGCTACTTGGGTCCATTCAAGGTCCTCGATCAGGTTAATCCTGTGGTCTATCGTTTGGCCCTTCCGCCACGCCTGGGTATCACCGACACCTTTCATGTGTCCCTCTTGAAACCCGTGTATATGTCCCGGTTTTCCGAGTCATCTGCTGGGACATCGGGTTCGTCTACGGACGATTACGAGGTAAACGCTATTTTGGGGTGCAAGGTGGTACGTGGCAAAAAATGTTATTTGGTGGACTGAAAGGGTTACGGCCCTGAGGATAGGTCCTGGGAGCCTGCTGAGCACATTCGGGCTCCGCAGCTCATTGCTGCCTTCGAACGTAGCGAGGCCCAAGGAGGGGGGGGGCCCTAGGAGGGGGGGTAATGTTAGGGGTCGAGTTCCTGCCTCTGCACAGGGGAAATCTCGGGCCATCTCCGCTGCGGTCTCCCATTCTTCTCCTGCCGCAGTGGAGCCTGCTCAGCGGAGACGTCGATCCCAGCGTCTCGCTCAGTCTGACTCTGTGCTAAGAGTTACTGCTTCGTTTCCTGCTTCTCTCATTGAAGTCAGTGCTGGGCAGCAGCGAGCGGATGCTTCTGGGGCTAAGTCCTGCTTTTCACATTCTGAGCATGCCCTGAGTAAGATCTCTCAGTGGAGATCGAGGGTCACATGATCAGATACTGCAGCTAAGGTCCTTATAGCTGCTAGGACTAAATCCTGCTTTGCACTCTGAGCATGCCCAGGGCGAGATCTCTCAGTGGAGATCCAGGGTCACATGCTCAGGTGCTACAGCACTCCATTGGTCCTTCTTTGTAACGTCCTAAACATGCTGCAACTATTTAAGGCTCGCATGGCCGCACGGCCATGCGCTAGTATCAAGTCATATGTGCTTTGCGCCAGTGTGGTTATGCATAAGTGTGTTCAGGGACCCGGCTGAAATAAGCCCCTAGAATACCGGCACCTCCGGTGAGGAGATTGTATGAGTGTGTTCAGGGACCCGGCTGAAATAAGCCCCTAGAATACCGGCTTCTCCGGTGAGGAGATTGCATGTTGTATAACCACAGACTGCTATCAGCTTGGCAGTAAGCTTGTGCTCCTGTGAGGCTAACAGGGCGCAGTGCTTTCCTCTCGCGGCTGCTCTGTGAGGTAACAGAGCTAGTCTATACCGCCAAACAGTGCCACCATTCACTAGCAGCAGGTTCTCCCTGCACGGTGGACCCCGGGCTGCGAACGCACCATTTATAATAAATATCTATTTCTACTCGGTGCGTTCCGCTAGCCCTAACAGACCCCTTTACATTTTTCACTCATTTTTCATTGCAGTCATTTCGTAAATTCAAAAAAGTTATTTTTTTTTATCATTAATGTACACTTTACACCCAATCTTGACTGAACAAAAAAACAGAATATTAGAATCTTTGCAAATTTATTAAAAAAGAAAAACTGAAATATCACATAGTCATAAGTATTCAGACCCGTTGCTCAGACACTCAAATTTAAGTCACATGCTGTCCATTTCATTTGGGTACTTGACCCAATCACCGAGCCCAATGTAAGTCTATGGGAAACCAGAGAATTTTTATGACAATCCCCCCGGGGTCTTTTTAAGGTCCAAAAAACATGAAAATGATGGAAACACTGCTCAAATGACATGGGAACATCATGGGGATCGCCCCTGGAAGCATTTCTGACTCCTAGGTCACAGCTGTAAACAATGTTGTCAGAGTTTCACGCCATTTTTACAGGTGCACCACAAAAACATACAAAAACTAAACCAAAATGGATTTTGCTGGGAAATATGTTAACCCCTTAACCCCCAAGGGTGGTTTGCACATTAATGACCAGGCCAATTTTTACAATTCTGACCACTTTCCCTTTATGAGGTTATAACTCTGGAGCGCTTCAACGGATCCTGATGATTTTGACACTGTTTTCTTGAGACATAGCGTATTGTACTTCATGATAGTGGTAAAACTTCTTTGATATTACCTACGTTTATTTGTGTAAAAAAAGAAAATTTGGCGAAAAGTTAGAAAATTTGCAAATTTTCCAACTTTAAATTTTTATGCCCTTAAATCACAGAGATATGTCACACAAAATACTTAATAAGTAACATTTCCCACATGTCTACTTTACATCAGCACAATTTTGGAACCAAAACTTTTTTATTAGGGAGTTATAAGGGTTAACTCATCTCATTTAAAGTCATTTTGAGGGGTCTATATGATAGAAAATACCCAAGTATGACACCATTCTAAAAACTGCACCCCTCAAGGTGCTCAAAACCACATTCAAGAAGTTAATTAACCCCTCAGGTGTTTTACAGGAATTTTTGGAATGTTTAAATAAAAATGAATATTTAACTTTATTTCACAAAAAAATTACTTCAGCTCCAATTTGTTTTATTTTATCAAGGATAACAGGAGAAAATGGACCCCAAAAGTTGTTGTACAATTTGTCCTGAGTACATCGATACCCCATATCTGGGGGTAAACTACTGTTTGGGTGCATAGCAGAACTCGGAAAGGAACGAGCGCCGTTTGACTTTTTAATGCAAAATTGACTGGGATTAAAATAGAACGTTTCGCGTTTGGAGAGCCTGTGATGTGCTTAAACATTGAAACTCCCCACAGGTGACACCATTTTGGAAAGTAGACCCCCTAAGGAACTTATCTAGATGTGTGGTGAGCACTTTGACCCACCAAGTGCTTCACAGATGTTTATAATGCAGAACCGTAAAAATAAAAAATCATATTTTTTCACAAAAATGATATTTCTCCCCCATTTTTTTATTTTACCAAGGATAACAGAAGAAATTGGACACCAAAAGGTGTTGTGCAATTTGTCCTGAGTACGCTGATACGCCACGTGGGGGTAAACCACTGTTTGGGCGCATGGCAGAGCTCGGAAGGGAAGGAGCACCAAATGACTTTTCAATGCAAAATTGACTGGAATTGAGATAGGACACCATGTCGCGTTTGGAGAGCCCCTGGTGTGCCTAAACAGTGGAAACCCCTCAATTCTAACTGAAACCCTAACCCAAACACACCCCTATCCCTAATCCCAACCCTAACCATAACCCTAACCACACCCCTAACCCGAACATGCCCCTAATCACAACCACACCCCTAACCCCAACACACCCCTAAACCCAACACACCCCTAACCACACCCCTAACTCCAACACCCCTAACCCTAATCCCAACCATAACCCTAACCACACCCTTAACCCTAATCCCAACCCTAATCCCAACCGTAAATGTAATCCAAACCCTAAGTTTAGCCCCAACCCTAACCCTAACTTTAGCCCCAACCCTAACCCTAACTTTAGCCCCAACCCTAAATGTAGCCCCAACCCTAACTGTAGCCCTAACCCTAACTTTAGCCCCAACCCTAACATTAACTTTAGACCTAACCCAACCCTAACTTTAGCCCCAACCCTAACTGTAGCCCTAACCATAACTTTAGCCCCAACCCTAACCTTAACACTAACCCTAATGGGAAAATGAAAATAAATATATTTTTTTAAATTTTATTATTTTTCCCTAACTAAGGGGGTGATGAAGGGGGTTTGATTTACTTTTATAGCGGGTTTCTTACTGGATTTTTATGAAGAGCAGCTGTCACACACTAAAAGACGCTTTTATAGCAAAAAATAGTTTTTGCATCTCCACATTTTGAGAGCTATAATTTTTCCATATTTTGGTCCACAGAGTCATGTGAGGTCTTGTTTTTTGCGGGATGAGTTGACATTTTTATTGGTACCATTTTCGGGCATGTGACATTTTTTCATTGCTTTTTATTCTGATTTTTGTGAGGCAGAATGACCAAAAACCAGCTAATCATGAATTTCTTTTGGGGGTGTGGCGTTTATACCGTTCTACGTTTGGTAAAATTGATAAAGCAGTTTTATTCTTTGGGTCAGTACGATTACAGCGATATCTCATTGATTTTTTTTATGTTTTTACGCTTTTATACGATAAAAACTATTTTATATAAAAATAATTATTTTTGCATCGCTTTATTCTGAGGACAATAACTTTTTTATTTTTTTGCTGATGATGCTATATGGCGGCCTATTTTTTGTGGGACAAGATGACGTTTTCAGAGGTACCCTGGTTATTTATATATGTCTTTTTCATCGCGTGTTATTCTACTTTGTGTTTGGCGGTATGATAAAGCGTTTTTCGCCCCGTTTTTTTACGGTGTTCACTGAAGGGGTTAACTAATGGGACAGTTTTATAGGTCGGGTCGTTACGGACGTGGCAATGCTAAATATGTGTACTTTTATTGTTTTTTTATTATTTTTATTTAGATAAAGAAATGTATTCATTGGAACAATATTTTTTTTCCTTTATTTAGGAATTTGTTTTTGTTTTTTTTTACACATGTAAATATATATATTTTTTTACTTTATAACATTGCCCAAGGGGGGACATCACAGTATAGTGTCAGATCGCTGAACTGACACTTTGCAATGCACTGTGTCAGATCATCGATCTGACAGGCACTGCAGGGAGGTTTACCGGTGCCTACTCTGAGCAGGCTCTTGCAAGCCACCTCGCTGCAGGACCCAGAAGAAGCCCCGTGGCCATTTTGGATCCGGACCTGGAGAGAGGAAGACGCTTGGTACAATGTGATCACATCGCATTGTACCGAGGGTCTTAGGGAAGCATGCAGGGTGGCCCCTCCCTGCGCGATGCTTCCCTATGCCGCCCGAACGCTGCGATCATGTTTGATCGCAGTGTTCAAGGGGTTAATGTGTTGGCAGTGGTCCGTGACTGCTCCTGGCACATAGTGCTGGATGTCAGCTATAATAATCAGCTGACACCCGGAGGCGATCGGCCACGCTCCCCCTGTGAGCGTGGCCGATCTCCAATGACGTACTATCCCGTCCCTGGGAATTAAGTCCCAGGTCACCTCGATGTGATAGTATGTCATATAGGACTAAGGGGTTAAGGTACATCCTTTCTGTTAGGGCTAGCGGAACGCACCAAATAATAAGACAGATAGAGTATGGTGCGTTCGCAGCCCGGGGTCCACCATGCAGAGATGGAACCTGCTGCCAAGTAATGACGGACTATATGGCGGTACAAAGTGAATACACACATGGGCTAACCTCACCCTGTGTGAAGGAAGCGAACCCTGTTACGTCACAGGGCCGTGGTACCGCACCAAGAGTGCATGCAACGAGTCTCAGGACTCAATCCCAAGACACAGGATTTGAGTACATAGACCTCATGCGCTCGACACCGCTACTGAGGTGTCAGAGTGACAGCAATAGAAGCACGAGAGTGCATGCAGTGCCGCACTGGCGAACGCCACTAACCACCCAGGCTTGGGTCAGGAAAGCGCTGTGAAAGCACAAGGCGCCGCACTGGCGGTCACAGCAATAAGACGCTGTATTGTGTGTTTACGTGCTGATGGCTAAGTCGGGCGCTAGATAGCAAACATACACCTTCCACGAACAGTCATCCAATAGGGAGGGTTATTTAAAGAGCGACTTTCACTCACAACACACACACATTTACAAATGTACACTAGCGCATGGCCGTGCGGTCATGCGCAGCTTATATAGTTGCAGCACGTTCAGGACCTTCCAATAAAGGACCAATGGGAAGCTGCTACCAAAATTTTGCCCTTTCAGGACCTTCCTGGAGGACCAATGGGATATGCTGCAGTACCTGAGCATGTGACCCTCGATCTCCAATGGGAGATCTTGCCCTGGGCATGCTCAGAAAGAGAAAAGCGGGACTTAGCCCCAAAAGCATCTGCTCGCCGCTGCCCAACACTGACTTCAATGGCAGAAGCAGGAAAAGCAGCAGTAACTCTTTGTACAGAGTGAGACTGAGCAAGACGCTGGGACCGACGTCTCTGCTGAGCAGACTCCACTGCGGCTGGATAAGAATGGGAGACCACAGCGGAGATGGCTCGAGATTTCCCTTGTGCAGAAGCGGGAACTCGACACCTAACATTTTCCAGGGTAATGACTTGTATACAAGGCAAAATAATTATCCCCAGACCAAAATGTTCCTCCACCACTTGGGCTATGTTCACACGCAGCGATTTTGATGCATTTTTTAACTTTAACATTGCTTTCAACCAACACAAATGCATTAACTGTGAAATGTCATTGTAACATTTAACAACCCTAGCTGGCCATGTTGTGTGTGACACATAAGAAGACACATCTTGCTTCATTTATGAAGGAGGGACTCTTAAAGTCACAAAGCCTATTTTTAGAGGGGCATCAGGAAGCATTAATATATTTTAAAGGGCCATTATTAAACAGAGGTTTTCCTATGCTGTTATTGCCTGTGCAATGAATGGCTGGGCTTCCAAGAATTACGACTCACCCCAGTACCCCTTTCACAAGAGGACCACGAGGGCTTCCTGAAAAAATGTTGCATTGACTGCAAGGCCTGCCCTGCTACTAAGTCATATGGACCCCAATAAACCTTTGAAACCAAGTACTGGATGGCCACAAGAAAACCCACTTCACATTATTCATTTTGTACTCCCATACAGTAGGCCCAATTTAAAGGAGCGAGTCTCCTAGACTCGTAATGCCCATACACAAAGTGCATGGGCTGAAAAACATTTCCCCATGGGGGTACATTTTATAAAAATGTTTTATGGGGATCATAGACACCCTTGCCAAAAAATAGACTGGCTGTAGCAACATGGAACACATTAACCTTGGTGATCCAATGGGGGTGGATGATGAGACGTGGAGGAAGGCCTCATTGAAAAATAGGCCCAATTTAATGGAGCGGGTCTCCTAGACTCGTAATGCCCATCCAATAATTGCATGGGCTGACAAACATTTCCCCATGGGGGTACTTTTTTTAAAAAAATTTTATGGGGATCATAGACACCCTTGCCAAAAAATAGACTGGCTGTAGCACCATAGAATATGTTCACCCTGGTGTTCTAGTGGCGGTGGATGATGAGACGTGGAGGAAGGCCTCATTAAAAAATAGGCCCAATTTAAAGGTGCGGGTCTCCTAGAATTGTAATGCCCATACACTAAGTGTATGGGCTGACAAACATTTCTCCATGGGGGGTACATTTTAAAAAAAATATTTATGGGGATTATAGACACCCTTGCCAAAGAATAGACCAGCTGTAGCAGCACAGAACACGCTAACCCTGGTGATCTAGTGGCGGTGGATGATGAGACGTGGAGGAAGGCCTCATTAAAAAAGAGGCCCAATTTAATGGAGCGGGTCTCCTAGACTTGTAATGCCCATACACTAAGAACATGGACTGACAAACATTTCCCCATGGGGGGTACATTTTTTTCCAATTTTTAAGGGGATCATAAACACCTTTGGCAAAAAATAGACTGTCCGTAGCAGCATAGAACACGTTCACACTGGTGTTCTAGTGGCGGTGGATGATGAGTCGTGGTGAAGGCCTCATTAAAAATAGGCCCAATTCAAAAATTTTTTATGGGAATCATAGACATCCTTGCCAAAAAATAGTCTGGCTGTAGCAGCAAAGAACATGTTCACCCTCGTGTTCTAGTGGCGGTGGATGATGAGACATGGAGGAAGGCCTCATTAAAAAGCAGGCCAAATTTAAAGGAGCGGGTCTCCTAGACTTGTAATGCCAAGTGCATGGGCTGAGAAACATTTCCCCATGGGGGAAAATATTTATGTGGATCATAGCCACCCTTGCCAAAAAATAGACTGGCTGTAGCAGCATGGAACACGTTAACCCTGGTGATCTAGTGGCGGTGTATGATGAGACGTGGAGGAAGACCTCATTGAAAAATAGGCCCAATTTAAAGGAGCAGGTCTCCTAGACTCGTAATGCCCATACACTAAGTGCATGGGCTGACAAACATTTCCCCCTTGAGAGTAACATTTTTTTTGTTTCAAATTAGTAACGGGCATCATAAAAACAGCCTTGCACAAAAATTGAGTGACTTTTGCATCACCGAATATGTTCAAACTGGTGTTATAGTGGTTGTGGATGATGAGAATGAGGATAAGGAGGAGGATAACACCAAATTGACCAAATCAGGAAGTGTATACCCCTGTATGGTTGTGAAGAGGTGTATGAGAATACACCTCCACAAAAAAGACCATGTATTTGAGGTTATGTTTCACTGTTTTCATTCGGTGGTGTACAGAAGTCTTGCCCAATCCAGCCCTTGTTCATTTTTATAAGAGTCAGCCTGTCAGCATTTTCAGTTGACAGGTGGATGTGCTTATCAGTTATACAGTAATTCCCCAGCGGCACTAAAAACCCGTTCTGACAGAATGCTAGCAGCAGGGCAGGCCAGAACCTCCATGGCGTAGAGAGTCAGTTCATGCCACGTGTCCAACTTGGATACCCAATAATTAAAATGGACAGAAGAATCACAGAGGACGTACTCTGAGGAACTCCCTCAGCATCTTCCCAAACATTCCATTTCTTGTGACAGCACCCCTTGTCTCTGCGCCAGTGCGATGTGAGGGTCTTAGAAAACTGTCCCAGAACTTTGCCACTGTTCCCCTGCCTGTGCTGGATTGTACTTCTGTCTCTCTCGCCTGTACTCCTTGGTTGTCCAACAAACTTTGATGTCTGCTGCCAGCGTTCTCATATGGGAATTTTTTCAGTAATTCCGCTTCAAGGGCCCTCTGGTACTGCACCATTTTAGTACACTTGTCTGCCTCTGGAAGAAGAGATTGAAAGTTCTCCTTATAGTGTGGGTCTAGAAGTGTCACCAACCAGTAAGGAGTGGCACCAAAAAGTTTAATAATGCGAGGGTCACGGGAAGCGCAGCACACCATAAAGTCAGCCATGCATGCCAGATTGCTAACAAGCAAGACTTGCATGTCCTCACCAACAGAACGACTGACCATGCTGTCCTCCTCCTTCTCATCCTCCTCCTCCCTGTCCTCAGGCCATCCACGCTGAACAGATGGTATGACAGCTTTGCTTGTATAGCGCATGAAAGTAGCTCCTGTTCTTCCTCCTCCTCCTCTTCCTCATTGTCTACCAATCCAAGTTGGGACATTAGGCTGGGCTGTGTGTAATCACCCTGTATGGTTCCTTGCTCCATGTCCTCGTGCTCTGCCTGCAATGCATCCTCTTTAATTTTGAGCAGAGAGGTTTTCAGAAGGCAGAGAAGCGGGATGGTGATGCTAATTATAGCGTCATTGCCGCTCACCATCTTGGTGCAGTCCTCACAGTTTTACATATGCTGACATCCATGTTCACTCCTGAGGTCTTATGTGTGGAGTCTGAACTGAATAATGATGGCCTTGTTGATGCTGGTAGTCAACACTTGCAGTCTTCTGCTCACAAATCCTTTCCAACATATGCAGTGTAGAGTTCCAATGTGTGGGGACATCACACACCAGTCGGTGAGCCGGAAGCTGCAATCGCTGCTGAAGCACGCAAGAGCAGCTGAAGCTGTAGCTGACTTTCTAAAATGGGCAGACAGGCAGCATACTTTGACTAGCAGATCCAGCAGCTCCGGGTAGCTTTTTAGAAAACATTAAAAGATGAGGTTAAGCACATGGGTGAGGCAATGTATGTGTGTGAGCTCACCTTGCCTCAGAGCTGCCACCAGGTTCCAGCCATTGTCACACACGACCATGCCTGGCTGTAGGTTCAGTGGTGTCAGCCAAAAATCTGACTGCTCTTTTAGCGCTGTCCACAACTCTTCACATTGTGTTGTTTGTCACCTAAGCAGATTAGCTTCAGCACAGCCTGTTGCCGCTTAGCTGAGGCAGTGCTGCAGTGCTTCCAGCTTCTGACTGATGTGCTAATTTCAGAAATGAAGGTTGAAGAGGAGGAGGAGGAAGAGGTGGTGCAAGAGCTGTAGACTGTGGAGCAACCCTGATTGACGTAGGGCCCGCAATCCTCAGCATTGGGAGGATATGTTCCATCCCAAGGTCTTACTCGGTCCCGTCTTCCACTATGTTAACCCAGTGTGCCGTCAGTGAGATGTACCATCCCTGCCCACAGCACTTGTCCACGTGTTCATGGTTAGGTGGACTTTCCCATTAACAGCATTGTTGAGGGCACGGGTAATGCTGTGGGACATGTGCTGCTGTTATGCTGGTGTAATGCCGGTACCGCACACCAGGAGAAATAGTGGCGACTAGGGACCAAGTACCTTGGCATGGCCACCACCATCAAGTTGCGGAAAGCTTCCGTCTCAATGAGCTCAAAAGGCAACATTTTGAGCGCAAGCAGATGAGAAATGTGAGAATTTAGTACTGTGGCCTGTGGGGTGTTGGCTGCGTATTTCCGCTTGCGTTCCAATGACTGGGGTATAGACAACTGAAGGCTGGGCTGGGACAAGGACGTTGACAGGCTTATGATGGTGCTAGTTGACTGTGGGCAACAACAGGTGCAGGGCACAAAGCATCTTCACATGCACCATGGACTGGGGATTGGCTTGTATGCAAAACAGTGGAAGAAGCAGTGGTGTCACCTGCAGACAGTGTTCCTGGAGCTTAGGGTTCGGCCAACAAAGTCGGGTGCCTTGCTGCCATGCTCCTGATCATGCGGATGGTGGTCAGGCTGGTAGTTTTGCTACCCCTACTGATACAGGCATGGCAGGTGCTGCAAATGGCCTGTTTGGGGTTATCGTCAGAGTCTTCCTGCCTGTTGTGGTGCTATGCCTCCTTCCCCATGTGTGCTGCTGTCCTCGCTCTGCATGTCCTCCTGCCAGGTTGGGTCAGTTACTATGTCATCCACCACCTCGTCTTCCACATCCGCACCATGCTCATCCTCCTTACTTTCTGGCAAATGTATCTCATCATCGTCCACCTCTTGTGACACCCACACATCGCCTTTGTGTGACCATTGCTGCTCAAATCTTTGGGTATCGCTAGATGCGATCACATCTTGCCACACTTCAAGTTGACCGGCCGAGAGTCTGGAGTCTTTAAAATGAAAAGTGAACAGCTCTTCGGAGTGTCCAAGTGTGGTATCAGTTGTCTCGGGGCACTCGGCATGGTGGGAGGAAGGAGGATCAGGGTGAGTAATATGCGGTCCATACTCACGGCTACTCAGACTTGACTGTGTGGAAGATGTGATGGAGGTGGTGGCTAAGTGACTGGAAGCATTATCCGCTATCCAACCAACAACCGTTTCACACTGCTCTGGCTTCAATAGTGGTGTGCTGCGGTCCCCTAGAAACTGGGACAGAAATGTCAAGAAGATGTGGTTCTTTGTTGTGGCCCACTTCCAGCTTGGCCACGGCCTCATCCTGTGCATGCACCATCAGCATCACATTCATTTTCCCTTGCCTTGCCCATTTTAAATGGACTACTGAAATATTTTAAAAGTTCCATACAAATGGATTAATTTTGAGAAAACGTATGTGATCAGTATGCTGAAAACAAAACACACTTTTAATTCAATGGAATGTTAGTAATTTTTTTATTTTGTTTTTAACAAATGTTATTAATAACTATGGTAAGACACACCAAAACCAGTTCAAAGGAGCACTCAAATGCAACAATTTTTAGCCCACAGACAGAGGAGTCATTTGACAGAGAAACCAAAATACTGTATAGGCAAAGGGTAGCAGACAGACAAAAAAGTGGAATGTATGGCTGAAAAGCAAGTATTTGGAGACCACAGATAGACCAGGCATCTGACTGAGACAACAGACTGTTTCAATGTGTGGCCTGGAGTTTTTTTTTTTTTTATCCCAAAATGCTGTATAGACCAAGGATAGCAGACAGAAAAAAGGTGGAATGTGTGCCTGAAAAGCAAGTATTTAGAGACCACAGATAGAGATAACAGACAGATCAAAATATGGCCTTGATTTTTTGTGGCCCACCAGAATTGTGTCAATAAGTAAGCTATGGCACTAAAAAAAAATTGGAGTTCTAAAATTGTAAAATATTTAGCGCAATGATATGCAATGCTTGTGGAGTACAATTGGTGATAAATATAAGAACTGCAGCTAAATATTTTTGGGCCAGCGGAAGATTTTTTGATCCGCAAAATGGTGTCCAAAAATGTTGTAAAACACTCTAAAAAATATTATAGTACAAAAAAAAGGCCAGAATTTTCTGTGCACTCACATCTGATGCCTGGGACAAAAAAACCCATCTTATATTGTTAGATTTTCACGCTCTTGTATTTAAATTACCTGGCTGTAGTCTGCAGTGTGACCAAGGCAAATAAATGTAGAAAAAAGGGGGCTATGGATTGCTTTGTAATAAAATTAGCAGGTATAAGGTGCAAAAAATTCTAGCCACTGATACCTGCAGCTAGGTATATATAAAATACGCAGGAGCAGACAGTAATGGAGCCTTTTGATGTATGCAGTGAGATCTATATATTCGCATACGGTGCCTGCATGCCTTGCACTGATGTGGATATGCGCACATAGGCTCCCCTACCTACTTAGCACTGCAATCTTTATATCCCCCAAAATTAGCCCAAAAAGGACCGTTGGTTTAGCTGGATTTGTGGATTGAACAATGGTAGACCATATCTCAGCAGCAGCTCTCCCTACACTATCTGATTCCGGAGCTGAATGCGCCGAGCCGGGCTTCGTCCGGTCTCTTATAGACCTGATGACGCTGTGCAGCCAGCCAGTCACTGTAATACCACAACAAAGATGGCTGCAATATTACAGTGCATGGCAGATAATCCCTGCATGTTCATTGGTGCTCTAAAACGCACCAAAATGTAAAGGTGGACTCCCGAGCTCCAGCCGAATAATCCTGGAAATGCTCGGTGCTCGCCGAGTACGCTGAGTACCGTGATACTTGGGTGAGTACTGAGTAGTGGCGGGCATGCTCGCTCATCACTAGTCACTACCAAAATAGTAATGGCATTACAGTGACTGGCAGGCAATCTCACATGTTTATTGGCTTTGTAATAGGTGCCAAAGATTGGGGGGGAGATTGGAGCATTCAATCCAAGCATTATTACTGGATGGGGAATGAGGCTATTGTATCAGGAAGGGGGACATTATACCTGGAAGGGGAACAAAAGTTGAGGGCCTCATAACAGGAAGGGGCCAAGGATATGGGACATGTATTACTGAAAAGATAACATTACACTAGGATGAGGGACATTATTACTGAAAGACGCCCTGGATGAAGGACAATTATATCAGGAAGGGGGCCATTATAGGAGATATTATACCATGAAGGGGTCTAGGATAGGGGACATTATTATTGGAAGGGACACAGAATGGAGGACATTATTACTGGAAGTGGACATGATGGGGATATTACACCAGAATGGAGGACATTATATCAGGAAGGAGCCCAAGATGGGGGATATTATAGCAGGAAGGAGCTAACGATGGGGATATTATACCAGGAAAGGGCCTAGAATGTTGAACATTATTACTGGAAGGTGATCAGGATTATTACAATTATTATTATTTGTTTATTTATATAGCACCATTGATCCCATGGTGCAGGATGAGGGATACTGTTACTGGAAGAGTCTCAGAATGTTGGATGTTATTATTGAAAGGGGCTCAGGCTGGGGAATTTTCTTACTGGAAGGGGAACAGAAAGTTGGACATTTTTACTGGAAGGGGCCCAGGTTGGAGGGCATTATTACTAGAAGGGGCCAATGATGGGGGGCATTTTACCAAGAAGAGGCCCAGGATGGATGATTTTAGTACAAGATGGGGACATTATTACATTATGGGGTGAAACACATATGTCTTTAAAGGATTTTGAATGTGACAAGGGTCCATACATCTGACCAACAAGCAGGTTTGACATTGCTGTACATATGTTTATTGTTTTTGAAAAAAACCTTTAGAGCTTTTTTCAGTTAGGTTCTAGGTGGAATCTACCTAAAAAAGCTGTTGTGTTCACATGCTTAAAAGCATATGAGACAGTCGTTTATTAATACTGAACCTAATCTAAGCTATTAAGTAGCTTTTCATGCGTTTTTAATGTGCTTCAAAAAGGTTCTGATTTTATCAAGATTGAAATGCTGGATTTTTCCGTTCTGATGTCTTCTAATAGAGACCCCCATTTATGAGCATTCGGTGAGGAATGAAGGGTGCATCTTTATTGACATTGTTTAATTTTTTGTGTTAAGAAGTTTGACGAAAGACAAATCTCTATCTACCAGAAACTCAACATTGATTCCAAGCCTGTCTTAAGCTGACATCAATTTATGTACACTTTTTAGGACATTTTTCTTTGTAACATGCAGCAGTCTGACTGAATAGTAAACTTCATATCACTCCTTGCTTCCAATTAGGAAAGCTTTTAACTAAATCTATCAAACATTGATTTCCAACAGGCGGCAATCAAATACAAAAGCAGACTTGTCCTTATCTGTCATGCATGGAGTCATGAATGCTAGGGGCTCTTTAAACTACAGTATAGCTGAACAGCAATGCTGCCACCTGCTGTCTATCTACAATACAACACGTAAGAATGGTGTCATATTTGTCTTAAATACATTTTGGAAAATGATTTTAGTTAATTGCATATGTTTTCAAAGAAATTAGTTTATTTTAATAATAGTAAATGTGCTATAGCTGGGATAGCTCACAAACCATTGTACGGAACAATAATTTCTGAACTGAGTTCATGCTAAATGTCATTTTTCTTCATACAGTTATTCCAGCTGACAATTGTACTTGTGGACGCACATTCAGTTGAAATGTATTACAATGCAGTACACGCCGCCAGCCAATCATAGCTCAGCAGTTGAAATTAACGAGCAAGTCATAGGCAACACATAGGAATACAAGACAACAATGTTTAGGCGGACATCACCGCCAGGGATCACCTATAGCATGCTACAAACAAGCACAATATAGAACCAAAGAGAAAAGGGGTAGCATGCATATTAAAGGGATCACCACACAAATAGATCAAAGATGAAGTTTATTACAACACACTTAAACACTGCACAAGGACAATTAAAAACATTTAAAATTGTAAAACACAACAAAAGTCATCAGACCTATAATGAGGTCATACCACAGTGTCACCCTATATATATGCAAATAAGACACATATTATTAATGTTGTAAATCCACAATTAACTCTACACACCAAAGGCGTAATACAACAGAGCTCAAAGTTGGAAACGCCAAATGTCAGGGGTTAAGGGTAGAATGTTTACCTATAAGAAGGGGGGGGGGGGAATCTCCCTAAGGCTGAAATACCCACACTATAACATCCTATACAACCGGACGCTGTAGGCAAGGCTTCCAAAATAGAGACTCTGTGAGGCACATCCGTGCAATAAGCGGGTGGTAGCAAAAGGAGGGTTGACACTGGGCACAAATGCCCAACGCGTATTGCCAGTGATACTGGCTTCCTCAGGGGCAATGCATGCAGTGACCAAAGTGTGTCCTTAAATACCTTTACAATGATTAGTAGACCAGGCACAGCTGGAGACCAGAGGTAGCAGGGTAGAGATCCAAAAGCCGGTAAACACATGGAGGCCGGAAGTGGCTATAACCGCCCGCAGCTGCGCAGTGAAAGGAGGAAGGTCGCGGCTCCCGTGCGCAAGTGCCCATCCAGGCAAGATATCTACAGAATTCTGGATCGTAGTTGGGGCACTTTATTGAGCGAACCTAGACTTACACCATATATTCCGGCCACCCCCAAACTAATAGCCCGACGGGCCAAAAATCTTGAAGATCTGCTTTGCCACATTTTGTACGTTCAACTACCAGGCTGAATAGGGGAGTAAGGACGTATGGCACCTTCCCATGTGGCACTTGTAACGTGTGCCAGTATATGGTGGCCCAGGATGGCTTATCGCTCACTGTCTCTCCATTTCAGATTGTACCAAAAAAGGCATTCTTCAACTGCAAGACCCGCTCACTTGTCTACGCCTTGATCTGTGATTGCCCGAAAATCTACGTGGGACAGACCACCCAACAATTGCGAAGGAGAACACAGCAACATCTTTCAAATATCTCCACGGCACTGAGGGACCGCGAAAGGGGCAAGGGAATTTCGTCGATTGCTGCCCATTTTTTCGATTGCCATAATGGACGGACGAAGGGACTAAAGGTTATGGGACGTGAGGGGATTTCACAAAACATACGGGGTGGCGATGTGGTTAGGAAACTCCTTAGATGTGAATCGAAGTGGATTCATAATTTGAATACCCTCACTCCATATGGACTAAATGAGGAACTGCTCTTTACCGGCTACTATAAACAACTTTAAAACATGTAATGATGATATGCTCCTTGTTTTTCATATGCTTTTTTGTTGTGTTTCATATGCTTTCCCCCTTCCCCCTTTTTTTTTTTTTGCACCAACTTTTGTGAGTCTATGGCTATTAATACTCAATAGGAATACTTATATGCATGGATGAACTAGTCTCTATCCGTTGAAAACCATGGTTTTCTCAAATATTCTAATATTGTTTATACAAGTTTATTTCCCAATATTAATGCCATTGGTTGGTATCCATGGGGTGTTGCATTTATGGTTTGATGTGTTTGTGTGTAATTCCACTTATTATTTATTTATTTCTGTTTTTTTGTATTTATTACTTTCCTCCTTCCCTTTTTTCTTCTTTTTTTGGAATGTGATTATCTCCATGATAATGCATATTGTCTATTATGACATTGATCAGTGCCATTGATGCAACTATTACCATCTTTCGTTCTTATTTCCTGGTCCCTTCGTGTCCGCCCCTGGCCCGGTGCGCGCACGCACTTGGTCTCGGGCGGACATCTTGGGATGGGCAATGTGACTTCATTTATTATACAGCGCAGGTGCAGGCTTTTGGAGTTGGGCCGGTTGTCTCCTGTTTGCACTGTGTCCATTCTAGTGCGGTGCACGTTCACGCTATGCCTGGATGGATGAGTGCGCGCGTGGGCCGCTGCCTCTCTCTTTTAGCTGTGCAGCCATATGCTCCCTTAGCCACCATTTACCCCTATTCTCTAGTCCCTCAATGTCCGTCCTCGACTCATTGTGCGTGCGCTGTTCTGCGCATGTGCGCTTTGTCTTGGGCGGACATCTTTGGGACGTATGCCCTGACTTCTTTTTTCATACAGCGCAGGCGCCGGCGCTTGGGGTTCTGGGCCGGGCGTTCCTGCTTGCGCTGTGGCCGTCTGTGGCGTACTGCGTGTGCGCCGCTGGGTGCATGTGCGCTGTGCCTGGACGGGCACTTGCGCACGGGACCCGCGACCTTCCTCCTTTCACTGCGCAGCTGCGGGCGTCTATAGCCACTTCCGGCCTCCATGTGTTTACCGGCTTTTGGATCTCTACCCTGCTACCTCTGGTCTCCAGCTGTGCCTGGTCTACTAATCATTGTAAAGGTATTTAAGGACACACTTTGGTCACTGCATGCATTGCCCCTGAGGAAGCCAGTATCACTGGCGATACGCGTTGGGCATTTGTGCCCAGTGTCAACCCTCCTTTTGCTACCACCCGCTTATTGCACGGATGTGCCTCACAGAGACTCTATTTTGGAAGCCTTGCCTACAGCGTCAGGTTGTATAGGATGTTATAGTGTGGGTATTTCAGCCTTAGGGAGATTTCCCCCCCCCCTTATAGGTAAACATTCTACCCTTAACCCCTGACATTTGGCATTTCCAACTTTGAGCTCTGTTGTATTACGCCTTTGGTGTGTAGAGTTAATTGTGGATTTACAACATTAATAATATGTGACTTATTTGCATATATATAGGGTGACACTGTGGTATGACCTCATTATAGGTCTGATGACTTTTGTTGTGTTTTACAATTTTAAATGTTTTTAATTGTCCTTGTGCAGTGTTTAAGTGTGTTGTAATAAACTTATATAATCTTTGATCTATTTGTGTGGCGATCCCTTTAATATGCATGCTACCCCTTTTCTCTTTGGTTCTATGCAACACATAGGAATAATGACATGCATTGCCCATACCAGGCATGCCGAAGTCAGCTTCTGGTTCCTGCACAAGCAACAGAATAGGACACCGCACATTGTGGGAACAGAGAAAAGTTAGAAAAATGTTTTTCGTTTGTTTTGTTGGAAAAACCTGGAACATTATTACAGGATGTATCCAGGAGGGGGGACATTATCACTGGATGGGGAATAGGCCATTATAATTGGATAGGGAATGGGGACTTTGTTCCAGGAAAGGGCCCAAGATGATGGCATCATAACTGGAAGGAGCCGAGGATGGGAGAATTTTACCAGGAAGGGACTGAGGATGGGAGACATATAATCATGGCCGAAAGTGTTGGCACCTTTGAAATTGTACCAGAAAATGAAGTATTTCTCACAGTAATTTATTGCAATTACAAATGTTTTATTATACACATGTTTATTTCCTTTGAGTGTATTGGAACAACACAAAAATTTTAAAAAAAGAAAAAAAAATGCAAATTAGACATAATTTCACATGAAGCCACAAAAATGGGCTGGGCAAAATTGTTGGCACCTTTCCAAACTTGTGAGAAAACAACTTTTTTTTAAGATGTCATGCTCGTTCAAACTCTCCAGTGGTAAGTAACAGATGTGGGTAATGTGAAAATCACACCTGTAACCAGACTCAGTCTTTGCATTGTGTGTTTTTTGTGTGTGCCACAATAAGCAAGGAGAAGAGAAAAAGGAGAAGAAAACTGTCTGAGGACTTGAGAATCAAAATTGTTGAAAAATATAAACAATCTCAAGGTTATAAGTCCACCTCCAGAGATTTTGTTGTTCCTTTTTTTCCATGGTGAGCAACATAATCAAGAAGTTTACAAGCCGTGGCACTGCAGATAATCTCCTGGACATGGACAGCAGAGAAAAATTAATGAAAGGTTGCAACACAGGATAGTCCACATGGTGGATAAGCAGCCCCAATTATGATATTCAGGCTGTGCTGCAGGCTCAGGTTGCCTTAATGTCAATGCAAACTGTCAAGATTTGAATGGGATGTAGTGCTATGACAGGAGATCCCACTGATGACACAGACACATAAGAAAGCTAGACTGTATGTGTGCTAAAGGGTATGTAAGTCAAAATCCTTCTGTAAAAGCATCTTGTGGACAGATGAGACCAAGATAGAGCTTTTTGGTAAAGCAAGTCATTCCACCGTTTAACAAAAATGGAAAGAGGCCTACAAATAAAAGGACACAGTACCTACAGTCAAAAATAGTGGAGGCTGAAACATGTTTTGGAGCTCTTTTGCTGCCTCTGGCACAGGGTGCCTCGACTGTGTGCAAGGCATCATGAAATCTGAAGGTTACCAATAGATTTTTTGTGTCTATATAGTGTCCAGTGTCAGAAAGATGGGTCTGCGTTCAAGGTCATGGGTCTTCCAGCAGGACAATAAATAGCTGGAATCAAAGAACTGGAGAGTTCTGAAGTAGCCAGCAATGAGTATGGATCTAAATCCTATTGAACACCAGTAGAGAGATCTTAAAATTGCACTTGAGAGAAAGCACCCTTCAAAATAAAAGAGCCCTGTAGCAGTTTACAAAAGAAAAGAGGTTCAAAATTCCAGTTGAGAGGTGTAAGAAGCTTGGTGATGGTTATAGGAAGCGATTGATTGCAGTTATTTATTCTAAATGGTGTGCAACCAAATATTAACTTGAGGGTGCCAACAAATTTGTCTAGTTGATTTATCTGGTTTTGTGTGAAATTATGGCCATTTTGTTTCTTTTTTGTTGTTCCAATACACACAAAGGAATTAAACATGTGTATAACAAAACAACCGACCAACAAAGGGCAGAGTCCGTAATTGGACGCCTCCCCCTGTTTGGTGCAAGCTCCGGTGATGAGCCCACACCTTTTCTGGCACATGACAGGTGATCTGATCAGCTGACATGTGCCCCTAACAGCCGGGGGTGGAATCGCGATCTACCCATGGCTGTTAACATGTTAAATGCCACTGCCAAACGCTAACAGTGGCATTTAACATGCACACGCAAGAGGCGCATCATTACCTCCTCCCATCAGCGCCCGAGTCACACAACCGTAGGTCGCCGATGGGTTGGCATGACAACCAGGGTACAGCAGGAGACCTATGTGGTTGTCATAGCCGGATAGCAATGAGTGCCGTCCAGCGGTCGGCGCTCATAGCAAGTGAGCATATGTGCTACATAGAGCAGGGCTGCGACCCCACTCTATGTAGCACAAGTGATCAAATGATCGCAGCTTCTAGTCTCCCATAGGGACTATTGAAGCAAGTAACATAGTAACATAGTAACATAGTAACATAGTTAGTAAGGCCGAAAAAAGACATTTGTCCATCCAGTTCAGCCTATATTCCATCATAATAAATCCCCAGATCTACATCCTTTTACAGAACCTAATAATTGTATGATACAATATTGTTCTGCTCCAGGAAGACATCCAGGCCTCTCTTGAACCCCTCGACTGAGTTCGCCATCACCACCTCCTCAGGCAAGCAATTCCAGATTCTCACTGCCCTAACAGTAAAGAATCCTCTTCTATGTTGGTGGAAAAACCTTCTCTCCTCCAGACGCAAAGAATGCCCCCTTGTGCCCGTCACCTTCCTTGGTATAAACAGATCCTCAGCGAGATATTTGTATTGTCCCCTTATATACTTATACATGGTTATTAGATCGCCCCTCAGTCGTCTTTTTTCTAGACTAAATAATCCTAATTTCGCTAATCTATCTGGGTATTGTAGTTCTCCCATCCCCTTTATTAATTTTGTTGCCCTCCTTTGTACTCTCTCTAGTTCCATTATATCCTTCCTGAGCACCGGTGCCCAAAACTGGACACAGTACTCCATGTGCGGTCTAACTAGGGATTTGTACAGAGGCAGTATAATGCTCTCATCATGTGTATCCAGACCTCTTTTAATGCACCCCATGATCCTGTTTGCCTTGGCAGCTGCTGCCTGGCACTGGCTGCTCCAGGTAAGTTTATCATTAACTAGGATCCCCAAGTCCTTCTCCCTGTCAGATTTACCCAGTGGTTTCCCGTTCAGTGTGTAATGGTGATATTGATTCCCTCTTCCCATGTGTATAACCTTACATTTATCATTGTTAAACCTCATCTGCCACCTTTCAGCCCAAGTTTCCAACTTATCCAGATCCATCTGTAGCAGAATACTATCTTCTCTTGTATTAACTGCTTTACATAGTTTTGTATCATCTGCAAATATCGATATTTTACTGTGTAAACCTTCTACCAGATCATTAATGAATATGTTGAAGAGAACAGGTCCCAATACTGACCCCTGCGGTACCCCACTGGTCACAGCGACCCAGTTAGAGACTATACCATTTATAACCACCCTCTGCAGTAAAAAGTAAAAAAAAGTTTTTAACCCCTTTCTGACATCTGACGTACTATCCTGTCGAGGTGGGGTGGGCCCGTATGACCACCGACGGGTAAGTACGTCATAGCGATCGGCCACGCTCACGGCAGCTGACATCCGGCACAAAATGCTAGGAGCGGTCACGGACCGCCCCCGGCACATTAACCCCCAGCACACTGCGATCAAACATGATCGCAGTGTTCCGGCGGTATAGGGAAGCATCGCGCAGGGAGGGGGCTCCCTGCGTGCTTCCTTGAGACCCCAAGAGCAACGCGATGTGATCGCGTTGCGGCGAGGGTCTCTTACCTCCTCCTCCCTGCAGCAGACCCGAATCCAAGATGGCCGCAGGGCTGCATACGGGTCCTGCAGGGAGGTGGCTTACCAGCGCCTGCTCGGAGCAAGCGCTGGTAAGCCTGCAGAGTGCACGTCAGATCGCTGATCTGACACAATGCACAGCAAAGTGTCAGATCAGCGATCTTACACTATTACATGATGCCCCCCTGGGGCAATGTTATAGTGTAAAAAAATATATTCACATGTGTAAAAAAAAATTTTTTTAAATTCCCCAAAAAATAAAATATTGTTCCTATAAATACATTTCTTTATCTAAATAAAATAATAAACAATAGAAGTACACATATTTAGTATCGCCGCATCCGTAATGACCCCACCTATAAAACTGTCCCGCTAGTTAACCCCTTCAGTGAACGCAGTAAAAAAAAAAATGAGGCAAAAAACGCTTTATTATCATACCACCAAACAAAAAGTGGAATAACACGCGATCAAAAAGATGGATATAAATAACCATGGTACCGCTGAAAACGTCATCTTGTTCCACAAAAACGAGGGTTACCATTGGGATTAGGGTTAGGGTTGTGTTTGGATTAGGATTTCAGTTATTATTGGGGGGTTTCCACTGTTTAGCCACATCAGGGGCACTCCAAACGCGACATGGCGTCTGATCTCAATTCCAGCTAATTCTGCGTTGAAAAAGTAAAACAGTGCGCCTTCCCTTCCGAGCTCTCCTGTGCGCCCAAACAGGGGTTTACACCAACATATGGGGTATCAGCGTACTCCGGACACATTGTACAACAACTTTTGGGTTCTAATTTTTCCTCTTACCCTTGGGAAAATATAAAACTGGGGGCTAAAATATAATTTTTGTGGAAAAAAAAAAGATTATTTATATTCACGGCTCTGCATTATAAACTGTAGTGAATCACTTGGGGGTTCAAAGTTCTCAGAACACACCTAGATAAGTTCCTTGGGGGGGTCTAGTTTCAAATGTGGGGTCACTTCTGGGGGTTTCTACTGTTTAGGTACATTAGGGGATCTGCAAACGCAATGTG
Organism: Ranitomeya imitator; assembly: GCF_032444005.1. Lineage (NCBI taxonomy): Eukaryota > Metazoa > Chordata > Amphibia > Anura > Dendrobatidae > Ranitomeya > Ranitomeya imitator. The sequence continues at coordinate 472,684,478 of NC_091285.1, read as the reverse complement.
ACGCCTGCAGACCATTCCATCTAAGTCTGCATTCCAAATGACGCTCCTTCCCTTCTGAGCTCTGCCATGTGCTCAAACAGTGGTTCCCCCCATATGGGGTATCAGCGTACTCAGGACAAATTGGACAACAACTTTTGGGGTCCTATTTCTCCTGTTACTCTTGGGAAAATACAAAACTGGGGGCTAAAAAATATTTTTTGTGGGAAAAAAAAAGAATTTTTATTTTCAAGGCTCTGCGTTATAAACTGTAGTGAAACACTTGGGGGTTCAAAGCTCTCACAAAACACCTAGATGAGTTCCTTAGGGGGTCTACTTTCCAAAATGGTGTCACTTGTAGGGGGTTTCAATGCTTAGGCACATCAGTGGCTCTCTAAACGCAACATGGCGTCCCATCTCTATTCCAGTCAATTTTGCATTGAAAAGTCAAATGGCGCTCCTTCCCTTCTGAACTCATGCGCCCAAACAGTGATTTACCCCTACATATGGGGTATCAGCGTACTCAGGACAAATTTTACAACAACTTTTGCGGTCTAATTTCTTCTCTTACCCTTGGGAAAATAAAAAATTGGGGGCGAAAAGATCATTTTTGTGAAAAAATATGATTTTTTATTTTTACGGCTCTGCATTATAAACTTCTGTGAATCACTTAATGCGTTAAAGTGCTCACCAAGCATCTAGATATGTTCTTTAGGGGATCTACTTTCTAAAATGGTGTCACTTGTGGGGGGTTTCAATGTTTAGGCACATCAGGGGCTCTCCAAACGTAACATGGCGTCCCATCTCAATTCCAGTCAATTTTGCATTGAAAAGTCAAATGGCGCTCCTTCGCTTCCGAGCTCTGCCATGTGCCCAAACAGTGGTTTACCCCAACATATGGGGTATCAACGTGCTCAGGACAAATTGTGCAACAACATTTGTGGTCCTTTTTCTCCTGTTACCCTTGGTAAAATAAAACAAGTTGAAGCTGAATACTTTTTTTGTGAAAAAAAGTTAAATGTTCATTTTTATTTAAACATTCCAAAAATTCCTGTGAAACACCTGAAGGGTTAATAAACTTCCTGAATGTGGTTTTGAACACCTTGAGGGGTGCCGTTTTTAGAATGGTGTCACACTGGGTTATTTTCTATTATGTAGACCCCTCAAAATGACTTCAAATGAGATGTGGTCCCTAAAAAAAATGGTGTTGTAAAAATGAGAAATTGCTGGTCAACTTTTAACCCTTATAACTCCCTAACAAAGAAAAATGTTGGTTCCAAAATTGTGCTGATGTAAAGTAGGAAGTGTGGGAAATGTTACTTATTTAGTGTTTTGTGTGACATATCTCTGTGATTTAACTGCATAAAAATTCAAAGTTGGAAAATTGCTAAATTTTCAACATTTTTGCCAAATTTCCATTTTTTTCACAAATAAACGCAGGTAATATCAAAGAAATTTTACCACTATCATGAAGTACAATATGTCACGAGAAAATATTGTCAGAACCACTGGGATCCGTTGAATTGTTCCAGAGTTATAACCTCATAAATGGACAGTGGTCAGAATTGTAAAAATTGACCTGGTAATTAACGTGCAAACCACCCTTGGGGGTAAAGGGGTTAAAAATATTTTAAAAAATATAAACATTCAAATCACCCCCTTTTCGCCCCATTCAAAATAAAACAATAAAAAAATAAAATATACACATATTTGGCATCACCGCTTTCAGAATCGCCCAATCTATCAATATATAAAAAGAGTTAATCCAATCGGTAAATGGCGTAGAGAGAAAAAAAATCGAAATGCCAGAATTACGTTTTTTTGGTCCCTGCAACATTGCAATGAAATGCAATAACAAGCAATCAAAATATCGTATCTATACCAAAATCAAGCCCTCACCGGGCCCCAGATCCCTAAAATGGAGATGCTACGGGTCTTGGAAAATGACAACATTTTTCTTTTTTCTTACAAATTTTTTTCACTTCTTAAATAAAAAAGAATCTAGACATATTTGGTGTCTGTGAACTTGAAAAGACCCGGATAATCATAATGGCAGGTCAGTTTTAGCATTTAGTGAAAATGGTTAAAAAAAATCCAAAAAACAATTGTGGAATTGCACTTTTTTGCAATTTCATTGTTTTTGGAATTTTTTCCCTTTTTCCAGTACATTATATGGTAAAATCAATGGTACCATTCAAAAATACAACTTGTCCCATACAAAACCAGCCCTCACATGGCCATATTGACAGGGAAATGAAAAAGTTATGTTTGTGGGAAGAGGGTATGCAAAAAATAGAAAAGTAAAAACCGAAATACCCCTGGTCCTTAAGGGGTTAGCCTCAATTAATTTTTGGGAGAAATACTTAATTTTCATGAACAATTTTGAGGGTAACAACACTTTTGGCCATGACTGTATATTACTGAAAAGGGCCAGGATGGGGACATTACACTGGGATGGAGGATACTACAAGAGAACCAGGAAGGACATTATACCAGGATGCCCAGTTTGGAAGACATTACTGCAAGGAGCACAGAACGGGGGACATTATTATTGGAAGTTGCCAGGATGTGGACATTATAACAGAATGGGTGGCCATTATTACTGGGATGGGCAAAGGATGGAGGACATTATGTTAGGAAAAAGCTCAAGATGGGGGATATCATAGCAAGAAGGAACTAGAGATGTGGATTATATACCAGGAAGGGTCCCAGGATATTGAACATTATTACTGGGAGGTGACCAGAATCTGGAACATTCTTACTGGAAGAGGCATAGGATGTTAGACATAATTACTGCAAAGGGCCCAGGATGAGTGAAATTATTACTGGAAGGGGCTCAGAATTTTGGACATTATTACTGAAAGGAGCTCAGGCTGGATAATATTCTTAAAGGAAGGGGAACAGGATGTTGGACATTATTACTGGAATGGGCCCAGGATGGGGAACAGTATATCAAGAAGGGAACCCTGGATAAATGACATTAGTACAGGATGGGGCCATTATTACATTATTGGGTGGAACATATATGTCTTTGTAGGATTTAGAATGCAATAAGGGTCCATACATCTGACTGACATGCAGGAGGGGGCCCAGATGAAGGCCCAGGTTCAACTTATGCACTGGGACACATCTGACTCTAGTTATGACATGGGCAAATGGGTTACGTTTATAGGATGTGGGAGTGACAGAGAGGTAAAAAGGGAATCTGTCAGTAAGATCAAACCTTCTAACCCTTCTATATGGGCATGCAGGTAATAGGACGCTGAATAATAAAATATCTTGATTGCTGCGATACAATGTTTTATTCCAGAGAATTCCACATTTTTTATTAATATGTAAGTGAGCTGTTCAGGCTCTGATCTTCCGAAGAATAGGGTTCAGAGTTTATTTTAAATGAAAGGAGACATTACCATCGTGAGACATGGAATAACTCTTCTGATCTCACTGCAGTGCTAACAAAGTATTTCCATCTCACTGGCACACTGTGTGAGAAGAGGAGAGTACAGCAGAGTTGACAGCACTGTGAAAAGAGAACTCAAAAGACAATTCTAATGTGCATGTAATGAGACAGTTCAGCTCTGCTGTACTGTGTTAGTTATTATCATACACATCTCTGCAATGTGATCAGGAAAGCAAAGAGTCAGTCACTGCATGGCTCACATTAGTAAGACCCCTTTTCAAACTGTATACAGTATCTTCCAGAAAAGGCTTTAAAGTGAGATAAACAGGCTTCATTTGATACTGTGCAGTTGGTGACTGCGATAAACGGATAGTAAGGCTATGTGCCCACGTTACGTTTTTTAAGCATTTCCGCTGCATTTTTCCACAGCGGAAATGCTTAGAAAATGCTAACAAAATGCATCCCATTAATTTTAATTGCATTCCGCAATTGCTGTGCCCATGCAGCATATTTTTCCGCACCGGCTTCGCATCGCCGTAAAATACGCAGCATGTTCATTTTTTATGCAGAATCGTGGCAATTCCGCCCCCACAGACTTGTGTTGGAACACTTGAAATCTGCAAATATTAAAAATGTTTGCTGATTTCAAGCGCATTTGCAGCAGTTTTGTCAATCAAAACCGCAACAAATAGCAAGTGACATCATGGGCTTCCCATCATGCAATCCCATGAGCATCCCATAATCTAGGAAGACAAGATTCCCAGATCATTCCTGTCTTCCTGGATGATGGCTGCTAACATGGCACTGGATGTCCCTCTCATGATCAGTGTGGTGTCTATGTGTATGTGTGTGTCTGTGTGTGTCTCTGTGTGTGTGTGTGTTGTATTTGCGGTGTGTGTGTGTAAATAGACAGAGGTCGACGAGACTACTACTCCCATCAGCCTAAGTCTGTTCCCCTTTAGTGCCAGCAGGATCAGCTCGATGGGAGCAGTATTTCCCATCGAACTGTTCCTGCTGTAAAAAACACTATTTTTTTTCCCGAACCGATATTTTTTTATTGCCCCCTTATTTTTCAAAATATTTTTTCACCTCTATTAATTTTTTTATTTCGCCTGCCCCAATATTATTAATTTCATCCCTTTTTTTGGCCCATTATTATTATTTTTTTTAATTTGTCCCTAAATAAATTTTTATTGGTGGCCAGTGGTTGCCTGTGGAAATAAATTATACAAACTTGTCCCTGCCGATCGTCACCTAAAATAAAATTAAAAATAAATACCATATACTCACCTAGACACCTAATTCCCCGAAGCCCTCATTCAAAAGTAAAGTAAAATTACAAACCACAAAAGATACCTACCCTCCATAGAATCCATTTTAAACAAATGTCCCACGATGATCTAAAGTTTAGAGCAGCCACCTAACATGTAGTTGCTCTAAACCGCCACCACCGATACAATGGATGGGGCTGTAAAGTGACCCCATTCATTGTATAATGAGTTCACCTGAGTGCAGCTCCGGTGAACTCGTTCAGAGCCAAAGACATCAGCGGGACTGCCCGGCTGACCGGAGATGAACGCCAATTCTGCGCTGAATAAGTCAAACGGTGCTCCTTCCCTTCCAAGCTCTGCCATGCGACCAAATAGTGGTTTACCCCCACATATGGGGTATCAGGGTACTCAGGACAATTACACAACAACCCTTTGGGTTCCAATTTCTCGGGTTACCCTTGGGAAAATAAAAAATTGGGGGGTTGTGTGTGTGTGTGTGTACACATGTGTACATGGATTCATACATATCTACATCGGTTTGTACATGTGTGTTTCAGTGTGGATATATATGTATATATGTGTGCAAATGTATAGATAGATAGATATTATAGTTAGAATTTTTGAATCCACAATTTTTTTATTAATTTTATTGACTTGTAATCTTAAACATTGTAGATTGAGAAACATCTGGAGGTGTGGGACCGCGCAAGTGAAGAATACAAAGCCTCACATTCCAAACATGATGCATGGCCGGGTATAGTGACCAAAATATACCCACAGTGGCCTCAGCTACTAAAAGAGGGACAAAAACTGATTTTTAAGTATTTATGAATTTGAATGAATTGTGTACTTTTTTAAATAAAGATTTTGGAAATCCTCATTTTTTTTGTTTCATTTAAGTGGATGATGTAAAGAAGGGGTGGCGTTCTGTGACCAACCACCTGGTCAAGTCCCTGAGGATGCCAAGCGGCAGCTCACCATCGAAGAGGAGGGTGCCCTATGCAGACCAGCTTCAGTTTATTTTGACAAGCAGGAATTTTCGGAGGTAAATTATATATATTTTTTAATCTCCAATTTCTCCAATATTCTTTTACTAACAGGGCTTTTTTATTCTTTCGACAGGACTGAAGACAATATAAGGGCCCAAACTCCAAGGAACCGTAATGGCAACAGTCCGGAACACAGTGTAGGCGAGGAGTTGGAGGACTTTTCTTTGTGTTCCTCTCCAGATCCATTGGAGGCCAGGCCTTCTTCCGCAATGTCTGAAGCAGGTTCGGCATCCTCCTGTGCGGATGGAAGTTCATTGTCTGGTGTGGACGGGGCTCCTTCCTTTGCCAATGCATCTAGCTCTGCTGGTGGCATGTCAAGGCCCACTGGGATGGGGGCTGGTTCTGCCCGCCCCGTGACATTGAGAAGGAAGGCACCCAAGAAGGGAAAAAAGAATGAGGCTTCGACTAGTGTGATTGAAACACTCACTAGTCGAACCTTCAATCTGATTGATAATTCTTCTCACCAAGATGAGCTGGACATATGTTTAGCTGGCCGCCTAAGGTTCATGCTGCGGGACAGGCAGAACATATCAGCAGCCAACATTCTGCTCATGGCTCTTGATGTCCCATCCCCTATACCCCCGTTACCAGCCATAATGACGAGGAGTATTAATTTATTTAATCCCCAAAGGGTGCCTCCACCACCACCAGCAGCTGCATCGTAGTGTTTTGGGCATGCAGCAGCATACAAGCCCCCCGACTCTGCTGACACCTACAGTTATGGATGCCCACCAGCCCCTCCAACAACTGCCCACCACTTAATGTCCCCAAATACTAGCGTGTCCTCCCAAGACATGTTCCCGGGGAATGGGTACGAGCCGGAGTACCAACAGTTTTAAGGATATTATTTCTCCACTAACCAGAACTGCCATCCCAACCCCCCTCCCCTCCCCTGGCCTGTTGACAGGTCGTTATCCTGTCCATTTTTGAAGGATAAAAAGTCTGTCACCTGAATTTGACGGGCTATGTAAATGCCCTCTGTCTGGTTCGATGGGCGGTATTTTCTCTCATTTCATTCACCCCTTCCATTTCCGCTGGCTGCAATATTTTCTTGAATTGGAGTCTGTTTCCTCCGTAGTTCACGCGTGCACAATGCAATCTTCCCTTGCGCACGCACAGTATGCTTTGCCCAACTGCGGCCAAAGCCGAAAAGCATTAGCGCGCATGCGCAGCCGCACTGTGTCCCGGAACACAGCAAAATAATATATAATAATAATAACCTTCCCTCCACATAGTAGTGCAAAGTCTGTGGTCCCACCCCTGCACCTTTACAAACATATAATGAAAAAATACGTTAAAACAGGGAAATGAAGTGAATGAAGCAGCAATTATACCAGAAGTATATAGTAAATTATACAGTCACAGACTAATCATATATAATATACAATGTCTAAGCCACTTAATAAACCTCTTCATTTCATGATAAGATAGCATAGCATAGAACAGCTCCTGGCCATGGGAAGATGCATAAAAGAATATGCTGACCACACAGCAGGGGCTCGCAAATACTTCATTCTGTGAGGTAACACATTTCCCTGTCTGTTTCATCACAGGAGTGAGTGTCTCTGCCATTTCACCAGTTCTGTGAGCTCACCATAAATAAAGTCATATCAAACTGTGAAACTTATTAAAGTTCTAAGATCTATTAGTTAAAATGTACTTTGTTCACGAGAAAGTGCCTTAAAGGGGTTGGCTGTCCTTATTGTACAAGTTTGAAAACACTCTAGGTCATTACAGGCTTGTGCATCCTCACATCGCACACTGCATGATTTTCCGGAGTCGGAACTGGGATATGGCAGTCATATGACTGCAAGTATGTGATTTGCATACTTCAGGCAGCAATCCAACTAGACTTGTCCGGTCTCGCTCAATACATTTGCACTGAGTGAGGCCTCATCCATCTAGTTGGCATGTGACTGCATGTATGCAAATCACATACTTGCAGTCACGATCCAAAGAATCCTCACAGCGTGCAGTACACACAGTGTGATGACTCTCACCTCTGCAGTTACAAAGTGACTTCAGACTTGTAGTCTAAGGCTGAACAACCCCTTTAAGTATTGCGTAAAGTCTTGCAGTTTTTCAAATCTACAATTTCCTGTCTTGTTTGAAATATTTTTAAGCCAGATATATTTTCTTTGTATACTCCCAAACATATTTAGTAACAGGTGGAAGTACACAACACAGGAAATCATAATACAAATTTAGGTAGGAGAATGTACTTTAGCATCATGTTTTATTATCTGCCAATAGTAATCCCCAACTGCACCTGCATGTGCGCTGGGGGTTACTAGTGGCAGTTTGGGTAAAAAATATTTTTTGTTCTGATGATATTACTGAAGTATGGTGGGGAAAAGTCACGGAGGAAGTGTAATGGCCACAATGGCGTATATGGATAGGCCTGCTTAAACCCTCTAAACCCTCTAAACCCACCTAATTCAAACACCTGTCTGCATAATTGTTAGCCTTCCAGTGTCATTTACCAATTGTTTGATCTCTTTTAAACCCTGTGGGGGATTTTATTATGTTTTTTTGTATGAATAAAGATACATTTTTAAGTTTAAAATACTCCTATTTGTTTTCTCTTTTTTTGGTATTTGCTCTTTGAGGATAGCTTCAATCTTTATATTGAAGCATTTATGTCCTATGATCGCCTGAAATATATTTACTTAAAATGTCTCTGTTTAATTATTGATTATGGACGGTATTATTTAACATTTCAAATTCTCTGTTATCATTTTCTATTTGGAATTCTACTACACTTTTCTAATTCTGTATTCTGTTGTTGCTTGGATAATTTCATTTCTGACCCCTTTCATTGCTAGTTATGAATGTAATTCATCATGACTTTAAATGCTTACCATATCTAGGCTACGGAGGCTAAAAGCCTGCATTAACTCCTTAAAGATGCAGTCTATTTTCGTTTTTGCATTTTCATTTTTTTCTCTTTCATTTATTAAAGTACAGTGAAATGTCTTAAAAAGATTTCAACATTGTCTCTTTGGGGATTTATTTTCACAGCATAAAACTGACCTGACAAAATAATTCTCCAAGTCAATTTGATTATGGTGATGCCAAACTTATATATCATATTTTACTATTCTTGTAGCTGTTTGTTCTGACTCAAACTCAGATTATGAGATCACCAGTATGGCCTCTCACTCAATCACGAGCACTCAGATACTAGAAATGTACACCTTTTGTGATCAAAACAATTCTGTTTATTACCCTGTGAGCAGGTTTTTTACACCATTACAGACAAATGCAGTTCCTGCTGGAAATTCTCATCAGCTGCCCCCTTGCCACAAACATGTTATGATTAGTGATAATTGAGCACTAAAATGATCGAGTGCTTGGTACTCAAATAGAGCTGGTCGGACGCTCGGACAGGCTCAATTTGAGTAATGAGTGTAATGGAAGCCAATGGAAAACTATAGCATTTTTGAAGAAGACCCTGACAAGAAGGTGGGGGGAAGGAAAATTGCTGAGATTGATGGAAACAGCGCTCAAATGGAATGGGAATATGACTGCAAGGTCACCTGGATGAATCTCTGACTCCCAGGTCTCTGCCGGGAACAATGTTGTTGGAGTATTACTCCACTTTTACACACTGACAATAAAACATATAAAACTGAAGATAAAATAGATTTTACAGGAAAAAATCTTAGGAAACATTATTTCCTGTATAACAACTTGTATATAAGGCAAAATTAAAAAGAGAAAAAAAAACAAAAAAAATGCCTCCTCTACCCCTTTATAGACAAGCCATCTCTCAATGGATTTCCCCGTCGCCTACAACTACAGTAGATGACATTGTAAAAGGGGAAATAAAATTACAGCTATTGGTAGTCACCAGTAAATGTAATTTTAACATTTTACTACCTTATCTGTACATATGGTGTGTGTGACATGCTCAGATACTGTAAATCCTGGTTAATTTATGTAGAAGCGCCTTTGAAGCTCACAAAGCTTATACCGTCAATGCGAGAACTGCCAAGCCACAAAGTATATTGCCCAGCCACGTAGTATATTACCCAGCCATGTAGTATATTGCCCAGCCACGTAGTATATTGCCCAGTCACGTAGTATATTGCCCATCCACATAGTATATTGCTCAGTCACGTAATATATAGTGCCCAGCCATGTAGTATATTGCCCAGCCACGTAGTATATTGCGCAGCGACGTAGTATATTGCCCAGTCACATACTATATTGCCCAGCTACATAGTATATTGCCCAGTGACGTAGTATATTGCCCAACCACGTAGTATATTGCCCAGCCACGTAGTATACTGCCCAGCCACGTAGTATATTGCCCAGTCACGTAGTATATTGCCCAATCACGTAGTATATTGCCCAGCCATATAGTATATTGCCCAGTCACGTAATATATAGTGCCCAGCCATGTAGTATATTGCCCAGCCACGTAGTATATTGCACAGCGACGTAGTATATTGCCCAGTCACATACTATATTGCCCAGCTACATAGTATATTGCCCAGTGACGTAGTATATTGCCCAGCAACGTAGTATATTGCCCAACCACGTAGTATATTGCCCAGCCACGTAGTATGTTGCCCAGCCACGTAGTATATTGCCCAATCACGCAGTATATTGCCCAGCCACGTAGTATATTGCCCAGTCACGTACTATATTGCCCAGCCACGTAGTATGTTGCCCAGCTACATAGTATATTGCACAACCACGTAGTATATTGCCCAGTCACATACTGTAATGCCCAGCCACATAGTAATAATAATAATAATAATAATCTTTATTTATATAGCGCCAACATATTCCGCAGCGCTTTACAGTTTAACAGTTTCAAACACAACAATCATAGGTAACAATGTTAACAATACAGTAATAAAGCAAAATAAGACGACCCTGCTCATGAGAGCTTACAATCTACAATGAGGTGGGGGAGATACAAAGTACAGGTGTGTATTTACAATGATGTATTTGCAATGATGGTCCAGCCATCTTCAGGGGGTGGGGGGTAGATGGAGATAGTGAATGGGCTACACACACACAAACATAAAATGACTGATTAGGGAACGTGATAGGCCGCTCTGAACAAATGAGTTTTGAGCGAGCGCCTAAAACTATGCAAGTTGTGGATGGTCCTAATATCTTGGGGTAGAGCATTCCAGAGGATTGGCGCAGCACGGGAGAAGTCTTGGAGTCGGGAGTGGGAGGTACGGATTAGTGCAGAGGTTAGTCAAAAGTCGTTTGCAGAGCGCAGCGGTCGGCTAGACCGATAGACAAAAATGAGGGAGGAGATGTAAGGGGGTGCTGCACTGTGGAGAGCTTTGTGGGTGAGAACAAGTACTTTGAATTGTATCCTGTAATGAATGGGCAGCCAGTGTAACGACTGGCGAAGAGCGGACACGTCCGAGTAACGATTAGCCAGATGGACAACCCTGGCTGCCGCATTAAGGATGGACTGGAGAGGGGAAAGTCGCATGAGGGGGAGGCCAATTAATAGAGAGTTGCAGTAGTCCAGGCGGGAGTGGATTAGGGCGACAGTGAGAGTTTTTTTGTCTCCATGGCGGATTCTAGAGATGTTCTTTAGGTGTAAGCGGCACGAGCGGGCAAGAGATTGTATGTGGGAGGTGAAGGAGAGATCAGAGTCAAACATAACACCCAGACAGCGTGCCTGCTGCCTAGGCGTTATTATGGTGCCACCCACGGAGAGGGAAATGTCAGATTTAGGGAGGCTAGTAGAAGGCGGGAGCAGAAGAAGTTCAGTTTTGGAGAGGTTGAGTTTCAGATAGAGAGTGGACATGATGTTAGAGACTGCAGACAGACAGTCAGTGGCGTTCTGTAGTACAGCAGGGGTAAGGTCAGGGGCTGACGTGTATAGTTGTGTGTCATCAGCATAAAGATGGTACTGAAAGCCAAATCTGCTGATGGTCTGTCCAATTGGGGCTGTGTAGAGGGAGAAGAGAAAGGGGCCAAGGACTGAGCCCTGAGGTACCCCGACAGTGAGGGGGAGAGGAGATGAAGTGGAGCCGGAGAACAGTACACTGAAGGAGCAGTCAGAAAGATAGGAGGAGAACCAGGAGAGAGCAGTGTCCTTAATGCCTAGTGACTGGAGCCTAGAGAGTAGGAGAGGGTGGTCAACAGTGTCAAAAGCTGCAGAAAGATCGAGGAGAATGAGCAGAGAGTGGTCACCGTTACATTTTGCTGTCAGAAGGTCATTGGTCACGTTGATGAGTGCACTTTCTGTTGAATGTAGGGGGCGGAACCCAGACTGTGAAGGGTCTAGGAGGGAATGAGTGGAGAGGTAATGGGTAAGGCGGGAGTAGACTAGGCGCTCCAGGAGTTTTGAGATGAAGGGGAGATTGGAGACCGGTCTATAGTTGTTTGCGCATGATGGGTCAAGGGTGGTTTTTTTTAGTAATGGTGTAATGACAGAGTGTTTGAAGGAGGAGGGGAAAATGCCAGAGGAGAGGGAGAGATTAAAAATTGTAGTTAGGTGAGATGTGACGACTGGAGAGAGAGACTGGAGGAGGTGTGAGGGAATGGGGTCGGTGGTGCATGTAGTCGGACGAGAAGAGGAGAGGAGCTTGGAGACTTCTTCTTCTGTGATGGGATCAAATGCGGAGAGTGAGCCAGGGGAGATGCAGGGAGGAATGGGAGTCATTGCACTTGTTGTCTGGGAGCGGATTTCCTGACGGATATTGTCTATTTTCTCTATAAAGTGGGAGGCCAGGTCATCAGCACAAATATCTGTGATAGGGTCTTGTGCTTTTGGCCTGAGGAGGGAGTGAAAGGTGTTAAAAAGTTTCTTGGGGTTGTTGGATAGTGAGGAGATCAGAGTGGTGAAGTAGCTCTGTTTGGCAAGGTGAAGGGCAGAGTTATAGGTCCTTAACATAAATTTGAAGTGTATGAAGTCTTCTGGGGTGCGAGTTTTCCTCCATAAGCGTTCAGCACACCTGGAGCATCACTGGAGAAATCAGGTTTGCGATGTGAGCCAGGGCTGTTTCACTCTTTGTTTGGAGGTTCTGAGGGTGAGGGGAGCTACTTGGTCTAGGTCTATAGTATATTGCCTAGCCACATAGTATATTGCCCAGTCACGTAGTATATTGCCCAGCCATGTAGTATATTGCCCAGCCACATAGTATATTGCCCAGTCACGTACTATAATGCCCAGCCACATAGTATATTGCCCAACCACATAGTATATTGCCCAGTCACGTAATATATAGTGCCCAGCCATGTAGTATATTGCCCAGGCACGTAGTATATTGCCCAGCCACGTAGTATAATGCACAGCGACGTAGTATATTGCCCAGTCACTTACTATATTGCCCATTTATGTAGTATATTGCCCAGTGACATAGTATATTGCCCAACCACGTAGTATATTGCCCAGCCATGTAGTATATTGCCCAGTCACGTACTATATTGCCCAGCTACGTAGTATATTGCCCAGTGACATAGAATATTGCCCAACCATGTAGTATATTGCCCAGCCACGTAGTATATTGCCCAGTCACATAATATTTTGCCCAGTCTCATAGTATATTGCCCAGTCACAAAGTATATTGCCCAGTCACGTAGTATATTGCCCAGTCACGTAGTATGTTGCACAGCAACATAGTATATTGCCCAGTCACGTAGTATATTGCCCAGTCACGTAGTATATTGCCCAGGCACGTTGTATATTGCACAGTGACGTAGTATACAGCACAGACACGTAGTATATTGCCCAGCCACGTAGTATATTGCCCAGCCACATAGTGTATTGCACAGCAATGTATTATACAGCCCAGAACCACATAGTATACAGCACAGACACGTAGTATACTGCCCAGTTACGTAGTATATTGGCCAATCATGTAGTATATTGCCCAGCCACGTAGTATATTGCCCAGTCACATAGTATATTGCCTAGTCACATAGTATATTGCCCAGTCACGTAGTATATTGCCCAGTCACGTAGTATATTGCACAGCGACATAGTATATTGCCCAGTCACGTAGTATATTGCCCAGTCATGTAGTATATTGCCCAGTCACGTAGTATATTGCATAGCGACATAGTATACAGCACAGACACGTAGTATATTGCCCATCCATGTAGTATATTGCCCAGCCATGTAGTATATTGCACAGTGACGTAGTATACAGCACAGAGCCACGTAGTATATTGCCCAGCCACGTAGTATATTGCACAGCGACGTAGTATACAGCACAGAGCCACGTATTATACAGCACAGACACGTAATATACTGCCCAGTCACGTAGTTTATTAGCCAGTCACGTAGTATATTGCCCAGCCACGTAGTATATTGCCCAGCCACGTATGTAACAGGTTAAAAAAGACTTAAAATAAAAAAATAAACATATACTCACCCTCCGAAGAGCCCGTTGTAGTTCTGGCGCTTTTGTGCAGCTTCCGGTCCCAGGGTTGGTATGAGCACAGGACCTGTGATGACGTCGCGGTCACATGACCGTGATGTCATGGAAGGTCCTTCCCGCATAGCATCCTTGCCACCGGAACCTGCCGCTTGCACTCCCGAGGAGAGGACGACACGTTGGAGGGTGAGAATAACCTTTTTTTTATTATTATTATTTGTAACATTAGATCTTTTTACTATTGATGCTGCATACACATCATCAATTGTAAAAAGTTGGTCACACATTGTTAATAGCAGCGTTAATGGAGTGCGTTACACCGCGGCATAATGCGGTCCAGTAACGCTGCCATTAACCCTGTGTGAGGGTTGACTGGAGGGGAGTATGGAGCGGGCACTGACGGTGGGGAGTAAGGAGTGGCCATTTTTCCGCCGAACTGTGCCGGTCGCTGATTGGTCATGGCTATTTTGCCGCGACCAATGAGCGACTTGGATTTCCATGACAGACAGAGGCTGCAACCAATGAATATCTGTGACAGACAGACAGAAAGACGGAAGTGACCCTTAGACAATTATATAGTATATGTATATATATATATATATATATATATATTATATGGCCCTATCCTGGATCTCATCATACCTAACTGACCGAACATGCATCTCCCATTATTATTATTATTATTATACATTTTTATAGCGCCATTTATTCCATGGCGCTTTACATGTGAATACGGGGCAAATATAGACAATTACATTAAACATGAGCAGATAACAAGGCACACGAGTACATAAGGAGGGAGGACCCTGCCCGCGAGGGCTCACAGTCTGCAGGGGGTGGGTGAGGATACACTAGGAGAGGGAAGAGCTGGCCATTCACACATCACCTCCTCACCTCGCCCCCTGTCTGTCGGAGTCCCGCAAGGTTCAGTTCTAGGGCCCCTGCTCTTCTCCATTCACACTTTGGGCCTAGGACAGCTCATAGAATCTCACGGTTTTCAGTATCATCTCTATGCTGATGACACACAGATCTACATCTCTGGACCAGATATCACCACCTCACCAACCAGAATCCCTCAATGTCTATCCACTATTTCATCCTTCTTCTCTGCTAGATTTCTAAAACTTAACATGGACAAAACAGAATTCATTGTCTTTCCCCCATCTCACGTGACCCCCGAACGAAACTATCCATTACAGTAAATAGCTGCCCACTCTCCCCAGTCCCACAAGCTCGCTACCTCGGGGTAATCCTTGACACTGATCTCTCCTTCAAACCGCATATCCAAGCCCTTTCCAATTCCTGCCACCTTCAACTCAAAAATATTTCATGGATCCGTACATTCCTAAACCAAGAATCTGAAAAAACCCTAGTCCATGCCCTCATCATCTCCCTCCTGGACTACTTTAACCTCCTGCTTTATGGCCTCCCCTCTAACACTCTCGCACCTCACCAATCTATATTAAACTCAGCTGCCCGACTAATCCATCTGTCCCCCCGCTATTCCCTGGCCTGTCCCCTCTGTCAATCCCTTTACTGGTTCCCCATTACCCAGAGACTCCAGTACAAAAGCCTAACCATGAAATACAAGGCCATCCACAACCTGTCTCCTCCATACATCTGTGACCTCATCTCCCGGTACTTTCCTGCACGCAACCTCCGATTCTCACAAGATCTCTTTCTCTACTCCCCTCTTATCTCCTCTTCCCACAATCGCATACAAGATTCCTCTCGCGCATCACCCCTACTCTGGAACACTCTACCACAACATATCAGACTCTTGCCTATCATCAAAACCTTCAAAAAGAACCTGAAGACCTACCTCTTCCGGCAAGCCTACAACCTGCAGTAACCACCGATCGACCAAAGCGCTGCACGACCAGCTCTACCCTCACCTACTGTATCCTCACCCATCCCTTGTAGATTGTGAGCCCTCGTGGGCAGAGTTAACTCTCCTCCTGTACCAGCTGTCACTTGTATTGTTCAAGATTATTATACATGTTTTTATTATGTATACCCTTCCTCACATGTAAAGCACCATTGAATAAGTGCCATAAATAAAATGCCTCACCATATGTGTGTATTTGTATGTATATATATATATATATATATATATATATATATATATTATATATATACACACACACACATATACACACATATGGTGAAGGAGGCATTTTTTTCTCATATTTAATTAATTATTTAATGTTTCCTAACATTTTTTCTTATACAATTTGTTTTATCTTCAGTTTGGTATGTTTTATTGTCAATCCGTAAAAGTGGCATAATACTCTGACAACATTGTTCAAAGCAGCGACCTGCGAGTCATAGATGTGCACAGGCATCTTCCCCTATGCTGTTACCTTTCTATTGGAGCATTTTTTCCATTTTTTTCAGCAATTTTACTGCCTCCTAGACCCCCAGGGAGGGTCTGTCGGAAACATGCTTGAGTTTCCCCTTGACCTCCATTATACTCGTTACTCGAATCAAGCACCAAAGCAGTCTGACCTGCTCGATTTGAGTATTGAGCACCCTAGCCATTTAGTGCTCGGTAATAATCACTACTTCCTACTAAATATTCTGTATGATGCTGCTGATCAATTCTGTGCCATATAGGTCAGTGGTAAAATATAGGCATTAATTCAAACAGGCAGAAAAAAGTACAAGGTTTTGGCTTAATCATGTTTCATTACAATAAAAGAGTTTTCATATTTATAAGCAGAAACAATATGCCAAAGGTTACATCTTTAGTCCCCAGTAATATAATAATCTAGGCAAAATGTTTTTTAGAGGCCTATAACAACCTTTAAAATAGCACAGAGGGCAGAAGGATCAGGTTTATGTCATGCTGCTCAAACCTGAGTAATTGAGTCTTTGCTTTGGCTTGCATCTGTTTTGGCATCTGCAAAAAAGAGTTGATTTACAGCCAATTACTTGTCTACTTTACATCCTTTAGGCAAATTACACACAAATCCTCAGCTGCTCCTTTCTCTTTCTTGAATCACACCTCAATTATTATGAGGCAGCATTTTGGCTCTGCCATGTATGCCTGTTTATGTTTGCAGGTAATGCATTATTAGAAATTGACATATAGAAAGCTCAAGTTTTATCAAATATTTTTAAACTATTTTGTATACTTATTAGTATGTGTAGTACATGATTTACATTTCAAAATTATAAATAATACAGTTTTACATGAGCCACTAAAGTAAACACGATAAAGTTATTTTTCCTGACAATTGTTTCATTACAAGTGTTTAGAAATGTATTTTTTTTCTCATTCTTTTCACTAAATGCCAAATTGTGTATTTTAAGGAAATTGTGGGCTTTCCACTTTTTTTCTGCCACTCGTATTTTTTTGTTTTTCAATTCAACTTTATTACAGGTTTTTTAAGTCCTCCTTGGAAACTTGAAATCCTGTGATCATTTTATAATACAATACAATGCAGTAATTTGCAGTGTATTATGTGCGATTGTGTTACTTTGACAACTGACATGTAAGGCCCTATCTTTTACAGGTCTTAATGGGCTCACAGACTTGGTAGACCCAGATTCATTGTTAGACCTATGTCTGATTATGGTGTTAACAGGTACATGGATGCAACAGCTCAGAAAATGAGGAGACAATGGTACTTAAACCAACTATTTATCTGATTAACAGAATCAAAGGGGTGCCTTTCAGCACAATATTATGGGATAGCGTAAATGGTGAAAACGAAACAAATTATGTTAAAGGAAGAATACAGTGATTCAAATGAACAGGATAATGACACAATGATATTTACACACTATCATTCTATTATTACCATTAAAGAACTGATATTGATAATATAAAGAACTGTCAGTGATGTCTTGATCCTTATACCCCAACGTAAAAGTCGTCACTGTCACTACTGAACCCGTCACTGTTGTCACTCTCTAGGGAACACAAAACATCATAAAGGCCTTATCGGGGGTCGATGATACTACCTGCTAGGCCACAAGTCCCACATTGGTGAGTTTCTCGGTACACTTGTCACACTACCTTATTTTTCTTGAAGCACGGCCTAGATCCCCACTTTATACTATAGGTCTACACTGGAAGCGACTGTTCACATGAATGTCCCCCCACTCAGGCACTGTTGTCTCTATCTCTGCCCTGGTTCTGATTGCTCAGCTCAGCTCTTCCGCATCCATATGCTGAAACACATGTTGCGATCTGGTGCCAGCACAGCAGTAGGAGATGACTACACGTATTTACTGAGTTTATTTATGTTTAAATATTCAGTTTTATTTTCACTTTGTCATTCTTTGATTTGTACATGTCAAGCTGTGTCTACTTAAGGGTAACCATCTTTTTGGAGCCCAGCACTTTATATATTAGCTTGCCATGTAGCCTTGTTTACATCAGTGCATCTCCTCCATGCTGTTGTGTTGGCCTAGTTTGCTCACCTTATTTAATATTTTTTGTATATTATTTAAAAAAAATTATTTCAATAATGATTTAAACATTTTTATTAATTACTCTCTGGCTATATCGTTTCATTATAGGTTTGTGTCTTTGAGAGCAGTCTGTTTTCTCGTTTTCCTACCTCCCCCCTCTTCATCCACGAGCTACAACTTTTTAAATTCTCCATCGATATAGCCGCATGAGGGCTTGTTCTTTGTGGGAAGAGATTTACTTTTAAATGAGGCCATTCATTCTACCACATAATGTACTGGAAAATCTACTATATAAAGCTGAATGTGTGTGTGTGTGTGTATGTGTGTATGTCCGGGATTGGCATCTGCACCGTCGCAGCTACAGCCACAAAATTTTGCACAGTCACACGTCTGGACCCCGAGAGCGTCATAGGCTATATTGTGAGGCGAAATTTTAACCCCGTACGTTCCAATTCACCAAACAATTTTGCCCCTATCTACATAATGGGGAAAAAAGTGAAAGGAAAAGTGTTGGAAGCGTTGCAGCTACAGCAACAAAATTTTGCACAGTCTCACGTCTGAACCCTGAGAGCGTCATAGGCTACGTTGTGAGGTGAAATTTTAACCCCGCGCTTTCCAATTCACCAAACAATTTTGCCCCTATCTACATAATGGGGAAAAAAGTGAAAGGAAAACGGTTGCAAGCGTCGCAGCTACAGCAACAAAATTTTGCACAGTCACACGTCTGGACCCTGAGAGCGTCATAGGCTACGTTGTGAGGTGAAATTTTAACCCCGCGCTTTCCAATTCACCAAACAATTTTGCCCCTATCTACATAATGGGGAAAAAAGTGAAAGGAAAAGTGTTGGAGGAGTCGCAGCTACAGAAACAAAATTTTGCACAGTCACATGTCTGGACCCTGATTGCGTCATAGGCTACGTTGTGAGGTGAAATTTTAACCCCGCGCTTTCCAATTCACCAAACAATTTTTCCCCTATCTACATAATGGGAAAAAATGAAAGGAAAAGTGTAGGAGGCAAATTGATAGCTGCCAGATGTGAACAAGGGGGACTTAAAGAATGAGAGCGATGGCGCCAAAGAGTATATACCGTACAGTTGCTAAGGTGGGGCCCCGAAATGGGATACTCACCACACATGGGGATATGAACACACACATAAAATGCGCCACACACTACCACGTGCTTGAACACATATTACCCTCAGCACACATTTCACCACAAACACACCAACCTCGCCACATAAAAGTCGAAACACAAAAGTCGCCGCTCAAAACTCACCACGCGCAGAACTCGCCACATGCAAAAACTAGGCTCTTGCAAAACTCGCCACAAGTGGAAAACTGACCTCATGGAAAACTCGCCACACGCAAAACTTGCACACGAGGAAAAATTGCCACATGCACAAAATTTGCAACACATGCAAAAGTTGCCTCACACAAAACTTGCACATACTCAAAAGGCACCACACATAAAACTCGCCATGCGCAAAACTCGCCATGCGCAAAACTTGCTGCACACAACTTGTTACACTAACCTGTCACATGCAACTCGACACACAAAAAGTTGCTACACACATGTTGCCACACAAAACTCATCTCACAAAAGTCGATACATGCATGTCGCCACACGCAACTCAACACACACAACTTGACAAACGAAACTCACCCTAAAACACACACAAGTCTGGTATTATCCTTCAAAAATAAAAATCTGATTAATAAGCAGACAAACTACAACAAATGTACCATATAGGAAATACGGCAGCTGTCAGTCACATGACCTGTCTATTATGTGTATGTGTGAGCTAATATATACTGCCAGGGGGAGGGCTTCCTGTTGGCTGGGGATTTATCAGGCTGCCAATTTAGCTTACAAATACTGAGGTAAAAATACTGAGCAAATAACGTGTGAACGAGGTCTAATACAGGAGGAGATGACACACAGGTATATACTATATACAGGGGAGATGACACACAGATATATACTATATACAGGAGAGATGACACACAGGTATATACTATATAGAGGAGGAGATGACATACAGGTACATATATACAGGAGGAGATGACATACAGGTATATACTATAAACAGGAGGAGATGACACACAGGTATATACTATATACAGGAGCAGATGACCTACAGGTATATACTATATACAGGAGGACATGAAATACAGGTATATGCTATATATAGAAGATGACATGCAGGTATATACTATATACAGGAGGAGATGACACACAGATATATACTATATACAGGGGAGATGACACACAGGTATATACTATATACAGGAGGAGATGACATACAGGTACATACTATATATAGAAGGAGATGACATTCAGGTATATACTATATATAGGGGAGATGACACATAGCAGGTATATACTATATACAGGGGAGATGACATACAGGTATATACTATATACAGGAGATGACATGCAGATGTATACTATATATAAGGGAGATGACAAACATGTATATACTGAGGTGATGAGGTGAAAATGAGAGGTGTGAGGTGAAAACGAAAAGGTGTGAGTGCAAAATGAGAGGAGTGAGGAAAAATAGTGGAGTGATCAGAAAATGACAGATGTGAGGTTGAAATGACAAGTGTTAGGGGGGAATGAGAGGAGTGAGGGAGAAAATGAGAGGTGTGAGGGAGAAAATGAGAGATGTGAGGGGGAAAATGAAAGATGTGATTGGGAAAATGAGAGGCGTGATGGGAAAATAAGAGAAGTGAGGTGCTATAACTAACCACAGATATTTACTATGCCCAGGCAACGCCGGGCTCTTCAGCTATTGGGAAATAAATTCCAAGCGTGTTGAAATTGTAAAACATGTGCAAAATAAATCTTGCCAAATCAGACAAGGTGATTTTCTGGATTTGTTTTCTCATTTTGACTCTCATAGTTGTGGTCTACCTATGATGCCAATTACAGGCGTCTCTTATCTTTGTAAGTGGGAGAACTTGCACAATTGGTGGTTGACTAAATACTTTTTTTCCCCACTGTTCATTTTGAGCCTCCTATATACAGTATGATCCCCTATATACAGGTCCTTCTCAAAAAATTAGCATATAGTGTTAAATTTCATTATTTACCATAATGTAATGATTACAATTAAACTTTCATATATTATAGATTCATTATCCACCAACTGAAATTTGTCAGGTCTTTTATTGTTTTAATACTGATGATTTTGGCATACAACTCCTGATAACCCAAAAAACCTGTCTCAATAAATTAGCATATTTCACCCATCCAATCAAATAAAAGTGTTTTTTAATAACAAACAAAAAAAACATCAAATAATAATGTTCAGTTATGCACTCAATACTTGGTCGGGAATCCTTTGGCAGAAATGACTGCTTCAATGCGGCGTGGCATGGAGGCAATCAGCCTGTGACACTGCTGAGATGTTATGGAGGCCCAGGATGCTTCAATAGCGGCCTTAAGCTCATCCAGAGTGTTGGGTCTTGCGTCTCTCAACTTTCTCTTCACAATATCCCACAGATTCTCTATGGGGTTCAGGTCAGGAGAGTTGGCAGGCCAATTGAGCACAGTAATACCATGGTCAATTTACCAGTGGTTTTGGCACTGTGAGCAGGTGCCAGGTCGTGCTGAAAAATGAAATCTTCATCTCCATAAAGCATTTCAGCCGATGGAAGCATGAAGTGCTCCAAAATCTCCTGATAGCTAGCTGCATTGACCCTGCCCTTGATGAAACACAGTGGACCAACACCAGCAGCTGACATGGCACCCCACACCATCACTGACTGTGGGTACTTGACACTGGACTTCAGGCATTTTGGCATTTCCTTCTCCCCAGTCTTCCTCCAGACTCTGGCACCTTGATTTCCGAATGACATGCAAAATTTGCTTTCATCAGAAAAAAGTACTTGGGACCACTTAGCAACAGTCCAGTGCTGCTTCTCTGTAGCCCAGGTCAGGCGCCTCTGCCGCTGTTTATGGTTCAAAAGTGGCTTTACCTGGGGAATGCGGCACCTGTAGCCCATTTCCTGCACACGCCTGTGCACGGTGGCTCTGGAATCGGTCCTTCTCCACAATCTTCCTCAGGGTCCGGTCTCCTCTTCTCGTTGTACAGCGTTTTCTGCCACATTGTTTCCTTCCAACAGACTTACCATTGAGGTGCCTTGATACAGCACTCTGGGAACAGCCTATTTGTTGAGAAATTTCTTTCTGGGTCTTACCCTCTTGCTTGAGGGTGTCAATGATGGCCTTCTTGACATCTGTCAGGTCGCTAGTCTTAAGGTACCGTCACACATAGCGACGCTGCAGCGATACCGACAACGATCCGGATCGCTGCAGCGTCGCTGTTTGGTCGCTGGAGAGCTGTCACACAGACAGCTCTCCAGCGACCAACGATCCCGAGGTCCCCGGTAACCAGGGTAAACATTGGGTAACTAAGCGCAGGTCCGCGCTTAGTAACCCGATGTTTACCCTGGTTACCATCCTAAAAAGTAAAAAAACAAACGCTACATACTTACCTACCGCTGTCTGTCCTCGGCGCTCTGCTTCTCTGGTCTGGCTGTGAGCGCCGGGCAGCCAGAAAGCAGAGCGGTGACGTCACCGCTCTGCTTTCCGGCTGACCGACGCTCACAGCCAGAGCAGGAGGAGAGCAGAGCACAGCGCTGGAGGACAGACAGCGGTAGGTAAGTATGTACTGTTTGTTTTTTTACTTTTAGGATGGTAACCAGGGTAAACATCGGGTTACTAAGCGCGGCCCTGCGCTTAGTTACCCGATGTTTACC
Source organism: Ranitomeya imitator (assembly GCF_032444005.1). Lineage (NCBI taxonomy): Eukaryota > Metazoa > Chordata > Amphibia > Anura > Dendrobatidae > Ranitomeya > Ranitomeya imitator. The sequence goes on along the minus strand of NC_091285.1, from coordinate 472,661,226 downwards.
CTGGTTACCAGCAAAGACATCGCTGAATCGGTGTCACACACGCCGATTCAGCAATGTCTACGGGGAGTCCAGCGACCAAATAAAGTTCTGGACTTTCTTCCCCGACCAGCGATCTCCCAGCAGGGGCCTGATCGCTGCTGCCTGTCACACTGGACGATATCGCTAGCGAGGACGCTGCAACGTCACGGATCGCTAGCGATATCGTCTAGTGTGACAGTACCTTTACCCATGATGGGGGTTTTGAGTAATGAACCAGGCAGGGAGTTTATAAAAGCCTCAGGTATCTTTTGCATGTGTTTAGAGTTAATTAGTTGATTCAGAAGATTAGGGTAATAGGTCATTTAGAGAACCTTTTCTTGATATGCTAATTTATTGAGACAGGTTTTTTGGGTTATCAGGAGTTGTATGCCAAAATCATCAGTATTAAAACAATAAAAGACCTGACAAATTTCAGTTGGTGGATAATGAATCTATAATATATGAAAGTTTAATTGTAATCATTACATTATGGTAAATAATGAAATTTAACACTATATGCTAATTTTTTGAGAAGGACCTGTACATTATGAGCCTGCACATTGCCTCCTATAAAAAATTATGATCCTGGACATACCCTCCTATATACATTAATAGCCCATATATAGCATCCTATATGCAGTATTAGCCACCATATGGCCTCCTACATACATTATGAGCCTGCACATAGCTTCCTATACACAGTATGATACCTCTCTATACATTATGAGCAGTGATGAGCGAATTTGTTTGGAAAACAATCGCAAAACATAAATTAGGCAGGAATATGGCACATTCGGATTATGATCGGAAAAACAAGCACAATTTTAAGAAATCGGCAAAAATCGGTAACATTCGGTAAAAGTGCAGGGAAATATTTGCGTTGCCACAAAAGTGTTTTCAGCACTTTAGCAATGATAATGGTGGTGTATCATGACCGCTTGGCATGTGTTTGGTGAGGGTTTGCAGAGCTCAGAGGCACGGTGTTCTTGTAAACAGTCTTTTTTTTCTCCTAACTTTGTGTGCACGTTGCGGCTAGTCAATCAGGGCGCAGGAAACACCCACAATGTCCCGACACAACGACTTGTGCCATTGGCTGCTGAAATCACATGTCCCTCTCCATATAAATAGCGGACAGCTTGTTTTAGTGCCATTTTGACACTGTAACAGCGCAGAGAGCCTGATCCTGATGCTGGCACTGTTAGCAGCAAGATTTTAGCTACCTAGCTAGGTGGTTGTATATCAGTCAGACAGTGTAGCTAGCTAGTGTCCAGTGTGGCCTCTGCCTGCTCTTCAGCCTCCATATCCAAACATAGCGCATCAGTCATAAGCTGGAAGCATTGCAGCACTGCCTCAGCCAAGCGCCAACAGGCTGTGCTGAAGCTAATCTGCTTAGGGGACAAACCGCACAATGATGAAGAGTTGTGGACAGCTCTGAAAGAGCAGTCAGATCTGTGGCTGACACCGCTGATCCTACAGCCAGCTATGGTCATGTGTAATAATGTCGGGAACCTGGTGGCAGCTCTGAGGTGAGGCGAGCTCACACATGTGCCTTGCCTGGCCCATGTGCATAACCTCGTGGTTCACCATTTTCTCAAAATCTACCGGGAGCTGCCGGATCTGCTTACGAAAGTATGCCGACTGTGTGCCCATTTTAGAATATCAGCTACAGCTTCAGCCGCCCTTGCTGTGCTTCAGCAGTGTTTGCAGCTTCTAGCTCACCGACTGGAGTGTGTTGTCCCCACTTGTTGAAACTCTACACTGTATATGTTGGAAAGTATTTGTGAGCAGAAGAGGGCAGTTGTTGACTTCTAGCATCAACACAGCCATCGTTATTCAGTTCAGACTCCACACATAAGACCTCAGGAGTGGACTTGGATGTCAGACATCTGTACCATCCTGAAAAACTTTGAGGAGTTCACCAAGATGGTAAGCGGCAATGACACCATAATCAGCATCACCATCCTGCTTCTCTGCATTCTGAAAATCGCTCTGCTCACAATTAAAGAAGATGCATTGCAGGCAGAGCATGAGGACATGGAGCAAGGAACCATGCAGGGTGATTACACACAGCCCAGCCTCATGTCATCCCAATGTGGATTGGTTGACAATGAGGAAGAGGAGGAGGAGGAAGAACAGGAGCTACTTTCATGTGGTATAGACAGTACTACAAGCACAACTGTCACAAGTGTGCATGGCCTGACAACAGGGAGGAGGAGAAGGATACCTTGGTCACTTGTCCTGTTGTTGAGGACACGGAAGGCTTTCCTGTAACCAGTCTGGCACACATGGCTGGCTTTATGTTGCGCTGCCTTTCCCATGACCCTAGTATTGTAAAAACTTTCAATCTCTTGCTCCATTGTTCCAGAGGCAGACATGTGTACTAAAATAGTGCAGTACCACAGGGCCATTGTTGCATAATTAATAAAAAAATTCTTATCTGAAAACGCTGGTGGCAGACGTTACAGTGCGTTGGACAACCAAGGAGTACAGGCGAGAGAGACACAACACCAATCCAGCAGCGACAGGGCAACATTGGCAAAGTTCTGGGACAGTTTTCTGAGACCCTCCCATCGCCCTGGCCCAGAGGCATAGGGTAATGTCACAAGGAATAGAATGTTTGGGAAGATGGTGAGGGAGTACCTTGCTGACCGTACCAACATCGCCCGTGATTGCTTTGTGCCTTTTAATTATTGGGTATCCAAGCTGGACAAGGAAAATAGCACGATCTGCGCTATTAAGCCGTTTATCATGGGCGCGGCCATCTTTGTGAGGCTGCGCGTGCGCAGATGGTTCTTCTCTGCTTCCCGGGGCTTCAGGAAAATGGCCACGGGATGCCGCGCGTGCGCAGATGGCAATCTCGACGACCATTTTCCTGAAGCCGAGTTCGCATCTCGGCTGCAGAAAAATGGCCGCCGCGATCTCCATCTGTGCACGCGCGGCATCCCGCGGCCATTTTCCTGAAGCCCCGGGAAGCCGAGAAGAACCATCTGCGCACACGCGGCCTCACAAAGATGGCCGCGCCCACGATAAACGGCTGAATAGCGCAGATCGCGCTATTTTCCTTGAAGCTGTGCAGTGGATTCGCCACTTGGACATGCGCACACCACTACGCCACCAATGGAGATCTGGGGGAGAAACAGCGCTGTCACCACACCCATATGACCTGACCAGCGTGAGTGACAGTCCAAAACGGCAACTTTACAAAGGTATTTCGGCAGCATAGGTGGGGAATAAAGGCTCCAAAATACACTAATGTAAAGCCCAGCTCTGCCCCTATTTAACGCTATTTTTAGCTCTTCTTGAAATAACGGGGTGACAGGTTCCCTTTAAAATGAGTCTCTGGGCCCATATGTGAATTTTGAATCTCTCTTATTACATTCTCCAAGTTGTATTGGAGTCATCAGAGCTTAATCTTAAATACAGGTGGTTGGATGACTGCTGATGATGACCCTGAGGATTTAAAGGGACACTGTCACCTGAATTTGGAGGGAACAATCTTCAGCCATGGAGGCGGGGTTTTTGGGTGTTTGATTCACCCTTTCCCTACCCACTGGCTGCATGCTGGCTGCAATATTGAATTGAAGTTCATTCTCTGTCCTCCGTAGTACATGCCTGCACAAGGCAATCTTGCCTTGCGCAGGCATGTACTATGGAGGACAGAGAATGAACTTCAATCCAATATTGCAGCCAGCGGGTAAGGAAAGGGTGAATCAAACACCCAAAAACCCCGCCTCCATGGCTGAAGATTGTTCCCTCCAAATTCAGGTGACAGTGTCCCTTTAAAGAGTGATTTTAAGATTGTATCAGCTCCAGGATTTTAAGCAACACTGGAGGAGGAGGAGTTTGTGTTTCTTTGACAATAACTTTCCTTCTTTGATGTGGTGTCACTTAACCCCTTAATGACATCCAATACGTTTTTTAACTGACCTGAGATATGAGAAAATAGCCTCCCCACACAGGTGACAATCCAGCAGCTGTTGGCTGTACAGTATAGCTGACAACTTGCTGCATCAGGCATGATCAGTGTTTGCACCATCCAAATCTGTTTAACCCCTTAGATGCTGCTGTCCATAGTGACTACATGATTATAAATGGTTAACAGAGTGTGGGGGCTTCCCTTTTATCCCAATTGGCACCATGAGATCATAATTTTGTGGTCCTAATATTTGCCTTGGCAATTCATGACTAGTGTTGAGCGATACCTTCCGATATCGGAAAGTATCGGTATCGGTTTGGATCGGCCGATATTCAAAAAATATCGGATATCGCCGATACCGATACCCGATCCCAATGCAAGTCAATGGGACCAAAATATCGGAATTAAAATAAACCCTTTCTTTCCTTGTAGGTTCATTCTACATGAAGGAAAACAACTAAGAATAATGTAGGATGTATGGGGGAGGTGGCAGAGACATTAAAGGCAATGAGGATTAGTCCAATCAAATAGAATAGCATGATTTTTTTTTTTTTTAAAGACGTTCGGATTGAAAAAGATATTGACTATGTAAATTTTTTTTTATTTTGTCAGATATTGATGTTTCACTATTCCACGACCTTCCCCTTCTTTTTTTTCCTTTTCCCACACTTTCATCTTCATCATCATCAGCATCTTTGACATCAACTTCTTCACCTTATTCATCTTCTTCTTCATCTTCTACCTATTTTTTTTTTATTACATTCTTCATATTCATTTTCTTCAACTATTATTATTCTTCCTATTCTACATATTCTTTTTATTCCACTGTTATTATTCTTCCTATTCTACTTCTTCATCATATTCTCATTTGTGACAGGCATTCCCGTAGTTGTTATCTATAAAAGTTGGAAGATTACACCTTCCGTTCTGCCAGTCACAAAAGTTACATTTGTCCGCGTTCAGTTTGGCCTGCAGCATCAGGCTTTATCCAGAGGCACCACGAGGAGGAACGGACTCACCCCCATACACTGCTTAGTCTTCTTCTGCATATAATTTAGATAATATCTTTTGCTCTGATATTAAGTGTTATGCTTAATGTTCTTCTGCTCTTTGTTCTGCAGCCTCTTGTTCTTCTGCTTCTCGGTCTTCCATGTCGTCGTCTCCAGGGTCGTCGTCTTCAGTGTCGTCATCTCCGCCGTCGTCGTCTCCGCCGTCGTCGTCTCCGTCGTCGTCTCCGCCGTCGTCGTCGTCGTCATCGGGGTGGTCTTCCGGGTCGTCGTCGTCGTCGTCATCGGGGTGGTCTTCCGGGTCGTCGACTTTAGGGTCTTCAACTTGGAAATGTAGCAGAAGGTACAAGAAGGCTGAGAAAATGCCAAGAACCAGCTGATGGAACTGGAACTCGGATGGCTACCCGAAGGTTCAAGAGCCTATGGAACTACCGAGGACCAGCTGATGTTACTGGAACCTGGTTACTAAGCAGGAGGTACCCGTGCTAAAAAGCACTACCAAGGACCGCCTGACGTTGGCGGAACTCGGATACCCAGAAGGAGGCACCTAAGCCAAAGGCTCTGCCCGGAACCAGCTGACGTTACTGGAACCAGGATGGGGAGCAGAAGGTACAAGAGCAAAAGACACTGCCGAGAACCAGCTGACGGTACTGGAACCCGGATGGGTAGCCGAAGGTCCAAGAGCCAATGGAACTACCGAGGACCAGCTGACGTTACTGGAACCCGGTTACTAAGCAGGAGGTACCCGTGCCTGAAAGCACTACCAAGGACCACCTGACGTTGGTGGAACTTGGATACCCAGAAGGAGGCACCTAAGCCAAAGGCTCTGCCCGGAACCAGCTGACGTTACTGGAATCAGGATGGGGAGCAGAAGGTACAAGAGCAAAAGACACTGCCTAGAACCAGCTGACGGTGCTGGAACCAGGTGGTGGACCCGAAGGCCCACAGGAGAGGAGAGAACAGCTAGGCCGCGAGGCAGCCGCAGTTACCGAACCCCAACAGTCCTACAGGGGGAGCTGGGCCTACTGGCACTACAGAACCAGCCTTGACTACCAGTTCACGCAGCCCACATAGGAAGCTCCTAAACTGGAGGCACCCTGGAGTTGGCTAACTCGACCGCACCACGACGGGGCAAGCATAGGCGTCTCAGTGAAGTTGACACAACCCGGAAACAGCTGACGGTGCTGAAACCAGGCTTGTCACGAGGGAGTACCTGTGACAAGAACACTGCCGAGAACCAGCTGGCGGTGCTGGAACCCGGATGCGTTGCCCCAGTGTGCAAGAGCCAATGGCACGACCGAGGACCAGCTGACGGTGCTGGAACCCGGTTACTAAGCTGTAGGTGCCCGCGCTTAAAAGCACTACCAAGGACCGCCTGGCGTTGGCGGAACTCGGTTACCCAGGAGGAGGCACCTAAGCCAAAGGCTCGGCCCGGAACCAGCTGACGGTGCTGGAACCAGGTGGTGGACCCGAAGGTCCACAGGAGAGGAGAGAACAGCTAGGCCGCGAGGCAGCCGCAGTTACCGAACCCCAACAGTCCTACAGGGGGAGCTGGGCCTACTGGCACTACAGAACCAGCCTTGACTACCAGTTCACGCAGCCCACATAGGAAGCTCCTAAACTGGAGGCACCCTGGAGTTGGCTAACTCGACCGCACCACGACGGGGCAAGCATAGGCGTCTCAGTGAAGTTGACACAACCCGGAAACAGCTGACGGTGCTGAAACCAGGCTTGGCACGAGGGAGTACCTGTGACAAGAACACTGCCGAGAACCAGCTGGCGGTGCTGGAACCCGGATGCGTTGCCCCAGTGTGCAAGAGCCAATGGCACAACCGAGGACCAGCTGACGGTGCTGGAACCCGGTTACTAAGCTGTAGGTGCCCGCGCTTAAAAGCACTACCAAGGACCGCCTGGCGTTGGCGGAACTCGGATACCCAGGAGGAGGCACCTAAGCCAAAGGCTCGGCCCGGAACCAGCTGACGGTGCTGGAACCAGGTGGTGGACCCGAAGGTCCACAGGAGAGGAGAGAACAGCTAGGCCGCGAGGCAGCCGCAGTTACCGAACCCCAACAGTCCTACAGGGGGAGCTGGGCCTACTGGCACTACAGAACCAGCCTTGACTACCAGTTCACGCAGCCCACATAGGAAGCTCCTAAACTGGAGGCACCCTGGAGTTGGCTAACTCGACCGCACCACGACGGGGCAAGCATAGGCGTCTCAGTGAAGTTGACACAACCCGGAAACAGCTGACGGTGCTGAAACCAGGCTTGGCACGAGGGAGTACCTGTGACAAGAACACTGCCGAGAACCAGCTGGCGGTGCTGGAACCCGGATGCGTTGCCCCAGTGTGCAAGAGCCAATGGCACGACCGAGGACCAGCTGATGGTGCTGGAACCCGGTTACTAAGCTGTAGGTGCCCGCGCTTAAAAGCACTACCAAGGACCGCCTGGCGTTGGCGGAACTCGGATACCCAGGAGGAGGCACCTAAGCCAAAGGCTCGGCCCGGAACCAGCTGACGGTGCTGGAACCAGGTGGTGGACCCGAAGGTCCACAGGAGAGGAGAGAACAGCTAGGCCGCGAGGCAGCCGCAGTTACCGAACCCCAACAGTCCTACAGGGGGAGCTGGGCCTACTGGCACTACAGAACCAGCCTTGACTACCAGTTCACGCAGCCCACATAGGAAGCTCCTAAACTGGAGGCACCCTGGAGTTGGCTAACTCGACCGCACCACGACGGGGCAAGCATAGGCGTCTCAGTGAAGTTGACACAACCCGGAAACAGCTGACGGTGCTGAAACCAGGCTTGGCACGAGGGAGTACCTTTGACAAGAACACTGCCGAGAACCAGCTGGCGGTGCTGGAACCCGGATGCGTTGCCCCAGTGTGCAAGAGCCAATGGCATGACCGAGGACCAGCTGACGGTGCTGGAACCCGGTTACTAAGCTGTAGGTGCCCGCGCTTAAAAGCACTACCAAGGACCGCCTGGCGTTGGCGGAACTCGGATACCCAGGAGGAGGCACCTAAGCCAAAGGCTCGGCCCGGAACCAGCTGACGGTGCTGGAACCAGGTGGTGGACCCGAAGGTCCACAGGAGAGGAGAGAACAGCTAGGCCGCGAGGCAGCCGCAGTTACCGAACCCCAACAGTCCTACAGGGGGAGCTGGGCCTACTGGCACTACAGAACCAGCCTTGACTACCAGTTCACGCAGCCCACATAGGAAGCTCCTAAACTGGAGGCACCCTGGAGTTGGCTAACTCGACCGCACCACGACGGGGCAAGCATAGGCGTCTCAGTGAAGTTGACACAACCCGGAAACAGCTGACGGTGCTGAAACCAGGCTTGGCACGAGGGAGTACCTGTGACAAGAACACTGCCGAGAACCAGCTGGCGGTGCTGGAACCCGGATGCGTTGCCCCAGTGTGCAAGAGCCAATGGCACGACCGAGGACCAGCTGACGGTGCTGGAACCCGGTTACTAAGCTGTAGGTGCCCGCGCTTAAAAGCACTACCAAGGACCGCCTGGCGTTGGCGGAACTCGGATACCCAGGAGGAGGCACCTAAGCCAAAGGCTCGGCCCGGAACCAGCTGACGGTGCTGGAACCAGGTGGTGGACCCGAAGGTCCACAGGAGAGGAGAGAACAGCTAGGCCGCGAGGCAGCCGCAGTTACCGAACCCCAACAGTCCTACAGGGGGAGCTGGGCCTACTGGCACTACAGAACCAGCCTTGACTACCAGTTCACGCAGCCCACATAGGAAGCTCCTAAACTGGAGGCACCCTGGAGTTGGCTAACTCGACCGCACCACGACGGGGCAAGCATAGGCGTCTCAGTGAAGTTGACACAACCCGGAAACAGCTGACGGTGCTGAAACCAGGCTTGGCACGAGGGAGTACCTGTGACAAGAACACTGCCGAGAACCAGCTGGCGGTGCTGGAACCCGGATGCGTTGCCCCAGTGTGCAAGAGCCAATGGCACGACCGAGGACCAGCTGACGGTGCTGGAACCCGGTTACTAAGCTGTAGGTGCCCGCGCTTAAAAGCACTACCAAGGACCGCCTGGCGTTGGCGGAACTCGGATACCCAGGAGGAGGCACCTAAGCCAAAGGCTCGGCCCGGAACCAGCTGACGGTGCTGGAACCAGGTGGTGGACCCGAAGGTCCACAGGAGAGGAGAGAACAGCTAGGCCGCGAGGCAGCCGCAGTTACCGAACCCCAACAGTCCTACAGGGGGAGCTGGGCCTACTGGCACTACAGAACCAGCCTTGACTACCAGTTCACGCAGCCCACATAGGAAGCTCCTAAACTGGAGGCACCCTGGAGTTGGCTAACTCGACCGCACCACGACGGGGCAAGCATAGGCGTCTCAGTGAAGTTGACACAACCCGGAAACAGCTGACGGTGCTGAAACCAGGCTTGGCACGAGGGAGTACCTGTGACAAGAACACTGCCGAGAACCAGCTGGCGGTGCTGGAACCCGGATGCGTTGCCCCAGTGTGCAAGAGCCAATGGCACGACCGAGGACCAGCTGACGGTGCTGGAACCCGGTTACTAAGCTGTAGGTGCCCGCGCTTAAAAGCACTACCAAGGACCGCCTGGCGTTGGCGGAACTCGGTTACCCAGGAGGAGGCACCTAAGCCAAAGGCTCGGCCCGGAACCAGCTGACGGTGCTGGAACCAGGTGGTGGACCCGAAGGTCCACAGGAGAGGAGAGAACAGCTAGGCCGCGAGGCAGCCGCAGTTACCGAACCCCAACAGTCCTACAGGGGGAGCTGGGCCTACTGGCACTACAGAACCAGCCTTGACTACCAGTTCACGCAGCCCACATAGGAAGCTCCTAAACTGGAGGCACCCTGGAGTTGGCTAACTCGCCCGCACCACGACGGGGCAAGCATAGGCGTCTCAGTGAAGTTGACACAACCCGGAAACAGCTGACGGTGCTGAAACCAGGCTTGGCACGAGGGAGTACCTGTGACAAGAACACTGCCGAGAACCAGCTGGCGGTGCTGGAACCCAGATGCGTTGCCTTGCCTATTAAAGATTGTCTTCCTAGAGGCCCAACTAGCGGTGTTGGAGCAAAGGGTAAGCAGGGGGAGATGAGTGTAGGCCGAAGCCTGCACTGGAGGCAGCTTTGTGTCTGCGTTGCGTTTGCAGGACACTTTGCCGGCTACACACTGGGGGAACAGCTGGCGTTGCTGAACCCCACTAACACAATGGCGTGTGTTTTTCCCTGTGCAGCTAGCACTTGCGGGCAAAAACTAGCGATGTTACAGCCCGTGTTGAAGCAGGAGGAGGAGGAGAGGAGCAGAGTGTAGGCCGAAGCCTAGTTGAACCAATTTCAAAGGAAACCTTTAACCCCCCCTCAGGTGTTACAAAGTACAAGAGACACACCTTGTGCAGTATTAATGCTGCACAAGTGAAAGGTTGCTCTATTAATTTGTCTACTTGCACACGCTGAATGAAAGACATACACAATTTACCCCATTCTACAGTCAAACTGTAGTGGATGCGTGACTTGGTTTTTTGATGAGACGCAGCACAGGTGTCCAAAATAACGCCTTGGTGCTTGGCGCAGCTTCCTGAGCGTTGTTATTTGCTGTACAGGAGTCTGCGCTCTTGTGTTATCCCTTGGCAATGCCCTGTTAGCGCTGCCCATCTTATGACATCATTTCATGTTGGCCGGTGCGGTTAACGATGGCCATAAATCCCAGACCCACAGTGTCTTTTCATAAAGCCACACTGCGGTGCTGGGATTCGTGGCCTTGAGCAGTAAATATTTTGGCCGCTCACACACGTCCTTACACCTGCTTCAGACTGGGCGGCCTCTGCTGATCCCTTCTCGCATGCCGCGGCCATGAGGCTGCACAGTCTGAAGAAGGCGGAAGGAGATGAGTTAAGACAGGCGAAGATATGCACTGCTCGTGCCCATCAATCACACCCTCGCAGTCAAAATAATTAAGACAACGAGGAGCATTTTATTCAGGCAGGGCGGACGAACAGGCGCAAGTAGCCAACCAATGATGTCAGAAGACGGGAAGCGCTACCAAGGGGGGTGCTGCGTATCATTAGAAAGGAAAGTCACACCTCAGGGACAGTGGAATGGTCTCAAAGAGACACATTTTGTACGTGTTGAGTTCCACGTGGGCAAGGAGAAAACATCAGCCACCTTGTACAAATGCAGCAGTACTGCTGTACAAGGTGGCTGTTATACATAGAAACACCTGGGGGTGGGGGCCAGGCTCCCTTCAATTTCAGTTCATGTGCCTGCGTGGCGTTTGCAGGTCACCAGTGCAGGCTTTTTACACATTATATTGATGTGTACCCCCCAGGGGGAAATGTTTGTCAGCCCATACACTTAGTGTATGGGTATTCCAAGTATAGTTGAAGCGCTCCTTTTTAACAGCCAGGCCTTGCATTCACTTCATGGACAAAATTTATGGTAATAAAAAAAATAATAATAATGGGAACTTTTGTTTCATGTGGCCATCCAGTACGTGGTTTCAAAGGGTTATTGGATTGCATGTAACATTGGTGCAAGGCAGGCATTGCATTCACTGCACAAGCAAACAGTATGGGTGACACACTTTCTTCTAATGGGTACAATTTTGTCCTGAGGCTCTCAAGTACGTCTGCTGAAACAGTTATTGGGGTGCATGTAACATTGGTGCAGGGCAGACCTTGCATTCAATGCATAAGAAAACAGTATGGGAGACAATTTCTTCTAATGAGAACAATTTTGTCCTCAGGCCCTCAAGTGCATCTGCTGAGTGAAAGGGTTTTTGTGGTGCATGTAACTTTGGTGCAGGACCAGCCTTGCATTCAGTGCATAAGCAAACAGTATGAGAGACACACTTTCTTCTATTGGGATCAATTTTGTTATAAGGCCCTCAAGTACGCCTGCTTAAAGGGTTTTTGTGGTACATGTAACATTGATTCAGGGCAGGCCTTGCATTCAGTGGATAAGCTAACAGTATAGGAGACACACTTTCTTCTAATGGGAACAATTTTGTACTGAGGCCCTCAAGTACATCTGCTGATAGGGTAATTGGGGTGCATGGAACTGTGGGGAAGGCCTTGCATTCAGTGCATAGGCAAACAGTGTGGGAGACACACTTTGTTCAAATGGGAACAATTTTGTCATGAGGCCCTCAACTACATCTGCTGAAACGGTTATTGGGGTGCATGTATCTTTGGGGAAGGCCAGGCCTTCAATTCAGTGCAACATTTTATCAGAAGGCCCTCCTGTATGTCTCGTAAACGGGGTATGGGACTGCATCCTAATATTTGGCAGCCCAGCCACTCACTGCATAGGCAATAACAGTATAGGAGACCCACTGTTTAATGGCCCTTTAAGAAGATGAATGCCGCCTGATGCTCCTTGAAAAATAGGCTCTGTAGTTTTAAGAGTACCTCCTTCATAATTGAAACAAGATGTGTCTGCTTATGTGTCAAACAACACATGGCCAGGTAAGGTTGTTAAATGTTACAATGACATTTCCCAGTGAATGCATTTGTATTGGCTGAAGCAATGCTGAAGTTGAAAAGCACATCAAAAACGCTGCGTGTAAATATAGCCCAAGTGGTGGAGGAACATTTTTGCTTGGGGTTAGTTATTTTGCCTTATATACAAGTAATTACCCTGGAAAGGCTATTCCTTAACATATTTCCCAGCAAAATCCATTTTGGTTTCATTTTTGTATGTTTTTTGATGCGCCTGTATAAATGGCGTGAAACTCTGACAACATTATTTACAGCTGTGACCTAGGAGTCAAAAATGGATAATTGCCCTGATATTCCCGTGTCATTTGAGCAGTGTTTCCATCAATTTCAGATGTTTTTAATCCTTAAAAGGACCACCAGGGGGATCTTAGTAAAAATGCTGGGGTCTTCCATCGACTTACATTGGGCTCGTTGTTCTGTCTGAGTACCCGAGTATTACAAATTGTTCGACCCGAGCAACGAGCACCCGAGCATTCTTTTGCTCGCTCATCACTAGTGGTGACCATGGCGGCCATTTTTAAGTCAGCCATTTTGGATCCAACTTTATTTTTTTCAATGAAACAGGGTCATGTGACTCATCACCTTTATTGAGAATTTCACAAGTAAAACAATGGTGCGCTTGGTTTTAACGTAACTGTATTCTTTCATGAGTTATTTACAAGTTTCTCTTTGTTTACAGCCATTGACATGTTGCAGAGGTTAAAACGTGAGGAGCGGATAGAAATTGTGTTGACGTCTGGTGAACACAGTACCCGGGTCATTGCAGCAGATTTCAATACAAGACACCCTACGAGACCCCCATCTCCCATACTACAGTTAGCAAACTGCTTGCCAAATTTCGTGAAATAGGTTCAGTGTTGGATTTGCCAAAATGTGGATGCAACAAAACTGTCAGTAATGAAGAAACATCAGTGGCTGTTCTAGCTTCATTCAGCAAGAGCCCACAGTGTAGCACTCACTGCATGTCAATGGAGAATGACATCAGACGAACATCCCTTCGGCGGATATTAGCTTCTCACAGATGGCACCCTAACAAAATCCAGCTGCTGCAGCATCTCAGCGAGGATGACCCAGATTGGCACCCTGAATTTGCAGAATGGGCAAAACAAAAATTGGAACAGGACCCTCAGTTTACAAAGAACATTATGTTCAGTGATTATGCAATCTTTTTCTCAATGGTGAAGTTAATAAGCAAAACCACCGCCTTTGGCCTGAAACTAACCCACAGTGGATAGATTCCTCCAAGACTGTTGGAACACAAAAATTGATGGTATGGTGTGGTATATGTGGTAAAAAGATAGTGGGGCTATTCTTCATCAATGGAAACCTTAATGCAACTGGATATCTGAAATTGCTACATTATGATGGGTTGCCCTCTTTATGCACTGAAGATTACACCTTCCATGAGTTTTTCTAGCAAGATGGTGTACCACCACATTATGGGTGTCATTCCTACATGAACAGTTTCCTGGAAAGTGGATTGGACGTCGTGGGCCAGTTGACCAAACCAAGGTCTCCCGATCAGACCCCCTTAGACTTTTATCTTTGGGGTCATTTGAAGGCATTTGTCTATGCTGTGAAGATACGAGCTGTGCAGCATCTAAAACAACGGATACTTGAAGCCTGTGAAATCATTCCTCTGCGGTGTTGCTATCAGTGTGTCAAGAGTGGGAGAAGAGGGTTGCATTGACAATCCGACACAATGGGCAGCACTTTGAACACATTTTATAAGTGCTTATAAACTTGTAAATAACTCATGAAAGAATAAAGTTATGTTAAAACCAAGCATACCATTGTTTTTCTTGTGAAATTCTCAATAATTTCGATGTGCCACACGACCCTCTTCCCGTTGGAAAAAATAAAGTTGGATCCAAAATGGCCGACTTCACAATGGCTGCCATGGTCACCATCCATCTTGAAAAGTTTTCCCCGTCCCATATACTAATGTGCCACAAACAGAAAGTTGATAACACCAACCATTCCCATTTTATTTAGGTGTATCCATACACATGGGCCACCCTGTATATAAGGGGACAATACAAATATCTCTCCAAGGATCTGTTCATACCAAGGAAGGTGATGGTCACAAGGGGGCATTCTCTGTGTCTGTAGGAGAGAAGATTTTTCCACCAACATAGAAGAGGATTCGTTACTGTTCGGGCAGTGAGAATCTGGAATTCCTTGCCTGAGGAGGTGGTGATGGCAAACTCAGTCGAGGGGTTAAAGTGAGGACTGGATGTCTTCCTGGAGGGTAACAATATTGTTTCTTATAGTTATTAGGTTCTTTAGAAGAATGTAGATCTGGGGATTTATTCTGACGGAATATAGGCTGAACTGGATGAACAAATGTCTTTTTTCGGCCTTGCTAACTATGTTACTGTGCTACTATGTAAAATTCACACAGATTATTTATAATCTATGAATCTGTTTACATGTCCATGCATTTTTGCAGACCGAGTGGTTGGCACAAAATCAAGGAGTCGTATTCAATTTTAATCTGAGTTTTGGAATAAAGTCGCCAATGCAAATCTAGAAGTCCTTGAAAAAATTAGACAGCAATCAGATCCCATCCATTTGCTGCTTGTTTTTCACAAACTGTTTTGGCATGAGAAGCTTGAAAAATTTATGAAACTCTAATGAAATACTGACATACTGACCAAACTCTGAGGCTGGCGTCACACTACCGTGTTTTACGGATGTAAGAGGGGTGCTGAAAATACGGATTGCATACGGTACAATGCTTCTCTATGCCCCTGCTCCTATCAGCCGTATTTTACTGATCCATATTATACGGTCTTCTACAGCCATAGAAAATCGCAGCATGCTGCGTTTGTCACCGTATTGCGCAAAAAATCCGCCAATGAAAGTCTATGGGGGCCAGAAAAATACAGATTACACATGGACAGCAGTGTGACTTGCGAGAAATACGCCGCGGTGTTAGAGAGAAAAGCTGGCAATTCAGCGCGGTGTACAGTAAAATCACACTGACAGCTTACAATAGAATAGGTAAAATAAATGTGTACACATAGAATAGGTATATATATATATATATATATATATATATATATACAGTCATGGCCAAAAGTATTGACACCCTGCAATTCTGTTAGAATAATACTCATTTTCTTCCTCAAAATGATTGCAAACACAAATTATTTGGTATTATTATCTTCATTTAATTTGTCTTAAATGAAAAAACACAAAAAGAATTGTCCTAAAGCCAAATTGGATATAATTCCACACCAAACATAAAAAAGGGGGTGGACAAAAGTATTGGCACCGTTCGAAAAATCATGTGATGCTTCTCTAATTTGTGTAATTAACAGCACCTGTAACTTACCTGTGGCACCTAACAGGTGTTGGCAATAACTAAATCACACTTGCAGCCAGTTGACAAGGATTAAAGTTGACTCAACCTCTGTCCTGTGTCCTTGTGCGTACCACATTGAGCATGGAGAAAAGAAAGAAGACCAAAGAACTGTCTGAGGACTTGAGAAACCAAATTGTGAGGAAGCATCAGCAATCTCAAGGCTACAAGTCCATCTCCAAAGACCTGAATGTTCCTGTGTCTACCGTGCGCAGTGTCATCAAGAAGTTTAAAGCCCATGGCACTGTGGCTAACCTCCCTAGATGTGGATGGAAAAGAAAAATTGACAAGAGATTTCAATGCAAGATTGTGCGGATGTCGGATAAAGAACCTCGACTAACATCCAATAAGTTCAAGCTGCCCTGCAGTCCGAGGGTACAACAGTGTCAACCCGTACTATCCGTCGGCGTCTGAATGAAAAGGGACTGTATGGTAGGAGACCCAGGAAGACCCCACTTCTTACCCCGAGACATAAAAAAGCCAGGCTGGAGTTTTCCAAGACTTACCTGAAAAAGCCTAAAACGTTTTGGAAGAATGTTCTCTGGTGAGACAAAAGTAGAGCTTTTTGGGCAAAGGCATCAACATAGAGTTTACAGGAGAAAAAAAGAGGCATTCAAAGAAAAGAACAAGGTCCCTACAGTCAAACATGGCAGAGGTTCCCTGCTGTTTTGGGGTTGCTTTGCTGCCTCTGGCACTTGACTGTGTGCATGGCATTATGAAGTCTGAAGACTACCAACAAAATTTGCAGCATAATGTAGGGCCCAGTGTGAGAAAGCAGGGTCTCCCTCAGAGGTCATGGGTCTTCCAGCAGGTCAATGACCCAATGCACACTTCAAAAAGCACTAGAAAATGGTTTGAGAGAAAGCACTGGAGACTTCTAAGGTGGCCAGCAATGAGTCCAGACCTGAATTCCACAGAACAGGGGTCCCCAACTCCAGTCCTCAAGGCCCACCAACATGTCATGTTTTCAGGATTTCCTTAGTCTTGCTCAGGTAATAATTGCATCACCTGTGCAATGCAAAGGAAATCCTGAAAACATGACCTGTTGGTGGGCCTTGAGGACTGGAGTTGGGGACCCCTGCCATAGAACACCTGTGGAGAGATCTAAAAATGGCAGCTTGGAGAAGGCACCCTTCAAATATCAGGGACCTGGAGCAGTTTGCCAAAGAAGAATGGTCTAAAATTCCAGCAGAGCATTGTAAGAAACTCATTGATGGTTACCGGAAGTGGTTGGTCGCAGTTATTTTGGCTAAAGGTTGTGCAACCAAGTATTAGGCTGAGGGTGCCAATACTTTTGTCTGGCCCATTTTTGGAGTTTTGTGTGAAATGATCAATGTTTTGATTTTTGCTTCATTCTCTTTTGTGTTTTTTCACTTAAGACAAATTAAATGAAGATAATAATACCAAATAATTTGTGTTTGCAATCATTTTCAGGAAGAAAATGAGTATTATCTGACAGAATTGCAGGGGTGTCAATACTTTTGGCCATGACTGTATATGCCATTGAGATAAAAAGAACCCGGCACTCAACTTTAAGTCAAACTTGTGATTTTTATTTTGTAGTACGTAAAACGTTTCGGCCTGGTCTGGCCTTCGTCAGTTACTACAGTGTTATAAAGAAAATAAATAGTGAGTACATACATGGCTACATCTGTACATACATCAGAGAATACATGCGGTGTATGATACATCAACAAACAAAAAAACGGAATAAACAGAAGAACAAAAAACAGAAGTATATACAGAGTATCCTATGGTCCTGGTATGATAATCTTAGAAATCCACCATAAGAGGAATCAACTAGTATATCCCGAGATTCATACCCTCGATACCCTGCACCCTAAAGGTCTCAACAGGGATTATGACCTTGTTTCCTTCACCTAATTGACATGTGCCAATCTTAGAATTTATCTACGGGTCTCATCATTATGGGCTCCTACAACTTAGCACTCCGAGATGCTGATTGTACACGTTATGATCTAGTTACTAAATGTCTACTTTTCATATTTATGTTCCAAGCAGATCTATGTCTCTAACATATTTATTTATTTTCCTAGAGTCGCCTTTATTGAATCACCAGGACTCTTCCACCTCTCCACGGGGTCACAAGTGGATATGTTATGAATAACCACCACCTTCACCTTCCCAGCGCTACTATCACTGTTTCCGTACCATCTGAGGCGGTCCATCGGCTCCATCTCACAGTGCACACTTGGCTTTTGTCCCGCCTCCCTACTAGAGAGCCACAGGATTGGCTGGTTTTCCTCTGTCAATCACGGGGAAACATACGCGGTCACTTCCGGTACATCACATCCGGTAGGACCAGCGCGCACATAAGGAACGCCGCACTGGCGTTTCCTCACTCGGGCATGCTCATCCGACAGCGGTGGACACCGCGTCCTGACCCATCTCCTATCCAGGTAACTCGCTCCCCACTACTACCGCTTGCAGGGACTCTGCCTCCTCCCAGCATGGCATACCACCGGGCGATTCAGCCTGCAGCCTCGTGTTCAATATCCTGACATTCACCCTTGTTCCCTCCACAGCCTGCAGTATCGTCTGCAGTCGCGGCTCTGCCCAGGGACTTACATTGTTCAAGGTATTAGCACCGACAGGGACCGCACATAACACTGTCACTGTCCCACTTCAGCATATTGATGGTAGCTCCTATTATGGGCTTATTCTCCCTTTCTCCCTCCCCAGGGATCTCCCTGGAGCTCATTACGCTCATAGAAGCACTCCTCCATTTATCCAGACACCTCTTAGTACGGTACGCATAGTAGCACCCTGTTTCTCACATTTTTTCACCACTAGGGAGGGCCGGGATATACTAGTTGATTCCTCTTATGGTGGATTTCTAAGATTATCATACCAGGACCATAGGATACTCTGTATATACTTCTGTTTTTTGTTCTTCTGTTTATTCCGTTTTTTTGTTTGTTGATGTATCATACACCGCATGTATTCTCTGATGTATGTACAGATGTAGCCATGTATGTACTCACTATTTATTTTCTTTATAACACTGTAGTAACTGACGAAGGCCAGACCAGGCCGAAACGTTTTACGTACTACAAAATAAAAATCACAAGTTTGACTTAAAGTTGAGTGCCGGGTTCTTTTTATCTATATGCACACGGTTTGGGAACCTACCCGAGCACCTGAGTAGCAGTGCCCACGTCTTTTCACTCACTATATTATTCCCTTACGTGGAGGCACGCACACTTGGTCATGTCCACCAATACCTTCTCCTACAATCCAGAGGAGACCACTAGTATCCTATCCCACTCTATATATCCCTGTGACTTCTTGAAAACCGCACCCCGTGAGACGAGGGGACGAGATCTGGAACGGGAAGTAAGACATCATATTAACATTGAACTTCACTGCGCAACATTATCCG
Source organism: Ranitomeya imitator (assembly GCF_032444005.1). Lineage (NCBI taxonomy): Eukaryota > Metazoa > Chordata > Amphibia > Anura > Dendrobatidae > Ranitomeya > Ranitomeya imitator. The sequence continues at coordinate 472,642,026 of NC_091285.1, read as the reverse complement.
AGTACCTGCGGGTACAACGCATCCCGAGAGGCTTAAGGGTTCCACTACGTCCCACACTCTTCCGGGATTCCCCGGAATACTGCACTAAATTTGAACAGATTCTCAATAAGTGCTCCCTAGACCTAATCACCCTCACTATAGAACACCTACAAAAAGAGATTACGGCCAGCTTAGAACGGGTCAAAGCTATTGAGATCCAGCTCTCATCCACAGGTACCCCAGAGGAGCTGAACCTACTGAAATCCGAAATTAAGACGAAAACTGAACAACACCGCAGAGACATTGAGAACAGGAAACGACTGAAATTTGCCCGGGACACCGAGGACTACGAGGCAAAGAGGGTATACAGATGGCAGGACAACTATTCCTCCTCTCGCCCCAGCACAAGAACTGGACATCGTTCTTCCACGGACTACTCCACCTCGGGTTCGGAGCAAGACAGGAGTTCCTCCATTCCCAGCACATCCCATTTTTTAGGCCAACGCACCCAACGAGGCCGGAAAAGAGGACTCGGCGGAGCCAGAGATTTCGGCAGAGACACGGAGCTTACACGAATGACAAGATCTCAGGTACTGAATCTCTAATCGTGAACATTTCCTCCAGAACTCTGGGCGCATCAGACTGTAGTGTCCTTCAAAAAGGTCTTTCTTTTTGCCCCACCTATCGCTACCGGACCTTTGACCTGGACATGGACCTACAAAGGTTCTTTAGATCCCTAAGGCTTAAAGTGTATTTCTCTGATCCACAGAACCAAGTAGTAAATACCGTACGAACCCCTACAGCACCTCAACTTCTTACAGCAGAAAGTTTAGGCTTACGTACTAAGAGCCCATTTAGACCCCCACGGGGCTCTCACGCCCTTGAGACGTTTATACAATTCATTCAAAATTCTTTCCAGTCACTCCGGGGGGAAGTTGAAATGGGTCGCCTTTACTATCCTCCTAATTTAACGTTAAGTGAACGTCAATCACTACAATCACTCCAGTCTGACTCCAGCCTAATAATTAAACCAGCAGACAAAGGGGGTGCCATAGTGATCATGGACAGAAGTGATTACTTACGGGAAATTAGGAGACAGTTAGATAACACCACCGTGTACCAAAAACTGGATTCCAACCCCACCCAAGCCATTAGAAACAGAATTTCACGTATACTACAGCAATACACAGAATTAGGGGTCTTAGACCTTAAAACCTGCAACTACCTCACCAACGACCACCCGGTGACCCCGGTCTTTTACACACTCCCTAAGATTCACAAAAACGTGGAGCATCCCCCGGGACGACCAATAGTGGCAGCCACTAATTCTATACTGTCCCCTATAGCAATCTTTCTAGAAAAAATACTTACCCCCCATATCCAATCCACTAGATCATTTCTGTTGGACACAGGGTCCTTTCTGGGTACAATACGGGACCTAGGTAGTATACCGGCTGATGCGATACTGGCATCACTGGATGTTAAGGATTTATACACTTCCATCCCACATGCGGATGGCATGAATTCGATCAAGAAATTACTATCCACCACAGGGACCCACAAACAACAAATTGACCTAGTTGTGGATTTACTCACATTGGTTCTTGACTCTAATCATTTTCTATTCCAGGACCAATACTACCTACAGATACGGGGGACCGCGATGGGCTCCAACGTAGCGCCCCCGTACGCTAACTGCTATATGGCAGATTTCGAAGAGACCATCATCTATTCCGACTCTCGCTTCCAGGATAATGTCCTACTCTGGAAGCGTTACATAGATGATATTTTTTGCGTATGGGGGGGCTCGTTGGAGTCCTTCCGGTCTTTTGTGGATTTCCTTAATACCGCATGGCCTGGTATCTCCTTCACAATGGCTCATGACCAACACAGAATGAATTTTCTGGACACTGTGGTCATTAAAGATAACACTGGCAAGCTGAGCACCGATATCCACATAAAGAACACCGACCGAAATAGCCTGCTGCATTTTGAAAGTCTACACCCCAGAGCCATCAAAAAAGCGATCCCTAGATCTCAAATTCAGCGGGTAACACGTATAGTCACGGATAACGAACTACGGACACTACGAGTGTCTGAGATGGAAGCCAAGTTTCTGGCACGCGGCTACCCCCACTCGGTCCTCCAAGAATCCCGGACACCTAGCCTTAATAGCAGACCAAAGTCCAATAAGCGTATACCATTTGTTCACTCTTTCCATCCGTTTTCGTATATTCTCCACAGTAACATTCGCAAACACTGGCATCTACTTACAACTGCCCACCCAAACATCCCGGAGTTTAGAGAACCCTTTCTCCCATGTTTTAGGAGACCCCGCAACCTAAGGGACACACTCGTAAGAGCTGATGTAGGTCCAGACAAAAAAGCACCCATCCAACGGTTCCTCCAGAACCCACGTCTCGGGACCTTCCCTTGTCTCCACTGCACCCAATGCAGCAATGTACTTAAGGGTAGCTCATTCCACCATCCACGATCTGGTAGATCGTTTCCCATTAAGAACTATTTCAATTGTGATTCATCATATGTGGTCTACCTTATTAAATGCCCCTGTGGCATGCTGTATGTTGGCGAGACAACCCGGCCTATCCGGGAACGCATCTCCAAGCATAAATCCACGATCAGATGCGGCAACACACTCTTACCCATCCCACACCATTTTATATCGCAAGGTCATAACATTTCTCAACTTTTGTTTCAGGTAATAGAGCAGGTCTCAGCACCCAGACGGGGGGGAGACAGATTAGCCTCCCTAAAACACAGGGAGGCTTTCTGGATTCATACCCTCGATACCCTGCACCCTAAAGGTCTCAACAGGGATTATGACCTTGTTTCCTTCACCTAATTGACATGTGCCAATCTTAGAATTTATCTACGGGTCTCATCATTATGGGCTCCTACAACTTAGCACTCCGAGATGCTGATTGTACACGTTATGATCTAGTTACTAAATGTCTACTTTTCATATTTATGTTCCAAGCAGATCTATGTCTCTAACATATTTATTTATTTTCCTAGAGTCGCCTTTATTGAATCACCAGGACTCTTCCACCTCTCCACGGGGTCACAAGTGGATATGTTATGAATAACCACCACCTTCACCTTCCCAGCGCTACTATCACTGTTTCCGTACCATCTGAGGCGGTCCATCGGCTCCATCTCACAGTGCACACTTGGCTTTTGTCCCGCCTCCCTACTAGAGAGCCACAGGATTGGCTGGTTTTCCTCTGTCAATCACGGGGAAACATACGCGGTCACTTCCGGTACATCACATCCGGTAGGACCAGCGCGCACATAAGGAACGCCGCACTGGCGTTTCCTCACTCGGGCATGCTCATCCGACAGCGGTGGACACCGCGTCCTGACCCATCTCCTATCCAGGTAACTCGCTCCCCACTACTACCGCTTGCAGGGACTCTGCCTCCTCCCAGCATGGCATACCACCGGGCGATTCAGCCTGCAGCCTCGTGTTCAATATCCTGACATTCACCCTTGTTCCCTCCACAGCCTGCAGTATCGTCTGCAGTCGCGGCTCTGCCCAGGGACTTACATTGTTCAAGGTATTAGCACCGACAGGGACCGCACATAACACTGTCACTGTCCCACTTCAGCATATTGATGGTAGCTCCTATTATGGGCTTATTCTCCCTTTCTCCCTCCCCAGGGATCTCCCTGGAGCTCATTACGCTCATAGAAGCACTCCTCCATTTATCCAGACACCTCTTAGTACGGTACGCATAGTAGCACCCTGTTTCTCACATTTTTTCACCACTAGGGAGGGCCGGGATATACTAGTTGATTCCTCTTATGGTGGATTTCTAAGATTATCATACCAGGACCATAGGATACTCTGTATATACTTCTGTTTTTTGTTCTTCTGTTTATTCCGTTTTTTTGTTTGTTGATGTATCATACACCGCATGTATTCTCTGATGTATGTACAGATGTAGCCATGTATGTACTCACTATTTATTTTCTTTATAACACTGTAGTAACTGACGAAGGCCAGACCAGGCCGAAACGTTTTACGTACTACAAAATAAAAATCACAAGTTTGACTTAAAGTTGAGTGCCGGGTTCTTTTTATCTATATGCACACGGTTTGGGAACCTACCCGAGCACCTGAGTAGCAGTGCCCACGTCTTTTCACTCACTGTATATGCCATTGAGACACATATATGTATATATATTAATATTTCATACAGCGCTAGATAGCTTTAAAGCCGGTAATTCAATTGCCGGCCTTTGCTATCTCCTTCCTAAACCCGACATGATATGAGACATGGTTTACATACAGTAAACCATCTCATATCCCCATTTTTTTTTGCATATTCCACACTACTAGAATCTTCCAGATGTGCCTTTTCTGGGGTGGCTGGGGGCAGATGTTTTTAGCCAGGGAAGGGGGGCAAAAACTGTGGACCCTCTCCAGGCTATTAATATCTGCCCTCAGTCACTGGCTTTACTGCTCTGGCGGAGAAAATTGCGCGGGAGCCCACGCCAATTTTTTCCGCCATTTAACCCTTAAATTTAATAGCTAGAGCGCCCATATTTTGCACATACACACTACTAACATTAGTAGTGTGGAATATGCAAAAAAATGGGGATATGAGATGGTTTACTGTATGTAAACCATGTCTCATATCATGTCGGGTTTAGGAAGGAGATAGCAAAAGCCGGCAATTGAATTACCGGCTTTCTGCTATATCGCACTGAAGTAAATATTAATATATATATATATATATATATATATATAGACAGTATATATGTTTTTACGATTTTTTTTTACACATGGATCCCTTGTATATCCGTATGTCGGTTTTGCAAGCCTGCGAGAAAATCTCCCAGTACGGATGCCATACGGATTACATACGGAGGATGCCATGCGCAAAATATGCTGACACACCCTGCCTACGGAGGAGATACGTACCACTATTTTGGGGACTTTTCTGCGTATTACGGCCGTAAATTACGGACCGTATTTTTATACGCTGGGTGTGACACCGGCCTGATAAGAAGCATTGATGAAAATTGAACCGTTTTTGTGTACTAATAAAATCACTGCATGAGCCCTTAGTATAACTACACACAGGGTGGTTTTGTCAGCAGCAAATTGACTGTATATTTATTATTTATTCAATTAATTTTTATTTTTTATTATTTATTTAAATTAGTTTACTTGCTGTTTTTTTATTGCAATTTAGTGCACTTTTTTAAACGTGATTTTATTGCATTTTTGTCGCTGCATTATAGTCTTTTTTTGGTTTGTATTCATTAAATAAAGCTGCCTTGTATTTGATACTTTCTGGTATTTGGCTTTGACAAAACTTTATTGATATACTTATATTTGATTTACATGCGTTTTCAAGCATTTCTGCTGTGGCAATGCTCTAATAACGCATCTGTGTTTTTTACTCCCCGATTTTCTGCATAAGATGTCAGTCTATGGGGAAAATCTGCACAGAATGCTCTGCACACCCGCATACTGCCGATTTGAAACACGCACCGCTGCTCAGTTTACGCCAAATAAAAAAAACACAGTGGGCATGAGATCTCTATAAATCCCATCCACTTTGCTGAAGCTGTCAGAGGCTGTGTTTTTGATGCAACAAAATATGCAACGTCAACAGTGCACCGAGAGCTCATTATGGGAATGTACCATAGATTATATTCCCACGATAAGTTTTTTGTGAGACTTTTGTCCTCCGTATATTGAAAAAAATAACCATTTTTACCTAATGGGTACTGAAAAGGTACAGAAAATCTGCAACTTCAAAAGCTCACAAAAAGCTAATTGTGGGAACGCAGCCTTAGAACGGGGTCACACGACCATCAATTCTCTCATGTGAGAGAATAGGACCAATTATGCTAGAGACAGAGTTTGGTGTGAATGTCATGTAAGGCCGGATCACACATGCGAGAAATACGGCCAAGTCTCCCATGTTAATACCCGGCATTCCCACCGTCACTCAGGAGCGGAGCATGCGGCTGAATGTCTTGCTATGCGCCACATGCTCCACTCCTAAGTGACAGCGGCAATGTCGGGTATTAACATGCGAGGCTCAGCCGTATTTCTCGCATGTGTGATCCCGGCCTTACTCACGTGATCCGACTTTCTCACGCGAGAGAATCACAGCACAAGTACGCAAAAAATGAAGAACTCAATTTCTCAATCTTCTCCATACTCTGTGTCTGTAGATGTCGGACTACATTCTGATAACATCCAAGTGCAGTCTGATGTTTCACACGCAGCCATAAACTTGTATGGAGTGTGATTCGATCATCAGATGCAACTGCAGCATGCTGCAATTGCTTTCTCATACTGAATTGGCATGAGGAAAAAAAATAGTACATCTGCACTGCTCCATGGTATAACATTGAAAAGACTGCTATCCCATAAAGCATTGCAAAGCACTCAGCCGTGTTGTATGCCAGTGTGAGCGAGCCCTAAGGGTATGTTCCCACGGTCAATGACCGGCAGTGCTTTGGATGCAGTACATGTCCGCTCTGTACAAAACACTGGCGATTCCGCATGTGTTAATTTAAACTTGCGAAATCACTGCACCCAATACATTGTACGGGTGATAGTTATCTCGTGGAGACTTAGCTTTTCAGCAGGATAAATAGACATGCTGCCATCTGGAAAGACGCACCACATGTCCATCTCCACAGCGATGCTGGAGGCATCCGTGCACGCATAGCGGAGATGGGATTTCTTGAAATCCCATCCACTATGCTGTAACATCTGGCTGCTGCGAGTTGGACGCTGCAAATGTGCGCATCATTATTGACTGTGGGAACATATCCTTAGAGGTGTATCAATAGGGGCTATGTGCTTGAGGCCTTATGTACTGCATATGGTATCTAAACTTAGCAGGGGGCAGACTTGCATATACGCACATGCGACACATCTTAAATAGACCGCAGCATGTCCATTTATCTTGCGGAGACGCTCAGTCTCCGCAAGATAAATTACACACTCTATGTATAATATGCGGTGATTCTGCATGTGTTCAATGAACACATGCAGAATCACCGAGCTTACAAAAGCCGGCAGCGTTTTGGACAGGGTGGGCGTCCGCTGCATCCAAAGCGCTCGGAATACGCCACCTGGAAACATACCCTAAGAGCTCGCTCACACTTGCAAATAAAATATCAGACCCATTTTCATCCAAGAGGGTGGGACAATTTTTTCTCATCTGTCATCTGTGTGCTGTCCATATTCAATCTATTTTTCCTATACTATAGAATTGTAATGTATCTGTAAAAACAGATGCCATAATGATGTTTGACATGCATTTTTTTTTTCTCACACCTATCCGATTTTGGAGTGAAGTCACAGCGTGCTACGATTTTTTCCTCTGCCCGATTCCAGGTGAGAAAAAACTTGCAGATGAACACTGATTAAATGAATAAGATTGTTGCGAGAGCAATGAGATTTTTTCACACATTGCACTCACCGATTTTATACACAGATGTAAGAGCAGCCTTAAATTTGCGTTGCCTAATGTGCAAAAAATACACTTGTACAGAAACTAAAAACATAAGTTGAAAACCAAATAACAGCACAATAAGGTACCTTGGTGATACTATGGAAAATTTCCCCCACAGTGATATTTAATGTGAATTTCCCCAACTCATTTGAAATTCAAAGACTAGTTTTGTGTAACTTCCTTAAATACTTTGGCCACACTGTGGCTTCTTTCACATGTTAATGATACATAGGTGTGTCCATCCTGAGCCTCATCCTACCTAAACACTTAGACCACATGCCACAAACCCATTCTGAACATGGTTTATTAACCTTTATTTTACACTGATCATTTCTTAGATGTAAAATATACGACCACAAATCTGGGTTCTTTAATTCCATGTTAGGGCGGAGCATTATATCATTTCATCCTTTACTGGCATTCTATCACTTTTCTAACATTCTCATGCTAATAAGTCTTTAGAATATTCAGGTGTGAAGACTCAGGAGAGAGCCACCTTGGTTCACTCCAATTGTGTTTTAATTCAAAGGATCTGCTTTTGAAGGTGTTGAAACAAACTGGCTTGTTCCTTTAGACTACTTGCAGTCACAATACTTTTCTGAAGGCTTGGCTTTTTTGGGAGCTTGTAACCCTCAGCATTAAAGCAGCCTGAATAAAACTGTAAGTATATCGCACTTGAATTTTTCATCCAACTTTCTGAATACTTTTATGTATTAATTCTATGCTTTTGAAGGCTTAAAAAATAAATAAATGGTACATTAACATTAATTTTTCATAGAGGTATATATTATGGTCAGAAGCAAGACTATTAAAAAAAATTGTATGGTGTAACTTGCTTACCTTTTGGTCAGACCTGTTACTATTTTTGAAGTCAAGGAGTCCAACAAGGGGAGTGTAGCACAACTTCTTCAAATTTTGTTTTATTATACACAGTGTTGTTTGTATCTCTTGATAGCCAGCACATTGTCCCATAGTTTAATTGATCTATACACATGTTCATTTTAAAGATGGCTTTGTGTTTCCAATCTGTGAGGCACAATAAATGTCCTATACTATCCCCGTAGACTCTGTCAGTATAGTCTATTGAGATCCATCAATACAATAGCCTCATAGGTATATGGTCAGTTGAACCGTGGTTCACAATCCCCAATACGAACGTGTAAAACCTAAGGCTGTGTACACACCCTGATCCTGACGTATCAAGACAGGCAATGATTGCACCGTTCTTGCTGAGGGGTCGTGCTGGAGTCACTCTACTATTAGTTAAAAGATGAATGCTGCCTCTTATTTAATTAGGAGTGTCTGACAAACAACATACACCTCCATGCACTTCTTACTAGGGTTGAGCGACTTTTACTTTTTTAGGGTCGAGTCGGGTTTCGCAAAACCCGACTATCTCAAAATCTATTTTTATTTTTTTTTCCCTCTCTCCCCTCCGTCCCTGAACAGAAAAGCTGGTGTTACACATTGCAAATCGCTACAGCGCACAAGCAAGAAGATGGCGATAAGCATCCACGCCCCTAAGACCTATGTCATCACTCGGCCTACGCTCCTTCATTGGCTGAAAAAATGGTGCCAAACGCGACTTTGATGAGAAGATCGCCGACCGCATGGCCGATCCCACACTAGGGTCGGGTTTCATGAAACCCGACTTTGCCAAAAGTCGGCGACTTTTGAATTTGTCCGATCCGTTTCGCTCAAGCCTACTTCTTACCATAAGCCTTACTGCAGTTGGGAACTGAAGTAAGATTTGTGGCATAAGGAACACCTTTGCTCATTGAAAATGGTTTGAATCAGGACTTTGGCGTTTTCAGACCAGAAAATGAATGGAAACTCAAAGTTGTAGAGGTTTGAAGCGTTTCTGCTCCAAAAATGCTGTGTGCGCATAGCCATAGGCTGCGTGACAACAATGAGTTTTTGATGCGGTCAAAAAAAAAATGCAGCTTCTTACGGTTCCAGCAAAGTGTATGAGATTTATAGATATCCTTAAGCGCACGGTCTGTTTTTGTATAAACTCTCCTGTAAACTGGACTGTGGTAAAGCCACATGTCAATTTCTCTTGCAAGTAAGCAGAATTTTATGCACAAATCTTTCCTACAGACGTGCACTAGATATAGAAAATCAGCAGGTAACAAACACACATGAATTTTTAGTGTTTCCACTGCAGAAACGCATCAAAAAAGACATGTGATCCACACCTGACTGTATCGATAAAGTTTAGTCAAAGCCAAATTCCAGGACTTATCAAAAACAAAGCTCCTTTTGTTTAAAACATGACCTACTAACAAGTTTAAAAACGAGCTAAAAAACTGCAATGGAAAAATGAAGAAGTAACGCAACTTTAGAAAATGTGCAACATCAAAAGTTCAATGTGGGAACTTAGAATAAAGGCTCATACTCACCTGCGAGAAACTCGGATGAGTCTCGCACGTCAATGCCCGGGACTGAGGAGCGGAGTGTGTGGCCGCATGTATTGCTATGCGGCCGCACGCTCCGCTCCTGAGTGCCGGGCATTGACGTGCAACACTCATCCGAGTTTCTCGCAGGTGAGTATGAGCCCTTAGGGTGCAGTCAGATGGCTGCATAAATATTAGACATCGGACTGGCCGGCACCTCTCCCAACTCTAGCATAACTGCTGCGTTGAAATACATTAGGCTGTCATGCCTTGGTCGGGAGAGCCACCAGCCAGTTTTGTCACAGGGTTTTTTTTTGTTGTTTTTTTTTTGTGTGTGGTGGTACTGCAGCAACCAAAAAATCATAATTTTGGCATTTTTTTTTTTTTTTTCGGTTTATAATGTTTACCGACTGGATTAATTTTCATATTTTGCTCTGACTTTTCTGAACACGGCAATGACATGTTTTTGTTGTTTTTTATTGGGGGGGGGGGGGGGAAACATGTCATCAGGCTTCTGCAATATTCAGGAATACCTTTTAGGCTATGTGCTCACATTGTGGATTAGGCTTAGGAATTTCTGGTGCGGATTCTGCCTCTCTTGGCAGAAAACGCAGCTGCGGATTTGCCGCGTTTTTCGTGCGAATCTGCAGCATTTTTGGTGCGGTTTTGCTGCTGATTTCTATAATGGAATGGGTACAAAAATGCTGCAGATCCGCAAAAAAGAAGTGACATGCTACTTTTTTTAAACCGCAGCGTTTCTGCACTGAATTTTCCGCACCATTAGCACAGCATTTTTTTTTTTTCCTATTGACAATCATTTTACTGTAAACCACTTGCGGATCTGCAGCGTTTCTGCACTGCAAAAAAACACTGCAGATCCGCAGGAAATCCGCAACATGTGCACATACCCTCAGGATTGCTGCATATCGTGAAAATTATGGTCTCCCAAGCCTGGCAACAGGCAAGGTTTCAAACAAGTTCTGTAATAAGCATGGAGGTCTTCAATAGACCCCTGGCTGTCATAGCAAACCATCAAAAACTGCGATCCTGTCATGATATTGTTAATGTCGCTGGCGTGATTGTTAAAGGCAGTTCCTAGCTGTAATACACAGCCAATACCTGCCACGTATGGGGCGAGCTCACTCCGTGAGCCCCCTCCATACACCCACTACCAACTTACACTGTACATGTACAACGTATGTTGGTAAGGGGGTGAAGTGCTTACTTCAGAATTCTGACATAAAACACGTCAATAAGTAATACCATTTTGGTCAGCTAAACAAAAATAGGAGGAGCATGGGTTGGGCGTAATAAATGTTGCAATTTTTAAGCTTCTGGCTTTTATGCCTGTAAAAAGCCAGTTTCAACAAAATAGGCCATCTAATCCATCAAAATTTACAGCACTTTAGTGGTATAACTGTTTGGCAGAAGCATACTACAGTTCATTTCTGGTGAAGGTACCGTTGTAAGATGTGCCTAATTCATTAAGGCTACTTTCACACTTGCGTCGTTACGGGCCCATCGCAATGCGTAGGGCCGATGGACGCTGTGAAAATGACTGCATGACGTTGGCAACGGATGCAGTTTTTCAACGCATCCGCTGCCAATTCTGCAGTCCGGGGAGGAGGGGGCGGAGTTACGGCCATGCATGCGCGGTTGAAAATGGTGGATACGACGCACAAAAAAAGTTACATGGAACTTTTATTGTGCTGACAGTCCACCAAAACACGTTGCATCCGTCGCACGACGGATGTGACGTGTGGCCATACGTCGGAATGCGTCGCTAAATGCAAGTCTATGGAGAAAAAACGCAACCTGCGGGCAACTTTGCAGGATGCGTTTTTTTTTTCTACAAAATGACGCATTGCGACGTAGCCCAAACGACGCAAATGTGCAAGTAGCCTAAGTGGCTGTCCTTACTGCAGAGGTCCTGTTCAGTAAGACTAAAGTACAACATGCCAAAGAGGAAAAAAAAATCGGACTTGTTGTGGCATGGTTTTTTTAAAGACTTTTTAGTTGTCAAGCACTGTAAAACTACTGTAGACAATCCTAAAATAAACCTGACAGATCATGCATGCTGCCGATACTGTGGTCAGCATATATCAGCCACTGACTGTGTGATCACAGCCATTTATTTTTTTTCTGAAAGGATACACAGACATACTTTTCTCTCTGAAACGCTGCCCCATACACATCAGATGGTAATCATGCCCTTCCTAAAAACTGAAGGTTTGGTCGAATTGAAATGGTTCCATTTTTTTTTTGTGCATTTCCTCCAATCTGCAAATTCCACCCTACTTCCTATTAGTCCTGACTCCTGACAGGAGTTCAAATGTGATGCTGGGGACACCTGCCCAAATTCATAACACTAGAAGATTCTGCTGTAAAGCTCCATTACCAGAGATTTATATACTGTGACAAATATTACCACCTGGAGAGGGTCATAAATGGAGATTCATACAACATTATTGTGTAATAATAAATATAATGTACAGTGTAAAACCTACGAAGGAGTGCTGCTGGTAAGAAAATATTCAAACTTTATGAATTACCTGATTGCTTAAAATCATTACCAACATTAATTGAGTGGTGGTGGCTCTCATATCATGTTTTGTGAATTGAAGGATCACAATTATAAACTGCTATCCCACCACTGATCATGGCAGTAGGACTGTGTCCACTATAATATAAAGCTTGATGCATTATTAATTAATTGACATGAACAAACTAATACAATAATTTATTTACCATCTGGTTGCACCCCCATGATAGATTCAGGACTGTTGAAGATGAGCTTTTCTAAAATCTTTTTTTTTTTTTCAATGCAATTGTATAATTAAAGTTTGAATATATTCTTACCAGAGTTGTGGCACTCATTCTTTGTAGGCTTTATATTATAATTAGGAGTGCCATTCATAATTTTTGGTTGTTAATGGAAACTGATAAATTACGGTATATAGGGTCACTCTAATAACAGGGAAAAAGTTATTTAACTTGATGGCATCTCCGGAATGACCCTGAAAGGACCTGGATATAAAACAAAGTAAAAACTTCTAGCGAATAGATTTTTTGCTTTGGCTTGTAATGGTGAATCATTGTTTTGATAAAGTAATACAATTATTCAACTGCATTTCTGGAAATGTTTTAATATTTTGTGATGGCATGGCAAATAGCTGGTGTCAGACGGTGTCAGACCTCTTTGATCTCCATGCTTCAAGTAGTGATTGTATATCTTAGTGCTATTTTATTACATTGGAAGATGGAAGAAAACCTTTAAAACCTGTCATTCATACAGCCGATTTGTTGCAAAAATGCATTCAGTACACTTGCTGTTTGTGAATATTGCCCTCGGGGCATGTGCCTACTGAAGGAAATTCCTAAAGGTACTGTCACACTCAGCAACTTTCCAACGATCACGACCAGCGATACGACCTGGCCGTGATCGTTGGAAAGTCCTTGTGTGGTCGCTGGAGAGCTGTCACACAGACAGTTCTCCAGCGACCAATGATGCCGATGTCCCCGGGTAAACATCGGGTTACTAAGCGCAGGGCCATGCTTAGTAACCCGATGTTTACCCTGGTTACCATTGTAAATGTTAAAAAAAAAAAAACCCACATACTTACATTCCGGTGTCTGTCACGTCCCCGGCGTCCACTTCCCTGCACTCCTCCTGCATCCTGTGTAAGCGCCGGCCGTAAAGCAGAGCGGTGACGTCACCGCTGTGCTCTGCTTTATGGCCGGCCGGCGCTGACACAGGATGCAGGAGGAGTGCAGGGAAGCGGACGCCGGGGACGTGACAGGCACCGGAATGTGATTGTGATTTTTTTTTTTTTTTTTTTTAATATTTACAATGGTAACCAGGGTAAACATCGGGTTACTAAGCGTGGCCCTGCGCTTAGTAACCCGATATTTACCCTGGTTACCAGTGAACACATCGCCGATTCAGCGATGTCAGTGGGTGATCCAGCGACGAAATAAAGTTCTGGCCTTCTAATCTCCGACCAGCAAAGTCACAGCAGGATCCAGATCGCTGCTGCGTGTCAAACACAACGAGATCGCTATCCAGGACGCTGCAACGTCACGGATCGCTATCGTTATCATTGTAATGTTGTTCAGTGTGAAGGTACCTTTTAATTGTATTTGGTTGTGCAAATGGTCCTGATTTGCTTCACTTTTTACCTTTTGAATTGCAAATGCGGATTTAAAATCCCCATGGTTCATCATGGTGATATCTAGGGTTGAGCGAAACGGATCGGTCATTTTCATAAGTCGCTGACTTTTGGCAAAGTCGGGTTTCATGAAACCCGACCCGATCACTGTGTGGGGTCGGCCACGCAGTCGGCGACCTTCGCGCCAAAGTCGCGTTTCAATGATGCGTTCAGCGCCATTTCTAAGCCAATGAAGGTGGACGCAGAGTGTGGGCAGCGTGATGACATAGTTCCTTGTCCCCACCATCTTTGAGAAGGGCATGGCAGTGATTGGCTTGATTTCTGCGGCGTCACAGAGGCTATAAAGGGGCGTTCCCGCCGACCGCCATCTTACTGCTGCTGATCTGAGCATAGGTAGAGGTTGCTGCCGCTTCGTCAGAAGCAGGGATTGCGTTAGGCAGGGTACATTAACCCCCAAACCGCTTGTGCTGTAGCGATTTCCACTGTCCAACACCACCTTTTGTTTGCAGGGACAGTGGAGGCTACATTTTTTTTTCTTCTCATCACTGTAGCTCATTGGGCTGCCCTAGAAGGCTCCCTGATAGCTGCATTGCTGTTTGTACGCCGCTGTGCAAACCAACTGCTTTTTTCAAAGCACAAATCCTGTTGCTCCTTCCTTTTCTGCACAGCTATCTTGTTTGTTTGTCCACACTTTTGACTTTTTTGTGCAGCAGTCCACTCCTTTTTATTGCTGCCTGCCATACTTTGCTGAGATTACTGCAGGGAGATAGTAATTGTAGTACAGTCCCTTTTTTTTTTTTTTTTTGTTTTGTTATATCTCTTAAAGCCACTTTCTGCCACAGAAAATATACTCTAATACAGTGGCCCAGATTTATTCACTAGTCTCCCTGAAGGGAAAAAAAAAAAAAAAAGGGTGCAGATTAAAATTGGCAAATCTGCATCAGTGGCCGTCCTGTTTGTGGCATCTGTGTCTCATTTTCTGGCACAGAAAACATACAGTCTAACAGTGGGCCTGATTTCTTTCCAATTGTACCATAAATGAAAAAAAATAGTGGGAGATTAAGATTGGCATTTCTGCTTCAGTGCCAGTCCTGTGTGTGGCATCTGTCTCTCATTTTGTGCCACAGAACATATACTGTATAAGAGTGGGCCACATTTCTTCAATATTCTCCCTGAAAAAATAAAAAGGGGGAGATTTTTATTGGTAGTGTGTGCATCTGTGTAAGTCCTGTTAGTGGCATATCTGTCTGCCACTGAAGCTGTGTACTGTTACACATTGGGCCTGATTTTCCCTGCAGTCTCACCCACCTATAAAGGGATCTATAAATCCAACAGAAGTTTGAGTTCACCTTGTGACTGGTTTTACAGTAACAAATACTGTTAGTTTGGTTACGTTTTTCAAACAATGAGGAAGTCTGGTGGAAGAGGTTGTGGCCGTGGGCGGTCATTGCCAGCTGGTAATGATGGTAGTGGTGGTGGAGCATCAGGTGGTCATGGGAAAAGCAATATAGCACCTAAGTCTCGAGTTGTTGAGCCAGGTTCGTCATCTGGCTACACAAGGCCTCGAACGCTCCCTTTTCTGGGAGTAGGAAAACTGCTTTTAAAGCCGGAGCAGCAAGAACAAGTTTTGGCTATCCTTGCTGACTCAGCCTCTAGCTCTTTCGCCTCCTCTTCTGAAACTGCTAAATGTAAAAGCAGCGCGTCGGTAGTGGATGTTCACGGTCAGGGACAAGTCGCTTCCTTGTCTTCTTCACCAAGAACAACAGAGAAGGATGCTTCAGGCGACACAACGGGTTACTCCATGGAGCTCTTTACACATACCGTTCCTGGGTTAGAAAGTGAAACGGTTAACAGGCCATGCCCATTACAAGTTGTATCGGACATGGAGTGCACAGATGCACAGCCACAGCCAGATTACTATGCTGTTCCTTTGACTCAGACCAGAACATTGCCCTCGCAGTGTAATGATCCAGAATCTGACCCTGATGAGACTATGGTGCGCCGTCATGAACGCTATACCACCGGCTTACACGGTGACACAGACGAAGTTGCACACGAGATAGAAGAGGAGGTCAGTCATAGTCATGACCCAGTTGTTGACCCCAATTGGCAGCCATTGGAGGAACAGGGTGCAGGCGGCAGTAGCTTTGAAGCGGAGGAGGAGCCGCAGCAGGCATCAACATCGCAACAGGTTCCATCTGCCTGGCCCGTATCTGGCCCAAAACGCGTGGCAAAACCAAAACCAGTTGTAGGACAGCGTGGCCATCCGGTTAAAGAAGCTCAGTCTGCAATGCCTGAACAGGTATCCGATGGTAGAAAGAGTGCAGTCTGGCATTTTTTTTTTTAAACAACATCCAAATGATCAGCGCAAAGTCATCTGTCAAAAATGTTCAACTACCTTAAGCAGAGGTCAGAATCTTAAAAGTCTAAATACAAGTTGCATGCGTAGACATTTAACCACCATGCATTTGCAAACCTGGACTAACTACCAAACGTCCCTTAAGGTTGTAGCACCCTCGGCCAATGAAGCTAGTCAGCAACGCTACATCCCTTCCCTCACTGTAAGCCCACCATTTCCCGCACCACCTGCAGTAAATGTGCAGTTTCGTCACCAGGCCAAAGCAGTCAGGGAATTGCCAGGTTCATGGTAGGAAACTTTGCATGTAGGGCACCAGCAAGAATACGATCTCCAACCCTCTGTCTGCCATGTCTACCGGCACCCCCGCTAGTTCCACCATCTGCAGCTCTCCAGTCCAGCTCACCCTACATGAGACTCTCGTTAGAAAAAGGAAGTACTCATCCTCGCATCCGCGTACACAGGGTTTGAACACCCACATTGCTAGACTAATCTCATTAGAGATGATACCCTACCGGTTAGTTGAAAGCAAAGCTTTCAAAGCCCTGATGGACTACGCTGTACCATGCTACGAGCTACCCAGTCGACACTTCTTTTCGAGAAAAGCCATCCCAGCCCTCCACCAGCATGTAAAAGACCGCATCGTCCATGCACTCAGGCAATCTGTTAGTACAAAGGTGCACCTGATAACAGATGCATGGAACAGTAGGCATGGCCAGGGACGTTACATGTCCATTATGGCACACTGGGTTAATGTGGTGGATGCAGGGTCCACAGGGGACAGCAATATTGGGACAGTTCTGCTTAGCCCATGGTCTAGGAAACAGTTGGCTGTAGGAATTGGCTCCTCCTCCTCCTCGTCCTCCTGCAGAAGCGAGAACTCATCCACAGACCGCAGTAGAATGAGCACTCCATCCGCAACTGCCACTGTTGCACACAAGGTGTCCCATTATGGGACAGCTAGTGGCAAGCGTCAGCAGGCTGTATTGGCAATAAAGTGTTTGGGCGACAACAGACACACCGCGGAAGTTCTGTCCGAGTTCTTGCAGAAACAAACTCAGTCATGGCTGGGCACTGTACATCTTGAGGCAGGCAAGGTAGTGAGTGATAATGGAAGGAATTTTGTGGCTGCCATCTCCCTTTCACAACTGAAATACATTCCTTGCCTGGCTCACACCTTAAACCTGGTGGTGCAGTGCTTCCTGAAAAGTTATCCGGGGTTACCCGACCTGCTCCTCAAGGTGCGCAGACTTTGCTCGCATATCCGCCGTTCGTCCGTGCACTCCAGCCGTATGCAGAACCATCAGCGGTCTTTGAACCTTCCACAGCATCGCCTAATCATCGACGTTGCAACAAGGTGGAACTCCACATTGCACATGCTTCAGAGACTGTGCGAACAGAGGCGTGCTGTGTTGTGAATTCTGTGGCTGAATTCACTCCTGTGGTATTGCAGCCTCTGGGCTTCCTCCCTCAGGTGTTTTGGTGAGCTCGTTGGCTGCCTTGCTATTTAACTCCACCTGAGTCTGTCTTCCTTGCTCCTTGTCAATGTTCCAGTGTTGGATCTGAGCTACTGCATCTTTCCTGTGGCCTGCTGCTCTGCTAGATAAGTGTTACTTTGTTTTTGTTTCCGTTTTTTTCTGTCCAGCTGTGCTATTCTCTTTTGCTGGAAGCTCTGAGACGCAAAGGGTGCACCGCCGTGCCGTTAGTTCGGCACGGTGGGTCTTTTTGCCTCCCTTTGCGTGGTTCTGCTTTAGGGTTTTTTGTAGACTGCATAGTTCTCTTTGCTATCCTCGCTCTGTCTAGAATATCGGGCCTCACTTTGCTGAATCTATTTCATTCCTACGTTTTGTCTTTTCATCTTGCTAACAGTCATTATATGTGGGGGGCTGCCTATTCCTTTGGGGTATTTCTCTGAGGTAAGTCAGGCTTGTATTTCTATCTTCAGGCTAGTCAGCTCCTCAGGCAGTGCCGAGTTGCATAGGTAGTGTTAGGCGCAATCCACTGCTGCTTTTAGTTGTGTGAGGATAGGTTCAGGTATTGCAGTCTGCAGAGATTCCACATCTCAGAGCTTGTTCTATTGTTTTTGGGTTATTGCCATATCACTGTATGTGCGCTGATTACTCCACACTGTGTTGCCTGATAGCACAGCATAACAGTACAAGGAGCCCAAACCAATGATTCTCAATAGAGGGAAAAAAGAAGTCCTGACATCATTTTTTTTTTTTTTCCTCAGCTCTGTCTTCAGTTTTTTTTTTTTTTTTCCCCTAGACATTAGAGTGCTTCAGGACACAGCTGTGGACATGGATATTCAGGCTCTGTGCTCCTCAATGGATAATCTCGTTATAAATGTACAAAAGATTCAAGATACAATTGATCAGAAATCTATGCTAGAACCGAGAATTCCTATTCCTGATTTGTTTTTTGGTGACAGAACTAAGTTCCTGAGCTTCAAAAATAATTGTAAGCTATTTCTGGCCTTGAAACCTCATTCTTCTGGTAATCCTATTCAACAGGTTTTGATTATTATTTCTTTTTTGCGCGGCGACCCACAGGACTGGACGTTTTCTCTTGCGCCAGGAGACCCTGCATTGAGTAATGTTGATGCGTTTTTCCAGGCACTTGGATTGCTTTACGATGAGCCTAATTCAGTAGATCAGGCTGAGAAAAATTTGCTGGCTTTATGCCAGGGTCAGGATGATGTAGAAGTATATTGTCAGAAATTTAGGAAGTGGTCAGTACTCACTCTGTGGAATGAATCTGCACTGGCGGCTTGGTTCAGAAAGGGTCTCTCTGAAGCTCTTAAGGATGTCATGGTGGGATTTCCTATGCCTGCTGGTTTGAATGAGTCTATGTCCTTGGCCATTCAGATCGGTCGTCGCTTGCGCGAGCGTAAATCTGTGCACCATCTGGCGGTATTGTCTGAGAGTAAACCTGAGCCTATGCAGTGCGACAGGACTATGACTAAAGTTGAACGGCAAGAACACAGACGTCTGAACAGGCTGTGTTTCTACTGTGGTGATTCCACTCATGCTATTTCTAATTGTCCTAAGCGCACTAGGCGGTTCGATAGCTCTGCCGTCATTGGTACTGTACAGTCCAAATTCCTTCTGTCCATTACCTTGATATGCTCTTTGTCATCATATTCTGTCATGGCGTTTGTGGATTCAGGCGCTGCCCTGAATCTGATGGATTTGGATTATGCTAAACGTTGTGGATTTTTCTTGGAGCCTTTGCGGTGTCCTATTCCGTTGAGAGGAATTGATGCTACACCTTTGGCCAAGAATAAGCCTCAGTACTGGGCCCAGCTGACCATGTGCATGGCTCCTGCACATCAGGAAGTTATTCGCTTTCTGGTACTGCATAATCTGCATGATGTGGTCGTGTTGGGGTTGCCATGGCTACAAACCCATAATCCAGTATTAGATTGGAACTCTATGTCGGTAACCAGCTGGGGTTGTCAGGGAGTACATGGTGATGTTCCATTTTTGTCTATTTCGTCATCCATTCCTTCTGACATCCCAGAGTTCTTGTCTAACTTTCAGGATGTATTTGAAGAGCCCAAGTCTGATGCCCTACCTCCGCATAGGAATTGTGATTGTGCTATCAATTTGATTCCTGGTAGTAAATTCCCTAAGGGTCGTTTATTTAATTTGTCCGTGCCTGAACACACCGCTATGCGCAGTTATGTGAAAGAATCCCTGGAGAAGGGACATATTCGCCCATCGTCATCACCATTGGGAGCAGGGTTCTTTTTTGTAGCCAAAAAGGATGGTTCGCTAAGACCGTGTATTGATTACCGCCTTCTTAATAAGATCACTGTTAAGTTTCAGTATCCCTTGCCATTGATATCTGACTTGTTTGCTCGGATTAAGGGGGCTAGTTGGTTTACTAAGATTGATCTTCGTGGTGCGTATAATCTGGTGAGAATCAGGCAAGGAGATGAATGGAAAACGGCATTTAATACACCCGAGGGTCATTTTGAGTATCTGGTGATGCCGTTCGGACTTGCCAATGCTCCATCTGTTTTTCAGTCTTTTATGCATGACATTTTCCGTGAGTATCTGGATAAATTCTTGATTGTTTACTTGGATGACATTTTGATCTTCTCTGATGATTGGGAGTCTCATGTGAAGCAAGTCAGAATGGTTTTCCAGGTACTGCGTGCTAATTCCTTGTTCGTGAAGGGATCAAAGTGTCTCTTCGGTGTGCAGAAAGTTTCATTTTTGGGGTTCATCTTTTCCCCTTCTACTATCGAGATGGATCCGGTTAAGGTCCAGGCCATCCAGGATTGGACTCAGCCGACATCTCTGAAAAGTCTGCAGAAATTCCTGGGCTTTGCTAATTTTTATCGTCGCTTCATCTGTAATTTTTCTAGCATTGCCAGACCATTGACCGATTTGACCAAGAAGGGTGCTGATTTGGTTAATTGGTCTTCTGCTGCCGTGGAAGCTTTTCAGGAGTTGAAGCGTCGTTTTTGCTGTGCCCCTGTGTTGTGTCAACCAGATGTTTCTCTTCCGTTCCAGGTCGAGGTTGATGCTTCTGAGATTGGAGCAGGGGCGGTTTTGTCACAGAGAGGTTCTGGTTGCTCAGTGTTGAAACCATGTGCTTTCTTTTCCAGGAAATTTTCTGCTGCTGAGCGTAATTATGATGTGGGCAACCGAGAGTTGCTGGCCATGAAGTGGGCATTCGAGGAGTGGCGTCATTGGCTTGAGGGAGCTAAGCATCGCGTGGTGGTATTGACTGATCATAAGAATCTTACTTATCTCGAGTCTGCCAAGCGCTTGAATCCTAGACAGGCCCGTTGGTCGTTATTTTTTGCTCGTTTTGATTTTGTGATTTCGTACCTTCCGGGCTCTAAAAATGTGAAGGCGGATGCTCTGTCTAGGAGTTTTGTGCCCGACTCTCCGGGTTTATCTGAGCCGGCGAGTATCCTCAAGGAAGGAGTCATTGTGTCTGCCATCTCTCCTGATTTGCGGAGAGTGTTGCAGAAATTTCAGGCTAATAAACCTGATCGTTGTCCGGCCGAGAAACTGTTCGTCCCTGATAGGTGGACTAGTAAAGTTATCTCTGAACTTCATTGTTCGGTGCTGGCTGGTCATCCAGGAATCTTTGGTACCAGAAAGTTAGTGGCTAGATCCTTCTGGTGGCCATCTCTGTCACGGGATGTGCGTGCTTTTGTGCAGTCCTGTGGGATTTGTGCTAGGGCTAAGCCCTGCTGTTCACGTGCCAGTGGGTTGCTTTTGCCCTTGCCGGTCCCGAAGAGGCCTTGGACACATATTTCGATGGATTTCATTTCTGACCTTCCCGTTTCTCAAAAGATGTCGGTCATTTGGGTGGTCTGTGATCGCTTTTCTAAAATGGTCCATCTGGTGCCCTTGGTTAAATTGCCTTCCTCCTCTGATTTGGTGCCTTTGTTCTTCCAGCATGTGGTTCGTTTGCATGGCATTCCTGAGAATACTGTTTCTGACAGAGGTTCCCAGTTTGTCTCGAGGTTCTGGCGAGCCTTTTGTGGTAGGATGGGCATTGACCTATCTTTTTCCTCGGCCTTCCATCCTCAGACTAATGGCCAGACCGAACGAACCAATCAGACCTTGGAAACATATCTGAGATGTTTTGTTTCTGCTGACCAGGATGATTGGGTGTCATTTTTGCCGTTGGCTGAGTTCGCCCTTAATAATCGGGCCAGCTCGGCTACCTTGGTCTCTCCATTTTTCTGCAATTCTGGGTTCCATCCTCGTTTCTCTTCAGGACAGGTTGAGTCTTCGGACTGTCCTGGTGTGGATTCTGTGGTGGACAGGTTGCAGCAGATCTGGACTCAGGTAGTGGACAATTTGACCTTGTCCCAGGAGAAGGCTCAGCTTTTCGCTAATCGTAGACGCCGTGTGGGTCCCCGACTTCGTGTTGGGGATCTGGTTTGGTTATCTTCTCGTCATATTCCTATGAAGGTTTCCTCTCCTAAATTTAAACCTCGTTTTATTGGTCCGTATAGGATTTCTGAGATTCTCAATCCGGTGTCTTTTCGTCTGACCCTCCCAGACTCCTTTTCCATACATAATGTATTCCATAGGTCGTTGTTGAGAAGATACGTGGCACCTATGGTTCCATTTGTGGAGCCTCCTGCCCCTGTTTTGGTGGAGGGGGAATTGGAGTATATTGTGGAGAAAATTTTGGATTCTCGTGTCTCTAGACGGAAACTCCAGTATCTGGTCAAATGGAAGGGTTATGCTCAGGAGGATAATTCCTGGGTTTTTGCCTCTGATGTCCATGCCCCAGATCTTGTTCGTGCCTTTCATGTGGCTCATCCTGGTCGGCCTGGGGGTTCTGGTGAGGGTTCAGTGACCCCCTCCTCAAGGGGGGGGTACTGTTGTGAATTCTGTGGCTGAATTCACTCCTGTGGTCACAAGTGGTATTGCAGCCTCTGGGCTTCCTCCCTCAGGTGTTTTGGTGAGCTCGTTGGCTGCCTTGCTATTTAACTCCACCTGAGTCTGTCTTCCTTGCTCCTTGTCAATGTTCCAGTGTTGGATCTGAGCTACTGCATCTTTCCTGTGGCCTGCTGCTCTGCTAGATAAGTGTTACTTTGTTTTTGTTTCCGTTTTTTCTGTCCAGCTGTGCTATTCTCTTTTGCTGGAAGCTCTGAGACGCAAAGGGTGCACCGCCGTGCCGTTAGTTCGGCACGGTGGGTCTTTTTGCCTCCCTTTGCGTGGTTCTGCTTTAGGGTTTTTTGTAGACTGCATAGTTCTCTTTGCTATCCTCGCTCTGTCTAGAATATCGGGCCTCACTTTGCTGAATCTATTTCATTCCTACGTTTTGTCTTTTCATCTTGCTAACAGTCATTATATGTGGGGGGCTGCCTATTCCTTTGGGGTATTTCTCTGAGGCAAGTCAGGCTTGTATTTCTATCTTCAGGCTAGTCAGCTCCTCAGGCAGTGCCGAGTTGCATAGGTAGTGTTAGGCGCAATCCACTGCTGCTTTTAGTTGTGTGAGGATAGGTTCAGGTATTGCAGTCTGCAGAGATTCCACGTCTCAGAGCTTGTTCTATTGTTTTTGGGTTATTGCCATATCACTGTATGTGCGCTGATTACTGCACACTGTGTTGCCTGATAGCACAGCATAACAGTGCTGTTATGTATTTGTGGGAGGATACACATACACGGGCAGGCAGTTGGATGGCAGACATGGAGTTGTCAGGTGTGCAGTGGTCGAAGGTACAAGACCTGTGTCAAGTCCTTCAGTGTTTTGAGGAATGCACACGGCTGGTTAGTGCAGACAACGCCATAATAAGCATGAGCATCCCCCTAATGCGTCTGCTGATGCAAAGTTTGACGCACATAAAGGAGCAGGCGTCTGCAGCCGAGGAAGAGGGAAGCCTTGATGACAGTCAGCCATTGTCTGGTCAGGGCAGTCTATAGGACGAGGTAGCGGGCGAAGGGGAGGAGGATGATGGGGATGAGTATTTTTTGAATGAGGAAGCTTCTCCGGGGCCAATAGAAACTGGTGGCGTTGCAAGGCCGGTTTCAGGCTTTTTGAGGGAGAAAAGTGACGTAGATTTGCCAGAAACTGCCCCTCAACCCAGCACAACCGCAGATTTGACAACTGGAAGTTTGGCCCACATGGCGGATTATGCCTTGCGTATCCTCAAAAGGGACCCATGCATTATTAAAATGATGACCGATGATGATTACTGGTTGGCCTGCCTCCTTGATCCTCGCTATAAAGGCAAATTGCAAAATATCATGCCACATGAGAACCTCGAATAAATATTAGCAACCAAACAAGCAACTCTTGTAGACTGTTTGATTCAGGCATTCCCAGCACACAGCGCCGGTGATGGTTCTCACACGAGCTGCAGGGGGCAACAGGGCAGAGGTGTTAGAGGTGCACAATTCAGAAGTGGCGTTGGACAGGGGGGTTTTATGACCAGGTTGTGGCGTGATTTCGCAATGACCGCAGACAGGACAGGTACCGCAGCATCAATTCAAAGTGACAGGAGACAACATTTGTCCAGTATGGTTACTATTTTTCTTCCCCTATTGATGTTCTCCCTCAACAGTCATTCCCATTTGATTACTTGGCATCCAAAATAGACACCTGGCCTGAATTGGCAGAATATGCATTGCAGGAGCTTGCTTGCCCAGCAGCTAGTGTGCTATCAGAAAGAGTATTCAGTGCTGCTGGTTCAATATTGACCGAAAAAAGGACTCGTCTGGCTGCCCAAAATGTTGATGATCTAACCTTCATTAAAATGAACCACTCATGGATTTCTAATTATTTTGCCCCACCTTTCCTGGCTGACACCTAGCTTTCCTATAAAATGGTCTTGCTTGTGGACTGGTCTTACTGACTGTTCCAATCTCTTAATTGGCAGCAGCTGTTTGTCCAGCATACGATATGTTTACACCTCCCTAAATGGGCTAACTCCTCCACGGGGCCGTGGTCTCGCCACTTGGCGCAAGCACCCATGAGTGCCTTTTGTCTGAAGAGGTGGGTATGCCCGCTTTTAGTCGACGGCACTGCCACTGGGTCCCTCATAGTACAATAAAGTGTCTCTGGCGGTGGTGGCACGCACCCAATGTCAGACACACTGTTGTAACATGAAGGGCCCTGGGCCTGTACCGCCGGCCACAAGAGTTTCCCCCCCAGCTTAAACACTGCTCTACCACTTGCAAAATTATCTCTCACAGCTCCACCAATGTTTAGTCTATGCGCTGACATCCTTCAATGCCTGGCACTGACAATACCAATTTGTTGACATGTATGATGCTAGTTAAAATAGTCAGGGTCAGTGTCCTATATTGACACCAGTAAATACTTAGCAGCGCCAAATTACTATGTCTGAAACTCAGGTACAGGGGTGGGCTCCTCTGCTAAGTATGCCACCCTTTTTTTTTTTTTTTTTGCTTAGTTGTTTTGCGAGACATTAACATCTATTTCTTTTTTGGGAGTACTAACTGTGTCAGACACTCCTTCCAATCATCCTCCGCTGACCACACCAATGCTGCCTGTGTACCCCTGCCACATAATCGAACCTGCTTTGAGCCTTTTTTTTAATTTTAGGCCTACTAAGTGTGTCTGCGGTCCCTCCTTCAAATTGTCTTCCGCTGAGCACACAAATGCTGA
Source organism: Ranitomeya imitator (assembly GCF_032444005.1). Taxonomy (NCBI): domain Eukaryota; kingdom Metazoa; phylum Chordata; class Amphibia; order Anura; family Dendrobatidae; genus Ranitomeya; species Ranitomeya imitator. The sequence continues at coordinate 472,616,498 of NC_091285.1, read as the reverse complement.
CCGTGTACCCACGTAACCTTTTTTCAACCTGCAGTGAGCCAACTTTGTGGTGTAAGGCCTACTAGCAGTGTCTGTCTGTGCCACTTAATACAGCTGTCCTCCTCTAAGAAAAAAAACACAATTGTCTGGTTTTCTGCCTGTCGAAATTATAAAACTGCATTGGGGCCACAAGTTTCATTGTGGTCTACAAACTGAGTCTTCCGCTCCAAGGTGTTCTCTGTTGCCTCTCCCTAGCTTCTATATTGAAGCTCTTGTTAAGTAGTTGTTGAAACAACATTGCATTTGGCCTACAAGTTGGGTCTGGGTTGCAGAGACGGTGTCTGCCGCTCCAAGGTGTTCTCCAGGTTGCCACATAATCGAAGCTGCATAGAGCCTATTTTGTTATTTTAGGCCTACTAAGTCTGTCTGTGGTCCCTCCTTCAAATTGTCCTCCACTGAGCACACCAATGCAGACCGTGTACCCATGTAACCTTTTTTAAACCTGCGTCGAGCCAACTTTGTGGTGTAAGGCCTACTAGCAGTGTCTGGCTGCGCCACTCAATACAGCTGTCCTCTTTAAAAAAAAAAAAAAATGACCTGAGATTATCAGGTTTTCAGCCTATTGGAATTTTAAAACTGTAGTGGGGTTACTAGTTTGGTTGGGGCCTACTAACAGTGTCTGCCACTCCAAGGTGTTCTCCTGGTTGCCTTTCCTGAGCTTCTATCTTCAGGCTCTTGTTAAATACTTGTTAAATGGAACAACTGCATTTGGCCTACTAGTTGGGTTTGGGCCTACTAACGGTGTCTGCCGCTCCTTGCTGTTCTCCTGGTTTCCTGTCCTGAACTTCCATTTTCAGGCTCTCGTTAAGTAGTTGTTAATGTTACACTGCATTTGGCCTACTAGTTGAGTTGGGGCCTACTAACGGTGTCTGCCGCTCCATGCTGTTCTCCTACACTGAACAAAGCTGTGCCGCCTGTTTACTACTGTTGCCAATTTTGAACTGCATTTAGACTACTTACTGATTTGGGCCTACTCTCTGTCAGCCTCTCATTACAGTTGTCCTCCACTGAACAAAGCAATGCCACCTAGTTAGTCCTGTTACCAATTTTGAAATGCATTTAGCCCACTTTATTTGGGCCTAGATCTGTTTCCTCCTCATCCTGCCCATTGCCCAGCCAGTGCTAGATGACACTGCTGGTACATTGACCCAGCCCGCTAAATTCCCCTTGCACGCTACCCAGCCAGATTCTGACCCTGCTGAAAGTGAGGTTCCCCTTCCCGCATACTATACCACCTTACACGGGGACAAATAGGAAGGTGCAGATGAAAGTGCAGGTTCCTTCATCAGATGGGGGGGGCCCACTCGTTCACATTGCCACTGGCACAGGGCCCCTCATAGTATGCAAAAGTGTCGCTGCCGGTGGGAGGCACCCCCGCCGTGCAAAAACACCGCCATACTTTGAGGGGCCCTGTGCAAGTGGCAATGTGAACGAGTGGGCCCCCCCATGCTTGCTCTGGATCACAGCACCTGCAAAGTTGAAATACTTACCTCTCCCTGCTCCACTGCCATGACGTGGTCCACGTTTCCTGGGCCCACTAAATACTTGACCCAGCCATACCCCCCACAAATTTTGATAAATTACCCCCAATGTCCAATGCCTAACTATTATTATAAGGTAAATTAAGATTGACAAGCTTCAGTACCAAGAATTGATGTTTTGGCCATTAAAATGGACACACTAGGTGTTTTCCTGGCCTCCACTCACTGCCGACTATGCTTCCCCATTGACTTGCATTGGGTTTCGTGTTTCGGTCGATCCCCAACTTTTTGCGATATTCGGCCGATTTCACTCGACTCGACTTTTGAGATAGTCGGGTTTTGCGAAACCCGACTCAAACCTAAAAAACTAAAAGTCGCTCAACCCTAATGGTGTCCACCTCAGCATGTGAATGGAATTTGTCAATCTCATTTACTTTACTGCTATTCTAGTACAAGCCAATTTTCTATATGGAAAACAGCTTGTGGCTGTACACCCCAGCGAATGAAGGTAATGTAGGTCAATGACCTATAGTTACCTTCATTCGCGGTGATGCGCCCCCTGCTGGATGTCCTCATATGACCTCGAGCCTGGGATCTTTTCCCACGCTCCAGGGACATCCAGCAGGGGGCGCATCACCGCGAATGAAGGTAACTACAGGTCATTGACCTACATTACCTTCATTCGCTGGGGTTTACAGCCACGAGCAGCACTGCATTAGCAGAGCTCGTGGCTGTAAAATATTTTAACCCCTTCAGATGGATTTACAACGTGGGACGTTACAGATCTATGGAAGGTATGTATATTGTTGGTTTATTTTTTATTTGTTACAGAGCGAGGGTCTTCAGCGAGTGGATTGACCGTACAATAAATTATTACAACAAACGGTGTGTTTATTTCATTAAAATACTTTTTAATATTGAGTGTTTATTTTTAACCCTTTCATACAATTGGATTAATAATGGATAGGTGTCATAATTGACGCCTCTCCATTATTAATCTGGCTTAATGTCACCTTACAATAGCAAGGTGGCATTAACCTTTCATTACCCCATATCCCACCACTACACGGGAATGGGAAGAGAGTGGCCAAGTGCCAGAATAGGCGCATCTTACAGATGTGCCTTTTCTGGGGTGGCTGGGGGCAGATGTTTTTAGCCAGGGGGGGGGGGCAAAAACCGTGGACCCTCTCCAGGCTATTAATACCTGCCCTCAGTCACTGGCTTTACTACTCTGGCGGAGAAAATTGCGCGGGAGCCCACGCCAATTTTTTCTGCGATTTAACCCTTACATTTAAGAGCTAGAGCGCCGAAATTTTGCATATACACACTAACAACATTAGTAGTGTGGAATATGCAAAAAAAAAGAGGGATATGACATGGTTTACTGTATGTAAACCATGTCTCATATCATGTTGGGTTTTGGCAGGAGAAATGAAAAGCCGGTAATTGAATTACCGGCTTTTCTGCTATATCGCGCTGAAGTTAATTAAAAAAAAAAAAAAAAAATATATATATATATCCTGACTTTTAATTAGAGACCGCCAACCCGATCCCAGAGTGGGGTCGGGTTTCACGAAACCCGACTTTGCTAAAAGTGCCGATCTGTTTCGCTCAACCCTAGTGCTCACATATCTTTAACTCCTTAATGACAGCCAATACGTCTTTTAAATAACCTGAGATATAAGAGAATAGCCTCCCCATACAGGAGACAATCCAACAGCTGTTGGCTGTACACTATAGCTGACAACTTGCTGTATCAGCCACGATCAGTGTTTGCACCATCCAAATCTGTTTAACCCCTTAGATGCTGCTGTAAATAGTGACTACATCATTATATATGGTTAACAGAGTGTGGGGGCTTCCTCTTTATCCCAATTGGTGACTTCAGATCATGATTTTGTGGTCTTGATGTTTGCAATGGCAATTCATGACCAAATAGCGGCTTTAGAGTCGGACAGCTATAGTAATCTGTTCAGAAGTTAGGTACATTTTGGTGGTAAAAATACACATTTTCATTTGTCATGCCACTTTGCATTAATTCCTGTAAAGCACCTGAAGGGTTAATAAACTACCTGACAGCAGTTTTCAATATGTCAGGGGGTGCTGTTTTTAAAATGCTATCACGTTTGGGGGTTTCCCATTATATGAGACCCCTAAAGTCACTTCAAACATGGATAAGTCCCTAAAAAAATAAATTTTGTAAATTTCCTTGAAAAAATGAAAAATTGCTGCTACATTTTTTTTTAAACCTCCTAAAATGCTACCAAAATAAAACATTTTACAAATGGTGCTGATGTAAAGCCAACATGTGGGAAATGTTATTTATTAATGGTTTGCTGTGGTATGACCATCTGGATTAAAGGGATAATCATTCAAATATTTAAGATTGCTACTTTTTTTTAACATTTCTCAAATTTTTGATATTTTTTTTATAAAAATTGACCTAAATTTACCATTATCATAAAGTATATTGTCACGAAAAAACATTCTCAAAATCACTGAAGCGTTTCAGAGTTATTACCACATAAAGTGACACTGGTCAGATTTCAAATTTGGCTCCATCACTAATACCCCCCCAAATATATTTATTCCAATGGTGGCCAAACATCCCTAATTCGACAATTTGGCCAACACTCATGTATGAGGCCATTGTCTTAGCAAGCGCTTTTGTGTAGGGGAGAATTAGATTAGATAGCTGTGAGCAGAATAATTGTATGGCGGGAAGTTATCTAAAATGTTTGAATGTGCCTCATTCAAAGAAAAAAAAAATTTAAGTAGCTTTCTTTTGCCCAAAAGTACAGTTACCAGACGGACGTTTTTAGCAAAATCTCTGTAAGAAAATATGGAATATGCTACATTAATTTGATTTAAAGTACTTGGGGGGGGGGGGGGGGGGGGGGGGGGGTTTAACTTTTTTTATAGAATAAAAAAAAAAGCCTTAAAAGTTTGCATGAAGAAAGCCATTTATTTATTTTCTTGTATCTTGGCTTTGGAGCCCCCAAATGCACCAGAAATTGTGTGAATGCAGTATAATTATCAAATTTAGCAGTATCATCTAGAGAACAGCAACTGTTGAATATATATATTTTCCACTTATCTGAATGTGAATGTTGAGTTTTGCAAACTGTTTCTCCAATCTCAGTAGTGAATCCTTGACATACCGATGTGACTGAACCATATTTTATTGACCTGATCTTAAATACCATGGAGTAATGAACAGATATTATAGACTGAATTAATTTATAAAATGTTTTTTAGATTTTTGTACTGTAGATCAAGGAGATCGGTAAAGCATAAAATGAAGCAAAGACTTATTTTAAGAGTATAGATTAATAGAAACTGAAGCAGAAAAAAAAGCACCAGAGTGATCTATCCCATCCAAACTGAATGAAGGTTTATTTTAATGAGATGCAATGTTTAAATACTTGTGCTGAATGCGGGACAATTCCAGGCTCGCAGATTAGCAGTTTGATAAGACTTTCCCCCTAATATTGTGTGAACAGATGTTTATGTTTTCAACTTTGTCATAAAGGCAGTATTGTGGCTACGAACTCACATTTGCAGTTCAAGACAACAGATGCTTATGTAAAAATGCACAGGCACAAAAAGTGCTGAAGCCCGGATAATGTTCTTGGGGCTCACTCTCCGGTTTGCTTTGCAGAATTTAATTTCAACAATTCACTTTTTCTGACAAAGCATTGTGAGGAGTGCATCAGCAGGAGGAACAGCTAGTGTCAATGTTGAGAAACTACTCTCAGAATTAGCAGTTGAAAGCTAATAATTCTTCGTATATTTCATGCAAGCATATGCTGCACAGAGAGGATTATCATTTCCATTACAAAGAAGTTGCTGGGAAACTTATCAACCAACGCATTTTTTTCCTTACGCACATTGTATGCACAAAAATATTACTCCAGCTTTCTTTTTTCTTAATCAACTTAGAATTTTATACAATAACAAAACAAATCTCCTTGCCATTCAGCTTAAAACACTTTACATGTGCACACGTTCAGGTTTTTTCGCGCTAAAAACACTATAAAAACTAATTAAAAACGCATGCATTATGCATTCTAGCATTTAGAATGTGTTCTGCATGTTTTGTGCACATAAATGCGTTTTTTTCCGTGAAAAAAAACGCATCGCGGTAAAAAAAAAAATGAGCATGTTCATTATTTTTGTGGATTTTCTGCGTTTTTTTCTGCAATTCTATCCATTTGGGAAAAAACGCACCAAAAACGCATTAAAAACGCGGTAATCTCGCAGTAAAATCGCGGTAAAAAAATGCATGCGGATTTCTGGCAGAAATGTCTGGTTTTTGTCAGGAAAATTTCTGCAAGAAATCCTGATGTGTGCACATACCCTAAGGCTATGTGCACACGTTGCAGATTATTTGCATTTTTTTAGCGTTTTTGCGCTATAAAAATGCTATAAATCCGCAAATCTGCATACATTAAGCATCCCATCATTTATAATGGAATCCGCAATTTCTGTGCACATGATGTGCGTTTTTCCGCATGAAAAACGCATTGCGGAAAAATAATGAACCTGTTCATTAATGTTGCGTTTTTTTTGCAGATTTCCCACTGTTGGGAAATGTCTGGGAAAAAACGCATCAAAACCGCGTCAAAACCGTGCAAAAAATGCGCAAAAAAACGCATGCGGATTTCATGCGGCAATCTGGCAGAAATGTCCGGATTTCCACAGGAATTTTCTGCATGAATTCCTGAACGTGTGCACATAGCCTTAAGGTTCCCTGCAGTCTCTGTACCTCCTGTGCCAACATGGACATGTGAACACTGCAGCCAATCGCTGCTTGTAGTAGGTCCTGACCATGTCTCTAGGTAATGTACACTAAATATTGGGTGTGGAATGTTTTTTACTCATTTTTTTATATAGAGACATTAATTCCGCAGTGTTTTAGAGACATTATCAGCACTGTCCCCAATGGGGCTCACAATCTAGACTCACTCAGTATGTCTTTGGAGTGTGGAAGGAAACTGGAGAACCCGAAGGAAACATGGGGAGAACATACAAATGCCTTCTATCTAGTGTTGAAGTTAATATTGTATAGCACAGCTATCTTGGCTTATACAGGGGAATGTAGTCAGTTGGCAAATTTGTTACTTGAGGTGCAAAGCATGGATGCTTAGAAGATATATATATATATATATATATATATATATATATATATATACTGTTGAGATTGACCCCAGAATGATTAAGCTACCAGTGTAACATCAATAAAAGCAGGCATAGGCGAAACAGGGTATTGGACAGAGAGACACAAAAGTGAAAAACAATTTTATTTCCTCCTCCTCATGCAATCCTCAGTGTTAAGATTGGCATGTGTTCTGTTGGTACATTTGCAGAGGCACTGTTAAACTCTGCATGGTGATGGTGCACAGATCATATTCTAATAAATTGGAACTAAAGGGACACCTTTTTAAATATAGCATTAAGTATTCTAATATCCTCACAAATTGGATATGACCGTTGTTGTAGCAACTTTCTTTTAATATCTATTCTATTTAAGTTTTGTCTTTTCATTCACTGTCTCAAATGTTGTAGCGTATATGTAACATTATTAAATGTAATTTTTTTTCCATGTTTTGCAGTAAGACTCTGTGGAAATGACATTCACAACATTCAACAGAAGAATATTAATATTGGATATACTTTTTGCCTTAATTTTATTAAAGCTAGTAACGTCAGATCCAATACTGGAACATGGTATTCATTCCAGTTTTGCTCAAAGAAAGTTGAGAGGCCGTGAACGCCGAGAGATCCAAAAAGAAATTTTATCTGTTTTGGGATTGTCGCATCGACCAAGACCTCACTTGCATGAGAAAGATACATCTGCTCCAATGTTTATGATTGATTTGTACAATTTGATGAATGTCCAAGATGAACAAATGTTTTCTTTCTTTAAACATGTTCATACGGATGATGAACCTTCACTTGTTGGTCACCAGGAAACTTACCTTCTTGCTGATGCTGATCTAGTCATGAGCTTTGCCAACTTGTTTGATAATGATACTGAAGTTTGTCATCAGTGCTACCGTAAAGAACTAAGATTTGACCTTGTGGACATACCGGTTGGGGACCAGCTGACAGCAGCTGAGCTAAGGATATATAAAGATCAAATCCCCTATAATGAAACATACCAGCTAAGCGTCTATCAGGTGATGGAAGCACACACAAATAAGTTGCTTAAGCTTGACACTCAAATCATCTGTGGATCAGACTTTGGGTGGTTAACTCTTGATGTCACTGAAACCAGTAATGCTTGGGTTGTAAATCCAAAGTACAGTCTTGCCCTTCAGTTGATGGTTGAGACTATGGGTAACAAAAGCATACAGCCAAGATTTGTAGGTTTAGTTGGCCAAAGTGGTCCTCAAGAGAAGCAGCCATTTATAGTGGCATTCTTTAAATCTAAAACTATTCACCTTCGTAGGGCAAGGTCTACCAGCGGACATTGGCATCAAGAAGACCAAGCCATGGAAATGAAAGACTACCCATTAAGTAATATTACAGAGATTTCCATGAGTAATTCTCTTGACGAGCAGCATTTCTTAAAACAGCCATGCCAGAAGCATGAGCTATATGTAAGTTTCCGGGATCTTGGTTGGCAAGATTGGATCATTGCACCAGAAGGTTATGCTGCTTTTTACTGTGATGGTGAATGTGCTTTTCCTCTGAACTCTTACATGAATGCCACTAATCATGCAATTGTCCAAACTCTAGTTCACTTTATTTACCCTGAAATTGTTCCAAAACCATGTTGTACCCCTACAGAACTTCAAGGAATACCAGTCTTGTATTTTGATGACAATTCCAATGTTCTATTAAAGAAATATAGAAACATGGTTGTTAAAGCTTGTGGCTGTCACTAGCCCCCACAATCTCCAAAAAAACCTTTCTGGGGAATTTTAATGTGCATTTTAATTCATACGAACTTTTAATTTTTGCTTTGTATTCTATTAAAAATTTATCTCATGGATTATTTCTGTTTTTAGGCCATTTCATGATTCTTTTCCCTGTCTTGTGCAAAGATGCAATAATAAATATATATACAGAGAAAAAATGTGGACTTTATTGCCCAATGGCGTGGTGACATTTCAGATATGGTATCTTTTCTCAGGTTTGAGAAAGGATACCATATTCGAAAAGTCACCATGCCATTGGGCAATAAAGTCCACTTTTTTCTTTCTAATTTTTTTTGTGCGGTTTCTTTTTTTTTTACTCTATTGTGAGGAATCATTGGATTGTTGGTTGGAAAAGCTGTGCACATTAACTGAGGTACATATAGCTGTGCACATATAAAATTATGAAGAAGGGGGAATGTTTTCACTCTTAGGCCATGAGATGATCCTGTTTTTGATGTAAAGGTTTTTTCTTTTCTGGAGAATGGATCTCTAGAACATAAATTAACCATATATATTGCGGTACATCTACAATTAAATAAAGTGACATCATTTATAGTAGAACCTTAAATGCATTCTAATTAGTTGACAAGTTTTGGTGTTTTTAAAATTGGCTTTACAAAGGGTTTTTCCCCTGTCAAGAAACTTTATATTTGACAGCTTGCATAGATTTTTTTTCCCCCAGTGATTTTCATGCCAATTGAGGAGAACAGTCAACTTAATGAATGTGAATATTTTTTTTTTTTCTTTTTTTTTCTTCTTTACAAGCTTAATTCACCCTACCTTCTAGAGACCTGTTCTCCAAGAGACCAGGAATTGGCCTTAAAAGGGGTTATCCCTTTATACAGCAAACGACTCGCTCACCGATTTTGATACAGGAAAGATATATATCTTGGTACCATGTTAGCCAGTAGTGGTTTTAGTTCCATAAAGATGCGGTACATTCTGGTATCCTCCATTTTGATACAGGACTCTCAATTCTAAATATATTTCACAGATTTTGATGTTTTCATATTTGTATGCCATAAAAAATAATAAATTCAGGCTTTCCTTTATACTTTTCTGAATTTATATTCCAAACTAGGTTTTGCCTCAATTGTACTATATTACATTAACATTATAATATTAGAAAAAGTGTTCTGAATGGATTCATTACCATCTACAACCTTACCAAGGTTATGAGAGGACTGGGGGGTCTGCAATACCAAGATAGATTATTACACTTGGGACTATTTAGTTTGGAAAAACGAAGGCTAAGAGGTGATCTTATGTTAATGTATAAATATATGAGGGGACAGTACAAAGACCTTTCTGATGATCTTTTTAATCATAGACCTGAGACAGGGACAAGGGGGCATCCTCTGTCTGGAGGAAAGAAGGTTTAAGCATAATAACAGACGCAGATTCTTTACTGTAAGAGCAGTGAGACTATGGAACTCTCTGCCGTATGATGTTGTAATGAGTGATTCATTACTTAAATTTAAGAGGGGACTGGATGCCTTTCTTGAAAAGTATAATGTTACAGGGTATATATACTAGATTCCTTGTTGGGGTGTTGATTCAGGGAACTAGTCTGATTGCAGTATGTGAAGTCGAGAAGGAATTTGTTTTTCCCCAGTGCGGAGCTTAGGTTAGGCTATGGGTTGAACTAGATGGACTTAAAGTCTTCATTCAACCTTAATAACTATGTTACAGATTAAAGTGTCTTCTGTTCTACAAAAGAAGAAACGCCTAAAATATGTATGTGTGTGTGTTTATATATATATATATATATATATTATATATCCATGATGCAAACAACCACAGTACAGCACCAAAAACAAGAAGCTTTTTGCCTCTAAAATGTCAACAAAATATTAAATCTTAGTTTTTGTTTTTTTATAAAATTGGTTTAATAAATATTAAAAGGTAGAACAAAATATCACAGGTACAGAACTATTTCTAGGTGGGTATACCCAGAAATACTAATGGTCATCATAAAATATATTACTTATTCATATATTATTGATTCAAGATGGAGGTTACAAGCCTCAATGTACCACGAAGCAGTAATGGGAAGAGCATGCCACAATAACAAATATACAGTGTGGCTTATGCAATACAACATCAAGGCCTTATAAATGTACAGTGCATGTGTAAGGGGGAGACACTAACCAGGTTTGCCTAATCTGTAATGGGTCTGGAACCGTCGGGTGTGTGACCTACGAAACAGGGGGGAGAGCTTGGGGTGTCAGTGTTACCTGTGCTTGAGAGAAGGGATGTGGCTAAACAGACAATTAATGCGTGTGCAGAAATCAAAACAGTTCAGGTAGGAACGGCACTCACGTGGGAGTCCTATCAGAAAACATCGGCTGTGAGGCGATGGGGCAGTGCTGACTGGAGCCAGGGATGAGAGTAGGCACTGACAGGAGCGAATAGATGGGATCCCACTAACACACTGGAGATACCACTGTCCCTACTTGCGTCACGAACATTTATGAGACTGTTGACATGGCAGACTACGTTATCAAACCCGTTCTAGCCAGCAGCACTGACCGTGAGAGGCAAGGTCTGTATATGGGATACAGGTGCTGTAGAGTACAGCACAGTGGATCGTGATGGCCATTATAAACAGTGTTGGGACAGTGTCATAGGCCCCGCCAGTGTAAGGGTTCTCACCTCTGAGAAAAGAGATTATTCCCCTTTCTTCCTTCATCTTTTGAGGCCAGTGCCCATGTTGGAGCTGCAGACTCTTGCTGCCATTGCCAGGATTGGGGGAGAAGCCTCCATCGCCGGGACCACAACAGGACAACTCCTTGGTCAGGACCACCAGAGAGCACCGACGGTATCCTCCGATGGTCCTGACAATGTCAGGGAAGTTTTCTCCCATTCTCCCCAGAACTGTGATAAATCCCCTTTGGACATAATCTAACGGTCCCAGTTGCGGGCAGGAGCACATCCGTGACAGGAGCCCAAAGTGTTGAGTAGGGTTGAGCGAAACAGATCGTACAATTTCAAAAATTGCTGACTTTTGGCAAAGTCAGGTTTCGTGAAACCTGACCCGATCCTAGTGTGGGATCGGCCATGAGGTCAGCGATCTTTGCGCCAAAGTCTCATTTCGTAAGATGCTTTCAGCGCCATTTCTCATTCAATGAAGGAGGACGCAGAGTGTGGGCAGCGTGATGACATAGGTCTCGGTCGCCACCATCTTAGAGAAGAGCATAACAGTGATTGGCTTGCTTGCTGTAGCGTGATAGGGGCTATAAAGGGGCATGCACGCCGACCGCCATCTAATTTCTGCCGATCTTAGGGAAAGGTTGCTGCAGCTTCATCAGAAGAAGGGATATAGTTAGGCGATGGAAGATTAACCCCGAAACTGCTTGTGCTGTAGCGATTTCCACTGTCCAACACCACACTTTCTTTGCAGGGAGAGTGGAGGTTTTTTTTTTTTGATGCATCAGCGCTTGAGGTTATTAGGCTGCCCTATAAGGCTTCCTGATAGCTGCATTGCTGTTTGTCCGCCGCTGTGCAAACCAATCCGCCAGCCACGTTCTGCCACATACATTGTGGATTGTAATACACAGGGCCTGTTTTTTTGCTGCAGTCTCCCCTCCCCCCCCCCAAAAAAAAAAAGGGAGATTAAAATTGCCACTAAGTGGACCTACGTCAGTTCTGTTAGTTTGTCGTATATCAGCCAGCCACGTTCTGCCACTTACATTGTGTAGTGTAATACACAAGGCCTGAGTTTTGGTGCAGTCTCCAGCCAAAAAAAGGGAGATTTAATTGCCACTAAGTGGATCCATGTCAGTTCTGTTAGTTTGTCGTATATCTTCCAGCCACGTTCTGCCACTTACATTGTGTAGTGTTATACACTGGGCCTGAGTTTTGGTGCAGTCCCCCCCCCCAAAAAAAAAGAGAGGTTTAAATTCTCAACAAGTTTATACAGTATACAACTTCTTCCTTGTTTTACAGTACCATATGACGGAACATGGGTCACAAGGGTTCAGAAAAAATGACCTCCAAGTCCATATAGAACAATATATCAGTAATCTTTATTAACCATTTAAATTTCAAGGAATACAAAAAACAGATGAGGTAGGGTGCCACATGGTGTACCCAAACACCGCACCGATGTGTAATATACCAGAGACACACGGAACCAGGGAAAGAAAATACCCGCATATATCAATTTCTCATACAAGGACTAAAGCTTCATTAGAAAAGATATCTGAATTGCAAACAATATATATGTAGAGATGCCATCTATAACAGGAGCATTAGGTGCACAGTGCTAGATACAATATTCGGCCATAGCCCTGCATATGTTATGACAATAAAGCATAGTCTCGCATTTTATGAAGAAAGGATATAAGATGTATGTTACCTCTTAGTAGAGATTATACAGTAACATAGTAACATAGTAACATAGTTAGTAAGGCCGAAAAGACATTTGTCCATCCAGTTCAGCCTATATTCCATCATAATAAATCCCCAGATCTACGTCCTTCTACAGAACCTAATAATTGTATGATACAATATTGTTCTGCTCCAGGAAGACATCCAGGCCTCTCTTGAACCCCTCGACTGAGTTCGCCATCACCACCTCCTCAGGCAAGCAATTCCAGATTCTCACTGCCCTAACAGTAAAGAATCCTCTTCTATGTTGGTGGAAAAACCTTCTCTCCTCCAGACGCAAAGAATGCCCCCTTGTGCCCGTCACCTTCCTTGGTATAAACAGATCCTCAGCGAGAAATTTGTATTGTCCCCTTATATACTTATACATGGTTATTAGATCGCCCCTCAGTCGTCTTTTTTCTAGACTAAATAATCCTAATTTCGCTAATCTATCTGGGTATTGTAGTTCTCCCATCCCCTTTATTAATTTTGTTGCCCTCCTTTGTACTCTCTCTAGTTCCATTATATCCTTCCTGAGCACCGGTGCCCAAAACTGGACACAGTACTCCATGTGCGGTCTAACTAGGGATTTGTACAGAGGCAGTATAATGCTCTCATCATGTGTATCCAGACCTCTTTTAATGCACCCCATGATCCTGTTTGCCTTGGCAGCTGCTGCCTGGCACTGGCTGCTCCAGGTAAGTTTATCATTAACTAGGATCCCCAAGTCCTTCTCCCTGTCAGATTTACCCAGTGGTTTCCCGTTCAGTGTGTAATGGTGATATTGATTCCCTCTTCCCATGTGTATAACCTTACATTTATCATTGTTAAACCTCATCTGCCACCTTTCAGCCCAAGTTTCCAACTTATCCAGATCCATCTGTAGCAGAATACTATCTTCTCTTGTATTAACTGCTTTACATAGTTTTGTATCATCTGCAAATATCAATATTTTACTGTGTAAACCTTCTACCAGATCATTAATGAATATGTTGAAGAGAACAGGTCCCAATACTGACCCCTGCGGTACCCCACTGGTCACAGCGACCCAGTTAGAGACTATACCATTAATAACCACCCTCTGCTTTCTATCACTAAGCCAGTTACTAACCCATTTACACACATTTTCCCCCAGACCAAGCATTCTCATTTTGTGTACCAACCTCTTGTGCAGCACGGTATCAAACGCTTTGGAAAAATCGAGATATACCACGTCCAATGACTCACCGTGGTCCAGTCTATAGCTTACCTCTTCATAAAAACTGATTAGATTGGTTTGACAGGAGCGATTTCTCATAAACCCATGCTGATATGGAGTTAAACAGTTATTCTCATTGAGATAATCCAGAATAACATCCCTCAGAAACCCTTCAAATATTTTACCAACAATAGAGGTTAGACTTACTGGCCTATAATTTCCAGGTTCACTTTTAGAGCCCTTTTTGAATATTGGCACCACATTTGCTATGCGCCAGTCCTGCGGAACAGACCCTGTCGCTATAGAGTCACTAAAAATAAGAAATAATGGTTTATCTATTACATTACTTAGTTCTCTTAGTACTCGTGGGTGTATGCCATCCGGACCCGGAGATTTATCTATTTTAATCTTATTTAGCCGGTTTCGCACCTCTTCTTGGGTTAGATTGGTGACCCTTAATATAGGGTTTTCATTGTTTCTTGGGATTTCACCTAGCATTTCATTTTCCACCGTGAATACCGTGGAGAAGAAGGTGTTTAATATGTTAGCTTTTTCCTCGTCATCTACAACCATTCTTTCCTCACTATTTTTTAAGGGGCCTACATTTTCAGTTTTTATTCTTTTACTATTGATATAGTTGAAGAACAGTTTGGGATTAGTTTTACTCTCCTTAGCAATGTGCTTCTCTGTTTCCTTTTTGGCAGCTTTAATTAGTTTTTTAGATAAAGTATTTTTCTCCCTATAGTTTTTTAGAGCTTCAATGGTGCCATCCTGCTTTAGTAGTGCAAATGCTTTCTTTTTACTGTTAATTGCCTGTCTTACTTCTTTGTTTAGCCACATTGGGTTTTTCCTATTTCTAGTCCTTTTATTCCCACAAGGTATAAACCGCTTACACTGCCTATTTAGGATGTTCTTAAACATTTCCCATTTATTATCTGTACTCTCATTTCTGAGGATATTGTCCCAGTCTACCAGATTAAGGGCATCTCTAAGCTGTTCAAACTTTGCCTTCCTAAAGTTCAATGTTTTTGTGACTCCCTGACAAGTCCCCCTAGTGAAAGACAGGTGAAACTGCACAATATTGTGGTCGCTATTTCCTAAATGCCCAACCACCTGCAGATTTGTTATTCTGTCAGGTCTATTAGATAGTATTAGGTCTAAAAGTGCTGCTCCTCTGGTTGGATTCTGCACCAATTGTGAAAGATAATTTTTCTTGGCTATTAGCAGAAACCTGTTGCCTTTATGGGTTTCACAGGTTTCTGTTTCCCAGTTAATATCCGGGTAGTTAAAGTCTCATACAAGGACTAGAGTGCAGGGTATAAATTTCCCCCGGGTCCGTGCGCCCACCCCGACACGCGTTTTGGTCACACACCTTCTTCAGGGGGCATAGTGAAAAGATGCCGAGAGTGTGATTTTTATACCACCCCCTCCTGGAAGTGCTCCAGAGCAACGCGGAAGTGTACCACTGTGGCCATGGAAACCAATAGTAACTCCCCTTAACAATACGATAGACAAAATAGTAGAGGCTATAGCGATATATTCACCCGATATGTCGGCGCCTGCGCCGCACCACGCCAGCTACCAGACAATCACAGGGCCCTGTGAAGTCGGGCAGTGGATGCGCAGCCAGAACAGGTGCCTAACAGGGCGGGGAAAACAGCGCGCATGCGCAGAAGAAATTAAATACAGAAAGCACCATATTGGAACAGGGACATCAGAATGGGCAACCAAAACAGGCAAGTATAATCATAAAAAATAAAGAAAAAACAAACAAACAAAACCAGAAACATGTATTAGATGCTCCCGCTCAGGAACAAGTCGCTTCCTTGTGTCCTTCACCCAAAACAAAAGTGAAGGATGTGGCAGGTGACACTACAGTTTACTCCATTGAGCTCTTTACACATACCGTGCCTGGGTTAAAAAGGGAAATTGTTAACAGCCCATGACAAGATGAATCGGACATGGAGTGCACAGATGCACAGCCACAGCTAGATTATTATGCTGTTTCATTGACTCAGATCACTATATTGCCCTCGTAGTGTACTGAGCCAGAATCTGACACTGCTGAGACTATGATGCCCTGTCACAAACGCTATAGCACCTTACAAGGTGACACAGAGGAAGGTGCACATGACTTTGAAGAGGAGGTGATAGATGACCCAGTTGTTGACCCAGATTGGCAGCCATTGTGGGAAGAGGGTGCCGCTGCCAGTAGCTCTGAAGTGGAGGAGGATGATCCGCAGCAGCCATCTACATCGCAACAGCTTTCATCTGGCAGGCCCGTATCTGGCCAAAAACATTTGTCAAAGCCAAAAACAGTTTTAGGACAGCGTGGCCATCCGGTGAAAGTAGCACAGTGTGCAATGCCTGAAAAGGTATTCCATAGTAGGAAGAGTGCAGTGTGGGAATTTTTTAACCAAGATCCGAATGATCAGTGCAAAGTTATCTGTAAGAAATGCTCAAAGACCTTTAGCAGAGGGAAGAATCTCCAAAATTCAAATACAACGTGCATGCTTAGACATTTCACCAGCATGCACTTGCAAGCCTGGACTAACTACCAAACGTCCCATACCGTTGGTGCACCTGCTCAGAATGAAGGTGGTCAGCAACGCTACATTGCTTTCCTCACAGTAAGCCCATTAGTTAGGACACCACCAGCAGCAAAATGTGGAGGTATCGTCGCAAAGCCAAATCAGTCAGGGAATCACAGGGTTCCTGGTACGAAAGACTGTATGTAGGCCAACATCAAGAATACCATCACCAACCCTCTCTCTATATGCCATGTCCACCACCACCCCCCGCAAGTTCCACCATATGCAGCTCTCCAGTCCAGCTCACCCTACAAGAGACTCTCATTAGGAAAAAGAAGTACTCATCCTCTCATCCACGTACACAGGGTTTGAACGCCCACATTGCTAGACTAATCTCGTTAGAGACGATGCCCTACCGCTTGGTTGAAAGCAAAGCTTTCAAAGCCCTGATGCCCTACGCAGTACCATGCTATGACCTACCCAGTCGACACTTCTTTGCGAGAAAAGCCATCCCAACCCTCCACCAGCATGTCAAAGACCGCATTGTCCATGCACTGAGGCAATGTCAGTAGAAGGGTGCACCTCACAACAGATGCATGGACCAGTAGGCATGGCCAGGGACATTATGTGTCCATCGCGGCGCACTGGGTTAATGTGGTGGATGCAAGGTCCACAGGGGACAGCCATAATGGGACAGTTCTGACTAGCCCACAGTCTAGGAAACAGTTGGCTGTAGGCGTTCGCCATCCCTCCTCCTCCTCCTCCAGAAGCGAAAGCTCGTCCACAGAGCGCAGTCGCACGACCACTCCATCAGCAGCTGCCAGTGTTGCACACGAGGTGTCCTATTATCGAACAGCTAGTGGTAAGTGTCAGCAGGCTGTGCTACAAATGAAGTGTTTGGGTGACAACAGGCACACCGCGGAATTACTGGCCGAGTACTTACAGCAAGAAACTTAGTCATGGCTGGGCAGTGTACATCTTGAGGCAGGCAAGGTAGTCAGTGATAACGGAAGGAATTTTATGGCTGCCATAGCCCTTTCAGAACTGAAACACATACCTTGCCTGGCTCACACCTTGAACCTGGTGGTGCAGTGCTTTCTGAAAAATTATCTGGCGTTACCTGCCCTGCTCCTGAATGTGTGAAGACTGCTCGCACATCCGCCGGATGCCCGTACACTCCAGTCGTATGCTGAACCATCAGCAATTGCTGAATCTTCCCCAGCACCGCCTAATAGCCGATGTTGCAACAAGGTGGAACTCCACAGTGCACATGCTTCAGAGGCTGTTTGAACAGAGGTGTGCTGTAAAGTATTTGTGGGAGAATACACATACACGTGCAAGCAGTTAGATGGCAGACATGGAGTTGTCTGGTGTGCAGTGGTCGAAGCTACAAGACCTCTGTCAAGTCCTTCAGTGTTTTGAGGAATGCGCATGGCTGGTAAGTGCAGACGACGCCATCATAAGCATGAGCATCCCACTAATGCATCTGCTGATGCAAAGTTTGACTCACATTAAGGAGCAGGCGTCTGCAGCCGAGGAGGAGGGAAGCCTTGATGACAGTCAGCCATTGTCTGCTCAGAGAACTTTCCTGGATGAGGTGGCAGACGAAGAGGAGGAGGACGATGATGGAGATGAATATTTATGGGAGGAGGATGCTTCTCAGGGGGCAAAAGAAACTGATGGCGTTGCAAGGTCAGGTTCAGGGTTTTTGCGGGAGACAAGTGATGTTGATTTGCAAGAAAGTGCTCTTCAACCTAGCACAAGCAGTGAATTGACACCTGGAACATTGGCCCACATGGCTGATTATGCCTTGCATATCCTAAAATGGGACCCCCGCATTATAAAAATGATGACCATTGATGATTACTGGTTGGCCTGCCTCCTGGATCCACGATATAAAGGGAAATTACAAAATATCATGCCACATGAGAACCTTGAGCAAATATTGGCTACCAAACAAGCAACTCTTGTAGACCGTTTGGTTCAGGCATTCCCAGCACACAGCGGCGGTAATGGTTTTCACACGAGCTGTACGGGGAAACATGGCAGAGGTGTTAGAGGTGCACAAATCCAAAGTGGCCTTGGACAGGGGGGTTTTATGACCAGATTGTGGAGTGATTTCGCAATGACCGCAGACATGACAGGTACTGCTTCATCGATTCAAAGTGACAGGAGACAGCATTTGTCCAGTATGGTTACAAACTATTTTTCCTCCCTTATCGATGTTCTCCCTCACAGGTAATTCCCCTTTGATTTTTGGGCATCAAACTAGACACCTTGCCTGAATTGGCAGAATATGCATTACAGGAGCTCACTTGCCCTGCTGCTAGTGTGCTACCAGAAAGCCTTCAGTGCTGCTGGTTCAATTCTGACCTAAAAAAGGACACGTCTGGCTACCCGAAATGTTGATGATCTAACCTTCATTAAAATGAACCAATCATAGATTTCAAATTATTTTGCCCCACCTTCTCCTGCTGACACATAGCTTCCCTGAAAAATGTCTTGCTTTTGGCCTCCTCTTACTGACTGCTCCAATTCCTCCATTTGCAGCTGTTGAATGTCCACCATAGGCCATTTTTATACCTCCCTAAATGGGCTGACTCCCCCACAGGGCCGTGGTCACCACTTGGCACAAGCACCCATGCGATTGCCATTTGCCTGGACAGGTGGGTGTGCCCACTCTTGGGCGACGGCACTGGTCCAGGGTCCCTCCTAGTACAATGAAGTGTCTCTGACGGTAGTGGTGCACAACCAACGTCAGACATACCATCGTAATATGAGGGGCCCTGTGCGAGTACTGCCGTCCACGAGAGAGTGTTCCCAACAGTGCTCTACCACTTGCAAGACTTACCTCTCCCTGCTCCACCACTGTGTTGTCTGTGCTTTTAAATCATTCAATGGCACTGCCAATACAAATTTGTTGAAATGATAGATAATAGTAAAAATATACAGGGGCCCTGGCCTCCATTTAGACCAGTTAATACTTTGCGCCAACTACCACTGTCTGCTACTCAGCAGAGGAGCCCACCCCTGTACCTAGCTATGCCACCTGTTTATTTATGAGCTTTTTTTGGCAGACATTTAGCCCACTTTATTATTTTGGGCTACTAACTGTGTCAGCCACTCATTACAGTTGTCCTCCACTGAACAAAGCTATGCCGCCTGTGTACTCCTGTTACCAATTTTGAACTGCATTTAGCCTACTTTTTTATTTTAGACCTACTAAGTCTGTCTGGGCCACTCAATACAGTTGTCCTCCACTGAACAAAGCTATGCTGCCTGTGTACCCCTGTTACAAATTTTGAACTGCATTTAGCCTACTTTTTTTATTTTAGGCCTACTAAGTCTGTCTGCGCCAC
This sequence comes from Ranitomeya imitator, assembly GCF_032444005.1. Taxonomy (NCBI): domain Eukaryota; kingdom Metazoa; phylum Chordata; class Amphibia; order Anura; family Dendrobatidae; genus Ranitomeya; species Ranitomeya imitator. The sequence continues at coordinate 472,596,593 of NC_091285.1, read as the reverse complement.
TCAATACAGTTGTCCTCCACTGAGCAAAGCTATGCCACCTGTGTACTCCTGTTACCAATTTTGAACTGCATTTAGCCTTCTTTTTTAATTTAGGCCTTCTAAGTCTGTCTACGCCACTCAATACAGTTGTCCTCCACTGAACAAAGCTATGCCACCTGTGTACTCCTGGTACCAATTTTGAACTGCATTTAGCCTACTTTATCATTTGGGCCTACTACCTGTGTCTGTCTGCGCCACTCATTACAGTTGTCCTCCACTGAACAAAGCTATGCCACCTGTGTACTCCTGGTACCAATTTTGAACTGCATTTAGCCTACTTTATCATTTGGGCCTACTACCTGTGTCTGTCTGCGCCACTCATTACAGTTGTCCTCCACTGAACAAAGCTATGCCGCCTGTGTACTCCTGTTACAAATTTTGAACTGCATTTAGCCTACTTTTTTATTTTAGGCCTACTAAGTCTGTATGCACCACTCAATACAGTTGTCCTCCACTGAACAAAGCTATGCCGCCTGTGTACTCCTGTTACCAATTTTGAACTGCATTTAGCCTACTTTATCATTTGGGCCTACAACCTGTGTTTGTCTGCGCCACTCCTTACAGTTGTCTTCCACTGAACAAAGCTATGCCGCCTGTGTACTCCTGTTACCAATTTTGAACTGACTTTAGCCTACTTTTTTATTTTAGGCCTACTACCTGTGTCTGTCTGCGCCATGCCTTACAGTTGTCCTCCACTGAACAAAGCTATGCCGCCTGTGTAGTCCTGTTACCAATTTTGAACTGCATTTAGCCTACTTATTTATTTGGGCCTAGTAACTGTGTCAGCCACTACTTACAATTGTCCTCCAATGAACAAAGCAATGCCGCCTGGGTACCCCTGTTAATTTTGAACTGCATTTAGCCTACTTACTTATTTGGGCCTAGTAACTGTGTCAGCCACGCCTTACAGTTGTCCTCCACTGAACAAAGCTATGCCACCTGTGTACTCCTGTTACCAATTTTGAACTGCATTTAGCCTACTTTTTTATTTTAGGCCTACTAAGTCTGTCTGCGCCACTCAATACAGTTGTCCTCCACTGAACAAAGCTATGCTGCCTGTGTACTCCTGTTACCAATTTTTAACTGCATTTAGCCTACTTTTTTATTTTGGGCCTATATCTGTGTTTCCTCCTCATCCTGCCCATTGCCCAGCCACTGTTAGAGGAGTCTGCTGGTACATTGACCCAGACCACTACATTCCCCTTGCAGTCTACACAGCCAGAATCTGACCCTGCTGAAAGTCAGGTTCCCCTTCCCGCATACTATACCACCTTACACGGGGACAAAGAGAAAGGTGTAGATGAAAGTGCGGGTTCCTTCATCAGGTGGGGGGGCATACTCCTTGGCACTGGCACAGGGCCCCTCATAGTACTCAAAATTGTCTCTGGCAGTGGGAGGCGCCGCCCGCCGTCAAACACACCACCGTACTATTAGGGGCTCTGTGCCAGTGCCAATTAGTGGGCCCCCCTACTTGCTCAGGAGCACAGCACTTGCAAAGTTGAAATACTTACCTCTCCCTGCTCCACTGCTGTGACGTATTCCGCATTTCCTGAGCCCACGAAAATCTGGAGCCAGTCCTACCCCCCCACAACTTTAGCCAAATGACCCCCTGTTTTCAATGCCTAATTATTATTATAAAGTAAATTAAGATTGACAATCTTCAGTAATACGAATTGATGTTTTTGGCATTAAAATGGGCACTGTAGGCGTTTTCCTGTCCTCCACTCGCTGCCGACTTTGATTCCCCATTGACTTGCATTGGGTTTCGTGTTTCAGTCGGCCCCCGACTTTTCGCAATAATCGGCCGATTTCACCCGACCTGACTTTGGAGAAAGTCGGGTTTCGCGAAACCCGACTCGATCCTAAAAAAGTAAAAGTCACTCAACTCTATTCACAAGTGTAAAAAAAGAAAATGAACCACAAAATTTGTTGTGCAATTTCTCCTGAATGCGCCGATACCCCATATGTGGGGGTAAACCCCTGTTTGGGCGAACGGCAGAGCTTAGAAGAGACGGAGCGCTGTTTGACTTTTTCGATGCAGAATTGGCTGGAATTGAGATCGGACGCCATGTCGCATTTGGAGAGCCCCTGATATGCGTTAACAGTGAAATCCTCCACAAGTAACATCATTTTGGAACTAGTCCCCTTAAGGAACTTATCTAGTTGTGTGGTGAGCACCTTGAACCCATATGTGCTTCACAAAAGTATATAACGCAGAGCTGTGAAAATAAAAAAAACTTTTTTTTTCTCTCAAAAATGATTTTTAGCTCAAAATTTTTTATTTTCTCAATGGTAACAGGAGAAGTTGGATCCAAAAGTTGTTGTTCAGTTTGTACTGAGTACACTGATACCCCATGTGTGGGGGGACCACTGTTTGGGCACACATCGGGGCTCAGAAGGGAAGTAGTGACGTTTTAAAATGCAGACTTTCATGGAATGGTCTGCGGGTGTCATGTTGCGTTTGCAGAGCCCCTGATGTACCGAAACAGTAGAAATCCCCCACAAGTCACCCCATTTTGAAAACTAGACCCCCTAATCAGCTTATCTAGATGTGTGGTGAGCACTATGAACCCCCAGGTGCTTCACAGAAGTTTATAACGTATAGCCGTGAAAATAAGAAATCATTTTTTTTCCAGAAAATGATATTTTCACCCCCAAATTTTTACTTTCACAATGGTAACAGGAGAAGTTGGACCATAAAAATTGTTGTGCAATTTTTCCTGAGTATGCTGATACCCCTATATGTGGGGGGTGCATTGTTTGGGTGCATGACAGAGCTCAGAAGGGAAGTAGCGCCGTTTTGGAATGCAGACTTTGATAGAATGGTCTGCAGACATCATGTTGCAATCGCAGTGCCCCTGATGTGCCTAAACACTAGTGACCCCATTTTGGAAACTAGACACCCCCAAGGAGCTTATCGAGATGTGTTGTGTGAACCTTTGAACCTCCAAGTGCTTCATAGAAGTTTATAACGCAGAGCGTGAAGATAAAAAAATCATTTTTTTCCCACATAAAAGATTTTTTAGCCCACAATTTTTTATTTTCCAAGGGTAACAGAAGTAATTGGACCCCAAAAGTTGTTGTCCAATTTGTTCTTAGTATGCTGAAGCCCAATATGTGGGGGTAAACCACTGTTTGGTCACACGCAGAGCTCAGAAGGGAGGGAGAACCATTTGACTTTTTGAACGCAAAATTGGCTGGAATCAACGGTGGCGCCATGTCACTTTTGGAAACCCCAGATGTACCTAAACAGTGGAAACCCCCCAATTCTAACTCCAACCCTAATCCCAACACACAGCTATCCCTAATCCCAACCTTAACATAACCCTAATCACTACCCTAACCCCAACATACCCCTAACCCTAATCACAACCCTAACCCCAACACACCCCTAACCCTAATCCCAACCATAACCATATCCCTAACCACAAACCTAACCCTAATCCCAACCCTAACCCTAATCCCAGCACTAACTATAACCCTAATCTCAACCCTAACCCTAATCTTAACGCTAATCCCAACTCTAACCCTAACTTTAGCCCATCTCACTTTAGCCTAACTCTAACCCTAATGGGAAAATGGAAATAAATAAATTTTCTTTATTTTAACATTTTCCTTAATTAATGGGGTTATAAAGGGGGGGTTTATTTACTATTTGTTTTATTTTGATCACTGTGATAGGGTCTATCACGGTGACCAAAATGAACCAATAGGAAAAATCTTCCTATTGTTGCAGGGTGCTGGCCGGCAGATCTCGGTGGGCGCACTGCGCATGCGACTACCATTTTATTAACGGAAGAAGATGCCAGCGGCCGTGGGGGGAAGCAGGAGGACAAAGGGACACTGAGAGAAATTGGTAACTATTGGGGGGAGATCGGGGACCCTATTTCTCTGTCCTCTGATGTGCGATCACATCAGAGGACAGAGAAAAATGGCAAATTCCTTTTTTTTGCGGTAGCCGTTATATGGATAATAACGGCGACCGCAACCTGGGAGTCGGTAAAAACTAACCTGAGTAATTTTCTCTTGGGTCTGGCTACCCCTGGTAGGCAAGACCCCAGAGAAAATCTAACTCTGGGGGTGCTATACACTTTTTCTACAGCGCCGTTAATTTACCGCTCTGTGGTTTAAGTACCCTTAACTACTGCCGTAAAAAGACGTATCTGCGGTCATTAAGGGGTTAAATGTTTAGCTGCCGATGAGACATTGCACTAAGGATTTTTAGTGTTAGAAATATCATACAAATGTTCAGATATACAAACCTTTAGTATATCTTATGTTAGTTTTGCGACATGTTGTAGATCATACTGCATGAATGACATTTTGATAATTGCAATTGATAAAATGTTTGAAAACATTGGAATTATCTCAGTTGGTAAAAGATTTGTTGATTGCATGTGTACACAAATTTAACCATGTATCCTGGGGCTTAGTGGATAAAAATATACTTGGAGAGAACATACTGCCCAATGTGGGCATTCATCTGGCTATAAAGTTGCATCCTGAATGTAACATCGTGCCTAAGATATGATCCTCACTAAGAATAGGTATGAATTTTTTAATTCTACTTTTAATGTTCTTAAATTGAGCTCACTGCTGGTGCTCTCTTCTGTACTGATACCTGCAGCTGTGCCATCTTGTCACATCAGTCATATGGATGGTCCATATACCATCTGTTTTGTCTCGCAATCGTAGACTTGTAGTGGCAATTTTTTTTTTCTCATGCAGATTATAGGTGAGAAAATATGCAGATCTGCACTGTATCACTGAATATCATTGGATTGGTTATTGGATTGCACTCGTTCAATTTATACTCTTGTGTGAACAATCCCTTAATCTTGAAAAGGCATGCCAGGTGCCAATAGGTTGCCCAAGGAAGAGGTTTAGCAGAGTAACAGTCTAAACACCTGCAGCTTTCTAGTATATACCCCCCTGGGAGCGCCAGTGTGTTTTTTCAGATATTTCTTAGGTTGCCCAAGAAGTCAGGGGGTTGGCTGAAGACCCCCATAACTGCCATGCTGGTACTCCTGTGGATCTCAGCCACAAGCTGAGTTTCATGGGAGAATTTCATTTACCTACATATTGCAATACTCTGATAATGCAATATCTAGAACAAGCGATCAAGGAAAGGTAGATTCAAGTCCCAAATGGGCTAAAAGAATAAGGAAAAAATGTTTTTATTAATATAAAAATTACAAATTTGAACTTTGTTTTCTCTTAAAAACAAGCTAAAAAAGAATATTTGGTATAGCAAGTCTGTAAAAGTTTAATCTATTCAAATTACCATATATACTTGAGTATAAGCTGACCCGAGTATAAGCTGAGACCCCTAATTTTGCCACAAAAAACTGGGAAGAATTATTGACTCGAGTATAAGCCTAGGGAGGGAAATGCAGCAGCTACTGGTAAATTTAAAAAAAAAATATATACCAATAAAAGTCAAATTAATTGAGACATCAGTAGGTTGTGTTTTTGAATATCCATATTGAATCAGGAGCCCCATATAATGCTCCATACAGTTCACGATGGGCCCCATAAGATGCTCTATATAACATACGCCCCATATAATGCTTTATAAAGTTCATGATGGGCCCCATAAGATGCTCCATATTAAAATATGCCCGATATAATGCTGTATAAAAGGTTAATGATGGCCCCATAATATTCTCCATATTAAAATGGGTAAATGGGTTAGTAACTGGCTTAGTGATAGAAAGCAGACGGTGGTTATAAATGGAATAGTCTCTAACTGGGTCGCTGTGACCAGTGGGGTACCGCAGGGGTCAGTATTGGGACCTGTTCTCTTCAACATATTCATTAATGATCTGGTAGAAGGTTTACACAGTAAAATATCGATATTTGCAGATGATACAAAACTATGTAAAGCAGTTAATACAAGAGAAGATAGTATTCTGCTACAGATGGATCTGGATAAGTTGGAAACTTGGGCTGAAAGGTGGCAGATGAGGTTTAACAATGATAAATGTAAGGTTATACACATGGGAAGAAGGAATCAATATCACCATTACACACTGAATGGGAAACCACTGGGTAAATCTGACAGGGAGAAGGACTTGGGGATCCTAGTTAATGATAAACTTACCTGGAGCAGCCAGTGCCAGGCAGCAGCTGCCAAGGCAAACAGGATCATTGGGTGCATTAAAAGAGGTCTGGATACACATGATGAGAGCATTATACTGCCTCTGTACAAATCCCTAGTTAGACCGCACATGGAGTACTGTGTCCAGTTTTGGGCACCGGTGCTCATGAAGGATATAATGGAACTAGAGAGAGTACAAAGGAGGGCAACAAAATTAATAAAGGGGATGGGAGAACTACAATACCCAGATAGATTAGCGAAATTAGGATTATTTAGTCTAGAAAAAAGACGACTGAGGGGCGATCTAATAACCATGTATAAGTATATAAGGGGACAATACAAATATCTCGCTGAGGATCTGTTTATACCAAGGAAGGTGACGGGCACAAGGGGGCATTCTTTGCGTCTGGAGGAGAGAAGGTTTTTCCACCAACATAGAAGAGGATTCTTTACTGTTAGGGCAGTGAGAATCTGGAATTGCTTGACTGAGGAGGTGGTGATGGCGAACTCAGTCGAGGGGTTCAAGAGAGGCCTGGATGTCTTCCTGGAGCAGAACAATATTGTATCATACAATTATTAGGTTCTGTAGAAGGACGTAGATCTGGGGATTTATTATGATGGAATATAGGCTGAACTGGATGGACAAATGTCTTTTTTCGGCCTTACTAACTATGTTACTATGTTACTATGTAAAATATGCCCCATATGTTGCTCCATAAAGGTTGATGGCCCCATAAGATGCTCCATAGAATAATATGCCCCATATGCCGCTGCATCGATTTAAAAAAAAGAAAGACATACTCACCTCTCGTCGCTGGGGGCCTGGTGCCAGTGTCCTGAGCAAGCGGGGACACTGGTGAGCTGTGGGGCAAGGTGCGGGAGTCGCCACTGGCTCAGGCCCCCGGCACTTGCAATATTCACCTGTCCCCGTTCCACCGCCACGCACCACTGTTTCTTCCAGGTCCTCTGGCTGTGACTGTTCAGGCAGGGGACAAACACTAAATACGTCATCATACGTGCTCTCTGCCTGACCATCACAGCCAGAGGATGTGGAACACACAGCTAGGCAATGGAGCGGGGACAGGTGAATATTGCATTGCTCACCCTCCCCGTCATACTCACCCCCTCCTGATGTGGTCTCTGCACGTCCCTGCTTCTCCGATGGTCTCCGGCACCGACAGCTTGTTCCTGTGTTTAGCGGTCACATGGTGCTGCTCATTAAAGTAATGACTATGCGCTCCACACCTATGGGAGTGGAGGCATGTCCATATGCATTACTTTAATGAGAAGTACCATGTGACCTCTGAATACTGGAAGAGCTGCAGGCGCCGGAGACCATCTGAGAAGCAGGGACATGTAGTGACCGCACCGGGAGGGTGAGTATGATGTGACAGCAAAAAGAAAATAATTCAGCTCACCCTTATGATGGTATTCGCACAGCCTACGAGAATTTTGATCCGAGCACGGAAACGTCTCTGCTTGATGCCAGGTACTTGTGCATGAAAATGAAGGTATCCAGCTCAGGAAATGAAATCAAAAGTCTTTATTTGGACAAATTTAAAAAGTAAGCTGCTTGACAAACCAGTGCAAACAGTGGGAAGGAATGTCTTGAATAACTAGATGCGTTTCGAACATATGTAGTGTTCTTAGTCCTCAGTATGATGTGACAGCCACTACTCCTGCCACTCCCCCTCCGACCCCTGGGACAATGACTCGAGTAGACGCCGAGAGGGGCACTTTTGGCCTAAAAAAATGGGCTGAAAATCTCGGCTTATTCTCGAGTACATATGGTATATAACCTTTATGGTAAACTCTGCAAAGCCAAAAAAAAATAAAAAATGTAAACACTAGAATTAATAATTTTCAGTCTCCTCTTTTCGCTGTGATGTGTGGGATGAGATCAAATAATTTGTACCCTCAAAATGGTACAAAACATAAAAATTACCATACAAACAAACCCTCAGTAGTTAGTTGTATCTCAAAAAATGTTGCCAATGACCAATTTTCTTTTTTTTTTCAAATGCTTGAATCTTTTTCACCATTTGAAAAAAGTTTTGACATATAGTAATGTTAAAATTGTACTGTTCCTTTTTTTCAGTACATTAAGCTAGAATGAATAGTTCATAATTTCAACTTGTACTGCATAGAACAAGCCTCACTTCAGCTAGTTAAAGCAAAGGAAAAAAGCTTCAGGTTCTTGAAGAAGGGGAGGATAAAACCAAAGCTCAAAAATGAAAATAGCTGCAACGAAAGGGGTTAAAATTTGGACATTCAATTAGCAGTAATGCCAGCAGTCCCTGACTATTGAACCATTACTTCACTAAACCATAGAATTTATAGCTAGATATAAAATGACATCAAGGATATGCTAAAAAGTAATTGGATAATTATGTATTTGAGCAAAGTTACAATTTAATTTAATTATGTCCTGCATGAGTAGAGAAGTTGCCAATGTGTTCTTATTAATAATTCCACCTAGCCTCTGACAGGTGCAAAGCTGACACTACTTTTTTTTATTTCTTTTTTTAGTTTTTGTGATTTGTTTAGACCAAAGCAATATGCAGCAGGCTATTTGTAACTGAAAAAACAACACATTTAACAATGAGGGACAATTTGCAGTTTTCTGAAGCACTGCCCATCAATAACACTGGCATGGTACTTCAAAGATTAAATGCTTCGACATGCAGGTCAATATGTTACTACTCTACATGTCCAGGGGTACATTTATAATTTATCAACCTAAGTCTATCACAGGTTTGTAAAATCTCTTTACTTCAAGAGAAATGTATATTCCTGCATGGCCTCTTTTTTTAAACAAATTGAGCATGCCTTCATAAGTATTCTAAGGTGTCCATGTCTCCAAATGTCAGAAGAGATACCGTACAAATTAAATTACATGACAATGCGTCATGGGAGGTAATGTGTTCCTTATTCTACTCATTACTAATTATTAGTGATGATCGAATAGTGAAATATTCGGATTCAGGAAAATCTGCAGAAATAATTTCTATTATCCGTGTATTCGTACCAAATAACGAATCTAATACGAGTCAATGGGAAAGCTGACTATTTTTCTGCTGGACTCAACAAACAGGTCTGTGGGTGTAAGAAAAAGCTGGCATAGAGGGCAAAGAGCTAAAACTAAATGTGAGCAGCATGGAGAAGATGCCTGCATGCCTTTCTGACTCACATATGATATCTGAGAATAATGTTGTCTTATTATTGTGCCGGCTTTACGTAATTTTAAAAGACCTACCAAACCAAATTTTTTTTTTTTTTAAAGCGATAAATGCTAAGAAACATTTCCTTCATAACTACATGTATATAATGCAAAATAAAAATGAAGAAAAATTATACCTCCCCTTTAGCATATGTTCAAAAGCGTTTTTGCTTTTTTTCACTTTATCATTTGTGGGGGCTCTCACTCCTACATTTGGGAGGATCCTCCCTCATGACAAAGAGTTAGCAAGATAGCGGAAGACATATTCCCCATCACTTTGCAATGCCAGCTAAAACATGCCCATGTGAATTTTGGGCTTTGCCTGCCACCACCACTTTGTCCACCGCCATGTCATTATGCGGCCCTAACTTTTTATTTTCAGAGAGCCACCAGGTGCTGTGAAACCTGCATTTTGTAAGGTCCACAGTTCATTTTTGCCACGGGATCCCAACGGAACCACTGTCATAGTGGGTGAAGCCGCTGTAAGGTGAATATAAATTAGGTAAACTGTATGAGCAATGTAAGTAAATTGGATTCTACCAGACCTCAAAAGCATTAGAATTAAATTAGGAATACAGGGTATGCAAGCTAGGGCCTATAATCTGGTCAGTCTGTCAGGCCTGAAACCCATGTCAGGAACATGTACAAGCCTCATTTCACTTGGAAGCAGCCTCCTCAAAGGAAAGAGATAGGAGTGCCATTGACCAATCTGCACACGTCTACTGATTTCTTCTGGAAACTACCCAACCAGGCAGAATGTGTCTTTTGCATGGTTTTGAGCAACAATGGAGTAATTACAGGATCTGTCCCAGAGAGTGTAGAGGTCTATGGAGTGTATTACTCAGGTGACAGGCAGCGCTACAGAGCTCAGATAAAAGCCTTAGCGGTGCAATATCCATGTTCCAATATGTGTAAGGCTGTGGCCTGAATAGGTATGTGGATCGCATTAACCCAGTCTCTTATATGTGCTTAAAATATACCGAAACTGGCCAGTACTCACCAGTCACCACCATTTTTATGTAAAGAATCAAATTTAGAAAATTTAAGGGAAGCAACAGTTTAATAAAAAGACACAAGTCTCATTTAGGAGCCCGGTAAAGACATCAATGGTCTTTGTCCGGCTCCGGACAATGTAATTTTCTACTGAGTATGTATGCCCTATCTAACAATTTGTGAACAGACATATGCTTACAAGAGATAACTGAACGCTGTGCTGGGACAACGAACTGTACATGATTGCTGACTGTTGTGTCTGTGCAACTCAAGGTTGTGGACAGGAGGACTCAGCGCCTCCTTCCTGAACAGCAGAGTGAATATGACCTAACACCAGAAGGGCCAGTGGTTTCACCATTAAACACTTATTTTGTACCCAGGTATTCCACCCACCTACTGGGGTGCTGTGTATATGAGCAGTATATAGTGTATGCTAACAGAGGTATTATGTTGAATTTCCCTTTAGAAAGGGATGTGTGGGTAAGATTTTTGAACGAACAGCATATATATATATATCATGCATGCTTCATTACTTAAAATATTATTCTGTGTAAGGCTGACACCTGAAGAATTGTGTGGAGAATATATGTTCAAAAATTTCCAAGTGCAAACCCAAAAAACATCAGGTACACGCTTAAAGAGAACGTGAGAAGGGCAATAGAGTTGAGCAACTTTTGCTTTTTTAGGATCGAGTGGGGTTTCGCGAAACCCGACTTTCTCAAAAGTCGGGTCGGGTAAAATCGGCTGATTATTGCGAAAAGTCGGGGTCGGCTTGAAACACGAAACCCAATGCAAGTCAATAGGGAATCAAAGTCGGCAGTGAGTGGAGGACAGGAAAACACCTACAGTGCCCATTTTAATGCCAAAACATCAATTCATATTTCTTAAGCTTGTCAATCTCAATTTACTTTATAATAATAGTTAGGCATTGAAAACAGGGGCTCATTTGGCTAAAGTTGTGGGGGGGTAGGGCTGGCTCCAGATTTTCGTGGGCACAGGAAACGCGGAACAAGTCACGGCAGTGGAGCAGGGAGAAGTAAGTATTTCAACTTTGCAAGTGCTGCGATCCTGAGTAAGCAGGGGGGCCCACTAGTTGGCACTGGCACAGGGCCCCTCATAGTACGGTAGTGTGTTTGACGGCAGGTGGCGCCTCCCACTGCCAGAGACACTTTTGCATACTATGAGGGGCCCTGTGCCAGTGCCAACGAGTATGCCCCCTCCACCTAATGAAGAAACCTGCACTTTCATCTGCACCTTCCTCTTTGTCCCCGTGTAAGGTGGTATAGTATGCGGGAAGGGGAACCTGACTTTCAGCAGGGTCAGATTCTGGCTGTGTAGAGTGCAAGGGGAATGTAGTGGTCTGGGTCAATGTACCAGCAGACTCATCAAGCAGTGGCTGGGCAATGGGCAGGATGAGGAGGAAACACAGATATAGGCCCAAATAAGAAAGTAGGCTAAATCCAGTTCAAAATTGGTAACAGGACAAAACAGGCGGCATTGCTTTGTTCAGTGGAGGACAACTGTAATGTGGGGCAGACACAGTTAGTAGGCCCAAATAAGAAAGTAGGCTAAATGCAGTTCAAAATTGGTAACAGGACTAAATGGGCGGCATAGCTCTGTTCAGTGGAGGACAACTGTAATGAGGGGCAGACACAGTTAGTAGGCCCAAATAAGAAAGTAGGCTAAATGCAGTTCAAAATTGCTAACAGGACTTAACTGGCCGCATTGCTTTGTTCAGTGGAGGACAACTGTAATAAGTGGCTCAGACAGACTTAGTAGGCCTAAAATAAAAAAGTAGGCTAAATGCAGTTCACAATTGGTAACAGGAGTACACAGGCACCATTGCTTTTTTCAGCGGAGGAGGAAAACTGTTATGAGAGGCTCACAAAGTTACTAGACCCAAGTAAGTAACAAGAAAGAAACAATGGAGTTGAAGTCCATAAACAATTATTTATTATTTACAACAATTGGCAACCATAGCCAAGAAGTATACAAATATCATAATAGGATTAGACATTACACATAACTGAAAAAGAGGATGAATGGTAGCAAAAGATGGAAATAGACACCACGTGGGTAATCCTGATACCAACTTTAATATTAATAAAGTGCATAATGCCACAAAATAACTAGGAGAAGGACCAGATAATATAAGACTACCCCTATAAGTCTATACTGATGGCTGTACATACATGTAACTAGCCCTGCGCACAGGCTAAATGACCACAAAATCTGGTCAATGGTCAAAGGCCAAAAAGAAAAGGGGAAAAAATGCCATAAATAACCCTATTGATCCTTACCCTCAGGTTGGTAAACAAGATGACCCACGTGGTGGCCCCAACGCGCTTTTCGCGTCAGCTTCGTCAGGGGGCAGTCAACTGACGAAGCTGACTCGAAACGCATGTTGGGGCCACCGCGTGTGTCATCTGGTTTACCAACCTGAGGGTAAGGATCAATAGGGTTATTTATGGTGTTTTCTCCCCTTTTCTGTAATAAGTGGCTGACACAGTTAGTAGGCCAAAATAATAAAGTGGGCTAAATGTCAGCCAAAAAAATGTTCATAAATAAAATGATGGCATAGCTAGGTACAGGGGTGGGCTCCTCTGCTGAGTAGCAGAAAGTGGTAGTTGGCACAAAGTATTAACTGGTCTAAATGGAGGCAAGGGCCCCTGTATATTTTTCCTATCATCTATCATTTCAACAAATTTGTATTGGCAGTGCCATTTAAGGATTTAACAGCACAGACTACACAGTGGTGGAGCAGGGAGAGGTAAGTTTTGCAAGTGGCAGAGCACTGTTCAAGCTGGGGGGGGAACACTCTCTCGTGGGCGGTGGTACTGGCACAGGACCTCTCATATTACGACGGTGTGTCTGACGTTGGTTGTGCACCACCACCATCAGAGACACTTAATTGTACTATGAGGGACCCTGTGCCAGTGCCGTCACCCAAGAGTGGGCACACCCAATTGTCCAGGCAAATGGCACTCGCACGGGTACTTGCGCCAAATGGTGACCACGGCCCTGTGGGGGGAGTCAGCCCATTTAGGGAGGTATAAAAATGGCCTATGGTGGACATTCAGCATCTGCAAATGGAGGAATTTGGAGCAGTCAGTAATAGGAGGCCAAAAGCAAGACATTTTTCAGGCAAGCTACATGTCAGAAGGGGAAGGTGGGGCAAAATAATTTGAAATCCATGATTGGTTCATTTTAATGAAGGTTAGATCATCAACATTTCCGGTAGCCAGATGTGTCCATTTTTTGGTCAGTATTGAACCAGCAGCACTGAAGACTCTTTCTGATAGCACACTAGCAGCTGGGCAAGTGAGCTCCTGTAATGCATATTCTGCCAATTCAGGCCAGGTGTCTATTTTAGATGCCCAATAATCAAAGGGGAATTACCGTGAGGGAGAACATCGATAGTGGCGGAAAAATAGTTGGTAACCATACTGGACAAATGCTGTCTCCTGTCACTTTGAATTGATGCAGCAGTACCTGTCGTGTCTGCGGTCATTGCGAAATCACTCCACAACCTGGTCATAAAACCCCTCTGTCCAACGCCACTTCAGATTTGTGCACCTCTAACACTTCTGCCATGTTGCCCCTTACAGCTCGTGTGAGAACCATCACCGCCTCTGTGTGCTGGGAATGCCTGAACCAAACGGTCTACAAGAGTTGCTTGTTTGGTAGCCAATATTTGCTCCAGGTTCTCATGTGTCATGATCTAATATATAATTGCCTAGAATACTACTTCCTGCAATTTGTGCCAACTTCCTGTCCGGAGCTAATGTCCAGAGCTAATGTCCGGAGATAAGTGACGTCAACAGTGTCCAGTGTCTGATTGGTTGCCGCCTGCTGCGAGCGACCAATCAGAAACGTGCCGTACTGTGACACACTCCGCCCGCCATTTTGGTGTGATTTTTGAATTTTTACCTCACAGCAAGTTTCTACTGCGTGGAGGCGGGCCCAGTGACGTTGCTCTTCAAGCTCCTGCCGAATTTCGTCAAAAAATGATAATACCATTTACCAAAACTATATATATATTTAGTTGTGAAGTGGTTCAGTGACATTTTCACACCAATTTTGAACTTTTGTTTGGTGTTTTCTCCATATACTGCCTATTATTTTTGTTCTTTCTTACTATTATTTATTAATTGTACTATTCTTACATTTGAATAAATAAAGTATATATGGATTCTAGACTCCCGATTCTTTAGAATCGGGCTGCCATCTAGTATTTTATAATTTTCCTTTGTATCGGGGATCCAGGAGGCAGGCCAACCAGTAATCGTCATCGGTCATCATTTTGATAATGCAGTTGTCCCTTTTTAGGATATGCAAGGCATACTCAGCCATGTGGGCCAATGTTCCAGGTGTCAATTCACTGCTTGTGCTGGGTTAAGGAGCACTTTCTTGCAAATCAACTTCACTTGTCTCCCGCAAAAACCCTGTACCTGACCTTGCAACGCCACCAGTTTCTATTGCCCCCTGAGAAGCATCCTCCTCCCATAAATATTCATCCCCATCATCCTCTTCCTCCTCCTCCTCTTCGTCCGCCACCTCATCCAGGAGAGTTCCCTGAGCAGGCAATGGCTGACTGTCATCAAGGCTTCCCTCTTCCTCGGCTGCAGACGCCTGCTCCTTGATGTGCGTCAAACTTTTCATCAGCAGACGCATTAGTGGGATGCTCATGCTTATGATGGCGTCGTCGGCACTTACCAGCCGTGTGCATTCCTCAAAACACTGAAGGACTTGACAGAGGTCTTGGAGCTTCGACCACTGCACACCAGACAACTCTATGTCTGCCATCCAACTTCCTGCCTGTGTATGTGTATCCTCCCACAAATAAATGACAGCACGCCTCTGATCGCACAGCCTCTGAAGCATGTGCAGTGTGGAGTTCCACCTTGTTGCAACGTCGATTATTAGGCGGTGTTGCGGAAGATTCAGCGATCATTGATGGTTCTGTATACGGCTGGGATGTACGGGCGACCGGCGGATGTGCGAGCAAAGTCTTTGCACCTTCAGGAGCAGGGCTGGTAACTCCGGATAATTTTTCAGGAAGCACTGCACCACCAGGTTCAAGGTGTGAGCCAGGCAAGGAATGTGTTTCATTTCTGAAAGGGCTATGGCAGCCATAAAATTCCTTCCGTTATCACTGACTACCTTGCCTGCATCAAGATGTACACTGCCCAGCCATGACTGAGTTTCTTGCTGCAAGTACTCGGCCAGTACTTCCGTGGTGTGTCTGTTGTCGCCAAAACACTTCATTTGTAGCACAACCTGCTGACGCTTACCACTAGCTGTTCCATAATGGGACACCTTGTGTGCAACACTGACAGCTGCGGATGGAGTGGTCGTGCGACTGTGGTCTGTGGACGAGCTTTCACTTCTGGAGGAGGAGGGGTGGCAAATGCCTACAGCCAACTGTTTCCTAGACCGTGGGCTAGGAAGAACTGTCCCACTATGGCTGTCCCCTGTGGACCCTGCATCCACCTCATTAACCCAGTGTGCTGTGATGGACACATAACGTCCCTGGCCATGCCTACTGGTCCATGCATCTGTTGTGAGGTGCACCTTTCTACTGACATTGCCTGAGTGCATGGACAATGCGGTCTTTGACATGCTGGGATGGCTTATCTCACAAAGAGCATCATAGCGTGGTACTGCATAGGCCATCAGGGCTTTGAAAGCTTCGCTTTCAACTAAATGAGATTAGTCTAGCAATATGGGTGTTCAAACCCTGTGTATGCGAATGACAGGATGAGTACTTTCTTTTCCTAGCGAGAGTCTCTTGTAGGGTGAGCTGGACTGTAGAGCTGCTTATGGTGGAACTAGTGCTGGGGGTGGTGGACATGACAGCTTGCGAGAGGGTTGGTGATGGTATTCTTGATGTTGGCCTACCTACAGTGTTTCCTACCAGGAACCGTGTGATTCCCTGACTGCTTTGGCCTTGCGACGATACCTCCACATTTGCTGATGGTGGTGTCCTAACCGGGGGGCTTTCTGTGAGGGAAGCAATGTAGCGTTGCTGACTACCTTCATTCTGAGCAGGTGCACCAACGGTACTAGACGTTTGGTAGTTTATACAGGCTTGCAAGTACATGCTGGTTAAATGTCTACGCATGTACGTTGTATTTAAACTTTGGAGATTATTCCCTCTGCTAAAGGTCTTTGAGCACTTCTTACAGATAACTTTGCACTGATCATTCGGATCTTGGGTAAAAAATGCCCACACTGCACTCTTCCTACTATGGATTACCTTTAAAGGCATTGCACGCTGTGCTACTTTCACCGGATGGCCACGGTGTCCTAAAACTGTTTTTGGATTTTAGAAACATTTTTGGCCATATACGGGCCTGCCAGATGAAAGCTGTTGCGAAGTAGATGGCTGCTGCGGATCATCCTCCTCCACTTCAGAGCTACTGGCAGCGGCACCCTCTTCCCCCAATGGCTGCCAATCTGGGTCAACAACTGGGTCATCTATCACCTCCTCTTCAATGTCATGCGCACCTTCCTCTGTGTCACCGTGTAAGGTGCTATAGCGTTCGTGATGGGGCACCATAGTCTCATCAGGGTCAGATTCTGGCTCAGTACACTGCGAGGGCAATGTAGTGATCTGAGTCAATGGAACAGCATAATAATCTAGCTGTGGCTGTGCATCTGTGCACTCCATGTCCGGTTCATCTTGTCATGGGCTTTTAACAATTTCCCTCTCTAACCCAGACACGGTATGTGTAAAGAGCTCCATGGAGTAAACTGTAGTTTCGCCTGCCGCATCATTCACTTTTGGTTTGGGTGAAGGACACAAGGAAGTGACTTGTTCCTGACCGGGAGCATCCACTGACGACTCACTGCTTTTCGATTTTGAACCTTCTGAAGAGGAGTCGAAAAAGCTAGAGGCTGAGTCAGCAAGGAAAGCCAAAACTTTTTTCTGCTGCTCCGCCTTTAAAAGCTGTTTTCCTACTCCCAGATAACGGAGCCTTTGAGGCCTTGTGTAGCCAGACGATGATGCTGGCTCAACACCTCGAGCCTTTGGTGCTATTTTGCTTTTCCCACTACCACCAATTGCTCCACCACCACCACCACCAACACCACCATCAGTACCAGCTGGCAACGCCCTTCCACGGCCTCTTCCACCAGACTTCCTCATTTTTTGAAAAATCTAACCAAAACAACAACTGTTATATGGTACTGTGAAACAAGGTAGAAGGTGTATATAAACATGTGGAGAATTTTAATCTCCCTTTTTTAGGGGGGGAGACTGCAACAAAACTCAGGCATAGTGTATTACACTACACAATGTAAGTGGCACAATGTGGCTGGAAGATGTACGACAAACTAACAGAACTGTGAAGTAGATCCACTTAGTGCCAATTTCAATCTCCCATTTTTGGGGGGGAGACTGCAACAAAACTCAGGCCCAGTGTATTACACTACACAATGTAAGTGGCAGAACGTGGCTGGAAGATGTATAAAAAAATACAAGGGCTGTAGTACAATTTCAGTCTCCCTACAATGATCTCAGGACAAGTATGACAGCAATAAAAAGGACTGCTGCACACAAAAGTGTGGACAAAGAAACAAGAGAACTGTGCAGAAAGGAGCAACAGGATTTTTGCTTTTAAAAAAGCAGTTGGTTTGCACAGTGGCATACAAACAGCAATGCAGCTATCAGGGAGCCTTATAGGGCAGCCTAATAAGCTGCAGAGCTTATGCACAAAAAAAACCTCCACTGTCCCTGCAAAGAAAGTGTGGTGTTGGACAGTGGAAATCGCTACAGCACAAGCAGTTTCGGGGTTAAATGTTCCCTCCCTAACTATATCCCTTCTTCTGATGAAGCTGCAGCAACCTCTCCCTATGCTAAGATCGGCAGAAGTAAGATGGCGATCGGCGTGCACGCCCCTTTATAGCCCCTGTGATGTCGCAGAAAGCAAGCCAATCACTGTAATGCCCTTCTCTAAGATGGTGGGGACCGAGACCTATGTCATCATGCTGCCCACACTCTGCGTCCTCCTTCATTGGATGAGAAATGGCGCTGAAAGCGCCATACAAAACGCGACTTTGGCGCGAAGATCGCCGACCTCATGACCGATCCCACACTAGGATCGGGTCGGGTTTCACGAAACCTGACTTTGCCTAAAGTCGGCGACTTTTGAAAATGTCTGATCCGTTTCGCTCAACCCTAAAGGGCAACATAAAAAAAGTATAACTGTCAAATATATAGAGATTGAGAGTACAAGTTTCACCATTGCACAATGTGCAAAGGTTTAAAAAAATTAGCCAAGAGGTCTTTCTCAGACCAACTGAAAGACGCTGTGATAGGGATATCGCAATACACCTAGCAGTTATTATTACAAGCGGTAGAGAGTAGGGTTGAGCGACTTTTCTTTTTATAGGATCGGGTCGGGTTTCACGAAACCTGACTTTTTCAAAAGTCGGGTCGAGTGAAATCGGCCGATCCTATAGAAAAGTCGGGGTTGGCCGAAACACGAAACCTAATGCAATGCATTGGGTTTCTAATGGTTCCCAGGGTCTGAAGGAGAGGAAACTCTCCTTCAGGCCCTGGGATCCATATTTAAGTGTAAAATAAAGAAACAAAATAAAAAATATTGATATACTTACCCTCGGACGCGCCCTGGTTCTCAACGGCAGCCTTCCTTCCTAAGAATGAGCGCCTGAAGGACCTTCAATAACGTCGCGGCTTGTGATTGGTCGCGTGAGCGGTCACATGGGCGTCACGTGACCAATCACAAGCCGCGACGTCATCTAAGGTCCTTCAGGCGCTGATTCTTAGGAAGGAAGGCTGCGGGTTAGAACCAGGGCGCGTCCGAGGGTGAGTGTATACCTATTAGGAATATACTCACCCTCGGACGCGCCCTCGGACGCTTCCTTCCTAAGAATTAGCGCCTGAAGGACCTTAGATGACGTCGCGGCTTGTGATTGGTCGCGTGACCGCCCATGTGACTGCTCACGCGACCAATCACAAGCCGCGACATCATCGAAGGCCCTTCAGGCGCTCATTCTTAAGAAGGAAGGCTGCCGGTGAGAACCAGGGCGCGTCCGAGGGTGAGTATATCAATATTTTTTTATTTTTATTCTTTATTTTACACTTAAATATGAATTCCGATACCGATTCCCGATATCCTAAACATATCGGAACTCGGTATCGGAATTCCGATTCCAGATCAGAAGATCGCCGACCTCATGGCCGACCCCCCACAGGGGTCGGGTCGGGTTTCATGAAACCCGACTTTGCCAAAAGTCGGCGACTTCTGAATCTGGCCGACCCATTTCGCTCAACCCTAGTAGAGAGTACAAACTTTACCATTGCACAATGTGCAAAGGTTTTCAAAAAGTACAAAACAATACCCACGTGGAGTATACATACGAACACTAAGTACTTGTTGCAGGAGGAGGAGGAGTTGATTTCTTGAACAAAATGGTTTTGGATGGTAAGGGATAGGCGTTTAAACAACTTTAAAAAAAAAAATTTGGTCTACACTTACATAATGTTACTGTCATCCATAGGACTTACAAAGTCAAATGAAATCTAGCCCTTGTTGAATTTTGGAAGAGTCAACCTGTCTGCATTTTAAATTGACAGTTGTGTGCACCTATCCATTATGATTTTCAGGTGTAAACTGAAAACCCGCTCAAACAACACACTCACAGCAGGGCATGGCAGCTCATCCAAGGCGTACAATGAGAGGTCAGGGCAAGTGTGCAGCTTGGACAACCAATACTTAAAGTGCACTGAAGAATCGGGAAGGATGCTGATTTAGTCAATTAAGTAGTCTTTCAGCATCTTGGTCAACTTCTCCCTCCTCGTCATAGATACACCCATAGATAGCCCTTGGTAATGGAACGATCTCATGAAAATGGCCCAATTGGTGGACAACCCCCCCCCCCCGAGTTGCACCTGGTATTTGTAGCACTCCCCTGTAATCCCTGTGGTCAAAAAGAGCATGTACCTCTGTTACCAGTGTATTCGGATGGTAAACTTTTGAGCAAGTCTTCCACTATGGCCCTCTGGCATGCATGCACTGAAAATGGCACGTCTGCCTCTAACATTGGAGAAGCAAATTTCTCCTTGTACTGTGGGTCAAGAAAGGTGCAAAGCCAGTATTTCATGGTGGACAAAATGTCTTTCATGCAAAGGTCTTGGGAAAGGTATCTGGACATGAACTGCCATGCGTGGCAGACTACAAAGAGTCAAACGTTCAGTCTCATCACAAGGAAGAACATCACTCATTCTCTCCTCCTCACTACGATTAGCTTCCTCCTTTTCAGGCCATTCATGCTGGACAGGCATCAAGATGGGATTGGGAGTCACCTCAGTAGTGCAGAGAAAAAAATTCCTGTTCATCCTCCCCCTCATCTCCTCCTTCTGTTCTTCATCATCAGTGGTGATCAGCAAATTTGTTCAGAAAACGATCGCCACACATGAATTTGGTATGAATATGGCACATTCGGAATCGTGATTGGAAACACTAGCAAAATTTTATAAAATCAGTAAAAAACGGTAACATTCTGTAAAAAGTGCAGGAAAATGTTTCCATTGTCACAAAAGTATTTTCAGCACTTTTGCAATGATAATGGTGGTGTATCATGAGCGTTTGGCACATGGATGATGAGGGTAGGGGGTTTGCAGAGCTCAGATGCGCAGCGTTCTTGTAAACCTTTTTTTTCCTTACTTTTTGTGTGCACATTGCAGCTAGCCAATCAGGGTTCAGGACACATCCACAATGTCCTGGCACGATGGCTTGTGTCATTGGCTGCTGAAATCACATGTCCCTCTCCATATAAAGAGTAGACATCTTGTTTTAGCACCATTTTTATACTGTAACAGCACAAAGAGACTGCTCTTGATGCTGGCCCTGTAAGCAGCAAGATTTTAGCTAGCTAGCTAGGCAGTTGTATATCAGTCAGATAGTGTAGGTAGCTAGTGGCCAGTTTGGCTGTTAAATTTACCTTCCAGCATTTTTTTTTACCACTACTGAGGTCGACAGACAAAGCCAGCAAGGCACATGTCCTACAAGTGTGTTGTGCATTGCTTCTATTGTGCTCCATGCACGAGTAAAGAGTTCTAAATAATATTTTTTCACTAGCTAAATGTGATACAGCCTGCTGTATCCCACCTTGTCTTTTAATCCTGTCGTGATATGAAACTGTCCACATACCTAAAGCACATTAAAAAAAATATAATTTTTCAGCTGCAAAAAGTTAGGCAACCCACCGTATAACACATTGTCATTTTGTTTTGTTGAAATTAAGCTGTCTGCAGATCTCACACACATACCCAAAAATGATGTTCTGTTGCTAAACGTCATATAGTAGAGCACTTGACTTTAAAATAGTTTGTAGCATCTAGTGTGTTACAGAGGCCTGTGCTATGATCTGGTGGCCTTGGAGCAGCATGAGACGTACTCTGGAGAAGGTGGTACCTGTACTGACCGCAAACCCTGAACTTAGCAGCGCAACTAGAAGTAGCCGTGGGGGGTAGCTAACACTCCCTAGACCCCTCGACACAGCCTAAGAACTAACTACCCCTAAAGACAAAAACAGGAAACCTATCTTGCCTCAGAGAAAATCCCCAAAGGATAGACAGCCCCCCACAAATATTGACTGTGAGAGGAGAGGGAAATAACATACGCAGAAATGAAATCAGGATTCAGCATAGGAGGCCAAACTAGCTAAAAAGAAAGAATAGGACAGAGTACTATGCGGTCAGTATTAAAACACTAGAAAATATCCACCACAGAAAATACAAATCACCACATCTGACTAAAGACATGGAGGGTATATCTGCATCTCCAGAGAGACAGCTTGGCTGCAAAAAATCCTTCACAGACAAAGCTGGACAAGACAAAACATGAAAATGCACAGAACTATAAGGTCCACAGCAGGTGGACAGCAAAAACAAAGCCAGGACTTATCTTTGAAGAAAAGCACAGCAAACAGGAGAGACCAGAAGGGATGTGAATCCTCCAAAAACAATGGACAACTGACACTGACTAAAGAATCAAGCAGGACTAAATAGCTGAGTCCAAATTGAACACACCTGATAAATGCTGCGATCCACAGATAGCAGCACTACCACTCATAACCACCGGAGGGAGCCCAAGAGCAGAATTCACAACAGTACCCCCCCCTTGAGGAGGGGTCACCGAACCCTCACCAGAGCCCCCAGGCCGATCAGAACGAGCCAAATGAAAGGCACGAACCAAATCGTCAGCATGAACATCGGAGGCAACAACCCAAGAATTATCCTCCTGGCCATAACCCTTCCATTTGACCAGATACTGAAGCTTCCGCCTCGAAAAACGAGAATCCAAAATCTTCTCAACCACATACTCCAACTCCCCATCAATCAACACCGGAGCCGGAGGATCAACAGAGGGAACAACGGGCACCACATACTTCCGCAACAAAGATCTATGGAAAACATTATGGATGGAAAAAGAGGCCGGAAGGGCCAAACGAAAAGACACAGGATTGATAATCTCTGAAATCCTATAAGGACCAATAAACCGAGGCTTGAACTTAGGGGAAGAAACCTTCATAGGAACATGACGGGAAGACAACCAGACCAAATCCCCAACCCGAAGCCGGGAACCAACACACCGACGACGGTTAGCAAAACGCTGAGCCACCTCCTGAGACAACACCAAATTGTCCACCACATGAGCCCAAATCTGCTGCAGCCTGTCATCCACAGAATCCACACCAGGACAATCAGAAGGCTCAACCTGCCCTGAAGAAAAACGAGGATGAAAACCAAAATTACAAAAAAAAGGCGAAACCAAGGTAGCAGAACTAGCCCGATTATTAAGGGCAGACTCGGCCAATGGCAAGAAAGCTACCCAATCATCCTGATCAGCAGACACAAAGCATCTCAAATAAGTTTCCAAAGTCTGATTAGTTCGCTCGGTTTGGCCATTTGTCTGAGGATGAAATGCGGAAAAAAAAGACAAATCAATGCCCAGCCTAGCACAAAAGGCCCGCCAAAACCTAGAAACAAACTGGGAACCTCTATCGGACACAATATTCTCCGGAATGCCATGCAAACGAACCACATGCTGAAAAAACAACGGAACCAAATCAGAAGAGGAAGGCAATTTAGGCAAAGGTACCAAATGAACCATCTTAGAAAACCGGTCACAAACCACCCAGATAACAGCCATCCTCTGGGAAACCGGAAGCTCTGAAATAAAATCCATAGAAATATGCGTCCAAGGTCTCTCAGGGACCGGCAAAGGCAGAAGCAACCCACTAGCGCGGGAACAGCAAGGCTTAGCCCGTGCACAATTTCCACAGGACTGCACAAAAGAACGCACATCCCGTGACAAAGAAGGCCACCAAAAGGACCTACCAACCAAATCTCTGGTACCAAAAATCCCAGGATGGCCAGCCAACACAGAACAATGAACCTCAGAAATCACTTTACTAGTCCATCTATCAGGAACAAACAGTTTCCCCACTGGACAGCGGTCAGGTTTATTAGCCTGAAATTCCTGAAGAACCCGTCGTAAATCAGAGGAGATGGCAGAAAGAATCACCCCTTCCTTCAGAATGCCGACCGGCTCAAGAACCCCAGGGGAATCAGGAAAAAAACTCCTAGAGAGGGCATCCGCCTTAACATTCTTAGTACCAGGAATGTACGAGACCACAAAATCAAAACGGGAGAAAAACAGGGACCATCGAGCCTGTCTAGGATTCAGCCGTTTGGCAGAATCGAGGTAAATCAGATTCTTATGATCGGTCAGGACCACAATACGGTGCTTGGCCCCTTCAAGCCAACGTCGCCACTCCTCAAATGCCCACTTCATAGCCAACAACTCCCGATTGCCGACCTCATAATTGCGTTCCGCAGGCAAAAACTTCCGAGAAAAGAAGGCACACGGTTTCATCAAGGAACCATCAGAATTCCTCTGAAACAAAACGGCCCCTGCCCCAATCTCAGACGCGTCAACCTCAACCTGAAATGGAAGAGAAACATCTGGCTGACGCAACACAGGGGCAGAAGTAAATCGGCATTTAAGCTCCTGAAAGGCAGAAACAACCGCAGAGGACCAATTCGTCACATCAGCGCCTTTCTTCGTCAAATTGGTCAGAGGTTTAACCACTCTGGAGAAGTTGGCAATGAAACGACGTTAAAAATTAGCAAAGCCCAAGAATTTCTGAAGGCTCTTCACAGATGTGGGCTGAATCCAATCATGAATGGCCTGAACCTTAACCGGATTCATTTCTATAGATGCGGGAGAAAAAATGAAGCCCAAAAAAGAAATCTTCTGCACTCCAAAGAGGCACTTTGACCCCTTCACAAATAAAGCATTATTACGGAGGATCTGAAATACCATCCTGACCTGCTTCACATGAGACTCCCAATCATCGGAAAAAATCAAAATATCATCCAAATATACAACCATGAATTTATCAAGATAACTCCGAAAGATATCATGCATGAAGGATTGGAACACAGATGGGGCATTAGAGAGTCCGAATGGCATCACAAGGTATTCAAAATGGCCTTCGGGCATATTAAATGCAGTTTTCCATTCGTCACCCTGCTTAATACGAATAAGATTATATGCCCCTCGAAGGTCAATCTTAGTAAACCAGCTAGCCCCCTTAATCCTAGCAAACAAATCAGTAAGCAAAGGCAAAGGGTATTGAAATTTGACCGTGATCTTATTCAAGAGGCGATAATCAATACAGGGTCTCAAGGAGCCATCCTTCTTGGCAACAAAAAAAAACCTGCTCCCAATGGTGAAGAAGATGGCCGAATATGCCCCTTTTCCAAAGACTCCTTAATATAGCTCCGCATGGTGGCATGTTCTGGCACAGACAGGTTGAAAAGTCGGCCCTTAGGGAACTTACAACCTGGAATCAAGTCAATAGCACAATCACAGTCCGTATGCGGTGGAAGGGAACTGGATTTGGGCTCATCGAATACATCCTGGAAATCTGACAAAAACTCAGGAATTTCAGAAGAGGGGGAAGAGGAAATTGACATCAAAGGAACGCGACCATGAACCCCCTGACAACCCCAACTAGTCACAGACATAGATCTCCAATCTAACTCCGGATTATGTACCTGTAACCATGGAAAACCCAGCACAATATCATTATGCAAATTATGCAACACCAGAAAACGACAATCTTCCTGATGGGTTGGCGCCATGCGCATGGCCAGTTGTACTGTTATGATCTGGTGGCCTTGGAGCAGCATGAGACGTACTCTGGAGAAGGTGGTACCTGTACTGACCGCAAACCCTGAACTTAGCAGCGCAACTAGAAGTAGCCGTGGGGGGTACCTAACACTCCCTAGACCCCTCGACACAGCCTAAGAACTAACTACCCCTAAAGACAGAAACAGGAAACCTATCTTGCCTCAGAGAAAATCCCCAAAGGATAGACAGCCCCCCACAAATATTGACTGTGAGAGGAGAGGGAAATAACATACGCAGACATGAAATCAGGATTTAGCATAGGAGGCCATACTAGCTAAAAAGAAAGAATAGAACAGAGTACTATGCAGTCAGTATCAAAACACTAGAAAATATCCACCACAGAAAATACAAATCACCACATCTGACTAAAGACATGGAGGGTATATCTGCATCTCCAGAGAGACAGCTTGGCTGCAAAAAATCCTTCACAGACAAAGCTGGACAAGACAAAACATGAAAATGCACAGAACTATAAGGTCCACAGCAGGTGGACAGCAAAAACAAAGCCAGGACTTATCTTTGAAGAAAAGCACAGCAAACAGGAGAGACCAGAAGGGATGTTAATCCTCCAAAAACAATGGACAACTGGCAGTGACTAAAGAATCAAGCAGGACTAAATAGCTGAGTCCAAATTGAACACACCTGATAAATGCTGCGATCCACAGACAGCAGCACTACCACTCATAACCACTGGAGGGAGCCCAAGAGCAGAATTCACAACAGGCCTGATCCAGAGGCCACAAAAAATTTTTTGTGTTCTTAACGTCATAACGTAGGGGGACATCTGACTTTCAAATTGTTTATAGCTTATCTTCTTTTTCATACAGGCCTCATCCACACTCAAACAATTCTTTCTTCTGTGACTAACGCGATATAGCACGCCATAGTTCACCTTTGAATTTACTGCCGCTGAAATTCAGCTGCTTGCAGAGGTGGTTCAGAGTTTAAAACTTAATTTTTTAGAGCAACATGCTGGGAAAAAGTGAGGCCATGGTGGAATAGATATTAGGCTTGGTGTTCAAGGTGTACGTGGGATAGGTGATAATCTTTGTGAAATCACTAGTGAAGCAATGTCATGTCCTATGCAAAGACAACTGACAACTTTTGTTACTGGACATGCTACACCACTACCTTTTGTTGGCAGGCAAACAGCGGTATGCCTTGTCGATGATGCCCAGAAAGAGCATGTACTCGACTGGTTGGGAAGTGCAGCTTCAAGTGGCCTCTCCTCCTATTCCTCCAGCTCAACATCACATCCAGTACAGTCCACAGATGTGGCACCCAAATTCCCTTTGCTTCCTCCCATGTCCCAACTATCTAAACGTTCAACTGACTGTATGGAACCACAGATTGGTGAGTCTGAAGAGCTCTTCGCACATTCTATGCCATGTTCATCAGAAGTGTACACAAAAGCTCTGCAGAGTCAAGAAGAGGAATTCTGCACCGCTGCCCAAATTTTTTTTAGCTTGGATTCGGGACAGGAAGAAGTACAGTCCGAACAGCATCCTGACCCTCCTCATCAGACATTTACCCCTGGGGGGAGGTGATCCTGATGAAACTCAGATATTTGAGGCTCACATGGACTGTTCTGTGCTGTCAGGGCAAGAAGAGGAAGATGGTGACTCCAATGGTGAGGAATGTGATAAAACTGAGGATGATGATGATGAGGTGTTAGACTCCAGTTGGCATGAACATAGAGGCACACAGCTGAGTAGGTCATTTGAGGAGAAAGTCGAGGAAGTTACATTGAGCTGTCCGTCACAGACACGTACTGATGCAGCCATGACGAGCGATGCATCATCAGCCACAACTGTGACTCTGACCTGCTGTGTCTGCAGGTCTGCAGCTTGCAGGGGTGGAAAGGGTTGCCTAGCCTGGGCCTTGTATGACACTGCAAAGGATGAGTCAAATCGCATTATCTGCAAACTTTGCACAAAAAAACTGAGACGAGGTAACAACTGCAATAATATGACTACTTCATGTATGAACCTTCACATGCGCAACCAACATGCTTTAGTGTGGGAATACCACTGCGCAAAAATGTGGATCAGTGGACATCAACCACCATTAGCCCCCTCATCAGTTGCATCTGCTGCTTCTTCTTCCTCCTCTTCTGTTACTGTGCCAACTATTGAAACGGAGGTCTTTGACCGCAGAGCCTCAGGTTTTTTACCCGATTGAGTCTTGCTGACTGAGAGGCTGCCTTCAGCTGTAATGGAAGCAGACATACTTGCTGTTTTTGACCGATCTCAGAGAACGATCACACCACAAGTTTCCCAATCCACAATAACATCCGCCTGCACCTCTCTCACGGTCCAGCAGTTTGTCCGCTTCACTGTACTCAGCCCTCTCACAGCAATGCAGCCAGCCCATGATTCCACAGTTGTGGCCATGGAAAAGATTGTTTCCTCCTACACATGACAAAGGTAAGAGGTTGAACTCCACCCTCTTCAATTTGTTGGCTACAGATATGCTGCCTTTCTGCCTGGTGGATACCGACTGTTTTCGAAAGCTGATGGCCGTTGCAATTCCCCCAGCACCAATCACCCAGTCGCCATTACTTTTCAAAGAAAGCTGTGCCTGCACTACACCAACATGTAGCAGACAACATCACCTGTTCCTTTACTAAATCTCTGTCTGCCAGGGTGCATTTCCACACAGACACTTGGACAAGTAAGCATGGCCAAGGGCGTTACATCTCACTGAATGGGCACTTTGTGACGCTGGTCGCTGTGGGGACCTCTACATTTACCACTTCCTCCACTGCTTCTGCCTCCTCTAGGGCCTCCACCTGCACCCTCATCCTCTGCCTTCATGAGACACGCATTCCAACAGTGCATAGTGAACACCCACCACCTGTGCAGCCAGGGCTCACTACAATCAGGCAGTCTTAAAATTGATATGCCTTGGAGATCGCAGTCATACAGCTGAAGAGTTGTGGACAGCTATGCAGGCTGAATTTGATCAATGGCTGTCTCCGCTGAACCTGCATCCAGCTAAGGCCGTGTCCGATAATGGTACAAACCTGGTGGCGGTCCTACGGTGAGGCAAGCTCACACACATGCCTTGCATGGCCCATGTCCTTAGCCTGATGGTGCAGCATTTTCTCAGCCACTATCCTGGCCTGGGTTACCTGCTCCAGAAAACACGTAAGCTGTATGCTCATTTCCGCCATTTCCACCCCTCTGCTCATCGACTTGCAGTAATACAGAGGTCTTTGTCCATGCCAGTTAACTGGTTGATATGTGATGTGCTGACACCTTGGAATTCCACTCTGCACATATTCCAGCGACTGTGGCAGCAGCGAGTCCTGACGCAGTATGTCATGTTGAATAGCCTGGGCCAATGCAGTACGGAGGTGGCACATATCACATTTACAGATTGGGCACAAATTAAGGACCTCTGCACAGTTTTGAAATGGCCACTAAAATGGTTAGTGCTGATGACGCTGTCATCAGCATCACTATTCTGGTCATTTATATGCTGGAGCAGACTTTGAATAACCCGAGGGAGGAGTTGGTGGTCCCAGAAGGAAAGGAGGAAGCGGAGGAGGATGCGGAAGGGATAACATTTGTCTTGATGTTCAAGACTGTCGTCACATAGGCAGGTGCCAATGGAGAGTGGATTACTGAGATTGAGGGGGCTGGTGATGATAGCAGACAAACGGTTATCGAGGGTGCAAGATTCAAGGAACAAATGGAGGAGGAAGAGCTGATGGGCGAGCATCTGTCAGATGAAAAGGATAATCCTTCACTCTCTGTTGTTCGGTGTTGGTGGGAGGGGTCAGAGGAAGCAAGCCTCATTTGTTTCCCAGCCAGCAACACAGCATGGGCTCGGGCCTCATGGTTGTGTCCGACATAGGAGTGCCTTCTTGCTGCACTATCTGCAACATGATCTGCGTATAGTAATGATTAGGAATAATGTGGACTACTGGGTGGCCACTTTATTAGATCCACATTAAACCAAATTTTGTTAAATGATTCCCACCATAGAAAGGGACCCGAGAATGCTGGAGTATCGAAACATGCTTTTATACAACCTTAAAGAGAGCTTTTCCCCAAGACAGCAGTGAAGCACACAGTTCGCATTGCAGCTGTGGACGTACAACCTCTGGCCCATCAATTTGTCATCGCCAAAACATTAGCAGTAGCAGAAGCAATGGAAGTGGAAGAAGCAATTTCTTTGAGTACTTTGACACTTTTTTTTAGACCGACTCATGCACCAGCACAACAGTCCAAGTCTTACACACTAAATATAAATACCATCAGGGAGGGTTTGGACCATTTCACATTTTGGTGATGAGTGACCTGAACTCGCCTCACATGACTTGGAGGTTATATCATGCCTGGCAGCCAGCGTTCTCTCAGAATGCGTCTTCCGCACTGCTGGTGGTGTCCTGACGGATAAGCACATACGGCTGACCCCTGAAAGTGTTGACCACCTAACTTTCATTAAGATGAACAAGTCATGGATCTCCAAGGACTTTTGCACCCCAATCGCAGACTGTACAGACTAGGTGATATTGCATTTTTAGTGTGATGCATTAATGTCACGTAACTGCACTCTGTGATATCTTTAGTGTCGCTCCTGTGGCTGCTGCTGCTGATGATGTTAACACAAATTTGTGGAAATGTGAACGGTCATGGTTGGCCTACATCTCAATTATACTATTTCTATTCTCGTGAAAGTTATTCCACTTTGGTGGTGTTAATCCCTCATTTTTTAAAATGTGAAAACTCCTGGTTGGGTGTCCATCTTCTGTATTGGGTTTAGAGAAAGATCTGTCGGTCCGTATTAGACTATTTCTACTTTGGTGAAATTGATGCCACTTTTGTGGTGTCTGACAATAATTTTGGAAACATGAACACTCCTGGTTGGGTGTCCATCTGCTGTACCGGGTGTAGTGAAAGACCTGTCAGTCCCTATTCTTCTCTTTCTACTGTGGTGAAATTGATCCCACTTTGCTGGTGTCTGCCAATAATTTTGGAAAATGTGAACACTGCTGGTTAGGTCTCCTTCATGTGTGTTGCCTGTAGCAGTAGGCCTCTGAGACCGCCAGGCCTCTACATCCTTGTACTCAACTACCCGTGTTACTATCCTTAAATTTTTCTGACAATGGTGGTCTAGAAAACTGATATTTGTGCCACCTGAGTGTGGCTCAGCATGAAAGCAGGTAGAGGTGTTGCATTTGGTGTCAGGGCTTCCAGCAAAGGAGGTCTACACCAATCCCTCACCCACCTCATCTTACTGTCACGTTCATTGGAAAGCTTTAAACGCTGCCCCAGAACCCTAAACCTCATGCCTGGCTGATTGCTGCAGTTCCATACTGCAATTTGTACTGTGGGTGAACTGAGGCCACTTTCCTGGTGTCTGTCCTTCATTTGATGTGTTTTGGCAGCATTTGGGGCCGTTCTAAGGTGTTGTGCATGCGTTTGATTTTGCCTCCCATTAAGGTGAATGGTGTTCGGTAATATTCCGCAAATATTTGAGGAATTACCATTCGAATATTGCAAATTTGACGAACGTAATCCGAATCAAACATTGAAATATTCACTTATCTCTTGTTATTACCTCAGAAAATGACACTGGTCAGAATTGTAAAAATTGGCCTAGTTATGAAGGTAAAAACAGGCTTTGTGACAAAGGGGTTAATCATTTTTCCATTCGAAAAGGTCTATATGGTATAGATTGTTAATTTTATGATGTTATGCAAATTGGTTTAATTCTCCTTTTGGACTGCCGATAGTATATACAATACAGATGTATGGAAACCATTTAGCCAACGGTGTCTTCCGCTAAGTGGTGTACTGATGAATAGTGTTGAGCATTCCGATACCGCAAGTATCGGGTATCGGCCGATACTTGCGGTATCGGAATTCCGATACCGAGATCCGATACTTTTGTGATATCGGGTATCGGTATCGGATCAATAGGGATGTGTAAAATAAAGAATTAAAATAAAAAATATTGATATGCTCACCTCTCCGGCGGCCCCTGGACATCACGCTGCTAACCGGGAGGCTTCGCAGGTCCTAAAGGCGCGCATTTTAAACACAGAAGCCTCCCGGTTAGCAGCGTGATGTCCAGGGGCCGCCGGAGAGGTGAGCATATCAATATTTTTTATTTTAATTCTTTATTTTACACATCCCTATGGATCCCAGGGCCTGAAGGAGAGTTTCCTCTCCTTCAGACCCTGGGAACCATGAGAATACCTTCCGATACTTGATGTCCCATTGACTTGTATTGGTATCGGATATCGGTATCGGCGATATCCGATATTTTTCGGGTATCGGCCGATACTATCCGATACCGATACTTTCAAGTATCGGACGGTATCGCTCAACACTACTGATGAATCCTTGAGAAAAGACGTAACTTTAACTACTACTTATTAAAGCTTCAGGTTTGGGTAAGGAGGGAACACTTTTGATGGCAGATAATTTAAGGTCTTGTGGGTATTACTGTATATAGAGCAGCTAGCACTTCCAAAGTGGAACAAAAGGCACCCAGAAAAGTAGTGGACAATAGTGTGTCAAAGTGTATTTGCTGCTATGTATACACTTCTGGGTTAGAGGTAGGAGGATTAATAAAGCAGATATATAGCAGAGTCTGCTGTAATCTCAACCATCACCAAAAAGAACATAGCTCATTGGTCCTGACAATATGAAATGCTGGCCTAAAATTGAGCATAATAAAAAATATTGTGCAAGGTATTTCTATGGGGTTATATTAAATTGCATGCATACTTGCAGTTTTCTACAGATACATTATTGCAAACATAAAAAAGTCCGACAATGTTGGTATTTCTGGAATTAGTGCAAACAGTGTGCATTATTTAAGAAATTAAAATTGCAAACAATATTATGATAACAAATGTATACAATATGACAATGCGATTTTAATGTTTTTTTTTTTACTTACTTTATTAAATCGCATGTGAATCTAAACAAATTATTTATCAGGCTAAGAATAATCCAGTACTGGTTTTCAGGCTAAAATATTTGTTATGCAACATTTTCAATTATTAACTAGTAAAAAAAAATAAACAAAGGATTGGTGACACCAATTAATTTTTAGTATTAAAGTTTTGTTTTTTTTTATTATAGAAAACAGGTGCTCCTCACAAAAATTAGAATATCATCAAAAAGTTAATATATTTCAGGTCTTCAATACAAAAAGTGAAACTCGTATATTACATAGAGTCATTACAAACAGAGTGATCTATTTCAAGTGTTTATTTCCGGTAATGTTGATGATCATGGTTCACAGCCAATGAAAACCCAAAAGTCATTATCTCAGTAAATTAGAATCCCTTATAACACCAGCTTGAAAAATGATTTGTGAATGTTGGCCTACTGAAATGTATGTTCAGTAAATGCACTCAATACTTGGTCAGGGCTCCTTTTGCATCAATTACTGCATCAATGCAGCATGGCATGGAGGCGATAAGTCTGTGGCACTGCTGAGGTGTTATGGAAGCCCAGGTGGCTTTGATAGCAGCCTTCAGCTCATATGCATTGTTGGGTCCGGTGTCTCATCTTCCTCTTGACAATACCTCATAGACTCTCTATGGGGTTAAGGTCAGACGACTTTGCTGGCCAATCAAGCACAGTGATACTGTTGTTTTTAAACCAGGTATTGGTATTTTTTGCAGTGTGAACAGGTGCCACTTCCTGCTAGAAAATTAAATTGTAGTCTCCAAAAAGCTTGTCAGCAGAGGGAAGCATGAAGTGCTCTAAAATTATCTGGTAGATGGCAGCGCTGACTTTGGTCTTGATAAAACACAGTGTACCTACACCAGCAGATAACATGGCTCTATAAACCATCACTGATTGTGGAAACTTCACACTAGACCTCCACTCTTCCTCCAGACTGTGGGACCTTGATTTGCAAATGAAATGCAAAATTTACTATCATCTGAAAGCAACACCTTGGACCACTGAGCAACAGTCCAGTTCTTTTTCTCTTTGACCCAGGTAAGATGCTTCTGATGTTGTCTATTGGTCATAAGTGACTTGACACAAGGAAGGTGACACTTGTAGCCCAAGTCCTGGATATGTCTGCGTGTGGTAGCTCTTGAAGCAATTACTACAGCAGCAGTCCACTCCTTGTGGCTTACCCTCCTTGTGGAGTGTGTCAGTGACTGAATTCTGGACATCCATCAAGTCAGCCGTCTTCCTCATGATTGTGGAGCTACTGAAACAGACTGAGGGACATTTTTAAATGCTTAGGAAGCCTTTGCATGTGTTTTTTTGTTAATTATTATTTACTGAGATAATGACTTTCGGGTTTTCATTGGCTGTGAACCATGATCATCAACATTAACAGAAATAAACACTTGAAATAGATCAATCTGTTTGTAAAGACTCTACATAATATGAATTTCACTTTTTGTATTTAAGAACTGAAAAATTTACTTTTTGATGATATTCTAATTTTGTAAGAAGCACCTGTATGTAAATTAACTTTTGTATTTTTTTTAATTGTCCTAACCTTGGATTCTAAAATCGATCAAAATTAAACTTTATCACCCAAATGTTCCCATGATCCCGAAATGATCATTTGTGATGCATTCTAAAAATGTATTGAATGCAGGAAAAGTGTCAAGAATTTTTGGCTATGAATTTCATTCACAAACAACCTAACTTCTGGAACTGTACGACTGACAGATGCCCAGCGCTCTCGTGTACAGAGTGATCTCTGGCTGAGCAGCCAGCTAAAGCCTGAATTTTCTAAAGTGGATGCATAAACTATTATGAGAAGTATTAATTGCTTCTCCATGCTGCTTTATTTCCTGCTGTTCCTGTTCAGTGGATTTTCAGGGTATGCCTAAAATATATGTATACCTGTGGTTACAATTGGTTTTATGAAATGTTTTCTGCAACACAATTGAATACATCTCTCTATGCTCTAAATAAATTGAAGTTTCACACTTGAAACCTTATAAAGTCTCAGACAATTTCTGTTTAGAACTCTCCTGCGAAACTTCCTCTGTGATCTAGAGCCCCTAACACACCTTGGATCTTTCAGAACTTGGCCATCATGTGTTATAGGAGTGGTCATTTAAAATTTACCTTTTTTATACAATGCAACTTTTTACTTGAATAATTCAATCTTTTGAAACTCTCTACATGAGTGTTTTATGCACTAAGAGCCTGATTAATTAAGATTGGCATTGTCCACACCAGTCTTAAAGAAAAGGGGCCACTGAAGTAAGATGTGCCTAATTTATCAAGAGGGCAATGCCACTTAATTAGAAGCATCTTACAAGGGCCTGTCACAATCGTCGTCAGAAATGTACTCCCGTCTTTTCATTAATTTGATTGATGGAGTTAGTCACTCCTAAACCTGCCCATTTCACGAGGGCTGGCTGAGATTGGGGATAAATGGCAAAAGTTTCAAGATTTTTGTGTACCTTCCGAGTTTCACTAACATTTTGCGATGTTTGAAATAATTTAGGAAAGAAAACTGGTGTAAACACCTTCATGAATTGTGGCCTATGTGTACAAAACAAACTAGATGTAAAAATAGCCTTAATAGAGATCTGTCTGCTGGTTTCTACATAAAGGAAGTAATGCTTTGGCTTTGTAGATGCCTACCCCGTAGAAAAATGATTTCTTTTTTGTAGAGATCTGATGTGCCAGTCATGAGAAATCTAGTGCAGATGCCATATGCAAATTAAGCTGGGTGTCCATGTGCTTTAAAGGGACTCTGTCATCTGAATTTGGAGGGAACAATTTTCAGCCATAGAGGCGGGGTTTTTGGGTGTTTGATTCACCCTTTCCTTACCCGCTGGTTGCAATATTGGATTGAAGTTCATTCTCTGTCCTCCATAGTACACGCCTGCGCAAGGCAAGATTGCACTGTGCAGGCATGTACTACGGAGGACAGAGAATGAACTTCAATCCAATATTGCAGCCAGCATGCAGCCGACGGGTAAGGAAAGGGTGAATCAAACACCCGAAAACCCCGCCTCTATGGCTGAAAATTGTTCCCTCCAAATTCAGGTGATAGAGTCCCTTTAAGGAAGCTGTTCAAGTGCATCAACACGCCCCAGTGCACTTCTAGCCTGATTTGCATATGGCTTATATGATTTAGAAGTGCCTAAACATAAACATAATTATTTTGATATGTAAAAACCTGCTGCCAGTCTCCATTTAAACAGTCCAGCAATGAAAACATAGTTTTAACCCTCCGTCACATACAACTGATCTGACAGGCGCTTCTCTTTTACTTTCATTTCTCCTTCCTCACCAGATTGTGAGGAAACCCCCTCCCTCCAGGTAGTCTCCTGTCTCTTGAAGGTCTGTGAAACCTGATATCACAGTTGGATTTCAGAGCTTCAGGGGAGAGGATATAGCTGCACAGATCTCTCAGGCTCATTGTATGTGAATACGTCACATTCAGTAAGGTTGGTATTTTATGTTTTTATTCATTACAATAGTTTATTTAGCTTGTTTTATGAATGTATAGCACAAAATGTGAGGATATTTCATAGAAATAAGGGAGATTTTATAAAAGAAAGTGTGCTGCTCAGGCATATACAGTAGTTCCCTAACATATTCCTTCTCTTGCTTCAGATTATCTGCTGAAATGGAGAGGAAAATGTACAATTTATCCAAACAACTTGATGTTGAGGAA
The DNA here is from genome assembly GCF_032444005.1 of Ranitomeya imitator. Lineage (NCBI taxonomy): Eukaryota > Metazoa > Chordata > Amphibia > Anura > Dendrobatidae > Ranitomeya > Ranitomeya imitator. The sequence goes on along the minus strand of NC_091285.1, from coordinate 472,560,367 downwards.
GTAACAAACATGCTGTTAGATGATAGAGACCTCACACTGAATGAGGATTTAGGAGAGGAAAGTGAGATTGATTCTCATGATGAGGTGGAAGAATGTGTCCTGGATTCTGAAACAGAGCAAGATGGTGACAGTGGTGAGGATGAAGAAGTTGGATCATATTATATTGGAAAAGATAAAAATACTAAATGGAACAAGAAGCCATTCTAGAAAAAACGTAGGGAACCTTTAAACATTATTACTCACCTTCCTGCAGTAATAGGAACTGCACGTAATGCAAAAACTGCAGTTGAATGCTGGAACAGTATATTTACAGATGACATTCTGGACTCTATTGTCATATATAACAACCAATATATAGACATTATAAAGGACAAGTACATCTGCAACAGAACCATCAAGCCCACAGATGAAATAGAACTGCGTGCTTTTTTTGGATTACTGTACCTTGCAGGAGCTTATAGGGCAAATAGACAAAGTTTGGAGGAACTTTGGGGTAAAGATGGGGATGGAGTTGAAAAATTTAGCCTTGTTATGTCCATAAACAGATTCAAGATTCTAATTCGTTGCCTTCGGTTTGACGACAGAACTACCCGAACCGAACGCAAAACACATGACCGACTTGCTCCAATTCGTGATATATTTCAAAGATTTGTTGTAAACTGTAAACAAAGTTATTACCCTGGAGAGAATCTCACTATTGACGAAATGCTCCCTGGTTTTCGTGGTAGATGTGCCTTTCGTCAATATATTCCATCAAAGCCAAACAAATATGGAATAAAAATGTATGCCCTTGTTGATGCCAGTAAGACCTACACTTACAACCTGGAAGTTTATGCAGGAAAACAACCAGAAGGTCCTTACTGTGTGAGCAACAAACCCATTGATGTTGTAAAAAGACTGGCTGAACCCTTATTTGGATCGGGTCGCAATATTACAGCTGACAATTGGTTTACAAGTTGTGATCTGATTGATTATCTGAAAATTCAGAAGCTGTCATATGTGGGAACTGTAAGAAAAAACAAAAGGGAATTGCCGCCACAGTTTGTAAGTGTGAAAGAGAGACAACAGTACAGCAGTATGTTTGCATTCCATAATGGAAAGGCTTTAGTTTCCTATGTACCACATGCCAAAAAAATCGTACTTCTTCTATCAACACTTCATGATGATGCTGCCATCGATCCTGGGACTGGGGCAGAAAAAAAACCGGAGATAATTACATTTTACAATGCCACCAAAGGGGGTGTGGATACAGCAGATCAGATGTGCTCCACTTTCAACGTCAGCAGAAACATCAAACGCTGGCCAATGGTCATATTTTTTGCTATGTTGAATTTGGGTGGTATAAATTCACAAGTAATTTATCTTGAAAACAAGCTTGAACCACTCCGTAGACGATTGTATCTGAAAAAATTGGCCCATGAACTAGTACTTGGAGAGCTATGCAGGAGAAGCGTGAAAACAATCGGTATCCCCTCTCGCCTTCAAGTTCAGCTCAAAAGGTTCCGCCCAGAAGATGATGGTGAAAAGTCACCATCTGCACCACCTCACAAAAGAGGGAGATGCACCACCTGCCAAACGGAAAGCGGAACCAGAAGGCTTTCAAATTATGAATGTCTCAAATGTCATAAAGCAATTTGCCTGACACATGCAAAAATGGTGTGTAATTCTTGCTATTTGCTCTGCAAGTGTGACTTTTCTGGGGAAACCTCAGCATCTACTTCTGATTGAATATGTTTTTAATAGTACTTAAGGTACCTTAAAATTAAGTTTGTGTTCAAAAATTTTCTTTGTACATTTTTTTGAGAGAGTCGAACTGGGGACTATTTGGCGGGAGTTTTGAAAAGTTTGTATTTCATAGTTATTAGTTTTATGTTAAGTAAATGTTTTTTTTTGCAACTGATTATGTGTAGTCTCTTTTATTACATCCCTATGAAGGTCACTGATCACTTTTAGAGCACTGAAATTGCAAACATTAGATATTATAGGTATTTTTCCAGCAGGCGCCTGACAGGCACATTGTATGTGAACTCGTTAGTCCGAATATTGTATGTGACGGAGGGTTAAGAAAGACTTCTAGTCATGACTGATACAATCATCAAACAAACTAATTTTTTTTTTTCATTTGAGCTAGCCAATTCAGCTTGTCTTCAATGAAAAAGTCCACAGTTTTTTAGGTAAACTTTATATTTTTTTTTACATCTGCATTAAATAGATATAAGTCCAGAAACAGAAAATCAGTTAAAATGGTTTTATAAGATGAGAAAAAAAAGTCTGCATTTTTTCCAAAAACAGTGCCGCTCTTCCGTGTGGGATATGTCTCTGGTATGGTTGTATGCATTTATTTTCATTACCAGTTATGGTCCAGGGATAACAGCAGAGCTTCTTCTGAAGAAAAGCGGACATTTTTTTCTTACCTCATAAAACATCTTGAATTTTTGTCAAAAATAAATGTTTTTTTTTATAATATCAACATTAAAAAATTAACCATTAAAAGGGAAATACAAATATTTTGATACACTTTTTATAGTTTTTATGTGACAACTTGAAAAGTAAACATGTCAATGTAATTTAGTAGATTGTAGATTTCACCAAACAGTAAAAATTGTAGCTCGGGTTCACGTGAAGACAATTCAAAAGTTATTAGGGGGTCACTAGTTAAAAAAAAGTGCAGAATTAGTATTTTATATAACGACATTAGGATGTAACTTAGCTTGCAATTTGTAGTGATATTCAATCTGTTTAAAGAAGCATCAAAGTTTTTATCCTCTTAATATATTGCAGTCATCATATTATTATATCAATCAATAATCCCAAAAAGTCATGTACTTGACAAGCATATATATATATATATATATATATATATATATATATATATATATATATATCCCGTCCTTTACACTAGAATCCTACAGATAGTGAGGAGCGAACAGAAAAAGCACAAATACGAGAGGACTTTTACCAGTGAGTAACAATTTATTAAATATTTAATGAGAACAAACCTAAAATATAAAAAATATAGTGACCTCAGATGTGAGAGACACTGTTGGCTACGAACACCTTTAAACACACCCTGCTGGTATACTACATCCCAGTGAATTTATATAAAATATTATAAAAATTAAAAGAGGTGAGCAGCCTATTAGTAATTATTCACGCTAGAAGCAAAACAACGCAGTTAAATAAAGTGCTTATGCTGGGGTAAAGTAAAGTTGTATTCCCAAATTTAATATAGAGTATGAATGGCAAATTGTATTGCACATAGAATGCCCTAAGTGTTGGAGCTATGGGTCAGCAAGTCCCTCTTGTTTAAACCAATTGAACCACAACTAGCAAAATGTAACACAATGGATGCAGACAGTGAACCTCTCAACGTGTACTTACTGGGTGTGTGGAGGGACACTGTGATGTAGTATACCAGCAGGGTGCGTTTAGAGGTGTCCATAGCCAACAGTGTCTCTCACATCTGAGGTCACTATGTTTTTATATTTAAGGTTTGTTTTCATTAAACATTTAATAAATTGTTACTCATTGGAAAAAAAAACCCTCTCATTTTTGTGCTTTTTCTGTTCACTCCTCACTATCTGTGGGGTTCTAGTGTAACAGACAGGATGTATATAGTCATCATATTATATAGCACTGTGTGCTTACAATTACTCATTTTACCCAGATAATTCTTCTAGTTTTCATTATGTATGACATCACATGATGAAATGGAGGATACCAATCCAGTAGTACAGGTCCTTCTCAAAAAATTAGCATATAGTGTTAAATTTCATTATTTACCATAATGTAATGATTACAATTAAACTTTCATATATTATAGATTCATTATCCACCAACTGAAATTTGTCAGGTCTTTTATTGTTTTAATACTGATGATTTTGGCATACAACTCCTGATAACCCAAAAAACCTGTCTCAATAAATTAGCATATTTCACCCATCCAATCAAATAAAAGTGTTTTTTAATAACAAACAAAAAAACCAACAAATAATAATGTTCAGTTATGCACTCAATACTTGGTCGGGAATCCTTTGGCAGAAATGACTGCTTCAATGCGGCGTGGCATGGAGGCAATCAGCCTGTGACACTGCTGAGATGTTATGGAGGCCCAGGATGCTTCAATAGCGGCCTTAAGCTCATCCAGAGTGTTGGGTCTTGCGTCTCTCAACTTTCTCTTCACAATATCCCACAGATTCTCTATGGGGTTCAGGTCAGGAGAGTTGGCAGGCCAATTGAGCACAGTAATTCCATGGTCAGTAAACCATTTACCAGTGGTTTTGGCACTGGGAGCAGGTGCCATGTCGTGCTGAAAAATGAAATCTTCATCTCCATAAAGCATTTCAGCCGATGGAAGCATGAAGTGCTCCAAAATCTTACCTGATAGCTAGCTGCATTGACCCTGCCCTTGATGAAACACAGTGGACCAACACAAGCAGCTGACATGGCACCCCACACCATCACTGACTGTGGGTACTTGACACTGGACTTCAGGCATTTTGGCATTTCCTTCTCCCCAGTCTTCCTCCAGACTCTGGCACCTTGATTTCCGAATGACATGCAAAATTTGCTTTCATCAGAAAAAAGTACTTGGGACCACTTAGCAACAGTCCAGTGCTGCTTCTCTGTAGCCCAGGTAAGGCGCCTCTGCCGCTGTTTATGGTTCAAAAGTGGCTTTACCTGGGGAATGCGGCACCTGTAGCCCATTTCCTGCACACGCCTGTGCACGGTGGCTCTGGATGTTTCCACACCAGACTCAGTCCACTGCTTCCTCAGGTTCCCCAAGGTCTGGAATCGGTCCTTCTCCACAATCTTCCTCAGGGTCCGGTCTCCTCTTCTCATTGTACAGCGTTTTCTGCCACATTGTTTCCTTCCAACAGACTTACCATTGAGGTGCCTTGATTCAGCACTCTGGGAACAGCCTATTTGTTGAGAAATTTCTTTCTGGGTCTTACCCTCTTGCTTGAGGGTGTCAATGATGGCCTTCTTGACATCTGTCAGGTCGCTAGTCTTACCCATGATGGGGGTTTTGAGTAATGAACCAGGCAGGGAGTTTATAAAAGCCTCAGGTATCTTTTGCATGTGTTTAGAGTTAATTAGTTGATTCAGAAGATTAGGGTAATAGGTCGTTTAGAGAACCTTTTCTTGATATGCTAATTTATTGAGACAGGTTTTTTGGGTTATCAGGAGTTGTATGCCAAAATCATCATTATTAAAACAATAAAAGACCTGACAAATTTCAGTTGGTGGATAATGAATCTATAATATATGAAAGTTTAATTGTAATCATTACATTATGGTAAATAATGAAATTTAACACTATATGCTAATTTTTTGAGAAGGACCTGTATGTGGTTTGTCAATGCGTCTCAAAGCATACAGCTTCTTTATCAGGACAACCAGGATGAAGAAGCTGTATGCTGTGAATTGTGTTGATGAGTAACCACCTACTACTGGATTGGCATCCTCCATTCTTTCACGGCAGCGCAGTACAACCCATCCGCTTCTTCTTTTTATGCATTTATCTCCTCGTGGGTTTGCAGCAGCTTTAAGCGATTGTGTGCACAACCGAATCAGGTGAGCCCATTTTGTACATTTCTGTTTATATTGCTACCCAGATAAGACCCTATTTGCTCTCTCTTCTTTCAGCTTTTTCCTTCTCATGTCATGTGATTAAAAACAGTCTAGTTGAATCCTGCAGAACAGGAAGCCTCCTCTTCAGCTCCTGACCCAGCTGCTGACCCTTCCTCTTATCTCTTCTTCCTTTTGTCAGTGACATAGAATTGTAGTTCTAATGATTATTCATGCAGACTTCCTGTTTCTACAAAGAGCATCGAAGGATTCAGCTAGTCTGTTTTTAATCAAGTAATGTCATAGACCTAATGGAAAATAGCAGAGTTTTCTGAGTAGAAAATCAAAATAAGCAATTGTAAGTACACAATCTTATATAATATAGCGACTGCAATATATTAAGAAGTTAAACACTTTGATGGGAGGAATGCTTCTTTAAAAAAATGATCCTTTATTTCTAGGTTAAAAATATTTGTGTTGATGCAACTTTAGCAGAAGTTGCAAATGACAGAGCACATGTAATGTGACAAGGAATGGAAAGTGAGATTTTTCAAAAAAATTAATGTAAATGTGATACTTATAAAATAGGTTTATACAATAGTTACAATGCAGCTTCTAAGATAGAAACAGTGTCCCATGATGTAATCTGGACAAATTATGGAGTGTACAGCTAGAAAAATTTGTTTTAGAGGTGTATAAAAAAAAGTTTATCCAACTTTATCACATACAGTTATTAAATGTCTACAGATGTGCCACTTTCAGGCACAATACAGCTTAATACAGCAGAAAGCTTCATGTATCTGCACACGACCTGTGCTGTGCATGAAGGGGGCTGACTGATCGGCTCATTTCAGTAGATTACCGAATCCCTTTTTAGGGCGTTTGTTTAGCTTTGAGATGAGCGAGTCAGCCAGCCCCATTCTTAGGGTGTCGGTTTAGCTATTGACATGAGCGAGTCAGCCAGCCCCATTCTTAGGGTGTCTATTTAACTATTGACATGAACTAGTCAACCAGCCCCCTTCATACAAAACAATGGTCGAATATTGGTGGACATTTACTAATGACTGTATATGAGTAAGTTGCATGTTTTACTTGTCTTTTTTTTTTTAGCTGTACCACCCCTTTAAGACATTTACCAATAAACCAACATATTTATATTCAAATATTGCGTCGTACTAAAAAGAAAGACTGCAGCATTTCCGTTTTATATATAAAATCATTATTTACAAGATTGTTATTCCAACATCCCAATCTAATTAAACTACAACAATTTCTTGATTATTTACAAAACACAACATACCCACAATTATTCCAAATAAAAAAATAAATGCCAAATCTGTGCCATCTTTATTTAGCTCTTCTAAATGATGAAGAATGGGTATTGTCCAACAGTGTGCACAAAGTCAAGTTCAAAATAGTGTGAAAAATTCTCCGCTCAGATTATTTAAAAAAAAAGTCAAACATTCCTATAAAAGTTGTGACCATTTAAAGAGCTATTTCGCTGGTACTGAAGTCCCACATGGCACAAAATGAGAAGTTTTTACTAAACAACTAGAGGCATGGAAGTCAGTTGTCACTGTTTTGCTATTGCCTCTTGTCTTGTGCAAAAGGTTCAGTAGTTGTTATCTTCGTCCCATGAATCCTGATTGCCTACTGGCCGCTTTCACACAGGAGGCACAACAAGCAGTCTTGTAATAGGCATATACACAAAGCCTGGCCTGTACCACCACATTGCAGTTGTAGTATTTATCTTTGCATTGCTCATCTGTTCATAAGAAAAATAGACAAAATTAACATAAGTAGTTGTGCGAGATGTAAAAGTTATTTTGAAATGTGTTTCATATTGTTATAATGTATTTATAAGACACCTTTTATACCATGTTTGGGAGCTGCACAGTAGGGATACACTTGTTATACAATGGATAATAAATATTTTTACTATATTTTTTGTACTTACTTTTGGTAGTACTTCATGACTTAAAGGGGTAGTCTTAAGTTATTAAATTGCTTTAATCAGTTAGAAAGCATGAAAATTAGCAAGTTTACAATTGACTTGCTTTTTCTAACTGTTGTCATTTTCCTGCAATAAGAGCTTTTCTCTTTGATAGTGTACAGCTAGTTTCAAGGAGTTCAGCAACTAGCTCTTGCCTAGACCCTTAAACAATGTTCTGTAGTTTCATTCTATACATTCTGGAAGAAAAGTTAACTCCTAGCATTCCAACCACCTCTCTTCAGTGTATTGATTTCTACACAGTAGTTAGCTGCTCACCTACCTACCCCTCCCAACAAGCTGCTGTTATTAATTATGCACAATCACCAGCCTACATCATAGGTTTCTCCCAGAACACATCTCATAATCACAGCTTTCACTGAGCTGTGTGTTTGCTCAAATGCCCTGTTATCTTTTGGGTAAATACGGTGATAACAGTATAAACTCCAGAACAGACCATTGATGGCTGAATGTGTTAGAGCAGAAGTTGTGCTGAGCTTTAGAGTTCTTCTTGGGCTACTTTCACACATCCATCTTTCGCCGTCAGGCTCAATCCGGCAAATTTTGAAAAAACTGGATCTGTCTAAAGATGCCGCAGGATCCATTTTTTTCCCATAGACTTGTATTAGCACCGGATTGCGCTGGATGACCTTACGTTTCGTCCGTTATTCACCAGATCCGGCAAAAATGTCATTTCCAGCATCTGGTAAAAATGTACACAGTAACGTTTTTGTCTCTGGCGAAAAAGCCTATGGAGTGGAAGTCTATGGGAGCTGGAGGGTGCCGGATCAGGAAAATGACGGATTCCGGTGCCGGATTCTGTTTTTTTAAACTGAGCATGCTCCATTTTTTTTAATCCAATTATCTGAATATGCTAGTCGGATCCGTCAAAAAAGCGAATCTGTCACATCAGTTTTTCACAATCTGCGACGTATCAATTTTTTTCAACATTCAACGGATTGTGCCTGACGGCAAAAACCTGATGTGTGAAAGTAGCCTTATACTTCAGCTATGCTACTCACCAAAATGGTCACTCAAGGAGGAGAGCCCACCCTGTCAGAAAGCAGGGAGTAAGGTGATTGAAAAGGTGCGTGCTTCTCAAGAGACAACTGGAGAATACCCCTTTAATAATTTCCTAGACATTAGAATATTACACTGATATAATTACCTATTTCTGGAATGCACTCCTGTGTGTTGCATGATTCATTTTCCCCTGGTTTAAACTCCGCTTCACATTTATCACTGTGTGACATGTCATCTGCCAAACACCGAACCTCACGGATCCGGAAACCGCCTTCACAAGATTTGGAGCACTAAATATCACAGAGGAACATAAAATTAACTGAAATTGTACCAATGTTTAAAACCTTTGCAGTTTTCCAAATACTTTGGTAGGAAGGAAGATATATCACATAATGAAATAGTAAGCACATTCAGAACACATAAGGCATAATGGCTTAGAAGGGAACGTACCAGGACATACTAGTGATTTTCTTTAAGAAACCTTTTATTGCAGCTCGTCAAAAGGTTATTACACTAGAACCATACTAACAAATTCCCTCTTTACCATATTAACCAGTTATGATTAAAAAAAATAATAATATTGATACATAAAGGGATTTTGTTACAATATCAATGTTTTTTTCAAAGAAATATTATTCAAGTCATGGCAAATAATTCAACAGTAAAATTCATAGTAGAAAACGCTGCAGAGAAAAATGTAAAGCATGTCCAATACAAAATAGATAAGCAACAATCAGGTGTTTTGTTGAGTGTTGTATAAAATTGGGTCGTACTGCATCCCCTCAGAATTATTCTGACTTTAGATGTGCTGAATGCATAAGTGAACTGTTATGATCCGGTGACCTTGGAGCTGCATGAGAACTTTCACTGGAGAAAGTGGCCACTATACTGACCGCAAACCTGAACTTAACACCGCAACTAGAAGTAGCCGTGGAGTTTACCTAACACACCTAGACACCTCATCACAGCCGGAGGACTAAATACCCCTAAAGATGGAAATTGGAATACTGTCTTGCCTCAGAGAAAATCCCCAAAGGGTAGACAGCCCCCACGAATATTGGCGGTGAGTCGGAGAGGAAAAAACATACAGAGGCAGAAAAAACAGGATTTAGCACAGGAGGCCACTCTAGCTAGATAGGACAGGATAGGACAGAGTTCTGTGCGGTAAGTATGAAAACCCTTCAAAAAATCAACAGCAGAAAATACAAAAAAACTTCCTACATCTAACTAAAGATGTAGGAGCGTATATCTGCAACTCCAGTGAAACCAACCAGACTGAGAAAACACAGACACAGTCTAATCTGGACAAAAGAAAAACAAACGAACAGTACTGAAAATAAGCACACTGCATGTGTGCCACAGGAAAAGAAACAGACACTTATCTTTGCTGAACTGGCAGATAAGCAGGAGAGGCCAGGCAGAGATCCAATACTTCCAGAGAAACATTGACAACTGGCAAGGGCTAAAGGATACTGCACACCTAAATATCCCAGTCAGAATTGTAATTATCCGATACACCTGGCCAGGACTGCGAGTCAGAGACAACTGCATTCCCACCAACAACCACTGGAGGGAACCCAAGAGCAGAATTCACAACAGTGAATGTCATTACCCACATAAATGCTGCAATTTAGGGTGAAGAAAATGGAAGTTGCTGAAAGAAGTCACTAACATCCATAAAATGTTGTCATGGTCTACAGCTAGTTCACAAGACTCTAGATGTGAAAGTGATGAGTCTACAATTAGAGAGAGACTGCACAATTAAACTACACTGATGTGTTGAAAGGCCAAAAAAAAACATTTGCCCTTAAACTTGTAACCAACACCCAGGAAAAATGGCATAAAAAAGATGCATCAAAAGTAATGGAGTAAAGTAATTAAAGAGAACCTGTCAGCACGATTTTGAATGGTAAATCAAATCCATGGCCAGGGCCGGCATCAGGGTATTACAGGCATTACTGCAGTATGGGGCCCAGTGATGAGGAGCAAAAAGGGGGGCCCGAGAATGCTGGCAGCCCGGTCTGCGCTTTGCGCGGGCCCCCCTGTCCACCCCCCGTCTGTGCTCCGCTCGGGCCCCCCTGATATTTTATTCAGGCTGCCACTGTGCCGATTACACCAACAACACTGTGGCGTGTAATGCAGCCTAAATGAGCACTATACCTTTAAAGCGCCCCCGGTGGCCTGATGCATCATGGGCCAGTTCGTGACGTCGCACGCTGCCCTGCTCCACTTCCTCATTCCGGAGCAGAGCAGCATGCGGTGTGCCACATGGCTGCGGACGGCAGAGCAGAAGAGGCAGGCGGCAGCAGGGGACCACCGGACGATGAGGGAACCGGACGAGGTGATGGGGGGCACTGGCAGGACGGGCCAAGGTCGACGTGCAGGCTGCTGCAGCTGCTCTTCAGACCGGATGAACAGGTGGCGGCGGGCGAGCAGAGTGAGTACCGTCCGTGAGGCGTGCCCGTGCTGCGTAAGCTGACTCTAGGCTTAGCCGACATTCAAACAGGGCCCAGGGGTGGGGGGGTTTGTTTGCTGCGCCTGCACAAATTCAAACAGGGCCCGGGGGTGGGGGGGTTTGTTTGCTGCACGGATTCAAACAGGGCCCAGGGGTGGGGTGGTTTGTTTGCTGCATGGATTCAAACAGGGCCTGGGGGCTTACTGCGCAGATTCAAATGGGGTGGGGGGCTGCTGCACATTCCAACAAGGCACAGGTGGTCCATCTGCCCTGGTGGTACACATATAAAGTATCCTTGCGTCCGTAACGACTCGACCTATACAATTGTTCCTCTAAAAAAAATACTTAATCATCATACCGTGATAAAAATGGAATAACAAGCGATCCAAAAGACGTATATAAATAAACATGGTACTGCTGAAAATGTCATCTTGTGCCGCAAAAAACAAGCCCACATACAGCTCCATCAGTGGAAAAATAAAAAAGTTTTAGTCCTCAGAGTAAAGCGATGCAAAAATAATTATTTTTTCTATAAAATAGTTTTTATTGTATAAAAGCGCCAAAACATAAAAATATGATATAAATGAGGTATTGCTGTAACCGTACTGACCCAAAGAATACAACTGCTTTATCAATTTTACCATACGTGGAAAGTATAAACGCCCCGCCAAAAAGAAATTCATGAATAGCTGGTTTTGTTCATTCTGCCTCCCAAAAATTGGAATAAAAAGCAATCAAAAAATGTCATGTGCCCGAAAATGGTACCAATAAAAACGTCGACTTGTCCCGCAAAAAGAAAACCTCACATGACTCTGTGGACCAAAATATGGAAAAATTATAGCTCTCAAAATGTGGAGATGCAAAAACTATTTTTTGCAATAAAAAGTGATCTTTTAGCATGTGACAGCTGACAAACATAAAAACCCACTAAAAATAGTAAATCAAACCCCCCTTTATCACCCGCTCAATTAGGGAAAAATAATAAAATAAGAAAAATCTATTTTTTTCCACCTTTCCATTAGGATAAGAGTTGGTGCTATAGTTGGTGTTGGGGCTATGGTTAGGGGTGTGTTGGGGTTAGGGTTGGAGTTAGAATTGGGGGTTTCCACTATTTAGGCACATCAGGGGCTCTCCAAACACGACATGGCGTGCGATCTCAATTCCAGCCAATTCTGCGTTGAAAAAGTCAAACTGCGCTCCTTCCCTTCCAAACTCTGCCATACACCCAAACAGGGGTTTACTCCAGCATATGGGGTGTCAGCATACTCAGGACAAATGGCACAACAACGTTTGGGGTCAAATTTCACCTATTAGCCTTGGTTAAATAAAAAAAATTGGGGCAAAAATCATTTTTTTGAAAAAATAAGATTTTTTATCTTCATGGCTCTACATTATAAACTTCTGTCAAGCAATTCTGGGGTTTAAAGTGCTCACCACACATCTAGATAAGTTCCTTAGGGTGTCTACTTTCCTGTAGCTATTACTGACCGTGGGGACATTGCCTAAAGAGTTTTGGAATTATTACTGCTATAAAAGTGAGTAAAATAAATAAATGGGGGTGATCACCCCTTTACTCTTGACTCCTTTTTAATGTATTTTCTTTATATATATATATATATATATATATATATATATAATCAGTTAAGTTTTGAGGTGTATTTAATTTCTATAATTTATAGTTAATTTTTGGTAGTGTATAACCAGTGATTATATATGCAATAATATACACCTTCCATTTATTTATTTATTTGGTTGGCAGGCTGAGGCGGCAGAGGAGGGCAGGCTGAGATGACCATTATTCTTGACTGGGTAGTGGGCGCGGTGGCAACTTCAGGTGTGTGAGTAAATAACAAGTCCTTGTATTTGTTTGTCCACCATATCAGTACGTGATTGTATGATACAGTCATACCTTCCCCCTGACCTTCCTCCTCCCCAACAGCAATGTATAAGCTACTGGATGATCCTGACCTGCTGCAAAACCAAATGCCCAATTATATCATCAGGCAGCAGCTCAGGATAATCCAGTAACTTATAAATTTTGGTTAGGGTTTGGAAGGGGGGTGGGAAATTATTGATGCAAGTGGGTACATATGATTGGGAAACATCTTTATTATTATTATGGCAGTTTAATTTTTGAAATGGTGCTATCGGTCTGTGCTCGCACAGCAGTGCATGGACTGGGCGCCGATCTCCTGACCAGTATCCTCATACATGCTGTAAGGCTGCTGAGTTCAGGTTTTCCTACCAAAGCGCCTCTGAAAAAGTGCACACTCAACAAATAAGAGGGGTGACGGGCAAACTGGAGAATTCCAAATAGTCAAGTCTAAGATATTCAACCACACTCTCAGAAGATAGCAAAAGTGATCGATTTTATTTTAATATGGAATCATCATTCATCACACCGTTGAATATCAAAAACAAGTGATGATGGGTAGAGAAATGGGTAAGCGTTAGGTTACAATTCGACACAGCCTGGGTCTTTTTCAAACATCGCTATGTCAAGTTAAGCCAGGTACAGGAAATGATTGGCTATGTGCGCTGGCCACAATGATGTAGCTTCCCAATGGGGGAGGGGGACATAAGGCTGGGCACCAGTGGGACCAGGTGTAAAGCACAATACGAGCTGTTTGTGATGACTGGGGTCTGTATGACATGTCACTGCTTTGTGATCTATCTCCTGCTTGAAAGTTCGCGCCGACACAATCCTTACCACGGGCAACGCTTGCACAGACTGATCTCCCGGCGGTCTTCAATAAAATGGTGCTTGTGAAAATTGAAATCTCAATTCAATGATATGCTTGCCATTTACTGAAGAACACCTGGAGCTCATTCTGCGCAAGCAGTGTATATAAACTATAAGCATGCTTGCAAATGTAAATACTTTACAATAACCTACCGCACTCCAATCAGTGAAGAACCATTTTGCACCACAGGACTTGAGAATGCACGACTGCTGATTGGGAGGCCGCTCCAGGTAGGAACACTCTTGTGGCTTCACCACTGTAAAACCTTCAGACGCTTTGTGAATACAAATGACATCTCTCTGCTGGGTTCCACTTCCACATTCGACAGAGCACTATAAAGGTATAAATTTATAGGTTATTAAACAGCACACTGTGAATCTGACAGCAGAAAAAGGTGGTTTATCATATATTCATATAGTTTATTAGTCCAGCATGGGTATCTAGATTAAGATAAATATCACCATGACATACAATATTATCATGACATATACAGATATAACAATTTCTTCAACTTCCCATCTAGATAAAGATAAACAGCAATATAGGTTGTGTGCCATGACAATACAGCCTTGCTCTTTTCAACTAGTAGAGTAGAACTGTAGGAATCATGGGTATGGCAACATATGGAAGTGGAAAAAGGGTTCTGACACGTCAAATCTGTAGTTAAAACTGATTTTTTTTTTTTAGGTTATGCCTTGGGATGGAAACAGGATTTATTGTGGTATAACTTTCTGTTTCCATCTGGACTCATTATACAAATTAAATAATTCATCCAGTTTTTCACAGCAAAATTCCAAACATTGTCGAATTCTTGTCAATTTTGCTATTAAATTAATTAATAAATAACGGTTTCCAGTTTTCCAGAGTCACTCCTCAAATTTACAATATTTTTTTTACATTTCCCAAGAAATATATTTTAAGACCTGTAAATAAATATCTTTATTCTAATATCACAATTTTCCTCTGGGGGTAATTGCTCTCTTTGCAGAGACCCAGTTGGTACATGGAGACATACTTATAGGCAACACTCCTTGGGGCAAAAAAAAAGGATGCAAACTAGCTGAATAAAACTAGGAAAATAACTGTTGCCACACTCATATTGTCGGGCCAGCAATAGAAGTCAGCCTGGCTTGTTCCTTTCCTGAGACCTAAACATGCTGGCAATGCTAGGAAATGGTTGGTTTATTATGAGGCGATTTTCCAACTTGCTGGAGACTATTCTTTTCAGTTCAGCTTTTCTTGAGTTGCGAGGAGACATTTATTAAAACTAAGGCAAAGTAAATCGGAGAAGTTGCTTATAGCACCGATCAGATAAAGGGTCATTTTCAGAGGCCCCTTTAGAAATAACCTGAAAGATGTGATATTTTATGTAACACAAAACTTATTGAACATCTGGCTAGTAAAATATTTGGACAGAAGAAGTAAAACTATTTAAAAAAAAAAATATATCTTACTTAAGATTTTATTTAAGTTAGTAAAGTACATAAGGATCATTGTGCATGTGTAGGAATTTGCAAGCCCATATATTATACATTTATTACCATACCTTCTCACGTCATGTTGTTTTATAATGTAATGGATTTTTATAACAGAAGACCAAAAAGCGCAATGATGTTTTATTAGTATTTCATGGTATAAACAAAGATAAACATATTCAATCCTCAGTACAAGCAGCAGGTATGTTTAATTATTGGAAATTGTCTTTTTCGAAAAAGGAGTCTAAATGCAAATCCTATTACTTACATTCTCTACATATTTGGGTGATATAAAAGAATTGTAATGCTGCTTATAATAACTTTTAAAATACTTTTTTGTGAAAAAAATGATTGTACTGTAGGGTAAAAAGAGGTTAACTGTTCTCCGGCAATAGGCTATAATTCTGCAGTCACTCTCCGTGACTGGAGACCTGTGAATCTTCACATCACGCACTCCAAACTGTGAGGATTCTCCAATGCTGGTGCCAGGTGTCCGATTGCAAATATGCGATTTGCATACATGCGGTCACATGCAGACTAGACGTGTGCAGCCTCTCTCCACGCAAGTCAGTTGAGCAAGGCCGGACACGTCTAGTTGGAATGTGGACTGAAGAATTCAAATCACACACTTGTGGACATACTATGGCCTGCTCCCCGCACCGGTGAGTTCTAACAGTACACAGTTTGTGACTGCAGACTTGTAGTCTAGGGCTGGACAGCCTCTAAAATAATTTGCTGGTTTATTGTCAATTTTTTGGAAAAAAACGAACTGGGAAGATGCTTCCGGGTTTCTGAGGTTTTTAAAAAAAATTCTCAGCAAATTGCTTATCTGCCCATAATATATAAACAATATACGGTAATCAACAAGAAATACATAAGATGAAAACTCTTACAAAACTAACTGACCAGCATTTTACCGTTTATAAATGACTGTTGGTATGGTTAGTATAATATCCTAATTACTGTTCTCAGGTATTCAGATTCTCCTTGTGGAGATCACGCTTTCACAGAGAATCCCACAAGCAATGATCCCAGGGACAAATGTATGCAAATTAGCTCATTTTCATTCTAATTAATGGAAGACAATGAGCTTGGGAAAAAACATCAGTGTTTATTGTCCTGACTCTTAAAGTCTTTGATATTAACAGTGCCACATTGTACTGTAGCATTTGTAGCCCTGCATACATTGCTCTGTTCCCTAGAAAAGTCTATTGTGTGTCTTGCATATAGAAAAGAACTGTTCAGAATAATACAATAATAAAATTATTAATACATTTTTTTTAACCGAATCCAGTGTTCATACAGGATTAGGAAGTCATAATGCTATTGGAGTACATGGCAGAATTTCCAGCCCTTCGAGCCATGAAGTATTTATAATGTCAGCAATACAAGAATAACATTTTGCACTGACTTTTTCGAATCCTACATAACAGCAAATGTGTTGTCTAATTGAATACATTATTTATAAGCTCCACTCTCCAAAAAGAGACCATCTGCACAAATATAGCCTTGAAGACTTAAAGCAACCAACTTTAAAGGCACATTTTATTTTTAAAGACAGGAATGGGGGTTTATTTAAACAGAATCTGTCATCAAAGTACAGTTTTTGCCCAAATTGTTTTGGATTTATACAATAATAATATTTTGTGAAGGTTATTTTATTTTTAAAACACTTACACTGTGAATAACTGAATATACATCAGTATTGTATCTGTGTGTATTAGGCACTGTGCATGTGGTCAGAATAACGCTGTATGTAGGGGTGCCATAGATCAGGTAAAATAGGTGTCATCAGAACAGTAGGCAAAAAGACCTCTAGTGCCACCTATTGAAAGTTTCAATCATAAACGTCAATATCAACTCTTTAAAGAGCCTTGTCACATGACTTAGGATAAAAGCCAAACCAGAATCTCAATTTGCATAAACGTGTTGCAGGGTGTTGCCCCTCATGAGTACAATGCATTTGATCTTGTTTTACTGTATGAGAGGCCTCTGAATGGGGTCTAAGGCTACTTTCACACTTCCGTTGTTTGGCCAACATCACAGTGCGTCGTTTTGGAGAAAAAAACGCATCCTGCAAAGTTGCTCGCAGGATGCGTTTTTTCTCCATAGACTTGCATTAGCGACGCATTGCGACGTATGGCCACACATCGCATCCGTCGTGCGACGGATGCGTCGTGTTTTGGTGGACCGTTGGCACAAAAAAGTTCCATGTGACTTTTTTTGTGTGTCGTGTCCACCATTTTCGACCGTGCATGCGCGGCCGAAACTCCGCCCCCTCCTCCCCGGACTGCAGAATGGGCAGCGGATACGTTGAAAAACTGCATTCGCTGCCCATGTCGTGCAGTTATTTTCACAACGTCTGTCGGTACGTCGGCCCGACACATTGCGACGGGCCCGTACCGATGGAAGTGTGAAAGTAGCCTTAGTGGTAACATTTTTACTTATAGACAGTGACATGCCTGACATGCCAGGATAAGGAGAGTTATGGGCCAACTATTGAGAAATTAAATATCAAAAAGAAATAATAAAAAGGATCAATATTGACTTTTAAGACTGATGCTTCTAGTAGATCACACTAGAGTTCAAGTCCTCTTCTTCTTTGAAGAGACAATTTGCATATTTAATTTTCCAGAGGAGTAATGCATGGCCCATAGATGGTTTGATGTTTAACTTAAGTCATGTGACAAGGCTTATTAAAGGGTTGATTGACTTTTAGGATTTATACTTTCAATAGATGGCACTAGAGTTCAAGTCATATTCCTCTTTTAAGAGACAATTTGCATATTTAATTTTCCAGAAAACATTGCATGGCTTATAAGCCTCTTACCCTGGCATGTGAGGCATGTCACTTACTCTTAGTAGAAATGTTACCCCTTAGACACTAATCACAACAGGAAACACTTTCATGAAGCTTTCCGCATTTCCAAGAATAGGATCATATCCCATCTTTAGTGCTACTGTTTGTGCAGTATTATTGCCATCTATACCAAGTCTTGATCAAAATGAATCCAGCTCCACTCTGGTGGACTTTTCTTTAAGTTAAGCAATTGTGGCATTTAGCATCTGAAACACACCTTAGCTGCAATCCACATAGAAATTAAATATACATTTCTCCTGAAAGCCCTTGCATGTAATACATGGAAGAAGCTGATTTTTTCAGGACTGTTTACACCTAGCTAGAGATGAGCAGACACCTGGAGGTTCGGGTCCGGCGGGTTCGGCCAAACAGTTACAAAAAGTTCGGGTTCGGGTACCAGAACAGTACCCGAACCCAAACCCAGACCCCATTCACTTGAACGGGGGCCCAAACATCTAGTGTTTGCTGCAATGTAATGTGCAAGACAGCATGGCAAACACTGCTTCTGATCAGCGGTGAAATCATCCCCGCCGGTCAGAGAGCCGCGGATCCCACACTGACAAAACACAGCGTGAGAGCTCAGCTGTGATCGGAGGTATAAAGTTTACCTCTGGTCACTGGTGTCAGCTGGTGGGATAATTACTCCCATCATCCAACACCTGCTGCCGTTAATAACAGCGAGAGCAGAAGCGGCGGATGGGAGCATTCATCAGCCGCTCCTGTGCTGTAAATAAATAATGTAAAAAAAAAAACCCGGTGTGGGTTCCCTGTATTTTTTGTTAACCAGCCAGGCAAAACTCACAGCTGGAGGCTGCAACCCTTAGCGGTCTGCTTCAGCAAGGCTAGTTATCAAAAATAGAGGGGTCCCAATGCTGTACTTTTTAATTATTTAAATAAATTATTTTTAAAAATGCTGTGGGGTCACCCTCAATTTGACAACCAACCTTGCTAAAGCAGAGAGCTGGGGGCTGGTATTCTCAGGCTGGTAAGGGGCCATGGATATTGGCCCCTCCCAACCTAAAAATAGCAGCCCGTAGGCTGCCCAGAAAAGGCACATCTATGAGATGCGCCAATTCTGACGCTTTGCCCAGCTCTTCCCACTTGCCCTGTAGCGGTGGCAAGCGCGGTTAATATTTGTGGGGTTCACATGAAGCCCACGGTTCAAACCCATAGGTGACATCAAGCCCACGGCTTAGTAATCCATTGCTAACCCTATAGTTACACTGGGGAAAAAGTATTTAGTCAACTACCAATTGTGCAAGTTTTCCCACTTGAAAACATGAGAGAGGCCTGTAATTTACATCATAGGTAGACCACAACTATGAGAGTTAAAATGAGAAAACAAATCCAGAAAATCACTTTGTCTGATTTGGCAAGATTTATTGACACCCTTCTATTAGATCAGGCGGGCCTGCCCAGCGCTATCCATATGCACCCCATGTGAACAGACACCACAGTTTACAAGACAAAAATGGGCCCAACTGCAGGCCCACCTGATCTAATATAAGGGTGTCACTACTAGGCCTGCCTGGATGCTGTGCATCTCCATTGTGTGAACAGCGCCACATGCAAGTCTTTTATGTGCAGCAATGTGCCAAGCAGCCACCCCCTCCATTAGTTTGGTAGGTTGAGAGTGGCTGCCTCATCGGTTATGCTGCACTTGTGTAGTCTCCATCTTAACCACATGGGTCCACTGCATCCTGATAATGCATTTGTTTAGAGGCCTAGGCAGGTAAGCATGTCTGCCTCGTTTTGCTGTTTTTTCTAATTTTTGGAGGATCTCTGAATCCTCTTCTTGTGCTCTTGCTGTTTAAAATAAGTATTTGGTCATTAACAAAAGTTCACCTCAATATTTTGTTATATAGCCTTTGTTGGCAATGACAGAAGTCAAACATTTTTTTAAGTCTTCACAAAGTTGGCACACACTGTCGGTGGTATGTTGGCCCATTCCTCTATGCAGATCTCCTCTAGAGTAGTGATGTTTTGGGCCTGTCGCTGGGCAACATGGACTTTCAACTTCCTCCAAAGGTTTTCTATGGGGTTGAGATCTGGAGACTGGCTAGGCCACTCCAGGACCTTCATATGTGTGGCACCCCTAGGGGTATTTGCCACAAAAATAGTTACTGACAGTAAGTACAAATACTAAAATAGCAAGACTGCACTACCACATCCGGCCAGAAGGGGGAGCTCCAGAGACTCCCCTTGATCCATTCTGGTCTGAGAGAAGAAATGGCAGTTGGGCCAAGGAGCTGATAGTGAGAGGTCATACAGCTGAATTTCTAACAGCCCTGTGACTGTTACCAGGCCTAAATCACCGGCCTGAGGAGAAGAGGGATAGAGAAAAAGGACATTGTGAGAACAGGGTAGCATTAATCACTACCCAGAACAGGCGCAAAGACGGATACCGGATCCGTGGCTGTATTCATTATATATAATACAGCAACCGGAAAAACGTGAGGTGATATCAGCTTCACTAGGGTCGGATGCAGCAACAGACACAGAGTTCAGCGGTACTCCCAGAGGGGGTAAACCGATAAAAGGACTCGGGTTGCCCGTCGAACCAGGACCCGGAGGGGACAGATTGGGCCGGCAGCCAGTTCACATACAGCAGCAGGGCCACACAGAAATTGCGCACAATAAGAGGCGAAGACCCCGGCAGGGTCAAAGTAACTCAGAGTTCCCATACAGACTCCGGTGACAGGACTGGTTGTAAATCCTTTTATGTTAAAGTAAACTGGTTAAACGTTTCAGTGCCTCAGTCTTTCATTTGGACAATAGCCATCTATCCAGGATCAGGATCGTCACCACTGGGAGAACCTGCTGCTGATCAAGTAAGTGCCTGTCCCCTCATGATACCCCTTACACTGTGCATTGCCTGAGGCCACAGCACCGGGTCAAGCCACCCGTGACATCCCCCTCAAGAGACAGACTCCATTGGTCCGGTGCTGGGTATCCCGGTCTCTTGGGCGTCACAATTGGCGTCACGAACAGGATCTAGCCAGCCCGTATACCGGGTATTGTGTGCCGTGATTGGAGCCCAAAACTGTGAAAACTGGGATGAAAAATCTTGAAAATTGACTTTATTAAAGAAAAATCCATTCCCCATTGAAAACTATTGAAAGTGACTTTTCCCCATTGGTTATAATGGAGTAAAGATGGCCGCCATCCCCTGAGGTAATCACTTCATAACTGTTAGGCACGAGACTGTTAATTGAGCTACGCCATCACCTGAGCCCCAGTCTAACTGAAAAACTTCAGAATCCGCCATTACAGAGCGCGGTGGGTGGGAGCAGCAGGGGGCGTGTCATTGTGGGCGGCACCAAGCTGAGCGCTCTGACATCAGAGCAAGGGGAAAATCGATCCTGCTGCACAGCGGAACGAATCTACACTATCCCGACGGAAGCGGAGGACCGGAAGGGTCCGGATTAACTAAGGGGGCACAGTATGTCGCAGCACGGAGACGCCGCAGCACTCGGCAACGCTAATGCAGCTGAAAGACAGAGTGTCAATAGAGAGTCTGGCAGCGCAGCGGTGCAAGGAGTGGCGCCCATCATGCCGGTGCTGATGCCATATACCCCGGGTGGCCCATGGCTTCCAATGTATGAAGGTGAGCCTAATACCCTTGACGATTTCAGAGAAAAGATGCTGGCCCATTTTGACATGTTCCCTGTGGGTGAAGTTCAGCGTGTTAGTCTCCTGATGATGCAGTTAAGTGGCCATGCTAAGCGAGAAGTCACAGCATGGGCAGCTGATCTAAAAGGCACTGTTGAACGCATATTTGCTGGATTAAAAGCTACATTTGAAACCACGGTCAGCAGCAAAGCTAAAATACGATTCTTCAGTTGCAAACAAAAAGCTAATGAGGGCGTGAGAGACTTTGCCTTAAACCTGCAGGAAGCCCTTAAATCACTTACACTGGCTGAACCCATTTTTAACACCGGAGCAGATAAACTGCTAAGAGATCAATTTATTGAGGGACTCTACACCCCTTCTCACCGGGGGCATGTGAGCATGCTTGTTTTTAAGAACCCTGAATTGACATTTGCCCAATTAAAGGAGAGCGCTATACGTCTCCAGCTGGCAGAGGCACCTCGGGATCAGGATCCTGCGCAACCCATGGCAGAGGCACCTCAACAACAGGGAGTGCCAGTGACATCAGCTATGTCTGGGGCCATTGCTAAGCCCCTGGGGCCCAGTACTAATGAGGCTCTTCAACAAAAGCTTGACTCTTTAGCTGATGTTGTTGCTTCAATGGCTAAAACCATGCAGGAGATGAGAGGACACAAGATGGAGTTGGCAAACTGTAGAGAGGATGTTCCATGGATGAGACCCCGGAGATACCCGACATGGAGAGGACGACCCCGCGACCGCTACCAACCGGATGGACAGCCCATTTGCCGCCGTTGCCAGCAGCCGGGCCACTTTGCACGAGATTGTGATTTAAACGGGAATCCCCTGGGAATGCGGGCCGCTTCGCAGGAATGAACTTTCAAGGCCCAACACCCTGGCACGACAGGTACATCGGAGGACGACCCATTATCCCTATCGTGCTGGACGGAATTCCCCTCAACGCTTTGCTGGACACAGGTTCCCAGATTTCATCTATACCGTATATACTTTATAAGAGGTACTGGGCTGATGCAGATATTGATAAAGGGCCCTCTGATGTTGAACTAGATATATGGGCCAGTAATGGTAAGTTGGTACCGAAACTAGGATTCAGGGAGATGACCATAAAGATTGGTAAAGTAGAACTGAAGAAACAGGGTATAATTGTTGTTGATGTTGACCGGCGGAACTGTGAACCAACTGTATTGATAGGAATGAATGTGTTAGAGAACTGCTTTTCCGAAGTCATTTCTGTCTTACAGCAAATTGCTGAAACTGCCCAATCCTGCCAGCAGAGAGTTCTCCGGAGGGAAATAAAAGTATTGATGTTAAGGCAACAGGTAGAAGTTGCAGGTGGAGAAATCGGCAGTGTGAGGGTAAGTGATCCAACGTCTATTGTAATCCCACCAAAAACAGAAATGCTGGTATGGTGTAGAGCAGCCATTGGTACTAAGGGACGAGATTATCAAGCCTTAATAGAACCAGTGTACACCGACAGCAGGCCCACTATACTCACAGCACGAGGGATAGTCGAGGTACACCGGGGACGAGTGCCGGTACGACTTTTGAACTGTGGAGAGGAAGAGGTCACTTTGCCAAGGTATGCTACAATGGCAAAGCTATATACTGTTGACAACAATGCCATCACAACCATTGAGCCCATAGAACCAACCTGTCAGGTGGAAGGCAATGGCTCAGATGGAGAAATGGAGGATTGGTGCCAACAGCTACACGTGGGCATAAATTCAACACCTACCCATCAAAAACAAGGGGTGTATAGGCTAGTGACGGATTATGAACAAGTCTTCAGTAAACACCCATTGGACTTCGGACGGATAGAAGGGGTAGAACACACAATCCCCACCGGTGACCATCCCCCAATAAAAGAAAGATATAGACCCATACCGCCTGCTCACTATCAATGTGTAAAAGATATGCTGAGGGAGATGAAACAGGCCGGGGTAATAAGAGACAGCTGTAGCCCCTGGGCGGCCCCTCTAGTGATTGTCAAAAAGAAGGACGGAACCATGAGAATGTGTGTAGACTACCGGCGGATTAATAACATCACCCATAAAGACGCCTACCCCTTGCCTAGGATAGAAGAGTCCTTGACTGCTTTGAAATCTGCTAATTATTTTTCCACCTTAGACTTAACAAGCGGGTATTGGCAAGTCCCTGTGGCTGAGAGAGATAAGGAAAAGACGGCATTCACCACACCAATGGGTCTATGTGAATTTAATCGCATGCCGTTCGGACTCTGCAACGCATCCGGTACCTTCCAGCGGCTGATGGAATGCTGCCTCGGACACAAGAACTTCGAGACCGTCCTCCTGTACCTAGATGATGTGATCGTCTACTCAAAGACTTACGAACAACACTTAATAGACCTGGCAGAAGTGTTCGAAGCCTTATCCAGGTATGGCATGAAAGTCAAGCCATCCAAATGTCACCTTCTCAAGCCAAAGGTACAGTACCTGGGACACATCGTGAGTTCGGAGGGAGTAGCACCAGATCCCGAGAAAATAAGCGCCATAAGGGATTGGCCAAGACCTACCAGCGCAAAAGAAGTGAGACAATTCCTGGGATTGGTGGGTTACTATCGCAGATTTATAAAAGGATTTACCAAGTTGGCAGCACCCTTGCAAGACACCTTGGTAGGGCAGACGAAGAAACCTTCAAACCGAAACCCTCCTTTTCAGTGGAACGACGAAAGGGAAGACTCCTTTGAACAACTAAAGAAGGCACTAACCGGAGAAGAGGTTCTGGCATACCCAGATTACCATAAACCTTTCATCCTCTACACCGATGCCAGTAATGTGGGACTAGGAGCGGTGCTGTCACAAAAGCAAGAAGGTCGGGAGAAAGTCATCGCCTTTGCAAGTAGAAAGCTCCGGCCTACTGAAAGAAATTCAGAAAATTACAGCTCCTTCAAATTGGAACTACTGGCAGTAGTTTGGGCTGTGACGGAGCGTTTCAAACACTATCTGGCCGCTGCAGAATTTATTGTCTATACTGACAACAATCCGTTGACCCACCTGGACACAGCCAAATTAGGTGCGTTAGAACAGCGATGGATAGCCCGGTTATCTAATTACAACTTCATAATCAAGTATCGAGCAGGTCGCAAGAATGGAAATACCGATGCCCTATCCCGGATGCCACACTTGAGAGATGTAGAAGAGGAAACGGGGGAGCTTGAAGAAATTGAACTACCAGCCTTCCATCGTCCCAAGGCAAAACATCATCAGTCAAGTACCTATCAGAAACAACAAGAGGTGAATTTTAATCCGTTAGCACACCATAGATGGGCTGACACCCAAGACAGCAATCCGGCTGTGAAGTTGGTGAAGGAACTGTTGACTGAGCAAAGTGCATATCCCTATGAGGATGCCCCAGAAGAGACGCATCAACTCTGGAAAGAGAGAGGCAAAATGTTCCTGTATCAAGGGAAGCTCTGTAGAAGATACACCAATCCGAAAACACATGAATTGGTTTGGCAGATTATTGTGCCTAAACAAGATGTGAAGATGGTCCTCGAAGCTTACCATAATGGTGCTGGTCACTTCGGTTGGAAAAAGTTAGAAGTGCTTCTAAGAGAAAGATTTTATTGGGTCGGGATGAGAAAATCAATCGAACAGTGGTGCAGAAATTGTGGCCCGTGTAACCTCAGAAGAAACGATCAAAAGAACCAAAGAGCACCACTGCAGCCCATAATCACCAAACAACCACTTGAACTTGTAGCCATGGACCACGTGAAGTTGACACCAAGCCGGTCCGGCTATGTCTATGCCTTGACCATCGTGGACCATTATTCACGTTTCTTGGTAGTAGTAAAACAGCAGCCAAAGCATTCCAAACGTACTTTTGTAGACCCCATGGATATCCGGAACAGGTTCTCACCGACCAAGGTACAGCCTTTGAATCAGAGATCTTCAGAGAATTCTGTAATATGTATGGTTGCAAAAAGATCCGGACGACGGCCTATCATCCACAAACAAACGGCTTATGCGAGAAGATGAACCATATTGTAATAGACCTACTAAAGACTTTACCTGAGACAGAAAGGAATCAATGGCCAGAGAAATTGCCTGACTTGGTGGATCTGTATAATCATGTCCCGGTGAGCTCCACCAACTGCACCCCAGCTTACCTTATGCGTGCAAGACCCGGCCAATTACCAATCGATCTAGAAATGGGAATTCTGAAACCAGACGCAGAAGTTCAAGACTCCAATTGGGATATCATACGGCAAAAGCAGTATCGCCAAGTGCAACAGAGTGTGGAAAGAAGCCTTCAGCAAACTAGAGAAAGACAAGAGCGAACTTTCAACCAGAATGCTCTAGCGACCCCATTAAGACCGGGTGACCAAGTGCTCAAGAGAAATCGTCGAACCAATAAACTGGACAATCAGTGGGAAGCCGTACCCTACACAGTTTTACCAACAAGAGTGGATAATCCTAAAATGTGTCTCATTAGCAAAAACGGAGGCTTAACATCTGTACTAGTGTCACGAGACAATCTTAAATTATGTCCGGAAGCATTGAAAGAGCCAGACGTTGTCCAGCCAGAACCAGAAGTTATTCAACCCATACAGGTTCAACCAGTAAAGGAAAAAGAAGAGGAAGTGTATCACACCTGTATAGGATACTTTCCCAAAACCCTACTAACATACCATGGTGCAGTAGTGGTTCCCATGGTGGCCTTTTACCCAACACCGAACCCAATACCAGAAGTCCCAAGACAGGAAGAGGCTGACCCCGTACTACAGGAGGTTCCAGGCCAGGAAGAACAGATTCCTGGTCAGAGTAATCCCATTCACGGTGGACTTGCCAACTCCATAGTCGTGGAATTATCTTTAGCAGAGCGGGCAGATACTACATCCGCAGTAGACAGTAGTACACCACATGAAGAGACACCGCTATTACGTAGATCACAGCGTAGTACCCAGGGTCAATTACCGGCCAGGTATGCAGATTACCAACTATAAAGCTCATAATGTGAATTGTATATATGTTATGCCGTATATAGTTAAACAGAAAATGTAGTATAGTCATTGCTATCAGTCTGCAACGTTTAAGCCCAGTGCCTACAGAGACTTGTCTGTATGAACTTATTGCATATTCTTGAACTTTTTATCAGCCCGGAGGCACTAAATCAAAGCTCCGGAAAGACTGCTTTTTGAACTTTGCTTTTTGCTCTTTTTGAACTTTCTTTAGACTTTATATTGATAACTCCGTTGGAAAAATGGAACTAAATTCCTGGACACTAAGTACAGTGCCGTTCCTAATACCTTCAAGGATAAAACTGTATTAATGGACGCTATTTGAAGTGACTTTTTACAGAACTCTATTTTTGTTTCCTTGAGTGGTTTTTGTAACTTTTCATTTTTAAGACTCTGTACATATTGTTATTTCAAAATGTTATTGTCCCACAGTCCCGGAGTACTGTTCTTAACTAAGGGGGAATGTGGCACCCCTAGGGGTATTTGCCACAAAAATAGTTACTGACAGTAAGTACAAATACTAAAATAGCAAGACTGCACTACCACCTCCGGCCAGAAGGGGGAGCTCCAGAGACTCCCCTTGATCCATTCTGGTCTGAGAGAAGAAATGGCAGTTGGGCCAAGGAGCTGATAGTGAGAGGTCATACAGCTGAATTTCTAACAGCCCTGTGACTGTTACCAGGCCTAAATCACCGGCCTGAGGAGAAGAGGGATAGAGAAAAAGGACATTGTGAGAACCGGGTAGCATTAATCACTACCCAGAACAGGCGCAAAGACGGATACCGGATCCGTGGCTGTATTCATTATATATAATACAGCAACCGGAAAAACGTGAGGTGATATCAGCTTCACTAGGGTCGGATGCAGCAACAGACACAGAGTTCAGCGGTACTCCCAGAGGGGGTAAACCGATAAAAGGACTCGGGTTGCCCGTCGAACCAGGACCCGGAGGGGACAGATTGGGCCGGCAGCCAGTTCACATACAGCAGCAGGGCCACACAGAAATTGCGCACAATAAGAGGCGAAGACCCCGGCAGGGTCAAAGTAACTCAGAGTTCCCATACAGACTCCGGTGACAGGACTGGTTGTAAATCCTTTTATGTTAAAGTAAACTGGTTAAACGTTTCAGTGCCTCAGTCTTTCATTTGGACAATAGCCATCTATCCAGGATCAGGATCGTCACCGCTGGGAGAACCTGCTGCTGATCAAGTAAGTGCCTGTCCCCTCATGATACCCCTTACACTGTGCATTGCCTGAGGCCACAGCACCGGGTCAAGCCACCCGTGACATCCCCCTCAAGAGACAGACTCCATTGGTCCGGTGCTGGGTATCCCGGTCTCTTGGGCGTCACATATGCTTCTTACAAAGCCACTCCTTCATTGCCCTGGCGGTGTGCTTGGAATAATTATCATGCTGAAAGACCCATCCACGTTTCATCTTCAATGCCCTTGTTGTTGGAAGGAGGTTTGCACTCAAAATCTCACGATATATGGCTCCATTCATTCATTCATTCATTCATACAGATCAGTCATCCTTGTGCCTTTGCAGAGAAACAGCCCCAAAGCATGATGTTGCCACCATCCATGCTTCACAGTAGGTATTGTGTTCTTTGGATGCAACTCAGCATTCTGTCTCCTCCAAACACGAAGAGTTTTGTTTCTACCAAACAGTTCTACTTTGGTTTCATCAGACCATATGATATTCTCCCAATACTCTTCTGGATAATCCAAATGCTCTCTAGCAAACTTCAGATGGGCCCAGACATGTACTGGCTTAAGCAGGGAGACATGTCTGGCCCTTCAGGATCTGAGAACCTAGCGGCTTAGAGTGTTACTGATGGTAGCCTTTGTTACGGTGGTCCCATCTCTATGAAGGTCATTCACTTGGTCCCCCTGTGTGATGCTGGGATTTTTGCTTACCGTTCTTGTGATCATTTTGACCTCATGGGGTGAGATCTTGCGTGCAGCTAGCTCCAGATCGAGGGAGATTATCAGTGGTCTTGTATGTCTTCCATTTTTTTATTACTGCTCCCACAGTTGATTTCATCACACCGAGATGCTTGCCTATTGCAGATTCAGTCTTCCCAGCTAGTGCAGGGCTAAAATTTTGTTTCTGGTGTCCAACAACAGCTCTTTGGTCTTCAATATAGTGGAGTTTGGAGTGTGACTGTTTGAGATTGTGGAAAAGTTTCTTTTATACTGATAACAAGTTGAAACAGGTGCCATTACTACAGGTAATGAGTGGAGGACAGAGGAGCTTGTTAAAGAAGAAGGTTACAGGTCTGTGAGAGCCAGAAATCTTGCATGTTTTTAGGTGGCCAAATACTTATTTTCCACCATAATTTGCAAAATAAATCTTGCAGAATCAGACAAGGAGATTTTCTAGATTTGTTCTCTCATTTTGACTCTCATAGTTGTGGTCTACCTATGATGTATATTACAGGCCTCTCTCATCTTTTTAAGTGGGAGAACTGGCACATTTGGTGGCTGACTAAATACTTTTTTTTCTCAATGTACTGTATATGGTAAATAAAGACACAGCAAGAATAAAGTCCTTTAACCCCTTAGTGACAGAGCCAATTTGGTACTTAATGACTGAGCCAATTTTCAAAATTCTGACCACGGACATTTTATGAGGCTATAACTCTGTAACACTTTAACGGATCCCACTGATTCTGAGATTTTTTTTGTGACATACTGTACTTAGTGTTATTGGTAACATTTCTTTGATATTACTTGCAATTATTTAAAAAAAAAAAAACGGAAATATGGTGAAAATTTTTTGTTTCGCAATTTTCAAACTTTGAATTTTTATGCCCTTAAATCAGAGAGATATGTCACACAAAATAGTTAATAAATAACATTTCCCACATGTCTACTTTACATCAGCACAGTTTTGGAAACACAATTTTTTTGGTTAGGAAGTTATAAGGGTTAAAAGTTGAACAGCAATTTCTCATTTTACAACAAAATTTACAAAACCATTTTTTAGGGACCATCTCACATTTATAGTCACTTTGGGGGTGTACATGACAGAAAATACCCAAACTTGACACCATTCTAAGAATTACACCCCTCAAAGTGCTCAAAACCACATTGAAGAAGTTTAGTAACCGTTTACATGTGTCACAGGAACTGAAACAATGTGGAAGGAAAAAATTAACATTTAACTTTTTTTGCAAACATTTTAATTCAGAACCATTTTTTTTTATTTTCACATGTGTATAAAGAGAAAATGAACCACAAAATTGATTGTGCAATTTCTCCTGAATGCGCAGATACTTGATATGTGGGGGTAAACCACTGTTGGGGCGCACGGCAGGGCTTGGAATAGAAGGGGCACCCTTTGACTTTTTCAATGCAGAATTGGCTGGAATTGAGATCGGACACCATGTCGTGTTTGAAGAGCCCCTGATGTGCCAAACAGTAGAAAACCCCAAAAAGTTACACCATTTTGGAAACTAGACCCTTTAAGGCAGGGGTCCCCAACTCCAGTCCTCAAGGCCCACCAACAGGTTATGTTTTCAGGATTTCCTTTGCATTGCACAGGTGATGCAATTATTACCTGGGCAAGACTAAGGAAATCCTGAAAACATGACATGTTGGTGGGCCTTGAGGACTGGAGTTGGGGACCCCTGCTTTAAGGAACTTGTCTAGATGTGTTGTGAGCCCTTTAAACCCCTAGGTGATTCACAGAAGTTTATAACGTAGAGCCATGAAAATTAAAAATCACATTCTTTACACAAAAATGATCTTTTCGCCCACAAATTCTTATTTTCACAAGGGTAACAGGAGAAATTAGACCATGAAAGTTGTTTTGTAATTTCTCCTGAGTATGTAGATACCCTATATGTGAGGATAAACCGCTGTTTGGGTGCACGGCAGAGCTTGGAAGAGAAGGAACACCGTCTGACTTTTTCAATGCAGAATTGGCTGGAATTGAGATCGGACGCAATGTCGCGTTTGGAGATCCCCTGATGTGCCTAAACAGTAGAAACCCCCCACAAGTGACACCATTTTGGAAACTAGACCCTTTAAGGAACTTGTCTAGATGTGTGGTGAGCAGTTTAAACCGCCAGGTGCTTCACAGAAATTTATAACATAGAGCCGTGAAAATAAAAAATTGCATTTTTTCAACAAAAATGATTTTTTTGCCCCCAAATTTTTATATTAACAGGCGTAACAGGAGAAATTAGACCCCAAAAGTTGTGGTGCAATTTGTCCTGAGTACGCCTATACCCCATATGTGGGGGTAAACTATAGTTTGGGCGCATGTCAGAGCTTGGAAGAGGAGTTCTGTTTGACTTTTTCAAAGGAGAATTGGCTGGAATTGAGATCGGACGCCATGTCGCGTTTGGAGAGCCCCTGATGTGCCTAAACAGTGGAAGCCTCCCACAAGTGACACCATTTTGGAAACAAACCCATTAAGGAACTTATCTAGATGTGTGGTGAGCACTTTTAACCCCCAACTGCTTTTCAGAAATTTATAACGTAGAGCCGTGAAAATAAAAAATCTTTTTTTTTCCTCAAAAACTATTTATTAGCTCGCAATTTGTTATTTTCTCAAAGGTAACAGGGAAAATTGGATGCCAAAATAGGTTGTCTAGTTTGTCCTGAGTATGCTGATACCCCATATATGGGGGGACCAGTGTTTGGACACACATCCAGTCTCGAAAGGGAAGTAGCGACGTTTAAAATGCAGACTATGATGGAATGGTCTGCGGGCGTCATGTTGCATTTGCAGAGCTCCTGATGTACCTACACAGTAGAAACCCCCCACAAGTGACCCAATTTTGAAAACTAGACCCCCCAGAGAGCTTATCTAGATGTTTGGTGAGCACTTTGAACCCCCAACTTCTTCACAGAAGTTTATAATGCAGAGCCATGAAAATAAAAAATATTTTTTTTCCACAAAAATAATTTTTTAGCCCCCAATTTTTTTTTATTTTTGCAAGGGTAACAGGAGAAACTGGACCCCAAAAGTTGTTTTCCAATTAGTCCTGAGTATGCTGATACCCCATATGTGGGGGTAAACCACTTGGCGCACGGCAGAGCTCAGAAGGAAGGGAGCACCATTTGACTTTTTGAGCGCAAAAGTGGCTGTTGCGTTTGGAGACCCCTTATGTACTTAAACAGTGGAAACCCCCCAATTCTAACTCCAACCCTAACCCCAACACACCCCTAACCCTAATCCCAACCCAATCCATAACCCTAATCAAAACCCTAACCCTAATCCCAACCCTAACCATAACCCTAATCACAACCCTTGCGCCAAAACACTCCTAACCCAAATCCCAACCCTAAGCCTAATCAAATCCCTAAACCCAACACACCCCAATCATAATCTTAAACCGAACCCTAACCCTAACTTTAACCCTAATCCCAAACCTAACCCTAATCCCAAACCTAACCCTAATGCCAACCCTAAGCCGCAACCCTAAACCTAGCCCTAACTTTAGCACCAACCCTAACTTTAGCCCCAACCCTAACTTTAGCACCAACCCTAGCCCTAGCTTTAGTCCCAACCTTAACCCTAACCCTAACTTTAGCCCCAACCCTAACCCTAATTGGAAAATGGAAATACATACTTTTTTTTATTTATTTTATTGTTTTTTCTTAACTAAGGGGATGATAAAGGGGGGTTATGTATTATTTTTTCTATTTTGATGACTGTGATAGGATCTCGCAGTGCCCAAAACAAAACAAGAGGAAGAATCTTCCTCTGTCGGCCGGCAGATCAAGGTGGGCGCACTACGCCCGCCATTTTCTTCCCGGAGGAAGAAGCCAGCGGCCAGGAAGGGACACAGGAGGACTCAGGGACACCGGTAAGTATAACAGGGTCCCCGATCCTACTATTTCTCTGTCTGTCTTTTTTTTAAAAAACAACGACCCCGATTATGTTCTTTGGGGTCTCGCCTACCCCAGCAGCCGACACCCCAAAGATTTGCCGGGTGCCGGCCGGCGGGCACAATGCGCATGCGCCTGCCATTTTTTTCCCCAAAAAAGATGGCCGCGCCCATCAGGAGCCACAAGGAGCATTGGGGAGATGGGTGAGTATCGGGGGGCGATCGGGGTCCCCATTTCTCTGTCCTCTGATGTGCGATCACATCGGAGGACAGAGAAATTAAATGATAAATCACAGGTTTTTTTGCAGCCGCTGGCAAATGGTTAATTATTGGCGATTGCAACCCAAGGGTTGGAAAAACCGACCCGAGGCATGTTCTCTGGGGTCTTGGCTATCCCCGTCAACTGAGACCCCATAGAAAAAGCGACTCTGGGGGGGCGTTATACACTTTTTCCATAGTGCCATTAACTAACGGCGCTGTGGTTTAAGTACCCTTAACTGCCGCCGTTAAAAGGCGTATTGGCGGTCGTTAAGAGGTTAATTGAAAGAAAGACATAGACTCCTTTAATAATCTTAAACCATACTTACGACCTTGTCTAATTCCTCCGAAGCCCTTTATCTCCTGTAATAAAACTAAAATAAAAAAACAACAATATACCATACCTGTACGTCGTTCTGTCCCACGCCGTAATCCATGTCTGGGGGATAAACAGTTTTCAACCTGGATGGTGCCAAGACGTGACCGTCCAGGCTGATAACCACTGGTGAATGAGCTGTTGTATGCACAGCCTCAGTGACTGGTGGTGACATCACTGAGGTTACGTCTGGTCACCTCGGTGACATCCCCACTAGCACCATGAGAAAAACTCTCATGCTGCTAGCGGGGATCTCACCGAGGTCACGGCAGTTCAACCCAGTTGAGAATGGTGCCTCAGTGACCGGACGTAAACTTATTGCCGTCACCACTGGCCACTGAGGCTGCACTCACATCAGTTCAGTCACCAGTGGTTTTCAGCATGGATGGTCGCGTAAAAGTAAAAAAATCACCTGCAGCAGGCAGGCGCCAATGGGGTGCCTGTGCAGCAGCATGATCACATGCGTAATGTGTATTAAATATCTTTATTTGATGATATAAGTAAATTCATTAAAAATAATGCCTCCCTCAAGCAGCAATTGGTGATCGCAATGTTGGAGGAGGAATTTTTTTAATGAATTTACTTAAATCATCAAATAAAGCAATTTAATACACATTACATATGTGGTCATGCTGCAGCGCAGGCATTACATATATAATCATTATGTAAAATAGAGGGCAGGTCAGTGAGGGATCAGTGACCTGTCAGAATCCATCAGTATGAATAATCAGAGCACCACCTAAAGACTTCCCCTCCAGAAAATTAAGATTAAACAACAACCACAAGATGGATACCAAGGTATCATTTTAACCCCTTCCCGACCTTTGACGCCACGTAGGCGTCATGAAAGTCGGTGCCAATCCGACCCATGACGCCTATGTGGCGTCATGGAAAGATCGCGTCCCTGCAGATCCGGTGAAAGGGTTAACTCCCATTTCACCCGATCTGCAGGGACAGGGGGAGTGGTAGTTTAGCCCAGGGGGGGTGGCTTCACCCCCTCGTGGCTACGATCGCTCTGATTGGCTGTTGAAAGTGAAACTGCCAATCAGAGCGATTTGTAATATTTCACCTATTATAACGGGTGAAATATTACAATCCAGCCATGGCCGATGCTGCAATATCATCGGCCATGGCTGGAAACACTAATGTGCCCCCACCCCACCCCACCGATCGCCCCCCCAGCCCCCCGATCTGGCCGGTACACTGCTCCGGCTCTCCTCCATCTAGTGCTCCGCTCCCCCCGTGCTCTTGTCCGCTCCCCCCGTGCTCCAATCACCCCCCCGTGCTCCAATCACCCCCCCTGCATTCCGATCCACCCCCCCGTGCTCCGTTCCACCCCCCGTGCTCCGTTCCAGCCCCCCGTGCTCCGTTCCACGCCCCCGTGCTCCGTTCCACGCCTGCCGCGCTCCGATTCCCCCCCCGTGCTCCGATCCCCCCCCCGTGGTCCCCCCCACCCCATCATACTTACCAATCCTGCCGGGGTCCCGTCCGTCTTCTCCCTGGGCGCCGCCATCTTCCAAAATGGCGGGCGCATGCGCAGTGCGCCCGCCGAATCTGCCGGCCGGCAGATTCGTTCCAAAGTGCATTTTGATCACTGAGATATAATCTATCTCAGTGATCAAAATAAAAAAAATAATAAATGACCCCCCCCCCTTTGTCACCCCCATAGGTAGGGACAATAAAAAAATAAAGACATTTTTTTTCCACTAATGTTAGAATAGGGTTAGGGGTAGGGGTAGGGTTAGGGGTAGGGGTAGGGTTAGGGTTAGGGGTAGGGTTAGGGTTAGGGTTAGGGGTAGGGTTAGGGGTAGGGCTAGGGTTAGGGCTAGGGTTAGGGGTAGGGTTAGGGTTAGGGGTAGGGTTAGGGGTAGGGCTAGGGTTAGGGCTAGGGGTAGGGTTAGTGGTAGGGGTAGGGCTAGGGTTAGGGTTAGGGTTTCGGTATGTGCACACGTATTCTGGTCCTCTGCGGATTTTTCCGCTGCGGATTTGATAAATCCGCAGTGCTAAACCGCTGCGGATTTATGGCGGATTTACCGCGTTTTTTTCTGCGCATTTCACTGCGGTTTTACAATTGCGATTTTCTATTTGAGCAGTTGTAAAACCGCTGCGGAATCCGCACAAAGAAGTGACATGCTGCGGAATGTAAACCGCTGTGTTTCCGTGCAGTTTTTCCGCAGCATGTGTACAGCGATTTTTGGTTCCCATAGGTTTACATTGAACTGTAAACTCATGGGAAACTGCTGCGGATCCGCAGTGTTTTCCGCAGCGTGTGCACATACCTTTAGAATTAGGCCATGTGCCCACACTGCGGATTGGCCGCTGCGGATTCGCAGCAGTATTCCATCAGGTTTACAGTACCATGTAAACATATGAAAAACCAAATCCGCTGTGCCCATGGTGCAGAAAATACCGCGCGGAAACGCTGCGTTGTATTTTCCGCAGCATGTCAATTCTTTGTGCGGATTCCGCTGCGTTTTACACCTGTTCCTCAATAGGAATCCGCAGGTGAAATCCGCACAAAAAACACTGGAAATCCGCGGAAAATCCGCAGGTAAAACGCAGTGCCTTTTACCCGCGGATTTTTCAAAAATGGTGCGGAAATATCTCACACGAATCCGCAACGTGGGCACATAGCCTTAGGGTTAGGGTTGGAATTAGGGTTGTGGTTAGGGTTGTGATTAGGGTTATGGCTACAGTTGGGATTAGGGTTAGGGGTGTGTTGGGGTTAGTGTTGGAGGTAGAATTGAGGGGTTACCACTGTTTAGGCACATCAGGGGTCTCCAAACGCAACATGGCGCCACCATTGATTCCAGCCAATCTCGTATTCAAAAAGTCAAATGGTGCTCCCTCACTTCCGAGCCCTGACGTGTGCCCAAACAGTGGTTTACCCCCACATATGGGGGATCAGTGTACTCAGGATAAACTGCGCAACAATTATTGGGGTCCAATTTCTCCTGTTACCCTTGTGAATCTAAAAAAATGCTTGCTAAAACATCATTTTTGAGGAAAGAAAAATGATTTTTTATTTTCACGGCTCTGCGTTGTAAACGTCTGTGAAGCACTTGGGGGTTCAAAGTGCTCACCACATATCTAGATAAGTTCCTTGGGGGGTCTAGTTTCTAAAATGTGGTCACGTGTGGGGGGTTTCTACTGTTTAGGCACAACAGGGGCTCTGCAAACGCAATGTGACGCCCGCAGACCATTCCATCAAAGTCTGCGTTTCAAAAGTCACTACTTCCCTTCTGAGCCCCGACGTGTGCCCAAACAGTGGTTTACCCCCACACATGGGGCATCAGCGTACTCAGGAGAAACTGCACAACAACTATTGGGGTCCAATTTCTCTTGTTACCCTTGGGAAAATAAAAAATTCTGGGCTAAATAATTATTTTTGAGGAAAGAAAACGTATTTATTATTTTCACGGCTCTGCATTATAAACTTCTATGAAGCACTTGGGGGTTCAAAGTGCTCACCACACATCTAGATAAGTTCCTTTCGGGGTCTAGTTTCCAAAATGGGGTCACTTGTGGGGGGTTTCTACTGTTTAGGCACATCAGGGGCTCTGCAAACGCAACGTGACGCCCGCAGAGCATTCCATCAAAGTCTGCATTTCAAAACGTCACTACTTCACTTCCGAGCCCCAACGTGTGCCCAAACAGTGGTTTACCCCCACATATGGGGTATCACCGTACTCCGGAGAAACTGTACAACAAATATTGGGGTCAAATTTCTCCTGTTACCCTTGGGAAAATAAAAAATTGCAGGCTAAAAGATCATTTTTGAGAAAATAATTTTTTTTTTATTTTCATGGCTCTGCGTTATAAACTTCTGTGAAGCACTTGGGGGTTCAAAGTCCTCACCACACATCTAGATTAGTTCCTTTGGGGGTCTAGTTTCCAAAATGGGGTCATTTCTGGGGGATCTCCAATGTTTAGGCACACAGGGGCTCTCCAAACGTGACATGGTGTCCGCTAATGATTGGAGCTAATTTTCCATTTAAAAAGCCAAATGGCGTGCCATCCCTTCCGAGCCCTGCCGTGCGCCCAAACAGTGGTTTACCCCCACATATGGGGTATCAGCGTACTCAGGACAAACTGGACAACAATATTTGGGGTCCAATTTCTCCTATTATCCTTGGCAAAATAGGAAATTCCAGGCTAAAATATCATTTTTGAGGAAAGAAAAATTATTTTTTATTTTCATGGTTCTGCGTTATAAACTTCTGTGAAGCACCTGGGGGTTTAAAGTGCTCAATATGCATCTAGATAAGTTCCTTGGGGGGTCTAGTTTCCAAAATGGGGTCACTTGTGGGGGAGCTCCAATGTTTAGGCACACAGGGGCTCTCCAAACGCGACATGGTGTCCGCTAACAATTGGAGCTAATTTTCCATTCAAAAAGTCAAATGGCGCGCCTTCCCTTCCGAGCCCTGCCGAGTGCCCAAACAGTGGTTTACCCCCACATATGAGGTATCGGCGTACTCGGGAGAAATTGCCCAACAAATTTTATGATCCATTTTATCCTACTGCCCATGTGAAAATGAAAAAATTGAGGCGAAAAAAATTTTTTTGTGAAAAAAAAGTACTTTTTCATTTTTACAGATCAATTTGTGAAGCACCTGAGGGTTTAAAGTGCTCACTAGGCATCTAAATAAGTTCTTTGGGGGGTCTAGTTTCCAAAATGGGGTCAGTTGTGGGGGAGCGCCAATGTTTAGGCACACAGGAGCTATCCAAACGCGACATGGTGTCCGCTAACGATGGAAATAATTTTTCATTCAAAAAGTCAATTGGCGCTCCTTCCCTTCCGAGCCTTACCATGTGCCCAAACAGTGGTTTACCCCCACATGTGAGGTATTGATGTACTCAGGAGAAATTGCCCAACACATTTTAGGATCCATTTTATCCTGTTGCCCATGTGAAAATGAAAAAATTGAGGCTAAAACAATTTTTTTGTGAAAAAAAAGTACTTTTTCATTTTTACGGATCAATTTGTGAAGCACCTGGGGGTTCAAAGTGCTCACTATGCATCTAGATAAGTTCCTTGGGGCGTCTAGTTTCCAAAATGGGGTCACTTGTGGGGGAGCTCCAATTTTTAGGCACACGGGTGCTCTCCAAACGTGACATGGTGTCCGCTAAAGAGTGGAGCCAATTTTTGATTCAAAAAGTCAAATGGCGCTCCTTCCCTTCCAAGCCCTGCCGTGCGCCCAAACAGTGGTTTACCCCCACATATGA
Source organism: Ranitomeya imitator (assembly GCF_032444005.1). Classification (NCBI taxonomy): domain Eukaryota; kingdom Metazoa; phylum Chordata; class Amphibia; order Anura; family Dendrobatidae; genus Ranitomeya; species Ranitomeya imitator. The sequence goes on along the minus strand of NC_091285.1, from coordinate 472,521,933 downwards.
GGTATCAGCGTACTCAGGACAAGTTGGACAACAACTTTTGTGGTTCAGTTTCTCCTTTTACCATTGGGAAAATAAAAAAATTGTTGCTAAAATATAATTTTTGTGACATTTTTTCCTTCCATGTTGCTTCTGCTGCTGTGAAGCACCTGAAGGGTTAATAAACTTCTTGAATGTGGTTTTGAGTACCTTGAGGGGTGCAGTTTTTAAAATGGTGTCACTTTTGGGTATTTTCAGCCATATAGACCCCTCAAACTGACTTCAAATGTGAGGTGGTCCCTAAAAAAAATGGTTTTGTAAATTTCGTTGTAAAAATGACAAATTGCTGGTCAAATTTTAACCCTTATAACTTCCTAACAAAAAAAAATTTTGTTTCCAAAATTGTGCTGATGTAAAGTAAACATGTGGGAAATGTTATTTATTAACTATTTTGTGTCACATATCTCTCTGGTTTAACAGAATAAAAATTCAAAATGTGAAAATTGCGAAATTTTCAAAATTTTCGCCAAATTTCCGTTTTTATCACAAATAAACGCAGAATTTATTGACCTAAATTTACCACTAACATGAAGCCCAATATGTCACGAAAAAACAGTCTCAGAACCGCTAGGATCCGTTGAAGCGTTCCTGAGTTATTACCTCATAAAGGACACTGGTCAGAATTGCAAAAAACGGCAAGGTCTTTAAGGTCAAAATAGGCTGGGTCATGAAGGGGTTAACGAGTATAAAGGCGCCGAACTGACAGTGTCTGTAGTTTACTGTGCTGAATCGTGCTGACAGGTTCCCTTTAACTATGAAAGAGGGCTAGATGAACAAGGGCCACAGGTGATAAGAACCAGGGGTACCATAAAACCCATTATGTCTTGGCAATTGTACTTAGATACAGGGCAAGGAGCCTATAACTTTAATTTTCTTAATGTTTTCTGGTTCATTTCATGCAGCAAAGAATATTGCTAAGGTTCTACCAGCATTTACACAGATAAATAGTATGTTATCTCTTAGCAACCAAAAGACCGAAATTACATGGTCTCACCCCAGGTGGAAGCAATAGATACCTGATCGTCTCAAGAAATATGAAAACGCTCCTACGACTACGTACTGTAGGCCATATACTTACATAGATCGGGTAAACTTTCCTCCTCCTTTTTCCTGGTTTTATCCCCATTTTATTTTATTTCATACATAACAGAATACCTATGCTATTGTCACTCTATATTATTATTATACATTTTTATAGCGCCATTTATTCCATGGCGCTTTACATGTGAATACGGGGCAAATATAGACAATTACATTAAACATGAGCAGATAACAAGGCACACGAGTACATAAGGAGGGAGGACCCTGCCCGCGAGGGCTCACAGTCTGCAGGGGGTGGGTGAGGATACACTAGGAGAGATATATTTATACATATGTATATAAATATATCTCCGGAACACTACCCTTATAATATACATTGTTTGATCTATCAAGGTAATTACTATTGTCAATCAGCACATGCTTTGATGTAGTTCTTACTAGATATGACTCATGATGCACAACATGAGATACTCTCAAATCAAAAAGAGAAGTCTCAGACCTAGATACTTAGATAAAACAAAAAGCTTTATTGATACAATAAAAACACAATACAAAAAAAGGATGCTGAAATATACCACAAAAGAGGGACCCAAAGTCATAGGAATCCACAAACTAATCCCGATTGTACCATAACCCTATGCCAGAATATTAACAACAATACAGGGAGACAATGTCCCAATCAGCTGTACTGCTGGGTTCAATAAACCAGTGTGCTGGATGTCTGCTGCTATACGCAATACATACATACTAGTGTGCACATAAAATTACCCGATAAGTGTAACATAGAAGTAAACTGGCAGGTACATACCACTATGTGGATCAGCGTGGAGTCCCGGACGTCCCTGGGGCAGAGGGACGTCCGGGACTCCACGCTGATCCACATAGTGGTATGTACCTGCCAGTTTACTTCTATGTTACACTTATCGGGTAATTTTATGTGCACACTAGTATGTATGTATTGCGTATAGCAGCAGACATCCAGCACACTGGTTTATTGAACCCAGCAGTACAGCTGATTGGGACATTGTCTCCCTGTATTGTTGTTAATATTCTGGCATAGGGTTATGGTACAATCGGGATTAGTTTGTGGATTCCTATGACTTTGGGTCCCTCTTTTGTGGTATATTTCAGCATCCTTTTTTTGTATTGTGTTTTTATTGTATCAATAAAGCTTTTTGTTTTATCTAAGTATCTAGGTCTGAGACTTCTCTTTTTGATTTGAGAGTATCTCATGTTGTGCATCATATATTTGCAGATACTTTGTCCATATATTGATGGACTTTGTTATTTCTGGGGCTATTTTTTGTGATTTCATTTTTTTTTTTAGATATGACTCATGTATTGTACTGTCTGCTATTACGGAGTTTTTTTATATGTTTTAATTATTATACATTTCTTTTGAAAATCAATAAAAGGAATTTTAATAGAAATAATCCGGTAGTATATACACACAATATTGAAATGTTCCATGCATAAAAGAACCTCCTGCTACTGTTGTTATTTTGTTCAGCAGAGTGAAATATTATGCTGCACAAGAAAGAAAGCATGTGTGACCTATGGAGAGCTTTGGCCCAAAGCTACAATAGAATAGATCAGTGTAACATTTTGCAAGCTCTCTCATTTTTGTGCCAGATGGAAATAGTAATGAAAGTCTTCATTAACAGGCACTTTTGAGCCAACTCAGTGGAATGTTGGCTTTCTGGAGTCACATTTGCTGAGGTCAAGCCACAGTGCTACCCAAAAAGACATAGTGTACCTTTCATGACTCTGATTCTTTGCTTAACCACTTCATGACCTTGGACGTATCCATATGCAGTTGTGGTGATCGGATCTTGCAGCTAGGTGCCAGGAGTTATCATCCAGGGGGTGGTGTCGCTCCCCCCTGCTACTACGGTAGCTATGATTGGCTGTTTAATCACAGTGTTTTCAGTTTTTCAAGCAATTAAATTGCCTGAAACACTGATGTCCAGGCTATGATTGGTGCTGTAACAGCACCGATTATAGGCTGGAGCCTAGAAAGGCAAATTTCACCAGGGCCAGCTATGACTGGTGCAGCTGAACAATGACATTGATTGAACAAATCAGAGCACACAGAGGTGGTTTGACCTCAAAATGACCGGTCATACTGTCGGTATGTTATGCTGTTCGGGGCATTGTGGTGCTACAGACTTTTTTAAGCCTGTGCCATGACTTCAGCTGGTGCAGCAGCTGTTGAAAAAGAAGACGTTTCTGATCCTTGATCTTTCCTAATCCACCCCAATCTACTTCTCTTTCCTTTCCCTTCCTTTTCCCCTCTCCCCTTTCTCACTTTCCCATCCCTCATTCTGCCGCCGATCGCTGATCAGTAGTTAATCGATTTTTGGCAGATTTTCTTTTTGTTCTTGCATCCTGCAGCCGCCGAGAGCTCATCAGTGACACAAATCACTGATCATCATCTATGCTCACTGCTTTCCAGGACATTTTTTGTCCTTGTTTATTTGCCCCCCACCCTTTTGCACCACCTCTGTTTGTGCGTCCTGCAGTTGTGATGCGCTGATCAGTGACAGAAATCGCTGATAGGCACTTGTGCTCACTTTTCTCAAGGATTTTCATATTTCCTGTTTTCTCCCCCTTTTGCACCACATTGTGCATGCTTCCTACAGCCATTGAGCACTGGTCGGCACCAAACATCACTGACCGGCCTTCTGTTGTTTTGTTTTTTGGGGGTAAAAAAAGAATTGAATAAAAAAATTATTCAGATTCGCTGATAGTATAAGATTAGGGACAGTAAAAATATAGTGATCAGCTCATACTACAGTATTTTTTTTACTGAATTTAGTTGTCAGGATTAGTGTCAGACAGTAAAGAGTAAAAAATGAAGCAATAAAAACAAGTTGATAGGACTAGATTAGGGACAGTAAAAACATAACAGTAATCAGCGACTACTACTACAGTATTTATACTAAATGTAGGCAGAGTTAGTGTCAGCGTGGAAAAAAAGAATCACATTCATGAGTGTGTCCTACAGCTGTCGAGTGCTGTTCAATGTCGCACATCAGTGATTGGCCTCCGGTTGTTGCTTTTTTGTGTGTGTGTGTAAAACAAAAAAATTAAAAAAAATTAAATTAGTTGATAAAACTAGATTAGAGATAGTAACAATGTACTGCAGTAATCAGTGACTACATTATTTTTTACTGAATATAGTCAGGATTAGTGACACATAGCTGCGGGCATTCAGTAATTTTTTTTACTGAAATCTGTTTAGTATGTTTGTTTTTTAGTTTACCAAATGTTTATATTCTGTTTCTTTACTTTTTTTCTTTCTAGAGTCTGATCTTATTTTTTATCTTCTAAATGGTACACAAACAAATACTGCATACATGAAAAAATGTCCTGCTCATCCCAATAATTTTTTTCAGCAGAGGATGCCTACGCATTCCTTGCCTTAGACACTGATAGTGAGGGAGAGCATGCCACCTTCCTTTATTTTTCATTCTCCACCTTCTTATCCTCAAGTGATAATGAATCGCCTCCCAGACACCCCAGGACAGAAAATGAATCAGTGCCCACAGTTACTGACCTTGTATGGACCTCACCCACTGAAGATTACGGGCCACTGTTCCCTGATTTTCTGCCCAATCAGGAATCATATTTGACACCATTGGCCTCACAGAAGTAGACTTTTTCAAAGTCTTTTTCTCTGAGAATTTTGTAAACCTTATGGTGGCCCAGACAAATTTGTGCATCCAACAATTTTTGGACCTAAACCACACTTCATCTTTTTCTAACTGGGCCCCTATAAACGCAGTAGAAATTATGATGTTTTGGGGCCTTGTCCTTCACAAGGGATTAGCAAAGAAACCAGAGCTATATTGGAGGGTTGATGTTTTATGCAACACTCCACTATTCCACATGGCTTTGACCGGTAAACCATTTGAGGCAATCCAAATTTTTTTGCATTACAAACAACAAAGAAAATGCCCAATGTTCTCTACAAGATGACCCCAACTTTGACCTATTTTTCAAGGTTTGGCCAGGAATTGATCACTTCAGCAACAAGTTTGCTGAAGTGTTCATTCCCAAAAGGGACATCTGCGTGGATGAGTCCCTAATACATTTCAAGGGGAGACTCAAATTCTGGCAATACCTGCTTGGTAAGAGGGCCAGGTACGGACTTATGTTCTATAAACTGTGTGAGAGTACCTAAAAGGAAGGAAACATGGGTTGAACCCCCTGAATACCCCCTTGTCCTGGGAGTGAGTGGGAAAATTATGTGAGATTTGGCACATCCACTGCTGGATCAAGGCTATCACCTCTTTGCAGACAACTTATATACCAGCATCCCACTCTTCAAGTCCCTTTCTGCGAGAGCTACCGCAGCATGTGGTACTGTCTGCAAAAATCAGAGAGGCCTACCTAAGGTGGTATTTGGGCAGATGCTTAAAAAGGATGAGAGCAGAGCCCAATATAGTAACAAAATGCTGGTGGTCAAGTACAATGACAACAGAGGTGTCCTTTTCTTGACAACTATACATGGTTATGGCAGCAACCCCTCTGCTGTACGAGGTACACAGGTCACCAAACCAGACTATGTACTTCGGTACAATAAGAACATGGGGGAGCTGATGTCTTTGATCACGTCTTCCACCTGTACAGTGCCATTAGCAAAGTTAAGGTGTGGTACAACAAGCTGGCCATGCACATTGTACAGTTGGCAGGGTACAATGCTTTCATGCTATCATGATGTGCAGGCCAGACCAGTGCCTACCTTCAGATGAAGGATGCATTTTTTAGAATGTTGTCATTTTGGGGTATTTTCTGTCATACAGGCCCCTCAAAGTCTCTTCAAATGTGATGTGATACCTAAACAATGGTTTTGTAAATGCTGTAGGAAATTGAGAAATCGCTTGTCAACTTTTAACCCTTATAACTTCCTAATTTTTTCTTAAGCTTCAAAAATTGTGCTTATGTAAAGTAGACATGTGGAAAATTTTATTTATTAAATATTTAGTGTGACAGCTTTGGTTTAAGGGCATCCAAATTGAAGGTCTAAAAATTGTGAAATTTTCAATTTTTTTGCCAAATTTGAGATATTTTCACAAATAAACGCAAGTCATATCGAACAAATTTTTTCACTCTCAAGAAATACACTATGTCACGAGAAAACATTCTCCGAATCAGTGGGATCTGTTGAAGTGTTCCAAAGTTATTACCTCATAAAGTGACAATAGTCAGAATTGTAAAATGTGGCCTGAAGGCTGAATCAGAGGGTGAATGGGTTAATGCACTTCTACCGCTGGAAGTTGCATATTTTATACAGGAATAAAAAGAAGCCTTAAAATAAAAACAAGGATTTAGATTTATCTTAACAGGGTTGCCTTAGGGAAGCTGAGACTTAGCCAAACTTCGTATTCTTTGCATGTCACCATAACACTCTTTGTACCCTAAGCAAATGCTAAAGGTTTTCCTTTTGTTTTGCTGCTTCTTAAGACAAAGTCACAGCAGAGTTTGGCTGGAAATTTTGTAAGGTAATATATATTCTTCTGCATTTTTGCTACTTAACAATGTAACACTATTTTCTTTCTTGCTCTAAAGAATGACTTCTGAAAGTCCCTGACAGCTCTGTAGAATATTGTATAAATGAACAGTTGAGTCTATTCAACACCTTAAAAGGAGAAGTCCATGATAAGTCTTTACATTGTTTTTTTTAATGTAGTTAGTCTCTTGGATGACTATTTAGACCTCATGCACCACACTTCAATCAATCAACTGAAAATATATACAACTGTGTAAATGGATTATTGCTATCAAAAGTAGTTAATTGACCCAATATGGCTGCATAAATATATAGTAGTGAACAGAACAACATTACTCCCGAAAAATAATGAATGTCTAATTTACAATGAACAGAGATACATGTTCTATAGTGGAATCTGATTCATACAGTTCCCATAGTAATTTGGTACAAGTATAGCATATACTGTAGAAAAAACAAATTTCTGACATGAGCCTGTCAAAAGCTCATATTTTATATTTGTGTATTTAGACATATGCCCAAAGAATTGAATAAAAAAAAGTGCATTAAATGGATTGAGAAGTCTGACATCCTATGTTTCCTTCTGGTAAAATAACACCTATACACAACTCTTGTGCCATTCCAGAGATGCCGGCATTGGCTTTCAAGGGGCTTGTGTGACATTGTTAATTCACACAATCTCTGCAAGCATTCAGTACTGGCTTCACTCTCCCATCCTTTAAACAAATCGAGACATTTGGAGAAAGTGAGAACTGCTGCTCTCCCATTTCCTTGGGATGTCAATTACATCCATAGGAGAAGCCAGAGCTGTGATAGGCGGCAAAGAATCATGCGACACCAACAAGTGCCGACTAGGGTTGAGCGAAACGGGTCGAACATTTTCAAAAGTCGCCGACTTTTGGCTAAGTCGGGGTTTCATGAAACCCGATCCGACCCCTGTGCGGGGTCGGCCATGCGGTACGCGACTTTCGCGCCAAAGTCGCGTTTCAATGACGCGAAAAGCGCCATTTCTCAGCCAATGAAGGTAAACGCAGAGTGTGGGCAGCGTGATGACATAGGTCCTGGTCCCCACCATCTTAGAGAAGGGCATTGCAGTGATTGGCTTGCTGTCTGCGACGTCACAGGGGCTATAAAGAGGCGTTCCCGCCGACCGCCATCTTACTGCTGCTGATCTGAGCTTAGGGAGAGGTTGCTGCCGCTTTGTCAGAAGCAGGGATAGCGTTAGGCAGGGTCCATTAACCACAAAACCGCTTGTGCTGCAGCGATTTGCACTGTCCAACACCACCCTCGGTGTGCAGGGACAGTGGAAGTTTTTTTTTGTTTTTTTTTCCCCTCAGCGCTGTAGCTCATTGGGCTGCCCTAGAAGGCTCCCTGATAGCTGCATTGCTGTGTGTACGCCGCTGTGCAAACCAACTGCTTTTTTCAAAGCACAAATCCTCTTGTTCCTTCCTTTCTGCACAGCTATCTTTTTTGTTTGTCCACACTTTTTATTTCATTTGTGCATCAGTCCACTCCTTATTGCTGCCTGCCATACCTGGCTGAGATTACTGCAGGCAGGGAGATAGTAGCTGCCTGCCATACCTGGCTGAGATTACTGCAGGCAGGGAGATAGTAATTGTAGGACATTCCCTGTTTTTTTTTTTTTTTTTTTTTTGGTGGGAGATTAAGATTGGCAATTTGGCATTTCTGCTAGAGTGCCATCCCTGTGTGTGCCATCTCTCTCACATAGTGGGCCATAGAAAGCCTTTTCATTTTTCTGTATTTTTTTTTGTGGGGTGTATAAATTCTCCCTGATAAAAATACAGTGGGAGATTAATATTGGCCTTTGGGCTTGTGTGCCAGTCCTGAGTGTGCCATCTCTCTCACAAATAGTGGGCCATAGAAAGCCTATTTATTTTTTTTTTTGGTTTTATAAATTCTCCCTGAAAAAAAGGGAGATTAATATTGGCCTCTGGGCTTGTGTGCCAGTCCTGAGCGTGCCATCTGTGCCAGCCCTGAGCGTGCCATCTCTCTCACAAATAGTGGGCCATAGAAAGCCTATTTAATTTTTTTTTTTGTTTTATAAATTTTCCCTGAAAAAAGGGAGATTAATATTGGCCTCTGGGCTTGTGTGCCAGTTGTGAGCGTGCCATCTGTGCCAGTCCTGAGCATGCCATCTCTCTCACAAATAGTGGGCCATAGAAAGCCTATTTAAATATTTTTTTGGTTTTATAAATTCTCCCAGAAAAAAAGGGAGATTAATATTGGCCTCTGGGCTTGTGTGCCAGTTGTGAGCGTGCCATCTGTGCCAGTCCTGAGCGTGCCATCTCTCTCACAAATAGTGGGCCATAGAAAGCCTATTTAATTTTTTTTTTTGTTTTATAAATTTTCCCTGAAAAAAGGGAGATTAATATTGGCCTCTGGGCTTGTGTGCCAGTTGTGAGCGTGCCATCTGTGCCAGTCCTGAGCGTGCCATCTCTCTCACAAATAGTGGGCCATAGAAAGCCTATTTAAATATTTTTTTGGTTTTATAAATTCTCCCAGAAAAAAAGGGAGATTAATATTGGCCTCTGGGCTTGTGTGCCAGTCCTGAGCGTGCCATCTGTGCCAGCCAGCCCTGAGCGTGCCATCTCTCTCACAAATAGTGGGCCATAGAAAGCCTATTTAATTTTTTTTTTTGTTTTATCAATTTTCCCTGAAAAAAGGGAGATTAATATTGGCCTCTGGGCTTGTGTGCCAGTTGTGAGCGTGCCATCTGTGCCAGTCCTGAGCGTGCCATCTCTCTCACAAATAGTGGGCCATAGAAAGCCTATTTAAATATTTTTTTGGTTTTATAAATTCTCCCAGAAAAAAAGGGAGATTAATATTGGCCTCTGGGCTTGTGTGCCAGTCCTGAGCGTGCCATCTGTGCCAGCCAGCCCTGAGCGTGCCATCTCTCTCACAAATAGTGGGCCATAGAAAGCCTATTTAATTTTTTTTTTTGTTTTATCAATTTTCCCTGAAAAAAGGGAGATTAATATTGGCCTCTGGGCTTGTGTGCCAGTTGTGAGCGTGCCATCTGTGCCAGTCCTGAGCGTGCCATCTCTCTCACAAATAGTGGGCCATAGAAAGCCTATTTAAATATTTTTTTGGTTTTATAAATTCTCCCAGAAAAAAAGGGAGATTAATATTGGCCTCTGGGCTTCTGTGCCAGTCCTGAGCGTGCCATCTGTGCCAGTCCTGAGCGTCCCATCTCTCTCACAAATAGTGGGCCATAGAAAGCCTATTTTATTTTTTTTTTGGGTTTTAGAAATTCTCCCTGAAAAAAGGGAGATTAATATTGGCCTCTGGGCTTGTGTGCCAGTTGTGAGCGTGCCATCTGTGCCAGTCCTGAGCGTGCCATCTCTCTCACAAATAGTGGGCCATAGAAAGCCTATTTAAATATTTTTTTGGTTTTATAAATTCTCCCAGAAAAAAAGGGAGATTAATATTGGCCTCTGGGCTTCTGTGCCAGTCCTGAGCGTGCCATCTGTGCCAGTCCTGAGCGTCCCATCTCTCTCACAAATAGTGGGCCATAGAAAGCCTATTTTATTTTTTTTTTGGGTTTCAGAAATTCTCCCTGGAAAAAAAAAGGGAGATTAATATTGCCCTTTGGGCTTGTGTGCCAGTACTAAGCGTTCCATCTCTCTCTCTCTCTCAGTCAGTGGGCCATAGAACGCATATTTTTGGTTTTATTTGTTTTCTAAATTCTCCCTGAAAAAATCATTTTATTTTATTTGGTTTCTAAATTCTTCCTGATAAAATCATATTTTTTTTATTATTTTTATTTCTAAAGTCTCCCTGAAAAAAAAAAAAAAAAAACAACCAAAAAAACAGTGGGAGATTAATATTGGCCTTTCTGCTTGTGTGCCAGTCTTGACTCCTGGGTGTGCCATCTCTCTCTCTCTCTCTCTCTCTCTCTCTCTCCAATTGTGGTCCATAGAAAGCCTATATTTTTTTTCCTTGATTTGGGTTCTAAAATCTACCAGAGAAAATAACTACATCAATCATTGGTAGAAAAATATTGGCCTCTGGGTTTGTGTGCCACTCCTGACTCCTGTGTGCGTCATCTCTCAGTCAGTGGGCCATAGAACGCCTATTTTTGGTTTTATTTGTTTTCTAAATTCTCCCTGAAAAAATCATTTTATTTTATTTGGTTTCTAAATTCTTCCTGATAAAATCATATTTTTTTTATTATTTTTTTTTCTAAAGTCTCCCTGAAAAAAAAAAAAAAAAACAGTGGGAGATTAATATTGGCCTTTCTGCTTGTGTGCCAGTCTTGACTCCTGGGTGCGTCATCTCTCAGTCAGTGGGCCATAGAACGCCTATTTTTGGTTTTATTTGTTTTATAAATTCTCCCTGAAAAAATCATTTTATTTTATTTGGTTTCTAAATTCTTCCTGATAAAATCATATTTTTTTTATTATTTTTTTTTCTAAAGTCTCCCTGAAAAAAAAAAAAAAAAAACAACCAAAAAAAACAGTGGGAGATTAATATTGGCCTTTCTGCTTGTGTGCCAGTCTTGACTCCTGGGTGCGTCATCTCTCAGTCAGTGGGCCATAGAACGCCTATTTTTGGTTTTATTTGTTTTATAAATTCTCCCTGAAAAAATCATTTTATTTTATTTGGTTTCTAAATTCTTCCTGATAAAATCATATTTTTTTTATTATTTTTTTTTCTAAAGTCTCCCTGAAAAAAAAAAAAAAAAAAACAACCAAAAAAAACAGTGGGAGATTAATATTGGCCTTTCTGCTTGTGTGCCAGTCTTGACTCCTGGGTGTGCCATCTCTCTCTCTCTCTCTCTCTCTCTCTCTCTCTCCAATTGTGGTCCATAGAAAGCCTATATTTTTTTTCCTTGATTTGGGTTCTAAAATCTACCAGAGAAAATAACTACATCAATCATTGGTAGAAAAATATTGGCCTCTGGGTTTGTGTGCCACTCCTGACTCCTGTGTGCGTCATCTCTCAGTCAGTGGGCCATAGAACGCCTATTTTTGTTTTTATTTGTTTTATAAATTCTCCCTGAAAAAATCATTTTATTTTATTTGGTTTCTAAATTCTTCCTGATAAAATCATATTTTTTTTATTATTTTTTTTTCTAAAGTCTCCCTGAAAAAAAAAAAAAAAAAAAAAAAAAAAAAAAAACAGTGGGAGATTAATATTGGCCTTTCTGCTTGTGTGCCAGTCTTGACTCCTGGGTGTGCCATCTCTCTCTCTCTCTCTCTCCAATTGTGGTCCATAGAAAGCCTACATTTTTTTTCCTTGATTTGGGTTCCAAAATCTACCAGAGAAAATAACTCCATCAATCATTGGTAGAAAAATATTGGCCTCTGGGCTTGTGTGCCACTCCTGATTCCTGTGTGCGTCATCTCTCACTCAGTGGCCCATAGAAAGCATATAGTTTGTTACATTTGTTTTCTAAATTCTCCCTGCAAAAATCTATTTTTTTTTTTTGGGGGGGTTTCTAAAGTGTTCCTGAAAAAAATAAAAATAAAAAAAAAATAATAGTGTGACATTAATATTAACATTTGTGCTTCAGTGACAGTCCTGCGTGTGGGGCATCTCTCTAATTTGCAGCCACCAAAAAAAGAGTGTGTAACATTGGGCCTGATTTTCGCTGTGGTCTCACCAACCTGTAAAGGGGTAGCTAAATCATACTGAAGTTATAGCTCACCGTGTAAGTTGTGTGACTGCAACAAATAACGTTAGTTTGGTTACGTTTTTAAAACAATGAGGAAGTCTAGTGGAAGAGGTCGTGGCCGGGGGCGTTCATTGTCAGCTGGTAATGAGGGTAGTGGTAGTGGTGGAGCATCAGGTGGTCGTGGGGGAAAAAATATTGCACCTAAGTCTGGAGCTGTGGAGCCAGGTTCGTCGTCCGGCTACACAAGGCCTCGAACGCTCCATTTTCTGGGATTAGGAAAACCGCTTTTAAAGCCGGAGCAGCAAGAGCAAGTTTTGGCTTATCTTGCTGACTCAGCCTCTAGCTCTTTTGCCTCATCTCGTGAAACTGGTAAAAGTAAAAGCAGCGCGTCGTTAGTGGATGTTCACGGTCAGGGACAAGTCACTTCCTTGTCCTCTTCAGCAAAAACAACAACAGAGAAGAATGCAGCAGGCGACACAACGGGTTACTCCATGGAGCTCTTTACACATACCGTCCCTGGCTTAGAAAGTGAAGCAGTTAACAGTCCATGCCCATTACAAATTGAATCTGACATGGAGTGCACTGACGCACAGCCACAGCCAGACTACTATGCTGGTCCTTTGACTCAGACCACAACATTGCCCTCGCAGGGTGCTGATCAAGAATCAGACCCTGATGAGACTATGTTGCCCCATCACGAACGCTATACCACCGAACGACACGGTGACACAGACGAAGTTGCGCAGGAGGTACAAGAAGAGTTATTAGATGACCCAGTTCTTGACCCCGATTGGCAGCCATTGGGGGAACAGGGTGCAGGCGGCAGCAGTTCTGAAGCAGAGGAGGAGGAGGGGCCGCAGCAGGCATCAACATCGCCACAGGTTCCATCTGCCGGGCCCGTATCTTGCCCAAAACGCGTGGCAAAGCCAAAACCTGGTGGAGGACAGCGTGGCCATCCGGTTAAAGCTCAGTCTGCAATGCCTGAAAAGGTATCCGATGCTAGAAAGAGTGCAGTCTGGCATTTTTTTAAACAACATCCAATTGATCAGCGCAAAGTCATCTGTCAAAAATGTTCTACTTCCTTAAGCAGAGGTCAGAATCTGAAAAGTCTCAATACTAGTTGCATGCATAGACATTTAACCACCATGCATTTGAAAGCTTGGACTAACTACCAAACGTCCCTTAAGGTTGTTGCACCCTCGGCCAATGAAGCTAGTCATCAACGCAACATCCCTTCCGGCAGTGTAGGACCACCATTTAGCGCACCACCTGCTGTATCTGTGCAGGTATCTTTGCCAGGCCAAAGCAGTCAGGGTCAGGGAATCACCAGTTTCGTAGTAGGAAACACTGCATCTAGGGCACCGGCGGCAACAATACCATCTCCCACCGTCTCTCAGTCTGCCATGTCCACCGGCACCCCCGCTAGTTCCACGATCTCCAGCTCTCCAGTCCAGCTCACCCTACATGAGACTATGGTTAGAAAAAGGAAATACTTAGCCTCGCATCCGCGTACACAGGGTTTGAACGCCCACATAGCTAGACTAATCTCGTTAGAGATGATGCCCTACCGGTTAGTTGAAAGCGAAGCTTTCAAAGACCTGATGGACTACGCTGTACCACGCTACGAGCTACCCAGTCGACACTTTTTTTCCAGAAAAGCCATCCCAGCCCTCCACCAGCATGTTAAAGAGCGCATCGTCCATGCACTCAGGCAATCTGTGAGCACAAAGGTGCACCTGACAACAGATGCATGGACCAGTAGGCATGGCCAGGGACGTTACGTGTCCATCACGGCACACTGGGTAAATGTGGTGGATTCAGGGTCCACAGGGGACAGCAAGTTTGGGACAGTTCTGCCTAGCCCACGGTCTAGTAAACAGTTGTCTGTAGCCGTTCGCACCCCCTCCTCCTCCTCCTCCTCGTCCTCCTGCAGAAGCAAGAGCTCGTCCACAGACCGCAGTCGCACAAACACTCCATCCGCACCTGCCACTGTTGCACACCAGGTCTCCCATTATGGGGCAGCTACTGGCATACGTCAGCAGGCTGTATTGGCTATGAAGTGTTTGGGCGACAATAGACACACCGCGGAAGTTCTGTCCGAGTTCTTGCAGCAAGAAACGCAGTCGTGGCTGGGCACTGTAGATCTTGAGGCAGGCAAGGTAGTGAGTGATAACGGAAGGAATTTCATGGCTGCCATCTCCCTTTCCCAACTGAAACACATTCCTTGCCTGGCTCACACCTTAAACCTGGTGGTGCAGTGCTTCCTGAAAAGTTATCCGGGGTTATCCGACCTGCTCCTCAAAGTGCGTGGACTTTGCGCACATATCCGCCGTTCGCCTGTACACTCCAGCCGTATGCAGACCTATCAGCGTTCTTTGAACCTTCCCCAGCATCGCCTAATCATAGACGTTGCCACAAGGTGGAACTCAACACTGCACATGCTTCAGAGACTGTGCGAACAGAGGCGGGCTGTTATGTTTTTGTGGGAGGATACACATACACGGGCAGGCAGTAGGATGGCAGACATGGAGTTGTCAGGTGTGCAGTGGTCGAAGATTCAAGACATGTGTCAAGTCCTTCAGTGTTTTGAGGAATGCACACGGCTGGTTAGTGCAGACAACGCCATAATAAGCATGAGCATCCCCCTAATGCGTCTGCTGATGCAAAGTTTGACGCACATAAAGGATCAGGCGTCTGCACCAGAGGAAGAGGAAAGCCTTGATGACAGTCAGCGATTGTCTGGTCAGGGCAGTGTACATGACGAGGTACCGGGCGAAGAGGAGGTGGAGGATGAGGAGGATGATGGGGATGAGTATATTTTTAATGAGGAAGCTTTCCCGGGGGCACGGGAAATTGGTGGCGTGGCAAGGCCGGGTTCTGGTTTTTTGAGGGACACAAGTGACGTAGATTTGCCTGCAACTGCCCCTCAACCAAGCACAACCGCAGATTTGACAACGGGAACTTTGGCCCACATGGCGGATTATGCCTTGCGTATCCTCAAAAGGGACACACGCATTACAAAAATGATGAACGATGACGATTACTGGTTGGCCTGCCTCCTTGATCCTCGCTATAAAGGCAAATTGCAAAATATTATGCCACATGAGAACTTGGAACTAATATTAGCAACAAAACAATCAACTCTTGTTGACCGTTTGCTTCTGGCATTCCCTGCACACAGCGCCCGTGATCGTTCTCACACGAGCTCCAGGGGCCAGCAGACCAGAGGTGTTAGAGGGGCAGAAATCAGAAGTGGCGTTGGACAGAGGGGTTTTCTGACCAGGTTGTGGAGTGATTTTTCTATGACCGCAGACAGGACAGGTACTGCAGCATCAATTCAAAGTGACAGGAGACAACATTTGTCCAGTATGGTTACAAACTATTTTTCATCCCTTATCGACGTTCTCCCTCAACCGTCATTCCCATTTGATTACTGGGCATCCAAATTAGACACCTGGCCAGAATTGGCAGAATATGCATTGCAGGAGCTTGCTTGCCCGGCAGCTAGTGTCCTATCAGAAAGAGTATTCAGTGCTGCAGGTTCAATACTAACAGAAAAAAGGACTCGTCTGGCTACCCAAAATGTAGATGATCTAACCTTCATTAAAATGAACCACAACTGGATTTCAAAATCTTTTGCCCCACCCTGCCCGGCTGACACCTAGCTTTCCTATGAAAAGGTCTTGCCTGTGGACTATTCTGAATGACTTTTCCAATCTCGTAATTTTCTTCACCTGATTGTCCAGCATACGACATGTTTCCACCTCACGAAATGGCCAAACTCCCCACACGGGGCCGTGCTATCGCCACTTTGCGCTTGGACCCTTGAGAGTGCTGTTTGTCTGAAGAGGTGGGTGTGGCCGCTTTTGGTCGACGGCACTGCCACTGGGTCCCTCATAGTACAATAAAGTGTCTCTGGCGGTGGTGGTGCGCACCCAACGTCAGACACACCGTTGTAATATGAGGGGCCCTGTGCCTGTACCGCCGGCCACAAGACAGTTCCCCCCCCCAGCTCAAACAGTGCTCTACCACTAGCAAAATTATCTCTCACAGCTTCACCAATGTGTAGTCTAGCCGCTGACATCCTTCAATGCCTGGCACTGACAATACCATTGTTTTGACATTTTTGTTATGTTAGGCCTTCGAAGCCTGTCTGCGGTCCCTTCTTTCTACAACTACTACACTGACCAGGCCACTGCTGGCCGTGTTACCCTGGAACCAATTTAAAAGTGCCTACAGTCAGCCCAATTTTGTTATGTTAGGCCTTCGAAGACTGTCTGCCGTCACTCCTTCCACTAGACTTCCACTGACCATACACTGCTGCCCATGTACCCCTGGAACCAATTTAAAGTGCCTACAGCCAGCCCAATTTTGTTATGTTAGGCCTTCGAAGCCTGTCTGCGGTCACTCCTTCCACTAGACTTCCACTGACCAGACCACTGCTGCCCGTGTACCCCTGGAACCAATTTAAAAGTGCCTACAGCCAGCCCAAGTTTGTTATGTTAGGCCTTGGAAGCCTGTCTGCGGTCACTCCTTCCACTAGACTTCCACTGACCAGACCACTGCTGCCCGTGTACCCCTGGAACCAATTTAAAAGTGCCTACAGCCAGCCCAAGTTTGTTATGTTAGGCCTTGGAAGCCTGTCTGCGGTCACTCCTTCCACTAGACTTCCACTGACCAGACCACTGCTGCCCGTGTACCCCTGGAACCAATTTAAAAGTGCCTACAGCCAGCCCAAGTTTGTTATGTTAGGCCTTGGAAGCCTGTCTGCGGTCACTCCTTCCACTAGACTTCCACTGACCAGACCACTGCTGCCCGTGTACCCCTGGAACCAATTTAAAAGTGCCTACAGCCAGCCCAAGTTTGTTATGTTAGGCCTTGGAAGCCTGTCTGCGGTCACTCCTTCCACTAGACTTCCACTGACCAGACCACTGCTGCCCGTGTACCCCTGGAACCAATTTAAAAGTGCCTACAGCCAGCCCAAGTTTGTTATGTTAGGCCTTCTAAGCCTGTCTGCGGTCCATTCTTTCAACTACTACTACACTGACCAGGTCACTGCTGCCCGTGTACCCCTGGAACCAATTTAAAATTGCCTACAGCCAGCCCAATTTTTTTATTTTAGGCCTTCGATGCCTGTCTGCGGTCCATTCTTTCAACTACTACTACACTGACCAGGTCACTGCTGTCCGTGTACCCCTGGAACCAATTTAAAATTGCCTACAGCCATGTGTTATTATTTTAGGCCTTCGATGCCTGTCTGCGGTCACTCCTTCCACTAGGCCTCCACTGACCACACCACTGCTGTCCGTGTACCCCTGGAACCAATTTAAAATTGCCTACAGCCAGCCCAATTTTTTTATTTTAGGCCTTCGATGCCTGTCTGCGGTCCATTCTTTCAACTACTACTACACTGACCAGGTCACTGCTGTCCGTGTACCCCTGTAACCAATTTAAAATTGCCTACAGCCATGTGTTATTATTTTAGGCATTCGATGCCTGTCTGCGGTCCATTTTTTCAACTACTACTACACTGACCAGGTCACTGCTGCCCGTGTACCCCTGGAACCAATTTAAAATTGCCTACAGCCATGTGTTATTATTTTAGGCCTTCGATGCCTGTCTGCGGTCACTCCTTCCACTAGGCCTCCACTGACCACACCACTGCTGCCCGTGTACCCCTGGAACCAATTTAAAATTGCCTACAGCCAGCCCAATTTTTTTATTTTAGGCCTTCGATGCCTGTCTGCGGTCCATTCTTTCAACTACTACTACACTGACCAGGTCACTGCTGCCCGTGTACCCCTGGAACCAATTTAAAATTGCCTACAGCCATGTGTTATTATTTTAGGCCTTCGATGCCTGTCTGCGGTCACTCCTTCCACTAGGCCTCCACTGACCACACCACTGCTGTCCGTGTACCCCTGGAACCAATTTAAAATTGCCTACAGCCATGTGTTATTATTTTAGGCCTTCGATGCCTGTCTGCGGTCACTCCTTCCACTAGGCCTCCACTGACCACACCACTGCTGTCCGTGTACCCCTGGAACCAATTTAAAATTGCCTACAGCCAGCCCAATTTTTTTATTTTAGGCCTTCGATGCCTGTCTGCGGTCCATTCTTTCAACTACTACTACACTGACCAGGTCACTGCTGCCCGTGTACCCCTGGAACCAATTTAAAATTGCCTACAGCCATGTGTTATTATTTTAGGCCTTCGATGCCTGTCTGCGGTCACTCCTTCCACTAGGCCTCCACTGACCACACCACTGCTGTCCGTGTACCCCTGGAACCAATTTAAAATTGCCTACAGCCATGTGTTATTATTTTAGGCCTTCGATGCCTGTCTGCGGTCACTCCTTCCACTAGGCCTCCACTGACCACACCACTGCTGTCCGTGTACCCCTGGAACCAATTTAAAATTGCCTACAGCCAGCCCAATTTTTTTATTTTAGGCCTTCGATGCCTGTCTGCGGTCCATTCTTTCAACTACTACTACACTGACCAGGTCACTGCTGTCCGTGTACCCCTGGAACCAATTTAAAATTGCCTACAGCCATGTGTTATTATTTTAGGCCTTCGATGCCTGTCTGCGGTCACTCCTTCCACTAGGCCTCCACTGACCACACCACTGCTGTCCGTGTACCCCTGGAACCAATTTAAAATTGCCTACAGCCATGTGTTATTATTTTAGGCCTTCGATGCCTGTCTGCGGTCCATTCTTTCAACTACTACTACACTGACCAGGGCACTGCTGGCCGTGTACCCCTGGAACCAACATCAGAAAATATAAAAATAAGTATTTTGCTTATAAAAAAGAAAATACTGGTGAGATATCAAATGCAGACATTTTAACATTAAAAACAAACACACAACTCTAATCTGGTACAGTACTAAAAATGGCCACCAGCTACAATTACTTTCTCCTGCAAGTAGTTAACTGAAAGTTTTTTTAAATTGAAAACACACATATGGCATCCACCGAGTGTTGTCCTGTCGCGTCTTCTTTATATTATTGCCGAGAAGATGCAAAATAATGAAAATAATAAAATCATTAATTACCAAAATAATAGAGAAAGTCAACACCACATTGCAAATAAACATTCATTCCAAATAAAGAAGCAGGGCGCGTCCGAGGGTGAGTATATACCTAATAAGAATATAATCACCCTCGGACGCGCAATGCTTATTTCCAACAGCCTTCCTTCCTAAGAATCAGCCCTTCCGTCGTGTAGAGAGACGTTGTGTTACACTCCAAGGTGTTCCCCAGGTTGCCTTTCCTGAGCTTCGATCTTCCGGCTCTCGTTTAGTAGTTCTTGGAAACTACTCTGCATTAGGCCTTCAAATTGGGTATGGGGTGTAGAGAGATGGTGTGTTCCACTCCAAGGTGTTCCCCAGGTTGCCTTTCCTGAGCTTCGATCTTCCGGCTCTCGTTTAGTAGTTGTTGGAAACTACGCTGCATTAGGCCTTCAAATTGGGTATGGGGTGTAGCGAGAGGGTGTGTTACACTCCAAGGTGTTCCCCAGGTTGCCTTTCCTGAGCTTCGATCTTCCGGCTCTCGTTTAGTAGTTCTTGGAAACTACACTGCATTAGGCCTTCAAATTGGGTATGGGGTGTAGAGAGAGGGTGTGTTACACTCCAAGGTGTTCCCCAGGTTGCCTTTCCTGAGCTTCGATATTCCGGCTCTCGTTTAGTAGTTGTCGGAAACTACGCTGCATTAGGCCTACAAATTGGGTATGGGGCGTAGAGAGAGGGTGTGTTACACTCCAAGGTGTTCCCCAGGTTGCCTTTCCTGAGCTTCGATATTCCGGCTCTCGTTTAGTAGTTGTCGGAAACTACGCTGCATTAGGCCTACAAATTGGGTATGGGGTGTAGAGAGAGGGTGTGTTACACTCCAAGGTGTTCCCCAGGTTGCCTTTCCTGAGCTTCGATCTTCATGCTCTCGTTTAGTAGTTGTCGGAAACTACGCTGCATTAGGCCTACAAATTGGGTATGGGGTGTAGAGAGAGGGTTTGTTACACTCCAAGGTGTTCCCCAGGTTGCCTTTCCTGAGCTTCGATCTTCCGGCTCTCGTTTAGTAGTTGTTGGAAACTACGCTGCATTAGTCCTTCAAATTGGGTATGGGGTGTAGCGAGAGGGTGTGTTACACTCCAAGGTGTTCCCCAGGTTGCCTTTCCTGAGCTTCGATCTTCCGGCTCTCGTTTAGTAGTTCTTGGAAACTACACTGCATTAGGCCTTCAAATTGGGTATGGGGTGTAGAGAGAGGGTGTGTTACACTCTAAGGTGTTCCCCAGGTTTCCTTGCCATTGCTTCGGTCTTCCGACTCTCGTTTAGTAGTTGTAGAAAAGTACACTGCATTAGGCCATACAAAATGGGTATGGGGTGGAGAGAGATGGTGTGTTACACTCCAAGGTGTTCCCCAGGTTGCCTTTCCTGAGCTTCTATCTTCAGGCTCTCATTAAATTGTGGTTAAATGGAACAACTGCATTTGGCGTACTAGTTGGTTTGGGGCCTACTATCGGTGTCTGCCACTCCTTGCTGTTCTCCTCCACTGAACAAAGCTGTGCCGCCTGTTTACTACGGTTGCCAATTTTGAACTGCATTTCGACTACTTACTGATTTGGCCCTACTCTCTGTGTCAGCCTCTCATTCCAGTTGTCCTCCACTGCAATGCCCCCTGGTTATTCCTGTGTTACCAATTTTGAACTGCATTTAGCCCACTTTCTTCTTTGGGCCTATATCTGTGTTTCCACTTCATCGTGCCCATTGCCCAGCCAGTGATAGATGAGTCTGCTGGTACATTGACCCATAACGCAACATTCCCCGTGCACGCTACACAACAACATTGTGACCCTGCTGAAAGTCAGGTTGCTCTTCCCGCATACCATACCACCTTACACGGGGACAAAGAGGAAGGTGCAGATGAAAGTGCAGGTTCCTTCATCAGGTGGGGGGAGGAATACTAGTTGGCGACGTCACTGGCACAGGGCCTCTCATAGTACGCAAAAGTGTTGCTGCCGGTGGGAGGCGCCCCCGCCGTGCAAACACACCGCTGTACTTTGAGGGGCCCTGTGCCAGTGCCAATGCCAACGAGTGGGCCCCCCCTGCTTGCTCAGGTTCACAGCACTTGCAAAGTTGAAATACTTACCTCTCCCTGCTCCACTGCCGTGACGTGGTCCAGATTTCCTGGGCCCACTAATTACTTGAACCAGCCCTACCCCCCACAACTTTAGCCAAATGACCCCCAATTTCAAATGCCTTCCAATTATTATAAGGTAAATTACGCTTGACAAGCTTCATTAAGAAGAATGGATGGTTTTGACATTAAAATGGCCACTCTAGGTGTTTTCCTGGCCCCCACTCACTGCCGACTATGCTGCCCCATTGACTTGCATTGGGTTTCGTGTTTCGGTCGATCCCGACTTTACGTCATAATCGGCCGATTTCACTCGACCCGACTTTGGACATAGTCGGGTTTCGCAAAACCCGGCTCGACTCTAAAAAGGTCAAGGTCGCTCAACTCTAGTGCCGACACCACTGGAACGACACCGGATGTGAGCATAAGTGTTTTTATTTTATGGGGGGGGGAAGCATAGGAACATGTGGATTCAGAAGATGTTGTCTGAGAAGTAGACAACCCTGTTGAAAGATAGAACAGTCTAGCTAGTCTATTCTTCAAAGGCAACATATAAACAAAAAATAAGAGCAATGAAGACAGTACAGTGCCCATTTTCATCTCCTTTGCAAAGGACTGGTAAGCACTGGGTCCAATATTGCCAAAACACAAACCTATTCACTTACATTTACACTGTGTTGTAGCATGGCGTGACTTTTGACTGTGCAACTTGTAGGTTCAGCATAAGGGCTTTACCTATGTCCAAAAAGTCAATAGACTGAGGCTGCTATATTTCCTCACTAGAGTTTTTGACATGTAGGGAGTGCATAAATATAGTTAAAGGGAACCTGTCACCCCGTTTTTTGAGATTGAGATATAAATACTGTTAAATAGGGCCTGCGCTGTGTGTTACTATAGTGTATGTAGTGTACCCCGATTCCCCACCTATGCTGAGAAATAACTTACCAAAGTCGCCGTTTTCGCCTGTCAATCAGGCTGGTCTGGTCAGGTGGGCGTGTTCACAGCGCTGGTTCTTCCTCAGCTTTACGTTGGTGGCGTAGTGGTGTGCGCCTGTTGAAGTGACTAATCCACTGTGGGCACGTGAACAAGCAGCGCGCGATCTGCGTTGTCATCCCTTTCGTCGGTGGGGGCGGCCATCTTCCTGGGGGATGCAAACTCGGCTTTGGGAAAATGGCCGCCGCGATCTCTAATGCGCACGCGCGGCATCCCGCGGCCATTTTCCTGAAGCCCCGTGCAGCAGAGCACTCGATCTGCGCACGCGCGGCCCCAGGAAGATGGCCGCCCCCACCGACGAAAGGGATGACAGCGCAGATCGCGCGCTGCTTGTTCACGTGCCCACAGTGGATTAGTCACTTCAACAGGCGCACACCACTACGCCACCAACGTAAAGCTGAGGAAGAACCAGCGCTGTGAACACGCCCACCTGACCAGACCAGCCTGATTGACAGGCGAAAATGGCGACTTTGGTAAGTTATTTCTCAGCATAGGTGGGGAATCGGGGTACACTACATACACTATAGTAACACACAGCGCAGGCCCTATTTAACAGTATTTATATCTCAATCTCAAAAAACGGGGTGACAGGTTCCCTTTAAGCCTACTTCATTTTCTTCACTTGCTTGTTTTACAAATTATACAGACCCAAAGAGAAATAGTCATCCATACTTGTATTTGTTTGCATTTCAGGATTGTACAAATATACTACCTATGGAATACTATGAACAGACTTTTAGGTGCCCTAGAATCTATTTATAAAGAAGATTTTATACATTGAACACATTGTAGCTGATTTACCAAACAAAATGAACAAAGAATTATGTCAAAAAAGGAGGAACAACATCGAGCACATGCGTTCAGCTGAAATTATTTTTATGCCTCACAATTTTTTTTAGTTTTGGAAAGAAACTACGGAAAGGGTAATAAAAAATGCTGGAGTGCTTCATGACATGTTTCTTTTTTTTACTCAAATATTAGTGTAATGTAAGCCAATCAAAAAGATTGTGATGTGTTTTTCTTAAAAGGAACAAGAACACAGTGTCCAAGATGTCTAGCAAAGCAAATCAAATGCATTACTGAAAATATTTTAAAAAGTGGGAGAAGCATTTGCACTTAATAGTTACAACACATGCAGGCAACACATGATACCCATACATGTAAATTGGAAAACGCATATATTAGAATCTCAATGCTTGCTCTCAAAGTGTTGGAAAATGTTTTTTTTTTAAAACAGCAATTACTTTTCCCACATGCATGCATATATATGGACTCATAAAAGAAAAAAAATCACACATAAAGTGAATTACACAAACACAAAAACAATAGAAATTGCAATGATGTCTGCTTCACATCGTCTTTCTGTGAATGATTACATAAAATTAAAACTGAAACCCCAACAGAATGAACTCTGCCTAAAAACACCATAATACAAATATGCACTAAAAATAAACATAATTTGTACACTAAAAAATGCACTTGAAAAAATGTAGTACCAGTCCAAGAGGAATAATTATAAAATATGTTTTAGCCATTGTGTGCCCTTACAAGGCTGAACAAAATATTAAAATCCCAGCTGATATACTTAATCGTGTTGGATACTGAATCGCTTATAACTGAGTGAATATACTATTACTTTTAGGTTATGTCCCAATCAAACAAAAAATAGACTTATCCTTGTCTGCCGGTGGCATTGCAGCGTAACAAATAGAAATATTGGGGGTTTTGGTTTGAGGTTAATCATGGTTGGTGATTTCCATCTTAACTAGGTGTTTAATAGTCTGGCAAACCTCGTGTACAAGGTTCAAAGACCTTTATGCCATTGACATGACAAAGGAGCGGAGCAGCACTCAAACACATCCAGCTAATAATACCATTGGACCAGTATAAATTGATGGATTGTGCAATTTGAATGCACAAAAATAGCAAAAACAATGACACATGTGCTGTATAAAACCATTGAAAAATAGGATGTAGAACTCTAGATAAGTTGCTTAGGGCTCATTAAGGAATCCATTTTTTCATTAGTGTTTTTGATTAGTGTCATCAGAATTTGATAAAAAATGAGCAGAGAGAAAAAAAAAAGGTTCTCAAGCTTCTCTTATTAACCAGTCCATGAAAAATGGCCAGCACATGGATGGCATTCAAGTGCTGATATGATTTTTTTCATGGTCCCATAGACTTGCTTTGGAGATTTTGATCCGAGATTCAGATCAATATTGGACATATCGCTGTTATTTTGTGCGGACCAGTGCGACAAAAATGTGTATGTGTGTACAGTATGTATGTATGTATGTGGCTTTAATGTATGAGATTCTAATATAAGATTTCAAATGTACTAGGTTTGCACCACATTGATACATTTCTACCTGTTTGCTCTAGTCTCTTGGGAAAAGATTAATGCATCTCGTTGATTTACTCCCTTAATATTCTAAAGTTCGCACAAAGTATGCTCATAATGCCACTATGTGCAGTGAATGATGGGGTTATTACATTTTCCAATATATTTTATAGAAATATATATTGAATATAATGATTTCTATAAATCTAAAGTACCTTTTTTGAATAAATGCCAATTGCTGCCTACAAAAGCGCTAACATATCATTTATCCAAGTTCAACACATTAGCGTCACCCAAGTAGCTGATAATATAGTTTATTTCCAGTTTTTGAAAGGAAAGCTATAAAAACACATTAGGATGATACTACAAGTATGAAAATGCAAAAAACGATTCTACCATATATTGTTATGCATAATATTGGTCCCTGTTATACACTTCATATTAGATTATTAATATGAAAGAAAGAATCCAGGAACTTCTTTTTGTAAATGCGAAATCTGATTTTTATGTATGTACGGAGAATTGGGTTGTACTTGTCGGCTGAAAGTGTAAATATTTAGTCAGCAATAAAAGTCCTTTCTTTATATCCAGCCATTCAGAAAGTCAGCTGTGAGCAGTAAAGAAATTTACCTGACTCCAGGCTCCAGTAAACCACTCAACCTTGCCTTCACAAGGACCGTTATCGCAGGTTGTACTTTCTGGCGGTTTATTATTTCCACATCCTTCCAATGGTAAACTGCTGATGTGATTGGACATGCAAACTACTGACCGTGTCCGCACTCCTTCGCCACACTCCGCTGAGCACTGGAACAGAAGATGGAACCAATTATTCCGACCCCCAGTATTTGCTTACGGACAGAAGCGCAAGCGCAACATATGCTGTTTACAAGGCTAAGAGCTGACTTTAATACAGATGAAGAAGACGAAGGAAATCATTCACGATGTTCAGTAATATGGTCACTGTGTGCATGAGAAATGTAACTAAAGGATAGGTTATTTGCACTCCATATCTACAACTGGAAAAGCGGTGCTGAACTGTGAATAGAATATTAATCAACGTACTCTAGAGAGTAAATATCAGCAGGAAAGGCTTTCAGCGAAATGAGGGCAAAATACTTTGCTGATCTCTCATTTATAATAGCAATGCTAAGTAATGTAACACAATGTAATTGCCCGCTAGCAAAAGGATTGCAATTGTCTGTGCCATTACAGTGTAAAGTCTTATATTTCAAGTTAAGTCAATAAACCCTGTTTGTCAAAATGCAGTAACAAGTAAAGTGTAAAAATTGAATATATCCATCTGTTACTTATATAGATCTGGTTAAAATTAAGAGACCACTGCTAAATGTTCAGTTTGTCTGATTTTTCCCTTTTATAGGTATATTTTTGAGTAAAATGTAAATTGTTCTTTTAGTCTATAAACTCCTGACAACATATCTCCGAATTTCCAAGCAATAAAGTTTGTATTTTTTCTTCTGAAACAGAGAAATGGTTAAAAAAACAAAAAAAAAACCCAGGTGCTTTCAGACCTCAAATAATGCAAAGAAAAAAAAAGCTCATAATCATTTAGAAACAACAATACTAATGTTTTAATTCAGGAAGAGTTCAGAAATCAATATTTTGTGGAATAACCATGATTTTTAATCACAGCTTTCATGCATCTTGGCATGCTTTCCACCCATCTTTCACACTGCTTCTGGTGCAAAAATTTAAGCAGTTCTTCTTTGTTTGATGGCTTGTGACTATCCATCATCTTCTTGATTACATTCCAGAAGTTTTCAGTGGGGTTCAGGTCTGGAGATTGGACTGCCCAGGACAGGGTTTTGATGTGGTGGTCTCTTAATTTTTCCCAGAGCTGTATATTAGGGATCTTGTTTATATGGAATTAAAACAAAACAAAATATACCATTAAAATTACGCACTAGTTTTTTTTTGTTTTTTTTACTATTCTTAAAATGAAATATATTTTAAAACCAAAAAGCAGCAATTCATGTTCTGAAATGGTTTCAATTATTGTTATTAATCACTGCACGATAGAAAACTTAATGGCCAACTACCTATGTGTGAAAACTCTGCGTGTTTTTTTTCTGCACCAAAAGATAACAATTGTCTCTGATTTTTGCCTTTTTGTGGTGTTTATACATTTATGAAGACAATTTGAAGCAACTTTTTTTTACATGTTTTTTTTTTACTGCAGAAACACTGGGATTCTGCACTTAAAAATTTAACTTCATTTTTACAGTCATTTTTTCAGGCTCCCCTTAGAAGCCTACAAGAGAAAAAACAACACTGTTCAACAGTGTCTTTGTATGCACAAGGCATGAGTTTTTCATTAACATGACATCCAATTTGCTTGAACTTTTAACCCCTTCCCAACATGCGCCGTACTATTACTGCACATGTCGGGTCCCCTGCTTTGATGTGGGCTACGGCGGTGAGCCCACAGCAAAGTCGCGACATGTCAGCTGTTTTGTATAGCTGACATGTGAACGCAATAGCGGCGGATGAAATCACAATTCAATCACCGCTATTAACCTGTAAATGCTGACAGCGGCATTTAACCGGCGCTTCCGGCCGAGCGGCAGGAAATGAGTGCATCGCCGACCCCGTCACATGATCGGGGTTCGGCGATGCATCAGGATGGTAACCATAGAGGTCCTTGAGACCTCTATGGTTACTAATGCCGGCCTGCTGTGAGCGCCCCCTGTGGTCGGCGCTCACAGCACACCTGCATTTCTGCTACATAGCAGCGATCTGATGATCGCTGCTATGTAGCAGAGCCAATCTAGTTGTGCCAGCTTCTAGCCTCTCATGGAGGCTATTGAAGCAAAGCACAAGTTAAATTTTTTTTAAAAAAATATGTAAAAAATAAAAAATACATAAAAGTTTAAATCACCCCCCTTTCACCCCATCCAAAAAAAACAATAAAAAAAATCAAACCTACACATATTTGGTATCGCCCGATCTATCAATAAAAAAAAGCGTTAACCTGATCGCTAAACGGCATAGCGAGAAAAAAATTAGAAACGCCAGAATTACGTTTTTTGGTCGCCGCAAAATTGCATTAAAATGCTATAATGGGCGATAAAAAGAACAAATCTACATAAAAGTGGTATAATTAAAAATATCAGCTTGGCACGCAAAAAATAAGCCTTCACCCGACCCCAGATCACGAAAAATGGAGACGCTACGGGTATCGGAAAATGGCGCTTTTTTTTTTTGGGGCAAAGTTTTGAATTTTTCACCACTTAGATAAAAAAAATAACCTACACATGTTAGGTGTCTGTGAACTCGTAATGACCTCGAGAATCACAATGGCAGGCCAGTTTTAGCATTTAGTGGAGCTAGCAAAAATGCCAATCAAAAAACAAGTGTGGGATTGCACTTTTTTTGCAATTTCACCGCACTTGGAATTTTTTTCCTGTTTTCTTGTACAAGACATGGTAAAACCAATGGTGTTGTTCAAAAGTACAACTCTTCCTTCAAAAAATAAGCCCTCACATGGCCATATTGATGGAAAAATAAAAAAAGTTATGGCTCTGGGAAGGAGGGGAGCAAAAAACGAAAACGCAAAAATGAAAAAGGGCCACGGCGGGAAGAGGTTAAACACAGCAGACTTACAGCAAAACGAAAATTAATATGACTAGTATCAGTGAATAAACATTACCCATAATTTGGAATTTTTGAAGGCTTCTATGTGGCTTCTCTAACAGCCTATTGACAGACTCCAGCCCATTCTACAAAAGTTTTCAGTGTCCCATGTCAATTAATTGTTCGTTCATACATGATGTGAATGCAATATCTTACCCTATCACTCCATTCTGTAAGGAACCAACTCTTGGCACATGGACCCATATCACAGTTCTCAATGTCATTTGGCCGCAGTTTCATATTGCATTCTTCATCATCAACCACATCTCCTATGTTACTGACACATTTCACATCACGTGTTTTCTGTCCTACTCCACATGGCACAGAACACTATGAAAAAAGGAAAGAATATGATAATTGCAATGATTAGATCCAGAAGCAATGTAAACAATCCCTTAATGTTAATTTGGTTACTGGGGTACTATGTGTTAAAAACCCAACAAGGAGAACATCTGCAAGAAGTTTGTATGTTCTGCATGTTTTTGCGTTGGTTTCCGCCAGGTACTCTGGTTTCCTCCCACACTCAAAAGACATACTGATAGATTGTGAGAACCATCTGGATCAGTGATATTAATGTCTGTTAAGCGCTGTGGAAATTATTGGCACTATACACTGTGTGCACAATTATTAGGGAAGTGAATATTTTGAGGACATCATCCCTTTTATTCAAATTTTCCAACTCCAAGCTGTATAAACTTGAATGCTTGTTTGATGAGGTAGATCAGGTGATGTGTATTTGTTTAATGAGTGGGTGAGGCCTATGGATACAACACCATTTATCAAGGTGTGCAGAATTATTGAGAAGATTGTTTTCCTCAGGCAAAATGGGCCAAAAAAGTGATTTAATTGACTCTGAAAAGTCAAAAAATTGTTTTTAAGTCTATCAGAGGGATGCTGCCGCACTCTTAAATTTGCTAAAATATTGTGGCGTGATCACAGAGTTATTAAAAGTTTTGATTCAAATACTAATTGGGTAAAAA
Organism: Ranitomeya imitator; assembly: GCF_032444005.1. Taxonomy (NCBI): domain Eukaryota; kingdom Metazoa; phylum Chordata; class Amphibia; order Anura; family Dendrobatidae; genus Ranitomeya; species Ranitomeya imitator. The sequence continues at coordinate 472,492,605 of NC_091285.1, read as the reverse complement.
AGATGCACATTAATTGCCAAAGATGTGAGAAGAATCAAATGTGAAGTGAGCAGGAACCCATTATCTTTCAGTGCTGCCATATTCCAGAACTGCAACCTTCCTGGACAGCCCAAAAGTACAAGGTGTTCTGTACTCAGAGACATGACCAATGTATGGGAGGCTAAAACCCCACCATTAGTGAATAAGACACAGAAGTTGAATTATCAAGACTGAGCCAAGAAATATCTGAAGACAGATTATTTATTTTATAGACTGGTGAGATGAGAGTGACCCTTGACTGACTAGACTAATAGGTCTGTTTCCATGCCAGTCAAGGGAAGGTGGGGTACTGCTATGGGCTATTATTATTACTATTATTATTATTATTAAAGATGAGTTAGTTGGATCTTATTGGCTTGAAGATGGACTCAAAATCAACTCTCAAACCTACTGCCAGTTTATAAAAGACACTATCTTCAAGAAGTGGTACGGGAAAAAGTTTGCATCTTTCAAGAAAACGATGATTTTTATGCAGGGCAATGCTCCATCACATGTACTGAAGTACTCCTCTGCCAGTAAAGCCTTTGACGATGAAAGAATAATGACATGGCCCCCTTCCTCACCTGACTTAAACTCTATTGAAAACATCAGGGCCCTTTGTGTCAGTAGATTTACAGTGAAGAAAACACCTCTCTGAACAGTATCTGGGAGGCTGTGGCTGGTACTGCCCAAAAAGATTTACTCCACGGATAGAAGGCTTATGACTGTCACTGAAAAGAAGGGTGGCTATATTGGTCAATGAAATTTTTTTAAATAAAAGGAAGGTTTCGTATTTATTAACCTTTTGGATTGACTGTCAGCACTGCGGTTGTTCAAAAATAAAATTAATAACCCCCCAAAAAATTGTCCAATAATTATGCACAGACTCAATAAGTAATATAATGTGATGCAGTGACCCCTGTAACAGGTAGGGGGCACTGCATGGTCTCCCCAGTATATGCACGGAGGCGCATTGAGGCTGTGAGAGTGCATGGCAGTTGCATGCATGGATGTGATGATGTGACAAAGTCCAGCATTGTGGTGAATGGCCGATATGTGTGTCGCAGAGGAGGAGACTCTGCGCTGCCAGCCTGAAGCGATATAGTGTTCTGGGACCTGTAGTCCTACAAGTATAGTGTTATATAATATAAAGGCACAGATGATTGGCCTCAGGGAGACCAAAACATCCAACACCGCGGAGACACTATCACGTGTTTCTCAACGCAGTGATTCCAGAACACTGCCCCCATCCCTTATGGGAAATATGCAGGTGCATGTAAAGAAGCTGCGGAGACACCATCACGTGTTTCTCGACGCAAGCAGTTAGTGTTATATAATAGTCATGGGAGGTTGGCAGGGCTAGTTATGTGAAATGGGCGGGACAAACTAGCCACACACCCACATTCCCACCCAGGGGAGTCGTTAAAGATATATAATGTGACCAGGGTGTGGGTCACATGGGTAGCTGTGAGTTTCCTGTTTGAAGCCTGTGTTGGAAGGCCTGGGAGGAGGCTTCCTGAAGAGCACATGGTGGGGCTTCAGACCTGGTGGCCTGGGGTGTTGGACTACCATCCTGAATAGCACCCGGACAGGTCACATGCCTGGGGTGTTGGATGGAGTCCTGACTAGCACCTGGACAGGCCACACGCTTGTGTGTTGGGAGGTCCTGGGACTAGGACCGGATCACTGAAAAGCACACCGTGAAACTGTGGGGGAAGCTACCGTCCTTCGGTGGGTCTGGACTGACTAAGATATGCCGCACAGGCAAGTTGGTGATTCCCGTGAGGCAGCTTTCCCAGAGGACTGACAAATAGTCAGCAGGTGGAGCAGGAGCTCCCGTAAGGTACCATAGACTGTTGGTATTTGTGATATGAACTGTGTGGTAACCCACGGCAACTGGTTGAAAGAGGACCAGCGTGTTTAGTTGCTGCAACCGTAATGTCGTATGGTGCCTGTTGTGCTCCATGGGCATTATTGAACTGCATGGCGTGCGGTCACCCACAATAACTGGACACAGAGGTTTGTCGTGTTTAGTGACCGCGTTTCAAAACCGTATACTGTGATATAAACACTGTTTGCTGGCTGTTCATATTTCTGTGGTTTATGATGCCATAATAAACCATGTGGACTGTTTTTGTTTGGAAAAACCGTGCCCGTGTACGTTAATCCCGTGCCATGTGAGTATTCCCCAATACACTTGGTAAGTGCAATCTTACAATAAACACATAGATTAAGCAGTGTCTGAGCAATAATGCTTAGGCTGCGAAAAGAAATAAACTGCACTAATATAATGAATTCATTTCAAGCAATATTTGAAAAGTACACAATGCACAGAATTGAAAAAAAAGAACCTTGCAATTTGCTGAAAGTAATTGATGCTAATTATTATTATTATCATAAATTTTTATAGCGCCATTTATTCCATGGCGCTTTACATGGCGCTTTACATGTGAATACGGGGCAAATATAGACAAATACATTAAACATGAGCAAGTAACAAGGCACACGGGTACATAAGGAGGGAGGACCCTGCCCGCGAGGGCTCACAGTCTGCAGGGGATAGGTGATGAAACACTAAAAGAGGGTAGGGCAGGTTGTGCGGCGGTTCAGTAAGTTCAGGATCACTGCAGGCTGTAGGCTTGTCGGAATAGGTGAGTCTTCAGGTTCTTTTTGAAGGTTTCTATGGTAGGCGAGAGTCTGATGTGTTGGGGTAGAGAGTTCCAGAGTAGGGGGAAGCACGGGAGAAGTCTTGGATGCGGTTGTGGGAAGAAGAGATGAGAGGGGAGTTGAGACTAATGACTTCTAATTTATCTGATTAATCTGACTGCTAATGACTTCTAATCAATTTATATGATGCTGAGTTACAACTGTATGGCAAAAGACTAAAGAGTCAACATATTAAATAACCTGAATAAGGCTAAAAGATGATAATTCTAATTTGTGCTTATAAACATAATGTTTTCCATTGGCAGAAAGAGAAAATCTACAGTTGAAAACCTTGTTTCAGGCTTAAGAATTGGGCCAAGGGGTTTATAGCTGCAAAACATGTTTGGCTTTATATTAGAGCCAAGTGACATGTAATTCCAATAGCCTACTAATAAGCTGTTCATTAAACAAACTAGGCACAAGAGCACTGTTTGAAGACAGGTTTTCTGCAGAATATAACTAGTGACTCATGCATTTTGAATATTATTACATAATTTGTATTAATTGCTGAATTTTATTATTACTATGATGCCACTGAGATGAAGACCAGGGTTATACAGGAACTTCGATTGTATTAACCAAAAATTAGTTTAATTTGTTTGCAACTTGCTGTTTCACAACTGATTAACATTTTGAAGACAGATGTAAAAAAGTAAATAACTCAAAACAAACCAAATAGCAGACAGGTTGCATATGGCAGAGTCATTGCAATTATTAGGTGAGATGCCGCAATGCAACATCGTGGTCTTTATGTAGAGACACAAAAGTGCCTCTGTGTTTGTAGTCTACAAGAGAAACTGTCATTATAAAATCATTTGGGGGTCTTTCTTCCCCTCTATATAACCTCCTGGTATGTAGCTGAAGCGCTGCATTACATCTCAGCACAGAATTAGTGTTCAAGCCAATTATAGTCGCTAGGTGCTTCATGGCTTCACCAAACATTTAAGTATACCTTCCTACCTACTTGTTTTCCATCTATTTCCATTTCTCTCACTCTTTGAAGCCAGAGCTGTCCAACAAAGAAAAGTCAGGAGTGGAGATTGAGACAAAGAAGTATGTGGGAAGGTGCATGAAAAGATTTGCCCCGCCATGGTGCACCAATTGACTGCACTTGGTTTCACCAGTCATTTTGTGCTGAGAGAGTCCCTTTAAATATCTTACCTGTTTCTCCCTTCCCTTCTCATGCCATGATCTAATACCCTGGCTGAGTCATAGAGAATGCATTGTGATCCCACCTCGGTCTCTTTCCCTCTCCAATTTCCTGAGTGATTAGTTATTATGCTGTCAAAAATCATCTTTTTAGTGGCTAGGGAGATTTCTGAACTTTTTCAAAAAGACTGCAGACATGGAAAAGAGGACTAGAATGTGAGAACTATGCACTTTATGTTACACCTGGTCCAGCTGCTGTACTTTCCCGGGGTCCCCATAGGGACTCCCGCTCTGTGCCGGCTCCACGCTGTCTGGATACAGCCTCTGCTCCTCCTCCCTCAGCTGCTTCCTGGCATGCAGTCAGCAGGTTCCCGAGCAGAGTACTTACGTCGGGAGCGCGCTCACTCCCTGTCTCTTAAAGAGACAGCGTACATTTTTCAAAAAGTTCTTCTGACCAATGGTGTGCTAGTGATCACTATTTCTCGCCCCTCCACCATAGGGAGGGTGCCGGTGAAACAAGTATCCACAGTTGCTTACTTCCAGATCCTGTCTGCACGTGCTCCTGTTTCTGAAATTCTTTTGCTACTACTGCGCTTATACTGTCTGTTTCCACAGATTATCAGCTACCTGTTACCCGGCTATCCTGGACAACGACAGTTCAATCTACGCAATCCCATCTCCTCCCATCAGTCAGCCATCTACCTCTTCAGACAACGCCAGACTCGCCGGTACCAGCTCTTACCCGTACACCCGGTATCATCTGGTTAGCTCTACGTCTTCTGCTAACCCTTCTTGTCCATCTGTTCCACTGGGACAGCTGCCACGAGTCTGGGGTCTAACTGGAGCTAGCACCCATGTCCCCCAGACAATCCATTCTGACCCTGTTTGAGGGGTCATACTACGGGTGTCTGGGGCTCACCTAGTCACGCGTCCTTCAGATCCCCCGGACCGTATTCCCGAGGTTCAACATTAAATTTCAATAAAACGAATGTGAACTTCATCTTCTGTGCCTCCGTTTCCATTCGTTACAGATTGCTCCGCCCATGGAACCAGCTGGAACCCAAACACCTCCGGCCGTGGAGCTATGTCAAGAGGTTATCCGTTTGAGGAGTCAACAAGACAAGATCATGACTTTTCTGCATAACTTGTCTACTCGCATGGATTCTTTGGTTTCCTTGCCTGCACCTGCCTCTGCCACTGGAATTCAGGTATCTAGCTGCACAGCAACTAAAGGTCCTCGCCTGGTGGCTCCCACCCGCCTCTGTGGCGATCCCATTCAGTGTCAAGGGTTCATTAACCAGTGCATGCTGCACTTTGAACTCATGGGGCATATGTTTGCTTCTGATCGGGCCAAGGTAACATAGTAACATAGTTAGTAAGGCCGAAAAAAGACATTTGTCCATCCAGTTCAGCCTATATTCCATCATAATAAATCCCCAGATTTACGTCCTTCTACAGAACCTAATAATTGTATGATACAATATTGTTCTGCTCCAGGAAGACATCCAGGCCTCTCTTGAACCCCTCGACTGAGTTCGCCATCACCACCTCCTCAGGCAAGCAATTCCAGATTCTCACTGCCCTAACAGTAAAGAATCCTCTTCTATGTTGGTGGAAAAACCTTCTCTCCTCCAGACGCAAAGAATGCCCCCTTGTGCCCGTCACCTTCCTTGGTATAAACAAATCCTCAGCGAGATATTTGTATTGTCCCCTTATATACATATACATGGTTATTAGATCGCCCCTCAGTCGTCTTTTTTCTAGACTAAATAATCCTAATTTCGCTAATCTATCTAGGTATTGTAGTTCTCCCATCCCCTTTATTAATTTTGTTGCCCTCCTTTGTACTCTCTCTAGTTCCATTATATCCTTCCTGAGCACCGGTGCCCAGTACTCCATGTGCGGTCTAACTAGGGATTTGTACAGAGGCAGTATAATGCTCTCATCATGTGTATCCAGACCTCTTTTAATGCACCCCATGATCCTGTTTGCCTTGGCAGCTGCTGCCTGGCACTGGCTGCTCCAGGTAAGTTTATCATTAACTAGGATCCCCAAGTCCTTCTCCCTGTCAGATTTACCCAGTGGTTTCCCGTTCAGTGTGTAATGGTGATATTGATTCCTTCTTCCCATGTGTATAACCTTACATTTATCATTGTTAAACCTCATCTGCCACCTTTCAGCCCAAGTTTCCAACCTATCCAGATCCATCTGTAGCAGAATACTATCTTCTCTTGTATTAACTGCTTTACATAGTTTTGTATCATCTGCAAATATCAATATTTTACTGTGTAAACCTTCTACCAGATCATTAATGAATATGTTGAAGAGAACAGGTCCCAATACCGACCCCTGCGGTACCCCACTGGTCACAGCGACCCAGTTAGAGACTATACCATTTATAACCACCCTCTGCTTTCTATCACTAAGCCAGTTAGTAACCCATTTACACACATTTTCCCCCAGGCCAAGCATTCTCATTTTGTGTACCAACCTCTCGTGCGGCACGGTATCAAACGCTTTGGAAAAATCGAGATATACCACGTCCAATGACTCACCGTTGTCCAGCCTATAGCTTACCTCTTCATAAAAACTGATTAGATTGGTTTGACAGGAGCGATTTCTCATAAACCCATGCTGATATGGAGTTAAACAGTTATTCTCATTGAGATAATCCAGAATAACATCCCTCAGAAACCCTTCAAATTTTTTACCAACAATAGAGGTTAGACTTACTGGCCTATAATTTCCAGGTTCACTTTTAGAGCCCTTTTTGAATATTGGCACCACATTTGCTATGCGCCAGTCCTGCGGAACAGACCCCGTCGCTATAGAGTCCCTAAAAATGAGAAATAATGGTTTATCTATTACATTACTTAGTTCTCTTAGTACTCGTGGGTGTATGCCATCCGGACCCGGAGATTTATCTATTTTGATCTTATTTAGCCGGTTTCGCACCTCTTCTTGGGTTAGATTGGTGACCCTTAATATAGAGTTTTCATTGTTTCTTGGGATTTCACCTAGCATTTTATTTTCCACCGTGAATACCGTGGAGAAGAAGGTGTTTAATATGTTAGCTTTTTCCTCGTCATCTACAACCATTCTTTCCTCACTATTTTTTAAGGGGCCTACATTTTCAGTTTTTATTCTTTTACTATTGATATAGTTGAAGAACAGTTTGGGATTAGTTTTACTCACCTTAGCAATGTGCTTCTCTGTTTCCTTTTTGGCAGCTTTAATTAGTTTTTTAGATAAAGTATTTTTCTCCCTATAGTTGTTTGGAGCTTCAATGGTGCCATCCTGCTTTAGTAATGCAAATGCTTTCTTTTTACTGTTAATTGCCTGTCTTACTTCTTTGTTTAGCCACATTGGGTTTTTCCTATTTCTAGTCCTTTTATTCCCACAAGGTATAAACCGCTTACAGTGCCTATTTAGGATGTTCTTAAATATTTTCCATTTAATATCTGTATTCTTATTTCTGAGGATATTGTCCCAGTTTAAGGGCATCTCTAAGCTGGTCAAACTTTGCCTTCCTAAAGTTCAGTGTTTTTGTGACTCCCTGACAAGTCCCCCTAGTGAAAGACAGGTGAAACTGTACAATATTGTGGTCGCTATTTCCTAGATGCCCGACCACCTGCGGATTTGTTATTCTGTCAGGTCTATTAGATAGTATTAGGTCTAAAAGTGCTGCTCCTCTGGTTGGATTCATTATGAAGGTGGGCTTCATTATGTCTCACCTTGCCGGAGAGGCCCTCGCCTGGCTGAATACGCTGTGGGAGAGAATGGATCCTCTGTTTACTAATCTTCAGTCTTTTCTAGAGGCATTCCGTAGGATCTTTGACGAACCTGGTCGTGCTACGTCCACAGCTTCAGCTCTTCTTCGACTACGCCAGGAGGCTCTTACTGTGGCTCAGTAAGAGAAGATAGTATTCTGCTACAGATGGATCTGGATAAGTTGGAAACTTGGGCTGAAAGGTGGCAGATGAGGTTTAACAATGATAAATGTAAGGTTATACACATGGGAAGAGGGAATCAATATCACCATTACACACTGAACGGGAAACCACTGGGTAAATCTGACAGGGAGAAGGACTTGGGGATCCTAGTTAATGATAAACTTACCTGGAGCAGCCAGTGCCAGGCAGCAGCTGCCAAGGCAAACAGGATCATGGGGTGCATTAAAAGAGGTCTGGATACACATGATGAGAGCATTATACTGCCTCTGTACAAATCCCTAGTTAGACCGCACATGGAGTACTGTGTCCAGTTTTGGGCACCGGTGCTCAGGAAGGATATAATGGAACTAGAGAGAGTACAAAGGAGGGCAACAAAATTAATAAAGGGGATGGGAGAACTACAATACCCAGATAGATTAGCGAAATTAGGATTATTTAGTCTAGAAAAAAGACGACTGAGGGGCGATCTAATAACCATGTATAAGTATATAAGGGGACAATACAAATATCTCGCTGAGGATCTGTTTATACCAAGGAAGGTGACGGGCACAAGGGGGCATTCTTTGCGTCTGGAGGAGAGAAGGTTTTTCCACCAACATAGAAGAGGATTCTTTACTGTTAGGGCAGTGAGAATCTGGAATTGCTTGCCTGAGGAGGTGGTGATGGCGAACTCAGTCGAGGGGTTCAAGAGAGGCCTGGATGTCTTCCTGGAGCAGAACAATATTGTATCATACAATTATTAGGTTCTGTAGAAGGACGTAGATCTGGGTATTTATTATGATGGAATATAGGCTGAACTGGATGGACAAATGTCTTTTTTCGGCCTTACTAACTATGTTACTATGTTACTATGTAGTATGAGGTGCGATTCCGTACTCTTTCGTCTGAATTATCCTGGAACAATGAAGCCTTGGTGGCTACCTTCTGGGAAGGCCTTTCAGGAAAAATAAAAGATGAGCTGGTGGGATGGGACATACCTTCAACCCTGGATGACCTGATTTCTCTGGCAGTCCGGATTGACCTACGTTTCAGGAACGATCTAGGAGATCAGACATGAAAGAGGTTCCTACCACAAGGCTGCTAGTACTTTTAAACCAGCGTCTTCTCCAACTACATTTCCCTCACCTATGGCTATGGAAGTAGACCGGGTAAGCTTGGGTAACTGTCGCCAGGAGGGGAGCTGTTTCTACTGTGGCAGTTCTGAGCATTTCAACCACACCTGTCCAAGGAAGTCAGGAAACTCCAATGCCTAGGGTCGGTTGGAGAGGCAGCCCTTAGTAAGGATCATCTCTCTCCATCACTGCAAATAACAGACTCTGTGGTCTTTGGCAAGGTAACATTTTCTGAACTCTGTTACCTGGACTCTGGAGCCGTTGGGAACCTCATTCAGCAGGCCCTTGTGGATCATTATCAGATACCCGTCCAGGGCCTTCCAGAACCGTTGCAGGTGACATCTGGGGATGGCAAACCCTTGTCTGAGTCCGTTCAGTTCCAGACTGTGCCCCTGGAACTCCGGGTAGGTTTACCTCATTCAGAAAGAATCCGCTTTTATGTGTTGCCACGGTCGTCTCACCCATTGCTTGTAGGTCTTCCCTGGCTCTGAATGCATTAACCAGTCTTAAATTGGAAGACGGGTGAGATTCTGCGCTGGGGAGATTCCTGATTGGATCGGTGTATCTTCCCTGTTCTACCTGTTCTTTCTTCAGTCCAGCCTACTGCCCTGCCAGGTCTACCCTCTTCTTATTGGGCCTTTGCTGATGTCTTCGGGAAAAAGGAGGCTGAGAAATTACCTCCACACAGGACATATGATTGCCCGATAGATCTACTCCCCAGAACATCACCTTCTCGAGGGCAAATTTATTCTCTTTCCCAAGCAGAGACCCAGTCCATGTCTGAATACATTCGGGAGAAACTGGCCAGAGGATTTATCCGGAGGTCATCCTCACCAGCAGGGGCAGGATTCTTCTTTGTAAAGAAAAAAGATGGATCTCTACGGCCCTGTATCAATTACAGGGGGCTGAACCAAATTACGGTAAAGAACAGGTATCCATTGCCTCTTATTTCTGAGTTGTTGGATCACCTTAGAGAGTCTAAAATCTTCACCAAAATGGACCTTAAGGGGGCCTACAACTTGATACATATTTGTAAAGGAGATGAGTGGAAGACCGCTTTTAACACCCGGGACAGACACTTCGAATAACTGGTAATGCCGTTTGGCCTAAGTAACGTACCTGCAGTTTTTCAGGAATTTGTAAATGATATTTTCAGAGATCTGCTCTATGCGTGTTTTGTTGTTTACCTGGACAACATCCTGATTTTCTCTGCAGATATAGCCTCCCACCGGAGGCAAGTACGTCTGGTTTTACAGACTTAGAGAGAAAAGACTTTATGCTAAATTTGAAAAGTGCCTTTTTGAACAATTTTCTCTGCCTTTCCTGGGTTATATAGTCTCATCCACAGGGTTAAAGATGGATCCGGAGAAGGTATCTGCCATCCTTAAGTGGCCTCGTCCATCCGGTTTGAAAGCCATACAATGGTTCCTGGGCTTTGCTAACTATTACCGTTTATTTATCCCTCACTTCTCCACCTGAGTGGCACCTGTCTTGGCTTTAACCCGGAAAGACGCAAATGCCAAGGATTGGATTCCTGAGGCAGAGGAGGCCTTTGTTTCTCTAAAACAGGTTTTCTCTTCCGCACCCGTTCTACATCGACCTGATTCTGATAAACAATTCTTTCTAGAGGTAGACGCTTCTTCTATAGATGCTGGAGCAGTACTCACCCAAAAGTCTATCGGTCGGATGGTCACCTGTGGCTTCTTCTCGAAGGTCTTTTCTACTTCTGAAAGGAATTATTAAATGGGTGATCGTGAATTGTTGGCTATCAAGTTATCCCTGCAGGAGTGGCGACATCTCCTTGAGGGAGCGGTTCATCAGGTTGTCATCCTCACCGATCATAAGAATCTCGCTTATCTTCAATCTGCACATAGGCTGAATCCTCGTCAGGCCCAGTTGGGCCTTGTTTTTTGCCAGATTGTCCATCCAGCTGAGAAGAATGTTAAAGCCGATGCACTCTCTCGAGCATTCCTGCCGCCTGATCTTGAGGAGAAACCTCAACACAACATTGAACCATCCAGGTTTGTGTCCATAGCCGCAATTAATCTTGCTCGACTTCCCTCGGGAAAGACTTTGATATCTTCTTCTAATCAAAGCAGTGTCCTCCGGTGGGGTCATTCTTCCATGTTTGCCAGCCATGCTGGTCAGAAAAAGACTCTGCAGCTCATCTCTCATTATTACTGGTGGCCCACCATGGGCAAAGATGTCCAGGAATATGTGGCTGCTGGTCCTTCATGTGCCCGCAACAAGACGGCTTCCCTCCGGGCAGCTTTTACCTCTTTCTGTTCCTTCAGTTCCCTGGCAGCACATCGCGATGGATTTCATTACTGATCTTCCAGTCTCTTCCGGCTGTTCCGTCATCTGGGTAGTGGTGGATCGTTTTTCGAAGATGGCTCATTTTGTTCCGTTACCTGGTCTTCCGTCTGCTTCTGAGCTTGCAGATCTTTTCGTACAGCATATTTTCCGTCTTCATGGGTTTCCTCTCCACATTGTGCCCGACAGGGGTGTCCAGTTCACTTCCAAGTTCTGGAGAGCGGTTTGTAAATCGGTGCAAGTGGAACTGGACTCCTCTTCTGCATACCACCCTCAATCTAATGGGCAAGTAGAGAGGACCAATCAAATCCTGACTGGATTCCTGGGTCACTTCGTCAATGACCATCATGATGACTGGATCAAATTGCTACCTTGGGCAGAATTCTTGTACAACAATCAAGTAAGTGAATCCTCTGGGAGATCTCCATTTCAGATAGTATTTGGACTCCAACCCAGGATTCCTCTTCCCATCTCTGGGTCTTCTGGCATCCCTGCTGCTGACACCTTTACTGGAGAATTCTCAAAAATATGGAGAGACACCAAGGTCGTTTTGGAAAAAACCTCACAACGCATGAAGAAGCACACGGACAAAAGACGTCTGGATGCACCTATTTTTCAGCCCGGAGATAAGGTGTGGCTCTCTTCCAGGTATATTCATCTGAAGATGCCCTCATACAAGTTGGGTCTCCGCTTCATCGGTCCATTTGAGGTCTTGAAGATCAGTGAAGTTTCGCACAAATTTAAATTGTATGCTTCTTTACGTGTGCCTAACTCTTTTCATGTTTCCCTCCTCAAACCAGTAGTTTTGAGCTCCTTCTTTAAAAATCCAGGTTCCACTCCTGATCCCATCAGTGAGGAGGATGTTTTTGAGGTAAACAACATCCTGGCCACTAATAGAGTTAGGAGTAAGATTTTGCATTTTGTGGAGTGGAAAGGCTTTGGTCCTGAGGAGAGGTCATGGGAGCCTAGAGAGATTATCTGGGCTCCTCTCGTCCTGAAAAGATTTTACGCAGGCTTGAAAAAGAGGGGGCGTAAGGAGGGAGATACTGTTATACCCAGTCCAGCTGCTGTACCTTCCCGGGGTCCATGTTGGGACTCCCGCTCTGTGCCGGCTCCACGCTGTCTGGATGCAGCCTATGCTCCTCCTCCCTCAGCTGCTTCCTGGCATGCAGGCAGCAGGTTCCCAAGCAGAGTACTTAGGTCGCGCGTGCGCTCACTCCCTGTCTCTTAACGAGACAGCGCGTATTTTTCAAAAAGTTCTTTTGACCAATGGTGTGTTAGTGATCACTATTTCTAGCCCCTCCACCATAAGGAGGGTGCCAGAGCAACAAGTATCCACAATTGCTTACTTCCGGTTCCTGTCTGCACCTGCTCCTGTTTCTGAAGTTCTTTTGCTAGTACTTTGCTTATACTGTCTGTTTCTACAGATCATCAGCTACCTGTTACCTGGCTATAATGGACGATGATAGTTCAATCTACGCAATCTTGTCTCGTCAGTCAGCCATCTACCTTTTTGGACAACACCAGACTCGCCGGTACCAGCTCTTACCCATATACCCGGTATCATCTGGTTAGCTCTATGTCTTCTGCTAACCCTGCTTGTCCATCTGTTCCACTGGGACAGCTGCCACGAGTCCGGGGTCTAGCTGGAGGTAGCACCAGTGTCCCCCAGGCATTTCATTCTGACCCTGTTCGAGGGGACATACTACGGGTGTCTGGGGCTCACGTAGTCACGCCCCCTTCGGAGCCCCCAGGACCGTTGTCCCAAGGTTCCACATTAAACTCAACAATAAAAACGAATGTGAACTAGGTTAACCTGGAAAATTATCTTATAGGTCATGATCCTCAGATAGTCCTTTGGTCCTTGAAAAAAAGAGTAAAGGAAAAATACACCTTTACCTTTTCTAACTAGAAACTTGGTATCCTTTGCCAAAAATAGAAAAATAGAAAGGGCCTCCAGATCACAACATTCCCAGGACCAATAATCCCAATATACGACAATCCAACTTTTCCCGCGGGGTCAAACAGAGAGATGTACTTGGGTAGGTGCAGAAGCACAACAGCTATTATTCACGACTATTTAAAACAAATGAGAATAAAATCTTTACAAGAAATATACCAGGGTGAGGAGTCTCCACCAGGCTCATGGTTCTTTTATGATCAATTGAAAAGCTTCATAAATACCTTGGCAAACAAACCAACATTAGAAGGCCATTAACTCCCTTTGAAACACTTTGTAGATCAATAAACCCACCAGACCACATGGTCTCATTATTATATAGAATCTTTCAGGATGGGAGGACTCCCTATCAGGACTTTCCAACATTCTTTTCAAAAAGGGAAATTGATCTGGGGAAACCCCTATCATCTGAGGATAGAACAAAGATTCTCTTATTCACATTTAGGTCGTCATTATGTGCGATATCACAGGAGAGGAGCTATAAGATTTTGTCAAGGTGGTATAGGTGCCCCTCCATGGTACATACTGTGTTTCCAACAACCCCTGATACTTGTTGGAGGTGCCTAAAAGAAAAAGGCTCCTACATGCACATCTGGTGGGATTGTACCCCCATAAAAATTCTATGGCGAGCTGTATTCGAACTTCATAATAAATTATCAGTCTTGCAGATCCAACCCACAGTAGGCTTAGCCTTGTTATCCTTATGTGACTTATGAATATCTCAGTTCAAGAAAGGCCTGTTCAGACACTTCCTTACTGCTGTTAGGAATTTAATTCCTCGATTTTGGAAGCAAGAGAAATTCCCTTCCCGCTCTGAATTTGTGGTAGAACTAAATGACATTTAGAGAATGGAACAACTGATAAGTCAAACTACAGGAAATCCTGATTCAACATATAATATATGGGCTCCCTGGATTGTATTTAGGGAGACACCTGAATTAGATCTTTGGCTCTCCAGAACCTAGACCACCCACTTATCTCTTTGTCTTCCCATATACTCATCTATACGTCAATGATTAATAACATATTCCTTACTGATGACGCTATATCTCCGGATCGCTTCATTTGTCGGTAGCCAAGATGATGGAGAGATTTGACAGTTATAACCCCGTATATTCCATTACTCTACCCAACCCTCTTCTCCCTTTCTTCCCCTCCCACCTTTGTTTGTCCTCTTACCTATCTAGACTCAATCTCTTTATTTCTTTTGAATAACTATTACAACATCAACGGATGGTGTTATTAAATATTTTATTGATTCTTGATTGTTAATCCTTCACAATAACATTAGGTACCATGATATTATACGATAGAGTACAAATCTGTGTAAACATGTGAAGTTGCTGAATTATAGATTCCTGAACAGTTTATAAGCAATTTCAAACAAATTTGTTGATATAATTGACTGTATTCTTGCAAGTTATGTTCAATAAACTTGATTTATACAAAAATGAATGTGAACATCAACTTCTGTGCCTCCGTTTCCATTTGTTACACTTTATACTGGTAAAACAAACTAAAATGTCTCATATTTACATATACAACAAAATAGAGATGAGCGGATCAAGCAAAATTAAAATTCGCCTTTTCACTGGGATTTTACCATGAAATTTTATTTGCAGATAAGTTACACTGCTCAAAAAAATAAAGGGAACACTTAAACAACAGAATATAACTCCAAGTAAATCAAACTTCTGTGAAATCAAACTGTCCACTTAGGAAGCAACACTGTTTGACAATCAAGTTCACATGCTGTTGTGCAAATGGAATAGACAACAGATGGAAATTATTGGCAATTATCAACACACACTCAATAAAAGGAGTGGTTCTGCAGGTGGGGAACACAGACCACCTCTCAGTACCAATGCTTTCTGGCTGATGTTTTGGTCACTTTTGAATGTTGGTTGTGCTTTCACACATGTGGTAGCATGAGACGGACTCTACAACCCACACAAGTGGCTCAGGTAGTGCAGCTCATCCAGGATGGCACATCAATGGGAGTTGTGGCAAGAAGGTTTGCTGTGTCTGTCAGCGTAGTGTCCAGAGGCTGGAGGTGCTACCAGGAGAAAGGCCAGTACACCAGAAGATGTGGAGGGAGCTGTAGGAGGGCAACAACCCAGCAGCAGGACCGCAACCTCAGCCTTTGTGCAAAGAAAAACAGGAGGAGCACTGCCAGAGCCCTACAAAATGACCTACAGCAGGCCACAAATGTGCATGTGTCTGCACAAACAGTTAGAAACCGAATCTAAGAGGATGGTTTGAGTGCCTGACGTCCACAGATGGGGGTTGTACTCACAGCCCAACACCGTGTAGGATGATTGGCATTTGCCACAGAACATCAGGATTGGCAAATTCGCCCCTGGTGCCCTGTGCTCTTCATAGATGAAAGCAGGTTCATAATGAGCACACGTGACAGACGTGACAGAGTCTGGAGACACCGTGGAGTGATCTGCTGCCTGCAACATCCTTCAGCATGACCGGTTTGGCAGTGGGTCAGTAATGTTGTGGGGTGGCGATTCTTTGGAGGGCCGCACAGCCCTCTATGTGCTCGCCAGAGATAGCCTGACTGCCAGTAGGTACCAAAATGAGGTTCTCAGACCGCTTGTGAGACCATAAGCTGGTGCGGTTGGCCATGGGCTCCTCCTAATGCAGGACAATGCCAGACCTCATGTGGCTGGAGTGTGTCAGCAGTTCCTGCTAGATGTAGGCATTGAAGCTATAGACTGGCCTGCCCATTCCCCAGACCTGAATCCGATTGAACACATCTGGGACATCATGTCTCGCACCATCCACCAACATCACGTTGCACCACAGACTGTCCAGGAGTTGGCGGATGCTTTAGTCCAGGTCGGGGAGGAGATCCCACAGGAGACCATCCGCCGCCTCATCAGGAGCATGCCCAGGCATTGTAGAGAGGTCATACAGGCACATGAAGGCAACACACACACAACTGACATCAGTTCCTTGTCTTGAGGCATTTCCACTGAAGTTGGATGACCCTGTAATTTGATTTTCCACTTTGATTTTGAGTATCATTCCAAATCCATACCTCCGTGGGATATTTATTATGATTTACATTGATCATTTTTATGTTTTAGTGCTCTCATCACATTCCACTATGGAATGAATAAAGATTTGCAACTGAAAAATTTCATTCAGTGATATCTAGGATGTGGTATTTTAGTATTCCCTTTATTTGTTTGAGCAGTGTATTTTCTGCATGTTTAATGACTGTTATTATGATTTGGGATCTCGAATCATAAGGTGAAAAAAGTAATTATGCTCACCCTCAGTTCACATCTCTGGTTGCTCACTTCTTCTTGTCCGCTGTCCGGTCCTTTGGCCTGGTGTTTACCTAGGCAAGGGATTCTAGCCACAAGCAGGTCCCAGAGATCCACATATACAAGAGGAAAGGTAATCACCAATCTTGTGACAACCATCGAGGCATCTCCCTTCTGTCCACTGCAGGCAAGATATTGGCTCGTGTCTTGCTCAACCGCCTTTTACATCACCTTGAGCAAGGACTATTACCCAAAAGCCAGTGTGGTTTCCGTGCTAAACGTGGAACAGTAGATATGGTCTTTTCAGCGTGCCAGGAGCAACACCGTGACCTTTATGTAACTTTTGTTGTTTTGACCAAGGCTTTTGACACAGTCAGTAGAGATGGCCTGTGGAAGATCATGGCAAAATTTGGCTGCCCGAGCAAGTTCATCTCAGTCATCCGGCAGTTCCATGATGGCATGATGGTGAAGGTTCTGAACGATGGAGACGTATCTGAGGCTTTCCCAGTAACAAACGGCGTAAAACAAGGCTGTGTGCTTGCTCCAACCCTGTTCAGTATGCTGTTCTCTGCAATGTTAAGTGATGCCTTTAACAACTGTCAAGATGGAATCCAGGTTAGGTACAGGACTGATGGCAAGCTATTCAACCCAAAATGCCTGAAGGCGGTTACGAAAGTGCATGAGACTGTTATCCGTGAATTACTACTTGCTGATGACTGTGCACTTAACGCTAGCACGGAACAGCAGATGCAGCATGAAATGGACTGTTTTTCGCAAGCCTGTGACAGTTTTGGTCTCGAGATCAACATTAGAAAAACTGAAGTCATGTATCAACCGGTTCCAGGAAAACTGTACAAGGAGCCACGTATCACGGTGAAGGAACAAAACCTCAAAGCAGTCGATAACTTCACCTACTTAGGCAGCACACTTTCCCGTGAAGTAACCATAGACGCTGAGGTTAATAACAGAATCGCCAAAGCCAGTGCCGCCTTCGGGAGACTGCGGAAGAACGTCTGGGAACGAAGGGGACTCAGCCTTACCACCAAGCTGAAGGTTTACTGCGCGGTGGTCCTCACCACACTTCTCTATGCTAGCGAGACCTGGACAGTGTACAGCCGGCATGCTAAACAGCTTAATCATTTCCACATGAGTTGCCTCTGCAGACTCCTCCACATCAGGTGGCAAGACAATGTCCCGGACACGGCAATTCTGGAACAAACTGGGCTCTGCAGCGTTTACACTCTCCTGCTGAAAGTCCAAGCCAGGTGGGCTGGACATGTGGTCCGAATGCCTGACAGCCGACTACCGAAACAACTGCTGTACGGAGAACTGTGCCAAGGAAAGCGAGCAGTTGGGGGGCAGAAGAAGCGCTATAAAAACTGCCTTAAGGTGTCTCTCAAAAACCTGGAAGTCAACACCAATGAATGGGAAGAGCTTGCCCTGGATCGTCCAGGTTGGTGGGGCAGGATCACCTCAGGAGCACGTACAGCTGAAGATAGGAAAATCTGTGACGCAAAAAGAAAGCGTGCTGTACGCAAGGCACAAGTAGAATCTGGTGTACTGACCACATCTGCTTTCGTATGTCAAGTATGTGGGCGAACCTTCAGGGCCCGGATTGGACTCATCAGCCACCTCTGGACCCATAGCTATTAATTCTCTTCTAACCCTGAAGTCATGGTTATCTTTGGCCTGGTGTTTACCTAGGCAAGGGATTCTAGCCACAAGCAGGTCCCAGAAATCACTGTGCATGTGCAGTGACCATCATGGCCTGCTCTTGGCAGGAAGCCCCAGCTTAAAGTAAATAATGGGTAAAAGATGCGGCTTGACGTGGAGGACCAGACAGTGGCCAGTTAGCCCCTGGGTGGGAAAGCTGGAGAGGTGTGCAGTGAGGTATGTTTTTTTTTTTTTTTTAAAGGGAACAGATCAAAAGTTTTGGCCGATGCGAGTTACGGCCACCACCTTTCAGGGCTGATATACAACATTCTATAATGCTGTATATCTGCCCCAACCCGACCTGCAAGAGAACAAAAATTACTTTTATTATACTCACCTGCGGGGCGGTCCAGTCCAAGGAGTGTCGCTGGTCTTGGTCCAGCGCCTCCAATCTTCTTATGATCACTGTCCTCCTTCTTGCTTCATGTGGATGACGTGTTTCTTCATCATCCATACAATCTCCTCGGCATTGCACTCCTGAGTAGGCATACTTCTCTGACCTGTTGAGGGCACAGCAAGGTACTGCAGTGCACATGCGCCGGACCTCTTTGACTTTTCCAAGTGCCTGCACACTGCAGTTCTTTGCTCAGCCTTCAACAGGACAGAGAAGTACACCTGTGCAGGAGCATGGTGCCGAGGAGATTGTGTGGATGATGTAGGGATGTGTCAACCACATGAAGCGAGCAGGAGGATGACGATCGTAAGAAGATGGGAGGCGCCGGACCAAGACGTGTGACACCCCTCGGACCGGACCGCCCTGCAGGTGAGTATAATAAGTTATTTTTCTTCTCTTACAGGTTAGGTTGGAAGCAGATATACAGCATTATGGAATGCTGTATATCAGCCCTAAAGGGTGGTGTCCTTACTTCATATTGACCAAAACGGATGATCGGTTCGCTTTAACTTTTAGTCGGCCCACTACTGTTAAATAAAATGACGACCATTTTGATGAATTTGCGGAGAGTGAATTAAAAAAATCCTTATTCTCCAGAAAGGGGATTTTGTCAAATTTGATTAACATTCAATTCCACTCAAAAAAATCTTCTCATCTCTAAATTATGCAAAAAATTGTTTATAAAAATCAGTTGTAAACTGTTTTTGATTCAATGCACAAGCCACTATGTAAAGAGAGATATTCCTATCAGCATGTAGCGTACCGGCAATGATGACGGCTGTGAGACTATTTAGCTTACGGGTCCAGGAGCCTATCCAACCACCACAGTAGTTTAACTTATTATATGTCATGATGAACAACAACCATTGCATCTACTTTAAGTAATCACACCAGAGGAGTGGGCTACTCTCTCACCCTCATTGGGCCAATTGGGCAAACAGATGGATTGTTCATTGGAAGCTGGTGATATATGGACCTTCGCTATAGGGTCCCTGGATTTCTATATATGACCATCTAGGCAAACCCCTTTGTATATGACTTAAATCGTATGTTTACTTTTTTTTTACAAAATAATAGTAGTTGTTTATTAGCGCAATCCAGCTGAACATTGTTATTCTTTTGAGTTGTTCGAAATCTATAACTAGATATACCAATATATAAATGTTTAGAGACAGAAACACATAGAATGGCGCTAGATATTAAAGCAGACTGACAGAAAAAAAATTAATAGTGAAAAAGATAGTTTTGATATGCCAGTTTTGATATAAACCTACTTAAATAAATGACTTTACTTTTAAGTGCTTTAAGCTAATGTAGCGACTCATCTCTTCTATATCAGAGCTGTCACCGAAATGTAGATTGGTGAATTCCATAGACAAATTGCAAATCTGACAATTGGCACACAGTTGTCTTACATACCATAAACAAGAGTAAAATTACAGGTTGTTATTTGACAAATTGCTAAGAACATATGCCATTTTAGATCTAAAACAATCCATGTGAAGGATTTGGGAGCATAAAAACAAATAAAAAAGAGAATATTATGATGGGCGCAGATAGGACATTTTCAGAGTGTGCAGAGCAATTCATTTCAGGGTATTTTTCCTCTTTGCATTGAATAAGAGAAACATGTATTGTTAGTGACAAGCAGCTAGAGACAACCTCTATTCATATTCACATCATAAGCCGAAGAGAAGAGTGTGACTCTGTAAAAGCGAGGGGATATCCGCAGTGAAAAATAATCCTGACATTTCCAAGACGGGGAATATTCTGGTTATTAGGGACACAGATTAATCTGCAAGGAAATGCACATGCAGAAAGCAGAGCTAGAATTAAGTAAACTTTTTGAAAACTGATTTGTTTACTTTAACGATGATAGTTTACATTGCCTTCCTTAATTAATCTGACAAATTTTAATGTGTGCTGCACACATTTTTTCAAGACTGACACACAAAATGGCAGTTCCTATGAATCAGCTCTTAAATGTTTTTCTTTTCCAGACCTGTAGTAACAAGTTTGAAATGTGACATGGTGGTCTCAATTAGAGTTGAGCGAATTTGTTCAGGTCCCCACTTTTTGGGCAAGCTATAGCGCTTACCGAATAAGCTGCAGAGGGAACCCAGATAAATGGAGCGTGTCAGCTGATCGGCGCCGCAGCGTGTTGCGGCTGTGTCACAGTCAGAGCACATGTATGGACAGCCTGTGTGTTGGGCTCTCCATGCATGTG
This sequence comes from Ranitomeya imitator, assembly GCF_032444005.1. Lineage (NCBI taxonomy): Eukaryota > Metazoa > Chordata > Amphibia > Anura > Dendrobatidae > Ranitomeya > Ranitomeya imitator. Next base: position 472,471,779 of record NC_091285.1, on the reverse strand, counting down.
TCATGACTGTGACACAGCCATGACACATGCAGCTGCGGCGCCGACCAGCCGGTGCGCTCCATGTATACGGGTTCCCTCTGCAGCTTATTTAGTATTATTATTAAACATTTTTATAGCGCCATTTGTTCCATGGCGCTTTATGTTCGGTAAGTACTATAGCTTACCGAATAAGCGGGGACCCAAACACATTCGCTCAACTCTAGTCTTAATACGTCTCCTTACATCTGTGACTTACAGGTGTCCAGTCTGCTCTGATTTGCCATTCACTGCAGATCTTCAGCTGACATGTACTCGTTGTCTCTGGCTTCTCCAGGCTCTGACAGCGGTGCGGTTGTACCGTATGGGTGCGGTTAGCGTATATATGCCTGCACAGAATCTGGCGATGCTGCATGCCCAAACCACAAGTCTTACTGCACTCAGACCATTCTCCTATGTCCCAGCTACAGAGAGAAAAGGGAAGAAAGTAAATATACCAAGATTAACTATATGCCTTTATTTGTATATTATATTATTTTTAAGTCAGATCTAAGAGGTGTTGCCTACTACTGGACAATTCAGTTCCATAATTAAAATGAAACACTGGATGCTCACCTCCTGCTGCAGCGCCATTCTAGTGATGGACCCGGCAGTAATGTGACATTGCTGTGTCATGTGCTGGCTGTAACCAATGAGCGGACGCTAATCAACTCGGCCTTTGCTATTTCATCTGAGCGGTCATCTGCCCTGATGAAATATTGAAGACCTGCAATTGACAAGCGTCTGCTCATTGGCTTCAGCCAAGACGTGACACAACAATATCAGGTACTGCCAGGACTATAGCTGGAACAGCGCCGCTGCAGAAGGTGCGTAACCACATTTTATTTTCATTCTGGTGCTGAATTGATTAAGCAGGGTTTGTCCAGTATTGTACAACCCCTTTAACATTAACATGCATGCCATCAGTGAATAGAAGTATTGTTAGTATCAGTTGGCCGGGGCCATAAGCTAGTCTTCACAAAAACCTGTAAAAATGTGCAAAAATTCTGTGAAAATGGCAATAGAAAATTAAGTACCGTATTTTTCAGATTATAAGGCGCTCCGAATTATAAGATGCACCCCAAATTTTGAGGAGAAAAAAAAGAAAAAAATATTTTTTAATAAATTGGTGGTGCTTCTTATAATCCTTGCATCTTATTGCTTACGGAGGGTGGTGGCTGCAGTGAAGCGGGGTCCCAAGGTCGCTGCTGGAGGAGGCAGGAGTGGGGTGATGCTCCAGGCTGCAGGCAGGGATGAGTGGGGGCTCCGGGTGTCTCTGGTGCCCAGCTGTTGCTGGCCATTGCTGCGGGTGTCTCCGATGCCCAGCAGTACTGCGTGGGTGTCCGGCGCTGCCTGGGTTTCTGCCGCCATTTTGCGACAGGCCAGAGCCCCGGCACTTCCAGGGTTCCACGTGCGCTGGTCTCTGGGAATATGGCCGCCGGGGACAGTGCATGCGCTGATGGTGTTCTCGGGATTAAAATCTCGAGACATGAGATTTCAGCGCTGAAATCCTGATCCCGAGATCACCATCAGCGCACGCACCATCCCTGGTGGCGGCCATATTCCCGGAGACCAGCGCACGTGGAACCCTGGAAGTGCCGGGGCTCTTGCCTGTCACAATATGTTGGCAGACCCCCGGGCAGCGCCGCACACTGACGCAGCAACGCTGGGCACCGCAGACACCTGCTGCAATGGCCAGCAACCGCCACGCACCCAGAGACACCCGGACACCCCCTGTAAGGCATGTTCGCTTTTTAAGACGCACCCCCATTTTCCCCCCAAGTTTGGGGGAAAAAAGTGCCTCTTACAAAGCAAAAAATACAGTAAATGGAATTCACTTACTTTGTGATTTATTATAGACAGCTTTTACCACTTCTTCTAGAATTATAAAAGCTACAGAAAAAGGGATGTGGCTAAATGAAGTTATAAAGTACACCACAATTTATTTGCCTGCTGCCTTTTCTTTTTTCACTTGTATATATAAAAAAGTAAGTGACTTCCAAGTGAAAGCAGACTGAAGAATGGTTAGGTCACACAGATTTCAGAGATGTGTCACTTTTTGGCTGTGTGCTATTGCTTACGTACAATGAAGGTTTTATCACCTGTTGATTATCATTGCCTTGACCATCTTACACATGCTTGCTATACTGGGTCCGCCCACTCCTGTGATAAGCAGCTCACTGTCCATAGATAATGTACATAGAGAGAACCAGTTAAGATATCATAGGATCTTTGATCAATATGGAAAAACAAAAAAAGACCTAAAAATGACTTTAATAATATATTTAAAAGTTCCAAAAAAACGGCCAGGACAACATCTGCAAAGAGTTTGTATGTTCTCTCCGTGTGTGCGTGGGTTTCCTCCGGGCACTACGGTTTCCTCCCACATTCCAAAGACATACTGATAGGGATTCTAGATTGTGAGCCCCATCGGGGACAGTGATGATAATGTGTGCAAAAAACTGTAAAGCGCTGTGGAATATGTTAGCGCTATATAAAAATGAAGATTATTATTATTAACCCAAACAAAACAAAAAATTGCAGAGAAAAATGGAGGGTCTGATCTAATGCTGATGAAGCATAAAATCTCCACAAGCAATATTGTTCACACATATACTTGTTCAAGCAAAAAAAGGTCAGAATTCTGGAATTCTAGCATTAGATTGGACCCTCCATTTTTCTCTGTGATTTTTGGTTTTGTTTGGATTATTAAAGTCATTTTTTAGGTCTTTTTTGTTTTTCTATAATGTACAAAGAGAGAGCCTGGTGTGGATAGGAGAAGCTTTCTCATATCTGCTTAATGCTAAATCTAAGAACTCCGATAGTGTCACAACTGCTGCTCCCATTAAACTAAGTGATACATCATTTGATTTAGGGTCTCTTTTCCTATATTATGCTGCTGTTGGAAGAGGTAGCAAAAACCTGGTGACAGATTCCCTTTAAAAGAAGCTCAAAAGACTGAACATATGCACAGCAACTCATTTCTACATTACAGTACACATCTTCATTCTTTCTAGTGTTTATTAGTGGGTTTTGGAGCTTACCAGCCTGAGAAAGAAATGTGATGCACCTACCCTAAGCTGCACTCACCTGTCTTAATGAAGGGCTCACTGGAATAGGATGTGTTGAATTCATTGAGAGGAAACAGGCACTTAATGAGTGTGGCACATCTTATTAGTGGCCTGTGCCTCACCAAAAATGCTAGTAGTATTTCTAGCATAAGTAATGCCATCGGTTCTACTGAATTTGATGGGCAGACATAGCCCTGACTGACCTATGCTCCTCCAAGCACCACAGAAATTGGGATGAGCTGTACAAACTGTCCTGAAAATATCAAAAGTCAAAACAATTTTCAAAACTCTGTCTTGCGTAAAAATTAGTGATGAGCGTGTGTGCTCGTTACTCAAGTTTTCCGAGCATGCTCGGGTGTTCTCCAAGTATCTTGGGCGTGATCGTAGATTATGCTTGAGTCCCTACAGCTGCATGATTTGCGGCTGCTAGACAGCCTAAACACATGTGGGAATTCCCTAACAAACAGGCAAACTCTGCATGTGTTCAGGCTGTCTAGCAGCCGCAAATCATGCAGCTGTGGGGGACTCAAACATAATCTACGAGCATGCCCAAAATACTCAGAGAACACTTGAGCATGCTTGGAAGACCTGAGTAACAAGCACGCTCGCTCATCACTAGTAAAAATGTTTGTGACTTTGCAAAGCATTTTATGTTAGCTTTCTGGAGTAAAAGTTTTGATGAATTGAGGCCTAAGAATTTTGGACATATATTAATTAAATTCTGCACTAATTTATTTAATACATGGCTAATTACCAGTAAGTATAAAAAAAACATTCTTATTCGCATGAAAACTTTTGTCAGCAGCTTGGTAGATGTTGCCAAGTATGATCTCAGCAGTTACAAATCATTAGCTCAAAAATATCTCCAGGATCCGTCCTTTCCTCAACCCCCAATCTACTAAAATGCTTGTGCACGCCCTCATCATCTCCAGCCTTTATTACTGCAACATCCTTTTCTGTGGCCTCCCTGCTAACACCCTTGCACCTCTCCAGTCCATCCTTAACTCTGCTGCCTGACTAATCCATCTCTCTCCTCGCTGCTCCTCCGCTTCCCCCCTCTGCAAATCTCTTCACTGGCTCCCATTCCCTCAGCGTATCCAGTTCAAATTGCTAATACTGACCTACAAAGCCATCCACAACCTGTCTCCTCCATATATCTCTGAACTAATCTCTCGATATCTTCCCTCACGTGGCCTCCGGTCCTCCCAAGACCTCCTTCTCTCCTCCACACTTATTCGCTCCTCATCCAATCGCCTCCAAGACTTCTCCCGAATATCCCCCATCCTCTGGAACTCTCTGCCCCAACACGTCCGACTATCAACCACAGTCGGATCCTTCAGACGGAACCTGAAAACTCATCTCTTCAGGAAAGCCTACAGCCTGCACTGACACCGCTGCTGCCTCATCACTATCGAAGCTACCGCCTCACCAACACCGGATCTACCGCCTCACCAACACCGGAGCTACCGCCTCACCAACACCGGAGCTCCTGCAACCCTCAACCTACTGTCACCTTCCCCATAATCCTGTAGAATGTAAGCCCGCAAGGGCAGGGTCCTCGCCCCTCTGTATCAGTCTGTCATTGTTAGTTTGTTTACTGTATGTGATATTTGTAACTTGTATGTACCCCTTCTCATGTACAGCACCATGGAATCAATGGTGCTATATAAATAAATAATAATAATAATTAGATGATATAAAAATGACAAAAAAATCTTATAAATTATTTATCAAACTGGCTATGCTTAACAAGGTAAAAATCTTATTCACTTTCACAAACTGAAAACAACGTACAGAAACGTATCCTATTTTAAAATAATGAATTACTCACATTAATGAGGGCAGTTGGCATTGCCATATTTTAAGTGATAAGGCATAGGACTGCTAATCCTGGAATTTGCTGATAATCTTATTGTATTACATTTGCAAAAACAATTAACTTTTTGATTTTAGAATATAAATTTAGTGCAATAGATGGATTTCAGCAACGCTAATATTCTATGACCTATCATTAAAGGGTTTGATCCGAGTTAACGTTGAATCATGAAACATTTATTACTATTTGCATTCAGCAATGAATAATAAAATCAACATAATTTGTTAAAATACCTCATGATAAAAAGTTATGTCAGTATGCTTTATTAGGGCGTATGAATGTCATGGGAGGGCACCTCGAGGAGCCAGGGCTGGGAGCGACAATCAGCAGGTCTTGCTTCAGATCAAAACACAAACACAAACAAGCACCGGTAGCAGAGCTGTTTGACCCCTATGATCAAATGGTTGAGTAATTTATTTTCTTAATACCAGTAAGAACAAAAGTCAAGTTGATTAATATATGAATGTTTAAATCTGATGACATCATTTTATGAACGTCTTTCCGGGCAACAAGCATGAAGTAATGTCCAATGAGAAAATAGATACAATGGTATTTTATGCCTTTAGAACTTTTCCCATTATCTATACTGTAGTCATTGTATGGTAGATCCAGTCATTTTTTTGTTAGCTTCCCAAGTTCCCTCAGATTTTAAATACTACATCCCTTTTGTTTTTTTAGTTTTAGCCAAAATGCAATATTATTACAAAGATGTAAAAATCTCTTCTAATACCAGCCCAAATATGTATACATTTCAGACATATTAACCTGATTCAGATGGCAGGGGGTTCGACATCTCTAAGTATTTCATAGAATCATAAAATATTGTAGTTGGAAGGGATCTCCAGGGTCATCGAGTTCAACCCCGGCTCTATACAGGAGTCACTAAACCATCTTAGACAGATGTCTATCCAGCCTCTGTTTGAGGACTTCCATTGACGGAGAACTCACCACCACCTCTCTTGGCAGCCTATATACATTCATTTTTTTTTACAGAATGGGAAATATAACTTTTTTATTCTGACTCTTAATTGCGTAAGTTTTAAATTCACATTATTTGTTCATGGTATTTGCTGTAGTTTGGGATGTATTATTGACTTATATGAAGTCAAGGCATACTCATGGTATCAAACCACCAGCACAAATCATGCTTATTTAAAGCCTGCCATTCATGTAATTATTATAATTAGTTATGAAAATGATCTTACAGCTAACAATAAATTACATCTAGTGTACTAAAAATTATCGATTTTGACAGGCAAGAATCGTTTCCATTCGACGGAACACTTATTGTTCATGCACTAAAATTCTCGATTAAAATGGTCATCTACTCTATTTAATATTATTTAAAATTGGGCTGTTCTTTCAACAAACTTTACATAAATTATTAGTACATGTGAATGTAAGAATCTTTGTAATATATCTAATTAGAGAAATCCGCTTCCTTCCCCAATTATTAGAATACTAGATGGTGGCCTGATTTTAACACATCGGGTATTCTAGAATATGCATGTCCACATAGTATATTGCACAGCCCACGTAGTATATTGCTCAACCACGTAGTATATTGCCCAGTCACGTAGTATATTGCCCAGTGACATTGTATATTGCCCAGCCACGTAGTATATTGCCCAGTGGCGTAGTATATTGCCAAGCCAAGTAGTATATTGCCCAGTGACGTTGTATATTGCCCAGCCACGTAGTATATTGCCCAGCCACATAGCATATTGCCCAGTGACCTAGTATATTGCCCAGTCACGTAGTATATTGCCCAGCCACGTAGTATATTGCCTAGGCACGTAGTATACAGCACAGACACGTAGTATACAGCACAGACAGGTAGTATACTGCCCAGTCACATAGTATATTGGCCAGTCACGTAGTATATTGCCCAGCTATGTAGTATATTGCCCAGCCACGTATGTAACAGGTTAAAAATTAAAAAAGAAACATATACTCACCCTACGAAGGTCATTTGTAGTCCTGTCGCCTGTGTGTGGTGCACGCGGCAGCTTCCGGTCCCAGGGTTGGTATGAGTGCAGGACCTGTGATGACGTCGCGGTCCCATGACCGTGACGTCATGGAAGGTTCTTCTCGCATAGCATCTTTGGAATCGGAACCTGTCGCTTGCACTGCCGAGGACAGCACGCACGTTGGAGGGTGAGAATAACATTTTTTTTATTATTATTATTTTTAACATTAGATCATTTTACTATTGATGCTGCATATGCAGCATCAATAGTAAAAAGTTGGTCACACAGGGTTAATAGCTGCGTAACCAGAGTGCGTTACACCGCGCTCTGGTAACGCTGGCATTAACCCTGTGTGAGGGCTGACTGGATGACTGGAGTGGAGTATGGAGCGGGCACTGACTGCGGGGAGGAAAGAGCGGCCATATTGCCGCCGGACTGTGGCCGTCGCTGATTGCTTGTGGGCGTTTTGCCACGACCAATCAGCGACTTGGATTCCATAACAGACAGAGGCCGCAACCAATGAATATCCGTGACAGAAAGAAAGACAGAAAGACGTAAGGGACCCTTAGACATTTATATAGTAGATTCTTCATTTGCCTCGAGCTTGTTACACACTCTGGAAAAAAAAACTCAAATTATTTTTCTTTAGACAAGACTGACTTCAGGTGTCATGTGACAAAGTCTATTATACTTTATGAAGAGGGGAGGGTAGAGCAGAAGTGAGGAGCAGGGAGAGGAAACAGGCAGAGGGAGACAGAAGCATTATGCACAGCTCTCCAACAAGTGTTTTAACTCACATCAGAATATGATTCAGCTCAAGACAGCTCAGGACTGCTGTATAATTTTTTCCATGCTGCTACAGTTTGTCAATGTATGCTAAAAAAAGGAATGAAGAGCAGGAATCCTTCTCTGTGTGCTGTGCAAGGCAGAAATCACACCAAGCAGTCTGCTCCCTCCAGCTCCCAGTGGATTGCAAAGTAGAGATAAAGCATGCAGAGAGGAAAACTGGTGAAAGTGCAGTATACAAGTCATATAGTGGTCAGAATTGAAGTTATTCCTCATGTACAGTCAAAAAAATGGTTATTCTGAAAAAGATATTTCAAAGTACAGTTACCCCATAAATTAAGACATTTTATGAATATTTATATTGTTTAATTAACAAAGTCACTTACAATGCAGGGCAAGGGAAGTGATTACATGGCTCTTCTTCAGAACTAGGTTTGGTAGTTAAGTCACAGAAGACATCAGACACTTCTTCATGTGTAATTCTATTTACACAGCGAAAAATGGGGTACCTGGATCCTGAAAGATAACACATAAAAATGTTATTAATTTTCAGTTTATTGACTTATAATCTATAGATTTCCTATCCATTTTATGAATTGCTACAAATCATTATAAAGCAGAATGCTTGCTGCATTTAACTATTTGCTTTTCCAGGTTGAAGACTAAAGTTTAAAAATGTATATGATCAAGATTAGTAATTTATTAATGTATACTGCGGACCAAACCAAAAGAATTATTTATGTGCAATATCCATTGGTGTCTTTGGAAGGAGAGAAAGTTTTCAGTTTGTCGGGGCTACTCCTAGTTGTTAATGCTGTAGGAGATCTCTATATGAACACACTGCAAATACCATTGTCACAGACAAGATACTGTATTGCTCTATATGTGCAAAAAATGTGTTTTGCTCCCTCTGCACACAAGTATGCATCAGATCAGAAATATCAATTACAATGCTGTATATGGGAAAGGTCTGAATTTTGCTATGTCAACATTTCTACATAGTTTATGTCATTCTGGAGAAAAGCTTTTGTATAAATTATGGACTTTTTCGCATCACATGCCTCTGACGTTAACTAACTTTGGGGGTAACATTTATTAATAATTTACTATGTATCAGCAACCATAGTAAAAAAACTATACAAACTTCATTCAGAAAACCGCAGCAGCATTGAAAATCTTTGAATTTGGTTAAATGTGACTGAAGCAGATGCTTTAAATTGAATCTGTGACCCCTTGAACATATGTATCCTATTAACATGGGCATACAGGTTATAGAATGGTTAATAGTACAGTTGTGGCCAAAAGTATTGACACCCATGCAATTCTGTCAGATAATACTCAGTTTCTTCCTGAAAAAAAATTCTTTGGTATTATTATCTTCATTTAATTTGTCTTAAATGAAAAAACACAAAAAAAATGTCCTAAAGCCAAATTGGATATAATTCCATACGAAACATAAAAAAGGGGTGGACAAAAGTATTGGCACTCTTCGAAAAATCATGTGATGCTTCTCTAATTTGTGTAATTAACAGCACCTGTAACTTACCTGTGGCACCTAACAGGTGTTGGCAATAACTAAATCACACTTGCAGCCAATTGACATGGATTAAAGTTGACTCAACCTCTGTCCTGTGTCCTTGTGTGTACCACATTGAGCATGGAGAAAAGAAAGAGTACCAAAGAACTGTGTGAGGACTTGAGAAACCAAATTGTGAGGAAGCATGAGCAATCTCAAGGCTACAAGTCCATCTCCAAAGACCTGAATGTTCCTGTGTCTACCGTGCGCGGTCTCATCAATAAGTTTAAAGCCCATGGCACTGTGGCTAACCTCTCTAGATGTGGACGGAAAATAAAAATTGACAAGAGATTTCAATGCAAGATTGTGCGGATGTTGGATAAAGAACCTCGACTAACATCCAAACAAGTTCAAGCTGCCCTGCAGTCCGAGGGTACAACAGTGTCAACCCGTACTATCCGTCAGCGTCTGAATGAAAAGGGACTGTATGGTAGGAGACACAGGAAGACCCCACTTCTTACTCCGAGACATAAAAAAGCCAGGCTGGAGTTTGCCAAAACTTACCTGAAAAAGCCTAAAACGTTTTGGAAGAATGTTCTCTGGTCAGATGAGACAAAAGTAGAGCTTTTTGGGCAAAGGCATCAACATAGAGTTTACAGGAGAAAAAAACAGGCATTCAAAGAAAAGAACACGGTCCCTACAGCCAAACATGGTGTAGGTTCCCTGATGTTTTGGGGCTGTTTTGCTGCCTCTGGCACAGGACTGCTTGACCGTGTGCATGGCTTTATGAAGTCTGAAGACTACCAACAAATTTTGCAGCATAATGTAGGGCCCAGTGTGAGAAAGCTGGGTCTCCCTCAGAGGTCATGGGTCTTCCAGCAGGACAATGACCCAAAACACACTTCAAAAAGCACTAGAAAATGGTTTGAGAGAAAGCACTGGAGACTTCTAAGTTGGCCAGCTTTGAGTCCAGACCTGAATCCCATAGAACATTATGGAGAGATCTAAAACTGGCAGTTTGGAGAAGGCACCCTTCAAATATCAGGGACCTGGAGCAGTTTGCCAAAGAAGAATGGTCTAAAATTCCAGCAGAGCATTGTAAGAAACTCATTGATGGTTACCGGAAGTGGTTGGTTGCAGTTATTTTGGCTAAAGGTTGTGCTAAAGGTTGTGCAACCAAGTACTAGGCTGAGGGTGGCAATACTTTTGTCTGGCCCATTTTTGGAGTTTTATGTGAGTTTTGTGTTTTTTCATTTAAGACAAATTAAATGAAGATAATAATACCAAAGAATTTGTGTTTGCAATCATTTTCAGGAAGAAACTGAGTATTATCTGACAGAATTGCAGGGGTGTCAATACTTTTGGCCACAGCTGTAATACCTGACTCATACCTGCTGTCTTGCTGTAGAGAAATTGTCTTTTATTCGTTTATGTTCTTTCGAGCTCTGGGTTCGGTCTTCATTAGCATAATAGCCCCCTCTCATCAGCATCACAGTGCCCTGTGACATGTAGTGGTGGCCCCAGAATCCATGCCTGCGCCCTGCATTAGTGTGATTACACTTAACGTTTCTGTCCTTCTAAGGGCATTGGCTTCTTGTTTGTTCTGTACAGGCGAGTCACTGCTACTTATGCCCCAGAGACCTCTGCCGTGTGCAGAGATAAGGTGCTATCCAAACTCCCAGTGACTTGGCAGTGCTTGCAAGAAGAAAGAGGAAGTCAATGCCCATAGAAGGGGATTCCGGGGCCACCACTACACCTCACAGGGCACTGTGTCGCTGATGGGAAGGGGATGGTACACTAAGGAAAAACAGAGGCAGAGTTTTTTTCCAGACATCGTACACCCCAGAGCCTGGAAGAACTCATTACCATAAAGGAATAAAATAGGTTTTCTCCACGACAAGGCTGCAGATATTGGCATACAGAAAGGACTACTTTAACCATTCTATTCCCTGTATGCACATGTTAATAGGTTACATATGCCCCACGGGGTGAAAGATTCTCTTTAAGGTTTTCATGGTGAAACATAATTATAACTGAATTTAAAAAAACAAAATGTTAGCATGTTATACATTCATGTATGTTTACTACCCTTCACCCACCTCACCTTTCCCACAAGTGACTGAACAGTCAGTTGAGCCCATTTGCTTCCAGTTAAAGTCCCGATTCCGTCTAGGTGGCTGTAGAGGAGGCACCTGATTATCTGGCTGATAAGAAGGAACTCTTCCAGGCTGTCTTGAAGGTAAGGATCCTGTTGGCTGTCCAATGTGTACATCAGTATCAATAAATGAGTCTCGATTTCCAGTAGGGTTTGAGGTATCTGTTACATCTAACTGGCCATTTAAAGGTTCCCCTAGAAAAAAAGAGCAATGTCCATAATACAGCTCAGTTTGGCAGCATAGCAGTCGGAAAGTGTAAAAATAAAATACAATCAATACTGTTTTGTGAAATTCTTTATTTGTTATGTGTTTATTTCTTTATCTATTTTTTATTTCTGCTACAATTTACTTTAACCAATAAACTGAATTATTCAAAACTTTTGCTACTACTGGATATCAAGAGCAGCCAGATAAAAAAAGGATGCCCTGTATATACTGAAGATTATTTTTTATTATTATTTATTTATATAGCACCATTGATTCCATGGTGCTGTACATGAGAAGGGGTTACATACAAATTACCGATATCACTAAGGCCATGTTCACACCATCCTTTTTTTAATGCGGAACCGCCGCGATTTTCCCGCTGCGGGTCCGCAGCTGTTTTCCATGCAGGGTACATTACAATGTACCCTATGGAAAACAGGAACTGCTGTGCCCACATTGCGGAAAATCGCGAAAAAAGCCGCGCTGAATAGCCGCGGTAAAAAAGAAGTACCATGTCACTTCTTTTTGCGGAACTGCAGCGGTTCTGCACCCATAGACCTCCATTGTGAGATCAAACCCGCAGTAAAACCCGCAGATGAAAAAAATATCTGCGGGTTTTCTGCGGTTTGTGGTGCAGAACCGCTGCAGTGTGGCTGCCCCCTGTGCCCCAATCCCACCCCCCATGCTCCGATGCCACCCCCCCGTGCTCCGACGCCCCCCCGTGCCCTCATCTCCCCCCCTTATACTTACCCGGCCTCCCGGTGTCCGTCCGGCCATCTTCTCCCTGGGTGCCGCCATCTTGCAAAATGGCGAGCGCATGCGCAGTGCGCCCGCCAAATCTGCCGGCCGGCAGATTCGTTCCAAAGTGCATTTTGATCACTGAGATATAACCTATCTCAGTGATCAAAATAAAAAAAATAGTAAATGACCCCCCCCCCCCCTTTGTCACCTCCATAGGTAGGGACAATAAATAAGTAAAGAATTTTTTTTTTTCACTAAGGTTAGAATAGGGTTAGGGTTAGGGGTAGGGTTAGGGGTAGGGTTAGGGGTAGGGTTAGGGTTAGGGGTAGGGGTAGGGTTAGGGTTAGGGTTAGGGGTAGGGTTAGGGTTAGGGGTAGGGGTAGGGTTAGGGGTAGGGTTAGGGTATTTTCAGCCATTTTAACCCTAAAAAACTTCCTAGAAAACACACAGACTCTGCATGGAAAACTGCATAAAAAAGCACTAAAAAACGCATCAAAAAACGCATAAAAAACGCACCAAAAAAGCACCAAAAAAAGGACCTGCGTTTTCTGCCAAGAGCTGCGGTTTTTAGTGCAGAAAAAACAGCAGGGAAATCAGGAACGTGTGAACATGGCCTTACAGTAAGCAAACTAATAATTACAGACTGATACAGCTGGGAGACGACCCTGCCCTTGCGGGCTTACATTCTACAGGATGGTGGGGATGGAGACAATAGGTTGAGGGTTTAAGGAGCACTGGTGTTGGAGAGGCGGTAGGTTCAGTAGTGATGAGGAGGCAGCGGGGTCAGTGCAGACTGTAGGCTTTCCTGAATATGTGGGTTTTCAGGTTCCGTCTGCAGGATCTGAATGTGGTTGATAGTCGGATGTGTTGGGGCAAAGAATTTCAGAGGATGGGGGATATTCTGGAGAAGTCTTGGAGGTGGTTGGGTGAGGAGTGAATAAGTGTAGAGGAGAGAAGGAGGTCTTGGGAGGAAAGATATCGGGAGATTAGTTCAGAGATATATGGAGGAGACAGGTTATGGATAGCTTTGTAGGTCAGTATTAGTAATTTGAACTGGATACGCTGAGGGAATGGGAGCCAGTGAAGAGATTTGCAGAAAGGGGAAGCAGAGGAGTAGCGAGGAGAGAGATGAATTAGTCGGGCAGAAGAGTTAAGGATGGACTGGAGAGGTGCAAGGGTGTTAGCAGGGAGGCCACAGAAAAGGATGTTGCAGTAGTCGAGGCAGGAGATGATGAGGGCATGCACATGCATTTTAGTAGATTGACGGTTGAGGAAAGGATGGATTCTGGAGATATTTTTGAGCAAATGAAGATGAGCAAATATTTGAAAATCCAAACTCATCGTATTTGCTAATTTTTCAGTGATTCCTCACATATTAATCTGCTTCCTGCTGTGCTATCACACACATGATTCTTAGGCTGCATTCACATGTTGTGGCCCTATTCTTTTTTTTTATTGCAGCAATTGTGGTAAAACTGCAATGTTTTTTCTGCAAATTCCAATAATCGCAGAAAAAATGATATGCAGCAGCAATGTGTGAACAGAGCCTTACAGTTGCTTCACTGTTTTATGGATTTTTCTAACTATCTCTATAGTTAAGCTGTGGCCGGTGCCATCCTCAACTATTGACAGTCACCTTGAAATGGCTGCTGCATTCCCTGCCTCAGTTTTTATGCAGGCTATGATAGTCCCACCTGATTAACTATGCTGTACCATGTGATGTTATAGCTCTTACGCCCAGCCATAACAAAGATCATGAGAGCCATTTCTAGCTGATGCAATCTTTTGCTTTGCGTAATATGGCAGCAGATAATTTCAGCAATTCAAGCAAAGCAAATCACAAAATATTGAAATTTGCTGAGCCCAGAGAATTCCAAAAATATGACACATATTCAATTTGCATTGAATCGATTCACTCATCTCCAAGGTATATTATTCTGAATTAAATACATGTGCCGCTATAATTATTTATTCAAAATACACATTCATTATTAGTTTCTGCAACAGTGTGTGCTGCTGAAAATAATATTCTTTTGAAGAGAATAAACTAAAAAAAGTTTGTTTTCAAGGCAAATTATACAAGTCATGCAGTGTATTTATTTAATGATTAAACTACAACAGAACCATATCTACCAATGCTCCCAAGACAAATCAAAAGTGGCATTTTATAAATAAGTTTACTTTTCAAGTATGAAGAGCACTTACTCCATAATATATGTACATAGTAATGAAGGGGTTCAATAGAATTCTGGATTAATGTAAGTGCAATCACGAATACCTGGTCTCCGTTGAGGGGGCAGTTGAGGACTGATCGTATTAGCAGACGGAACAACATATTCATAATGGATTCCAGGATTAGGCTGCTGGTGAATCATCTGCATATATTAAAAACAAAAGCTGGATGTTTAATGTACTACATATATTATTTCCATTTGTATTATTTCCATAATGTACAAATTAATTATATAAGAGAATAATATTACCTTTATTCATAAAGAAGCCATTGAGAGAAGATATTACTGCTGCAGGATTAGACAGAAGCAGTATATTCACAATAGGTGAAATTTATAAATTGTTTTACACCAAAGTACTATAAAAGATGCAATTGTATGTGTAAACTTCATTTTATGCATAAGCTTGCATCTTTTATAGTACTTTGATGCACAATTTTTTTTTTTTTTACTTTTTTTGCTGCTGTGCCGATCGGCTTAGTCATGGCCAACCACTGTCTGCCAGAGTCTCTATAATTTACACGAGAAGGCATAGCTGAAGAAATTAATTTGGCAAATTAAAAAATAATCATATTCCATTTTGAAAAAAAAATTGGCACTTCTTATACCAGAAGGCTTTTGATCAAGACAGACGTAGAAATGCATGCCAGACTTGATGAATTTCCTCTATATATTTCTATCTATGTTGATATAACAATGTCATTGTCCTCCTGTTGAGACTCACATGAGGGATATGCCCAATAACCTATATTGCCCTTCACTTCTTCCCCACCAACTTCCTGGAGGCAAATAAGGCCAATTGTGGCCTGCAGGGTGCAGTATAGGCATGACATGCTCTATTGTCCAAATGGACTAGTAAAACAGGTGTGCAAAAAAAACCCAGATATACACAGTTTAATATCTACATTCTACAATCATCTCCATTCCCCAAAATTATGTGTTTACAACAGATAGGCAGAAACATGTCCAAAAGGCCAGAATCTGCAAAGGGCATTATACTGGTGTGGAGTTCACAGATATAAAATTAGCCAAATAAAACAGATGTGCAAAAAAGTATTGCTTGCAGAACTCAAACTTTGTGAGGTAGACAGTCATAGTTAAATGTCTGCATTTTGGGGAATTTTCTTTTGTACGATTATTATACAATAATAATAATAATGCATTATTATTTTTTTTTTAATAATTATTTCCCTCTCACAAAAAGGATTGCACAAGACATGTAAAATCTCAGTATAGTGGGAGTATGACAACTCCTAATGAAGCCCAGTGTGATGAAACGCGTGTCGGGGCATCTGTGCACCCCCATTGTATGCTCCTTACCACTGGATTATCCACCATATCTCAAGGTATTACCCTTATATAGTAATAATAATAATAATATTTATTTATATAGCGCCAACATATTCCGCAGCGCTTTACAGTTTAACAGTTTCTATAGATGTCATGTTTGTTTTATCATGAAGACCTTCCATTATTAAAGGACCGTGAGGCTAGTTTAAATACTGATTATAAACATAAGGATGAATGACCTCGGGGAGATCAAAACATCCAACACCGCGGAGACACCATCACGTGTTTCTCAACGCAGTGATCCAGAACACTGCCCCCATCCCTTATGGGAAATATGCAAATGCATGTAGAAAAGCCGCGGAGACACCATCACGTGTTTCCCAATGCAAGCAATAAATAGCCAGGTCTTTCACCGGGAAGGAACAACCACGGGAAGGGCAGCATCCAAAAAGGAAAACCACCTATGCCAAAACATGGTATCCATCCACAGACAGCTGTTTCGGGGTATTTTCCCCTTCATCAGTGTGGAGTAGGAAACTGGCTATTAGGAGCAGTGCCTAGTAAAAAGACTACAAACATAAGGATGAATGACCTCGGGGAGATCAAAACATCCAAGATTATAGTCTTTTTACTAGGCACTAAAAAAAAACTGTTACTGTTTAAAAAAAAAAAAGCTTGCGTTATTTTCTGAGACCCATAGTGTCTCAATTTTTCACGATCAAGGGCTTATTTTTAGCGTGCTGAGCTGACATTTTTAATTATACCATTTTGCAGTGGATTCAATATTTTGATAGCCTGTTATTGCATTTTAATGCAATGTTGAGGCAACCAAAAAAAGGTAATTCCGGCATTTTGACTTTTTTTTTTACTACACCATTTACCAATTGGCTTAATTTTTTTACAGCTTGATAGATCGGGCGATTCTGAATGCGGTGATACCAAATATGGGTATATTTTAATTTTATTGTTTTATGGGGGGTGATTTGAACTTTTATATTTTTTTATTTTTAATGTTTTTAAAAACTTTTTTTTACATTTTGCATGCTTCAATAGTCTCCATGGGAGATTAGTAGCTGCGATAACCCGATCGCCTCTGCTACACACAGGTGATGATCACATCGCTTGTGTGTAGCGAAATGCTCACTTGCTATGAGTGCTGACCACCGGGCGGCACTCATAGCAATCCAGCTAAGATAACCATAGAGGTCTGCTGGAGACCTTGGGGTGTCATGCTGACCCATCGGTGACCCGCGATCATGTGGCAGGGTCACGATAGGCAGGATTAGCAATGCGCTTTCGATAAGCGCGAGTTAAATACCACGGTCAGAGATTGTCAGGATGTTGGGGCACATGTGATGCTGTTCATCTATAGTTTTTTGTAACTTATTTTGCATAATAGTAATAATTCATAACAATACTAAATAAACATTAATATTATTAATGTACTGCATTTACAATTGTTCAGCATCAAACCTTATGTGCTGCTATTCTGCGATCCTTTGCCAGTATTATGGTTTTCTGGAGCAGAACTTGTGGGATTCTATTTTTCCCTCTTCATTGATGGTATTTTTCATCTTCCCTTTATATGTTCTTATCTGTATTTCTCCCTCACCCTAATTGTACTATAATTGTGATTATTTTTGATGTAATACAAACTTTATTAATTATATTAGTGCTATACGCAATTTTTTCATCTCTCCTTATTATAAGGCATTCAATACTGTCATATATTCTCTAAGGTGTTTTTGAGGTAACTTGTTTTGGTTTTAAAACTCTGTATAGTCGTTTGTGACTTGCAAGCACGCTGTCTCTACCTGACACTAATTTCAGATTTCTTTTCCTTTAAAAAAAATATTTACTGTCTTCTTGACACTTTCTAGTGCATTATGAAAGAAAAAAATGCAAAAGGACTGATGCCAGCTACATTATATCGCTGATCAATCACACCGAGTTTGGCATTGCTGCTATTATCTTTTTCTCCCCCTAACAACTTTGTCTCTAATATAAACAGACTAATAAACTCAACTTCTTCATTCCTGCATTTGTAGAACACATTACTGTCTGAAGAATTTGTCCAATGCTTTAGGGCTTCTTCTTCCTATCTTTACTGCTGAGTTGTGAGCTCTGAGATCCTGTCACTATTCTAAATCACCCTAAAAATGTCTGCTGCCTTCCCTGCCTAGACTTTTTTACAGGCTATGACAGTCTGATTAGTTGTGCTATGACATGGGATCTGATATTGATTAGGCATTATAGGGAAGCCCATATTCTCGTGCCTGAAGTCATGTCAGAATTTGTTGACTGATGCATTCAATATCAAAAATTGAATCAAAGGCGTCATTACTATAGTACCAAAATAATATAAAAGTGCTAAATGGTACTGGACAGTGTGGCGCTTGACAGACATGGCTCATGGTTGGTATAGGTTTTAACATTGGGAGTTCTAGATTCACAGGGTTGTCCGTATGGATTAATGTAATTAGATTTGTTATGAAATTTACATTTATACATGTTTATCATCATAACTTTTTGTGCAGCATGAATTAATCCTGGCCTTGTAATTGACTTGCTACCTTCCATGTAGTATAATACTCTATATTGATTTGTAATAATGTTTATATTTTGCCAGAGTTCTGGTAACAATTATCCACAATGTTTTTAATATCCCTTTGGTATTTGAATTATTTGTATATCAATAAAAATGTGTTTTTTGCATAGTAAACCAAATTGATGCATTAGTACTACGTGGCTGCAATTGGAGTTTATATACAGTATCTTTTCTGTAACTGAAACAGTCTTCTGCAACGTGTAAAAAGTCAGAGGGTATTTTTAGAGTCAATTTAAATGAATTGAACAGCAAATTGTTTGAATGTTTTAGGATCTACAAATTTCAGAAATTTAATTAGAATTCGACCATCATCAAATAGCTCATCTATAAATAACAGGGGAAAAAATAGTGGCAAGTAATTATAGAATAAAAATTAGTAAATAATTACGCTAGGAATGTTGTAGGGAAAAAAAGACAAAAAAGTGTTAACAACAAGAAGGATTGAGACTATACTATAAATCAAGAAAATATCTTGCAAAGGCATAAATCAGATGTCTGCTTGGTTGTTTCCTATATATACATGGCCAAACATCACTTAACTTATTTCACCTCTATAAATGTGACTAATACCAGCTATGTTTTCTTGTAGAATGAGGTTTAGAAAATATTTTTTGACAAAAGTTTTTGATAAGTTAGAAATATCTTACATGTCAACGAAAATATTTTAAAGTACCTTTTATAAGTCAGGTACTCTTTAATTACAAAACATAAAGAGCAGACAAACAATGTTGCACTGTGAAAGCGCTACACTCGTCTTATCCACAGAGAAATGTGTGTATAAATAGACCATTTGTGTATAACTGACGACCCACTTGACAAATATTTTTGTTAAGAATAAACGATTTATCATGTTAACATAGCTAGAACACAAGACGATAATTTCTTTAATATGAAAAATGGAAATGTCTTGTAAAAAGTCAAAACAGAACATTTCTTGGTGAATGGTAGTGTTCATGGTGGCTGTGATGGTTGTTTTAAAGAATGGATCAACGCTGCCAAGTTCACAATATTAATAACGTAGGCTGTTTCGTGAATTCCTAAGTATTTCTGGAAGACCCGGGACACCATTCAGCATTAGTTCCTTAGATATTTTACACAATGATGTCAAGTAGCATTGATTGATATGTGTGGAAAATGGAGAGGTAGAATAGTTTTTGTTCCAGAAATAAGATCTGACTGGGAAAGCAATAGGGGTGGACAAAGCTCAAGAATTTGCTGATTAATTGTTTCACTTACTTGGACGACATACATTACATTTTGTCAAAAGGTGTAAGAAAAGCAATTAATCTTTCCTAGGTAAAGCATTATAGGTGTTATTTCATGCACGCTTTACATCACCAAATTTAAAATTAAATTCTTAATTTAATTTCCCACAAATATTTATATTTGAGTTCAGCTAAAACATATGTAAATCATAATTATTTTTTTAGCATAACCATGGCAATTTTGTGGTAAGTATACTATATAGAATTTACTATTTTTTTACTCTCAAATGCTTGTGCAGTAAATTAATGTACAGTGTCTGACACCCTGAAAAAGTCAAACTATGGACAGCACACCACTTCGCAACAGTTTAAAAACTCAAATGCTACACTCAGTGACTTCTGAGTAGAACCATTTATATGGGTGGAAACTAGTCAATTAATTTTCAGCAAATAATATAACAGAGTATCCTGTTTAGCTGTAATACAATCAACATATCTTACTTTTTAGCCTACCTAAAGAGGTTGTCCACTAATTTTACATTGATGCCATATTCCTAGGATAGGGCATCAATGTCTGATTGGGCTGGGTCCGGCACTCAACACCCACGCTGATCAGCTGTTATAAGTGCCAGTGGTGGCCGCCGCTGGCCGGAAGTGCTTACTTGCAGAGTTTGGCTGTCTACTTGTAGTGGTGGGGCTTGTTATTGCACATCTGCCTCCTAATGAATTGAATAGGAGGCAGATGTGTAGTACCCCACGGCGGCTACTACAAGTATACAGCCAAGCTCCGCAAGTAAGTATTTCCAGCAGCCACCGCCATCGATAACAGCTGAACGTCGGGGGGGGGGTGCCTAGTGCCGGACTCCAGCAGATCAGACATTGATGCCCTATCCTAAGAATAGGGCATCAATATAAAAGTAGTGGACAACCTCTTTAAATTGTAAAGATGGTCCAAAAATTATCCCTTTGAGGAGGCAGATGCCTGCTTTGCTGGTATTTATGCGCTAGCCTAAAAAGCTGTGACTTTTTCACAAAGGATGGTGCAAAAATTATCCCTATTTGGGGAATATCAAGACTTTTATTATTTGCTAAATGAAGAAATGATTGCTTTATCACAAGCTGTTCAAAAAGTATTCCTTTATTTAGGTTGCAATAACAGATGCTGTTTTGAAATTGAAGAAACAATGGTATCTCAAATAGGAATTAAACAAATTCTCCTTTTTTGGGATATGCAACAGGTTTGCTATTTTCAAAATGACTAACCAATTATAACGGCAGAAGCTGCACAGTAAAAAATTAAGACCGAACAGGCAAGGAGATGTCTAACAGTGTAGGGCCAGCAATAGCAGCCCCGTTAACAGTAGTGAAGAATACCACTATAAAACACAGTAGGCAAATGGGAGATGTGTAGCAGGCATGGCTGTGCAGTGGCAGAAGCCATAAGTGAAAATGGACAGGCAGGTGGTAAGCAAATTACACATTTGATCTTATCATTAGAATCTGCCATAGGTGAATGAAAGTTAACACTGATCCATGACTGAATTATTTTGCCAAATGTAATGTTTTCCCTCTTGTAGTGGATAACTTGGTCAGCCAGAGTGTGACAAAGCCACCGTCCATATGGAATAACCTGACAATACACTGCAAGCTGCACAGAACAGTGAATTCATAGCAAAGGGCTAGTTCTTGATTTAGGTCTAAACTGCTGACTCAGAAGTCTGTAGGATCAGGACTCAAGATATCTGATTGAAAATCTGACGCAGTCTGGGTACAACAGAATCTGGCTTTTCAGCCAGTGTGTATTTGTTTGCTGAAAAGTGTCAGATTGACACAGCAGCAAATAAAACGTGGACCATCATGTCACATATGCTGACTGAGCTACTTGTAACCCTAGCGCTTGCATTTGCAGGGGAGCATGGAATATTTACAGTGTGGACATGAGTCTTCTGCTTAGTTAAGGTACCGTCACACTAGACAATATCGCTAGCGATCCGTGACGTTGCAGCGTCCTCGCTAGCGATATCGTCCAGTGTGACAGGCAGCAACGATCAGGCCCCTGCTGTGCTGTCGCTGGTCGGGGAAGAAAGTCCAGAACTTTATTTGGTCGCTGGACTCCCCGTAGACATCGCTGAATCGGCGTGTGTGACACCAATTCAGCGATGTCTTCGCTGGTAACCAGGGTAAACATCGGGTAACTAAGCGCAGGGCCGCGCTTAGTAACCCGATGTTTACCCTGGTTACCATCGTTAAAGTAAAAAAAACAACCGCTACATACTTACCTACCGCTGTCTGTCCTCGGCGCTCTGCTTCTCTGCTCTGGCTGTGAGCACAGCGGCCGGAAAGCAGAGCGGTGACATCGCCGCTCTGCTTTCCGGCTGCCCGGTGCTCACAGCCAGACCAGAGAAGCAGAGCGCCGAGGACAGACAGCGGTAGGTAAGTATGTAGCGTTTGTTTTTTTACTTTTTAGGATGGTAACCAGGGTAAACATCGGGTTACTAAGCGCGGCCCTGCGCTTAGTAACCCGATGTTTACCCTGGTTACCGGGGACCTCGGGATCGTTGGTCGCTGGAGAGCTGTCTGTGTGACAGCTCTCCAGCGACCAAACAGCGACGCTGCAGCGATCCGGATCGTTGTCGGTATCGCTGCAGCGTCGCTTAGTGTGACGGTACCTTAATACACTCGAAAAGCATGCATTTTGTGAAAGCTTTATCATGCAGGGAACTTATCTTATTTCTGGTATTACGCCAATATAGACTCCCTTTCAGAAACCCTAAAAAATTCTCCCAATTTGCTTATATAGTGAAGGGGTAAAAACATGGACACTTTGTTCTCTAATTTCCAAAAATTTTGCTCTTTGCTCTGTCTTGTGCAATCGCCCAATTGGGGGCAACTGAAGCCAGAAACAGCAACAGGGTAGAATACATGGGTATAATATTGAACTATTGTAATAAAAAAGTGTGCAAAAGAAACACAATTTTTTTTTTACAAGACACACACTTTGTGAGGTAAACAATTGCATTTAAATTTTGAGAATATGGAGATTTTTATTTTATAAAAAAAAAACACTTTGTAAAAATAGACAAATTAAATTCAAAAAAATTATAGCTTATAGCTTCTCTGTCTCACAAGTCAGGATACACATTCTCTGACACACCAGCCATGGTTTCAATATTTTCCTTCAGTAGCAAAGTTAGGACAAGGGGGCATTAAACTGCCCTTTTCAGTTCATCAAGAAAAAAAAGTGTTATTAAGGTGCTGTATTGCAGTATATCACGTATTAATCAATTCACAGTCACACTGACTCTGCAAGTCCTGCATTTTCCCATCACTTGAATCTTTATATTAAAATTCACAGAATGTGCTTCAGCCCTGTAGTAGTACAGTACAATCAGATTTAGGCCTTGATATCCCTATCAATATAATGAGCTTTGCACTCTGACCTCCAAGCCCTAGGTTGTAAAATCCTAAAATAACTACTGCTTTCTCAGCCCTTATCTTTAAGACCTTTTCATAACCCACCTGATTAGCGCTAGACCCCTTGATTTGATACCCACAAGGCATTATGGGGAAGATTGCACAGTCGTGCCTGGCGTCATAAGCCTGTTCTTTGGCTGAGGCAATCTTCAGCAATGCTTGAAATGGTCCAAGCTTTTATTTTTTATTTTTTTGTGATCCCCACAAATCAAACAGCTAATTATTTGAATTTGATGAGAGCTGTAAATTTTACAAAATTCAACATGAAGTTGATTTGTGGTGGATTAATCTACTCATATCTTTTTGCAACAAAATGTCACATTATATTTTTCTATGTATCGGATAAGTGAAACACAAATTTCTAAACATTCTCTTAAATCAAGAAAATGTAATTTTTTTCTACAGAAAAATATAGTCTGCTACATCAAAGTGTTTAGGACAAAACACTGACTTAAAATGCAAAGAATGCAATGAATAGTAGAATAATAATAATAGAAACATTTTGTGCAAAGAAGAATTGCGCAAAAAGTTTGTGACTTTGGCATTTTCACTGCTGTTACAAGCTGCTTCGCCATAATCGGCAGAGTTGGAAGGAGCCAGGACAGGACAGGGAACGTTTGGTGTGTTCATGCCAATTTTATTAGCTCTGCCAAAAAGTGCAGAGATGGGAAGGAGCTAGAGTGAACCTTAGGCCGGGGTCAGACTTGCGAGTGCAATGCGAGAAACTAGCACGAGCCTCTCGCATCAATACACGGCACAGCCGCCGGCACTCGGGACCAGAGTATGCAGCTGAATGTATTTCTATGCAGATGAATGCTCCCACGTGTTGGCGGGAGTGCCGGGTGTTAATGCGAGTTTCTCGCATTGAACTCACAAGTGTGACCCCGGCCTTACTCTGAATGGAGTACCATTCCTGGCAAGGAGAACTATAGCACACACCACTTGTAAGAGGCGCTGAATTCATTATGTGACATGCGTCCCATAATGAACTAGAAGCACCTTATTCCTGCACATCCCTCATTAAAAATGGACTACAAAACACTAGTCTAATGAATTGAGGCCATAGTTTACTTTTGTGCATTCATCTAAATTGTTTACATATTTTTCAACAGATATGATAGTTAAAATAGTCTATCAATATCCAATTAATGGGGTCCAACTATGGACGCTCTCACCAATCAGCTGACAGAAGAGGCCACAGCACCCTTCTCTATTGCTAGCCATTGGTTGATGGCTGTAATGTCACAAGGCATACCAGCCAACTGTCATTTTAATGAAAAAAAATGTTTTTATTCTTTTTTAATCAGGTTTTTGCTTCTCTTTATTGCTAAAATTGCATTGAGTGATGCATTATTTTATAAAAATCTAAACCTGACAATGATATCTGTAACAAAGGGAACACTAGTAGATACAGCTTAATGGTCATAAACAGGCACTTAAAGGGAGTTGGTCATCAGAATTATGTTGTCCCAACTGAGAGCAGCATGATGTAGGGGCAGAGACTTTGATTCAAGTGTTCTGGTCACTTACTGGCGTGCTTGCTGTAGTTTTAATGTATTAGTTTTTATCTTCTGTGGATGTACCAGGCTTCTCAATAATGATCTGGACACACCTTTCTGTACACAGCTTTGATTTTCTACATTGTGCATTACAAGAACTTAGCCAATCAGCTGTGGGGTGGTGATAGACAGAACTCATGAATTTCAAATATTACATTGTAGCAGGTTTTCTAGCCATTTCAGTGATAACTGTCTGCAAATAAGGCTAGGCTTTATCAAAACAATAGCAAGCAGACCAGTAAGTGACACACCTTCTCAATCATGATCTCTACGTCATGCTGCTCGCATGCAAAGTAACAAAAACGTGATAACAGAGTCTCTTTAAGATAGAAAGAAACTTAGAAGAATTATTAATTGATGTATGGACATCCACTATGAAGAAACAGTGAAGGCTGCATCCAATCAGAAATAGATGATAGGCTGCAGAACTGATTTGACATTCTTCATGGGTAAATGGGGATGTAAACATGTTTTTTTAATTTTAGGATACACTGTAGAGACATTCTAAAAATGTAGTTTAATAGTGGACTTGCACATTAAGGAGAGTAGAGTGATCACAAACAGTTTTAACTTATTAAAGTATTTCTATGCCAAAAACATAGGCATTTTTAGGATTAGCTGATTTGGGCTCTTCACTAATTTTACACAAGTAGCAATAAAAACTTGTCAAGATATCATCAAAGTCCTTTCAGTGACCATAAGCAATGCCTATCGAATAAACAATAAATGATCAATCACTATCTAGCTGTGAAATCTATGTTTTACTTACATAGACATCAAGTATTTCATTTGTTGGTCCCTCCGCTAGAAATGATTCGCCTGCAGTGCTTGATATTTCATTTGGTCGCTTATATGTGAACATTGTTCCTCCGCCTTCATATTTTCCAGGTCTGTCAATTGCCCAATTCCCATTGATGATTGATCTGCCAGATCTACTGCGGAGAGCTAGCCGACAGAGAAATAAAAATAATATTACACTGTGAGCATTGTGAGAAACATACAGTAGTACAGTATTACATTGGAGCCTATCTACAAAGCATTAGCAAAATCTTGTTGAGGTGCTTTCAAAACATGCATCAATAAAACAATAAGAAACTTCAAAAAGAACTGTTAACAATGGCCAGAGATAAAACAAAGTATCTAATATAAGAAGTGGAAAAAAATTGTGAAATACAATAAGACTTCATACTTCATAAAGACTATGTAAAAAAAAATTATTTAGTAGTCTATTGCTAGTGCCAGGTAATATACATTGCCTTTTAGAATTCAAAGTAGCTTCAAGCGGTTGGCTCAAAATCAACACAAGTGTATACAGGTCTGTCAACTGGGACCCCAACTAATAATCAAGAGAATTAGGATTGATAGTCCAGAAGCCCTCACTGCTATCTGCCCACTGTCCGATCCTTTGCACCTTCGTCACTTTGCATCTCTGGCCAGGTGTTCATTTTAGGCCACGGCTTCAAGCCACAAGCAGGCCATTGATGTTACTGTGCATGATCCAAATGCAATTCTAAGGTAGACGCCCCAGCCTAGAGTAAACACCAAGATGTGACAAGACAGAGGTGCAGAAAACCGAACAGCAGAAACAGCAACAGTGATGGCTGCAAAGGTGAGCGGTAAAGAGAGTATTTTTTTATCTTTAACCTTTTGACGGCCACTTAACTCTCTGGATGTCCCCTCTGCTTCTGCCTGCTGTCCAGTCCTCCATACCTTTGTTATACCGAGCAACTGTGGACAATAGTGCAGGGCCAGAAGCAAGAAGGAACTAGAAGTCACTACGCGTGCATAGTTAATGCCAGGGCCTGATTGTGGTCATAAGCACCGTCATAGAGTGAACACCAGGCCTGAGATGCAATGGAGGCATTGAGGACTGGTAAATTGGTGGGGAGCAATTGGAGCAGCAGAGAGGTGACAGACACCAAAGCATAAATAGGGATATTAAATTTGCGGAGAATAGCTTCTCTGAAAATCAAATTTCCTGGTAAAATTCGTGCAAAGAAGCAAATTTGGATTCTGTCAGATCTGTTCATCTCTAGTTAGGATGTTTGAAAGGATGAGAGTTTAGCAGCATTTTTTTTTCAATGGAAGTTACAAAACTTATCTTATTAAGGACAGATTTGCTTTTGAGATGACTTTTTAGGGGCTGACATGTCAAAAATTAACAAACAATACCCAATTTTGAAAATAGCACCTCTCAAGGTAATAAAATGACTTTCAAAAAGTTTATTAACTCTTTAGTTGCTTTATAGGGATTAAGACAAATTGGAATGAAAAAATTATTACATTTTTTCTACAGAAATGTTACATTAGGCTCAAATAATTTTTTATTTCACAAATATAACAATAAAAAATGGATCCCACAATTTGTTGCACAATTTCTCATGAGTATGCTAATACTCCATATACGGGTGAAAGCTGTTTGGGTACATGGAATGTGCGCTGTATGACTTTTCAAGTACATTTGTAGCTGGAATAGATTGTGGATCTCATGTAACATTTAAGGAGCCTCTGAGGAACCAAAAGAGCAGAAACCCCATCACCCTAAAAATGATTAGATTTTGGAAACTGTACCCTCAACTAAATCAGAGTATAATGACCATTTTGAACCAACCGCCACTTCACAAAACTTTTATTGGGGTGCAAAAAATGAAAAAAAAAATTATGAAAATGTTTCTTTAGCCCCTGAAAGTGGCCTCAGAAACTAGCACTATTTGACATTTGGAGCACAGTTTAGGAAGTAATACTGTAGGCTCTGGATGATATATCATGACTAAAGAGCTCTTCAGGTGCAAAAAAAACAAAAGAGATGCTATTTTGGAAACTACACCCCTCAAACACTTCATCAAGAGGTGAGTTGAGCATTTTGAACCTATAAGTGCTTCACATTTTATAGCGTTGGGCAGTGAAAATTTAAAAAACATTTCACTAAGATGTTGATTTAGCGACATTTTTAAAAAAATTTCGCAAAGTTAATGGGAAAAGTAGATTGCTTTGCAGTTTTATTTTTCTGCTGCCAGCCTTTGTTCTTTATTTTGCCATTTTCCCCTTGCGGTTCTTCAACCGGCTGGTCTTCAACAGAGCAAGTAGACTGCTCCTTCTCAAACACTTCCGCCAGGGTTTGTCTTTTAAGGGTGACAAGGACAGAGGGAGTCCACCATAATGCTATTACGGTCTTCATCATCTAGCACTTGTGGCTTTATCTACATTATTTATTATTTATTATTATTATTATTATACATTTTTATAGCGCCATTTATTCCATGGCGCTTTACATGTGAATACGGGGCAAATATAGACAATTACATTAAACATGAGCAGATAACAAGGCACACGAGTACATAAGGAGGGAGGACCCTGCCCGCGAGGGCTCACAGTCTGCAGGGGGTGGGTGAGGATACACTAGGAGAGGGAAGAGCTGGCTGTGCGGCTGTTCAGTAGGTTGAGGATCACTGCAGGCTGTAGGCTTGTCGGAAGAGATGAGTCTTCAGGTTCTTTTTGAAGGTTTCTATGGTAGGCGCAAGTCTGATGTGTTGGGGTAGAGAGTTCCAGAGTATGGGGGAAGCACGGGAGAAGTCTTGGATGCGGTTATGGGAAGAAGAGATGAGAGGGGAGTAGAGAAGGAGGTCTTGGGAGGATCGGAGGTCGCGTGTAGGTAGGTACCGGGAGACCATGTCACAGATGTATGGAGGAGACAGGTTGTGGATGGCTTTGTATGTCAGTGTGAGGGTTTTGAACTGGAGTCTCTGGGCGATAGGAAGCCAGTGAAGGGCTTGACACAGGGGAGAGGCTGGGGAATAGCGGGGGGACAGGTGGATTAGTCGGGCAGCAGAGTGTAGGATGGATTGGAGTGGTGCCAGAGTGCTAGAGGGGAGTCCAGAGAGTAGGAGGTTGCAGTAGTCGAGGCGGGAGATGATAAGGGCATGCACTAGCGTTTTTGCAGTGTTGCGGTCAAGGAAAGCACGGATCCGGGAAATATTTTTGAGTTTGAGACGACAGGAGGAGGCAAGGGCTTGGATATGTGGCTTGAAAGAGAGGGCAGAGTCGAGGATCACCCCGAGGCACCGGGCGTGTGGGACTGGGGATAGTGAGCAGCCATTGACATTGATGGATAGATGTGGTGGAGGGGTAGAGTGAGATGTCTACATTGTGACATGTGACAAGAACCCCAACACCAACTCCTTATAACTGCTATCCTCTAGAAAGCCGAACAGCAGATGACAATCTGACTCCTTTATGCTAACGAGGTCCAGGATGGTCTTGATTTTAAACTTTTTGTGGTTCAAAACTCAACTTAAGTGATCCTCTTCAATAAATGGCAACTGCAAAAAGGATGATTTGAACTGTTGGAGGACCTCCACTATATTGGATTGATTAATACAACTAAGAACCCAAAACAACTTGAAGAATGACCATAAAAGCTAAACCAGCAACACTAGCATCAAATTTTTCTGGTCCACAGTCCATGCCGGCAACATAATGCCAAAATGTGTAGCCTGTGGTCCATCGAGATTGCCATATATTTCCCAATTTCTCCAGAACTCATCATCTGTTAAAGCTTCATATGCATTGGCTATTTTCATAAATATAGCTTCATCTTCTCCTTTTTCAGGGTGGAAATTCCGAGAAAGAACTCGGTACTTTTTTTGTATTCTTGGTATTCTTTATCAGTTTTGGAAACTTTGTATTCGAGCAATATAAACTATACCCATCCAAACATCAATACTATTTTCTTAGCAATCAGAATTACATTCTGCTGTGGCTTTACAGCCTTTAGCTGATACCACAAACAGTTTCTATATACATGACAGATGTTTTTTGGTCGGGCTTGTTCAGAGTTCTGTCATGGGGCCACAGGTTGTATGTGGCTGGAAAGACAATCAGCCCTACGAATGAGGTCAGGAAGTACAGGAATGTATTTCCACTGTCATCATACTAGAACTGTTGCCCAGACAAGGCTGCCTTTCCCTCCTCCTTGCAGGCAAACTACCTGTCAACGGGTCCCTTACAGCTCACTAGAGTAGAAAAAACAACCGACCGACGGCCGTTACCCTGCAATGGGCCCAACCATCTCCTTCTTGACACACCTATTCATTACATCCCCAATGATCAAGTCAAAAGTTAAAAGACAAACCATGGCTGAAGTGTTTGAAAAGGAGCAGTCTACTTTCTCTGCTGAAGACCAGCAGGCTGAAGAAGCGCAAGGGGAAAATGTCAAAATGAAAAATAGATTACCTTAGTTGTTGTAAAATGTCTCATAAGTATGCGGATACCCCATATGATACCTCCTTTGCGGCCTAACCTCTAACACTCTCACACCCCTCCTGTCTGTCCTTAATTCTGCTGCCCGACTAATTAATCTTTCTCATTGCTACACTCCTGCTTCCCCTCTTT
Organism: Ranitomeya imitator; assembly: GCF_032444005.1. Lineage (NCBI taxonomy): Eukaryota > Metazoa > Chordata > Amphibia > Anura > Dendrobatidae > Ranitomeya > Ranitomeya imitator. The sequence continues at coordinate 472,441,683 of NC_091285.1, read as the reverse complement.
GCAAATCCCTTCACTGGCTCCCAATTTCAAAGCCTATCCAGTTTAAACTACTAACACTGACCTACAAAGCCATCCATAACCTTTCTCCTCCGTATATTTCCATACTAATCTCTCAATATCTTCCCTCACCTAATCTCCGGTCCTCCCAAGACCACCTCCTCTCCTCCACGCTTATTCGCTCCTCACCCAATCGCCTCCAAGACTTCTCCCGAATATCCCCCAGAATCTGGAATTCTGTGCCCCAACAAGTCTGGTTATCCACCACATTTGGATCCTTCAAACGGAACCTGAAAACCCATCTCTTCAAAGAAGCTTACAACCTCTAATGACCACATGACTACCTCAACACCATCGGAGCAACCACAACCCCCGACCTACTGTCTCTTTCCCCACAATCCTGTAGAATGTAAGCCCGCAAGGGCAGGGTCATCTCCCCTCTGTATCAGTCTGCCATTGTTAGTTTTGTTTATAATAATAATAATAATGTGTTTGGTAACTACAATTTAGGCAAATGGCAGAGCTCGGAAGGGAAGGAGTGCTATTTATTTTTGGCACTCAATTTTTATTAGAATAGATAGCTGACCCCATATCATATTTAAAGAGTTGCTTAGGTGCCAAAACCTTAGAAACTCCTGTAAGTTAGTACAAATCGTATTCCCTTTATTCCCGGTATACTTAAGCTTTATATATAAACAATAATAGGTATGTGTTTAATTGAGTGCTACAATCTATAGCTCAATTACCAGCCTATTGTGGCGCTTTGTTGTACAGCTGTACCCATCTATATATTAAGGTGCTGCATGTATGTAATTTACTATGTGCAGATCTGTGTCTCTAGGTTTGCGCTTGTATTTATATACATGTGCTGCCGAGAGATACATATGCCATTATACCGGGTGCCTGCTCGCTAATTCAGTATACCTCTTTTTGTGGGGCATCGATGAATTGTATTTGCAGCTACTGTTTGTATACGTTGCTTAGAAACTTCGTAACGTCACATCCGGTGCTTGAACGTCAATTCAGTTTACCTCTTTTTCGTGGGGCATCAGTGTAGCTGCAGCAACGGCTTGTACACGTTGCCTAGAAACCTGGTAACATCACATCCGGTATGCACGGGCTAGAGCTTTGGACCGTGAACCGGTAGTGAAAGCACAGTCTTTTGCCAGCACCTGTGTTAGCCCATGGGGTGCCGCATGCGTACTGGCATGCGACCCAGGGAACGTGAGCCGGAAGTATTATCGCAACCGGCGGAATATTTTCTACGTACCACACTAGGGGCCGCATGCGCAATAGTAAGCGTCCCAGATACCGGTAACAACACAGGTCTCAAAGGGAAGCATAACAGCGACACAGCACCATTACCACTGATGACAGCAGCAGTCATTCAAAGCACGTGTTTGGGCGGAAATGAGGTAGGACGCTGTGCATGTCTTGGAAACTATTTAAGTGGTAGTCTATTGTCCCGCATCTCACCCTACCATAGTCCTGTGCCCACAACTAGGAGCATCGGACATGGGAGTTACCATCTGACGCAGGGACTCCCTTCTTCAAAGAAAAAACATCCCACAATTCTTATACTCTTTTCCCCTGATGAATCTCCCCTATGGGAGACGAAACGCGTAGGGAAGGTTACATGGTCATGGTGGGTTCAACTTATTAGCCTGACTTGGGGACTGCCCTTGTCAGGGCGGGAGCCACACAGGGGCACGACTGGGGTAGTATAGAGACTATTTCCCCCTCCCCCTCAAAACACATATGGATGCTCCCGCAAAGGAAACTACATATCTGGTGAGATAAAACCATTTTTTTATGGAGCACTGGTTACATGAGCACTAGTTTTGCACTTTATCACTTTGTTGTATTATCCATTTGATCTTTTAGACTTTGTCCATTAAAGGTTATGTTTTAGCATTATATAGATGTAAGATGTTCTCCTAGCTAGCTTGTATATTCGTTATCAGAGGACCTCTAGTGGTATCATAATTGGATACACCCTATATTTGGCTTAAAACTCCCGTAAGTGACCTCATTCTGGATACTTCACCCCAAGAGGAAATCATCTGTGGAAGTGATTAGCATCTGGAATCAATGAATGCTTCTCAGAATAGTATAATATGGGACCATGCAAATTTTTTTGCACTAAGATGTTGTTTAAGCTCCACATTTTTCAATTTCACAATTGGTAACAGTAGAAAATAGATTCTTAATCTGTATGTAAACTCCAATATCTGGTCAGAAACTATGGTTTGAGACCACTGCAAAACTCAAAAGTGAAGGAGCACCATTTTGAATTAAAAATTTAGCTGGAATGGTTTCTGTGCCATATCACATTAGCCAAGTCCTGTAGGTATTAGAACATCAGAACCTCCCAAAAGTAACCCAATTAAACATGTTGACACCACATAGGACATTGATGCATAAAGAGATAAAAAAGACAATTTCACCACTAAAATATTGTTTTAACATCAGATTTTTTTTATTTTCACCTAGATTAATAGGTGAAAAAAGGACACTAAAATTTGTTACAATTAAATTACAAATACAGCAATACCACATCTGTGTTCGTAATCTGCTGTTTGCGACATGGCAGGGCTCAGAAGGGAAGGATCTCTTTTTTACTTTTGAAATGCATATTTTCCCTGAATAGTTTATGGATGGCCATGTTTTGAGACCTACAAGTTTTTCATTTTTAAACCCACAGAGCCATATGATGGCTTGTGTTATTGCAGGATGAGTTGAAGTTTTTACTGGTACTATTTTGGAGTACATAGCATTTTTTTATTACTTTCTATTTCCATTTTTTCTAGGCAAAATGAAAATAAAAAAGCAATTCACAAATTATAGTTCTTTTTTATGCTGTAAACCATGTGGTAAACGTAATACGATATCTTTATTCTTAAGTTCACTACAGTAATGCCATATTTACTGTATATAGGTTTTTATGTATTGCAACTTTTTCACATTAAAACCATATTTTTCAAAAAATCTTTAGTTTTTAAATCATCCTATTCTGAGAGCTATAGCTTTTATATTTTTTCGTTGATAGAGCCATGTAAGAGCTTGATTATTGTAGGCTAAGATGACTTTTTTATAACATATACAGTGCCTACAAGTAGTATTCAACCCCCTGCAGATTTAGCAGGTTTACACATTTGGAATTAACTTGGCATTGTGACATTTGGACTGTAGATCAGCCTGGAAGTGTGAAATGCTCTGCAGCAAAAAAGAATGTTATTTCTTTGTTTATTTTTTTTTTTAAATTGGGAAAAGTTTTTTCAGAGGGTCATTTATTATTCAACCCCTCAACCCAGCAGAATTCTGTTTGGTTCCCCTAAAGTATTAAGAAGTAGTTCAGGCACAAAGAACAATGAGCTTCACATGTTTGGGATAATTATCTCTTTTCCCAGCCTTTTCTGACTATTTAAGACCCTCCCTGTTATGGCTGGCAATCAGGCAACACAGCGTGCAGTAATCAGCGCACATACAGAGATCTGGCAATAACCAAAAACAATAGGACGAGCTCTGAGACGTGGAATCTCTGTAGACTGCAGTACCTGATCTATCCTCACACAACTATAAGCAGCAGTGGATTGCGCCTATCACTACCTATGCAACTCGGCACTGCCTGAGGAGCTGACTAGCCTGAAGATAGAAATACAAGCCTGACTTACCTCAGAGAAATACCCCAAAGGAATAGGCAGCCCCCCACATATAATGACTGTTAGCAAGATGAAAAGACAAACGTAGGAATGAAATAGATTCAGCAAAGTGAGGCCCGATATTCTAGACAGAGCGAGGATAGCAAAGAGAACTATGCAGTCTACAAAAAACCCTAAAACGAAAACCACGCAAAGGGGCAAAAAGACCCACCGTGCCGAACTAACAGCACGGCGGTGCACCCCTTTGCCTCTCAGAGCTTCCAGCAAAAGTTAATAGCAAGCTGGACAGAAAAAACAGAAAACAAACTAGAAGCACTTATCTAGCAGAGCAGCAGGCCCAAGGAAAGATGCAGTAGCTCAGATCCAACACTGGAACATTGACAAGGAGCAAGGAAGACAGACTCAGGTGGAGCTAAATAGCAAGGCAGCCAACGAGCTCACCAAAACACCTGAGGGAGGAAGCCCAGAGACTGCAATACCACTTGTGACCACAGAAGTGAACTCAGCCACAGAATTCACAACAGTACCCCCCCCTTGAGGAGGGGTCACCGAACCCTCACCAGAACCCCCAGGCCGACCAGGATGAGCCACATGAAAGGCACGAACAAGATCTGGGGCATGGACATCAGAGGCAAAAACCCAGGAATTATCTTCCTGAGCATAACCCTTCCATTTGACCAGATACTGGAGTTTCCGTCTAGAGACACGAGAATCCAAAATCTTCTCCACAATATACTCCAATTCCCCCTCCACCAAAACAGGGGCAGGAGGCTCCACAGATGGAACCATAGGTGCCACGTATCTCCTCAACAACGACCTATGGAATACATTATGTATGGAAAAGGAGTCTGGGAGGGTCAGACGAAAAGACACCGGATTGAGAATCTCAGAAATCCTATACGGACCAATAAAACGAGGTTTAAATTTAGGAGAGGAAACCTTCATAGGAATATGACGAGAAGATAACCAAACCAGATCCCCAACACGAAGTCGGGGTCCCACACGGCGTCTGCGATTAGCGAAAAGCTGAGCCTTCTCCTGGGACAAGGTCAAATTGTCCACTACCTGAGTCCAGATCTGCTGCAACCTGTCCACCACAGAATCCACACCAGGACAGTCCGAAGACTCAACCTGTCCTGAAGAGAAACGAGGATGGAACCCAGAATTGCAGAAAAATGGAGAGACCAAGGTAGCCGAGCTGGCCCGATTATTAAGGGCGAACTCAGCCAACGGCAAAAATGACACCCAATCATCCTGGTCAGCGGAAACAAAACATCTCAGATATGTTTCCAAGGTCTGATTGGTTCGTTCGGTCTGGCCATTAGTCTGAGGATGGAAGGCCGAGGAGAAAGATAGGTCAATGCCCATCCTACCACAAAAGGCTCGCCAGAACCTCGAGACAAACTGGGAACCTCTGTCAGAAACAATATTCTCAGGAATGCCATGTAAACGAACCACATGCTGGAAGAACAAAGGCACCAAATCAGAGGAGGAAGGCAATTTAACCAAGGGCACCAGATGGACCATTTTAGAAAAGCGATCACAGACCACCCAAATGACCGACATTTTTTGAGAAACGGGAAGGTCAGAAATGAAATCCATCGAAATATGTGTCCAAGGCCTCTTCGGGACCGGCAAGGGCAAAAGCAACCCACTGGCACGTGAACAGCAGGGCTTAGCCCTAGCACAAATTCCACAGGACTGCACAAAAGCACGCACATCCCGTGACAGAGACGGCCACCAGAAGGATCTAGCAACCAACTCCCTGGTACCAAAGATTCCTGGATGACCGGCCAGCACCGAACAATGAAGTTCAGAGATAACTTTACTAGTCCACCTATCAGGGACGAACAGTTTCTCGGCCGGACAACGATCAGGTTTATTAGCCTGAAATTTCTGCAACACTCTCCGCAAATCAGGGGAGATGGCAGACACAATGACTCCTTCCTTGAGGATACTCGCCGGCTCAGATAACCCCGGAGAGTCGGGCACAAAACTCCTAGACAGAGCATCCGCCTTCACATTTTTAGAGCCCGGAAGGTATGAAATCACAAAATCAAAACGAGCAAAAAATAACGACCAACGGGCCTGTCTAGGATTCAAGCGCTTGGCAGACTCAAGATAAGTAAGGTTCTTATGATCAGTCAAAACCACCACGCGATGCTTAGCACCCTCAAGCCAATGACGCCACTCCTCGAATGCCCACTTCATGGCCAGCAACTCTCGGTTGCCCACATCATAATTACGCTCAGCAGCAGAAAATTTCCTGGAAAAGAAAGCACATGGTTTGAACACTGAGCAACCAGAACCTCTCTGTGACAAAACCGCCCCTGCACCAAACTCAGAAGCATCAACCTCGACCTGGAACGGAAGAGAAACATCAGGTTGACACAACACAGGGGCACAGCAAAAACGACGCTTCAACTCCTGAAAAGCTTCCACGGCAGCAGAAGACCAATTAACCAAATCAGCACCCTTCTTGGTCAAATCGGTCAATGATCTGGCAATGCTAGAAAAATTACAGATGAAGCGACGATAAAAATTAGCAAAGCCCAGGAATTTCTGCAGACTTTTTAGAGATGTCGGCTGAGTCCAATCCTGGATGGCCTGAACCTTAACCGGATCCATCTCGATAGTAGAAGGGGAAAAGATGAACCCCAAAAATGAAACTTTCTGCACACCGAAGAGACACTTTGATCCCTTCACGAACAAGGAATTAGCACGCAGTACCTGGAAAACCATTCTGACTTGCTTCACATGAGACTCCCAATCATCTGAGAAGATCAAAATGTCATCCAAGTAAACAATCAAGAATTTATCCAGATACTCACGGAAAATGTCATGCATAAAAGACTGAAAAACAGATGGAGCATTGGCAAGTCCGAACGGCATCACCAGATACTCAAAATGACCCTCGGGCGTATTAAATGCCGTTTTCCATTCATCTCCCTGCCTGATTCTCACCAGATTATACGCACCACGAAGATCAATCTTAGTAAACCAACTAGCCCCCTTAATCTGAGCAAACAAGTCAGAAATCAATGGCAAGGGATACTGAAACTTAACAGTGATCTTATTAAGAAGGCGGTAATCAATACACGGTCTTAGCGAACCATCCTTCTTGGCTACAAAAAAGAACCCTGCTCCCAATGGTGACGACGATGGGCGAATATGTCCCTTCTCCAGGGACTCCTTCACATAACTGCGCATAGCGGTGTGTTCAGGTACGGACAAATTAAATAAACGACCCTTAGGGAATTTACTACCAGGAATCAAATCGATAGCACAATCACAAATCCTATGCGGAGGTAGGGCATCAGACTTGGACTCTTCAAATACATCCTGAAAGTCCGACAAGAACTCTGGGATGTCAGAAGGAATGGATGACGAAATAGACAAAAATGGAACATCACCATGTACTCCCTGACAACCCCAGCTGGTTACCGACATAGAGTTCCAATCCAATACTGGATTATGGGTTTGTAGCCATGGCAACCCCAACACGACCACATCATGCAAATTATGCAGTACCAGAAAGCGAATAACTTCCTGATGTGCAGGAGCCATGCACATGGTCAGCTGGGCCCAGTACTGAGGCTTATTCTTGGCCAAAGGTGTAGCATCAATTCCTCTCAACGGAATAGGACACCGCAAAGGCTCCAAGAAAAATCCACAACGTTTAGCATAATCCAAATCCATCAGATTCAGGGCAGCGCCTGAATCCACAAACGCCATGACAGAATACGATGACAAAGAGCACATTAAGGTAATGGACAAAAGGAATTTGGACTGTACAATACCAATAACGGCAGAGCTATCGAACCGCCTAGTGCGTTTAGGACAATTAGAAATAGCATGAGTAGAATCACCACAATAGAAACACAGTCTGTTCAGACGTCTGTGTTCTTGCCGTTCTACTTTAGTCATAGTCCTGTCGCACTGCATAGGCTCAGGTTTACTCTCAGACAATACCGCCAGATGGTGCACAGATTTACGCTCGCGCAAGCGACGACCGATCTGAATGGCCAAGGACATAGACTCATTCAAACCAGCAGGCATAGGAAATCCCACCATTACATCCTTAAGAGCTTCAGAGAGACCCTTTCTGAACAAAGCCGCTAGTGCAGATTCATTCCACAGAGTGAGTACTGACCACTTCCTAAATTTCTGACAATATACTTCTACATCATCCTGACCCTGGCATAAAGCCAGCAGATTTTTCTCAGCCTGATCCACTGAATTAGGCTCATCGTAAAGCAATCCCAGCGCCTGGAAAAATGCATCAACATTACTCAATGCAGAATCTCCTGGTGCAAGAGAAAACGCCCAGTCCTGTGGGTCGCCGCGCAAAAAAGAAATAATAATCAAAACCTGTTGAATAGGATTACCAGAAGAATGAGGTTTCAAGGCCAAAAATAGCTTACAATTATTTCTGAAGCTCCGGAACTTAGTTCTGTCACCAAAAAACAAATCAGGAATCGGAATTCTTGGTTCTAGCATCGATTTCTGATCAATAGTATCTTGAATCTTTTGTACATTTACAACGAGATTATCCATTGAGGAGCACAGAGCCTGAATATCCATGTCCACAGCTGTGTCCTGAAGCACTCTAATGTCTAGGGGAAAAAAAAGACTGAAGACAGAGCTAAGAAAAAAAAATGATGTCAGGATTTCTTTTTTCCCTCTATTGGGAATCATTGGTATGGCTCCTTGTACTGTTGTGGCTGGCAATCAGGCAACACAGCGTGCAGTAATCAGCGCACATACAGAGATCTGGCAATAACCAAAAACAATAGGACGAGCTCTGAGACGTGGAATCTCTGTAGACTGCAGTACCTGATCTATCCTCACACAACTATAAGCAGCAGTGGATTGCGCCTATCACTACCTATGCAACTCGGCACTGCCTGAGGAGCTGACTAGCCTGAAGATAGAAATACAAGCCTGACTTACCTCAGAGAAATACCCCAAAGGAATAGGCAGCCCCCCACATATAATGACTGTTAGCAAGATGAAAAGACAAACGTAGGAATGAAATAGATTCAGCAAAGTGAGGCCCGATATTCTAGACAGAGCGAGGATAGCAAAGAGAACTATGCAGTCTACAAAAAACCCTAAAACGAAAACCACGCAAAGGGGCATAAAGACCCACCGTGCCGAACTAACAGCACGGCGGTGCACCCCTTTGCTTCTCAGAGCTTCCAGCAAAAGTTAATAGCAAGCTGGACAGAAAAAACAGAAAACAAACTAGAAGCACTTATCTAGCAGAGCAGCAGGCCCAAGGAAAGATGCAGTAGCTCAGATCCAACACTGGAACATTGACAAGGAGCAAGGAAGACAGACTCAGGTGGAGCTAAATAGCAAGGCAGCCAACGAGCTCACCAAAACACCTGAGGGAGGAAGCCCAGAGACTGCAATACCACTTGTGACCACAGAAGTGAACTCAGCCACAGAATTCACAACACCTCCCCAAACTTGAGAACAGCACTCAAACATGGTCAACATGGGAAAGACAATGGAGCATTCCAAGGCCATCAGAGACAAGATCGTGGAGGGTCACAAAGCTGGCAAGGGGTACAAAACCCTTTCCAAGGAGTTGGGCCTACCTGTTTCCACTGTTGGGAGCATCATCCGGAAGTGGAAGGCTTATGGAA